>NC_136061.1:1614250791-1616650791 GCF_964261635.1 Lissotriton helveticus
CAGCTTTCCCAGGTTAACAGTGTAAGTACTTCAATCATTTCCAGTAGGTGGGCATGTTGTTGTGCATGTTGGTTGTGAACTTGTGACGTGTGCATTACCAGATTTGTGGATTGCGTGGTTGTGGAGGGGAGGTGAGTGGGGTGTTACGTGGGAACTTGCCAAGGAGCTGTGAATTTCTCTGGGTGCCATCCTGGGAAGGCTGGTTGCTTTTGGAATGTCGGAAGGTGAATAAACTGGCTATGTATTTGGATGCGACATTGGTGAAGGTCCAACGGTGTTCTGATGTTGCCTGCACCTAGATGTGTGACTTGTGCTTCCTGTTGTGTTGATTGGGTGCTGTGTTACCAGGGGGCACAGGTGGGACATGTGTGCAGTGGATTGCCCCCAACATGTGCGTGCATCTGGCAATGGCTTATGGTCCTTGCTTGGTCTCAGCGGTTCATGCGCATGGTATTGGTCGTACGGAGCCTGGGGTGCCAGGGTGATGGTAATGTCCATGACAGGTGTGAGGGACTTGGATGTGGATGTCTGTGAGACTCCACAACTGTGAGGTTGTTGGTTGGGGTGTGCCAGGTTCCAACAGGTGCAGCACTGCCACCAGCTTGGTGTGGGATGGGATGTTGGTTGTCAGCTGTGTTGGTGCGATTGGCCTGTTGGGTGATGACGGCCAGAATGCATAGGATGGTTGTCCTTTTCAGCCTGTAGTGGACAGTGTCATTGTCAGAAGTTGTGCCTGTGAAGCAGGTGCGTTTCCTGGGAGGCCGCTGTCTTTGTCTGCGCTGCCTCTGTGGTGGCCAGTTTGTTGTGGTCCTCTTGGGTGTCCGAGCTGCATGATCAGTGGCTCCATGGCTTCCGTTTCTCTTCAGGTGTGGCTCTGGGCTGGGCTCCATATTGTGGTGCAGGCTGCGGACCGACTTTACACCAGGTCAGGGCAGGTTTAAATTTCCAGCTGCTAACGCGCCTTATCGCGTGTTCTGTGTTCTTATCGCTGATCTGGCTGGTTATTGTGAATGTTGAGGTGTGGTGTTGTCGCTGCTTTTGGCATGGGAACGCCTACTCTGCATCTTGTTAGCGATAGTTGCAGGGGTCCTCTGTGGTGATGTTTTTTGCGGCTGCTATTGCGGGAAAACTGGTGCTGTGGGCTGTTAGAAAATACAGTGACCCGCACATGGGAAATTATATATAAATTGTGATAGTGGCAGATAATAACGCAATCGTATTTTTCAAATATATAACACAATCGCTTTCCAAAAAGAGGTGATGTCCAGATCTTCAAAGTTATATTGGAAAAACTTTTATTCGAAAGACTTAAGATTTCAGGAAATTGCTAGCTGCCAACGCGTTTCGTCACACACGTGACTTCTTCAGGGCTTTAAAGTAAGTTGAAATGTAATAGGTAAAGATTACGTCGCTTGGGCAGGTATACACCAGAAAAAGAGGACATTAAACAAAACGTGTTTGTTAGGGCCAGATGTAGGTAATTCTATTTTACCGACTCATAAATACCGAATTTTACCGATTCGGTATTTATGAATCGGTAAAATAGAAGTACCGAGATGTGGGTAAATCCAGATGTGGATTTACCGATTCTTTAAAAGTCGGTATTTACCGATTCGGTAAATACCGACCGGTAATGCCCCATTTATTCCTATGGGCTTTGAAGCCCATAGGAATGAATGGGGCATTACCGGTCGGTATTTACCGATCGGTAAATACCGATTTTTGGCAAGGGTGCAGGGGGTGTCACTTTGACACCCTCTAGCACCCCCAAAAAAGGTTCGGGGGCCATATGGCAGGCATACCTGCCCTAAGGGCAGGTCTGCCTGTCATATGGCACAGGTGTGCATGCACACATGTGCATGCACACCTGAATCGGTATTTCACCATCAAATTGAATTTGATGGTAAAATACCGATTTCTTAGGCCTTGTGGGACTCAGAAGAGTCCCACCTACATATCAATTTTACCGATTCTGTAAAAATACTGGTCGGTAAATTTACCGACCGGTATATTTACAGAATCAGTAAAATTACCGATTTGCCCAGTTTACCTGCCCCTACATCTCGGTAGCCAAATACCGGTCGGTAACGGTATTTGGCTACCTACATCTGGCCCCTAGTTCTTCTCGTAGTTGGTGTTACTTTCAAGTTTGAAATAAATTCTAAAAAAGTCCTCAATATTTGTACTATAGTCAAGGCAATGCAGTGTATCCCCAATAACGTCTCTCTTTCTTATACGTGTAGTATTGGGAGTCCAATCGGGCCCATCGTGATATGTTCAGTAAATAGCGGGCATTTTTTGCGTGCCGCTGGTATCTCGTAACGGGTCCCTTCCGAATAAGTCTGTGGGCTGTTAGCACCTGCCTGTGAATGGTAGGGTAAATTTATCATGACTTTGGCTGCGATAAAGTGCCATCAATTCGGCGATAGCTCCTTGTGTATATGCCCCATAGTTTTACACTCCCCTCTCAGTGCCCTTTTTATATGCTGTGTGGTGGAATCAGGCCACCTCATGTTTCTTGGTCCTCCTAGAATCTCTCTTTACAGTACTCTTTTTGGGCGTGTATTACTGGGTTACTAATGCCTGTCTAAAAGAGTTCTCAAATCATTTATTCCATGTGGATTTATTTTATGCAGATATCACGAAAATCCAAAATAGATCTAACGAGTGTCAGCCTGCTTCCCTGTCCGTGGTGCTCCATTCAGTTTTTTGTTTTTGGATCACAACAGGCTTGCCTGGAGGCATAGGTTTCCACGCTCAGGAATTGGAAGGGAGAATGCAAAGTGAATTGTAGGGTATTAAGCGGTTAATGCTTGGGTAGTAAAATGCAGAAATATTCAGATTACAATGGACCCATCAAGAATCTAGAATTCAGTGTCATTGAGCAGTGGCGGCTTGCACAGGTAAATGCTGTGGTGCGGTGAGGCGGGGCAGCGGCAGGGTGGAGGTAGTGTATTCCGACACATGATGGAAATGTGAAAACTAACTAAATAAATAAATAAAACCACTTACTTTGAGCTCGTCGAAGTCTGCGATTCGGCGATTGCAAGGTAAGTGATTTTATTTATTTATTTAGTTTGTTTTCACATTCCCGTCGAATGTGGGATTTCGCTACCACCCACCCCGCCCCACCTCACAGCCCCACAGCATTTACATGTGAGAGCCGCCGCTGCCATTGAGTTGGTTGACTCACTATTAAAAAGTTTAAATACAACATGCATAGTGCTATCTCTTTTAAAGACACCAGCCATCTCATACAAAAAGATGAGTATGAGCTCACATTTGTTCCATTGGTCCCATCAGTATGCCTGATCTTGAGAGAGTTCATTGTATAGAGTGAGCTGTTTACCAACATAGATCCCAGAAGCCTGCTCGCATGCCAAATTTTCAAGACTACTACTGACTGTCTAAAAGACTTCCACCAATATTTAGTCCATATGATTTCATGCAAATCTGACATGGATCAGGCCCTCCTACACCTCTGATGTCTGTAGAATTTGTTTTTGGGAGGTTCTTCCTTTTCTTGTTATGATTTTATGTTTCCTTCTGTTTATTTGTATACTGAATTTATATTTCGTTGTCATTTTTGTGTCACATTTTTTTGAGGCTGTTGCAATATAGTTTGCGGTTCAATGTGTAAAACCCGATGCCTTTGAGCTGTGCCCTCCAAAGTGTGTGCTTTAAAAAACATTACTTCAGATTGTTAAATGATGTTGGGGTCATAATAATGCTTAAAGAAAAAACAGTTAGAGGAAATTGTGACCTTGGCAGTTTTTTATTCTGTGCCTTGTGAATACAATGTCTCTCATCAATTCTTTCATTCACCAACACCAAGGTATGATCTGCACACACCACACATTACTCTAACAAACACTGACAAAGTCATTAGGTCTGTTCTGATTATAATTGCAGCTGTGGAAATACACTGGGCCGCTGCTACAGTACTCACTGACTCTTGTTAATACAATTACCCCAATTAAGGTCAATAATGTCACTCGTTATGTCCCCCAGAGGCCACAGAATACACTTTAAAACATCTAGGGTCAGATGTAGGTCGGTCGGTAACGGCCGAAAATCGGTATTTTCGGCCGTTACCGACCGGTATGTAAGAATTGGTATGTAGGGGCATATTTTTACAGAATATGTAAATTTACCGATTCGGTAAATTTACCGATTCTGTAAAATACCGAATCGGTATTTTTTACCGATTCGGTATATCCAAATGTAGGTGGCACTCCTGAGAGTGCCACAGGCCTTACAGATTCGGTATTTTACCACACAATCCAATTGTGTGGTAAAATACCGAATCCAGGTGTGTATGCACATGTGTGCAAGCACACCCTAGCCATGTGACAGACAGACATGCCCTTAGGGCATGTCTGTGTGCCACATGTCTCACATGCCCGTCTTTGGTGTGCTAGAGGGTGTCAAAGTGACACCCCCTGCACCCTTGCTAAAATCGGTATTTACCGATTCTGTAATTACAGAATCGGTATTGCCCATTGATTCCTATGGGCTTCAAGGCCCATAGGAATCAATGGGCAATACCGATTCGGTATTCACAGAATCGGTAAATACCGAATCTTAAAGATTCGGTATTTACAGACTCTGTAATACCTACATCTCCCCCCTTCATATTTACCGACTCTTAAATACCGAATCGGTAAAATTCGGTATTTAAGAGTCGGTAAATATGAATTACCTACATCTGGCCCCAGCTCTCTAATTGTTCCCTTATTCATATGCACTTCACCCACAAATGACTCAAGGGGCCCCCTAAATCTGATATTCATTTGAAACACACTAACTCCCTCTCCTCCCACTAACATCCCTTCTCACTCTGACCATTCTGTCCTGAACATGGACATTACCCCATCTCCAAAAGAAAACCCTGTTTTGAGATTCTACTTGCTTTCCTAAATCAAGTGTTCAATTCACATGTCTGCAAAAGTTCACATCAGCAAACTTTGTGTAAATCACAAGTCCTCAACCTTGAATCTCTCTAAACATTTGTACAGGAAGATCTAAAAGCGTAAGAAATTGCAATATTGGTTGAACTGGAGTGTAAACCTTACTCAGGCAACAACCTAACTCCTTGTCAGGGTAAACCATAAACCTCACTAAATTAACCTGTGCTTAACCTTCTGGTAGCTTGGCACAAAAGCATTCAAGATTAACTTAGAGGCAGTGTGCAAAGTATTTATACAGCAACCAAACAATATCCCCCAAAAATTTAAAAGAATTTAACACATTTTAATAAATAAAATGACAGCAAAACAAATGAAAGCCAATTAGCGGAACCAGAGTTACGAATTTTAAGGTTTTAGGAAAGCACCTAAAAGCACAAAGCGTAACTCACTGTCATCTGGTCATGCTAGACTGGGGGAAAGTCACAAGTTCAGACCAACCACGATGGAGCATGGGTCAGATACAGGGACCAGATCAGTGTTGCTGAAAAAGTAACTGTCTCAAAGTCTGGCGCGTAGAGTCCACTTCGAGGTGGAGGAGGCCACAAGGAGCAGGGAGAGTGTTGCAGATGGCTGTTGCTTAAACTGCAAAGAGCAGGCCGGAAGGTGCGGGCTATCGCCACTGTAGCACAAAGAACTGGTTGGGCATCAAAGGCGGTAGTTGCTGGAGCTTCACTTTGTCAGTCGCTGGTCGTCACTGGCAGCCCCTGTAGCGCAAAGAGTTGGGTTCCCGAGAGGTTCAGTTGCCGGTCATCACAGGCGATCAAGCCGTGGTACCTATGTGATTACATAGAGTCCAAAACTTCAGGATTTCTCCATTGCTTGAAGAGGAGTGCACCTTGACACCAGCCAAGGGTCCAGGACATGAGAAGGTACCTCTTGGGGATCAGGGACTCACTCTAGCATAGGTCAGCAGGGCTTAGGCGGGTCCAATTGCAGATACAGGTAGGTTCAGTTGCAGCAGGTCAGTTGCAGGGTGGTTCTGTCCCTGTAGCTCAAAACAGGAAGTCAGCCACCTAACCCTGGATTGACTCAGGTTAGCCTGAGATGCAGGTCCAGTTTTCCTTATCACAGAGCAGAGCAGCACTCAGGTAGCAGGACAGCCCTCTGGGGAAGAAAGCATGTCTCAAGTAGCAGGGCAGTGTTTTGGGGAACAAGGCAAGCCTCAAGCAGCATGGCAATTCTCTGGGGAATACAGCAGTCCTTCCTCTGTAATGTCCACAGGTCTAGTAGTGTACTGAAAAGTTGTTCTGAAGGCCCAACATTTATACTTTATACCAGCCTTTGTAGTGGGGGAATCATCTAGGTTACCCCCACATCTGGTTCTAGAAAGTCCCTTCCTTCTCCTGTCAAGGCTTCAAGAAGTCTAGAGTCACAAAAATTAGGGTCAGGTTGCTGCACTTCAAGTGACAGAAAATATGTTTTAAGGAGTCTCCTGGGCGTCTGCCAAAGCACACATTACAAAATTGTACACGAAGAACTAGGAATGGAATTCTTAGCTGATCGGCTTCGCTTTAATCCATTAAAACTTTGGAACTTGATCTGGACAAAGGAGGAGTTGGGTTTTAGTAGACTGATCTTGCAAGACAGCTTACAATTTGACAACCTCCTACAGATCCCATGGCTGGGTTGAATCTGCACCTATGGACAAGCACAGGTCAGAACGCAAAGGTGTTACTCTAACAAAACATTCTATGCGGCATGCGCTGTTGGTGAAAACAGTTAGTAATATTGAACCTTATCTGACCTGGGATAAGTCTTGTCATCAAAGCCGATTGTTGACCTATTTTAGGTTAAATTTATTTCACCGTCTGGTCCCTTTTAACCAGGGTTGTTTCAAACACTCAGATATGCCCCCTTGCAATTGCGATAATACTTCGATCAATGACACATTACATGTGGCTATGCTCTGCCCAAAATATAGTACCTGCATCACAATTTGATATGCCCAATTGTATTACCGCTTAATTTTAACCAAGTTAACCAGCCTTACTTTTTTTACAGCTGCTGAATTCACCTTTTACCTGCTTTTTTCTTGTATGCTTTCTGATGGGAGTTTTACAACATGAATGACTATGAGATTGATATTCTGTATGTTGATTTTAAATGACCTGTCTTTTGTGATTTTATCTATAAAATCGAATAACGATTATGATAATGATGAAAAACTAGGGTCAGGTTTCTATGTGCGTGCTGTAGGCAAGCCCCTTTGAAGTGCAAGTAGGACAGAGAACATCTTTGCCCGCAAACGTTCCGCTAGGAAGCAGATTTGTCTGGCTATTTTTGGAGGAATACACACAGACTAACTGGAGGGACATAGGTCCCATGACACTGTCAGCAGGCACCAAATAGTTAGGACAAGAAAATGCCAACTTTATAAAGTGCCACCTTAAGAATGGTGACTTAAAATCCGACTTTACCATTTAAAAGGATTTTCATTACAGTTCTTTCAAGACCAAACATGACATTTCTACTCATTCCCTATTAAAAGTTACCACTTATTGTAATAAGGTAACCAAATTATATCAAGAGTTAGGCCTTTTCAAATACAATACACCCTACCCTGTTAACAGTTTAGGGCCTACATTAGGTGTGACTTATATGTATTAAAAAGGAAGGTTTAGACCTAGCAAAAAGTATATTTTGCAAGGTCAAATAGGTAGTTTAAAACTGCACTACAGGCTTCAATGGCAGGCCTGAGACATGTTTTAAAGTGATGCTTCGGTGGGTGACACAATGGGTGTTGGAGGCCGACTAGTACCATTTAATTTACAGGCCCTCTGTACATATAGTACTATTTACAAGGAACTTATAAGTAAATTCAGTTTTACCATGTTTTAGGGAGACTGCACCAGTACTAATTTTGAATTGCGCCAGCTTTAGTACACCACTGTAGGAAGCTGGTTTTCTATATAGTGCACTAACAAGAAGTACACTGTGCAGTGTCCAGTAAGTCCCCATTGGCTTACAGAGGCTAAAGTAGAGAATACTAACGCTCACTTTTGTGGTAGTTTGGTTGAGCAGTTAGGTTTATCAGAGGGCAGTGTTAAGACTTTTTTGTACTCACAGAGGCAATAAACGAGACAAACACTCAAAGAACAAATTAAAGGCCAAAGTAGAAAAATAGCACTTATTTTTATATGTGTTTCAAAACCAAGAACTTCATTCAAAGGTAGGTATTGTTTTCAATAGCAATGCTTACACATAAGTAAAGCTTTTAAAGTTGTGCGCCTTTACGTACATTGCAATCCTATGAAAGGAAAAGTCAGAGATACATATACCTGGGTACAGTTGTTTTTGAGGTGGTTCACCTTCGGGGTTTCGGAGATGTAGTGGGCCAAAGTACTACCAGTAGTACTTTGGGAATCGCCCGGGTTCTACCAGGAGCCGGGTGCTGGTGAGGATGTTAGGTGGTGCACTACGGTGATGGTAGGGCCACCCAAAAACAGGCTGCACAGGGGGACAAGGGGGCAAGTCTGAGAGCTCCCAAACGGGGGCTTGGGTCGCAAGGGAACTTGGAGCAAGGGGGCACAGCCGGTTCGTCATGGACCAGGCCGGGTTGCTCGGTGCAGAGGGATTAGGTCGATTGGACCTGGTGCGCATAGATGCTTCTCACAGTCAAAGAAAAACAGCTGGCAGGGGTCAAATCAAGGCTGCTGGGCCACTCATGAAGTGGGTCTCAGTGATGCTAATGTCCCTCGATGGCTGCCTGGTTCTGGTGCAGTGGAAATAATAATATTAATATCATAAAAATGACAAGCAGAAGAAGAAGAATATTTATTAAGTGCATGGCTGCACCTAACAGCTCGTATCAGCACTGCAATCTGGACGGGACTCTCACTGTTGCTCTTTGGTGCAGGGTTTACCAGTACCCCAAGGGTTGGTGGTGCATGGCACCGGTAGGTCCTGGTGACTTCATATTCAGTGGGGAGACTTATCTGACCTTCCAGCGCTCAAGTACCTTCTCCTGGTTGTCTGTGGCATTGGTCTAGCCAAGGAGCTGCAAGGTGGTGAACTGGACTCTGCTTGTCGATGTCTACAGACTGTAGGGGAGTAGCTCTTCTACTTCAAGGGAGACTGTAGGTGATTTTCAAACTCTACTCAAGGCTTTGGTAGTTCTTCAGCTTGCAGGATGAGTCACTCTGTCATGATTGTCGAGAGAGGACTGAAGACAGGCAGGGGTTTAAGCCATAAGTCCACAGATCTTCTGCGGTTTTCACCAAAAACTAGTCAGTTGTTATGTGCATCCTCTTGAGTAGTCTGGGCTCCTATTATATATGAACGACATTCAAATTTATCAATCAAACACAGGAGAGGATTTTGTAAAGCGCATATCCTAAAGTCATATTTCAAGGTCCTCCTATATCTGAAGGAAGAAAAAGGAGGTAATGTATAAACAATTGCCTAGGATTACAGAATTTGGTAAAGTGGAGAAGCCAGGATTAAATTCCAAGTTTTCTGGTTGCACACTCATCGCTCACACACACACACATATGCTTCCCTTATACCCGCTGTACAACAGACACTGCTCTCTAGCCGTCCTGCCCCAACCACCACCCTGCTGGCATCAATGCGGTCCTCAGTCACATCTTAGACCAAACATTTTGGCCCTGGGAAAATGTTAGCAAGTACCCATGGGGGACAGTGAATCCAAAATGTAGGTGGTGAGCTCATAATCACGAGTGTCCAGCCCAGGTACTAATCATGGTTTCCCTGTGCACTTGTAATATCTGAGGTTCTGCTTAGATATCACAGGGACACGTCCACTCCCACAGATAGCCCCACACAATACGTATAGTGCACCCTGCCTTATGGCTGTAAGACCTTCTGTAGAGGAGACTTACCTATATCACTTACAGTGTTTTGCCGGCATGGCATGGCACAGTGGGGTGTGTGCCATGTTGGCTCTTAATTTTCTCTGTGTCAAAACACACCAGCTTGTTGGGGGGGGGGCCCTTAGGGTGGCATAATGTGGGCTGCAGCCCTTAGGAACTTCCATTAGTTCCCAGGCCCTGGGTATAAGAGGTACCACCTACTACGGACTTCCAGGGATCCTAAAGGGGTGCAAATTGTGGAACAATGGTATAGGTTAGGGAAAGGACCCTGGTGCTGGGGACCTAGTTAGCAGGAACCCAGTACACTTTCAGTCAAAGTTGCACCAGACACCAGGCAAACAGTGGAGGACACTGCAACAGAGTCCAGTTTCCTACAACCACAATCCCAGGTGGTTAAATACAACTTGGATACAGCTGGGAGACTGATGTCCATTATAATGCATTGTATAACACATACTTCTATTGGGAGGCCCAAGAAACTTACATGCTCTACACCAGAGAAAAGCCTGTGTGGCGTGGGGGTAGGATGGACGCCTTCAAATTCATAGGAGAAAGAATGAGTTTCTGTGTGTCATTGTATGGCACAAGAGCTAAGAGCTATGGTTCACAGTTCAGATTTTGGTGGGGCACGTGGTGGAATTTAATACATTTCTTGTGTTTGGCCCTTGCCTTGAGCACAGACTAAGTACTTGTCTCCTTCCACTGCACCCATTTTTGGAGCTATAGGAGAGCTTGTGTTTTCAATCTGTCTCCTCTATCCATGTTGCTTCTTTCCCTTTCATCCTTCTGACCTCGTCTGATTCTTCTCTGCCCTCGCCCTCCACCTTTGTTTGTAATTGTATAACTCTTCAATCCCTGGCAGCACAACACCCTGGATAATGTGCTGCAGGGCTACACACTAATAAGGTCCAAAAAGCAAGACCTATTGGCTATGCCAAAGTTTGTTTTCGTTATTTTTTTAGACTTACACTGGATTGGCTGTTTGAGCAGTCAGATCTAAAGCCCATTTATTGCCTTCTGACATCTGCAAATTGCACCTGAAGTTTATTTGAATACTGGCGAATACTACATGGAGCACCAGAGCAGCTCCATCTATCCTGGGATACTGATAGCTTGGGGTTTGCAACTACAAGGAACTGGAAATAGCCTCAAAATACTCAAAACAACTTGATATTTCAAACGATTCATTCTCACGTTGAGAATGGAACAAGTTGACTTAAAACCCTGACATTTCTATGCGTCTCACTGCCTGAAATATAAATTAAGAAAATATGTTTCTTCCTCATCCTGGTGTAAACTAATTCTAATTATAGTTTACTGTAATGGTTCTGACTTGATCTTTGAATGTTCTGGGGTGTAATGTGTAAACCAGACTTCTTCTAGGGGGGTTCTCTACCTGAGAATATTTTGAAAAGAATGAGGTGGAATAGGGCATTTAAAAACCACAATTTTCATAGAAATGTGTTAAAGTGCCATAGGCACAGAGAGGGCGCTCATCAAATATTCAAATCCTTTTATGGTGTGCCAAGCCAATGGAACTGGATGTTTCCCTGTAGTTTAGTATCAATGTTAGAGAGGGAGCTACTCTTTTGACAGGAAAAGGATTGGGTCAACAATATAATGAAAGCAAAAAACTCCTTCTCCTGAGTTTGGCAGTTGATAAATAGTGCTAAATGCCCAAGAGGGCATTTGCATCAATGGGGGGGGGGGGGGGGGGACTAGATTGTTGCGTGGGTTACCAAATTTACACCTTAATATGTATCAGACCAAAAATGAACGTGAAAATATTGCAAACACAAAGATTAAAAGTTTCATACATTTATTTAAAAATAATTTAAAAATAATAATGACACATTATTACAAAACAATTTCAATTTTATGCACATTCGTCTTTGCTGTTGGCCAGCTCAAATAAAAACTCCAATTTTTTATAAAAAATGCCAGTGGGCATAAATACACAAGTCTACATGTACATCATATTTATTCAACATAAGGAACAAACTGTCGACGCGGCGTTTCGGTGCCTCGAATACTCTCGCACCTTCTTCAGGACTTGTTCATATAAATCATATCTAAAAAAACATGTCACAATACATTTCATTAGGTCCAACATTTAATCTAACAATTGCACATTGATTCATTAACGTTTATACTGATATCCTATTATTTGGTAACCCCGTAACCTTGTGATCTGAGTCTAATCCCTTAGTCCCCTGTAATACTAAGTTGCCACATCTTAGTATTCCTAAGAGAGAGGACATGACTAGCGTGATATGCTTTTATCGCTAGGATGGGGTGTCAGCACTTTTACTTTTCCAACACCAATGATGTGGGCTTTGAATAGATCTAAAAGGGACAATCAGATCTCAATCCCTTCTTTCTTATAGAGTCCCACCCACAGGTACCCCTATGTTCTTACCCAGGTATATATTTTTCCTTCCTGGCAGTATCTTCTCGGTTTCTGAGCAGGTTTTCTTCAGCTCTTGTGTTCTCCTAGGGAGGTTTTGTTCGCTTTCCTCTTTTTTATTCTAGGAGGAAACGCACCTTATTTTAGTTACCTTGTTATTGGACTATTTCCTCCGTTTTGCCCTAGTGTGCTCCTATTTATCATTTTTTATTTTTTACATTCTGTATCGGTTTTGCTGGACCTCCACCCGGGTTGATTAAAAAATGGACCAACTTCAATCCTATTAGGACAGAAAAACATCTCTTTTTATAAGGGGTTACCTTTCTTAAACCTTTTCTACAGTTATTCCCAACTGTCTCTTAGCCTTCTTTTCTTATTTCTCTAAGCAAAAAGAGGGGTGCTTACCGGTCCTATTTTTTTGGTGTCTTAAAGAGTTAGAAGGACGCCTCTGGGAGCTACTCGTCCGGCTGTTTATCTCACCACTTTGTCTGAAAGATAATTTTGAGTTTTTAGACTATCTGGGCTTTAGTTTCCCTCTGACTGTTCCTACCCTCTGTCTTCAAAGTTTTACCTTTTATTGGTGAAAATGCCTGCTTCATACTTGATTTCCTCCTTCTTATTCCTTTAGTGTGAAGTCAAGGGTCACTCTGTTGGGCTTTTCTGGATTAGCTGCCAACTCTAGAAAGACCACAAGTAGTATCAGAAGATTACTATTGGAGCAGTGTTCTATCTCTGCTCCACATCTGTTTAAGAAACAGACCCCCATCTTACTTACTTGGTTAGGGTAGCTGAACTGCGTGGCGTCCTCCTCCTTCCCGAGCTGTTTGGTAATGGTTTCCTCTCTGGGTCCGCCTGGTATAAATACTCTCATTAATTAGCTAATTGCTCACACCTGGCAGCCCTATTCAGATTGGAGCATGTGTACTTAGGGGTTTAATGCAATAGCAAAAGATTGGGACTCCCTCTATTGAGTTCTTTTGGCCAGGGAAAAGAGAGGACAATATAACCAAGATCAAGAGAAATTCCCCTATGGCCCTATACTTTCAAATCAGACATAGTTTAAAGTACATTACACCATGAAAAAGTCCTTCTGGTCATCACAGATAACATAGATTTATATCATTTTCATTACTTTCTTTATTTTTTTATGTAAAAAGACTTTTTTCTTCTTTTTTGTTAAATACTTTCATCATTCCATGAATTATTTTCCAATTAATATAAACATTTAAAAATACAATACATTATTCACAAATACAAAAAATAGACAAGTCCTTTGAATGAACCCTGATAACCACACATCCAAAGGCATACACTCTCTACTCATACATACCACGTAACATACTCCACTTAGCATACAATACATCCATTCCTTTCTGTGATCGAGGTAGTAGTGACACAATACGTCAGGTCGACGCGTTTCGGTGGGTTAGTACCACCTTCCTCAGGACCAACAGATTTTGTCTTCTTTACTCTTGTGGATACAGGGTATCTGTAATAATAAATACATATTCATGTTTCTGTGTCTGCTTGCTATACAAGAAGGACAATACATTTTCAAAATAATATATTAATACAAAAATTACTTTCAATTGCCCATAAGGTGCCATGTGCGCTTGTCTAGCCCTCAGCTGAGGGAGTCGCATAATGCAAAGAATTTTTGCTTAAAGGCGGATTTCTATCATGCATTGAAAAAGCACATCTTTGATGGTTTTGAAAATCGGTACCATTTAAAAGACTCGTTAATCAAAAATACGTACCAAGATTCATTGATTTAAAACAAGGATTTGTTCATCACATTTTTTATATAAGGTTCATTTTTGGGAGTAATGGCTCCAGAAGATTTAAGCAAGATATGTGTTTTTTTTAAAAGGAAGATTTTCCAAAGACTACAAACATTTTAATTGCAACACTAACATCTATAGCTACCTTGTAAATCTGGAAACTGGCAATGATCAGAGAATACGGTTGTGGTTTGAGGACCTCAAGCGAACAATTAAGTTCTTTAACACCGTGTCCTAAAAAACATATATTTTATAACCCGTCCGTTAGATACATATGGTATTTTAAGTATTTCTGATCAACTAAATATAGTTGGAATATTACCGTATGAGTAATAACCGATGCATAGAGTTCAGAATTCGGACTCAAAAAGTATTGTTAAAATTCGTTGAATAAAAGCGGGTAATCCTGACCTAGAAAAAAGGGTTGTATATGTAACCATATGGATTTTTGGCTCATTGCTGTTTATATATTATTATAGCGCTTTCTGTCTATACTAACCTTATCGGTGCACTTGAGAGCTCATGATTTACAATGCATTAGATGTCTTCGCACGTTGGCGGAGGCGTTTGTAGCTTCTTCGGGTGAAATTCTAGCGTTTAGCTGCAATATTTAAATATAACAACCATTGTAGTGCAACGTCCTATTGCAGTAAGGCTCGTATAAGTTAGAAACAACCACACTAACCTTTTTAGATGATTAATGATTTTCTTAATGGTTTAATTTTCGTATTTTGTTCTTCTGGTTTTATTGCTGAAAAATTAAATTGTTTGATCGTTTTAAGTATAAGACTCATGAGTCACGAGTTAAATTAAAACACAAATGAGTTTTGCGTCTCTCTTTTTTTAGAAATTACAAAGAGTTTTGTGCATGCTCAATCTAATCTATCCGAGCCTTAAACCATGATCATTTTATAACGTGCGACCGCATATGCCTGTATAGGAAGTATATTGTACGTGCCCGGTACCACGTTTCCTATCTAGCCCAGTCAGTAGTGTAGCTAAACTTAGTCTGCTATTCGATACGTTATAAGTGAGTATCTCCAAGTCTCCTCTGCCAAAGTGCGCTTTATGTTACAAAAAAGTTCGCACAGTCCGACTCAGTTCCAACCCGCCAAAGCCCAGGACAGTACTTACATTAAAATCATCTCTTATTTCCTTAAACGAGTCGTCATGCTCAGGGCCTCCCGGCAACACCATAAGACTGATCGTCCCAATGTTGCTTCTTTTAAAGGCAACTCGTTATCAAGGAGCCGCTACAGGTGTAGTTGTAACCCGGAAGTGGATGTTATTTGCTCATTCACCTAAATCTCTTTGGCATTGCGGGCGACATTCGTGAATCGAGTTCAATCTATACATATCTTAAACTTGCACCTGAGTACGTTAAGCACTGTATAGCTCTATTTTGGAAGTAAATGATTATTTCTATCGCATGAAACTATAGTGTAACCCGGAAGTTCAAAATATTGCAGGCTAATGCTGTCTTTTCTATTTCCAACTCGGGCGCCATTTGTGAATGGGGTTTAGTTTGTTTTACTTTAGACTGACCTAATAAATCGCTTTAAGCTGCATACCAAATTTAGATTATTTATATATATATATAATCAGTACCTATAAATAATTATTACCAAATATTTGTAAATGATTACATCGTTCGGTTATTGGTTATTCTTTGTAGAAGTTATATCATTCTATGGACTTTTTATCTTTTAATCTGTACTAATTGTCCCAGACAGTTTTACAACTGCAATTTTTACGAACTCAACCCTGTATATTTATTGAGAACTATTTAGAATGGACTTGATGAATTGATTGTGTTTGAGTTACTGATGAGTTTTTTGATTTAGGCATAAGTCAGTTTATGATTATAATTGGGCAAGGGAGATTGAACTGTTGATGATTTTTTTAATGAATATTTTTATGTTGGGTATTCTTTCAAGGTTTTTATTAACCAAATAAAGATCAATTGACTGACTGATTGACTGACTGGCCTATGTTGGAAAAATGGTGGTGGTGAAAGTCTATCTATTGTGTGTGCCCAAACAGACTAAGTACTGTTGACAGGTCAGAGAACTGGCTTTATTGATATCGGACAAAGAACATTAGCATTTTTGCAATACTTCTGAGAGGACATAACATAGATGGCTCTGTATCCCCAGTCTGACAAAGCATCATAAACTAACCCTGTGCTCACAGCAGCCAGGTAGAGATAGTGAGTGTAAACAGTAAGGCACAAGCTTTGCAAATACAACATGGCATATTAAAGTTTAGTACATGCTTCAGCTGGAGCAAATAATCTACACATCGAGAAGAAATTTGGAAACATGGAGTTAAATTTGGGAGAGCTTCATAGATATACGACTAAGGAGAAATTAGATGTGGATGGATAGTGCTTACCAAGTGTGAAGGCATTAGTGATTTTTGCTTAAGGGTTGATTGTAGTAAAGGAGGAGACGAATTAATGGTAGCACAGTTCACCCACTCAGCTACAAAGGAAAACTGCTTGTATTGAAGAGTATCTTTAGAGAGGGCAAAGGGAGTAGGCTATTGGATGGTGAATGTGAAGGATGAAAGAAGGAAATGTTTGCAAAATGTTCTGAAATCTAAAGGCAAAATATATAGCTAATGAGTGATTGCAGGAATATCTAGTGGTTTGTTTGAAAATCTCAAAACTGCTTAAAAAAAACTTCTTAACATTTTGAGATAGGAATGAGCTGTGCTGCATGATACTGAGTATGCAGTGCATCATTGAGAGCGGCCTGCTACAGACACCGAGGTAAGTGTCCACTGTGATTACGGAGAACAGCTTAGCCTTCAACTTTGTTGTTCAGTGCATTCAAAGTCAGTCAAAGCTGATCCATGAGTAGGTACAGAAAAAAAATCACCTGAGAAGAAAAATGTGAAAAAGACCTACTTCTGCTGACCCGCATAATCTTCGGCATGCCCAGCCATAAACATGCACAAGGACGGCATTATGATGTCCTGCATCACACATGCTCTCCTTCGGCTTCTGTGTGCGGACGGATGTTTGTTACCTGAAATAATGATGTGGGCAGACCGGGGTAATAGTTTTCCATCAAGATAAAACCCTAAATCACCTACTCTGAAAAGCTTGCACCTGGATAAACAACGTAGCTAATTTGTTTGCAGTAATGCCAGATTTGAATGTGATTAACAATTTAAGTTTTGGTGTTTGCCAAGACCTTTTGATGTTACTAAAATTATATATACAGCATCCTTACTTATAACGGTTTTTTGCCAGCCCTCTTCATCCATTGGGTCATTCACATTTTGCTTCGGCTCACTACATAATGCAGTTTGGGGTAAATTGAGTGATGCAATTCTGCCTTTCCACAAGAATCACACTTTGACATTGAGACAATGTTTTTATTTTTAGATTGACCAGGACTCAGCAGCATACTAAACAGTAAATAATTGCGAAAACAATGAGATAACAATCCAAAAAAGCAGCTATCAACAGACCAATTGGTTCTGCTAATGGTTGTTCCTAGTGCTCTTCATAATAAATGGGATGCAGTGTAGCATCACATAGGGAAAATTTTCATGCAAAGGAGGAGTACCCCCTGTAGGGAAAGAAAGCAGAAAAATCTCTGCTTCCTTCTGAAGGCCCAGGTTAGCACAGTGTGCCCCAACCCGTTACTGGACAGTGTATGTCCTTTGAGAAGACCCCTCACTCACCAACCTAGTTGGTGACATGCTTCATCATCGGGGTCCCACCCCATAGGCCGAATGCCCATAGGGTGTGCTGCGACACCTGACTACAGTGGAGCGGGTTATTATTTCTTTTATATGTGCTTAAAAGTTACAGTGAAAGTGTATTAAAAAGGGGCCAGGTTGGTGAGTGAGGGGTCTTCTCAAAGGACATGCACTGTCCAGTAACAGGTTGGGGCACACTGTGCTAACCTGGACCTTCAGAAGGAAGCAGAGATTTTTCTGCTTTCTTTCCCTACAGGGGGTACTTCTCCTTTATTGTTAATATTAATCCCGGGGACTAGGAGTTCCCACCTCACATAGCCTGTGTAACTTCCCTAACTCTCTCTTTTGTTATAAACAACATTTTCATGCAAACTGACCCCAACCTGTATGTGACTGCTCCTGAGTGAATTGCTTTATTATGACTGACACTTGTCCGTTTTAGCTCCACTGGAATATGCACCTTTGTCTGTGAGTAGTTCACGCCAACATAGAGCCTAATTAAATGTTTTCAAAGCTGTTTATTTTTTTGGAAAATAGCTGCCTGGACTCCGTGGTACACCATGATCAGTCCCTAAAGCCATGTGGAGTCCAGCAAGAGAAAGCTGAAGGTGTGAACTTACACACTCGAAACATATCTCTTTGAGGTAAACATTCAGGAGTGAGGTAGCAGTCATGGTTGTCGGCTCAACACCAGTGGAGTAACAAAACCTTTGGGGGCCCCCTGCAATGTACTGCAAGGGGGCCCCCTTATTCGATCACTGGTTTAAAGCACCTCACCCCTATAACTTACCTCAAAGCAACCAGCAGGGTTTTCACTGAAACAAATGGCTTCAAGGAAATTAACAAGTTCTGTAGTCAGGGAGATAATAGGGCATATACAAACTGTTTTTGGTGGTATTGATTTGCAAAATGGAGCTACAAGGGGAAAAGTGGAATTGCTTGGTGACATGAAGGGATCCCAGGGCACAGGCTATAGGGCTACAAACATTTCAAAGGTAGTAGTGAGCAAAAGTGATGCCTTTGTGCTACTGAGAATTCCCTTTGCATTGCACCAATGGACCATGTTATCGGTCATTTTAATCTCTCGCATTTCTCGCTTAATCTTTCCCAGTCAGTATATCATCTTTATCCCTCATTCTTTCATCACCTTTTCTGCCTTGAACAGTTCACCTGATCTCTTATTCTTCCAGCACTGCTACCCTTCTCCAGCATAATAAGGCCTCCCTCCCGGTGTGCAGTCTAAATATCGAGTTTTTTATTTCGAATGGACATAATATCGACTCCAGAATATCGAAATGGCATTAATATCGAGGTAAGTAATATCGAAGTTTTTATTTTCGATTGTTATGTATGTTAAAAAATATCGATAGATAAAATATCGAGTATGTAATATCGTCAGTAAAAAATATCGACATTTTTAGTAGTTAAAAAATATCGAAAGTTGTGTTATCGACAGTCATGATATCGACAAATAATATGGATATAAATAATATCTAATAATCTTAAATGTACACTGTTTTTATGTTTTATAAATACATTTATTGTTAAAATATATGTTATTTATTTATTTATATAGAAATAATTTAAAAATTAATTATTAATTTTAATAAATAATTCAAATACTATAATAATTTCTAGGAGCAGGTAGTGGGTTTTTAGGGGAATAGGGTGGGTAGAATTTTAAATATAATTAATTAAATATGTACATTTATTAATTGGTATTAATATTTAATTAATTGTTAATTTTTTTTTTTTTAAATATATAATATTTAATTGGTAATTAATTAAATTAAATACATTAATTGCTAATTATGCTCATTCAAAAAATGTATGTTATGTAGCGGGTTGTGGGTTTATAGGGGAATAGGGTGGGAAGTAAATTAATTATAAATAATTAAATATGTAAATTAATTAATTGGTATTAATATTAAAATAATTGTAAATTAATTAAAATATGTTAATTATATATAATTTAATTGGTAATTAATTTAATTTAATTGAATAATTGCTAATAATGAAAAAGTAAATATTTTATGTCATGTAGCGGGTTGTGGGTTTATAGGGGAATAGGGTGGGAAGTAATTAAATTTTAAATAATTAAATATGTAATTTCCTTAATTGGTATTTAAATTAAAATAATTGTTACTTAAATCATATATTTAAATCATATAAAATTTAATTGGTAAATAATTTAATTTATTAATAGCTAATTATGTGAATTTATAAATTTTATGTCATGTAGTGGGTTGTGGGTTTAAAGGGGAATAGGGTGGGAAGTATTTTTATTATAATTATTTACAACAGCTTAAATTATTAATTGGTAGTAATAATTTAATAATTGTCAATCAAATAATGTATTGAACTTATATAAATTTACATTGGTAATTAATATAATTGTATTGAGTAATTGCTAATTATGTTTTTTTAAATAATGTATGTGATGTAGGGGGTTGTGAGTTTATAGGGGAATAGGGTGGGAAGTAATTTAAATATAATCAATTAAATATGTAAAATTATTAATTGGTAGTAATATTTAATTTAATGTTAATTTAAAAATTATTGTTCATTAATTAAAATATAATTGGTAAATTATTTTATTTAATTGATTATTAGCTAATTATGTTACATTAATTATTTACTTTTCTGTAGTGGGTTGCCTGTTTATATGGGAATAGAGTGGGAAGTAATATAATAATAAATAAGGAAAAAATATTTTTTACTTAAGGTATACAAAGTTTAGCACACAACGTTTAAAATGCAATACCTTTACAATTAAACTTTTACAACGCTAAAACCATAGCAACGCATGTATTTAGATCAAATGTTTTTAGTTTGCAGGTATTTTTACTACGCATACCATTACAACGTAAGTGTTGGTAGGTATATAATTATATTTAAAAATTTAAAATCTTATAGCTTTGGATTGTTGGCTAAAGGGGTAGTTTTAGGGTTCAGGGTCAGTTTTCAGTTTGTGGGTGAAGGGGTATTTTTAGGGTTCAGGGTCAGTTTTCAGTTTGTGGGTAAAGAGGCCTTTTTAGGGTTCAGGGTCAGTTTTCTGTTTTTGGGTAAAGGGGTATTTTTAGGGTTCAGGGTCAGTTGTCAGTTTTCAGTTTGTGGGTAAAGGGGTATTTTTATGGTTCAGGGTCAGTTTTCAGTTTGTGGGTAAAGGGGTATTTTAAGGGGTGAGGGTCAGTTTTTAGTTTTTCGCTAAAGGGGTATTTTTAGGGTTCATGGTCAGTTTTTAGTTTGTGGGTAAAGGGGTATTTATAGGGTTCAGGGTCAGTTTTCAGTTTGTGGGTAAAGGGGTATTTTTAGGGTTCAGGGTCAGTTTTCAGTTTTTGGGTAAAGGGGTATTTTTAGGGTTCAAGGTCAGTTTTCAGTTTGTGGGTAAAGGGGAATTTTTTGGGTTGAGGGTCAGTTTTCAGTTTCTTGCTAAAGGGGTATTTTTAGGGTTCTGGGTCAGTTTTCAGTTTGTGGGTAAAGGGGTATTTTTAGGGTTGAGGGTCAGTTTTCAGTTTCTTGATAAAGGGGTATTTTTAGGGTTCTGGGTCAGTTTTCAGTTTGTGGGTAAAGGGGTATTTTTAGGGTTATGGATAAGTTTTTAGTTTTTGGGTAAAGGGGTATTTTTATAGTTCAGGGTCAGTTTTCATTTTGTGGGTAAAGGGGTATTTTTAGGGTTCAGGGTCAGTTTTCAGTTTGTGGGTAAAGGGCTATTTTTAGGGTTGAGGGTCAGTTTTCAGTTTCTTGATAAAGGGGTATTTTTAGGGTTCAGGGTCAGTTTTCATTTTGTGGGTAAAGGGGTATTTTTAGGGTTCTGGGTCAGTTTTTAGTTTTTGGGTAAAGGGGTATTTTTAGAGTTTAGGGTCAGTTTTCATTTTGTGGGTAAAGGGGTATTTTTTGGGTTCAGGGTCAGTTTTCAGTTTGTGGGTAAAGGGGTGTTTTTAGGGTTCAGGGTCAATTTGGGGTTTTAGGGTAGAGGGGTAAAGGGTAAAAATAAGGTCAATTTAAATTTTCATTAAATTAATAAAATTTTATTTCATTTTATTAAATTATTTTCTATTAATTTACATTAAATAATATATTATATAATTATAAATACTTATGTTGTAATGCTATGCGTTGTAAAGGTATTTGCTTTGTAAAAACATTTGTTGTAAATAAATGCGCTGTAAAGCTATTTGCGTTGTAAAAAATTTGTTGTAAAGGTATGCGTAGTAAAAGTATGTGTTCAAACGTAATACATCTTTTATTTTATTGTATTTAATAGAAAATAATTTACATATAATTTTTTATTATCTAAATAATTATTGGTAATTAGTTGTAAATTAGTATTAATAGGTAAGTAATAGAAATAACGATAGTTATTTAGTAATTTGGATATATTAATTATTAGGTTGAATTAAATAGTTAATCATTTGTTAACAAAATTATATTGATAATATTTTGTTATTTATTTATTAATATATGAAGTATTGACTTTCCCTACTGTTGCACCCATTGGAGTGGAAATAGTAATTAGTATGGGTTCAGTGTCCAGCACCTTCCATGACTTTACAATTGGTGAAATGGGAATTGTAATTTGTATGGTTTTAATGTGTAGTATGGTTTTGTAAGTTTATAATTGGTGCAGTGGAAATAAGAAAACTTTTTTTATATAAAAATTTGTTATTGGTAGGATACTATAATAAAGTTTTTACAGTACACAGAAAATATTTGTTTTAATTATAATTATTTTTATTGTAGTACTTAAAAGATTAATACACTTTTACAAAGATTAAATTTTAAAATGCATTTTTATATAGAATATTTCATATGCAATTTATATTTATATACAATAATAAAGAAGGAAACATACACAGGGTTAAATGCAATAAATGAAAAACAGTTTATTAACATTTAATAAATAAATTGTAAGTAGAGATTTATTTTTTATTTCAATTGAAATTTTTAACTAAACAGTTTTTATTATCCAAAAATATATATGAAGTGCATATATATGTTTTTCACACATAAATGATATTAACATTATTTTATGTTTATTAACATATATTGTAATTTAAATAGGTAAAGAAACAAATTGGTAATATGTACTTTTCATTTAATAACAATTATTTTATTCACATACACATTGAATATATTGTCATAGATAAATATGTACATTTCTTTTATAACAGTTACATTTTTGTTTTTTTACAAAGAAATCATATATTTTTCAAATTAATATTATGAATATTGAAAATATTTATAATATTAATTTTTACAAAGATAAACACAAAAATACATTTTTATATACATACATAATGTTTCAACTAATATTTGCTATTTTTATAAACAAATTATTTGTAACAAAGTTATAGATGCAATTTTTTTTACATATAGATTATTTTCAAAATGTATATATAAATCATCAAATATTATTTCAAGTATCATATAACAGTTGAATAATTATTTGAAAGGAATGTATATTTAAGAAATAATGTTCTACTAATTAAATAATTATTTACACTTAATATAATACTCAGTGTATTTTTTTAAGTGTTGGAATATAGAAATTAAAGAGGATTTTGCTGTATACAGGGACTACTTTTTAACCGCCTAATGTTACAAAGGCTTATTTGGTGCTTCAACAGATCGCGGTTGGATGCTGCTTCGCGTTAGAGAGGGTAAGTTTGTTTTAATTGTATTTTACAAGTTAATGACGTTATTGTTAGTGTATGTGTGGTGTGTTTAGGTTTATGTAGATAGGGTTATTAAGAGAAGATTGTGTGTTAGGTGTTAGGTAGAGTGTATGATATTTGATTTTTACCGCGTTTTTGTTGCAGGTGTGTGAGGTGAGGTAATATGTTTAAATGTTACTAAGATAATATGTTTGGTGTACAAATATGTGTATTTATATATGTATGGGTGTTTTTGTGTGGGTGGGTATGTATTTTATTTTTTCCAGGTTATCGTCGCGTTTTACTGTTTTTGAGGAGGTCCTTCTTTTTCGATCAGAGTTGTGTGACGAGTATTATATACTCGTATTTTTAAACACAATTTTTAGGGATTTCAAGTTATCCTGGAGCGGTTTTTTTTCCAACATAATTTTTTTCGGGTTTTCTATCGTATCTCGTGTCTATTACATTGGAAAGGAGTCGCTATGGATTTGCTTGTATTTTAGCATTTTTGTTTGGGCTTCCATGGATTGTATGGGTTTTTGCAATGGTGTCGTATGGATTGTTTGGAATTGGATTACGTTTGAAGCTGCAACAGAAATGTAAGTATTTTCTAATAATTTTATGGGTGGGTAAACTGTTTTAAATTTTGCTTTAATTACGTTGTATGTAACATTTTGTAAATATATTATCTAAATACATTTTATATATGTTAATATTATGTATTTGATAATTTAATTGCAAATTGTTACATGTTAAAATCAAGGATTTTAGAGAAAAAAAAGCTTAATTTAATGTGTATAGTTATGTAATGTTTTAAAGAATAGTTTTGGCAATCATTGATAGATATTCTAGTCCTTTGCTAGTTGGATAGAGGGTAACTTGACTTTGGAGTGTGTTATACATTTTTTTACTTTCTTTGGTGAGTTTAGGCCCGATCAAAGTTACTGATTGCTCCATTCGGAGCTCCTGGTAACTCTGTTCTTTTTGTAAGGATTGTATTAATTTGTGAAGGGTAGGCGTTCCTCGGCCTGTAGTTGCTTGGAAGGCATTGTGCCATCCTTCAACTGCATTGTTTGTTTTAGCTTCCTTATTTAGTGTGCTAAGGTAGACATTCCACCAAGCTATTTGGTATTTGGGTTGTCTTCTATGGCCTGATCTGTGTAGCCTTCCTACCCATGTCTCTTCGAAGTAGTCAAGCATAGGGCTTAGTCTTTCTTCGTTTCTTTTATAGTAGGGGCTGTCTATTAATAAGTTATAGTGCTCAGTTACATCTGTTAGTAGAACATAGGCTAGGGCGATGAGTTTTTTTATTTGATAAGCAAATGTGCTATCAGTGGCGTATTGGATACTCAAGGTTGATTTTTGTAGATGTCGCCAGATACATTGATTAAAATGGTAATTACAACCTTGTATTGCTGTGTGTGGGTATGTTTTAAGGATGCTGTTTATCATTGCTTTTTCAAAGTCAATGATAATTTTTTGTGGAAAATAGTTGTTAGTATGTTGAATGACTTCAGTTAGTATTTCTTGATAGGTAGCTTGCTGTTTGTTTGGTAGAAAGGCATAAAGGAATGGAATATTTGCATTTTGGAAATGACCATGGATGGTGTATAATTGATAAAAAGGTTTGGGGCATACAGAAAAAGTACCGTCTATCATCCAAGTTTGGCATTGGGTAAGTTTAGTCATGTTGTTTGCTGTGGCAAACACTATAATTCTTTTATCTTTAGATTTGTTGTCAGAGTATAAAATTATCTTTATTGTGAGTTACAGAGAGTTCAGGGGGAATTTGCACTTCTTCAAAAGTTTTTGGTGTGGGAGGAGTAGTGCATGTTGCTCTTTTTTGTCTAGCTACAGTTCTTTTAAGGGATTCGATAGATGGTAATTGGCTAGAAGCATGTTGGGGAAGTACACTTAAATGGTGTTTCAGAATAGCAGTTGTTGGTTGATCTGTTCTAGTACTAGCTTCTTTAAGGGAATCTAGCATTTGTCTAATTTCTATTTCTGTTACATTGGGTGGGTGATTATGTTCTTTAGTATAAGTAACAGTAGTTTCCTGAGTTATAGCTCTACCATAACATTTGTTGGCATAATATTTCGTACACTTCCAAAACACTTTCAAATCTTTTTGTTTCTCTTGAGTGTAGACATATCCCATGTAACAAAGAAGCATTTTCCCTTTTTGTGAATAAATGAATTTAGCTCCTTCAGTCATGATAGTATTGTATTTCTAGGAGGTAATTAAAAGAGAATGTCATTACAATTTTAGAAAAAATAATGTTGTATTCTAATAATACAGTTTAATACATTTTTAATTTACCTGTAATTCTTTTGATGAATTCAAGTAGTTCTTTTCAGGTGTTGATGTTCTTTAAACTGTTATTTTCTGTGTATATCTTTTTGTACCTGTGGAAGTAGAGAAAATGTGTACAAATATTTTATTACTATTTATGATATTGTGATAGAGGTGTTTTAGCTACTTTCTATTTAGTTACCTATCTATTAAATGTCTAATTTACATTTCAATTATATACTTACTTATTTATATTAAACTTTTGATGTCCAGATGTTGTGTAGGTCTTCTGTATTTTCTTTTTGTCTGTAGGATAAGTAGTAAAAAAAAATACATTTTTTAGGTATTTGGCTTTTAAACATAGGTGTGAGGTTTGAGAGTTACATTTTGGATGGCTAATAATGTAGTAGTACTTACTTTAGATAGGTGTAGCTGTCTTTATGTTGCAGTCAATCAGTTTTCTTTCAGAAATCCTGCAGAGTTTCGTCTTCCTTTAGTTAGGAGATGTAGCCTGCATTTTTAGTTTGTTGTAATCTTGTTTATATAGTATTAGTCTAATTGTTTCAGAAATAGGATTGGTTGTTTAAATTGATAGTCTGTTTTTATTTGTGGATTTGAATTTTTTTATCTGTTATGCTAATTGCTTTCCTTATATGGGTGACGCCAATTAACGTTTTTGTAATGTGTAAGGCCTTATTTAGTATAGGTAATGTTATTTTTATTTTTGTAAAGTGGAGAAATATATATAATTTGAAGTAAGAAATGTTTAGTCGTTCAAAACATTGTTTATGTATTATAAAATGTATGTTTGTATTAATTGTGTGTTATAAATGTTAGGAAAATATATAATATATTTTATAAATTTATATAAACAATATTTGAATAATTATGATTAGTATGACTCTATTTTAAATAATAAAGTGATTTATTCAAGGAAATAGTAATGTCGATATTTAAAAAAATCGATCAATTTGCTATCTATATTTTTGTATTCGATATTTTGACTGTTTTTCATTTAAATATGTGATTATCGATGTTTTAGAAGTCGATATTGTTGTTAGTCGATATTGTTGTAGTCGTTGTTTTTTTTAGTCGATATTGTGGTTTCGATATTTTTGTGGTTTGTTGTTTAAGTATAGGCAATCGATAATTTTGTTGTCGATAATTTGTCATCGATATTTTGTCCACTCGATATTCGGTCTGTCGAGGTTATGTCAGTGATCCCTCCCTCCCACTAACACTGATGTAATTTACCTCTGTCATTCTTATTTCTTTCATTCCCAGTTTCCCCTCTCCCCCTTCCTGTTCTCTTTTCTCCCATTGCTCTAAATTCCACTTCTGTCTTCCCGTTTCATCAATTTATTTGAGTTTCCTCTTCAAACACAAGACTACGTCCCTCATTCTCAGGCTGCTGTCATGATCCCTCACACTTCCCCAACTTGCTCTGACCATTTCTCCCTCTGCTCTGTCCCTCGTGGGTTTCTTTGCACCTCAGTCTCTCATTAGTTCACTCTATCTCTTCCAATTTGCTGCTTACCTTTAACTCTGATTCTCTCATTCTCTAAAGTATACCTCTAACTTTTCGCACTCACCTCTAGCTCTCCCGGCTTTACTGCCACCCTATGCTCATCCTCCTCTCCCTCCTGATATTTACCTTCAATTTGCACACATTACATTCTCTAATATCTATACTACCCCTCCCTCTTACATTTAATTATACCTTTGACCACTAAATATCTCTCTTCAGTTCATCCCTTACTTTCCACTTTATTCTTCTCATTCTCTCACTATCACCTCTCAATGCTACTCTCAGAACTGCCTCTGATTTTCGTGCTTCTGCATCCCCAGTTTCAAACCTTTCTTCTTCGTTACCCCTTTCGCTTATTTCCAAACTCCTATCACACTTGTTTCCGTCACAGATACCACTCTCATTCCCATGCACCTACTTACTTCTAGTTTCTGTCTTGATTTCATTACTCAAAATGTTCCTTTTGGCTCACTCAACTTCAGCTTCCCTTACTCCTTACCCTTTTTATTCCATATTTTACACTCTCTTTCGCATTCCATAACTTCACTCATCCTGTAACATTCATGCATATCCAGTCTAAGCTCCTTACCTCTTTGCAATGCATATCTCTCTTTTTGTGTTTACCACCCACTCTTGCACAGTCTTTCCCTCATGGGCTCAGGCTCCTGCCTATACCCTTTGCCATTGTTCAGCCTTTGGTCTCACTCTTTCTATTTTTCTGCCCTTACTTTCTTTTTTTTTAAATCCCTTTCTCTTTTTCCGTCAGTTCATTTCTTTATGTGTATTTTTGTCCCCTTCATTTTTCTTTCTGATTTCCTATTCATGTTGTATTTCTTAGTTATTACCCCCTTTCCTATATCTCTTTTGATTTTCCTCTGTCACATGATTTCATTCTCTTCCATAGAGGTGTTTTTCGTTCTTTTTCTTTTTTAAAACCCCTCATTTTTCATTTCCCCATTTGTTGTCTCTCCCTTTGCCTCCACTTGTTTGTTCCTTTTCCTTTTCCTTCTCTATTCCTTTTCTTCTCTCTTCTTTCTTTTAACTCTTATTGTCTTAGAATTTTATGTCACCATGCTTGACTCCTAACTCCTACACCCTCAATTTTGTCACATACTTCTCCACACTGGATTATTTATGACCCTCAGCCTAAGTGTATAGGATTATTTTCAAAACTTGGAATAGAATTCAATAGCCAAAGCTGCAATAGAGCAACATTCTTACTCAAACAACAGGTACAGCATCAACAGGAGCAGTTCAAGTTTCTCAAACACACACACAAAAAGCTGTCCATAGGTAGCAGCAGTGCAATCTTCATTCACACACCCACAGCAGGTACTATGTAGGTAGCAGCATTGCACAGGAGAGGAAAATGTCCTCATGCAGGTTATGCACAAGCAGCACCGTTGTAAGTTTTCTTCAGACAAAAGAGAAATAGCACAGCAATGTACTACAAGCTTTCCTGATGCAAAATAGGCATAGCAGAGGCAACTTATGTGCAAGCTTCCTTCGCACAAAGAACATGCATTGCACGAGCAACAACACTGCAAAATTTCCTCGCACAGAAAAGGTACAGCATGGACATCAGCATTCAAATTGCTATCATATCAGTGTGTTACTGTGAGCATTAGTGCAAGCCTCTCTAGAAAAACAGGTCCAGCATGGACAGCAGATGTGAAAGATTCTCTCGCACTAAACATGAAAAATATGAGCATCAACTGTAGAGGTCTCCCTCAAGAAACAGATACAGCACAGAAAACATGAGTACTGCAAACATCCCTTACAAGAGTGATACACCATGGGAAACTCGAAGCAATGACAGCCACCTTCATTATAGTGGTGCTGTAGTAGCAGCAGCTATGCAAGCATGTCTCGCCCAAACAGGTAAAACACCACAGCAGCAGAGCAAGCCTATTTGACAAAGCCTGTGAAGTATGAAGGGATAGGTGTGCACAGGTGCCAACATGTCACATGCGACACCGACAGTCATTTTTCCAAAAGCACGGTGCAAGCAAGGATTTCTGGTCCCGAGCTAAACACAAAACTACAAGTTCCAGAATGCACAGTGATCTTGGATAAAAAGCTAGAACAAGCTGAGGTTTCTCATATGATGGCAGTAAAGTGTAGGTGTAAGTGAAAACGTACACACCTCTATGTCAAATTTGCCAGGCACGAAAAGTAAAATGTGATCCTATATAGAACCTTAGTGTGCTATCAGGTGCATTTGAGTTATGCATTTAAGAAGCATTGTATTTTATCTTGTAGCTTTCAGATGTATAACATATATGTTTTAGTGATACCTGCAGGATCAAATATGCTTTTTAAAGATAATTTCATTTTATTTTACCAATGGTTCCAATTCAACTTATGGGGCGTGCCTGGGTTCCATTTCACTATGTGTTTTTTGCTATCTGTATATTATTTTTGTCAGTCCCGGCCATTTAAATGAACATGAAAAAACTTACTTTGGAGAGTTCATAATGATCTAAGTAAAGAGGTAAGTCAGGGGATTCTGCACCATGGAAAATTAAATATGGATGGGTGATTGGCACTATGCCTCACTTTCTGAATCCAGGGCAGATCAAACAAACTCCCAGGGCTGGGTTTCGCATTAGAGACACCCAGTAAGGCAAGCTTTGTTGGCACTCCGCCCAATTGCCCATGATCTGCTACTCCGTCGATTCCTTCACTACCTCCCTCCATCGGTACACCTCATAACCCCAATGTATCGTTTCAGAGCACGCTTTATGTCACACACACATTATACACAGAGACAATAAATCATACAAATATATAAATCAATGTTAGGAAATGTTACATAAGACAATGTGAGCAGCAAGATGTAAAAATCATGTCATCCTTGCTGATAGGAATTAAGGCCACATGTATCATGCATTTTATCTGTCGCAAACGGCCCGATGCACAGAATTTGGCTGTTTTAGACCAATAAAATGCTTTTTTGTATGTATGAATCCAATTTGCGCTTCAGTAACATGTTACCGAATCGTAATTTGGAATTGCAAATACATACCGATTCGGTTTTAGTAAGGTGCGTGTTCAGGGCGTCCCTTCCTAATATTAAATCAGAGCGGTATGAATGAATGTTCTGCGACTGAAATGTAGTTGCAAAACATTCACATTTTACTATCTACTTCAAGTAGGCATTAACCCATTCGCAAATGGCCTTCTTCTTTGTGAATGTTTGGGAAAATGTTTTTCAGAGCAGGCAGTGGTATCACGGAACAATGTCTGTTCTTAAAAAAATGTAAAGAAAACTTTTAATCTTTCTTTTTTAATCGCAACCCATTTTTTTTTTTTACAGAAAACAAGCTGCATTTAAAAAAATATGATTGCTTTATTTAAAAGCAATCACAGACATGGTTGTCTACTGACCCCAGCAGGCCACCATCCCTGTGATTTTTGAGATTCCTAATGGGTCGCACTTTGCGACCTGCCACATTAATATCAATGAGGTAGGTCGATTTGCGACCCTTTAGGAAATTCTACATGAAACTCATGGAGGTTCACTCATTCAAATAGCTATTGCCTAATTGTGATTCTCAGAGAATCACAATTTGGTAATTGCTGGTTGAAATTATGCTACATGTGGCCCTATATGTTAAGAGTGATTTCTCTGGAGAAACACAAACTTAGAATCTAAAATATAACAGTTGTTGGGGTTTTATATATCAATGAGAAGTTTTTTAACTACTGAAAGGAACCGTTTTTAGCAACCTTACAATAACATAAGTTTGAGAAAAAAATAAGGTTCTAAGCTTATGCCTTGCAGTTTGCATGCAGCTCTTTGATAATGGTAGATAGCTCACTGTGCTATATTAGGAGGATTGTAGCTTACAAACTGAAAGTACCAAAACATTCTCTGTGAGAAAAACAGCAGCCTACTGAGCTATCACCATAAAATTCTAATCTGAGATCTGCTTGTTACACATTGTTCACGAAAAGAAGATTTTGAAATCCATGCATCGATATTTTGTGAACAAATGAAGGAACGAGGATACTCAAAAAAATCCTTTAGCCACGCAACGAAGAGAGCGTGGTTTACACCGCACCAAGTACTCCTTCAAAAGAAAGTGAAACAACCACTAAGCACAGTCCTCCGAGGCCTTCAAAGGGCCCAAAGCGAGCATGGCGGCTGGGCCGGGGACAGACATGCACAGGGCCCCATGAATCTTGCACCTCGAGCACTCCTCTGCCAGGCTTCTTCGCATCCTCTCCGTTACCCTTACGAGCCCCTCTGTAGCCCCCCCACACCCCCACAGCCAGAAGAGTGTCGGAGCGGAGGGCTGGGATCGGACCCAAGATGGCGCAGAGGTCGGCGCAGAGTGGAGCTACTGAACAAAACTGAGTGCCTGCTGTTATCTGGCACTGTGACTTTGTGGTACCAACAACGCTGCATGCCCCCTAACTGAGCGACTCCGCAGGGAGGTCCCGATGCATTCTACCAACCCCATGCGGTTTGCAGCACCGAACAATTGGGGGACACGCAGCGCGTGAATCTGTGGCGCTGAGACGCAATGCTCCTGAGACTCTGGGAATGCTTTGAAGCTAGCGGTAAGACACTGAATGCGGGAAAACGGTGATCGATGGCGAGGGGGGTCACCATTCTGGTTAGTTTCCCTTTTCATTTAAGTGCGCAATAAGCAGTGGGCCCGGAGGGAACCTGTGTGGAGAAGCCCTGCCTTATCCTAAGATGGTGCCTGCCTAATGGAGACCTCCCAAGCAAAGCCCCGGCTTTGCACCAACGGCGGCGGAGAGGGAGCGGTAACAAGGCGTCCTCCCATTATGCTGTGAGAAGAGGAGGCTTTTACCTTTTAGTACCATTGCTGGCTGGCTGGCTGCACGCTAGTGCTGCTCTGCCGGTCAGGGACAAAAAATATTTTTAAAAAGGCTAATTTTGGCATACCTTCTATGCGTCAAGACACAGATTAATGAACCAGAACTATAGCTCAACAAGACGACAAGCTTCAAAACGAAAAATAGCCCGCCACTATGACGAAAATCAGCTGAGAAGGTGAGACTTTCTTGACGCTCATTCTTTCACAAAATTGCGGCAGCGAATGCGAGGCATTGAAAGAAAGCAAAACCTACCAGATATCACTGTGCCTGTTCCTCGCTGACATTATAGCTGACTGCTAGAAGCCTCGTACCACAACAGCACATCACCCCAAGTGCATACGACCTTCAAGTGGTCAAAAAGGGTGTGATCGCCATCAGGAAGTCGCTAATCGGGGATGCGACATATGGCGACTTCGAGTGTTGAGCTGATCCACCAAAACAACTCAGAGGTCACACAAACCTACGGCTGCCCAAATACTAATTTGTGGAACCACTAAATCCTACCTGAGTGTCGACAGTGCTTGGACCCGGCATACGCAAAGTGAAGAACACTTTGCTCAAGCAAGTACTGTCTCTTTAAGGATATGCGACGTGGCCTATAACACTGCGCCTAGAAATACGAGCGACACTGCACCACATACGCTAGCTGGCATTACAAAATAACGGAGAGTACTTACGATGTGAGCAGTGGGAATCATGTGGAAAGGGAGGAGAGGACGGACTGCCTGGTGAAGGATGCGGCCTTCGGCAGTGGTTGCATCAGAGGGCACCAGTTGTGAAGAGAGACCCCGCACATTAGCTGTATTTAAATCAGTTCACAGGCTCAGACCCGGTGCACTGCTGCTCTTCTGACCGGCTCCTACTGTTGTGCAGTCCTGCAGGTGCACTGTGCTGCCCCGCCTTCTTCCTCCTGGTGCCTGAGCTGTTTTATTTCCTTTCCGTGTCCGGGGCAGCCTCCACGTCCACCGTGGATACGATGCCTGATAGCTACAGTACTGGTGCAATGAGGGGCCCAAGATATGAATGTTGACCGAGAGGGTAGGAGACCCTGAGGCACCCCGCCTGACTCCAAAATGGCAGCCGTCCCTCCCATTTTCAGGTTTGGCGTGGTGGCACCCCAGAGGCACCCTGAGGGGAGAAAGCAGTAATAACAGGGCCCCAGGAAAAGTCTTAGCAATCCTTGAAAAGGACCTGGATGTGGGGACTCACCGGGGTTTTCACTCCTTTTCTGACCTTAAGACGGCCACTAGGGAAGACTTTTCACCATGAGGATCTCTGAACCTGGAGTCTGTCCCTTCCTCACCTCTCCTCTCACCATCTTGGCCCAGTGGCCAGCTGGAGATCATTGCGGAATGCTCTCCCCAGTAACACCAGGACCGATGTCTCTCCTGACCTTATTTCCCTCCTCTCCCCCCTCCTCCCTACCCCCTACCCCTCTCGAGTCTTGACTTGAGATCACCTCCTGTTCCTCTCTCTATTCTGGTGGAACCCGAAACGCATACATGGCCGATTCCCGGTGGAGCTGCACCGACAGCTATAGGGGAGATTGGCTCTGGCACACCGCCATGGCCATCACTTACCCAGACGGACTTCAGACATTTGTCTTGTTTCTTCCCCGCTGCTGCTTTTGCTCTTTAATTGTTTTCCCGTTGAGACCTATCTGTTTGGCTGATGCCCGGTGGAGCTACCTGATAGCTAAAGAGTAGATGGACTGTGGACTTGCCCCTCGGTCGTCACCTACCCAGCTGATCTTCGCAGGCTGCTTCATCTCCCCTATCCTCTGACCTGTCTTAAAGACGCAGAGGCCATGCATGTGCAAACTGGAAGTTCAGCAGGAAAAGAGTGAACATATTTTAACCCTCCAGGAGACCCTCACTTTCGAATGAAAGGCACTCTTCAGTGAATTATTTTTTTTCCATTCGCCTCTGCCACTAATGATTGGCCCATGGCCAGCCCCTATAGTTTTTTTTTCTCGTAAGCTGGATCTTTAGGGGGCCCCCTCTGACCTCTAAGGTGCAGCCCCCCACAGCGGGGGCTGCGGGGGCCTCTGTTACGCCCCTGCTCAACACAGTGATTCGAGCATAGCAGTATGGGCTCTAACGGAAGGAGCGTGTAAGGAAAGAGCAATGTGGGCAGGACTAGGGTCAACCTTTATTTAATAAACGGAGTAAATAATGTCATGGGCTTGTGCTACATTGAATGTTTAAAGACTTTATTTTCTTACACGGTTTATGGATGGGTCAGCACACCTCTCTGCAGAGGCAAAAAGATAGACAGGATTCAACACATAAATCATGAAGACATTTCTTTTTCGTCTTAGTTTAAGGAGGGCTGCTTGTAATAGTTCTATCGCGTTCATCCGTTCATCTCTTTGATGTTACAAAGAGGAATGCTGGTGGAGCTATAAACAGGTAATACAAATAGACATGTATAGCACACAAGGAAGGCAACAAGAAAATAATCTTCTTGTACTGTGGCCAGCCTTATAAAGGATGAATGGCAGGTACAGATGGTAGTAAATTAAAGAAGTGTAGATCGTGACCCTCAGAGCTCACATGATTAGGAAGTAATATTAATCAAGAAATAAAAAAATCCTCTCCACTGGGTCATTCTTTAACAGTAACTGGTGTCACAGTGAGGCACAGAGGCATGACACCATTGATCACTTATGCCATGTTTAAAAGCGCCAAAGCGTCATGATTCTGAAAGCTGTTTTGGGCTTACCAGCTCTCTTGGAATAACACTGACATGCTTGTCTGGCATACTCCGTGTGCGCCATATTGTTTCTCCCTCATATAAATGCCCATGTAGTGATGAACATTAACAAAGGACTTTTCATTGTCCATGGGATTAAATGGTGTACTGTGTGTCTGCCATATTTAAATGAACGTCTTGTTATATCGGCCTGTGCAAATTAATCAGCTTCAGAAATGATGATATCAAATTGAGATAAGTATCGAGCAGCAAGAAAAATTTGTAATCAGTGACAATCTTCTAAATGTGTTGTGCATTAGCTCATCTAAGTTCATTCCCTTAATGTAGCATTGAATAAGCACAGTGAAGACATAGGCCGCAGTTCCTACGAGAGAAGGGCTGCATTGAAGAGGGGTTTGCGAGGTGTGGTGGCAAAGTGAGTCAACATGATACAACCCTCTTATAAGCATGTTTCTTATACTGATGATATGAACATCTATTAAGAATGCATGAAACAAACAATTAAATGCTAAAAAAGTTTGTTTTTATGTCAGGCGGCCATATTAAAGTCAAGGTGTGTGAGTTCCACAAAAGTGGATGGAAACAGTACTTTAGTGATGGGAAACTGATAAGAGAACACGAAGAACAACACAGTAACATGCATTGGTAAATGGAGGTAACAATATGCTGCAGCCAAAAGAAATGGAGGAAAAGTAAGTGGCAAGCACAGAAACCAATGAGAAGCAAGAAAACCAAGGGGGTTGGATGTAAGCCTCTTTTCCGATATATTTAATACAATAGATTTCCCAAGCACTGTGCAGGAGAAACCTTAGAAAAGAATTACCACCAAGACACAAGTCACGCCCCTGGATGCTAAATAATGCGATTAAAATCAAATCAACATCGGCTTCTCAAAGATCATGCCCTAGGGCGTTGGTGCCCCACCCCTACTCCTTAGTGGCATCTTTTACTTAAATGAATACAATAACCTCTCACTGATAGCTTATGCTTGACTCTCACGCTGAGCGAGTGTCAGGACCTTTGGAAACAGTGAATATGCAAACATGTGTCAGATTCTGAAGCGTTGACAAGGCTTACCCACACACAACCCTTGTATTTCTATAGAGTAGTGGTGAAGTCCTTTGCTTACCTCCTCCAGGAGCGATGATGATAAACAGCCTGGGGCTTTCATTTCAAGCCCAGTTTAAGCAAGTCAGCACGTCACTCAACTGTAAGTCACACTTTCCTTAACTCCACCCTCCCTCATCTCGTCAGAGTATGGGACGGAATGCGCAAGATTTTTCGACCACTCCTCACTCTGGGATGAGGTTCAGGTGCTTGCATACACAGTGCAACATGAATCAGCTGAATAGGAACCCATTTAGAATTTCAGTTGATAAATGGTTTTCTTGCATCCAATTAGCAGCGATGTGCCTGAGAAAACCCAAATAAGTTGAAACGTCAGAGTGGCTACAAGTAATTGTAGAACAAAAAGTAAAAACCTTTTGCCTGCGCTCTCCCCTTCTCTACATAACTGCTGTTCTCTCGCCAGCTGCAACGGGGTCGGTATTAGCTGCTCCTTAGTTATGGCTGCATACTTGATTTGCTTGCCCTGAATATTATATTTTTTTAATGAGAGAGGAGAACGTCTAGACATTTTGCGGTCAAATTAAACGAATAGAATCAGTATGGGAAATAGAACAAGCATTACCAAAGCTACTAAGTGTTGCTTCTTGTTTTTAGGGGGACCATTGTGTAAGTGGGTGAGTCACTGATTGTCCATGTTGTACTAACCTCTAAGGTACTCCCAGATGAGCTTGTTTGACAGAGCCAGTGTGTGGGCTAATTTGGGCAAATTCGTTTTGTGGTCCTGTGGGCCAGGCAAGGACCCACAAAACACCACACTGGTAGTTTCAAGCAGCCTTTCTGGCTATGCCAGGGTGCAGGCCAGTCCAGCACTGCTCATTGCAGAGGTTAACTGAGTGAGTGGCTAAATATGAGTGCTCAGCAGTCTCTCAGTCTCAAAGTCCGGTGGGAGTCAGTAGAATTTTATATTTTAATACTTTGTGTAGATTCTATTCACATCACAGATGCTGCTCTCTTGAACCACTTCCTTGCTCACAGGAACCCCTGTATGTCAGAGAGTGTGCAAGGGGTGTAAATCTCCTTTCATGCCCGTGTTCGCACCAGGCAGAGGATCAACTGACACTCATTGACTCACAACTTAGTCGCTTGACCTGTGCCAGATGATCACATGATGTATCTCAGTGAGGCTGGGTGGGGCCACCAAAGGGAGCACAATTTGTTTTTGACTGAAACATTGTGTCTAACTGTGCAGGTCCACCATAACAACTGGTTTCCCAGGCTGGTTGGCAGGCTACATTGCTTCACAGTCAGCGCAGCAGTGCACAGATTAAGTAATGTGTGCAAGGTTGCTTTTAAGAGCACATCATGATTCCCAAAGGTGTCAATGAACTATGTAAGCGTGACTAATGCATTTTAATGCAGTGATGCAGGCACCAGCACTAAAATGCATTAAACTAACCCCTGATGCATGTTACTTTATATAGAATAGCAGGCTACCCTCACTAAAATGGTGCACACAAAGGATGAACAAATATGCCTGGGGAATAGAAGGAACTTCAATGCAAGAAGTAAATAGCTAATTATAAGCTCTGAATTGCTGAATCAAATAATGTTAATTAAGGATACGCTGCCCCTACTAGAGCTTCAATTACAGCCCTGTAACAAGTGATGTGCTTTGTACTTTGTTGGACATTGAATGAAAAGAAAGGGAGGGTGAAACTCAGAAAATGTGCATTACTTCAAAAAATTGCAAAATTCAAAAGACGGGCATTTTAAATGCTATTTCTTTTTCAGAAGGGAGAAGAACCTTATTTTCTTCTTTAAATCAATCACCACAGAGGCAGAATATATTAATTTTCGAAGGAGCTATGCCAACTTCATTAAATAAAAGCAAAACAAAATGAAAGTTATCTAAACTTTGCTTAAGGTGAAATAGACTAACAGAGCACAAATAATTCAATTTGGGTAAATTAATATGTATCAAGCTCTGCTGATTGGAGGGCTTTGGAAACAAGAGGAAATAATTGTGGCTGTTTTAAAAAATGTGGCATAACGAATCATAAGAATTGAATCTAAAATCTAATTAAAATGTTTGTGTTTGCAAGAAGGTTAATTCCTAATATAATAATTCACCCTACTCTATAAAACTAATTCAAGTGCAGCGCAGCAGCGTTCATGCAATTAGCAAAGCAGTCTTTTCTAAAACAATTTTTGCAGGAAATGCCATCCGAAAATACCTCTGTATTGTTTCGAATTAATTTTTGAGTGATTAAGGAGCAGCGAGTCAGAGGTGTCCTCAAAGTAGGGTTATTGGAAAAACGTATCACACCCTAGGTAGAGTCTCCTTCACTTATCCCTCACCCTGGCAATAGGTCTATTGCTCATCCCCCTAGGGGCAAACTTGAGTCCTCTTTCTGGTGTCAAGAGAGTGACTGCCAAATATTGCCCTGTGGTAGAAGCAGCAACTGTTCATAACTCAGACGGGATAACATGCCTCTGGCATGCCCTGTCCAATTGTTGTAGAATGTTTACAAGAATGTTTAATGCAAATAATAACTTCTTTTGTATACAGTGCTTCACCCTACATGTAAGTCAGCTACTAACCACTGTATATAATAGAGGTTACTATTACCCAGTTTGGTCGTACTAAATGTCCTAACCAGACCAAGAGGGAAAGCTGTGAGCATTGATGTTGTCACAGGTGAGCATTTATCTTAATGGGGTATATTAGCACGCCTCACTTTATGTTACATTTATTATCAGAATACATATGGGACAAACTTCAAGCAAAGTACAAAAGTACCAGCCTGTTGTGCATTGGCCCAGCAGGAGTGATGTACTGAAAAGTTATCCAACTGCATTCTTGGGAAAGATGTTCATGGAGTACTCTGTACTAAAAGAGTGCCGAGGTAAAGGGGGGGGGGGAAATGATAGGCATACGTTTATCTGTTCTTGTGTTATGGAGCAACACCTCAGCCAGTAGTGGCTTCTACCATATCTGTGTGGTGGGGTGGAGGGCGGAAGGGTGTACTAAAAAGGAAAACCAAACAAAACAAAAAAAATCACCTACCTGCAACGGCCGCTGCCTCTCCTTCATCCCTCCAACATCTTCCTGCATTCCCAACAAGGAGCAGGAATAACTCGCCTTCCAAGCCTCCCCATAGCCAATCACAATGCTAAAATGCAGCGTTGTGATTGGCCTGAGGTATGTTATGTTATGTTTATGTCTCTTTTATAGCGCACGGCTACCCCAAGGGGTGTCCCGGCGCTTTGGCAAAGAAAACTGAGGAAGAGAACACAACACAGCTGCTCGCAGAGGCCGAAAGAAAATCATACCGAAAAGAGCCAGGTCTTCAGCTCCTTTCTAAAGGAAAGGAGACTGTTTGCTTTCCTTAAGGAGACAGGTAGCTCATTCCAGCATCGCGGGGCCAAGTATCAGAAGGAGCGCCCTCCGATCCGGGCGAGTTTGACAGGGGGGACAACGGCTTTGGCCAACAATATTTGATATTTGATATTTGATATTTATGGGTATTTATAAAGCGCGGACGTTCGCTCCCAGGGGAGCATCTTGGCGCTGAGCTTAAGTGCAGTAAATAAATGAAAGGTGGAATTTGGTGAAGCGATGGAACTAAATGGCTGCCAGTACGGAGGTGTCAGATTGTTGGTACACCCATGTCTTAAGGAGTTTTCTGAAAAGGCTCTCCTTTCCAATTAGTCTGAGGTTGACTGGTAGGTTGTTCCAAGCCTTGGCTGCCAGGACAGTAAAAGTTTTTCCGCCCCTGGTTTTGTATCTGAATCTGGGAATTGTGATGAGATTTGTCCCAGAGGATCTCAGACATCGCGGGGGATTGTAACGCATAAAGCGATTTGCAAGATAATGAGGCCCTGAGTTTTGCATAGATTTGAAAACGGTGAGGAGCAATTTAAAAAGAATTCTTTTATGCAATGGAAGCCAGTGCAGAGATTTTAGTGCTGCTGAAGCTGATGACCTTCTGGGGAGTTGTAATACCAGTCTCGCAGCTGCGTGTTGTATGCTCTGCAGCTTTCTAAGGGTGGACTTTTTCACTCCAGCCATTAATCCGTTGCAGTAATCAAGTCGGGAGAGTATTAAGGCTACCGCGACTGATTTTCTAGCTGCAATGGGGAGGAAATCAAAGAATTTTTTCAAAGATTTAATGAGACCAAAACAGCGTCCAGCAGTAATCCTAATGTGGTCATCAAAAGAAAGGAGTGAATCGAATTGCACACCTAGATTCCGTGCTGATGAAACTGCACTTGGCCGACCGTAGAGTCCTCCTCGGCACATAAAAGGCCAAGCGCTTCCCAATATATTTAGGGACGATCGAATGAAGGGCCTTAAAAGCCAGGGTCAAAACCTTGAAGGTGATTCTTTTAGAAATAGGCAACCAATGCAGTCTCTTAAGCAATACCGAGGCTTTTGCCCTACGTGGAAGACCAAAAATGGCTCTTGCCGCCGAATTCTGCACAATTTGCAGACGGGCCAACAGATATTTAGGCAGCCCGAGATAGAGGGCATTCGCATAATCCAATCGCGAGCCAATTAGAGACTGCACAATGATTGTTTTGTGTTGCAGAGACAGCAACGGAAGAAACGTCCGTAGCATTTTCAAAATGCCAAAGCATTTCCCAGACAGCCCGATGATTTGGGGTCTGAGTGCCTTGGATCAGGGCTCAGACGGTGACTGGGAGGGGTTTCATGTTCCACAACAGGCTGTGTAATGCAGCATGATGGTGGAGGAAATGCAAAGTGCACAGGACTGTTTGTAGGGCTGGCCAAGGTGTCCTGTGCACTTCAGGAGTGAAAACCACTCCTCTCCATACTCTACGAGCACTGCCCCATTCAAGAGCCACTGAAGTATATAGGAAAAATAAATAATAATAGTTATTACAGGTCAACGCCGTCTCCTCATCCTGCTTCAACACCCGCTGAATGCTCCGCAAGATCCTCAAGTGGATCCCCACCAAAACCAGAAGAACAGTCACCCAGGCCCTCATCCCCAGCAGGCGGAACTACGGAAACACCGTCTACGCAAGAACATCGGCCAAGCTACTGGGATGACTGCAACGCATGCAGAACGCCTTGGCACGTCTGATCCTCGACTCCCCATGCCGCAGCCACATCACACCCCACCTGAGAGACCTGCACTGGCTCCGCGTCAACAAGAGGATAACCTTCAAGCGCCTCATCCACGCACACAAAGCCCTCCACAACACAGGTCCAGCATACCTCAACAGACGTCTCAGCTTCTACACCCCCACCCGCCAGCTCTGCTCTGCCGGCCTCGCCCTCGCCACAGTGGAGTTCTGGACTTTTTGGTTCCGTCCAGAGGTGTCAGGGAAAACACCCGAAGACCCCGGAGTTCAACCTGTCTCGGTGCACAAACAAACAGAAACACGGGCTTCTCGATGGTGGCGTCAAAGACCAAAGGTTTATTACTGCAGGGACACAGAAGTCACAGAAACTGCACACGGGCAGTGTCTAGGAGCCTGTTCAATTTGTACAAAGAGGGTTGTTCCTTATATACTAAATATTCTGCTCGGGGCAAATTCTTTACATGTTACCACAGTTCAAAACATTCGTGTCTTAAACAATAAATATTTGGCGTTGCACAGGAATCGTCAACAGTATCTGATGTCAAAACATTACGAATGAGGGGTTCCCACTATTCCATCATAATCCCATGTCAATTTCTCATTCAAGACCCGGACCGCCTCATCGTAAATTTCGTTACCTCCCCCTAATAAAGGCCCAGAAGGAAAGGAGCAGAGCCAGGTGTAGAAGATAGAAAGACAGGATAAGAGATGTTTGTGGGTCGTAAATGGGCATGGTTACCAGCTTCGGCCGCCTAATCATGATCAGGTCAACGAACACAAGAACCAGTATAGCAGGACTGGCCTCAGGCTGGGGAGGCAGCTCTTGCCGAGTCATGCTGCTACAGCGTTGCTGGCCTAAGGTGCACGTGTCACTCGCAAGGTGAATCGCCGGCTAAAGCCTACGTGTCCTTAAATGAAAAGAGGTCATTGCGTGTCCATTGACTATGTGAGGGCAAGGAATACAAAATGGCTTCCGTGTTCTAAGATGGATGCCATGGGTAGAACAGAAATGTGTTTGTAACTGGAGTGCTCTTGCTCGTAGCATAGCGAAAACACCAGGATATACTAAATGGATCATTTGCGGTTCACTGATACCAAAATTATGTGTTTACGACAATGTTTACAAACACGAGTAAAATCGTCACGGAACCTCAGCCCCTCCTTTTGCCCTTACATAGGCAATTACTCAGTCTATATCAGAGTCAGAGTCTAATTCTATGCTCATTAGGTCAGTGACATGTTGTTGTATCATCATCCTGTCTCGTGCCTTTTCTCCTAATGCAGGTGGTTTTCTGAAACAGGTTGCAGCACAGAGACTACACAGAGCGGGACCACATTGGATAATAATACAGCACGAGAACAGAAATACTAGGATGACACCAATGACCATCAGAACCTTCCATCCCCACGCTGATACCAGAGTCCAAAACCACTCCATGAAGGACCAGTTTCCCTTATCTACGTGTATAGAGTCGGAAATCTTGTGTAGCTTAGAGATCGCTTCATAGACTGTTGGAGCATTATTTGGAATAAAGACACAGCAGCTCGATTGGATCATTCTGCATACCCCACCTCGATCTGCAAGTATTACGTCTAGAACCATTCGGTTCTGCAACGTCATGAGACGATCCGCCTGAAGCTCAGCTGTTAAGTTACTAAGGGCACCAGCAGTTTCTGTAATAGTAGATTCAACTACCCGTGTTAGTTGACGTAGATTTCTACTATTGGCCATAGGCCCCCAAAACGGAAGGAAACCTTTGAAAAAGTCTCCAGCTTCTTGACCAGTGGTATCTTCCTTGCTGAAGACACCTCTTGCTACTCTGGTCTTGTGATAATCTGAAGAAGCAGTGTATGTCGGAGGTAACAATCGAGCAATATAACATGAACCTGAAAAGTCAGCAGGCAGCCATGTATATGCTCTGTCCTGACAGATGAAGTAGGTACCCCTAGCAGTCAGGAAGGCAGGGGAGGAGTTAGATGGAAATACGTAAGTCTCAACGCACTCACTCTTCCCTAGCTGAGCTCTCAGATTTCTCCCATTTCCTTGCAAACAGACCTGACCTCGGTGAGGCACAACCCAAACTGAAGTGGAGCTTTTACGCTTGCTTTCTCCCAAACTAAGGCGATACTCTGTAGAGTTCCAACTCAAATACACCCGTAATTCCTCTCTAGGGTAAGATGGAGTATTATTGACGTCTTTAATCATGTCAATAATTCCCTGGACTAAAGCTTTGTTGGCTGAGTTGTATTTAGTGGACCGTGGTGGACGCGGAGGATAGGTCTCAAGGGCATATGAAAAAATGGTCTGGAAGGCCTGAAATGATCCATTGTAGCTAAAAGGCAAGACTAGATAGGGAATGCCTTTATCCATAGTGTGAGGTATCAAGCCACACACCCAGCAGTCTGTAGTATTAACTACCAGTTGGTGTTGATGCAAGAGCTGTACAAATGTATTGTTAATAAATTCTGAGCGTCGAGCTTGTTCGTGTTCAGGAAATGAGTGAAAAGAATGCATAGAAGAAACCGTAGAAGTAGTAGGATCAAGGGGAGGTACTGTAGTTACTGGCATAAAAATCAAATGTACACCAAAGACGATTCCACCCACCAACGTTATCAAAACAATTAAAAATGTAACTGCACATTGCATTAGAAAGCATTTGCTGTGAAGTATTCTGTACAGTCTATTTCTGCGAACATAAATTACATTTTCTCGTTGCAGCTCAGGAAGCTCCATCTTCTATGACCGTTCGCGACCACTGATGATGTGTACGTAGATGAAAATGCCTCTATCAGCCCTGGGAGTTCCCAGAACTAACAGAAAGATCGACCTTGTGTCTGACCCCCGCAGATTCAACTAGGCACACAGCCACGACCCTACGGCTACCCAGACGGCAAGGCAATTTTAAAACAAAAAGAAACAATACAAAGTATTAGCAAACTTCCTGGCTGGAGGCAATGTATAGCAAATTCAAATCTGAAAATAGGCAGTTTCCTGCTTTATTTGTCCATATTGCGAGAACGTAAGTTGTATCTCAGTTTTGCAGGAGCTGTCTGATCTGGAAACAATGTATTTTCAGCTGACGTTGCAATGTTCACGTTCGCAGATGGCAAATGTTCTTTTGGTGCAGATGGCAAATGTTCGTTGGGTGTGGATGACAAATGTTCAGGGTTCAAAAGAGCAGTTTCAGGAGGAGAGTCAGAATTTGGTGAATCCGTGATCAGTTCTGCATCGCTGAAAGGTATGAACCTGGGGATTTGTTCCGTTTCAGAGGCACCGATTCCTTTCTTTACCCAGTTGTCGTAAGGAAGTGGCAGAGGCACACGTTTGGCATGTGTCGTATGGATCCAGTTCTTCCTTCCGGCCACACAAATAGCAGTTCTCGTTGCTAGTAGGACTTGGAAAGGGCCAATGAATCTGGGCTGAAGATTTTTCGTTCTTGCAAAATTTCTAATGACCACCTGGTCACCTGGTTTCAGCTGATGGCCTGGACTCTCCGGTGGCTTGGGCAATGCATCGAAAACCTGTTGGTGAATAAGACTCAATTTAGCAGTCAAGTCGAAAAGGTAATCAATTAACATTGGGTATTCCAGCTGCTTGAATTCTTTTGGTCTAGGTACCCCCCAAACATTTGCAGGACGACCAAAAACTATTTCATAAGGACTAAGCCCTACTCTAGAATGTACAGTTGCTCTTGTTGATAGCAAAGCCAAAGGCAATGCGTCTGGCCAGGACAAACCCGTGGATGCTTGTACCTTAGCAAGTTTCAGTTTAAGGGTACCATTGTAACCCTCGACTAAACCCGCGGACTGGGGATGATTTGCACTATGAAACTTCTGTCTAATCCCTAGGCCGGCACACACACTCTGCATAACTTTCCCTACGAACTCACTTCCGTTATCTGACCATACAATCCGTGGCATTCCGTATCTGGGGAAGTATTCTTTAAGAAGAATTTTGGCAGTGGAGAAGGCAGTATTGTCCTTTAGCGGGTATGCTTCGATCCATCTGGAGAAAGCACAAACTACCACTAGGACGTATTTCAGGTTATTACAACGATCCATGTGAATGAAGTCTAGCTGGATCACTTCAAAGGGGCAGGAAGGAGGAGCGAAGTGACCTGCAGGTGTGGGGATTCCCTTGCCAGGATTATGCATCAAACATACCATACAATTTCTCACCACTCTCTCTGCACACTTACTAATCCCATCATTCTTCCAGACCGGAGCCAACATCTTACAAATCCCTTTTGAACTGATGTGCGCTGTTCCATGTGCCATCGTCACTACTGCAAGCACATACGCATCAGGCAACATCCAACGCTGTTGTTCCGACAAGTCAATCCAACACCCACTCGAGTCCAATTTACCCGTGCTCTCTTTCCATGCAAGTTTTTCCTCCTCAGTCGCCTCTTTCTGAATTTCTTTCACGCTTTCCACTGTGTCCTCACACATTCCAGACTCAGAAATCCATCTTGCAGACGTTGCAACATACATTCTACTCATCATATTTCTAGCTGTCTGTTTTGCAGTCTCATCAGCAAAAGCATTCCCACGACCAACATCATCCGTGATTGCTTTATGAGCACTGCATTTCACAATCGCAACTTCAGTCGGCAAGGTTAGAGATTCCAACAAGTCATTAACTAGCTGACCATGTTGAATCTTAGTCCCATGGGACGTAATGAAACCTCTCTCTTTCCACAAACGGCCAAAACTATGGGCCACGCCGAACGCGTACTGACTATCTGTGAACACATTCACTCTCTTTCCCTTAGCTAAAACGCACGCTCTTGTTAGCGCGATCAATTCTGCAGCCTGGGCAGAATTCTGACTCACTCTTGCAGTCTCCACAATCGTACTCAAGGTCGTTACTGCATAAGCAGCAGTCACATCACCATTCTCCAATTTGAAGCAAGACCCATCAACATACAGCGTGCCATCTGGATCTGATAACGGAGTGTTTTTTAGATCAATTCGTCCTTTGGTTTCTTCCTCAGTTTTGAAATAACAGTCGTGTGGTTCGGAATCACTCGACTCTTGGCTAGTCGGCAACAATGTTGCTGGATTCAATACATTGCATCTTTTGATCTGAATATGACTAGCTAACAGTGTCAGTTCATAACCTGATAATCTAGCACTGGTAAGGTGTTGCGTCTTGGTTCGGTTCATGAGTGTATCCACCGCATGAGGAACCATAACCACTAGCATGTTGTTCATTACTAAACCAGCAGATTGTCGAATGGAAGCTGCAGCTGCGGCTGTAGCTCTCAAGCAACTAGGCAATGCTCTGGCTACCGGATCTAACGTTGATGAAAAATACGCACAAGGGCGTTGTTTATCACCAAATTTCTGTGTCAAAACACTCAATGCACAACCTTCTCTCTCGTGGACATAGAGCGTGAATGGCTTACTGTAGTCGGGTGTACCCAATACAGGTGCTGAACACAGTGCATTTCGCAATTCAGAAAAACTCTGCTGACATTCTGCAGACCATGGTACCGGACTCGGAACACCTTTCCCAGTCAAGGCTACCAATGGTTTTGCTAAAAGAGAAAAATTTGGGATCCATTGCCTACAATATGAGGTAATACCTAAAAAGGCACGTACTTCTCTCTGCGTGCTAGGAACATTCATCTGTGTAATTGCTTTTATTCTCTCTGGGGTCAACTTCCTTCCCTCCTTTGACAAGAGATGACCTAGGTAGGTCACTTCTTGGCAGCAGTATTGCATTTTTGAAGGTGACACCTTGTGATTCAAATTTGATAAATGATGCAATAAAGAAATCGTAGCTGTTTTGCAAGTTTCCTTGTCATCAGCAGCCACTAGAAGATCATCGACATATTGTACTAAAGCAGAACCAAGAGGAAGTACGAAGGAATCTAACTGGCTTTTTAATGCTTGACTGTAAATGGATGGGCTTTCACAATAGCCTTGTGGAGCGCGTTTAAACCTGAAGCTTCGTCCTCCCAGAGAGAAACCGAAGATATCTCTGCTTTCTTCGGCTATCGGAATGCTGAAAAAGGCATTTTTCAAGTCGACAACCGAAAACCATGCTGCTGTAGCAGGAATCAACGTTAACAATGCAGTAATGTCTGGAACCACAGGAAACTGTGGAATCACAATTTTATTAACCTCTCTGAGATCAATTACAAACCTATATATTGGAGGTTTTGTAGGGTCAGTTCGTTTCAAAATAGGCAGTACAGGACTATTACAGACATTACCTCTAGTTTCTTCTATAACGTCTTTCTCAATCAGATCATGCACTATCAGTAGGAGCGCACGCTCACCTTCACTAGAGATTCTGTATTGTGGAATTCGTGGAAGTTTGACATTTGCTTTCAAAGTTACTACATAGGGTGGAATTTCCAATAGACCTACATCATTAGGACCAGTCGCCCAAAGAGTATCAGGGAGTGAACGCAACTCTGGTGGGAGCGCATCCATCGACAAGTACATCGGAGAGATTATTCTTTTACCCAACGTAAGCTGTACTCCTGCTGGAGAACAGTACAATGTCGCGTACAGGCGTTTTAACAAGTCTAAACCAAGCAGATTTTCGTTACAACCTGTCGTCAAAATCAGGGGTGCTTTCAATTGACAGGGTCCAACAGAAATAGACAAAGGACCAGAAACAGGGTTATGAACAGGGGCGCCCGAAAAACCTACTGAAACGTTTGTTGAGCCAGACAAAGGTGCGCCAGGGAGTTTCGCATAAATGATAGAACTTTTTGCTGCACCAGTATCCAACAGAAACGGTTCGACTATACCTGATGTTGCTACTGCGACATAAGGCCCACTCTGATCTACTGGAACTGATACCGAGTGAGGGTGGAGGCAATTACTATTTTAACTATTTTAAAACTTACCTTGATATCCTAAGACCTCCGCGCTACCTGGATAATTTCTCTGCCTCCCCCCTGAGCAAGCGGCCAATTCAGGGCGGGCCTGCCGGGGACACGGCCGGAATACGGCGGCGGCCATTTTGGGTAGGGCTAGGCTCTATAAAAACAGACGGCCATGACTCCGCGTAGCGGACGCGCTAAGCGGACGCGCCGTTTTCGCGCCGGAGTCGAGCCAGAGTCCAGCCCGTCTGCGCCCGTCCGCGCTGAGAACGGGCTGGACACTGGATTTTTACCCACACTATCTCAGGGAACGCTTTTGTACTCCTCGGCCGAGCTATTAGCGTTAAAGCCCCCATGTCTACCATGTACCCATAGATTTTCCCCAGAGGGCATCCTGCATTCCTCCCGCTGTCACATGTGCAAATCTGGACTATTACCTCTCATACCTTCTAAAGTGGATAGGAATACTCTGATAAAAAAGGGCTTTTTAATCAATGCTAGATCCCTTATTAAAAACAATATTGCATTCCATGACTTTGTGGTAGACAGGCAACCCGATTGGATGCTTGTCACAGAAACATGTGCATCAGAGTCTTCTGGACATGACCTAGTGATGGCCATCCCAGAGGGTTATAAAATACTGCAACAAGACCGACCCATACGCAGAGGGGGCGGACTTGCTATTGTCTGCAAGGCCACTTTGCCCTGCACGATTAAAGCCCTGTCTGCAGTATCGGACTCTTTTGAGGCCTTGCATTTCTCCATCCTGTTTGCTCCCTCGGTTTCCTTCTCAGGAATCCTTATTTATAGACCCCCTGGCTCCAGAGTTACGTTCATTGATGACCTTCTCAGAATCCTGGAACCCTACTTTGGCAATTCCCATCTGTCCATTCTTGGGGATTTTAACTTTCATTTGGACAACACAAGAGACTCAGATACCATCAGGTTAGTGGACGCACTAGCTGCCTGTGAATGCATACAGCTGGTCAACAGCCCTACTCATTTGGCGGGCCACACCCTCGATGGAGTCTTTACTAACGACGACAGATTGTCTGTTGACACCCCGGTGCCTCTGGTCTGGTCGGACCATTCGGCGATCCCTCTTCTGATGGCCCTTCCTCTGGAAGGAACATCCGATTTGTACTCCACTTCCAGAGGCCCAAAAAGGAGCTATAAGAACATCACCAATGACACTCTTGAACCTTACATAAAGAAGTTCACCTTCTCCTCCCTGGGAGATGTGGAGGATGCTGCGGTATTGCTCTCTGAATCTATCACCTTAGCGGTGGATGAGCTGGCTCCCCTGTCTTTTAGATACTCGGCTCGCCGTAAGCCCACTGCCCCGTGGTACACGGATTCACTTAGACTCCTTCGTCAAGGCTGCAGAAGACAGGAAAGAAAATGGAGGAAAGCATGGGATCCCATTGAAAGGGAAGTACATAAGGGTCTGCTTGCCGATTACAAAACTAATGTTATCAGGGAAAAGCAGCAGTACTTCTCGAATCTTACCACCTCCCTTACTTCCTCCAGGGAGCTCTTTAAGATTGTAGACTCCCTCTGTTCCCTTCAGGTCCCGGATCCAGTTGTGGGTTCGCAGGAGCTCTGCAACAATATATCAGAGTTTTTCCATAAAAAAATTGAGGACATCTATCTTGCGCTGGAAACTCAGAGAAAGTCCTTAGCTGACTCCTCACTCCAAACCCTGAACAAATTACAAGCCTGGACTAGAGACCATCCGGTTAGTCTAACGGCCTTTCCACTACTGACCCGAGAAGAACTTGAGCTTTTACTCGATAGGATTAAATCCTCATCACCTTTAGATCCTTGTCCTCTGAGGATATTGAAGGAATGCAGAGCGATACTGCTCCCGCCACTCCTGGAAGTTATGAATGGTGCTATAACCCAAGGTACCTTCCCCCTAATATGGAAGAAAGCGATAGTGAAGCCTCTACTCAAGAAGCCCACGCTGGACCCGGAACAGTTGAAAAATTTTAGACCTATCTCACTGTTACCCGCTCCCGCTAAGATTCTTGAGACACACCTCAATGGCCATCTTACCGCCTTCCTGGACTCATCTGGGTATCTTGACATCTCCCAGCATGGGTTCCGAAAGGCGCATAGTACGGAGACAGCTCTGACTATGGTGGCAAATAACATCCGTAGGAAGGTGGACGCTGGCCAAACTACTGTGTTGGTTCTACTAGACCTCACAGCGGCATTTGACACCCTGTCTCCCTCAACGCTTACATCTCGGTTGAGGGAGGCAGGGATCTCCGGCATGGCTCTGAACCTCCTGCATTCCTTTTACAGCATAGGGAGCAAAGAGTCAAGCTTGGTGAGTTCCTTTCCCCTGCTATGTCCTTGCAGTGTGGGGTGCCACAAGGGTCGGCTCTCAGTCCGACCCTATTTAACATTTATGTCGCCCCCCCTTGCAAGGCTAGTAAAATCTCAGGGGATGGAACTGGTGTCATACGCCGATGACACCCAGATTATGGTGTCACTGGCCCACTCAATATCATCATCCGCCACCAACTTCAGGATCTGTATGCAGACAGTCTCTGATTGGATGCTTCAGAACTCCCTGAAGTTGAATGGTGACAAAACTGAGATCCTGGTCTTTGTCAAGGACCAGGATATCTGGTCGGATGAGTGGTGGCCGGCCTCACTGGGAACCTGTCCATCCCCTTCCCAGTCAGCAAGAAACCTTGGGGTAATCTTTGACACCTCCCTATCCATGACTCTGCAGGTCAACCGTACGGTGGCCACCTGCTGGGGAGTGCTAAAGATTCTCAGGAGGATCCTTCACTATCTCTCTCCCTCAGCACGCAAACAGGTGGCAGTAGCATTGATAGGTTCAAGGTTGGACTACTGTAATGCGCTCTATGTAGACTCCAACAAGGGGCTCATTCAGCGATTACAGGTAGTTCAAAATGCGGCTGCTCGCTTTGTCTTAGCACTTCCTAAAGCTTCATCTGCTACGATGGCCAGAAGGAGCCTTCATTGGTTGCCCATTCATCTCAGGATTTCGTTTAGGATCCTCTGTCTTGTCTATCGAGCTTTGGCAGAGGGCTCTTCTGACCCCCTTGGTGCCCTGCTGACCCGGTATCAGCCTGGTAGATCTTTAAGATCTTCTGAGATGAATCTGTTGGTTGTCCCACGTACCAAAAGCGTTCGTTGGGGAAACAGAGCTTTTTCTGTTGCTGCTCCCAAACTATGGAACTTGTTACCTCTTGAGATTAAGATGCAACCTTCTCTGTCTTCCTTTAAAAAGGCGCTCAAGACCTGGTGTTTTGTCAGGGCTTATCCGTAATTAGGATCAGTCTCTGTTATCTGGTATTATTTGGTTAGGCGCCTTGACGCCCATCTGGGCTTAGTTGCGCGTTAAAAATTGTTTTTCATTTCATTTCATTTCATTCATTTCATTTCATTTCATTTACTACTCCCTCTCTTTGTCCATGGCTGTCCTAGTACTCACTTTGCTGACCTTCCTCACTAGCTTCATAATAGTCTTCAACATGATACTGTGGAGACCTATTCTGTTGGGCAGATTGTCCATTTCGCTGGTCGAAATAATTAGAAGGGCGATCACTCGTCTGCGGAGGCATAGCACCTCGTCCTCGACCTCTAGAGTTTTGCATGGAACTACCACGACCTCTCTGAGCTGCCGCAGCATTATTTTGTGCCCGAACTGGACACTCATTTTTGTAATGACCTTCCACTTTGCAATAAGCACATTGATTCCATTGGTACTGTGGCCTTTGAAAATTACAATCCGTTCTTTGATATGACCCTTGCTGCATGTTAGTCTGATTCGTGCGAGGCGGATATGCTTGCTGTAAAAGTACTTTCGTTTTTAAATCTTTCGTCTTTTTATCTGATTTTTCCTTCTCTTCTTTATCCCTATTTTCATAGTACTGGGCAGTCGCAAGTATTTGCGCAGTCGTAGAGACAGCCCACGCACTTTCAGAATTCTTTAATTTACCACTAAGTTCTGGCAACAGATTGTGCACAAATTTATCAACAAATAATCTCTGGCCTCCTTCTGTGCTCATATCCTGACCACTATGATCCACGAAAGTCTCCTCGAATCTTGTGAAAAAGTCGGAGACGCTTTCGTCTTTCTTTTGTTTGCACGCGGACAATTTGTCCCAGTTAACGCGCAATGCTGGCATCAAGGTTTTCATTAAATCGATTATTCTACCAGGCAAATTAGCAATTAGGGGTTCTGGTTTGGAACCACCTATTTGTTGACCATCCGCTGCAATTATAGCTGCCCAGTCACCACCTAGGGCAACTGGATGATTCTCTTTACGAATTTTAGCCCAAATTGGTTGTGGTACTACATTACCAAATAGCAGATCTATGTCAGCAAGATTCAATACACAAGCGTCAATTGTTTGAGCCAACTCTTTGTAGTACCCTGCAGGATTTTTACGCGGATCTGGCAAGGCCTGTTTCACTGCTAATACTTCAGCTCGCTTCCATGGAATATGTATCCAGACTCTCTGGAATTGGGCCGGAGCGGCTGCAATACCAAGGTTTGCGTTAGCTTGCACAGCTTCACGCCAAATTGGTGGAACCTCTCTCATTGGGTATTGACGATTTTGTTTTGTACTGCGTTTCTCTAACTCTCTCGGTGAACGAAGGGATGAGTCGGTCCTATAACTTAGAACCAGTTCCATCGCTTCTTTTATATTTTGTCCAACTATCATACCTGCAGCAAACTCTTTCTGAACATTAATTAATTCTTCTAGATTTGATTCAGGGTCATCCTCTTCCAATTCCTCACGTAGAAGGAAACACATTTCATCGAACACATATCGTTGTGTCGGTTCATTCCATTGCATAAATGTATCTAATACATCTTGTACATTATATCTTCCAACTTTTGAAACCCATCTAAGAGCAGTGGAATCTAATATTCCTCTTTCTTCAGTACTGGGAAGCTGGCTACGCCTCTGCACAGAGTCAGAGGTAGGAGTCTTAATCAGAGTTTTATAGAAGGGAGATAGAATATTAGAGACAGAATCAGTGATTCTCCGACGAACAGAAAGTGGAGTCATAATATTTGCAGAAGCAGTAAATAGAGTAGCAGTTGGAACAGATAGATTAGGAACAGTAGGAGTAGCAGGAAAAATAGCTTGTGAACTAGCAGGTGTGAGCGACACAGGCATAGGTAAAGAAGCCGGCAACCCTGGAAGAGGGGTTGTCGACGGAACATTAATATTGACCACAGGAGGTACAGGAACTTGATTCAGGGGAGCGGGAACAGGGACCCCAGGTTGTCCAGCAACCGGTAATTGAACATTCGGTATAGGTGGAGCCGTAGCACCCTGTGCATACGGTGGGGGTGATCGTAACAAGTAAGACAACAGGGGATCCTTTTCAGGGTCCTCTACTATCTTAGCCGTACTCGATGGCAAAGCAGGATAGCACTTGTCTATCGCTAAATTACGCTCTCTATTGGCCACCTCCATCGCTTTTTCAGATTCGTTGAATTGCAGCTGCCTAGCAGACTGTTCTAAAGTCAACTCTTGCTCTTTCTGTTCTTTCTTCAACTTTTTAATTTCTCTCTGTTTAGATTCTTTTCGCCAATAACGGAAAGAATCAAACATTGCCGGCCGGGCTTTCTTCTTAAACAACCTTCTTTCTAGATTATCGAGAACTTCAGGTTCAAAACTACCATGTAGTGGCCAACTAAGGACACCATCTTTCTCTGTGAAGCGGATCCATACCTCGTTATAAGAGATAGGGCCCACACCAAATTTGCAATATAGATCATAAAGGGGAGTTCCAATCGGAGGAACCAAACACGAGTCCTCCAACTGGGAATCACTGTTGCAACTGAAACAAGACAACATACAATTTTTCCGACTTACCATTTTATAATCCGGAACACAAAACAAACAAGACACAAACAGAAAAGATGCGCACTCGAACCAAGAACTCGAACCAAGAACTTAGGCCTACCAGAACTGACAAATGTATCGATACCTGAACTGAACAGAATGATTATCGTGATAATCTTACAGAACTGAACTGAACTGAGAACTAAAAGGTTTATCCAAACAGGAGCAACCCTCACAAAATACTTAACTGAGGCACTGAAGACGTCACCAAGGAGAAACCCGTCACGTCTCGCCGTACTGAGGACTGCACCTCGGGTCCAAGACAGGGCGACGGTCAAGGCAACGGACCACTGCAGCCGTCTGAACGGGAACCCTCGTGGAAGAGAACGTCGGGGCCACTTTTGCGATATGCCGGGATCGATGAAGTGGGGCGCCTCCCTCTGAAATCTTCACACGAAGCTCCTCGAACTCTTCAGGCTTTTGGACCGGTACCGAATGACGTCGCCCCACGTTGGGCGCCAATTGGAGTTCTGGACTTTTTGGTTCCGTCCAGAGGTGTCAGGGAAAACACCCGAAGACCCCGGAGTTCAACCTGTCTCGGTGCACAAACAAACAGAAACACGGGCTTCTCGATGGTGGCGTCAAAGACCAAAGGTTTATTACTGCAGGGACACAGAAGTCACAGAAACTGCACACGGGCAGTGTCTAGGAGCCTGTTCAATTTGTACAAAGAGGGTTGTTCCTTATATACTAAATATTCTGCTCGGGGCAAATTCTTTACATGTTACCACAGTTCAAAACATTCGTGTCTTAAACAATAAATATTTGGCGTTGCACAGGAATCGTCAACAGTATCTGATGTCAAAACATTACGAATGAGGGGTTCCCACTATTCCATCATAATCCCATGTCAATTTCTCATTCAAGACCCGGACCGCCTCATCGTAAATTTCGTTACCTCCCCCTAATAAAGGCCCAGAAGGAAAGGAGCAGAGCCAGGTGTAGAAGATAGAAAGACAGGATAAGAGATGTTTGTGGGTCGTAAATGGGCATGGTTACCAGCTTCGGCCGCCTAATCATGATCAGGTCAACGAACACAAGAACCAGTATAGCAGGACTGGCCTCAGGCTGGGGAGGCAGCTCTTGCCGAGTCATGCTGCTACAGCGTTGCTGGCCTAAGGTGCACGTGTCACTCGCAAGGTGAATCGCCGGCTAAAGCCTACGTGTCCTTAAATGAAAAGAGGTCATTGCGTGTCCATTGACTATGTGAGGGCAAGGAATACAAAATGGCTTCCGTGTTCTAAGATGGATGCCATGGGTAGAACAGAAATGTGTTTGTAACTGGAGTGCTCTTGCTCGTAGCATAGCGAAAACACCAGGATATACTAAATGGATCATTTGCGGTTCACTGATACCAAAATTATGTGTTTACGACAATGTTTACAAACACGAGTAAAATCGTCACGGAACCTCAACAGTCCCCTGCATCCGAAAAACGACAGCCGGCAGCAGATTCTTCTCCCACCTCGCCGCCAAGACCTGGAACACCCTCCCCGCCAAACTACGGCAGACCCAAGACCTACTGGCCTTCAGAAGACTCCTCAAAACCTGGCTCTTCGTTCAGTAGCAGCACCCACCCCTCCTCCCAAGCACCTTGAGACCCTCACAGGCATGTAATGCACTTTATAAGTGTCCTAATTGATTTATTGATTGAGTAGCATTTTATTTTTCCGCTTTAACACTGGGGAGACGCTCCTTCACCTTAGAGAGAACTCCTTTGAGTTTTCCCCTTCTCTCCTTTCTGACTCCTTTCTCCCCTTGAACACCATCACACGTCTCTCTACATCGAAGTGTCTGGTTGAAGAAAGTATTACTTTTTCATTGTTTGTTGATTGTGGAACCTTTGAATCCTGCAGTTTTAACTGAATTACTATTCTTTTCAGACGTATAACTTCATCACCAGAGCCGACAATCATGTCCAGTCATTCCCTTCAGCTGAAATGTGTCTCCTCTCATCCACGCTCTGGACAGCAGCTGTTTGCTTTGCTTAAATCAAGCCTACAGCTACACTTCCACATAAAGGAGCACGCGGTATCTACCAGCGCACCCCATGTTTATTCTGTCTGAGAGAACAGATGTGAGCAGATCGCATTAAGTAGGACAATGGTTGTCGCTCAAGGCATCACTTTGTACAATTCTGACATCAACACACGCAAAGCATTGAAAGAAACCTCCAGTGGGTGAAGTGTTGTGCATAGTGAGATAAGCCCACCCACAGGTGTCAACATAGCAAGAGGACAACAGACCAGATATGCTAGTTTGTACAGCTGAAGAATTAATACTGGTCTCCTGTGTTATTCTTGAGAGCAGGCTGCATGACATTAAAAACAACATAGGTACCAGGGACCTGTGCAATGGTAACCTCTGGCTCTTGGCGTACACAGTGATGCATCCCAAAAGGCATTGTGAAAAGTTTGTAGTGCATATGATTTTCCTTGCTAATACTTGCCATCTCACAGATAAGCGCATGATTGACAAGGTTTTTAATCAGTTTAAGTTTAGAGGTGTGTGAAACTGCATTCTTTTAATTGCATCTGGCAAATTTTTAGGAATTCAATTTGATAATAATATTGATAATTGAATTAAAGAGCTTACCATGTACTCAAAAGTGATGGGAGATATATGCAAAGGGGTGCGTTCAAGCAGAACATTTCTTCTTTAAGCCATTTCTGGCCAAACTAGTCTCCTGCAGAGAACGATTGTGAAAAAAATTGCATCTGCATAACATGAAATTCACAAAATTTCACAAACCGTGCCCGTGAAATGAAAGTCAATCTAATCAGTGGTTCAAGTAAGTCTTACATCACAGAGTTATAGATCTATGATTTGGGATTTATATGCGGATAAAGTGTGATTCCCTGTCGGACTTCATACTGTGATTGACTCACCCTAGTTTTAGGGCTCTTTATGACAATTGTTTCTGGATTCTAATCAACAAAAGAATCAGTTTCTCACAGCAAAATTCCTGGAGGAATAACTCTACAAGGAAGTCTATTTCCCTTTTCTCATGACAAAGCCGCCATGTGTCTTATTGCTCAGAAAGTCTGATCTGCAATACATAGTGCCAGGATGTTCCCAATGACCTCCCACCAAAAAACTCTGACTAATAAAAACACTGAAGGGCTTTTATTTTTACATCAGTCGCACACTTTGGCATCATATATTTTAGCAATGCTTATTACTAAAGAAAGCTGAGCTAGTACAATAGTACAAAACAGGAAAAAGATTGAACTTAATTCCAAAACGGCTGTGCACATTAAGAGGATCGATAATATTGGGGGACTGTGACCATTTCAAAGAAAAAGTAGTAAACAGGAAAAGATATATCCTGCAAATCTGTGTGCAGTTGGTCGATTTTTTTAGCAGTGTCCTTAAAAAATCTTCTTTAAATGTGTAATGGTCTGTTCAGCACCTAATTAACAATGCTTAGTGTCAAGATTTCTTTTTATCTTATTGTGAATTATGAGGGCATGGATCAGAGACTCAGTCCAGGAGAGCGATGCATCACATTGCGGGAGGAGATTCAAAGGGGTATAGCTACCCAGTCTCACTTTACATTGAACAACAAGATATAGATGTGAACCTCTGCTGATCGATATCCTCATCAATCCAATGTAGGAATAAAAAATAGTCCAGCAGTTCATAGACTTCCCCTGCACTGGATTCGTGATCTGCCATTGTTTATTCAATATGTTGTACATGGTTTACCCCAAAACACATAGGAAACCTATACATTGTACTCTCCTACATATACATCTCACGGAACTCTTCCACCGAAATCCCTGAGTAAGCCTCCTCATCTTCCCTGTCTTTCGTTTTGCGGAAGTAAATGAAATGGACTGGATGGCAGAATAATATTTAGTTTCCCCTATGCCAGAATAATTCAATCACATGCGTGGTTAACAATCGCCCCTCAATCGTCAAAAAGACCTGAATTCAGTAGCACAACATTTTGCAAAAATACTAAAAATGTTAATGTTATTTTCGTAAGAATACATGACAATATGTATACACCCATTTTCTGAGGGATTATCACAATGTACATGTCAGCAGTTAAAATGCGAAATAAAAATAAATTGTCACAACAATCTAAAAACCCTTATGTGGTCTTCACAGAACGATGCAGCATGAATCAACTTGAGATATACCAAAATATATAGTCCACACCTTCCTTAGGACAAACAAGACGAATATCCCACGAATGTGTGACATAAACAAATCTCCCCCAGATGCCTCCGACTGCCAGATCGTAATCCGTCGGTCGGACCATATCAATGGATGTCAGTGGGTCCGCCAGGGATGGCGCATCGGTGGGGGAGCCACCAACATGAGGGCCTATGTCGCACTCTTGTAGGTTTCTGCTTTCTCTCTCTGTCACAGTTTTTCCGTCTATGATTTTCTCCTTTGTTACCCTTTGTGTATTGTTCCCTCTTTTGCTCTTGGAAAATGTCTGATGAGGACAAATAGTTGCTGGTCCACAAAACTGGGTGCTGGTGGGCCTCACCAGAAACTACCAGCTCAAATTAAGCACTGCCTGAAGATCCCAATGGGGTAAATAATAACAGGTTAGTCTGCAGTTTGTACTGCTCCTGCAGCATGTGAATAGCTCAACTGAAACCGGACCCTGGGCAGCAATGATGGGGAGAAGATGTGGCCTAAAGGCTAGGGCGGTCAATCTCACATCTGGGGAACCGGGTTCGAGTCTCAGCAATGAAGCTAAACATCCTGTGACTCTGGGCAAATCACTTTGGGCCAAACAAAAATGAATGTGTCCTTGGGTACCGCAACTGGTGCTCATGTAAAGCGCTCTGATACCCAATACCTGCGGTCAGGTTCACGCTATATAAAAGTAGTACAACAGCTATGGCTCCTACTCTCAGGAACACAGCACAGATCCTTATTAAATAGCATTGACCTGTTGCTGGCTTTATCCTCTACAGTGGTGCAAACACAGTCTGCCATGCATGCCCACAGCTGTGCAGGGCCGGAATGGGAAATAAAACCGGCCCTGGAAAACTACTCAGACGGCCGCGGAGGGGGGTGGGGGAGACAGGGGCTTGCGGCCGAACTGTTTAATAGGGCCGGTTTCACCAATTGTGTTACAGGGTACCGATATTGCCGGCCCCTAGTAACAAAATGTCCCCCCAGGGGCTCAAAACCGGCCCTCACCTTGGCGGGTCACCTGGAAAACACCTGTGGTGTGCGGGGGCAGGGCCTCGCACATGGGCTTTCAGCATGCAATGATGACATGGACACATACAGTATTGTGGTGTGCCGGAAAGACCCCGAGCGGTCTTCCGCCTGTTTATTATATACCCCGGAGCGAGCCCACCCCGGGGGTGTGGAGATGCGTGTATCAAATGGATACAATGTATGTATAAGGCCGGGTGGCTCTCTACATCCCTCCTTCAATTTAGTTCGTTTCTAGAGTCATCATCTCACTATGGTGAGGTCCAGGCAAAATCTCGTAGTCTCTGGCTCGGACCTGGATTGGGCCTCAGATGGTATCGGCGGCTTCTGCATGCAGGGGATCCGGCAACCCCAGCCGGGGTTACCTCGGCACTCTGCACTGGAGACGGGGAGCCTGCCAGGGTGTTTTGAGATGTATCGGGTTGGCTGGCCCCTTCGTCCGGCCCTCTCTGACTCGGTCACGGGGCGGCGGCCTCCGCCCATGGTCCGTCGTCGTCCTGGGTGTCTGTCTCTGTACATGATGCATCAACAATGTTTGCGGGGATGCCAGCCGGCGCTTCCACCTTCTTGAAGCAGGATATGTTGTGGGTGACTGTCTGATGGCCTCGGCGCGCCATCACCATGGTTCCGTGAATCTTCTCTACTGTCCACTTCTCCGGTTCATAAGGAGTCCTGAATTTCTACCCTGGATGACGATCTTGGACCACCACGGTGTCTCCTTCTCTTATGCCTGATTGTTGTGCATGCTGAGCCGCGCTCACCTTCTGGTTTGTTATGAGTCTCCGCGACTGGATGGCTTCGCTGTCTCTTGTTTCGGGTGTCCAGGTGGGTGCTGCCGGTATGTTGCCTTGGGGTGCCTTTTTGAATAGCACGTGCGCTGGAGCACATTTTGTGGTGCTATGTGGGGTCTGTCTATAAGCACTTAGAAATTGGTCCAGGGCAGCCTCCGGGTCATTTCCGTGTCTATTGCTATCCTGAGGGCTCTGTTAAGGGTTCTCATGAGTCTTTCTACTTCCCCATTGGCTTGGGGCCATAACGGTGTTATCTTCCTGTGTCTTATCTGGAGGTTGTCCAGATACACTGGAAAGTCCCTTCCTTGAAATGGTGGTCCATTATCAGATTTTATCTCTTCGGGGAGTCCCATCGTCGCGAAGATGTGGTCAAGTGTTTTTCTGACTTGAGGGAATGCCACTGACGGGATGATCTCCACCACGGGGAACTTTGAAAACGAGTCCACCACCACAAGTGTGTGTCTTCCATCGGGGAAGCTTCCAAAGTCGATGCTCAGGTGAGTCCAAGGAGTTTGAGGTGCATCTTCAGTGATGACCGGGGCTGGCGCCGGATCTCCCCCTGTTATGGTGCAGGCGTGGCAGGATCGTATCATTTCATCTACCATGCTGTCCATGGCCGGGAACCAGACCTTGTTTCTTAGCCTGGCTTTTGTCTTGGCCATCCCTTGGTGTCCTACGTGGGCTATGGTTAGCATGTGTCGCTGGAGGCATCTCGGGCACAACAATGAGGTGTCCACGAAGCACAACCCCTGCATCTCCCACACTTAATTCACTTCGGATCTGCCAGATCTGTTGTCGGGCATGGCTCACTTCCGGCCTTAGGCTATGGATCCCGTCAAGGAATCGTGTCCAGCTATTGTCTTCGAGGGCTCGTTTTACTCGGGTAAGTGTCTCATCAGTGGTGGTGGCCTCTCCGATCTCCTGCAGCGTCAATGTGTCCGGGCATGCAGCTTGAGACACCATATGGACGAATTCTTCCACTCCTTGTCCGTCTGCGAGCGGGAGCGCCTTCCTCTTCACGTCTGGATGCCGAGACAGATAGTCGGCCGGGTTGTGTGCCCCCGGTCGGAACATTAAGTTAAAGTTGTAACCTTGCAGTTGGACGGCCCAACGCTCGATGCGCGGGGGTGCTAGCCTGGATGAACCTGCGAAAAGGGGCAGTAGTGGTTTGTGATCCGTCACTATAGTGAACTCTTGTCCGCATAGATACAAATGAAAATGTTGGCACGCCCACTTTATGGCAAGGGCCTCTCGCTCGATCTGTGCATATCGAGTCTCAGTGTCCGTTAAGGCCTTGCTCGCATAAGCAACGGGTTTCCACTCGTCTCTGCCGTACTCTTGCAGCAATACAGCTCCCAGGCCCACTGGGCTGGCGTCCACAATTAATTCTGTCTTCCGGCGTGGTTGAAAGTATGTCATTACGGCTTTGTCTAGAAGGCTCGCTTTGATGTCCTGGAATGCCTGATTTGCTGAGCATGTCCATTCCCACTCTTGATCCTGGCGTGTGAGCGCTCTCAGTGGTTCTGCCAGGGCCGCTAAATTGGGAATGAACCGGCCACAGTATGTGGCCATCCCAAGTAAGCTCCGCACCTCAGATGGATTCCGTGGAGTGCTTGCAGTCCGGATCGCTTCTGCCTTCTTGGGGTCTTCCTTTAGACCCTCCCGTGTGAACGTGTATCCGAAGAAGTCGACCGCTTCTTGGTAGAATGAGCACTTCGATCTATGCAGGGTCAGCCCGTGCTCCGCCAGCCACTGCAGCGTGGCTCTCAGATGGGTGTGGTGTTCCTCCAGAGTGTTGGAATATATGAGTATGTCATCGCTCAGGTTGATTACCCCACTCAACCCTGACAAAACCTCTCTTATTGCGTTCTGGAACACTTCGGCGGCGGATGATACGCCGAAGCTCAGCCTCTTGTATCGTCGGAGCCCGACGTGAGTCGAAAAGGTTGTTATATATCAACTTTCGGGTTCTAGCTCCAGTTGGTGGTATCTCGCGTTGAGGTCCAGCTTGGAGAACCACTTTGCTCCGTTCAGGTCAGCGACGATGTCGTCCATCGTTGGGGTGATGTGACGCTCTCTCCTCACAGCGGCGTTAGGGAGCCTCATGTCCACGCACAGCCTGATGGCGCCAGGCTGCTTAGGTTTGGGCGCCACGACCAGCGGCGACACCCAGGGAGTCGGTCCCGACACCTTCTCAATGACCCCAAGATCTTCTAGTCTTTTGAGCTCGGCCTCCACTTGTGGTCGGAGGTTGAACGGCACCCTCTGGTGCCTTAGTGCGACTGGGCGCATGGAGGTGTCAATGTGTAGTCATACCTTCTTTCCTTTGAGTTTCCCTAGGCCACTGAACAGTGCTGGGAATTCTTGTAGCATGCTGTCCACGTGTGATTGGTGGACTTGGTTTGCGAAAAACACTAGCCCCAGATCTTCTGCTGTGTGACAGCTGAGGAGTGTGCCTTTTTTTCCTTCGGTGATATGGAACCTAGCTTCCGTCGAGTATTCACCATTGACGATGGTGGTGCTGATGACCCCTCGCAAAGGTAGTGGATCGATACCCCCATAGGTATAAATGCGTGCGCTCGACGGTGCAAGTGCGAGCTTGGGTGACATTTGTTCATATTGTTCGGAGTCCATCTCGTTCACTGACGCCCCTGTGTCTATGAGCGCTCGCATCTCGGTGCCTTCCACCGAAACGGTGCACATGGGTGGCGGTCTTCTTTTTGTGGAGATCCTGCTGACGTATGATATCACGTATACTTCATCATCGTTGTCGTCCTCATAGCGCGGTCTTCTCTCTTGAGCCTGACTGTCAGGGGGTGGATGTTCGGGCTCCAGCGACAGTCGCCTTACTCTTTGTGTTAACGACTTGGGTCCATATCCTCCACGTACTCTCGGGCGTTTGGCCGGTATCTTCCTCCTTGACACACTGCTGCAAAGTGGTTTAGTCGGCCACATTTCAAACAGGTTTTTCCTTTAGCGCTGCACGTTGCTGTCGTCGGATGGTCTTCACCGCAGTACGCACACAGGGTGCCTCGCGATTGCCATTGTCGCTGGCGAATGCCTTGCGGTCTTCTCTGCAACGCATCCACCCTTTCTTCCTTAATCGGCGCCATCTTGGGAGTTGCTGGTAACGCCATTGGTGAGCGCAGCGCCATTTCCATTAAGTCGGCTCTCGCGTCCGATAGCTCGTGTGACCGGGCCAGGACGAGTATTTCGTCTAGGGTGAACCCAGGTTGTCTGAGAATGAGTTTCCTAAGCAACTTTGAACGACACCCCACAATTATTTGGTCTCGTATCTCTTCTCTCGGATTAGTGAACGGGCAGCTGCTGGCTAATCGGCGTAGCCTGGCGTAATACATATCTACTGATTCAGCCTCCATTTGCCATGCTCTCTTGAACTTGAACTTTTCAAAATCATTGTTCAGTTGGGGGTCAAAGTGGGCGTTGAGGGCATCAACCGCCGCATCATAGTCGTCTTCTCCTCCAGTTTCCGGGAGAGTTTCGAAAAGGTCATATATCTCAGGGCCCCCATATAGGATGAGGAGGGATCTCTTGACCGTGCCATCCGTCTCACGGGTCCCTTTGAAATATAAGTTGAGACGGCCCAGCCATGCTTTCCACCGCGGTGCTGCAGTCGCCGGGTCAGCCGATTAGCTGAACGGAGCGAGGGGTGCAACCCCTGTGTGGGCATGGCCGATCACTTGTGGACCAGTGGCGAGGTTCTGGGGTGGGCCTGCGGGACCCGGTGGTGCTGGGCCTGGTGCTGGCGCTGTCGCCGCAGCTCCTTGCGTTGCGTCCGTCATTTCGTGTCGTGCAGGCGCGTGTGCTACCAGGCGATGTGGGCAGGAAAGTTTAGGGCCTTTTCCTGTGGTGTGGAGCAGCTACTCTCTCTCCCAGCTACAGTTTTCATGTCGCTGCGGGCACAAGGTGAGCACAGGGTAAGCAGGCTGACGTACAGGGGCTAGCGAGGGCTAGCGTGCCTGTGAACTGGAGTGTATGTGTACTTATATATGTACTTTCCTTTTGGTTTTTTTTTCTTTTGAGTTTGCCAATGCTTGTTTCCATGGTGTGGTGGCGTTAGGTGCGTCCAAGGCGTGCAATTGTTGACTGCGAAGCAGGGAAGGCTGCAGAGCTCTGTGCGCCGCTGATAAGGGCAGGCGGGGCCGCAGAGAAAGCCCGGAGCCGACGTGCACAGTCGCTCCTCTTCACCCCTCCCCCACCGGGGCAGCGCACGCGGTGTAGCGCGCTAGAGTTACGCGCCTGGGGCCGCGTGACGCGGGGTAGGCCCAGTGTGCCCGCAGCCGGGGGGGGGCGACAAGGCCGTTGATGCGCCGCGCGGGCGTGGCCGCCGACAGTGCACTCACCCTCGTTCCGCGCGCGGCGAGCCCCGCCGGCTGAACACGCTCCCTTCGAGGAGGCGCGTGGGCAGGCCTCAAGCCGACGCGCTTGCAGCAACACACGGCAGACAGGCCGCGGCCAGACGAACGGCCACAGCGGGAGGGCTCCGCGGCTCGATCTGGTCAGCGCAGGTGGCACGCCGGGACGTGGGCACCATCGGAGGACGGCCGATGCACTCGGCAGGTGGCAGGGCACGCGCGAGGTCAGTACCGGCCTCGTCGCCAATGTGGTGTGCGGGGGCAGGACCTCGCACATGGGCTTTCAGCATGCAATGATGACACGGACACATACAGTATTGTGGTGTGCCGGAAAGACCCCGAGCGGTCTTCCGCCTGTTTATTATATACCCCGGAGCGAGCCGCCCCGGGGGTGTGGGGATGCGTGTATCAAATGGATACAATGTATGTACAAGGTAGGGTGGCTCTCTGCAACACCCGGTGCCCGCTACGGCCAGTCCGGCCCTGCAGATGTGTGCCATGGTGTGGAGGAGAGTATACAATGTTTTGCATGAAATCGGTACTGTAGTCATGTCCATCCAGTACAAACATTGATGAATAAACAAGCTCAGAAGTGTCAGATATATTGGATGTGTGCTGTACACTTCAGCACACTTGCAATGGATCTGTTTCTGGGGGAAATCAATCAACACATTCTCTCTGGTATGCGCCTGATTACAATATCTGTTGATTTTTTTATGCAAAGTCATGATATTTAAGGGTCTTCAGGGGCCGCAGGTGCTAACCCTGGCTTTTGGCCCCTGGCACTGCTTTTGCAACCACTGGCTGGCCTCAGAGGTGGCAAAATAAGTATCAAGAGCATGGCAGCTCATCCTTATGGACAAATGTCGGGGATCCACTCTCTTTATTATCTTTCTATTTTTTTATTGCAGGAATTGTGAATAAGGGTTCAATATTCATTATTACTGTAATAAGAAGTGGACTACAATTAGCTGGAATATGACCTTCCCTGGCAGCTGAGGTAGGCAACAAAAATGTTTTTAGATGTATGTTGTGTGCGTATATGGGTGAGTATGTTTACATGAGCGAGTGTAAATATGTGCATGTGTAAGCATGTGTGTGTGAGTGAAAATGAAGGTCAAAGGGCATGTGTTGTCACTACCACTATGCCAGGCATTTTGGTAAATTGATGTTCATGTGAAAAGTCCAAGAAGGCTACATTAGTGGATCAGACTTTGGGTCATAACATATGGCTGTTTGCATTTAATCGCCCCCAGTAACAACCCCTTGATGCAAAGTGGATTTGCATTGTGAAATAGGGACCTTTTCAGTGCAAAACACATTTGCGCTGGAGAGTAAATCATTGCTGCTGCTTCACATTGCGCTAGGAGGAGCATTTTAAAGCATTAGTAAATCTAACTTTTTTTTTTAATCACTTCTTTTTATAGCAGATTTATTTGACAAGCCAACTGTTAATGTGCCCCTCTCTGCACTATCTGTGCGAATTAACTTGTGGTGAAAGGCGTCCTAACAAAAAAATCCATAAGTCCATGCAATTTACTAGCAGGTTTTGGTCCATCTTGTAAAATGGCCTAGTGCAGGGTTCTCCAATGTCGGTCCTGGAGGGCCGAATCCATGCCAGATTTTTAGCATATCCACTTTTAGGTAATGTAGTTATTTTAAAAATCTGTCATGGATCCGGCCCTCAAGGACGACATTGGAGAACACTGGCCTGGTGGGTTGAAACAACATTCCACGAAAAATCCAGTAATATAAAGGTCTAGAGTTTGAATCCCATCATGTTGTGCCAATGTTGGTAAACTGAGTTTCAAAGAAAGGCATTACAAACCTCTGATATTTACATTGCATAGAAGAATACAATTTGTTCAAAACAAGAACAAGTTGTGAACTGTCTCTGCTATTGTGTGATTATTGCTGACCTAAGGCAAAGCCTATGTGTGGGAGTACTGGCGTGGTCCAGTTTTTGACAGCCGGGATACATGGGACCCGGGTGAACAGGACAGGTGCAGAGGGCCAAGGTCCTGTATTTTAGAGAGGGTGCTGGGCTGCCGGGCTCATCACGCCTGCATTCCATAAATGAAAGACATCAGGCAGTCCAGAGCCCGGAGAGGCAGCCAGATGGTTCCACATCCTGCACAATCACCATGATGTCCAGTAATGCTAGTGTTGCTTGTATAATGACATCTTCATGCATAGGCGTTTGTGTGCTCTGCAGGTGGAGCCCAGAGCTGGAAACAACTTACATTATTTTCTGCAAGTTGATCTGATCAACGAATATCTGTAGAAATGTGCTGTGCACTGACTTCGGAGGCTGCGATAGCCCCAAATATTGTACCACTACCGATGGATTAACCACTGATTATTTTGTGGGAAGATACAAGTGACCATTAGTTTACCATGAGGAGCGATTTCATGTACACACGTTCAATGTCAATGAAGTCATTAATGAAGCTATGACATTAAGGTCTGCAATAAAAGACATTTCAAGGTTTACTGTCAAAATATCGACACCCATAACATCCCCATACCACAATATCGAGTCATAAATATAGATGTAAAAAATATCGACATCCTTAATTTATAAAAGTAGGTACAAAAATATTGAACAAAAATATTGATGACATGAATATAGATCGATAGAAGATTGTTTATATATAAGATTGGAAACTCACTACATTCTCAATCTGGATAGTAAACAACCTAACGGTTTGAATGCATGGGAGGATCTCCACACATGTTTGTAAAATCTGGCCAAATCAGTTTTCTAAGCATTCATCTGTCTCTCAACTAATTGTTAGTAACATATTTGAATCTATGGTTATTAACTTTTGTACATGAAGTTTCTGGTTTTTCTAATTTTGGTATAAATTGATTTTTTAATCATTAATCAAATTATTTCCTCACTGAATTATTGAATATAAGCATTTTTACTATTTATGAGTTTTTAAATGGTTGCTTATATATTTATTGTCTTTTAGCACATTTGCGGTTTTCACAGGTCTTTTCCATATACTTAATAATTTTACACAATTTTTCCTAGCTACTTTTTTGATACTTGAGTAATCAGCAGTGTCATAAACTTTGTTCGTTAATGTACTAAGTAAGATTTACTTAGCCTCATTGTATTTTACAATCATTTTTCAGGCATAATGATAAAAGGTATGCTATGTATATAGACAGTCAGTGTTGTACAAGGTTTTACTTTGCTATTTCAGCAGTAACTTCACTGACTTTTACCTTTATGTTCTTGCACCATTTAAGTGTTTTTACATGTTGCTGTACAAATTTTAAAGTAACGTTATTTATGCCTTTAATATATGACGAGCTGCTAGACATCATACATTCTTTTATGTCTATGATGACGCTATCGAACGTAACTTGCATTTTCACTTTAAATGTTTGAATTTTACTCCAATACGCGTCATGTGATCAAGGGCCAAGGAGGCCCGAAACGCGTCATGGCTGAGGTGCGGGGGTCTTTGCACGAATAAAAATTGCACCTTTGAAATTTGGGTCCGCTGTCGTACTTTGGAAACATCTCTGAATCGACTTTCTTGTCTATATATATATATATATATATATATATATATGAACAAACCTCCGTCCACAACGAAGAAAGCAGAGGCCAGAGGGGAATCCTTTGGGAAGCATTTATTGCAGCAGGACAGCAAACAGTGGTGGCGAATGCATTTCGGCGTTCGGCGTGCCTTCCTCAGCGCCCTGCACCGAATGGAGTCCAATGTATATTAATAGTCCTGTTTCTCTTTTATGTATCAGAGACCAGTGAGCTCCTCCCCCAAGCATCGTATGCTCACCTGTTGGATGTTGCATCCCTTAAGCAAACTCCAACTCCCAGCATGCATAATGTCCATGCACCCGGGTCGGCGGTGTGTGGGATTTTCATAAAATATGATGCGAGCTACACAGTTGTTGCAGGCTGTATTTCAAGGTGACCCCATGCTCAGTCCTGGTAACATCAAACGCCACCTCGGGTCCCCTCGTGCTGCTCAGCCCTTCAGTCCAAGTCGGCAAATAAGTGGGGGCAGCCACGTGACTACATAGCACCCTTTTGGAGGTAAGTACCTCACTCCGCTCGAGCCTTCCTATATATATATATATACCATGAAATATTAAATAATAAGTATTTTAATAATAAACTTAATTTGAAATAAATAGATTTAACAAAAATAACAAATTAAGTTATTTTTTGTGTCGTAATTCTTTATTACATTTTCACAACATATGCACAAAAGAAGTGAATACTTGGTAATAGGTTTCCTCTGCCATCAACGCATTACAGCCAATCTACATCAGTGAGGAGGAACCACAGATGGTTGACAACTTGATTGTATGAGCAGAAACCAGTTCTATCATGTAAACATTCTTGGGCTACTTCAAATCTTTAAATCCCTTAAACCATAATAAGGAAAAGAACAATAGTGACACTACAGAATGAGAAAAATACAAAAGATTTATTTATTCATTATTTTTGTCTTATTTTTAGATCGTAGTAAAACACATATATTAGGAATAAGAAAGATTGAAACATTTCCTACAGAGACTAGCACAAATACTCTTGTATTTTCCCTGTGTAGGTGCACTTCTCACCAGTATCAGGGGGCCCCTGGTTTTTGCAATAGAAACCAGTTCTAGCCTATGGGCAGGGGGTGAGGGAGAAGGGTGATGGGGGAGGCGTGGTGGTACACCTGGCTGTGGGTACGAGATGCTCTTGTACTTACTGCGCCATGCATTTCCTTCATCTGTGGGGTTATTCTCTGCAAGCAGAATGGCGTGAGTCAGAGTCAATGTCAGCTTTGTGGTCCCCTTGAGGTCATGGTGTCACATCAGGCATAGTACTCGCGGGGATCCCCTCAGGGCCGATAGTCTCCCAATGGGATCTGGGAAGAGAGAGGGGGCATCCCAAGATAAATGGGTATGTTAGGGGGTGTATCTGAGTATGGTGCCATGCATGCGGTACTGCGTCCGTCCACTGTGTTGTTAGGCTAATCTCTCTAACCTCTACCGTCCCCATCGGTTTTAGAAGATGGGTGTTGGCCAGCGGGCCACTGTCTGGGGTATAAAGGTCCGTAAGGGGGGTAGGGGCCCGCGGTATCATGTCAGGGTGCATGGGGGAGGGAGGGTAGTGCGGGGAGCGTGGGGGTGTAGGGAGAAGAAAGGGAAAAAAAGGGGGAAGAGAAGGGAGGAGGGGAAGAGAAAGATGATAAATGGATGGGAGAATGAGAACCAATGACATGGGATATAGTGTGAGGATGGGATTGGTGTATATGGGGGATTTGCCGGAGCAGTTGCCATGAAGGGTGAGAAGTGAGGGTAGTGTGGAAGGGGAGATAGGGGACTGCAACTATGTAAAGGTGCTGTAAGGGGGACAGTGAGGGAAGGCGGAGGGTTAGGGAAGCTGCAGTAAAAAAAGAACTGAGGTGCTATGTCATAGGTGATAGCGATGGATGGTGGCTATAGCGCAGGCGCAGGGCCTGAGGGAGGCTCCAAATCCTATGTGCGGTGTTGAGGGTCACCAGTGTTCACCTCTGTGCACAAGAAGGGTGCCGATATCTGCAGGAATAGGTCGGATTGGTCCTGCAGATTATAGATAACTCGTTCATTAGAGGCGGTTTGGATCATGGCTACCAGCCACAACTCCTGCGTTGGTGGGGCCGATGCTCTCCATTGACGTAATATGTAGAGTTTGGTCATGGCCATTGCCGTGTGGTAGAGGCAGCATTGGGGTCTCGACAGTTCTGGAGATTGCTGCATATCATGCAAATGGATCGCAGGGGTGAGCGGAAGGGGAAGAGGCATGGAGACGCTCAGGATCCAGCCCACATATTGCCAGAGAGACTGCAATGAGGGCATTCACTTTTGACATGTGTTGTGTCGCAAAAGGTGTTTGTGCATCTCATGCAGGAGTAGGCCTGCTCTGTGTAGGGTAATGGGTGTCTAATACCAATTTTTCAGGACTTTGAGAAGGCAAAATTTCAGCCGAGCCTCTCTAGTGGCCTTGTTGAGGGCTTCTAGAACAGCCGCCCATACGTCTTCCTCATGTGAGACTGATAACCGCGATGGCCACCTAATACACAGGGTCTGCGGTACGGGTTGTGAGAAGAGATGGGACGAGAGCACTCTGTACAGTCCACACATTACCCCTTTTGTGTGACCCCCACCTAGAGAGGTAGGGCACCACCGGCGACGTGGGCAGGGACCACAGATAGGGCCCCAGGTATTATCTCAGGCAGTGCTGCAGTTGTGAATATTTCCGGTGCTGCATCGCGGGGAGACCAAACTCCCCTTCCTAGTCGTGCCAGCGTTTTCCGGGAGCCATGTGTGGTTGTGCTGATCGAGAATATGTATGCCCACCGCCTGCCATATTGTCCACGACAGGTCCCGTCCACCTATGCGTAAAGCAGAGTTCCCCACAGGTGAGGGGTATCTGTATAGGGAGCATCCCAATTGTGTGGTTGAAGCGCAGGAGCATTACCATGCGGACAACCTGCACTCTGCCCCACATGGAGAGTCCTAGCACCTTCCACTTCTCAAAATCATGCAGCATCAGGGTGATCAGTGGGTTCAGGTTGTCCGAGACCAATCCTGCCTTTATTCACCATGATACCAATATATTTAAGGCTCAAGTGTTACCAGTGGAATGCAAAGCCATGGATAGCTGCCTTCGTGGTCCGGTCTGAAATGGGAAGTGCTTCACTCTTATCCCAATTGGTTTTATACCCAGAGGGGGAGGAAAAGTAATCAATGATTTGGAGCAGAGGTGGTAGTGATCGATGCAGGTCCATAAGGGTTAGAAAAATGTTGTCTGCATAGAGCTACAGTATGGATCCGTCAACCGGGAGGCGTATGCCCGTGATGTTGGCCAAGTTACACATGGAGAGGGGGCATCCTTGGTGCGTTCCTCTGCAGATTGGAAAAGGATCGGATAGGAATCCCCCACAGTTCACCTGTGCGGTAGGGTTGCCGCATAGCAGGCGTACCTTGGCGATGGATTGGTTGCAGAGTCCAAAGTGTTCCATCACCTGGAAAAGGTAGCCCCATTCAATACGATCAAACGCCTTTTCTGCATCAAGAAAGATGGCAAGTGTGTCCGATGAGAGGTCTTTGGCCGTCCAGAGTGTGTGTGCGAGTGTGCGTAAATGGTTTCTAGAGGAACAGCTATCACAGCGCTGTTGGAAAGGAGATCCAAGGAAGGTGTCAGTTCTGCTTCACAGAAATCCGCCTGTAGTGTACTGATTACCTCCTCACCCGCCCAGTAGTAGAATTCCGCTGAGAAGCCATCTTCTCCAGGGGCCTTGTGGTGGGTAGTTTCGTTATTGCTGATACTATCTCTTCTTTGCTAAACTCCCAGTCCAGTAGCTCTCTACCCTTATCAGAGAGGCGGGGTAGTTGCGCCTCCTGTAGAAAGGTGGTCAGTCTGTCCACCTCAGCAGGTTACCCAGGGGCATAGAGGTCCTTGTAAAATGAAGCAAATTAATTTACCATGCCTGGGGGCGGGTGAGGGTCTCTGCCGATGTTATGGCTGGTATGGCCATGGCTGCTCTGAGCTGGCGTAGCTGCGCTGCTAGCAACCTTCCTGCCTTTTCTCCCTCCTCATAGTGTCTCTCCTTCATCCTCTGCAGAGTGTACTCCGCTTTGGAGGTTAAGAGGCTATTTAAGACCATCCAGGCATGCTCTAGAACTTTGCGATGTTGTGGGGAGGAATGTGTGGAATATAAGCACGTATTTGTCCTGATGTCGGTTTCCAGCATCTTTTGCTGGGCTATATTTTGTCTGTTGGCTTGTGCTGCATCTCACATGAGTTGGCCACGTATGGTCACCTTTGCTCAGGCCACCAGGCCATTATCTAGCATCACATCCTCCATCAGAACCCTGTATGCTGTATTATTCTTATCTAGAGGCTCCGTCCTATCCAGAACTGGGTCTTTCACTAGGTTCCTGTCCCCAGACGAGAAATTGTGAGGGTCCTAATTCTGTCAGAACCCGGTTAAGCTGTAGGAAGAATGATTTTTCGCCCCTGTCGGGGCGTAAACCGACCCTACACAAATATGGTGGTCACCTAGTTTTAGCTTTGTAAATACATATCGTCCATCAGAATCCATCCATGTTTCATTCACCGTCACCGTAAGAAATTTCCAGAGGAGAATCGCCACCCCACATTTTCGATTGGGCCAAACGTCCGCAGTACTTCCACTCTGTACACGTCGGTGGATCACCTTCCCCAAACAGCCCCTTTGGAACTTGTCCGACTTCATAGCATCAAGGTGGGTCTCCTGCAGTAGCGCAACATCCACATGCTAGGACTGCAAGTAGGTGAGTATTTTTTTGTATTTAATGTAGTGTGTGAGGCCATGGACGTTCAAAGCTATGGAACGCAATGGGTGAGAGGAATTCATGGTGTGGAGTCTGAGTGAGCGTGGGGTCCAGCGATGTGTGTCAAGGGTTCTCACGGGGAAAAAGGTGTGGTAATGTGGTCCTGAGGGAGACCCCTATCTTAGAGGATCGGCAGATGCCAATATGTCAGGGTGTGTGGGGGTATGTGTCCGTATGAAATAAGTGTGAGGGGAGGGAAAACATATAAAAGATCTGTACAAAAGAGGGAGAGAGGGGGTGAGATGCACAAGGCTATGGAAAGATAAGAAAAGCAAATTCTTGGATGAAGGGTACGGGGGAAAGAGAGAGTACTTGTATCAAGTAACCTCCTGGCACTACAAGAGTGGGGTAGGCCTCTGCGGGCCTTCAAGACCTCTGGAGGTCGGAGGGGGGCCTTGTTTTAGTGGGTATACTGTGTATCCAGATTGGTCAGTGGGGGAAGGGAGGGATGAGGGGTCTGGGTCGTATCAGTGGAATATGCAGTGTCCGAGCAGAGGAGAGTGAGGGAGGGGAGAGAACCAATGGGACACAAGGTATGGGAGAATGGACTTCCAGGCGCTGTATAGCGCGAGGAACACTAAACCTCTTACCGCGGGTCAAAACTCAGCAGGGCGCTGCACCAAGGGTGAGTCCAGTGTACCGAAAGGGGAGACGAGCTCTGCATAAGATAAGACTCAGAAATGAAAGAGAGATAATGCAGTATGGGGGAGAAAGATGAAACAGCAGCAAACGGGCTGGAGAGCATAGGGGCGCCCTATTTGACTCATGGATATGATGGCGCGTGGGTTGCATGCCAAGGGAACAGTATCGGTGCCAAATTCAAGATCAGCGGCAGAGCAGGTATGAAGGAGGGGGGTGCGGGCATATGGTCAGGGACAAGCAAGTGTTATAGCTAATCAGGGTTGACAGAAAAGAAGCAAAACAGGTAACATAGTTAGAGCAGAAGGAATATCACAGATAAGTGGTGCATACAACATGTATAACTTATAACTTGCAGAACCTGTGGTGGAAGGAGGTGGGCTGACGAAATTCTTTGTTCCCCCCCCCCCCGGAACAACTAATTAAAATATGTAGCAGCATTAAGTCTGGAACCCCTAGGGACCCGCCTCCTCCGAAAAGGTTAAAAGGGAGTTTGGAATGCATGGAGCCTTTTATAAGGCACCTGGTAGCGACTTCTTTTGACACCTGTTGCGTCCCAGGATGCTGGAAGGAAGCCGTGGTCTTGCCACTCCCGAAGAAACCAAATCTTGGAGTAGAGCGCTTAGACAACTTACGCCCTATCTCCCTCTTGCCATACTTTGCCAAGGTGGCCGAAAAAGTGGTGAATATACAGCTGACGGTACACATTGAGGAACATGATCTTCTCCACCAGACTCAGTCCGGCTTTCGTGCCAGATATTCGACTGAATCAGCTCTGCTTTTTGCCACAGAGTCCATCAGACAATTTGTGGATGCTGGTCATACGGCGGCCTTAATCCTGTTGGACTTAAGTGCCGCCTTTGACACTGTAGCCCATCACACTCTGGTGCAGTGTCTGAGGAAAGGTGGGGTGCCTGGGAATGCCTTGGACTGGTTAAAATCTTTTCTGTCGGGGCGTTGCTTTCAGGTGAGACATGGCGAACACTACTCCAGGGTCATCAAACTGAACCAGGGAGTGCCGCAGGGATCGACCCTGATCCCTACCCTGTTTAATATCTATGTTGCTCCCGTGGCGGAGATTGCTGAGGGCTTTGGGATCAGGGTCGTATCCTATGCCGATGACACACAGCTGGTGGTCTCCCTAACTCAGGCGCCGGAGTCAACTCCCTTCAGTTTCAGGACATGCATGCAAGAATTGGCGGCATGGGTGGCTGACAACTGCCTGAGGCTGAATGGCGATAAGACGGAGGTGATGGTGGTGGGGTGGGCCCCAGGTGTGTGGTCATCAACATGGTGGCCCCAAGATCTGGGGGTGACACCTACGCCATGTGCTCAGGCAAAAAACCTGGGAGTCTGGTTAGACTCTAGCCTCTCTTTCGACTACCAAACTAGGCGGGTGGCAGGGACTTGCATCGGGAAGGTCCTGCGTAAAACCTTGGACCTACTACCCATGGCGGCTAGGAAGACGTTGGTCCATGCGCTGGTGACATCGCGCCTAGATTATGGCAACATCCTGTATCTAGGCGCACCAGCCAGAGGCCTGATACGTTTGCAGGGAGTGCAGAACACAGCCGCCTGCCTCATTTTGAGGCATCCGAGACGGTCTTCTGCTAGAGCAGCACGAGCGGTGCTTCACTGGCTCCCGATTAGAGAAAGATTCACCTTTAAAGCACTCTGTATCTGTCACAGGATTCTACAGAGAAAAGCCCCTCCGTATCTAGCTGATCTTGTGACCCCGTACATTCCTGCACGCCAGCTGAGGTCAGGGGGAGTAGGCTTGGTATGTGTCCCCACTACTAAAAAGGCCAGGATGGGCAGACGGTCCTTCCGACTACTGGTGGCTAAACAATGGAACGCCCTCCCGATGGAACTTCAGATGGAGTCCCAGGAGAGATGTTTTAGAAAAAAACTAAAAACACTCCTCTTCCCCCGAGGATAGGTGGCTTATAGCTTTGGGTTTTTCTCTCCGGTCAACTTTACCGCAGCGCGGGGACACACTGGCATTAGTGTAACCATTGCGCTTTATAAATGGACATGATGATGATATTGATGAACGCTCTATTAGCCAATACAGTGTAAACTATGCTCAGCTTTCAAGAAAAGATGGAAGGTGCACTCGTGGAAAGTAAACACGCAAACAGTAAGTCCAAAAAAGTTCTTCTTTTTATTTAGTCAATCTTTAAAAACCGGCACACAGCCAAAGCGTTTCGTTCACAGCAGTGCCAAAAGGGAACTTCATCAGGGCTGCAATAATCACAGACAAAACCAAACATTAATAAATACACTACCTACATTTAAAAGGACATACAATACATATCAACAATATTTAACAAAAAATGACCCAACATTAAATACAAAAAAGGTGAAAATTCCTTTGCACATACATATTTGTACATATATTAAGACATATACACACAACATTAAAAACGACAATCCACATCTTATTGACATAAGATGAAAAAATATATATATCATGCTAATAGATTTTACAAAACACAAAATATAATATCTGTCCCTACATACTCAAAAGACAAAGGGAGAAAAAACATACAACTGTAAACTTAATAACATGACAATCAATATTCACAAGTATACATATCGTGGATCGATATGGTCAAAGGAAAATATACTTAAACATCAAAACCAAAACATGGTTAAAATATGTGAATATCCATAACATGCGCAACCTAGTATTAAATACACACAGGGTTATGCAATGTGCCATATACAGGTGCTAATCTCATCAATTCGAAAGCCCAGCCTACCCTATGATAAGAACAAATATGTAGGTGTGTCTCACCTCTTAGGTAATTGGCCAATAGGTGTAGAAAGATAGTATAACAAAACAACCAACAACGTCCTGAGGAGCACAATGCACCTGGGCAACTATTGATGAAAATCTAGAAATGAGAAAAGAGTGTCCCTATTAGATGATAAGAGAGATCATCTAAGAACTGAAAAAGTCCCATACTTCCGAAACATGGACGTCAAATACCCTACCATATTAAGAAACAGACCACCCTCATTAAGTTTGTAGCAAGGCCAGACATATGGTACCAACAAATATATACATTTTTCTCACCTCTTTGGTAATTAGACCAGTCAACGTAGAGAAAAATAATATGGTAACACGAGCGATGTCCCGAATAGCACAATGTCCCTGGACCAATTTGAATGAAGGCCTAAAGATGAGGAGGGTGTCCCTATGAAATATTAGGAGAAAGTAATAATAAATGGCCTGAAGCTAAAAAAATGACTTGTTGCTATGAACCTGGACGCCATACATCATTCCATGCTGAGAAGCATGACACCATCACAATAGATGATGCTGCTGTTATTTTGAACTTAAGAACATAGTGCCAAATATAATATGTCTCGCCTCTTGTATAGTCGGCCTCCCAGAAATAATGAAAAGTGACTAAACCAGTAGTGTCTTGGTGGACACAGAGGGGTATTTTATCAAGAAAGGGCGTTACATTATCGCCGTTTTTATCGGCAGGAAACTGCCGATAAAGCGGCGATAATGTGCTTGATAATATGCTCTATGAATTCCAATCGAAGACCATGTTAGATGTGAAGACATCTAACATGGGCTGCGATTGCTGGGCAAGCTGCTGGAGCGGGGTGTATCCCAAAGAGTGACAGTTGGGTGGCATCCTCGTCCACCTCTAGTTGACTGTGGTTAATTATACCTATCGAGGGTTGCTGAAGGAGAGGAGTGGGGGAGGTGGCAGATGGCACCCCTCGGGATCCTTAGCACCATGCAAAGATCTGCCTCAGCAGGGGGGCTAAGGAGGTGTCCAAAGATGAGATAAGGGCGGTCACCCAGCATTCAGTAGAGGGGGTGGCCCTGTTGTCCGGGGGGACAGCATGTGGATCACTCGCCATAGGATTCACTGTCTGTTTATGGGACCTCGCGCAGTCTCCCCAGGTCAAGGGGTAAAGAATAAGAGGGGCAGCGGTTTCCCTGGTGTTGGCAAATCTATTGAAGACTTCACCTTCCGCTGTGCTCCGTGGGCCTTAGCGGTAGTCAGAATAGGGTCCCTGCATTTTGGCGCCCACCCTCACCTCAGTTGATGGGCTCCCATGTGCCAAGGATTAGTCCAGGCGCGTGTGTGGGTCAATGCCCCGTCATTGTGGAGAAGAGTGGAAGAGTTTTGGAGCATCTTGCCGCCCAGAGGAAGGGTGCTGTCCTTGTGCCACTGCTGCGTCATCTACAGCTGCCGGTGGGTGAACCAGGCCCCCTGGTGAAGAGGGAGTCCAGAGAGAAGACAATCCTTGGCCCCATGGCAGCGGGTTTCGGGATGGGGCAAAGTGTACAGGGGGTCCTGCGGTGGGCCCCCGAGGGAGGGCACTCCCTCCCGTGCCCGTGGGTCCGCCTGGAGCTTGTGGCAGGCACCCAGCAGGGCACGAGGATCAGGATCTGCCCTGCGAGGCCATATTCAGGCAATGAAGGGCGGGCTGGGCCACAACACAAGGCCGAGGCTTCAGTCACGCCTCAAGGCCCAGCATCATCCCTCGCCCGATCTCCACCGCGTGGTGCCTGCCAGCCGCAGTTTGAGGTCCCGAACCATTCGAAGTGTTCGCCCACCTAGGAGCGTCGCAATGTGGGCCCTCAGCCGCCTCAGATTCATCGCTGCCCCCACTCGGAGACTCCCTCAGAGCGGAGTTCTCCGTCTACGTGGCCATAATCATGTGCGGCCAGACCACACACCCCCAGCGAATAAACTTAAACTAAATTAATTGCACAATTTATACATATAATTTTCAATTAATTAACAACAGATTAATACTTCATCAAAAATGAATTACTTTCTACAATTAACACTATAAAATATCATTAATTTATTGTAATTAAATTACTTCCTACCCTATTCTCCTATAAAGCCACTACCCGCTATCAAACTAAAAAATGTGAAATGTAAATAAAATAAAAATGATAACTACTAAATATGTAACACATATATTACAAATCATAAACAATACTTATACAAAAAAATACATCACGTACATTTAAAATATATACTAAAATATACTAATTAAAAATCGATATTTTAAACAACTATATTTTTTAATGACATTATTGACTTCTATTCTTTTTTAAATTCTATTTCTTACCTTCAAATCGATATTCTTGACCATGATATTCTTGCTGTTGATATTTCTCGCTGTTGATATTTAGGACTCAATATTCCTCTAGGTCGAAATTTCCAACTCAATATTTTGTCTGCACACAATGGAAGGGCTACACATGTTAGGATTGTTTTGTACATGGATCTTACACTTTAAAATCCTTTTTTAAGCAGGAACCCAAAGAGACGGTTAGGTTAGGTGCACGGAGGTGTTTTTAAAAATAGGGAAAGAAGGTTGTTGTCACCAAGCACATATTTGGTGAGCCTTCATTTGGAGTTTTACAGGACAAATCTCTAGATGGACATAACAGTTCCATGGAAAACGTACAATATGGCGGCCAGTCTTCACTAGTATTCCTGAAATGATACTGTACAATTTGGAGGTGAGGAGGGAGAAGATCAGTAAGGCAGACTCATATGTAAACCTTAGTCTTAAAGATATTTTTTGAGATCTAGTTGAGTTGTTAGAAGCAGATTTGTTTACCTGGGGTTTTGGACACCTACAGGGTTAACATGAACTATTCACCACTTTGGTAAAAGTCTATGGTATTGTAAAAATATTGTTTGGGAAACATTCTGGTGAAGCTTAATATGGAAAGGGCATTAGTAGTAAACATTTCTGGATTGCTTGTGCTGCCCATGCATCCATAGAAAACATCAGACAATGCAATTACCAATGGGGACTGGAAAATCCACTGAGGCGAGAGGGCTATTGTGAGTTTCTCTTTCTACTTTAGTTATTGCCCACTCCTTCATTTCCCATTCTAGAGAAATTCCACTTTGGGTAGAAGAATGTGTCATATCTCTACCAGGAGTTTAAAGGAACAGAAAAACTCATATATTTTTAGACAACTTAATCCACTCAAATTAACAGGCAATCAATGTCCTGTAGGACATCTGTCTCTCAAATAAGTGTCATCTTAAGGGGCCATGGCTAAGACATATTTTGGTGATTCCTGTAAAGAATACATTTGGGGCCTTGGGCAGGAAATTCTCTGGGGCTCACTGTACAGAATTGTTAGACCTGGCACCATTGGCATGGGTCTCCCTTCCATTTTGTTGCTGTGCCTCATGTGTTTTTGCTGGTGTTAGCTGCTCAGAGCAATGTGTCACTGCCAATCAGTGTCACAGTGCAAGTGCTCCCTGTGTAAAATGTATATGTTGATTGGATTCCATGATTGGCCTTTTTGGTTTACTGTCAGACCGCAGTAAAGTGCACCAGGAGTGCCCAGGGCTTGTGAATCTAAATACTGCTAGTGGGCTTGCAGCACTGGTTGTGCCACCCACAGAAGCAGCCTTGTAAAATATGTCTAAGGTCTGCCATTGCAGAACCTGCGTGCAGTCTGGTACTGTCATGCTGACTGGGCAAGTGCACCTACTTGCCAGTCCCTAAACCTTCCCTTAACTTCATATTAGTCACCCCTATGGTAGGCCCAAGGGCAGGGTGCATTGTAAGTATAAGGTAGGACAAGCCCTGATGTGTGTGGCATGTCCTAATAGTGAATTAGAGCCATTTTCGTTTTCACTATTGCAAGGCTACCTGTTCTCCATAGGCCAGAATGGGCTGCTGGATTACACTCTATAATCCTAACAGACCCAGAGAACATGGTAGAATAGAAATTCAAGTTTAGTATGCCTGAACTCAGAATAATAAAATACACCTTTTAGTAAAGTTTATTTTAATATCCTGTGTTTGCAAATACCACTTTTAGAAAGTTGGTCTTTGCTTGCCTAACCATTTCAGCCCGCCTCTGCTAGGATGTGTATCTGCTTTCTGGTTTCTGTGAGTGACAGGGCTGGGGAATTCCAGGAGACAGGCTGGGGCAGCCAGGTGGTAAATAGGAAGATTACATCCAGATGGGTGGGAGGAGTGCACATGGACTCTGAATAGGGTTGTGCTCTGCCACCACAATGCTGGCTCCACCTCCTGGGGAGCATCTGATGTCTCTGCCCTGCACCCTGAAAAGACACGCCAGATATCTACAACAAAGTTCTCAAGAACTGGACTGAACTAGGCAAAGGCCCCCTGGCCTCAAAGAACAAAAGTATTGTAGTATAAATATTGGGGCTCTGTTCCCAAGAAATTAGATCCTGCTGAAACAAGACGAACCTCTGCCCGACGAGAAGGAACTGGGAAAGCTGCATGGAGGAGTACTGTCCCTGACCTGGGGGATTGGCCTGCAGTGGTTGTCTTGCTGCGAGAGGAGAGGAAAAGACCCGAAAATACTTTGTTCAACTTGTGCTTCCAAAGATCTCCAAGGGCTTGTGGGTGAGTTTGCCCCCTGAACGGAGTCCCAGGACTATTGGACTCCTCTTGCCTTCACAGAGCTGCTGGACATTGCCAGATTTTCCCTGCCGCTGGAGCCGCAATTTCAGTGTGCCTCGCAACCCTAAACCTCTGTAGAGCCCTGCCCATGGCCGCCCGCACCGCGTGCCTCCGCTCTATCTACGAGCCGTAGCTTACACCGTCTGAAGAAGGGTTGCCCGCACACCGCTTCACCCTCCCCCCTGGGAGCTGCATTGCCCGTCGTGTCTCAGCCGCTGGCATTCTGAAGTATGCGGCCCACCGCAGGGCGGAGTACGGCTCGCACGCTTGCAGCGTACCATCCGCCCTGCACTGCGCTGCTTGGATTGAATAGGCAGCCCCGCTCTTGGAAGTACGGCCCGTACGCTCGCAGCTTACCGGCCGCCTTACTTCGCGCTGCCTAGAACTAAACTGGTATCCCCGCTCTGAAGGTACGACGCGCACAACGCATCGGACGTGGACGCCGGAAAACCAAGACCGTCCGCCTCGCTCCCCGTGGCCCCGCTCTACGCCTCCACGAGGAGCCTACAGAGTGCCGGGTCCGCACCGCAGCAGGGCCGACAACACTCCTGGTTCGACTCCACTTCCCCAAGCATCGTCAGACAGCGCAAAGTGCACAGAACAAGAAAGTACGCATTTTTTAAAGAACTCTTAATTGCTAATAGTATTGTGGCCTATTTCTAACGTTATTTGGTCTTGTGCTAAGCCTTACATAAAAATACCTATTTTTATACAAATCCTGGTGTGGTGTCCATGTGTGGTGTTGTCACTGAGTTACTGTATGTGTTCACAAATGCTTAACCTGTAACGCTCTGAGATAAGTCTTGTCTGCTCACGCCACACTACCTAGAGGGTGAGCCGGGGTTATTTTAGAGGGTAATCCCCTTGTCCTGAATAGAGGAGAGGGTCCTTGCTTGTCACAAGTCTTTACCTGTGCCAACCAGAGACCCCCAAATCTAACAAGAATACATTTGAATTTTATTACCTGTTTCCTGATACAGTGTGCCCATCAAGAAGCCTAACAATACTAAATCCAAACAATACTAAATGATATCCTAAACTTTAATAGGGTCACACAGCAGTTGAAATATATCTTGTCCGGAACCCCAAAAATCCGTAAGAAGACACTAGGGGGCCAATTCCAATGTCGGAGGGGCTCCGGTCCGTCCGACATCGGTCAGGAGCCGTAACCGACCAACCTACTGTGGTCGGTTACGGCCCTGCTAGTACGATTCTACCGAACCCCTGTCGCATTTGTATGTTTCACAATGCAAGCATGCATTCCGACCGGAATGCATGCCTGCATTGTGAAACGCAAGGGTGCAGTTCATCCCTGCACCCTGTGGCAGGCACCCCAAGGTGCCTGCCACAGGGTGCAGGGATCCACAGGAGGGCACCATAAGTGCCCCTAGGCTGCGGACAACCTTGCACCCATGGGGGCCCTGCTGGGGGCCCCCAAAGACCATTTCCTACTGCCTTTTCATGCCCGACAGACCGGCATGAAAAGGCAGTGAAAAACTGCCATTGTACTCCCTCGTCATAAAGAGGCGACCGGGGGAGTACTGGAGGATTTCCGGACGGCAGATGGGCTCTACGAGCCCGTCGTAGGCCATCCGGAAATCTGATTCCGTGGAGTGGTGTGGCTCACTGGTTAGAGGCGGCAGACCGGTAAGCAGAGGACGGCCCGGGACCAGGGTTCGATTCCCGACACGGCAGGGTCGTGGACCAGGGTCAGCGGGCTCGATAATTCTCGCCTCGGTGCCTACTCCAGTCAGGGACCACACTCGGCAACTCTGGGCATTAGCTTGCCTCATCTTCACAACGGCCCCCCAGACCGCCGGGGATGCTTGGTCGCACCTTAGAGATACCCATTAGGGACCATCTCTCAGGGTGAGCCAGGACGGGTTCCCCAGCGGTCGAAGCGCGGAGATACTCCTCCGGGAGTTGATTCTAGCGCTATATAAACCCACAATTAATTAATTAATTCCTTTCCGACCGAGCCCATCAGAATGGCTCGGTCGCAAAGGAATCCGTCCGACACGTACCGATGCGGTCGGAAGGGCTCTGAACATGGTTTGGAGCCATTCCGACACAAGCGGAATCGGGCCCATAGTAGAGAGTCTGAGTCATGTGCAAAGGTAGGCAGATGGAGAGAGGTTTAGAGAGAGAAAAATAGAATAGACAGAGGTCAAATCGAGAGAAAGTTCACTTTCACAGGGGGCTGTTTGAAAGTGGGGCCATGGGTAATTACTCACTTTGCAGATGCCTTAAAATGTCTCTGCCTCAAAGAGCAAATTTACTGAATCAGTGCTGCATTCCATGAGCCGTAGGAGGGCCACGCAGGTAAGAGCGGTGGGGCAGGTGTGGGAGATACTCAAAAGATGACGACCCAAGCGGAATCGGGCCCATAGTAGAGAGATTGAGTCATGTGCAAAGGTAGGCAGATGGAGAGAGGTTTAGAGAGAGAAAAATAGAATAGACAGAGGTCAAACAGAGAGAAAGTTCACTTTCACAGGGGGCTGTTTGAAAGTGGGGTCATGGGTAATTACTCACTTTGCAGATGCCTTAAAATGTCTCTGCCTCAAAGAACAAATTTACTGAATCAGTGCTGCATTCCATGAGCCGTAGGGGGGCCAGGCAGGTAAGAGCGGTGGGGCGGGTGTGTGAGTTACTCAACAGATGACGATGAGGGAAAATTAATTATATATGTAATTTTTCCTTGTTGTCTGTCAAGCCCCCTCTTCCCGCCTCACCATTCTTACCTGCACAGGCCACACCTGATAATTTTGTATTGGAGGTACAGACTTCAAGCTCCCTCCTTTCATGACTGAATAGCAAAAGAAAATGTTGTGAACAGTGTTTTTCTGGATAGTCTGTTTTTTTATTAAGCCACGGATACATATATTTCGTTATCAATACTGAGAGATTACACAATTGCTCAAGGGCCCTTTTGCTGCATTCAACAATAGTACAGTTGTTATTTCAAAGAGCAAGTAGGCAGGTTTCCAGCTGCTGTCACATTTCTGAACAGCCAATTCTCTTAGCTCGAGAGATATATAATTCTAAAATTGATGTGCATGAACAAAGAATGAATGGTCTCCCATTCGCTCCTGATGAAAAGGGGTGACGTTAGCAGGGAGTGTGTGTCTTAGAGAGTGTGATGAAACACAGAACAAACTACCCTTTATAGGAAGAATGGGGCATCAGATCTTGACGTCAATGCACTTGGAAGCTTGTAGCTTAAATAATTCTCTATAGCTGTGAGGTATGATCTGTGACTGGTGGTGCAACATTCATGGATAAATGTGGTGTTTTTTCAGCACTTATTCATTTGTCTGCAATACTCTGTTATGCACTTCATTATCACCTACAATGTTTATTGGCTGTTTCCTTTGGTCAAAATACTTGGAAGTTATGGTTCTCCATTTGAGATGTGTGCTGGTGACAAAACTATTATATATTTTCACTAAAAAATACTTGCCTACGGAAGCATTTCAGTTCATATAATTCAAGCTCTATTATAGATCCTTACCACATGAATGATTTATTATAGCTGGGACATGTTCCTACTAGTTTCTAATTTATGGTTTTACATTTCCATTCATTAGCTTCCAAGCACATAATCTAATAACATCTCTTGTTTTGGAGGTATTAAAGTTTCCAGTGAGTCTCCCACTTTACACCTTATGAACTCATCTACACGTCCCCAACTAGCTGTGCAGGTGTGTTTGTGATCTATTTTGATCACATCATTGCATAGGAGTAGGCCTAATGGCTAGGGCATTCGACCTCAAATCTGGGGACTTGGGTTTGAGTCTCGGCAATGATGCTGAACGTCTGTGATTCTGGGCAAATCACGTAATCTCCCCGTGCCCAACAAAAATGAATGTGTCCTCATGTAATGCAACTGGTGCTATGTAAAGCGCTCTGATACCCGATGTGAGTCAAGTTTGCACTATATGAAACTCTGTAAAATAAAAATCAGATGGGTGTCTCAGTTCTTTATTCTCCACCATTTCCCCTTCATTTGACTCTATCACATGCTTTTTAGGGACAGATATACAACCCTTTTTTGCGGCTACAAACGGGAGGTACTATTTTGCGAGTCACTGACTTGCAAAATAGCATTTGCGACACCGTAATTAGGAAGGGGTGTCCCTTCCTACTTGCGAGTCAACATGCTATGTACTAATGTTTTGCAGCTGCAACACTCGTAGTTTACCACCTACTTCAAGTAGGTGGTAAACCACTCACAATGGGGAAAGGGTCCCCATGGGACCCGTTCTCCTTTGTGAGTATGTGGTAAAATAAGTTTAAGAGCAAGCAGTGGTCCCAGAGACAACTGCCTGCCCTTAAAAAAATGAAACTGAAAAGTTTAATTTTTCTTTTTTAAATGCATCCCGTTTTCCTTTAAGGAAAAGGGCTGCTTTAAAAAAAAACTGCTTTATTAAATAAGCAGTCCCAGACATGGTGGTCTGCTGACCCGAGCAGGCCACCATCCCTGGGAGGACTGGCATTCCCAATGGGCTCGAAAATTGTGAGAGGCTCATTAATATTAATGAGCCTCGCAATTTGCGACCCCTTTGGGAATCGCAAAACAGTGTAATAACACTGTTGTACATTTCCTTTAGCGCCTCCCAATTTTCGAAATCGCAATGAGTCGCAAATTGCGAGGTGCTAAATGAAAGGGTCATACATCTGGCCCTTACTCCACTAACCATCCTTGTATTTACCCGTCCCAGTTCCTTCCACTTTTCGTACATTATCTGGATTCACGGTGGTTTATCATTATTTTTGCCATTATGCATGAAGGCATTCGGTAGCTCGTCCCCCTGGGGCTAAATCAGGTGTTTCTTAAGTCTTTGTATTACTAGTATGTGCAGCAGAAAGCCCCAGCTTTAGACCGTCATGCTACCCAATGTTTCCAAATAGTAAGTGGGTGACTTCTGATTGATTTCCAAATCATTGTTATGGCCCTCCTGCATAACATTAACTAGTAACCTAGGAATTTAGTCCAAGTCTTGCCATCCCTGGGCCTCCAGAATTGTGCCTTAATGCAACACACAGCCAAACACAGTTCCTCCTGAACATCCGCTTACTCCAGCACCTCAGTAACTCCTTTCCCGTGCTCAATTATCTATGGGAATGTCGCCAAAATAGGGAGGAACCCAGCTTTCTTGGCCCCACATCGGCGGCATTTTAATGGTGCTGACGAGTAAATTTTCTCAATAGTCTGGAGTGCGAGCTTATAGGCCCTGTGCAGGAACATTAAAGTGTATATTAATAAATCTGGCATTCTGGGACTTCTTATTGGGATATACCATTATTTGATCCTATGCACTATCATTGAGCCCTCTATCCAGATCTGGATCCCACTTATCTGTTAATATCTCTAGTGACACCCCAGTGAGTCTCAAGAGTGCACTATGCAGCTAGGTTATCAACCTTCTAATGTTCCACTGAGGGGCTGATTATGATGCCGGACGGACCTGAGTCCATCCAGCATTGTTCTGGAAAAGGATCCGAACAACTTCCAGTCGTCAGTTCCAGCCCAGGAATTAGGAAGCAACTGAACCCTGTTCTGTTGCAATCCTATACTTTGCTATGAGAGCATGCATTCCAAATGGAAGCATGTCCTCATAGCAACGAGCAAGGGTACAGTTCATTCCTGCACCCGGTGGTAGGCACCTAAAGGTCCCTGCCACCGGGTGCAGGGATCGACAGAGGGGCACCCATAGGTGCCCCCTAGGCCGCAATTTGGCATCCTTGCACCCATGGGGGCCCTGCAGGAACCAGGGCCACACTGCCCTGGTGCTGGGGGTGCGGTGGCACTAGGCTCCACTTAACTGTGGACTGCTGGACCCACTGAACCTCAGCAGTACCGTGGATACAGCTGACAGTGGGGCGCTGGTACTGAAGCGCACAGACAAAAGCGCAGGGCAACAGATCGGGCATGTCTTACTGTTATCAAAACCTGCTGAGGCAGTGGGGGACAAGGGGGAGTGGAGTGTTCAATATTGCTGAGAGCTGAGGTGGCAAAACACAAGCGCTTTTCTTTATAGTTGCTCCGTTTAAGTTCTCAAACAAACAAAGAAGTCCAGAAACGCCCATGTCATTGTAAAAGCGGGTGCTGTGCTGAAACCTAAAGCACGGCGGCCGGGGCCGGCGGGGGCTGCAGGCGGTAGGCGCCATTGTTGAGTGTGACATGTGTTGTTAATCAAGGCGCCTGGGACCGGAGGGAGCTGTGGGCGGCAGTCGCCATTGCTGAGGGTCCGCTGTTGTGTTAAACAAATAAACATGCACTGACTGAGGGAGTTACACCAAATAGGTAGTGCTGTGGCTCAAGTAATAGGGAGGCACATTTGGGCTACACAGAAGACTGGGCTGACTTGTCTTGGCTATTCAAAGCAGGCACAAGACTAGCACTTCGTAGGAACTTTAAAAATGGACGGTAAACACAAGGTAAAGTGCCGAATGGGGCCCTTGAGAAAAAACAATTGTGGGAAGTTTAAGAACGGACGGCGAATGCAAGGTAAAGTGCGGAGTGGGGCGCTCGAAAAACAACAAACAAAGTAGTCTATAAACAAATGGATATTAACCCACAGTGTAAGTAAACTGTAGTTGGCCGGTGCTCCTGGCATACAAACGGAAGTGATGTATCGGGAGCACATGCCAATAAAGAGCCAGGATACAAGAGCAATATAGTTTAGAACCAATGGCAAGCAGCAGCTATAATTACACTCTGTCGAGTGATTACAGTAGGTCTTGCAGACAGCACTTGCACGCTGATGCATGACCTAAAAATGAGACTCTGAAAGCAGCAGTAATAACAGTTTCCAAGTCCCCTTCCAGCTTGTCTATAGCTGAATCAAACATCATTATTCCCAAGCATCAGAATGTGACTGGTTTCCATCTTATCCTATCTCAAACTAGCACCACACCAGTCTGAGGCAGCCTTGGGCTAGTGGGAATTAGAGGTGACTTAGTCTAGTTAACAGATCATGTCCGGCTCCTCGCTTTTCGCTGTCAGTGGGGAACTCATTGTTCGATGGTTTAATCAACCACTCTAATAGCCTATTTTCTTTAATCCCTTCTGCCTGGGTCCTTGCCACATTCTAAGAGTATTCCAAACAGTTCATCCTTTTTACCAAAACAGTTCATATCTATCATGGCATAGTCAGAGAGGCTATCATTTTGAATATTCGTTTACTGCCTTCCATTCCATTCAAGTTAGCTAAGTTTTCAGGGCATTCAACTCTGTCAATTGCAGGCTTCCACTGCAGTTCTGATGCAGTGCCCCCTAATCACAGGTTCCAATGCTTCCCATTCAGTCAAGGGAGATGAAGCAGTTGCTTAATTATCCTCAAAATACTGATCTATGACTTCCCCCAACTTGGAGTGGGAGGCAGAATCCTCCAACATGGCTCACTGGGTGTCCAACTATGGAATGAGGACAGGTTGCCCTCCCCATTTAGTACTTAGTATGAGTTGATTGCATCAGCAATAGTGTTGCCCAGATATTCAATGTGGTGTACTGATTTTTAAAACTCCCTGGTGAATACCATCCAATTCAGTCCTACATTTAAATCAAGAGTTGACAAATAAAGCAATTTGTCCCCCAACTGTGGATATCCATGATGCAAGTATCTAACAAGGACCAGCTATTTAGCCATTCTCTCAGCACTACTGCTATTTTGCTCATCTGTGACTGTATTTATGGGAGGTGATTGATACCAATCAACATCAAGAAACCTATTAAAGCCTCCCCCACCCACAGTATGAGTTGCAACGACCTCCGCAATGGGGTGCACAGGGAAGGATAACATTTAGGCTGTTCAAAATTTAGGGCAGATATGCTTTACATTATTTTTGGTTCACTGTATAATTTCCTGACCACTAATATACGTTCTTTCTCCTCATCTAGCATTGATGTGTTAACTATTAAAGGCACTACTGGCCTCACCCACACCATCATTCCATATCATAGGCTGAAAAACATGAAGAATAAAAAAATTGACCTCACCATCTTTGCTGTAATCTCACTTCCTCCATTGCAGACAAATTTGAGTCTCGTAGGAACGCTACAATGTTTCCCTATATGTTTTAGGAATTAATACATGTTACACTACCTGCTGGTCCTATTTATACCTCAGACATTCCAGTTGTTGAACGTGTAAGTCTTAAGTGGTGACATGTAACTAACATATTTCTCATGTACCAGCCAGGGTTAGCCACCCCTGCTGTGTCTGTAAAATACACTCCTTTGCCTCCTGTTGCTCCTCGCTGGACTATACGGTCTCTCTTTTCCATTAGACTTTCACATACTCTAGCAAACACTCCTTAAACCTCCCTGTCCAGGATAGGGAAAATAAAACCTCTTCTGCCCTCATTTTCCCCCTAAAATTGTAACTCCTGCACTGCCCTCTAATAACAACCAAGTATGTAGAATAGAATGGGGCTGCATCTAGCTAATTCTGCTTAAGTGCTTCCCCCATGGCCCTCAAGAATCTCAAAGAATGTGGTCATGTTGTTAAGGGTGGAGGTGTGTGCAGCTGACTACCCTCTCCCCCAGACCCCTGACACGATGATCACCTACTACCACAATGGGTTTGTCCCACCAATATTATGTCCAGGAGCAGCCATCTGCCTGCATAAAATGCATGTCATTTGCTTTTTAATAATTATGAGAATTTTGAGAAAATTACAGGAGTTTGCATGTATTTACACAAAATACAAATCCATCATTTAGCGCTATATTTTCATGTGAGATGCAACTTCGCATCACTTTTTTCCGCAAGGACCCATTTGGCATCAAAACAGAATAAAAAACTCAAATGCCTCCTGTGTTCTGGTTGTTTGCATTGTTCAAGTTCTCTAATTCTATAAATTCGCTGTAAATTGCAGAGTAATTGCATGACACGACTTAACAGTATAGTTTCAAGCATGTCTCATAACAAATGCAATGTGAAGTTTCTGAAATTAGGCAAATTACACAACGTAATTTAAATTGAACATGGGCCTAGCCTCAACACTATAAGCTTCCTTTGTCACCAAATGTTTTGACTAACTAGAGGAAAGAAAAGGCAAGGAGGGAAAAAACACTTTCATTCCCCAAACCCAAGGTTCCTTTCCAACAGTTCCATTCCTACTGTCTGTGTGGTTACTTCTGGTACCTCTTTTCTATTGCTCACTGGGGTGGCAGACTTTGTCCTCTCTCCTGAGCCTTCAGACTCTTAATTGTCAGTGCTTGTAAACTTTGTTGGCTCTAGAAACTTTGCTGCCACCACTAATGTCTCCAGTCAGTCTTCCTGCACTTGTTCCAGTGATAATGTTGCCACCAATGTTATCTGAAGGTGGCATCTGAGACCCTTCAGGGAGTGGGGTTTTCTATATCTCAAACTTTAGGTGTAATCATTAACCTCTTCTCCTCCCACTGATCATATGGACCTTTGTTTGTCGACAAGGAGAAATAAGGAGCAATCATCTACATTAAAATAAATAATTGGACTTTTAGTTCAGTCAATAAAGAGAATCAGTGTGAGTTAAAGGGTTTTATTTTCAATTCTTTTAGTCTTTCATTGTTTTTTATTCATTAGATATTAATCTTTAGATTTCAGCATTAACAGTTAATATAATCCAGAAATCGATATTTGATTATAAAATAGAACAAAATGTTCATTAGAATCACAGTTAATATAGTAATTATACATCAAGCGTGTTCTATAAAGGAAAATTCCATATTCTAAATTATGGTGGAATAATGAGAGAAAATAAAAAGGTGTCAGTTCAGAAACCCAAATAAAGAGTTCTGATCAGAGAATCAGTGCACAAGCATGAAAATTTAGCATTCCAGACTGGAAAATATTCAATTCCATCAATCAGCAGACATAAAAGAAATAGGCTAAATATCCTCTCAGTTAGAGACTTCTAAGTCGCTCAGAGCTGAACCTCCAGGCAGAGTGTCGGGAAAGGAATCCTGGAATCCCTGCTGCTTCTCTAGGGACATGCACTAATATAAACACACAACTTCTGTGTTGAAACATTATTTTCTTTCTTCTTCTTAATCCTTCAATAGAATTTAATTAAACTCCTGGGAATAGGCCAACTCCCCATGTTCCCATACAGGTAGAATAGACTTTCAGACATTAAACCTTGAAAAGTTACATGATTGATATTTTGAGGTCCAGAAAGTTCTGCCCAAGAATCATCCTTCCATTCACCTCCTCTCTCCCTCGGTGAGAACTCACTGTCAGTTGTCTAATACAAAACAAGTGTCTATTTGATAGCTAACAGAAGGCTTCTGGAAAAGTATAGCATCTGAAATAAAGAGAAAACATTGTGTGCAAATAAGTATTCAATGTGAAAAACAGGCCTTTTTGTGTTTATGCATTTTTTTCAGTTAACATGGCATTGATTGTCAGATTTACTTAAATCAGCAGTTTTATTTATTTACAAACCTAAGTATAATTACCTACTACAAATTTTAGATTGATCATCTTTTACTTAACTGTAAGCTTTGCACATTATTAATAAAAGCATTTGATTAGTCAATACAATTTGCGTCAACACCAGCATTCTTAAGATCACAATGACATTTCTGTGATTGATGCTTACTGGGACGTTTCCTCCCGCCATGGGCCTCATACTTCCCAGACCAGTCCCATGCTGCCTCTGGCTCCATTAAGGACACCCTGGTATGTCGAAATGTTCGATTTGGCCAGAAAACAAATGGTATACTTCAGGCTCATTTCACGTAATTTCCATTTGACTCCAAAGAATAAAACCTAGTGATGTGGTAGTACCAAGGTATAATCTGTAAAAATCATCCCCTTGTCTTTGCCAATAATGAAGTACTCCACCTTCCTGGCCCCTTGCAGTAATACGCCTCTGCCTCGAAAAAGTAGAAGTTTCACGACCCCTGACCTATGTTAGGATCTGAAAGTGGTCTAAGGGCTGGAGCACCATTTTGATCTAGAAAAAGGGAAATATTTTCTGTGGGGCTATTCATATTGAACCATCATCCTTCCCTCTTTTCTCTCAAGTAGACACACCACTCAAATGGTACAGTGCTGTGCTCAATCTATTGCTTATTTGACCTTTCTTTGGAAAAAGATCATGGCTGTGTGGTGCTGGACCAGTCTCTGCAGGTCTGACATGTTTACAAAATGTGTTAACTGTAGTGTTGAACAACTATTCTGAGCAGAAAGCAAATCCCGATAAATCTTCATCTCATCTCTCTCTCTCTTTCTAGGGACAAAATAGTTTCCTTGAATTTGCATTCGAATTTTTTATTTTTCCACTTTTTGGTACTGCAGGGAACTTTCACTGCTCTTGCATCTTTTGTGCTTCTACAATGAGCAACATGCACATGTATTTTCTGTGATTGCAGGTATGTTGCAAGTTGATTTGTTTCTGGTTTCTTGAAATGCCACAGGTTTGGTTACAGTGCCTTGCCTTTTTTGCATTTCTTTGAAGTTCCTCGTTGGTTCACGGCTCCGTCGTCGTGTATTGGTTACCTCAGTGCCCAGGTGTCATTTGCTGCCCTTTAACAAATTAGTCATTGAGGTCACAATCTCACTCTTTTTGCTGAAAGAAAGACTCACAGCACTCTGTACCAAGAAATGAGGTGGCATACTACTGACTGAGGACGGAGGAAGGCATTGTGTCAACGGTTACGGCAACTACATTAGAAGGGTAGGTTGCTTGCTTCCAATGTGTTCTAGGAGATGCTTGCCAAAAGTGTGTAATACATTTTTTTTTATTTCCACCTACCTTTGAGTATGTAATAATAGGGAGGCAGTCGGTGACGATGGTGGGCATTGTACATGTTCCCCTCTCTGCATTTCTGCAGTTGTTGGTTTGTTTCTCTTTCGATTGTCTTGCTTTTTTAATTTATTTTATTTTACCTTGGTCAGTGATTTTCCAGCGTGGGTCCACATCATATGTGTGCTAGTGGTTGAGTATATTCTGGTTCATTTGTAGTTCTTCTTTTGCTTATGTTTAATTTGTTTGGTATATTATTCTCTCCATTTTCGCATGTTATCTTACTTGTGGAGTGGTGTGGCTCACTGGTTAGAGGCGGCAGACCCGGAGGCAGAGGTCGGCCCGGGACCAGGTTTCGATTCCCGACGCGGCAGGGTCTTGGGCCATAGTCAGCGGACTCGATAATTCTCGCCTAGGTGCCTACTCTAACCATGGGTCCCACTCAGCAACTCCGGGCAATAGCTTGCTTAATCTCTACTAACGGCCCCATCAGCGCCGGGGATGCTTGTCTTCACCTTGGAGATGCCCAGGATGGATCATCTCACAGGGAAAGCCAGGATGGGTTCCCCAGCGGTATACAGCGCCGGGACGCCCCTTTGCTGGGGCAGCTGTGCGCTTTACAAGTATACGACATTTAACTTGCCTTAACAACCTTCATTTTTTGCTCATTCCATGCGCTTGATACTCATTTTTTTTTTGCTTCATGCAGCCTGTTAGAACTGGCTTCTCTAGCGGGTTTACCACCACACTTTTTGTTTTTTAGCCTCTGGTTTTCACCCTGTTTGGTTTGTTTTTATGAGTCTGGGCACTTTACCACTGCTGATCAGTGCTAACGTGTATACGATCTCCCTCTAATTTGTGTTCATGGAATGGCGTTTCCATGACTGACTTATTTGATTTACTGCTAAGACCCCAGTACAGTGCACCTTGTGTGCCCAGGGCCTGTAAATCAAATGCTGCTAGTGGGCCTGCAGCACTGATTTTCCCACCTTTCAAAAGGTTCTCAGACCTGCCACTGCAGTGTCTGCATGCAGTTTCTACTGCCATGTCGACCTGGTAAATGCACCCACTTGCCAGGCCCTAACCTTCCCTTTTATTACATGTGAGATACCTCTAAGATTGGCCCACGGTACCCCTGTGGGCAGCATGCAGTGTATGTGAAAGGTAGGACATGTACTAATGTGTGTGACAAGTCCTGATAGTGAAATGCAGTGTATTTTGTTTTTTACTATTGAAAGGCTATCTGTCTGCTAGGATATAATGGGAGTTTATTTATAACATCTTATAAGTAAAACTTCCCATTGGGACACGAAAGAAAGATGGAGTTTAGTATGCCTGAACTCAGAATATAAAAATACATCTTTTAGTAAAGATGATTTTTTTATTATGTGTTAGAAAATACCACTTTTAGAAAGTGGGTATTTTCTTGCTTAGCCATCCTCTGTGCCTCTACTGGTTAGTGGATTGACTGTCTGGCTTTGGAGTGACAGGGACTGGGGATGTGCATTCTCTCAGACAGCCACTGGGGGGTTGATGTGTGTCCTGCCTTTCCTGAATGAGTCAGGCTTGGCTGAACAGACCTGGGCTGCATTCAGAGTGGGGGAGGACATTTATTTTACACCTGAATGGGCCTGGTCTGCCTTGGACAATGCTATCTCCACCTCCTGCCGGGAAGCAGGGCCAGAGAGGACAGAACTGTTTTTTCCTGAGCATAGATACTCTCTGCCACAAGAGAATAAATATATTTCGACTATAAAAAGTGGGGCCCAGACCCCTGAACTTTAGATCACTTCTGGGATTCAAGAGGAACCTTTGCCAAGGAGAAGAGCTGGAAAAACTGAAGGAGAATTACTGCTACCCCAACAAAGAGGATTTCCGAAAGGGTATGGCACCTAAATTAATATGACAACAGTAGCAATAATTGCGGAAAAAAGCAAACGCCTAAGGAAAAAAATTCAAGTCTGCTTTATAGATCTGAAAGCAGCTTTTGATCGGTGGATCAACCACTTCTATGGGCTAAACTAAGACGGTGGGGTATTCAAGGAAGAATTTTAAGAGCAATTGACTCGCTATATATCGAAACATGGATTCAAATTAAGTTGGGAGATGGGACCAAAATAGCAAGGAAAATACCAACCGCAAGGGGCCTTAAACAAAGGTGTGTGCTAGCTCCACATTTGTTCAATCTCTTTACGGCTGATTTATCCACCCACCTGGGTCAAGTTAACTCGCTGTTATGACCGGATTTTCTGACCAAGTTAGCAGCTCACCCAAACACCACAAACCCAGTCATCACGTAACTTCATCCCTTCCCAGTCCCTATTTACAACAGTACCTGGGGTACTTACCTGGGAATGGGGAACCACAATATATACAAGCTTACACAGCTAATATACTACTAAATCCTAGAGAAACTACGGAATTCCATCCTACATCCTACGATTTCATCTTGTAACCCCACAGCAATCTGGCTGGGGCTGATCTGCTCCCTCTCATGTCGGGGAGCAGCACTAATGCATAACGCTCTATCCTGAGCGATCTCCCTTTAAAGTGTCCCCACTTGTAGCCCCACGACTATCCGGCCTGGACTAATCTACCCCCTCGCTCCTCGGGGAGCAGCTCCAACATGTAACGCCCTATCTTGAGCGATCTCTTTCCACTGTCCTATTAATACCTCTCTCTCTCTATTGGGGAATCTCCTAAGTACCTAATATCTACTGGAAGTATCTATCTCATATGAATCGTTGTTATCATATGCGGGACAGGAGATCCGATCCTCACACACAAAAGTGGCCAAGTCGCCACATATGAGAATTACCATATGATTCGACTTACACTCTCCCCTGTCATCAGTTACCTTCTCAGAAGGGAATGTCCCATCCTTCTGTTCATCAGCACCTGGCTAGACAAGACCGAAACGTCGACCCTATCATCAACTCCAAAGCAATTCATCTGCATCAAAAGCCAACCATCGCACATTACTGGACTTGGTTATCTTTCACCAATCAAGGGAGTTGATGAGTTGTTATGAACTGACATGTTGATTTGTGCAAACTTCTGTCCATAACATTTTTGCTTACATTGATTTTTTCTTTTTATCCCTGTATATTAATTTACTGATATATTCAATACAATACCTTTTTTGATAATTACTTTTCCGTGTGTTTGTTCTTTGTTTTTCTCTCCCATTCTTCTGCTTGGTATTGATTGCTTTAAGCATACAAGAGCTTGAGTGTTGTCCTATGGACACATTGGGGTTAGATCTTTGACAACTAACCTAAGAATTTTACAAAATTGAGAAACAAACAAAATCCCTTGTAGCTACCCCTTACCTTCATTGTTTACTGCCCAAGCCTACAAGGGTCAACTGGGTTACCCATCTCTCTTTTACGTATGCTCCACCAGTGCGTCAGTTTTTTTGATCCTCTGGCGGTGCACACCTTTCAGTCATATTAGGCAATGCAAAGCCACTCTGCGTCCCTTTGCATGAACTCATACCCGTGGAGTAAGACAAAGAAGCACAAGTTTCTGCCTTGCCTTACTCTGCATGAAGGAGGAGTTCCATGGGCATTGCAGTGGGTTTTTCCACACAGCACTCATGGATTTTTTTTTAAATTAAAATAATCCCCCCCCCCATTTTTCTCCCAAGACATCAGTACATATTCACTACAAAATATTAATCGCTTCACCAAAAAATACAACAGAGATGCAAGAATCAGTCAAGGAAAAAACAGCAGAGAAGCAAGAATATGTCCAAGAAATCATTGAAACAAAATAGTATATTACATTTAAATTTAAAGGTTTCATATGTCCATCTGCTAGAATATAGATCAGAGAATAAAGGAAAAAGAAAACGGAAAAAGAAAAGGAAAAAAGAAAAACAAAATACCATTATAGCATTAGAGAGAAATACAGAAGATTGCATTAACACACATCTCATTTTCATATCATGTTCGTCAGTTTAAGCCAAGCTAATCCCACTGCTATTAGTTTCCATTAAGCCGCTGCCTTCCATCTTATAAGAGGAGCCCAGATTTGCTGTCCCAGCAATTTTGCTTTCTTTCCCTTCCTTTCATATATAGCTCTCTCCAACATAAATGTAGAGAGCAATCGAGCCAACCATTGCTGAAATGTGGGTGGGAGAGGATCTAACCAGGCAGGTGCAATGTTAATCCTTAGAACTGCCATAGATACAAAGAGAAAGAGATCAGCAGCACTAGTCTCCCGCGTACTACTTATCCCTAACAAGATTAATTCAGGGGTTAATACAACTTTTTCTCCAATTGAGTGGTCTAAATATTCAGTGATTGATTCCAGGATTCCCTGTACCCGCGGACATGAATCAAATATGTGAACTAGATCTGCCTCAAGCCCACCACATCTGGAACATGTTATCCCCGACACTCCACCCCATTGTGCAATTCTGACCAGTGTATAATATAAGGAGAAAACCGTTTGAAAATGTTGAGCCTGAAAGTTGGCCGAGCATAACACCAACTGAGCTAACTCCAAAGATTTAAATACTGCATTAGAAGCAGCGCCCACCCGCTCTTCCCATTTGACCACATGTTTAGGCAAATCGTCTGGTTTTAAATTTATCAATTCTCCATATATCGCCTTAATAACCCCCTTAGTCCGGCCTTTAATGGCGTCAATTATTACACTGCTATCAAAACCACTCGTCCCACCGTTTTTATTGCGGATTCTTCCCAAGCCGATCTTCCTTTTTACCCCCACCCCTCCCAGATTTTAAAGGCAGCAATCAGGGCCTTGAATCTTGTCCTCTTGTAATAGCTTGGCTCTATAAATTTAAAAAAGCAATTCTCTGCGTTATTTCCCAATAACAATCTGTAGACATCTGGAAGATCGATTTGGGATTCGATATCCATATCTCCTGAGCTTGTTCCAAATAGTATCCCCATATATTGTAAGGCAGCTGCCCAATAATAGCTTCGAAAGTCAGGAACTGAAAAGAAAAACCTTTGTCCCATGGTAAAGACATAAATCTAAGTGCCTGCCTAGTTTTCCACTGTGCCCACATAAATCGACTAACTAAACCCTGCAAAACAACAAACCATGATCTCTGAAATTCTAATGGTATTGCCCTAAAAAGATACAATATCCTTGGTAAAAACAGCATCTTTATGATGTTACATCTTCCGACGAGGGACAGATGGAGATTATTCAATCTATCAAAATCCCCTCTTCACTATTGGTTCCATATTTTTATCTACCAGTTTCTCCAGATCTGCTGTAAGCAGTATACCAAGAAATACTGCCGATTCAACCACACGTGAATCTTCACAGCTTATCCACTGATTCTTTATTATTTGGGTCTTAGAGCTGTTAAGTGCATAGCCTGACAACTTGCCATACTCTATAGCGATAGTCTCGACCGCCTCCAATGCCTAACGTGGATCAGCAGTGGTAATAGCCACGTCATCCGCATAGGCATGGACCTTTGTTTCGAGCCCCTGACTTAGGACCGGACAAATTCCATTGCTAGCCACAAGTGGCCGTAAAAAGGGGTCCATGTATATGGCAAATAATAGAGGGGAAGAAGGGCATCCCTGCCGCGTCCCCCTCTGTATATTAAAGGAAGGCGTGTAGTAGTCATTAACTTTTAATCGGGCAGTCGGGGCTCTATATAACACTTGGATAGATTTAATAAATCCCTCCCCCAATCCAAACCATCTCATTGTTCCCCAGAGGAAATCCCAGGAGACCCTATCAAATGCCTTTTCAGCATCTAATAGCAAAACAGACATAGGGTCTCCTGAGATCTCCATCGCGTCAAAAAGAGTAATCACCTGACGTGTATGTTGGGTTTTACTTCGACCAATAATAAACCCATGCTGACTCGGGTGTATGGTTTTTTGTAAGATAACATTTAAATGGGTAGCTAACATTTTGGAGAAGATTTTAACATCACTATTCATAAGGGTCATCGGGCGGTATGACCCTGGTTCTCTGGGTGGCTTATCTTACCACAATATCAGCTCCCACCCAGGAATCTGGAACAGATCCGCCCTTTTGAGCTAGCATCATTAACTCTATGAGGTCTGATTCAATAGAATCCTTAAAGATCTTGTAGAACTCTAAAGGGATCTGATCAGGGCTAACGCCTTTTCCATAGGGCAAGTCCTGTAGGGCTCCTACGACCTCATCTTGAGAAAAAACCCTCTCAAGATTCTCCCTGTCTAAAATGTCCACTTAGATACCCTATTCAGATATTCACAGATCCCACAGATCCCCAATTAAATTCATAGCAGTGTTCCTTTTTCGATAAATATATCTCAGCAGCCTTCTTAGCGAGGTGGTCCCCTGCCTCCACCTTTTTCAAAGTCGGCTGCAATATTATCCTTTCAGACGGTTCCCCGGCACCAACGATCCTAGCTAAAGTTTCTTCCATTTTGTTTAGTTCTTCTCTTACTTCTAGGTCCCTCAATCTCTCCTTCTTTTGGCAACGCAAGCTGTAGCTTAATGTCTACCCTGTCACCCCCGCCTTAAAAGCGTCCCAAACAGTTCCAAACCCAGTGCTCCCCTGATTAAAATCCTTAATCCATCCCTTCATAAATACAACATAGTCAGGGTCATATAGTAACCTGCGCTCTAACGTCCAGCCAGCATTCTTTTTTGCCATTCTCAGAAAGTTAACAGTCAGAAGTAACGAATTGTGATCGGATATTATTCTTGGGTGCTTCTCAACACCTAGATCAGTCAGTCTTAATTCCATTAGATACAAAAAAAATAATCAAGGCGGGAGACGACCTTGTGAGGAGCAGAAAAAAGGTGCTTTCTCCCTGAGAAGAACTCAAGTAAGTCCAAATATCCAATAGGCCATTATTATGAACTAAATTGGATAAAGCAAGACCCACTTTTCTTTTTTCCCTAAGTATTCTCTTCCTGAGACACCCCATTGTACCCCTAAACCATTTATGTTAAAATCCCCAGACATAATTATCAGAGCAGACCAGGTCGCTAAACTGGAATCTAGATACTCTATTAACTCTGGTTCATCACACGTTGAGCCATACACTGAGCAGAGTGTAAAGTTCTGATTATTTACCAAACATTCAACCATAACTGACTTTTTGAGAATCTTAACATCATTTCTCCGAGTAAAGATTGCCACCCCAAGTATGAAAGCCCTGTGTTGTAAATGCCAAGAGTTTAACCCCAATTTGTTCCATAATACAAGCTCTGCAGCCCTCTACATGCGTTAGCTGTATACACAAAAAATCTAGCCGAAGAGTTTTCAACCAGATAGCCACCTTATTCCTTTTATTCTGGTCATTAAGCCCACATATGTTGACTGTGAAAAAAATCCGCAAACTCATGTTACAAAGTTACTGGATTCTCTATGCTTAAGCCTATCTAATATTAATGTTCGGCTCCACCGTACTTCCCTTTTAGTCATGCAACAAAACACATTAAATAAGCGAACAAAATCAGCTTGAACCCACAAATAACTCATCTCTCCTAATCCTGCAGCTCGATGCATCTCCTGTAGTACTGATGTCCTACCTGACTCTCCCCCACACACCACCCCACCCCCCCTCGCCACCCCCAACCTCCCATACAGGCAAGCAGGTCAAGCATGACCTAGGTGTGTCCACTGACTTCGCTCCCTGTCAGCACCGACCTCCCCTCAACAAATTTATAACATAATCCCCCTTCCCCCCAAAAAAGCCTACCACCACACTACCAATTCATACAGGGAAGAAATGCAACCAGCGAGGAAAGAGAAAAAGCCTCTAACTCTGCCACCTCAAACATGACCCCTGCGCCCTATATTGCAAAAATAACCAATTATATTTCAAGATTGCCAAATTGATACTTTAATGTTCAGTCCTTCTCTGTACTTCCCGTTCCCATTACCAGGCCCAGGCCGAGAAGACGGATAATATTACGGCGCTGCCGATTCTCAAAGTCCTCGCGCTTCCAGTCTATATCGCGTGTGTGTTTCTCCTGAGCAGTCTTGGAGACCTTAATTTTCTCAACTGCTTCATCTACTACAGCTGTTCGCTCTTCTAGATGGGTGATTCGGCCGGCCATATCAGAGCAAAGCTTGTTCATTTTACTAATGGCACCCTGGAGTTTCTTGGTTGCCAGATGCGACCTCCTGCTTTCTTGCCTGGCCTCCCCATGCATTTGTTTGAGGGTCGTATATAGCAATTCCAGTGTTGTTGTAGGGGGTGTACTTCCAATCTTGCCATGTCAGACTATACCCACCTCCACCTCTGGGGTACTAGTGGCGCAGGCAGATAGCATTGATGCTGAGTAATCCCACTCCAACCGTCTGCTAGGAGAGTCCGACCATCTAGTCTTGGTCCTGACATGACGCCTGGAAACCCCTGGCTGGCTGTCATGTCTCTTCTGCGTGACCGGGGATTCTTCCCCTGTCTCATCTCCTGAGAAGCTCTCCCGTGATGTTTCACTTTCGCTGGTCTGTGTAGTGTCCGCCTCTTCATTTACTGAAAAAAATGTATCTGCATCTGGGGAGAGCAGAGGAGCACTTGCCCACATCAAAGTCTCCCCGCCAACCTCCTGCATAAATGGCGCCGCACCCGTATTGTCAGCTGGGGGCATCATAGGTCCCATACTCAGATGAGCCAGAGGGGTCGTATTCGACTGATCTGATATCTGCAGAGGTACTACCTCCTCACCAGCAGTTCTTGTATCCATTGCATCCATTGCTGCTTCTCCAGGGCTACCAGGTCAACCACAAGCATCCATGTTTCTCCTTTCTACCTCTTCCATGGAAATAAGCTGTGTCTTTTCCCTTATTGGTGCCATTTCTGTGTCTCCATCAGTTTCCGCTGCGGGAGCTGTCACTCCATTGGATTCTGTACTGCTTAATTCTAGGCCCCCACGGTGTTTACAGCAATTTGTGGCAGCGTCTCGAAAGTGGGACTACCTGTCCCAGAATGCATCAGACTGGGAGCAGGAAATATCTGGTTTCCCGGGTGCAAGATCGCGAGTGCCCCAGCAACTACACCTGTTAGGGCTGGCCCCCAAGCATGTATCACCTCGGCACTAGTGACAGTCATCATTTTCACTTCACTCACTGGCATCGTGGAAAAGGTTCCCCCACAGCGCCGGTACCTTCAAATGCCTCCGCCATTGACATCTGGCGCATCGTGCACTCCCCAGCAGCAGCCGTTCTTAATCGTGTTCCACCGGCCACCCCTACCGCTCCAGTTTCAGGTGCCCTAGACTCCTCACCTTTTTTTAAAAGCCCACGCCGTATCTGCCCAATTTTTCCACAAGGGTCAGACCCAACAAGGAGATCTCTCGCCTCGTTTTTTTTCCTTTTTCTCTCTAATTTTTTGGGCAGCCTCCGCAGCATCTTCCCTTTCACTGCATCCCACCCCAGCGCATTCTGCACTCCGCTCCTTCGGCACCTTACTTGATTTGGGAGCCATGCTTGAGCGCCACCAGCGCTTCACCCGGACTGCAATTACACGGCAAACCAGCGAGAGCGGAGAGAGGAGCAAACCCCTGAGAATCAGCGGATGACCAAAGGTATGCCGATCCTGGAGACAGGACCGACTCACCAGTAGGTGGCACCCACTGTCTGAGTAGCTGGACGTGTAGCTTTCGCGAGCAGGAATCGGCAGAAACTGAGGCTGGTTAGGCATAAGGGCATGGAGGTGAGTCCGGCATGTAGGGCAACATAATTCAGTTTTTTCCTTCTTTTCCAAGCGCTCAGTAATTTACACGTTCATCGGGCCATCCCAGGAACAAAACTTGGTCATTTAGAGCTTTGAAAACCTTGAGGCTCCTACCTCGGCGCAGGAGAGGAAGGTCAGTGCTGGCTATAGTGAACTCAGTCAGCGGCCATCTTGCCTCTCTTTAGCATTCTTTGCACTCATGGGGCCCGATTCACAGAGCTAACTTAAGACAAAATCCTAAACTTACTATCCTTTTCGTATTCACAGAAGGCACTTACTCATTTTGGTATTCACAGAAGTTAGGACTCCTAACATTAGGACTCCTAAATGCCTTCTGTGAATACCGAAAGCCTTACAATTAGGATTTTTCTCAGTTTAAGAGTCCTAAAGTTAGGAGTCCTAACTTTACTACTACTAAATTGAGAAAAATCCTAATTTTAAGACTTTCGGTATTCACAGAAGGCATTTAGGAGTCCTAAAGTTAGGAGTCCTAACTTTACTACTACTAAATTGTGAACAATCCTAATTTTAAGATTTTCGGTATTCACAGTAGGCATTTAGGAGTCCTAAAGTTAGGACTCCTAACTTCTGTGAATACCGAAATGAGTAAGTGCCTTCTGTGAATGCCAAAATGAGTAAGTGCCTTCTGTGAATATGAAAATGTTAGTAGGTTTAGGATTTTGTCTTAAGTTAGTTCTGTGAGTCTGGCCCATGGATTTTAATGCTGCCCATAATTAGTTAATCAGGTAAACCTTGGGCAGCACCAAACCTTACAAATCCCCAGAACAGGTTTAATGAGGAAAAATGTTTTTATTCCCCTCGTTTTTCCTCTTTCCCTGGGTACTGCATTCTACAGAACACATGCAAAGAGGAAAATTCCTCTCTGGAATTTTTTGTGCAGGAAGGTGTTCCTATCTGCACAAAATCTATCCTGCCTGCAATGGAGGCACCCTTGGACCATGGTGCAAGGATGCCTATGTAGGGTGATGCTACCCTATGCCAATTACTCATAAATGAGGGCCCTTGTGTTGCATCCGCCAGCCCCAAACAGGGAATCCACAATATGGCCCACCCCTAATAACCTCTCCTAGGTTTGTCTCCTGAGGCACAAATACCACTGGAGACTCACTATTCAGTTCAAGTAGTATAAAAAATACTTTGTTCTAGTCATGTATATTATGGACAGACAAAAAGTCAAGAACGATGCTCCTATGTATTCAGTGCCATGGTATCAAATTGATTTTTAATTTAACGACGATCGACTATGGACCACCATTATATCCCAGGTACTCAAATTACACAGAAATGTTTACTTGTTTATCATGTGTTTTGATCTCTTTGTGCTAATGTTTTGTTGTATTATGGTATTGGTATTCACATGTTATATGCCTGTCACTGAAATATGGTTCTGAGTGTTAGCATAGGGGGGGCATACATCCATCTTAAAATTAGACACTCTGAATCTGTGCAGACGACTCTGAGAACCCACAGCAACAATACTCCTGTCCTCTTCTGCTTTGCTGGAGCAATTTTCCTGTCTATGCTTGCAAATTCGCTTCCGTGTCTTGAATAAGAAATCCTTTCTAAAAAAACTATTCAAATATTCATATTAGATGATGAAAGTCTTTACCTGAAATACACTGTAGAGGAAGGGTAAGAGGAAATTGCACAATAACAGCAGTCAGAAGTGAGTGTGAGACAAGTATATTGTTGTAAGCAAGAACCAATTGTCTAGGTACTTGAGTGAAGAATTATCAGGCAATTATTACATTTGTGATCACAGAAAGGAGATTTATTAGCTGCCGTTGACTGCTTGACAATTTGAATAGACTTTCTGGGTCTCTCAATTACATGCTTTTGTAAAATGATAATAGAAAATCGGTATGCTTTGTGTTGAGGGTTATATAAGTGAAATCAGTGGTAGCTTCGTATTCACAAAAGTGGCACACTTTTATAAAAAAAAAAGACATTGTCTTGCTTACTCTAGTTGATTGAGGCCACCAAGAATGGCGTGCCCCTTCATTGTGAATAGAATCTTTAATGTGTAATAATGTTATTGATTTCAAATGTAGAGGTGTGCAAAGACTTTCCTAGCTTTTTCTTGGTGTTTATCTCAAACCTCACACATGTTGCTCATTTAAATCAATAAAATGTAGAGAAATTATAGAATAAAGTAGTTAAAAAAAATCTTAGTAAAAACGACAGCCACTTTGAGAATTCACTTCCCAAAATCATTTTTGCATAAAAATCCTTATACCCATTCTGTACGAGTGGTGTACTGACAAAATAGAAGTCCAAAGACAGCCACACAAAAAACCCACCTAAACATGGAACTATGAAAAAATGACATGTTTTAGAAATTAGATAACTATGGTCTTTAAGCACAGAAAAAGAAAGATGAAAACACCTTGACTCGACCAAAAGAAACCAGTTAGGATGGTCCTTCCTGTCTCAGGAGCGGTAGAACATGGCGACTGGTTGCCCGGGCACTGGCTTTTAGAATGATCAGGAGGACTTGGCTTTCATTCACAGTTACACGCTTTAAATTCTGTGATTCTTGGAACATCATCATCCACTTGTTTCAAATCACATCAGGACCTTTGCTCCATGCCCTGCGCTGCAGTACTGGTGGAAATTGCTTGATGCTGCTGCCTAATACTCATAAGTCGAGCCAAAAGCAGTGTGCTGCACAGGTACATCATATCCAGGTGCATCAAATCCAGCTCCATGATATCCACAAGGTGGCATGGTCCCTTCCTGTCCCAGTGGTGGTAGAGCGTGGCAACCAAATGGCCGGTTACTGGCTCGTGGATCATCAGAAGGGACTGGTTTTCTTTCACAGTTAAACCCTTTAAAGTCTGTGAGTCAACAGCAGTGTGCTGCACAAGTCCATCATATCCAGTTCATTTGTCGTACAACCAATACTAGAAAAATGCAGAAGCCCAAACGTTCTCTCAACTGTGCACTGTTGGGATCTACAAGGTTCTTGATCCAGCAGCATCTTATATTCAACCAGGTGGATTTACAGATGATCACACCAGGGTTAGGGTAACATGAAAACTGAGTGAGGGTTTACCCGACCAATGAGCTCTTCTAAACACGATTCTGTAGTCTTGCACTACCTATTGTGTGTATCTGCAACTGTGTTTTCCTATGAAAACTTGCAGTTAATGTGAACCAACTGCATGGATTTGATAGAGCAGAACATTTTAGATGATATTAATCTTACACGGATGCTAAAATATATCTTAACAATAATGTAAAAAATGCTTAGCAAAAACAAACTGTAGGAAAATGTGCATTCCTTAAATGTGCAAAAACAAATGTGAAGCATATTAGTCAGCACAAAGCTCCAATTTCCATTGTGTTTACATGACTAGGCCTCATATTTCTTTTATTTTTATCCTTCTCCGTTCCTTTAATAAAATAATGCTTTTTAGAAATGTTGATTTATCCCAATATTTAGCTGTAATACCTGCCATTGTCAGAATATGTGCTGTTTCACAAAATGTATTTCTTTTTTTCCTCACACCATATGATTTCACTGTATTAGATCAAGTCATCTGAGTTGCGTTATAATAAATAAAATGTTTAGTACAATTAAGGATTGTTGTAGAAAATGTTTCTCATGATCTAACCAGGACAAGCTAGATATTAAAGTTTCATTTTATAGAGCTGTTAATTGTTACACAATGGGACACTGAACAGCTAACTGATTTGTTTTGTAAAGTTTCTCAAGAGAACCTACCGAAATGTATGTTTTTTAAGGAGCTGAAGCTGCATTCAAATGACAAAATGTTGACATTGACATTTACTGTGGGAACTGAGAGGAGATGAGACAGACCATCTGAAGATCATTCTTCATTAACTTGAAATGTCTTAAGCAACTGTTTTTGCAACATATTTTTGTGCCTTTCAATTTAGTATGTGTTCCTAGTTAAAGAGTTACGGCATTCGATGCACTCAATGCACAGATACCCTGCCATGCCTCTTAGCACTTTGTTGTGCTTATCTGAATTACTATAAGCTACCGCTAATGGTGATTGTTATTGTTTCCCTTAGCTTTCATGAGGAGACTTCCTTTCTTTATGCTGAATAACAGCTATAGCTGTGATACATTTACTTCTAACATGGGTTTATGGTTGCTACTGCATCTAACAGGGAACTCGACTGAGTTTGCAGAACTGCTCTTAATGAGGAGTTCACTCACTTGCGACTATTATCCTGCTGCTTTAAATCCTTGTTCTTTTCCATAAGGAATTTTTTAAGAGTTTGATGTTAGGTGAGGTCCTTAGATTAAGATAGGGACTATTTCCTTTATGGAACACTCTGTTGTTTTTTCATGCTGCCTCTAACCAAATTGTTCTCAATTTTTCTGTAACTGGATATCTGATTAATTTGAATAGAAGACAACATGATTACTAATCTCTTAATGAGAAACAATACTTTTAAAACTTTACCAAACACCTCATCATTGACTGAACTCTAAACTGATGTATGTGGGGAACAGTGTTTAGAATGCAGAAAGAAATATGCAGTGCCATTACAAAGCAGGCACTACAACGAATGCGTCGTTACATCGCCTTCCATTACAACGCAAGTCATTACAACGACTTGCTCTAGGGAACGCATTGTTTGATTTTAAATCCAACACCTTTCCTACTGTTGCACAGACTGGAGATGGAATAGTAAAATATACTATTCCAAAGTCCAGCGCTTCCCTACGGCAAGTCGTTACAATGACTTGCGTTGCATTGTAACGCGTGGTAATAACTCGTTTGTTGTAATGCCCGCGTTGTATAGGCATGTGTTGTAAAAGCATGGGTGAATACGTCATACATCCGCTGTAAGCTGATGAAAATTGATTTGTGCTCCATTCTAACATGGTGGCAAAGATCTATCGTCCGAGAGATGGATTTGGCACGGAGTTGGAGATCTCTATCATAAGTTAAAGGGTTAATAGTTTTTAAATTTCCACGCTACCAGTATCAGGTAATATGCTGAGTGTAACAGAATCCTGTCAAAAACTGGCAAAACCTCTCACTGGATTTAACCACAGTGCTCAGATTTCCTTTTAATTTGTAAGTTAAGATTCAGATCTCTGCAGGGCCGATTCAGAATTTCGTGCTTCTGAATTTCAAACCGGGAGTCCCGTCAGTGAGGTAAAAACAGCAAATATTAATTGTCATTCACTGGTGTATGCAAGGTATCAGATCGATATTGGATCAATATATACACATTAACTCATTGAATTAGGGAGCCATCATTGGCAAGTATGTAACAAGTAGATGAAGGCCATCAGTATTCTTATAAATGAGTAATCAATTATTTACTGTAGTATCAACGGGTAAAGGTGGATGTTTATCCGCATAATGTTCCAAAATATTTATAACAATCCTTGTGCATGTGCTTACATCTATGTAAAACACAAAAGTACATGTAGAAGAGGAATTCTCGTTAAAAAAAACGTGTGTTTTGCTTCTACACAAATTATGTTACAAGCAAAATCTATTTTCATTCTAAAAAATCATTACCGGCAAAAGGGTCGGAAATCCAGACACCCAAGTAGTCCAAGGTGGTGTGACGTGCATAGTGCTGGCTTCGTTTTCTTACCCAGAAGTCTTGATTTGAGAATATTTTCATATCGTTCCCTCTGTTATGCCTAATCTGGTCTACTGCATATATTATATCAGATCCCTCCCTGCACATAGTAATAATTAGTTTATTTAAACGTATTAGATTGTACATAGGCCATTGCCTCTGCAGTACATACCTAGCGTCTCATTTTGTATGAAATCTTCTGTATTCCTTATAATGAGCTCTGGTGCTAATATCTAATTTAATTTGTTAAACTTGTGCTTTTTGAAGGATGAAGTCTCTCCCTATGAAAGTGACTGCAGTGCATTAAGTGGCGTGGGCGATAAATCAGATTACTAAAATAAAATACTGCTGATCTCTCTCGCCTACTCCTACTGGTCCATTAAGCAAACCAAATGAAAGCCGTCTAGCTAATCCATTCCTCATTCCTACTGATCAAGGACATAATACAAATGATATTAAGCAGGGTATAAATCGTACCGAACCCCATCAAAGTGACAAACCATTCAAAGTACAACAATAAGCAAGGTTCCACAGTGCTCAATTTATTTCCAAATTGTACTATTGCACTGTGACAGCGCTCCCTCACTAATCGCTAGAGGCGCCTCGAAGGCCATTAAAGTCAAATCTACATGTTTCCAAGATACTTTAGGTAACATGGGAGCTATGTTTGTTCAGCGCCATTTACTTTTCCCGGCAGTCGTAAATGTTTAATAAATAAATGCTGGGGTTATAATTCACATTTAAGTGAAATAGTTCAGAAAATATCTGACTGGTCTGAAGTTAATCCGAATTTGAATGTGTTTTGATGATTTTTACTGTTTACACAAATTCTGTAACTACGAAGTGTCAGAAAAGAAGAATTCAAACAATATCCTTATGTATAACTGTACCATAAATAGTGTGGTTCTTGACATTAAATATTTCTACAGCTACAACCTAATAGTGGTAAGGCCTCCAAAAGCAGGTTTTGTAATTGAATGTCACCTTTTCAAGGCTTGCCTACATGGACATGAGACCTACTAATGCTACTATTTAAATGATAAGTTGTCCCACGTGTTACAATACTTTATACTCAATCTAAAGTGAAAACAATCATACAATTGATTAAAGAGAGATGTTATTTAATCACATCATCATCAAAGCGTATATATGACAAAGAATCTTCACTGAATATATACAATGTGCCCGGAAGGAGGGAGGAAGTGGGGTAGGTAAGTGGTTTTTGTGAGTATTGGGGTTTAGTGGAAAGTTTTAGAGATCTAATGTGGTTACACAATACGCATAGTTGACATCACAAAAGCATATTTAGTAAGCCACATAGGAGAACAATCTTAGACCTAGCCCATATAATCAAACACAGTAATAATAATCTGTTGTTCATGGATAGGTGAAGATGTAAAAGTCGACGTTTCGACCTCTGATAGACATAGGTTAAATTCCACCCTACTACGGGGTCTTCCCCAGGACTGGGATTTGAGGTGGGAGTGAGAGAGGGCACCTAGGGTCAAATGGAAAATAAGCAACGAGGTTCCTGTGCACACGAAAATTCTCATGTAGTTCTCAGTTGAGAACCAAAATATAGTAGGCCTTTAGAGAAATGTTTTCACAAACCATCGGTGTGGAATGAAAGAAATTTAATAGTTCCGCATAAATCAGTACAAACAAGAGCAAAAGCCGACACGTGTTTCGTCACACCGTGTACGGGTAATGACTCATCAGGGCGCCAAGCGTGTAAGGAGGGAGGGTGAATGGAAGCGATGGAAGATGTTTCCTCGGTGAGGAAAAGAAAAAATAAGAATACACGGGCACGTCTCAGGACGGGTCTGTCCTGGTTAGCGTGCTGAAGTGAAAATGGGCATGGATAAGTGCAGTGAAGGATCTCATCATCAGGGTAGTGTACAATCAGTCTCCCTGGTGGTTCTGGCATATTCTTATGGATTTTGTCAGGGTATATATTGTGGGTAGCCGAGGGTCCTGCTGATTCAGGTAACGGAATTCATGCTCACTCAAGAAACCTTGCTCTTTACCTTCCTTGGTCAGGGTGAGGATCTCCAAAGCCAGATCCTTTGAAGGGTCGGTGCGAGGTTTCTGGTAGCTTACTCCATCACCCAGCTGGTTGAATATCTCCAATTTGTATTTTTCGACATCTTGCACCACAATTGCTCCCCCCTTATCAGCTGGCTTAATGACAATGTCTTTGTTGTTCTTTAGTGCCATCAGTGCTGTCTTCTCTTCTTTAGTGACGTTGAGCCTGGTGTGTTTATATGCTTCAAATGTCTTGGATACATCCTTCAGTACAGTATGTTCATATGCAAAGATTTGGTTGGTCATCGAATTGGATGGTGGGACGAAGGTTGAGGGTGGTCCGAGCCCAGTGTCGGTTTAAAAAAAAAAAAATAATGTACATCCTTCAACCGCCTTCCATGTAACATTGAATACCCAGGACCCAGGTCCCTCATATGTAATGGTCCCATGTATTACAACAGCTGGAATCCCCAAAATGTCTGATATATGCAGGCACTATAAGGTTATAGGCCTATTTACAAGCCCATTGAGCTGCCTTTGCATCACTTTTAATAACGCTCTGGTGGCGCAGACTGCAGACCCATATTTACGAGGCAGCGCAAAGCCTCTTTGTGGGGCTTTTCATGGCCATGTAGATATGGTGTAAGGCAACCAGGGCTGGACTGGGTACCGGGCATTTTGGTGTGCTGCCGAGTTGGGGGCTAATCTCACTGCGGTGGGGGATGATTTTGTTGATGGGGACCTGTGTGTGCTTCGAAAAAAAGAAAGCAAAACAAATGTTTTTCAGCACACGCAGTTCCCCATCAACGAAATCAGCCCCCAGCTCGGAAGCACACCAATACGCCCGGTAGCCAGTCTGGCCCTGAAGGCAACGCAGCGCACGTCATAGTGTTGCCTTATACAGCATAAGAGGGGCATTCCATGGGCATTAGGGTCGGTGTTCCCACGCAACACCCATTGGTTTTGACACATTACCAGATTTATAAGGATTTGCAAACCTGGGAATGTATCAAAATAGTATGCCTCCCCAGGAAAGGCGTAAAGAGGAGAAATATCTTCATTTCTCCTTGTTTTTTCCTCTCTCTCTGTTTGTGCTTCTGCAGCACACAAAGAAAGAAGAAAAAGCCTTCATGGATTTTTTTTGTGCAGGTATGTTTCTCTTCCTGGACAAAAACAATCCTGCCAACAAAGCAGGCCCCCTTGCACAACACAGTGCAAGTGTGCCTGCAAGTGCAAGTTGTCTGAGTGGCGTCAGGCCCATTGCACCCAATCTGACAGATATCATATCACGATCACCCTGGTTACTGCACAGATGGGAACAGCAAACATACCACTACTGTCATGGTTCTCTTCTTCAGCAATCAGTGGCGACCGATGTAGCTCACGTCACAAGGATCAGCCAATATTAAAGAAGACCATTTTGCTTGGCCCCCATTTCTAAACTGCCACAAATGTGGACTGCAGTTGAATGTTTGTAGCAAAAATAAACTGTAAGAACATTTCTTTAAATGCATTTCTTTTAAATTATATTTATTTTAAAGTAGGTTTTTTCTAATCATTCACCTGGAAAATAAAACATTTTCATCTGCTTTGAAAAACACAGGGATAAACTTATTAAACTCCACTGAATTAGTTAAGATTTAGGAAAAACGTGATGATGTTTGAGTTGATGAAATTCTACTACTTCGCCCAACCTTTAAAGATTGTATTTTATTAAGATCACAAATGTGTTGTCTTTGAAGGATCCTCCAAAATGTCATTCTAGCACGTGGCCCCCTTCCATTGGGTAACGTTTCTCTGTTTTCAGTTCCTCAAAAGATAAGCAATGTATTCATACATCAATTTAGATTTTTTATTGTTTATTTATTGACTTATTTATTTATTTAGATCTGCTTTATTGATCTGGCACCAATAAATATCATCGGCCAACCACTGTAAGCAAATCTTTAAAGATGTAAATGTTCTGCATTTTTAAATTGTGGAGGATTTCTGACTCTTTATAGTGCGAACACAGTGAAATCTGTCAAAATGTTGCAATGTCTTTTTTCTGTTACCTGCCCTCCATGAAGAACCTTACCATGTTTCTGTGTCTTTGTAAACTGTATTTGTACATATCCCCTTCCTAAGGTTTTTTGCCCCTAGAAACATGTGCTTTTTCCTTTATTTTCAGATAAATTACAATGCTCGCTGCTTCCTCACTTAATCTCCAAAGCCAACCAGACCAAAGTGTGGCAAAGTAGAGATGTTTAAAAGGATGTGGAAATAGTTTGCGAGATCTGGTGGATTTTTAAAACTCTACTGTGTCCAGCGTGGTTGCTTCAAAATTCTCCAACTGGATTGGGCATCTGTTCTTTCTCTGCAAACTCAAACCGCAGCTATCCAGTGCAGGGAAGGGACCCTTTGGTAGTGCTTTAAACACAATACTCTAAGCCATACATTTGTTTGTAAAAAAACATGCATTGTCACAGCTCAACTAAAATGTTGTAAAGGTGCTTGCGATCAGCAAAGTGGTACAAACGGCAGTGTTGCTCAACTTTTAAGCTCTAAACATTTGTAGGACCAAAATCTAGAGTTTTGTGTCACACAAAAACTGCAATGCACACTAAAGGGATGCAATTGGAGTATGTTTGAGGTGGATCTGCACAAACATTCTTAGGTTTTGACACAAAGCCTGTCAACTGTTATATAAGACCTAGATTTCCTTCAAAATCTAGCGGACAGTGAGACCAGGAGCAAATGAGGGCCCAGTCGTTATTTATCATATGGAACCTACTCACGAAATGTGCCAAAAAGCAAACATCTTACATTGTTTTTCTGGAGCTCGGATTGAGCCAGAGTGACAAGGTTACCGGCTGTAGCCAAAGAAGGTAAACAAGGCCGGATACCTTTGCCTGGAGGTTCCGCTAAAGGGGATTTGCTGCTATGGAGAAGTACATAGCGGGAGCTGTGGCGAAGTCAATCCCACAGAGGATGAACTTTCATCGGATTGACTTGAAGATAGGTCCTGGTGTCCTGTCGGTTCTCAACAGTGGCAGCTAATGTCATTTGAAAGTGGTGGAGCATAAAAGTTGTGTATGAATTTTATCAAGCGATTGAAGTGAGCAAGCTTAATGGACAAACTGGGTGCCCGTGGGTCACCCTTCCAAGAAAAAGTTGGAAAAAGATTGGCAAATGGTGCATTTTAAAGCAAAGTATTTAGTGCGAAAGCAAGGTGCCAGATTCACATAGGTAAAGTTAGACCAAAAGTCTAACTTTACTATCTTTCAGGTATTCAGAAAGGTAAAGTTAGAACATAAATTTAACTTAGAATAAAAGTCTAATGTCTAACTAAGATTAACAATCTAACATTACTACTTTTCAGCATTCCATGGGTAACTTTACTCATGGTAACTTACCTTTGTGAATACCGAAAAGTCGTAAACTTAGACTTTTGGTCTAAGTTAGTCCTTTAGTCTAACTTTACAGTTGTGAATTGAGGCCAAGGTTTATAAAACAGTGGGAACGTATGGTCTTGAAATATTAGACACATTAAAAACTGCCCCATATCTTACTGCAATATTATGTTCAACAATTACTGTAATGTGCAACTTTTACACTGCAGGAACTTCAGACCCTTTAAAGTGTGAGCTTGTCCAATGTCTTGCACTGTATTTGGTATTGACTTTGGAAAATTATGCTCTAACTAATCTTCAGGAAGCATCCAGAGCTGCTGGCTGCATTCAGTCATATGGAAATATGTGCAGACAAGTCTTTATGTGGGAGGAAAAAAGTTGTCCCTCTCTAAACTGGAACATGTAAAATACATTCTGTGATTTCCTTAGAGTGCCAGCCAACTAGTATGTTTGCATCCAGATATATAACATAAAAATTGACGTACACTTAAAACCTTCCAGTACTATTGGCTTTGTTATGGTTGTTAGCTGTTTAAGAAAAATAAGTAACAACACTGCTTTGTTATAAAACATTACCATAGGAAATGATTCAAGTATGAAATTGTAGGGCAGTAAATTAAATACTATTGAGGCTTGTGGAAGGAGTATTGGGCTTCAGTTATGTGCCCTTTATGTTATATATGTATTCCCATTATCTTTGCAAATCTCATCCATCTGCACATCTTCAACCTCATCTCTTTCCACGTCAGCACCCTCTTTTTACTTTCCCTTGAACCACTTCACCACCCCAAACACACTCTGCACTCACCCACACTTAAGCACTTTTTTCTTTGACTTTTGCCTTGTAATTATTTTGACATCTGTGACCCGCCTTCACACACATTTACACAGAATTTCGATTGCAACTGGAATGAATAGCCATTGTTCTGTGTGCTCTGCATGGAGGCCAACCCATTGAAAGGAAATTTGCTTCAATTTGAGCCTCAGCGCCAGAGCTCTCAATCAAAGCAGCTCATAAATATCTGGCATGAATCAATGTATGCACTATACAAGAGTAATAGGATGCCCGAATAAATGCAAAAAAGCAACATGATGACATAGTTAACACTCTAGGAGAATGCAAGATTAGGTAAAACATTTGAAACAAAAGAGGAACTAAATCTCTGACATGCGTTACCTGTACGTTTTAACATTCAATGTTCATAAATCAATCTGTGTTTTATGGCATTAATATTAAGGACAAGAAGATAGGGCCAGTTTTAATGCCATGCAGCATGTAACCGTCTTTACTATAAATATATATATATAAATTTCTCCAGTTGCGCTTGTTTCAGATATTTTAATCAACTTTGCAAGGGAGCAAAAATGTTGTCCATCTTTTGGATAATGATTCAGAAAAGGGGGTGGTGATGGACATAGCATCTGAATTAAACAGAACACTCATACCCAGTCAAAAGATCAGGGCTTGATCCATCACCGTTTTTTAGCTCACTGCACCATCCCAGTTCATAACCTGGCTACATGCAAATTAGTCTGTCCCTGGCCCAGTGCAACATGGGAACAGGGCAGACCAAACTACCAAGCCAATTCTTTACTGGAAAGGAAACAAGCTTCCGGGGACCGGTTTCTGGCATTGCAGCCGTCTTCGGCCCGGCTTGCTTGAATCCTGATGGTGCAGTGAGCAAGGGACTCATGTCTGAGCATACCCTGCCACTCCTATAGTGGCCAAAACGATTCACAAAAGGGGGTGGTGATGGACAGAGCATCTGAATTAAACAGAACACTCATACCCAGTCAAAAGATCAGGGCTTGATCCATCACCGTTTTTTAGCTCACTGCACCATCCCAGTTCATAACCTGGCTACATGCAAATTAGTCTGTCCCTGGCCCAGTGCAACATGGGAACAGGGCAGACCAAACTACCAAGCCAATTCTTTACTGGAAAGGAAACAAGCTTCTGGGGATCGGTTTCTGGCATTGCAGCCGTCTTCGGCCCGACGACGCCTGAAATGGCAGAAACCGGTCCCTGGAAGCTTGTTTCCTTCCCAGTACAAGAATTGGCTTGGTAGTTTGGTTTGCCCTGTTCCCATCATGCACTGGGACAGGAACAGACTAATTTGCATATAGCCAAGTTCTGAGCTGGGATGGTGCAGTGAGCTAAAAATCGGTGATGGATCAAGCCCTGATCTTTGGACTGGGTAAGAGTGGTCTGCTTAATTCAGGCACTCTGTTCATTACCACCCCCTTTTCTGAATCATTTTGTCCACCATAAGCGTGGAAGGGTATACTCAGATGTGAGTCCCTTGCTCATTGCACCATCAGGATCCAAGCAAGCCGGGCCGACGACGCCTGAAATGGCAGAAACCGGTCCCCAGAAGCTTCTTTCCTTCCCAGTACAAGAATTGGCTTGGTAGTTTGGTTTGCCCTGTTCCCATCATGCACTGGGACAGGAACAGACTAATTTGCATATAGCCAAGTTCTGAGCTGGGTTGGTGCAGTGAGCTAAAAAACGGTGATGGATCAAGCCCTGATCTTTGGACTGGGTAAGAGTGGTCTGCTTAATTCAGGCACTCTGTTCATCACCACCCCCTTTTCTGAATCATTTTGTCCACCATAAGCGTGGAAGGGTATACTCAGATGTGAGTCCCTTGCTCATTGCACCATCAGGATCCAAGCAAGCCGGGCCAACGACGCCTGAAATGGCAGAAACCGGTCCCCGGAAGCTTGTTTCCTTCCCAGTACAAGAATTGGCTTGGTAGTTTGGTTTGCCCTGTTCCCATCATGCACTGGGACAGGAACAGACTAATTTGCATATAGCCAAGTTCTGAGCTGGGATGGTGCAGTGAGCTAAAAAACGGTGATGGATCAAGCCCTGATCTTTGGACTGGGTAAGAGTGGTCTGCTTAATTCAGGCACTCTGTTCATCACCACCCCCTTTTCTGAATCATTTTGTCCACCATAAGCGTGGAAGGGTATACTCAGATGTGAGTCCCTTGCTCATTGCACCATCAGGATCCAAGCAAGCCGGGCCGACGACGCCTGAAATGGCAGAAACCGGTCCCCGGAAGCTTGTTTCCTTCCCAGTACAAGAATTGGCTTGGTAGTTTGGTTTGCCCTGTTCCCATCATGCACTGGGACAGGAACAGACTAATTTGCATATAGCCAAGTTCTGAGCTGGGATGGTGCAGTGAGCTAAAAAACGGTGATGGATCAAGCCCTGATCTTTGGACTGGGTAAGAGTGGTCTGCTTAATTCAGGCACTCTGTTCATCACCACCCCCTTTTCTGAATCATTTTGTCCACCATAAGCGTGGAAGGGTATACTCAGATGTGAGTCCCTTGCTCATTGCACCATCAGGATCCAAGCAAGCCGGGCCGACGACGCCTGAAATGGCAGAAACCGGTCCCCGGAAGCTTCTTTCCTTCCCAGTACAAGAATTGGCTTGGTAGTTTGGTTTGCCCTGTTCCCATCATGCACTGGGACAGGAACAGACTAATTTGCATATAGCCAAGTTCTGAGCTGGGATGGTGCAGTGAGCTAAAAAACGGTGATGGATCAAGCCCTGATCTTTGGACTGGGTAAGAGTGGTCTGCTTAATTCAGGCACTCTGTTCATCACCACCCCCTTTTCTGAATCATTTTGTCCACCATAAGCGTGGAAGGGTATACTCAGATGTGAGTCCCTTGCTCATTGCACCATCAGGATCCAAGCAAGCCGGGCAGACGACGCCTGAAATGGCAGAAACCGGTCCCCGGAAGCTTGTTTCCTTCCCAGTACAAGAATTGGCCTGGTAGTTTGGTTTGCCCTGTTCCCATCATGCACTGGGACAGGAACAGACTAATTTGCATATAGCCAAGTTCTGAGCAGGGATGGTGCAGTTAGCTAAAAAACGGTGATGGATCAAGCCCTGATCTTTGGACTGGGTAAGAGTGGTCTGCTTAATTCAGGCACTCTGTTCATCACCACCCCCTTTTCTGAATCATTTTGTCCACCATAAGCGTGGAAGGGTATACTCAGATGTGAGTCCCTTGCTCATTGCACCATCAGGATCCAAGCAAGCCGGGCCGACGACGCCTGAAATGGCAGAAACCGGTCCCCGGAAGCTTGTTTCCTTCCCAGTACAAGAATTGGCTTGGTAGTTTGGTTTGCCCTGTTCCCATCATGCACTGGGACAGGAACAGACTAATTTGCATATAGCCAAGTTCTGAGCTGGGATGGTGCAGTGAGCTAAAAAACGGTGATGGATCAAGCCCTGATCTTTGGACTGGGTAAGAGTGGTCTGCTTAATTCAGGCACTCTGTTCATCACCACCCCCTTTTCTGAATCATTTTGTCCACCATAAGCGTGGAAGGGTATACTCAGATGTGAGTCCCTTGCTCATTGCACCATCAGGATCCAAGCAAGCCGGGCCGACGATGCCTGAAATGGCAGAAACCGGTCCCCGGAAGCTTGTTTCCTTCCCAGTACAAGAATTGGCTTGGTAGTTTGGTTTGCCCTGTTCCCATCATGCACTGGGACAGGAACAGACTAATTTGCATATAGCCAAGTTCTGAGCTGGGATGGTGCAGTGAGCTAAAAAACGGTGATGGCTCAAGCCCTGATCTTTGGACTGGGTAAGAGGGGTCTGCTTAATTCAGGCACTCTGTTCATCACCACCCCCTTTTCTGAATCATTTTGTCCACCATAAGCGTGGAAGGGTATACTCAGATGTGAGTCCCTTGCTCATTGCACCATCAGGATCCAAGCAAGCCGGGCCGACGACGCCTGAAATGGCAGAAACCGGTCCCCGGAAGCTTGTTTCCTTCCCAGTACAAGAATTGGCGTGGTAGTTTGGCTTGCCCTGTTCCCATCATGCACTGGGACAGGAACAGACTAATTTGCATATAGCCAAGTTCTGAGCTGGGATGGTGCAGTGAGCTAAAAAACGGTGATGGATCAAGCCCTGATCTTTGGACTGGGTAAGAGTGGTCTGCTTAATTCAGGCACTCTGTTCATCACCACCCCCTTTTCTGAATCATTTTGTCCACCATAAGCGTGGAAGGGTATACTCAGATGTGAGTCCCTTGCTCATTGCACCATCAGGATCCAAGCAAGCCGGGCCGACGACGCCTGAAATGGCAGAAACCGGTCCCCGGAAGCTTGTTTCCTTCCCAGTACAAGAATTGGCTTGGTAGTTTGGTTTGCCCTGTTCCCATCATGCACTGGGACAGGAACAGACTAATTTGCATATAGCCAAGTTTTGAGCTGGGATGGTGCAGTGAGCTAAAAAACGGTGATGGATCAAGCCCTGATCTTTGGACTGGGTAAGAGTGGTCTGCTTAATTCAGGCACTCTGTTCATCACCACCCCCTTTTCTGAATCATTTTGTCCACCATAAGCGTGGAATGGTATACTAAGATGTGAGTCCCTTGCTCATTGCACCATCAGGATCCAAGCAAGCCGGGCCGACGACACCTGAAATGGCAGAAACCGGTCCCCGGAAGCTTGTTTCCTTCCCAGTACAAGAATTGGCTTGGTAGTTTGGTTTGCCCTGTTCCCATCATGCACTGGGACAGGAACAGACTAATTTGCATATAGCCAAGTTCTGAGCTGGGATGGTGCAGTGAGCTAAAAAACGGTGATGGATCAAGCCCTGATCTTTGGACTGGGTAAGAGTGGTCTGCTTAATTCAGGCACTCTGTTCATCACCACCCCCTTTTCTGAATCATTTTGTCCACCATAAGCGTGGAAGGGTATACTCAGATGTGAGTCCCTTGCTCATTGCACCATCAGGATCCAAGCAAGCCGGGCCGACGACGCCTGAAATGGCAGAAACCGGTCCCCGGAAGCTTCTTTCCTTCCCAGTACAAGAATTGGCTTGGTAGTTTGGTTTGCCCTGTTCCCATCATGCACTGGGACAGGAACAGACTAATTTGCATATAGCCAAGTTCTGAGCTGGGATGGTGCAGTGAGCTAAAAAACGGTGATGGATCAAGCCCTGATCTTTGGACTGGGTAAGAGTGGTCTGCTTAATTCAGGCACTCTGTTCATCACCACCCCCTTTTCTGAATCATTTTGTCCACCATAAGCGTGGAAGGGTATACTCAGATGTGAGTCCCTTGCTCATTGCACCATCAGGATCCAAGCAAGCCGGGCAGACGACGCCTGAAATGGCAGAAACCGGTCCCCGGAAGCTTGTTTCCTTCCCAGTACAAGAATTGGCCTGGTAGTTTGGTTTGCCCTGTTCCCATCATGCACTGGGACAGGAACAGACTAATTTGCATATAGCCAAGTTCTGAGCAGGGATGGTGCAGTTAGCTAAAAAACGGTGATGGATCAAGCCCTGATCTTTGGACTGGGTAAGAGTGGTCTGCTTAATTCAGGCACTCTGTTCATCACCACCCCCTTTTCTGAATCATTTTGTCCACCATAAGCGTGGAAGGGTATACTCAGATGTGAGTCCCTTGCTCATTGCACCATCAGGATCCAAGCAAGCCGGGCCGACGACGCCTGAAATGGCAGAAACCGGTCCCCGGAAGCTTGTTTCCTTCCCAGTACAAGAATTGGCTTGGTAGTTTGGTTTGCCCTGTTCCCATCATGCACTGGGACAGGAACAGACTAATTTGCATATAGCCAAGTTCTGAGCTGGGATGGTGCAGTGAGCTAAAAAACGGTGATGGATCAAGCCCTGATCTTTGGACTGGGTAAGAGTGGTCTGCTTAATTCAGGCACTCTGTTCATCACCACCCCCTTTTCTGAATCATTTTGTCCACCATAAGCGTGGAAGGGTATACTCAGATGTGAGTCCCTTGCTCATTGCACCATCAGCATCCAAGCAAGCCGGGCCGACGATGCCTGAAATGGCAGAAACCGGTCCCCGGAAGCTTGTTTCCTTCCCAGTACAAGAATTGGCTTGGTAGTTTGGTTTGCCCTGTTCCCATCATGCACTGGGACAGGAACAGACTAATTTGCATATAGCCAAGTTCTGAGCTGGGATGGTGCAGTGAGCTAAAAAACGGTGATGGCTCAAGCCCTGATCTTTGGACTGGGTAAGAGGGGTCTGCTTAATTCAGGCACATTGTTCATCACCACCCCCTTTTCTGAATCATTTTGTCCACCATAAGCGTGGAAGGGTATACTCAGATGTGAGTCCCTTGCTCATTGCACCATCAGGATCCAAGCAAGCCGGGCCGACGACGCCTGAAATGGCAGAAACCGGTCCCCGGAAGCTTGTTTCCTTCCCAGTACAAGAATTGGCGTGGTAGTTTGGCTTGCCCTGTTCCCATCATGCACTGGGACAGGAACAGACTAATTTGCATATAGCCAAGTTCTGAGCTGGGATGGTGCAGTGAGCTAAAAAACGGTGATGGATCAAGCCCTGATCTTTGGACTGGGTAAGAGTGGTCTGCTTAATTCAGGCACTCTGTTCATCACCACCCCCTTTTCTGAATCATTTTGTCCACCATAAGCGTGGAAGGGTATACTCAGATGTGAGTCCCTTGCTCATTGCACCATCAGGATCCAAGCAAGCCGGGCCGACGACGCCTGAAATGGCAGAAACCGGTCCCCGGAAGCTTGTTTCCTTCCCAGTACAAGAATTGGCTTGGTAGTTTGGTTTGCCCTGTTCCCATCATGCACTGGGACAGGAACAGACTAATTTGCATATAGCCAAGTTTTGAGCTGGGATGGTGCAGTGAGCTAAAAAACGGTGATGGATCAAGCCCTGATCTTTGGACTGGGTAAGAGTGGTCTGCTTAATTCAGGCACTCTGTTCATCACCACCCCCTTTTCTGAATCATTTTGTCCACCATAAGCGTGGAATGGTATACTAAGATGTGAGTCCCTTGCTCATTGCACCATCAGGATCCAAGCAAGCCGGGCCGACGACACCTGAAATGGCAGAAACCGGTCCCCGGAAGCTTGTTTCCTTCCCAGTACAAGAATTGGCTTGGTAGTTTGGTTTGCCCTGTTCCCATCATGCACTGGGACAGGAACAGACTAATTTGCATATAGCCAAGTTCTGAGCTGGGATGGTGCAGTGAGCTAAAAAACGGTGATGGATCAAGCCCTGATCTTTGGACTGGGTAAGAGTGGTCTGCTTAATTCAGGCACTCTGTTCATCACCACCCCCTTTTCTGAATCATTTTGTCCACCATAAGCGTGGAAGGGTATACTCAGATGTGAGTCCCTTGCTCATTGCACCATCAGGATCCAAGCAAGCCGGGCCGACGACGCCTGAAATGGCAGAAACCGGTCCCCGGAAGCTTCTTTCCTTCCCAGTACAAGAATTGGCTTGGTAGTTTGGTTTGCCCTGTTCCCATCATGCACTGGGACAGGAACAGACTAATTTGCATATAGCCAAGTTCTGAGCTGGGATGGTGCAGTGAGCTAAAAAACGGTGATGGATCAAGCCCTGATCTTTGGACTGGGTAAGAGTGGTCTGCTTAATTCAGGCACTCTGTTCATCACCACCCCCTTTTCTGAATCATTTTGTCCACCATAAGCGTGGAAGGGTATACTCAGATGTGAGTCCCTTGCTCATTGCACCATCAGGATCCAAGCAAGCCGGGCAGACGACGCCTGAAATGGCAGAAACCGGTCCCCGGAAGCTTGTTTCCTTCCCAGTACAAGAATTGGCCTGGTAGTTTGGTTTGCCCTGTTCCCATCATGCACTGGGACAGGAACAGACTAATTTGCATATAGCCAAGTTCTGAGCAGGGATGGTGCAGTTAGCTAAAAAACGGTGATGGATCAAGCCCTGATCTTTGGACTGGGTAAGAGTGGTCTGCTTAATTCAGGCACTCTGTTCATCACCACCCCCTTTTCTGAATCATTTTGTCCACCATAAGCGTGGAAGGGTATACTCAGATGTGAGTCCCTTGCTCATTGCACCATCAGGATCCAAGCAAGCCGGGCCGACGACGCCTGAAATGGCAGAAACCGGTCCCCGGAAGCTTGTTTCCTTCCCAGTACAAGAATTGGCTTGGTAGTTTGGTTTGCCCTGTTCCCATCATGCACTGGGACAGGAACAGACTAATTTGCATATAGCCAAGTTCTGAGCTGGGATGGTGCAGTGAGCTAAAAAACGGTGATGGATCAAGCCCTGATCTTTGGACTGGGTAAGAGTGGTCTGCTTAATTCAGGCACTCTGTTCATCACCACCCCCTTTTCTGAATCATTTTGTCCACCATAAGCGTGGAAGGGTATACTCAGATGTGAGTCCCTTGCTCATTGCACCATCAGGATCCAAGCAAGCCGGGCCGACGATGCCTGAAATGGCAGAAACCGGTCCCCGGAAGCTTGTTTCCTTCCCAGTACAAGAATTGGCTTGGTAGTTTGGTTTGCCCTGTTCCCATCATGCACTGGGACAGGAACAGACTAATTTGCATATAGCCAAGTTCTGAGCTGGGATGGTGCAGTGAGCTAAAAAACGGTGATGGCTCAAGCCCTGATCTTTGGACTGGGTAAGAGGGGTCTGCTTAATTCAGGCACTCTGTTCATCACCACCCCCTTTTCTGAATCATTTTGTCCACCATAAGCGTGGAAGGGTATACTCAGATGTGAGTCCCTTGCTCATTGCACCATCAGGATCCAAGCAAGCCGGGCCGACGACGCCTGAAATGGCAGAAACCGGTCCCCGGAAGCTTGTTTCCTTCCCAGTACAAGAATTGGCGTGGTAGTTTGGCTTGCCCTGTTCCCATCATGCACTGGGACAGGAACAGACTAATTTGCATATAGCCAAGTTCTGAGCTGGGATGGTGCAGTGAGCTAAAAAACGGTGATGGATCAAGCCCTGATCTTTGGACTGGGTAAGAGTGGTCTGCTTAATTCAGGCACTCTGTTCATCACCACCCCCTTTTCTGAATAATTTTGTCCACCATAAGCGTGGAAGGGTATACTCAGATGTGAGTCCCTTGCTCATTGCACCATCAGGATCCAAGCAAGCCGGGCCGACGACGCCTGAAATGGCAGAAACCGGTCCCCGGAAGCTTGTTTCCTTCCCAGTACAAGAATTGGCTTGGTAGTTTGGTTTGCCCTGTTCCCATCATGCACTGGGACAGGAACAGACTAATTTGCATATAGCCAAGTTTTGAGCTGGGATGGTGCAGTGAGCTAAAAAACGGTGATGGATCAAGCCCTGATCTTTGGACTGGGTAAGAGTGGTCTGCTTAATTCAGGCACTCTGTTCATCACCACCCCCTTTTCTGAATCATTTTGTCCACCATAAGCGTGGAATGGTATACTCAGATGTGAGTCCCTTGCTCATTGCACCATCAGGATCCAAGCAAGCCGGGCCGACGACACCTGAAATGGCAGAAACCGGTCCCCGGAAGCTTCTTTCCTTCCCAGTACAAGAATTGGCTTGGTAGTTTGGTTTGCCCTGTTCCCATCATGCACTGGGACAGGAACAGACTAATTTGCATATAGCCAAGTTCTGAGCTGGGATGGTGCAGTGAGCTAAAAAACGGTGATGGATCAAGCCCTGATCTTTGGACTGGGTAAGAGTGGTCTGCTTAATTCAGGCACTCTGTTCATCACCACCCCCTTTTCAGAATCATCTTTTGGATAATGTCATGGGGGAACAAATATAGCAGCTCCACTTCTTAAAGGCCCAGTGACTTACAGCAAGGGCCTTGCGTGTCATAGTGGGGGAGTTAGCGTGACCAGTTGCCTCACTAACTGTATATATATATATATATATATATATATATATATATATAAAACATTAGATTAGAATTAACACTTAGCAATACTGAGGACAAGGCACCAAATCACATGTGCCTGCACCCAATCCTACAGTGTGAGGAATAGAAAAAGGCGGGATGTGAATGACAGACGTCTGGCCTCACACAGATATGCAGTCTCCAGTGCCCTAAACCGTAACGCTGACAGCATCACTGGCCTGCAGTGGACGGCAATGGAAATCAAGGGCTTTAGAAAGGTAAACCTTGCGTCATCAAATACATTGCAGAAAGTTGATTTACTGCCTGGCTTCTGTCTCCTGCTTCAGGGACAAGGCAGGGCAGGCATCCTGGAATGGACACAGGGCCGGACTGGGAACCACAACCGGCCCTGGCAAAGTGCTCGGACACTCGAGGGATTGGAGGTGCCACCGCGCAGTTTGCGGCCCTGTAACAAAAACGGCCCCCAGGGGCCCAAAAAACGGCCCCCACCTGTGCGGCGCACCGGGGAATTGCCCGGTGCCCGCTATGGCCAGTCCGGCCCTGAACAGACAGCCCACTCTTAAAGATTTATTTAGAGATGCAATCGTATTTCTAAATAAATCGATCTATTTATAATTCTTTAGGTAAACTTGTAGGAATTTCAGAGGCGTCCAACCCAGAGCCCTATTGGAAAAAACACCCCTGGTTCTCAGAGCAGGTTTTGCCAAAACATTTTTCTAAGTCTCAGGTTTTCGATTTTGGTAGGACGAGGTCACCACACTAACGGTTCAGGAACTGGGAGGCGCTTCTTGGAGGCCAGAACTCATCCAGCAGAGACCGGCAGCAGCAGGCAAGTAAGTTGCATGGTGTTTGAAACTTGTCGTGTCACTGTAGCTTACAGAGGATGCCAGCCAGCTAGGCCTTGGAGTCACTTCAGTGGTCCTGAGTTCAAGTAACAGGTTCAATCTTCCTTCCTCAATCAGCAGGGCAGCAGGCCAGTCCTTCCAGTGGCAGGGCAGCAGGGAAGTACTTCCAGCAGCAGGGCAGTACCTCTTCCGAGTCTCCACCGTTCCAGAAGTGATCTGAAGAGTGGTTCTGCTGATCCAATATTTATATCTAGTGTCAGCCTTTGTGTGTTGGAGTACTTCCCATCCTACCACCACCTCAGGTTCTGGGAAGTTAATCCCTCCCCATCTCCATGCTTCAAAATATCTTGGGTGACAAAAGGCTGGTGTCAGGTTCCTTTGTGTGGGTTGGAGGCAAAGCCCTTTGAAGTGTACATGGGGCAGGGGACAGCTCTGCGCCAGCAATCTTTGCCCATCCAGCCAATATCTAAAATCCCCTTTGTCTCACTACCTTGGGGGAACACACAAACGTCAATAGCAGAGCCATTTACAATCTTGTGTCCTTGGATATTGACAGAAGGTACAAATGGTGGGGACAAGAAATTGGCAACCTTCTTAAAGTTTACAAAAAAGTAATGGATTTAATGCTTGAATTAATCTCAGCCACTGGTAATTACTTGGGGTCACTTCCCAGTCCATCGTTATTTTCACGACCTTCGTCAACTGGAACACAAGCAACCCAGTTATTTTGTTTTTCAAAATATGATGTCCATCCATCTCTTTTTTGTATACTTTAGTGTGTTGGTCTAAGTAGGACGGGTATGCGCAGATGTTTGTCCCATGAGCAATGTGTCACTGAAACCAAGCTAAAGCTTGCTGATGAGCCCTAACTGGGGCAAAAGCAGTCCTAGATTGCTTGTGTTCCGGTCCGGGAAGAACCTGACTTGGCAGTTCGAGTTAGACTGTTCCCACTGGAGCACTGTCAAGATGGATTTGCATATGGCTGGATTCAGACTGAAGTGGAATGGTGATTAAAAGGAGGATGGACTGGGATGCAGCCCAAGTAATTACCAGTGGATCAGAATAATTCAAGCATTCCATCCATGACTTTTTTGTAAACTTTAACTTTCTAAAGGTGGCATTTTTAGACTTAACACTTAAGTTCTGCTTTACCAGTAAATAGATTTAAAATTACAATTAATTTGAGTCTAAACTGCATATCTCTATTTGTTCCCAATACAAAGCTAGAACTTGTTAAATGTAATAAGGTAACCCATTGTAAATCAATGGTGGGAGAGGCCTTACCACACACTTTTGAGAGTTTTTATCTGCCATGGCATGTAAACTACTTTTTAAATTTAATGCATGCTGCCCTAGCAGAAGTTGGCACCTACCATGGGGTTCACTTAAATGTGTTGAAAAGGAGGGTTTAGGGTGGCAGGCCATAGACATGATTTATAGGGCTCCTTTAGTGGGCGGCACAATGAGTGTTGACATTTTTTATTAAGAACATTTTAGATAAAGCACAAATGCAGATACATATGCAGAGGATAAAGTGAAACATAGCATACATGAGGAAATGAGTCATAAATAAAACAAAGGAGGCATAAAACAACAAATCCTCTAGAATTCATAGGGCAAAAATAAGGATAAAAAGAAAAGAGAGAAAAGAAAAAGAAACTAAAGAAAAAGAAATTTAGGAGAAAGAGAGAGAAAAAAGAAGCCCCAGAGTACCAAAAACTAATTGTGAAGTGAAATGGAAGTAAGAAAAATGAGAATAAGCGTAGGAGAGAGGAATAAAAGAGAGTGAGCATGGTACGAAGAAGGTGGAATTAAGAAGGAAGAGCAGCCGTAGAAGAAGAAGGAGTAGTCATAATCCACTGTGGTTTCTAGGAATGGGGACCAAACTTGGAGAAAAATGGAAGCTTGATCCTGCAAATTATAAATTATACGTTCGTAAGAAGCTGTTTGTACCATTGCCACCAACCACTCCTCCTGAGAAGGAGATAATGAAGACTTCCAATGACGCAATATACAAATTTTTGCCGTGGCTAGAGCAGTATGGAGGAGACGAGTCTGTGGTTTAGTAAACTTTGGAAGGCCACGAAAGTCATGTAAGATTATATTTGCCGAGGTACAGGGCAATGACATAGAATGAGCCAAAGTCTTTCGTACAAAAAGCCAAAATGATCCAGTACGAGGGCACTCACAGATAATATGCGTTATATCACAACCGGAAGCAGAACATCTCCAACACAAAGAATGTGAAAGTAACTTAGCATGATGTAATTTGACCGGGGACCAGTGCCATTCATGGAGAATTTTAAAAATACAGAATTTAAGGCGAGCTTCTAGAACACCCTTATGTAATCCTTCCAAAATGAGATCCCACTGAGTATCTGAGCATATCACAGATAGGCGTGATTGCCATTTCAATTGAAGAGCTTTTGAAAGGGGTTGCGAAAATAGAGGATGTAAGAAAGTCTTATAAAGACCAGAAGTGACACCCTTAAAAGTTCCCCATAAATTCAGATAGGATAAAATAGGAGAAGCGGACAACAGCTCGGGTGGGGAACCTAGATGTTTTGTGATAGCTTGTTGAAGATGGGAATATTTACAGGATTGTGTGGGTGGTAGATGGAATTCCTCACTGAATTGGGGAAAGGATTTAAAATTGTCACCATGGAACAGTTGTTCTATGGAATGAATACCTGCTTCCTGCCACAGAGGCCAGGACACAGTGCGACCTCGAACCCGAATAGCCGAGTTACACCATATAGGAGCATTAAAATGAAGCCACGAGTTAGATTTAAGGATACGATGACTTCTTTGCCAAGACTTATACATAGCAGATAATATAGGATTTTTGGGGTCAAGAGAACTGGAACCCTTGCCATAAAGAAGGGACAAACCAGGGCCAGAAGCCAATAAATGGCGTTCAAGTGGAACCCATTGAGGGATGTCTTTAGACTTAGGTAAAAAGAAAGAAAGATGAGAAAGATGAAGGCCAAGGGAATAATGCTCGATAGAGGGAAGACCCAAACCTCCCTGCAATTGGTGGGATTTTAATTTGGCTAAGGTGAGACGCGGTTTAACTGTATCCCATATAAAAAATTTAATTTTTAAATCAATGGACCGAAGAGTAGCCATAGGAATAGCCAAAGGGAGCATACCCAGAACATAAAGAAAATGTGGTAGGATGACCATCTTAATCGCCTGAACCCGTCCCCAAAGGGATAAACCCAGGGCCTTCCATTTATCGAAATCTCTTTGCATTTGCGCAATTAAACGATTTAAATTGTCCGTGACAACGTTATCCAATCCCCTATTGAGGAGTATCCCTAAGTATTTAAGCCGAGAAGGTTACCAATGAAATGGAAAACCAGAGATTGCATCCTTTGTAGTACCAAAGGACATAGGTAAGGCTTCGCTCTTATCCCAGTTTATCTTATAGCCAGAGAAAGAAGAACAATTATCAATGACACGGAGGAGAGCAGGGAGAGAGCATGGAAGATCAGTGATTGTGAGAAGAATATCATCCGCATATAAATACATTTTTGAGTGACCAATTGAAAGAGGAACGCCCACCACAGCAACCTATTGACGAATTGCAGCCGCCAGAGGCTCCATAGCCAAAAGGAAAAGAAGAGGGGAGAGTGGACAACCTTGACGGGTACCCCTCCGGATAGGAAATGGAGTAGAGAGAAAACCTCCACAGTTAACTTGAGCAGATGGGCTATCATAAAGTAGTCACACTTTAGCTATGAACTGAACTCCTAATCCAAATCTTTGCATTATGGTAAAAAGGTATTCCCATTCGATGCGGTCAAATGCTTTTTCAGCATCCAAAGAAAGGAGTAGGGCATCATCGGCAACATGCTTAGGTGACCATAGGGCATGGGAGAGAGTATGTAAGTGGTTTTCAAAAGGAACGACCGGGAACAAAACCTACTTGGGCGTTATGGATTAAAGAAGGTAAAACCTTGGGAGTCGTGATGCGAGAATGCTAGCAAGAATCTTAACATCAGAATTTAAAAGAGATATAGGACGATAACTACCACACAATAGAGGATCCTTGCCAGGTTTTGGCAAGACCGCTATGATGGCTTTGTTAGAGATAGAACCAAGAGAAGACTCCTCCTCGGCTTCCCCAAAGGCAGCATGAAGAGTATCAATCATACTCTGACCAGTCCATGTAAAAAACTCAGGAGGAAAACCATCATCTCCTGGAGCTTTATGATACGGTAAGACAGATACAGCTGAGGAAATTTCCTCCTTCGTAATAGTTGCCTCAAGTAGAGCCCTACCCTCATCGGAGAGTCACGGAAGATGTACTTCATCTAGAAATTTAGACATCGGTAGCGTGTCTACCTGAGTGTTTGGGGAGTAGAGAGATCTATAAAATGAGGCAAACTCCTCAACTATCTCTTGTGGTCGAGTAAGGATATCACCACCACTTGATTTGATTGCTGGAATCGCCATAGCGGCCTCTCTTTGACGCAGCTGCGCAGCCAATAACCAACCAGCTTTCTCCCCTTGTTCATAGTGACGACCTTTCATCTTTTGTAAGGCATATTCCGCATTAGAAGTGAAAAGAGTATTGAGGGACATGCGCGCCTGTTCCAATAACTTTCGGTTTTAGAGAGTTGGTTTTGAAATATATAATTGAGAGAGTCGGCGAATATCCTTTTCCAGATCAATTTGCTTGGCAGCGTTCTTTTTATTATGAAGAGCAGCGTCCCGCATAAGTTGACCTCTGATGGTTGCCTTAGCAGCTGTCCAGACCATTCTTTTAGAGGAAACCGAATCTTCATTATTGAGAAGATAATCACGTAAGTGGGACTGCAAAATAAGTTTACCCGCTGGTGTTTTATATTTGTTGATATTCAAACGCCACGATATGCACCCCGGACTCATAAGACCCAAATCTAGAGACAGAAGAACAGGGGAGTGATCAGATATAGCTGCTTCTAAAATCTTGGAATCTGTAACCAATCGGACTGAATGTTGCGAAAGAAGAAAGTAGTCAAGGCGCGAAAACGTACCGTGAGTAGAAGAAAAAAAAAAGTATTCTTTATCCTGCGGGTGACTTAGTCTTCAGTGGTCAACAAGACCAGTGTCAGCAAGAATGTCACAGAAGATGGCTCTGTCCGAAGCGTTGATAGTGTCAATGCAACCTGTTCTGTCAAGAGCAGGATCCGGTGCCAAATTCCAATCACCGCCAATGAGAAATTGAGAAGCATTTATTTCCGTAAGAAGATGATTAAGACGAAGGAAGAATTGTTTTTTGGGACCCAGTGGAGCGTAAACAGAACCAAGACAAATTAAAGAGTTCACAATTTTCAATTTGACAAATACATATCGACCATCTGGATCAGTCCATGTCTTAATAATTGTAAATGGAAGTGATTTCCGAAACAGGATGGCCACCCCACACTTACGAACAGGGTTAGGATTGGTGGGATCAGGCTTGGAAACACTGCTATGAATGAATTTACCAACCCAATCCCTGCTAAGCTTACTAGATTCAACATCGTCCAAATGGGTTTCCTGTAGTAAGGCGATATCTACATGTTTAGAATGCAAGTAAGAAAGAACTTTCTTGCGCTTGATATAGTGGGTGAGCCCATGAACATTCCAGGAAATCACTGACAGTGGATGAATAGAAGACATGACAATAGGATTGAACAAGAAGATAATAAGGAAAAGAAGAAAAGAAAAGAAAGAAAGAAAAAGAGTAGAAGAAAGTTGTTACTCTGGATGAGAGGGGAAAGGAGAAGAGAAAAAGAAAAAGAAAAGGAAAGGAAAGGAAAGGAAAGCAAAAAAGAATTAAAAAGGCAGAGTGAAAACTGGAACAGACAAAGCAAATAGAAATTGAAAGAAAAAGTATTAAAGCTAGAGAGGAGAGAAAAAGAGAAAGAAAGAAAAAGAAACCTAAACTGTTAACTACGGGTCTGGGTGCACCTACAGCAACGCCAAGGGAGGTCAGACCCCCTTCAAGCAAAGAAGAATAGGGGTCTGGGGGAGTAACTGTTAATACGAAATATTATGAAATGCATTTCGAACATATTTGCAAAAACTAAAGTTGGAAAACATACCATACTTTCATGGAACATAGTCAATATTGTATAAAAATTATTAGAACATGCTAAGAGAATCAAATCATAAGAGAAGAATATGAGGAGAAAGAAATGAAAACAAGGAAAGTGAAATAAGAAATATAAGAAGTGTGAGAAGTGAAGTAAAAGAAATATGAAAGTTAAATAAGATGAAGAAAGAGGTCCGGTACCATGATAAGGAGGGGTAAAAATGCATATGAATAGAAGCATAAAGAACAGCTGAACTTATTAGAAAAAATATATATGAAACCGTTCAAAGCGGGATGGAGGAAATAAATAATGTCAAATTTAACAACAAGCATAGCGTCATAGGAAAGGAATGCATCGGAAAAGGATTGCCATGTATAAGATAACAGCTGTGAAGGAAACCTGCGATTAGGTGAAGATTCTAAGGAGGCCAAATGGCTAACGCAAAAATATAAAAGAGCAAGAAGGTATAAGCCACAATACGAAAACAGCGAACAAAAGTGATCATACTACAAAAAAGAACACAACGTTAATATAAAACCTGGGCGAGAATAATAGGATGCGAAGAAGAGACGACATATTTAATGAAAGGAACAAAACACGGAAAGGGAACAGACCAACAATGTCATAGAAAAGGAGGGAAAGAGATAATAGGTAGAAGAAAAGGAGGGAAAACCACAAAGTCATACAACAGAAGAGAAACAAAAATAAATGATCAAAGACAATTTAAACATAGAAAACAATGAAACAAAGCGACATCATATAAAACCGGAGTAAGTAAAAAATGAAACATTTAGCAATAAGCGCAATAACAATAACAACACCGTAGCTAGGGGAATACACATGGGAAAAATAAAGGTCTCCTGTGAAATGGATAATGGCCTTATCACGTATAATCAGCAAAGCCTGAAAATGATTAAATAACCACAAAACTGAAAATCACATAGTAGCAGTAAATATATAGAAGAGCAAACACAACAATGATGGACAGAATGTGGATCAATGTCACACATTCACCCCAGTCCACAGATCTGGGCCCAAATCCATCGTTTTTCCACTCCACACCACCCTGGGTTAGACAATGGCGATATGCAAATCAGCGCTGACCCTGTGCCCCATGGGAACAGTCCAGTCCGAACTACAAAAGCCATGTCCTTCCCAGAACGGAATCAAGCATCCGAGGACCGGCCCGGTTTCGAGGTAACACCTCTCATCAGCCCGGCTAGCTTGACTCCAGTGGTGTGGAGTGCCTGGGACTCACGTCTGAGCATCCCCAGTACACTTAGAGCGGTAATTGCAAACACAACAATGATGGACAGAATGTGGATCAATGTCACACATTCACCCCAGTCCAAAGATCTGGGCCCAAATCCATCGTTTTTCCACTCCACACCACCCTGGGTTAGACAATGGCGATATGCAAATCAGCGCTGACCCTGTGCCCCATGGGAACAGTCCAGTCCGAACTACAAAAGCCATGTCCTTCCCAGAACGGAATCAAGCATCCGAGGACCGGCCCGGTTTCGAGGTAACACCTCTCATCAGCCCGGCTAGCTTGACTCCAGTGGTGTGGAGTGCCTGGGACTCACGTCTGAGCATCCCCAGTACACTTAGAGCGGTAATTGCAAACACAACAATGATGGACAGAATGTGGATCAATGTCACACATTCACCCCAGTCCAAAGATCTGGGCCCAAATCCATCGTTTTTCCACTCCACACCACCCTGGGTTAGACAATGGCGATATGCAAATCAGCGCTGACCCTGTGCCCCATGGGAACAGTCCAGTCCGAACTACAAAAGCCATGTCCTTCCCAGAACGGAATCAAGCATCCGAGGACCGGCCCGGTTTCGAGGTAACACCTCTCATCAGCCCGGCTAGCTTGACTCCAGTGGTGTGGAGTGCCTGGGACTCACGTCTGAGCATCCCCAGTACACTTAGAGCGGTAATTGCAAACACAACAATGATGGACAGAATGTGGATCAATGTCACACATTCACCCCAGTCCAAAGATCTGGGCCCAAATTCATCGTTTTTCCACTCCACACCACCCTGGGTTAGACAATGGCGATATGCAAATCAGCGCTGACCCTGCGCCCCATGGGAACAGTCCATTCCGAACTACAAAAGCCATGTCCTTCCCAGAACGGAATGAAGCATCCGAGGACCGGCCCGGTTTCGAGGTAACACCTCTCATCAGCCCGGCTAGCTTGACTCCAGTGGTGTGGAGTGCCTGGGACTCACGTCTGAGCATCCCCAGTACACTTAGAGCGGTAATTGCAAACACAACAATGATGGACAGAATGTGGATCAATGTCACACATTCACCCCAGTCCAAAGATCTGGGCCCAAATCCATCGTTTTTCCACTCCACACCACCCTGGGTTAGACAATGGCGATATGCAAATCAGCGCTGACCCTGTGCCCCATGGGAACAGTCCAGTCCGAACTACAAAAGCCATGTCCTTCCCAGAACGCAATCAAGCATCCGAGGACCGGCCCGGTTTCGAGGTAACACCTCTCATCAGCCCGGCTAGCTTGACTCCAGTGGTGTGGAGTGCCTGGGACTCACGTCTGAGCATCCCCAGTACACTTAGAGCGGTAATTGCAAACACAACAATGATGGACAGAATGTGGATTAATGTCACACATTCACCCCAGTCCAAAGATCTGGGCCCAAATCCATCGTTTTTCCACTCCACACCACCCTGGGTTAGACAATGGCGATATGCAAATCAGCGCTGACCCTGTGCCCCATGGGAACAGTCCAGTCCGAACTACAAAAGCCATGTCCTTCCCAGAACGGAATCAAGCATCCGAGGACCGGCCCGGTTTCGAGGTAACACCTCTCATCAGCCCGGCTAGCTTGACTCCAGTGGTGTGGAGTGCCTGGGACTCACGTCCGAGCATCCCCAGTACACTTAGAGCGGTAATTGCAAACACAACAATGATGGACAGAATGTGGATCAATGTCACACATTCACCCCAGTCCAAAGATCTGGGCCCAAATTCATCGTTTTTCCACTCCACACCACCCTGGGTTAGACAATGGCGATATGCAAATCAGCCCTGACCCTGTGCCCCATGGGAACAGTCCAGTCCGAACTACAAAAGCCATGTCCTTCCCAGAACGGAATCAAGCATCCGAGGACCGGCCCGGTTTCGAGGTAACACCTCTCATCAGCCCGGCTAGCTTGACTCCAGTGGTTTGGGGTGCCTGGGACTCACGTCTGAGCATCCCCAGTACACTTAGAGCGGTAATTGCAAACACAACAATGATGGACAGAATGTGGATCAATGTCACACATTCACCCCAGTCCAAAGATCTGGGCCCAAATCCATCGTTTTTCCACTCCACACCACCCTGGGTTAGACAATGGCGATATGCAAATCAGCGCTGACCCTGTGCCCCATGGGAACAGTCCAGTCCGAACTACAATATATATATAGAAGAGCAACAGGGCATTGAACACTATATAGAACATTAATGAAAAATAAACCTTATTATACCATGCAATAAAATCTCAATGCATTAAGCGAGCAACAAAGCATTGTGGACAGTAAACTCTGCAATAAGCTTATATAAGGAGAAAAGTAATAAAGCGTTAAAGCATTAAAAGAATTCAGTCAGCATCAGATGGCATCTTAAGAGGCGATCTAGATTTGTCTCTTTGCTGCGTGTTAGTGTGAGAAGAGACAGAGCGTAGAGCCGAATCCTTGTCATCCTGAGAGCGAGGCAGGCGAGTAAGATCTCTGCCACGTTGTCTAGAGTCAGGAGATGTATATAAATGGGACGTTGATGGATTCGTAGATGAGGGATTGGATTGAGAAGATTGGGCATTGGAAGGAGACTGAGTTTCCATATCATCGGACCTGATACTATCCAGAAACTGCTGTAAAAGTACAGGGTCGTAAAAGTCTTTGAACTCTCCATTCCTAGTAATACGAAAACGTGCAGGTTCAAATACTCCATATTTGATGTCCATTTGACGTAACTGGGGTCGCATGGAAAGAAACGCCTTCCTCCGGTCATTCGTTTCTTTAAAGAAGTCTGCAGCCATGTGAATGGTATGACCCTGAAACAGAAAGGAGCCACGTGTACGAGCCATTGATAGAATCTGTCTAGTTTGCTCATGCCGAAGGAAACAGGCAATGATTGGTCTAGGTCTTGCAGAAGATTCAGGACGTGGTGGGCCCAGTCTATGAGCGCGTTGGAGCTCAAGAGGAGGAGTGAAAGAAATTCCAGTCACAGTGGGAAGGGCATCACAAAGAAAGGACTTCATGTCTTGCTTTTCAATATTTTCTGGAAAACCAAAAAACGGATATTGTCTCTACGACTGCGATCTTCCAAATCAATAATCCTACTGTGGAGGAAGAGTAGGTCTTGATCTGAACCCTGAACAGAATCCAGTCGACCCTCTATGTCCATTATTTTAGAGTCAATGACGTCAATCCTGGTGTGAAAAGTAGTAAGTTCTGCCCTGATAGACTTAGTATCTGCAGTTAATGAAGTCATAGCAATATCCAGGCCCTCTAACCGTCGATTGACCCCAGAAAGTTCTTGTAAAATGCGTTGCATCGTGTCAGAAAGAGACTTATCACTCTGAGGTAATGCAGCTTGCGACGAAGGAGGTGGCGTAGAACCATTACCTTTAACTGTCAAGGAAGAGGATTGTTTTACCACTTCATTGAAAAGTGGTTGTTTAGGCCCACGACTACCAGTCCTACTGTTAGACATGTCTCTGTACCGTTGTAGCGGTGGTCTGCAATAGCGAATGGAGGAAAAATTTGAATATTTGGAATATGAAGCAATGATGAGGCCAGAGGTGCATCAAATAACAGGGAGGTAAGAAGTTGTATGCGTACGATCAGCATACAGCAAATGCCTGCTTCCTCCGTTATAAGCGGAACTGGCAAAGTGTCACAGTAGGAAAACAAGAGGACACATTAAGGAGCAGTGATAAAGCTGGTAGAGTCAAGTTATTCTGACCCAAATAACATATATGTCCCTTAATACAACTGAAGAAAAACACCAAAGCCAAGTGGTAACAGTCAAGAAAGAAGATGGAACGGTACTGCTGCAAGTAATTCTGCCCGTACCGGCAACGTTGGCTGTTTAAGGGGCAGTCATAGGCTGATTCTGCAGGTGATAACAATTATTATGAAATAAAAAGTCATGTTATTAAAGACCTGCAAGCATTGCTATTGCACTTGGACAGTAGAACACATGTAACTATGAGAAAGCGCACTTCATTATAATGACGAGTGTGCCAGCCCTATAGACGTCCATTCCTTTCCCTGTTTATGATGCCTTTTTCATTATAAATCGCTGGTAACTTCAAGAAAACCATTATAACAAAATCCTGGGCGCTGTGTACTTAAAAAGAGAGGCAGGAGCATTAAGGGACGCAGTCTGCGGTAAAGCACGCCCTCATCATCTGAGGGGGGCGCTGCCTACAATCCGAGGAGGCGCGGCCCTGTAGTAATGAGGACGCCGCCCTCGCTGAGGAGAAGCGCGGCATCAGAAGCGCGCGAACACCGCAGTGCGCGTCGTAGTGACCAGCCTCCTCACCGTCTCTCAGCCATCTCGGGAACGGAAGCCGTCAGCTGAAAAAGAAAACCACTGCAGCAATCCTCATGCCATGCTGAGTGCTGCAGTCGTTCTAGAAATGACCCACACAAGCAGGTAAGTGAAGAAAGCTCGTCAGGGGTTTATCCCTCGGCGGAGCTCTCTTAGTAGGCGGCCATCTTCCTGCGTGGCCAGACCACGCCCTGGGCGGCACAATGAGTGCTGCAGGCCCGCTAGTATATTTTAATTTACAGACCCTGTTTACATGTTGCATTGGCCGATTTTACCATGTTTTAAAAAGAGGGCAAAAGCACTTTAGCACTGGTTAGAATGGTAAAGTGTACGGAGTCCTATGCCAACAAAAACAAATCAGCAAAATAGGAGGGGTGAAGGCACACAGTTTGGAGGTGACCACCCAAGGGTGTGCGGTCTAACAAAAAGGAATTTATACAAGAGTGTGTACCTCATATATCAATTCCACTTTGATCAACACTAGATTTTCTTGCCTGATTGCCCAAGGCACTGTATAACTTAAAGCAACCATTTTTAGGACCATTTGCACCAATTAAATATTTAATCAGACTCTCTCTGCAAATTTGGCCAGGTACAGTTTTCTGTTTTTCATGTAACATTGTGCTCGAAATGTTTCACACAGCTCTCCGCTGCATGAAGGATAGCAAATCTAGGTCCTTGTAAACAAGACAGTTATCGAGCTCCATTCAGAGTAATTTGCTGGCTAAGTTAAGGGCCAAATTTATCAACACAAAGTGACGCAAACCAATACAAAATATTGATTTTGGAGTTACTTTACAGCAAAGTAGCCCCAAAGTAACGCAAAGTACTTTGCATCAAGAGGGTCAAGAGTACCATGGATGTTACATGGGGATTCCAATGCAACCAGCCAAGTTTTTTTAATGAAAAACACATTCTGCTAACATTTATAGACAGAGATTTGCACCAAAAAAGTACACCTCCTCGAACAGACGTAACGTTACAGAAAAGTTTTATTTTCTCAATGTGTTTCACATTTTGCCTCTGTGCTGTACTGTACACATGCATGGATGTTACAAAAGTGTTAACTATGTCATAATTATATAATTTTGCACTGGAAGGGTACTCTTCTAGTGTATAGCCTATGCTTGACTTCAGACACACCATTATGCTATTGGTGAAGGGTGCGTGCGTTGGTGCAAGGCATTCTAAACAGCACCAGTCAGGGGGGGAAGAAACAGTGCCATATCTTAGTAGATATTGCACTATCCTGCTCCCTCCCTTTCAGGCAATGGAGCGCCACAACTTTTGTTGCTGTGTTGCAGTACGTGAATTCTTTGCAATTTTTCCCCTAAATATTTTGGAGCCAGAGCATTACTGGTTTGCTTTGAACTCGATAGATACCTGCAGATGGCTGTACGATCCAGATATGGGGTGCTAGTAAGTGTAGTTTTACTGGTGAAGCTTCCAAATGTAACACAACTTCACAAAGTTTGCATGTAGCAAAACTTCCTGTACAAAACATTATTGCAAAGTAATTTTTTTATATTTTTTCTAGCCAATCCTCGTGCATCTTTGCAGCAGTTATATTCTCTAGGGCCTCATTTATGAGAAATGACGTATCGCTGCGTGAAAGCAGTGATGCGTCACTTCTCAGTGCGCACTCCTTGCGACATATCTGTGCGTCATATTTAATGTATGACGCATCATGTCGCAAGGAGTTACAGATACGTCAGTATTTCTGACGTATCTGTAAGGGCAAAAGTGATGCATTGCTGGAGTGTGTCACAAAAATGACGGAACTTCAGCAATGCGTCCTTTCACATGGGGCAAGCCCCATGTGAAAGGGCCTGCATCAGTCTTACGCCTGCTGTGAGGCAGGTGCAAGATTTTGACGTAACGGAGTCCTAGAAGTGACGCAGTGAAATCTCATAGATTTCACTGCGTCACCTCTAGGAGGCTTTTTGCGAGGGAACGCCCCCCTGCATACATTATACCTGACGCAGGTATAATGTAGCGCAGGGGTTTACAAAGTGACGCATCTGCTTAGATACGTCACTTTGCACATAGTGCGCAACAGGAGGCGTCACGCCGCCGATACGTCACAAGAAGTGACTCATCGGAAGCGCAAAACCGACGCAAGGCCTCATACATGAGGCCCCAAATATCTAATTACTTGAGATCTGTTTTTTTTTTTAAACATGCGATGTTCGTAAAATGTCAATATCTGATGACATTTTGATAAAAGATCTTCTCTTTCAGTTGTGAACAAGTGGTAGACTTCAGGGCCAGTATAAAATTATGTGAATTTGAATGTCCATTTGGGATGCTGGTCTTATCCCCAGGGTATTTCAGTTTATTTTCTGCCTCCTGGTATCCTCACAGAAAGCTGGCGCCTATGCTTATTAGAGTGAAGTGGACTGTGCACGAGGAAGCAACATGCCACATTCATATATTCAATATGGCTGGCTTTGTCAAATTTGCTCTCACACTATCATAATATGAAAAGGAATGGAATGCAGTTTTGCTTTTTAAAAACGTTAATGGCACTATGAAAAGGATAGCCCATTTTCTTGTAAAAGGGCAAAAGGCAGTGAAAAACGATGCTGGCTCTTATTGCCTCACATTCTTGTCTTGAAAGGTTTTTTTGTGAATATAGGCTTTTTCAGTAGTGCAGCCTCTGAAACATCAGCGTAGCTTGTTATTGTGATAACAAAGCAAAACTCCAGAAGTAAAAAAATTACGGGGCAGATTTTTTTTTTGCGCCGCCGTTGCGACGCTTTTGTGACGCAGCGGCGGCGCAAAAGATGCACAATGGGGCGGGGTATTAATAACGTGACGCATCTGGGAGATGCGTCACGTTGTAAAGCCCTGCGCCATAAGGAGGCGTTACTGCGCAGGGGGGGGCGATCCTGCGCAGGAACAAGATTTCACTCAGTCACTTTTAGCCCAATGCTGCGTCAAAACCCTGCGCCTGCTTGAAGCAGGTGTAAGGATTGACGCAGCATTTGAAGGATAGGGCACCCTAGAGCCTTGCTGGAGCTGCGTCGCACTTGCGACGCAACTCCAGCAATGCGTCACTTTTACAGCACAGATGCGTGACGCATCTGTGCTGTTTTTGCCTCATGGTGCGTTGCATTGTAAATTCGGCGCATCCATTGTGGCGGAGGCATGGCGCACAATAAGTGGCGCATCCCTGCTGATATGCAGGGATGCGCAACTTATTGTAAATATGCCCCTAGGTTTGCATTATGCATGCTGAAACAATGCAAAAATAGCGATTCCACATGCCTTACTTAAGGGTATGTTTACAAAAAAATATCGCAGCCGAACAAGTAAAATTGCTGTAGTACGTTGTGCTGGGGGAGAGAGCAACAGAGAGCCATACTAAAATACCCAGCAGCTTTTCTTATCTCCTACGGAGGTGCACAAACAGGGTGCCGAGGGCCACAAGTACACCTTTGCATCATAGTTTAAAGGTGTGTGCGTGTTGCTTAGCTAGGTTTTGTTAACTGGAAGGGTGTGTTTCCATTACAACATCCTAAGCTTAGACAAACTTTAACACATTTCACACGTTGGTGTGTTCCTTCTACTGAAGCCTCCAAATAAAGTGAGAAATGCTAGGGGACAAAAAAACATTTCTCATACTTAATGCCTTAAGGTAACTTAAGTGTTAACAGAAAGCCAGATCTAACAACTTTCAAGATATGGTTTCGCCTAAAAAACCATGGGCAGTAGCATTAGAACGTCAAGTTACCACCCATGGAATGCCCCCTTGATGCAATGTAATGCAAAGCACTATTTGTGCTGCATCAATTGCAACTTTCCGAAGCAAATACATTTTGCACTGGAAAGTAAAGGGCAGATTTATGTTGGGAATGCTCCAAGTTTGCGTCACGCAACTGCGGCGTAAACGTGGCGTATCCCTACGACCCATTTACAACGTGACGCATCTAGGCAGATGCGTCATGTTGTAAAGCCCTGCGCCACTTGTGGGCGTTCCAGCGCAGGGTGGGCGTTCCGGGGCAGGTGCGCCTCGCAAAAGTGGCTGAGTGAAATCTATAGGATTTCACTCAGTCACTTTCAGGCCAATGCTGCGTCAAAACCCTGTGCCTGCTTGAAGCAGGCGTAGGTCTTGACGCAGCATTGTAAAGATGGGGCACCCCCGAGCCTTGCTGGAGCTGCGTCGTGCTTGTGACGCAACTCCAGCAATGCGCCACCTTTACGGCACAGATGCGTCACGCATCTGTGCTGTTTTTGCCCCATGGTGCGCCACATTGTAAATGCGGCGCACCATGGGTGGCGGAGCAGCGGCGCAAAATAACTGACGCATCCCTGGGGATGCGCCAGTTATCATAAATCTGCCCCGAAGTATTTTCTCAAGACTGTGCCTTTTTGCGTTCATTTATATGACCGTGTGGAGGTGCAGTCTTCATAACTCTGCCCATTAACTCTTTCCCCTATGTATATATGTACAAAAGGATTTCATAAAGTCTACAAAAAAGAAAGTGGCTGATTAACATGCTTGAGCTAAAACTTCACAACAATTTCTCATGGTATATTATCGAGGGATCATATGTAAATCAGTCTTGACCCTGCATGAGAGAAGCATTCTAGCTGATCCTGCTAATCTGCAGTCCCTTTCTATGAGGACAAAGTTCTGGATGTGTTTTTTCGTACTGACCATCATTGGTGAGGTGAGGATAGATTACCTAGATGAGCTGTGCTTGTTTACAACGTCTAGGCAGATCCCTACTACTTAAGGGAAAATTGCATGCTAAGACATGGGACCCAGGCATGATGGGGATAGGCACTCAAGCTCCACCTAACCAACCAATAATGCAAAAGAAAGTGAGGGGCATATTATCAAGGAGGCGATATGAAATTATCGCCGCTTTTGCGGCCATTTTCGGACGAAAAGCGCCGATAATTTCATCACCTTATCAGCAAAGGCACGCTATCGCGTGTTTTGCTGATTTAGCGAGCCTTTCAACAACGCCCAGCTTTGCATCTCTAATGAGATGCAAAGTGGGCGTTCCAAAGCAAAATAATAGGAGAAATGTCGCTAAGCGACATTTCTCCTATTATCAAGCAGCACGCTAACCAGCAGAGCGTTAGAAAAAGTAGCGCTAACCACAGTTAACGCTACTTTCCTAACACCTGCTTGTGACCTGATTTAGCCATGTAATCCAGTGGGAGGTGGATTACATGGCTAAAATTACCCTGCCCTATCAACAAGGTTATCGCCATTTTTAATGGAATATCGTTGGAAAACCAGCGATATTCCATTGAAAACAGCGTTAATCCGCGCTATCGCTGGGATTTTTATCTCCATGGCGTTAAGCGTTGTTAATACAACGCTAACATGGAGCTTATCACCTGCAATAGAGGGCGATAGATTTTCTCAATCTAACAGCGGTCAGCGATAATTATCGCTGCCGCTTGTAAATATGCCCTGAGTTTTTTGCATTCATTTGTGGAAGGTGTGTGGCATAGCAAATGGCAGTTAAATGGCTCCTTCTAGAGCATGACCAAAACATGTATGCCTGTGGTAGGCCACTTCCGTCATGCAAAAGACAAGCTAAAATCGATCAGTAGGATTACTTTTACTTAAAAGCTTAAACTTTAGCATTTTACTCACTTACTGCACCTATCTAAATTGTAGAATGATATCCAGTCCTGGATCCAAAGTTCACATTGTCTACAGACGCAAGCTTCACCTCAGCAGTAAAGCGCGATAAGTTGAAACACACTCTTGTTATTTATGTTCTAGTACAGAGTCAAAATTATCTAGCAGATTAGGGCTGACTGCTCTGTTAGGGAGTGGATTGATACTGACTTGCATCCACTTTGTTATTGTTTCTAACTGGTACTGATGAGATAAAAATAGCAGTGGATTGATACTGACTTGCATGCACTTTGTTGTTGTTTCTAACTGGTACTGATGAGATAAAAATAGCAGAATAGCAGATTTCAAATGGCTCCGAAGGCTCCCGAAGCAAAGTTTATCCATCACGTTGTATTGTTTCAGAGAATGCAGGAAAGCTAAGACAGTATGCACCGACTTCAATGGATGTTCTGCAAACCAGTGGAATTTCAATTTATGCAATGCACCAAGCACAGCAGAAAGTGAATTCCATTAAACATCACCACCTGGAACACTGAGACCATTCAAGCCCTTACAACACGCCATCTTCTTGTATGTAAAATAGCATGGAACAATTGCATAAAACAAACTCAAAAGAGACCACTGAACATACTATGGCAAAGGTTTGCTAGATATAAAGTGTGATAACATAATAGATCATTTCGAGCATCAGGACAACACTATGAACTGGTTATCGAATTGTCATCTCCCAGCCAAGGGTATGTGCACACATAATCAGATTTCAGTTCATCACACCTTTTCTTCATAAATATTTAGTTATAACAGTTTTTCATCGTCATTTTGTATATGGGTGAAATACACAACATGTGGAATGATGTTTTTCAAAATCTCATTAGAGTGCTAAATTGCCTTGTTTTTTGACATGTTAACAAGGGTGCAACAGTTCCCCTATAATGTATTAACTCTAATGCCAATAAAAACACCCCAGTCGTTTTTAGCATATCATTTGCGTTTTCATGCTTTGACTTTTTTTTGGCATGACACAGAACTTGAGCTAAAACTAAAACTATGAAGGAGCCATATTACTTTTTCTTTTAAAAGATTGATCCATAGCTGGCCACCCAGATATCTTCACAAAGATCGCAATTAAGCAAGAATCATCAAAACACAAGGTGACCAAAAAGGACATAGTCAATACAATCAGACTTCACGCTAAAGTGAAAACTGCGGGCATATTACCAAGGAATAGCGATATTTATCGCAAAATGCGCTTAGCGCATTTTTTTTATCGCTGGATATGTTAGCGGAGAAAACATGCTATTAGCAACGTTTTTCTTCATTGTGCTAAAATATCCAGCGATAGCGGCAAAATACGTGAATATTACTCAGAATATAGCGATATTCACGCATTAGCGACAAAATGCTCTTAGCCATGTTATCCACCTCCCATTGGATAACATGGCTAAGAACTGGTCAGGGCAGGTGTTAGTATTTGGAGATATTCGCGCTTAGCGCAAATATTTCCATTGCTACGCCTGCCTTGCTAATAGGCGATAGTGACGTTAGTGACTGCTTTCAGTCGCTAACTGGTTGGGTACGCCTACTTTGCATGTCATTAGCGATAAACATCGCTGACATGCAAAGCGGGCCCCAAACCGCTCACTATCGCCTAGAAGCTGTCGCTAACATCATTTAGCGACAGCTTTCTAATAGGGCAATAGAATTATTGCCGCTTAGCTGCCGAAAACGTCCGCTAAAGCGGCGATAATTGCCTATCGCCCTGCTTAATAATATGCCCCTAAATTTCCTTAATCAAATTAGTATGACTACCAGGTCGGCAAATTACTATCTCCAACTTATCTAGAGCACCAACCCTTTCCTACCTTCCCAAAACCTGAAGACGGTGATACATGCGTTGGTGTTATCAAGACTTAAATATGGGAATGTTATTCTATCAGGGATTTCCAAAACTGCACCAATGAAAGCCTCATGACATGCCACTGTTTGTCTGGCCACAGGGACTAAATGATTTAAGTGCATCCTCGGTCATGGATTCCTTAAACTAACTGCCTAGTGAGGGGAAATCCATGTTTAAAGTTCCTTGCCTAGTAGTTTCAGGATTCAAGTTTGTTTTACTCATGGTTCTGAACTCTGAGGAGATCAACATAAAACAAATTGATGCAAGTCAATAAAGTATATACTATTTCTATAAAACCTTTAAAAATTAATAAAAATAATTTAAGGCAAACAAATATGAATATCACTACCCCAAGGTTCACAGCTGAATCAATATAGATTTAAGAAATATTTTAAAAAGGAAATAATTTGACAACAGAACAATTCATTAGGGGATCAATTAAAAGAGGGAGAACTTCCGATAATTGTATTGACAGTTTCAGAAAAATAGGACTCAACCATTTACTGGGGTGAAATATAAGATCAGGACAGACGAATAAGACACAATTTAGGTCTTCAACACCATTCTAGGAAAGGTTACAAACTTCAGAGGTTTCATACCATTTGGATATTACACAATTTAAAGGCAGCATATCCAACCACAACAAAATTCAAAAACGCGTGCCCCCATGGGGCATAATCCAGGTTACGTATAGCAGTACTTTTTTCATTGAGATAGTATCTTCTAACTTTTGGCATCCCCTTTTCTTAGCGAAAACCTAGTTGTCCAAGCGAAAGCTTAAGTCCTGCGAAACTTGTTTCAACAGGCCTCTAATTAGGGGACAGTGAGCAAAAGTACTATACTTTGTTTCAATCCAAGTTGGTATGGGCCATACTTCAAATTCATGTAGACTAGAGTCTTATCCTTCAGATCCACAAAGATTTCCTTTCTCATGTAATGCCATAGAGTATCCGCTTCACTGTACTAAAGACAGACAACCCATCGAACTATCCTCGCCAGGCCTTGGACATATGCACTTCTAATTCCTATTTCCAACCTTAATGCTGCCACAGATAATGAGGTGTTACAAGAAGTGTGTTTTCTCAAGACCTGTCCACAATTTTACTTACAAAAACACCTAGCAATATCTATAAGCACCACTGTATATCCCAGGGTAGTGGCAGGGGCAGCAGGCATGGCTCATGGGTGGCGAGGCGGGCCCAGGGGGAGGGTCATGTGGGGGGTGGAATTCAAATAAAAGAAAATACACACTTACCTTTCCGCTGGATCCCCCGTCTCAGCTTCTGCGCTCAGTCAGGTACTGGGAGTCTGAGCATGTTCTCCATGCAAGCTGTAATGTAGCCTTCAAGGAGAACAGGGAAAGTGGGCATGACTGCTTTGGGCGGCCCGAGAGGGACGGCAAACAGTCATGTGCAACTAGGAGTGGACAAACTACTCCTCCCCTGCCCTGCCTGGAGAGCAGATCAGCCCTGCCCACCAGCCCGCCCACCCACAAAGCAGAAGGGAAACCAGTACTGACGGAAACATGAAATGATAATGACTCAAAGCTAATATAATTTTATGTTTCCATTACTTTGCACTGCTTAAAAGCACTGGAAGGAATTGCTGGGTAGTGAGATTTTAACCCGATAAACAGCTAAATGTTGAGAAGAATATCTTCCTTCATGAGCCCCATAGAATGCACCCAAACCCTTAGCCTGCGACTTAACTTTACATGTATTATTTAGAATGTGATCACTATCTCTCAAGTTGCTGCAAAATATTTCCCTAAAAAGGTCCATGTCTTCACCACTTCCAATTTTTGAACACCCAAATGCCAGGGGAAATTGGACTATTTAGGTTTTTTTCTTACCGTTGAAGCAGAGTACTTTGCTTTTAGAGGTGTTAACTTTTAAATGATGTGCAACCGCAGAGCCTCCATAAGATTATTGAAACCCTTAGGAGTAAGATCCAGGACCCCAAAGTCATTCACATAAAGGAGACATGAAACTGGCCATCTCCCAATATTCAGTGGGGATACCATTCTTTGTGAAAGGTAGGCAGGTATTCCCGCAATATATACGGAGAAAAGAGCAGTGGGCAAGAAGGCAGCTCCTCTTGATTCTCTTGGGTGGATTTTCTCCCCATCTTGAAAGTTTTTAGGGCCTGTGCGCTCAGAGGCCGGGAACAAATCCTGCTCTGGGTGGAGGTGCTTCACACGCTCTCCAGGCTTGAATGGCAAGCTAAGGCACGTAGCTTCAAATGCTGCCTTTGAAATGCAACCCAGGCATCTCCAGAAAGTGGAGGATGCCAACTCCCCTTTCCTGCTCCACATTTTGAAGGAAGATAGGCATGAACCTTAGTTAAAATAGGATTTGGACCCACATTCAGCCAGCATCACCTCTAATGTGGTACAGGTGATGTGTACCCCAGTTTTCAGTTTCCTCCATCTTGCTGGAGTGGGAATTAGACAATTAGGGTCAGGATTGTGCCCACTCCCCCACGGAAGTGGTCACATAAAGGTTATAGACACCCTAAATGTAGGTAGCCCATTGGCTACAACCTGTCTCTCCGGTAACATCCCTATATTTAGTATTTAGGTGGCACCCCTGAAGCCTAAATTTTAGATTTAATGGACCTAAGAAGAAAACAGACAAAGAAGAGCTGCTGACCCGAGAACGGAGTGTTTGCTGCAGAGTTTTGGAGCAAAATCCAGTCTCCTGCTTCAAGGGACTTGACTATTGTGGTGTGCTCCCCTGCAAAACATATGCAACAAAACGAACCAGAAGCAGTACATCAGCTCCCGATCAGATCGGTCCCCCACCAAGTGAGAGGACACCAGGACCTCTCAGAGCCACGCCATAGCAATACTCAAGGTACCGGACCACCTGCAAATGACACTAAGACGAAGACTCCAATCTGGGCTCCCACTGCCCAGGAAGCAAGCATCTCCAAGGGGCGCTGAGTTCCTAAGACCTACTTGGTCAGTGGCCCAGCTAACCCTAGATCATCCAAACAACCTACCTGCCCCTGACCACAAGACCCATCCTGATGCACAGAGCCCAACTGACATATCTGCTCTCCAACCATCCCGCCCGGCATGGGTCCAATGAACCAGCTGTGCTCCTGTGATCCTTAGACGTCATTTGGGGTCTCCTCGACTTACCTATAAGTCCCCTTGTGCAGCCTGTTTTGAGGTGGCCCCCTTCTTTGTAGCGCCTTTTTTGTGATTTGCTGATTAGATCTTTTCTTCCCTCTCCTTTTTTTATTTTGCCATTGCACCTGGGTTGTTTGTTGGCTGTTGAGGTGGCTGCGCTTAACTCTGACATCAATTTAGGCTTAAGGATAGAAAAGACTTCAAGTTCTGGATATGAAAATTTCACAGAATAACAAAACGCCACAGATTCCACGGGACATGGGTCGAAAAGATGTCTTATTGAAAGTGTAGGGCTTTCTAAATTAGATCCTTTTTTGGGAAAATTTCCAAGTGTCTTAACAAGGGGCTTTCCTGCTTTCAAGCAGAAATCAAGACTTGGGAACAGAGGAGTCAAAACTTTAATCGTGTCTTCTGGAGTCACCCCAGTAGATGCCCTTTGACAGGGAACTCTCTAATGAGCTTGGACTACCCTTCCCCTATCTTTTTTCCCTACTAGTTAGAAATTTCAGATTCATTGACTGTGTCTTGAATTAAATTGGACCCCACTACAAATTTTTCTAGAAGGGCTAAGATAGATGATAACATTCTCTTTAAGCAAAACAGTGAATTAGAGACTTTTGCCTCCTTGCCTGGAAGATTACATGACAAATTGCCAATTAGTTCCAAATCAAGTGTCACCGATAATTGAGATATTATTTAAGGATGTTACAAGGGTGTGCTACTAAAGATTTGTAGTCCAGTTGTCAATGAAGGCGTAAACTGAGTTTTTAAGTATAAACTTCTCTTGCAAACTCCACCTGTAAATAAGCTCCTGATCTATGACTGGAAGCAGGGTGCTTCCTCTTGGGCTATTACTACAATTTCCCAAATGGTGGGACTTGAAGGTTAAGAATGCAGAGAAAGGTTATCAGCACTTTGTCCAGTGGGGGGTGTTCATGTTGCAATTCATATAATTTGGGGTTGTTTTCTTTGTACCCAGAGCCGACCTGGTTCTTACCCTTTAGCACATTAGTGTGCAACAATATATTCCTCAAAGGGTTAGATTTAGTTTTGACGCAGGCCCGTGACACAATTCGGTAACCAGAGCGAAGTTTCCTTGCGGTCATTTTCGTCCTTCTCCACCTTTGACCATGGTATATACCTGATGGAGTTAATTGCACTTTGAGATCACCTTAAACTAGACACAATAATTTACGAGATGCTCCTTGCAGAGGGAAAGAGAATAAGTGCAATGTTCTTGCCTGGCCACTTGTTATTCAAACACTTTACGGTAACTAGGGAAGCACTTGGCAGCATAATGCACCAAGACCTGGCTCAGCCGCCTCCGCTCCCATGTGCTCACACCCCTGGCGATGCCCCCCATAAGGGGGCTTGCGCCATACTCAACAGTCTCCTCATCTCCTTAGTTTTTTCCTCCACCGTCCACCACCAGGCAAATAACACTACCATGCTTGAGCAGAATTAATTGTAGTCTGGGCCAGAAGGCTGCTGCAGTAGTATCAGGCAGTCGGAACGTACATGACTCGCGGGTGGGGGTGGCGCGTCGGGGGGCGCACAGGGGTTCACGCACTGGGGGGGCAATTTAAAAATACAAGTTTTAAAAAGTACCTGACCGGGTCTTGCGCTGCCTCCTCTCCTGGCCGGTACCAGGACAGAAGGCAATAGGCAAATAGTTGGTTGTGGGCCTCTCTGTTGGCCTCTCAGGAGGCATCGCAGTACAACTGTGTGGAGGCAAGAGTCAGCTAGTTGGTTGTAGGCCTCCCATGTGGCGCCACAGAGCAACAAGATAGGTGGCAGGGCAACAACCAGGAGGCACGGGGCAGCTAGCTGGTTGCGGGTTTCCATGAGCGGGGGTCGAGATGCATTCACCCCGCTGGACCAGACTCATGCTGCACTGCCACAAGCTTACCGGACTTAGAACCGGGCTCGATGGCACACTCCACCTCCTCAGCACAAATCACATGGGAGAACACTTGAACTGCACCTCTCCTCACTCCTTCTTGCCGTACTTGACACCGGGCTTGATGGGCTGCAGCGCCGCCTCATCACCAGCAGCACAGAAGCACTCACGATCCTCACCCAGCTTTCCCCACCACGCCCACAGCACAATACTGAATGCCTTCCATTTTGGTCTTTCCTCACAAAATAAAGACTTCATGGATAGCATTATAGCAATCCAAGCCTAGCACACAAGCTCATTCATGATGATCAATCGCATTACCTGGCGCAGAAATTAAAGTACTGTGGAGAACCGCAACAACTCGAAGCACAAACTCAAAGCCTTCGAATCCAATACATTCATACCTAGTCTCACCCCAATATAATTAGCCAAGGGGCATGCGGTCCCTATGGGGGAAGTGCAAGTCTCAACTTCCATGGCAATATGTAAAAATACATCCCTAGATTGGTTTATTCTTGGTTAGAAGCAGATTTTATTGAACACATTTCTAAACATGTAAATCCGCCGAGCGCATTGGATTGACCCATTATACCAATCAGATGACTGTTGTCAATCCGCGCGATCCCACCTTCTGACCAGAATAAACTGTGACGTGGGTTTACCCATAATAATTTCTGAATTTTATAGCTGGACGTATCCGCTCCACTTTACTCCATCGTCATGGCCAGAACACAGTATTATTGTTGATCTAATCAGATGGCAACTCCTGAGTTGCTAAATTAAAGTGATTGTATTTAGATTGGTGTGTATCTCAGACAGAGGACTCCCAGCAACTGTCTACTTGTGGCTCAGGGTCTCCTCTGGGTTGAAGCTGGAAGAGGCAACACAGTGCGCCTTTCTACAGCATCGCGGGGGAGCACCTTGAAACAAATGTGGGCGCTTCCAGAAGGTGAAGGATTTTTGCCACAGATAGTCTTGTCGCCGCAGGGACAGAAGCCCCAGTAACAATTACAGCAGGTGCAGGAAGGACAGGAAGGGGAGATGATGAACACGATAAGTGCTATTTTGGCAGCAGAGGGGGACAGACTTGAAATTACCACTGCACGACTTCGGATATCACCACAAAAACAAGAGACACGGAGAGGGTGAAAGAATCCTACAGTCTCTAGTGCAGGAGAAAATGCCACCCAAATAACACACCAAATAATAGGGGGAAAAAAGGTCCAGAAGCGAGGCAGAAGGACAACGAAGGCAAAACAGCCGAATAATCCAACGATGTGTAGCTTAAAAGAGAGCCAGGGAGTGAGTAAAAATGTAAATCAGGAGAAGGAGGAAACAATTGGCAAATCCACTAAATTGACTTAGAGTAGCTTGCCTACCTTCCAGCATCGTGAGGTAAAAGGTAGAAGAGTCAAGCTAGGTAGCACTACAAAACACTCCTTGGATTCCAAAATTAAGGTTAAGAACACGCCATCTCTATGGTCCTATTTTAAAGTTCAGCCTTAGGTGCTGAACGTTGCTGAGCAGGGGCGAATCTGAGAGAGTGTGCTAACTGACCAACACATACTCAAGACACTCGAGATATTAAAGACAGAATGGAAGGGCTAGATAGCTCTCCATATGTCGCAGTCTTGCTCTGAAATAGTTCTGATAGGCTCGACAAGATCGGAGTCTGAACACCAGCAGAAAGTATATCAAATCAGAACAGGAGCTGACAAAGAGCAAATTGAAGATGAAACCTCTGTGGAGCAAGTAAATGCAGGACCCTCGGTATCATCTATGGAGGCTCTTTTTTCCTCTCTATCTGTAGATATCAAAAAATGGTTTTGCCGCCTCCGAAGCAAATCAAGGAGAGATTCGGCAATTCTGCGAATCTCTAGACAAAAAGGTCGATCTCTTAAATTCCAGAACCGTGGCTTTAGAAAGCTCGGTGGAGGAAATAAGAGGGTTGCCAAATCTGACATTGCTCAACTTAAGAAGGATGAGATATCTTTACGAGACAGACTTGAGTAAATAGAGAACAATTCACGAAGTAACAACCTCCGTCTCTTAAATATTTCAGAAGGTAGAGAAGGAGATAATATTAAGTCCTTCGTAGTGACCCTTATAAAGGAGTCAATACAGATAAAAGAAACGGATTATGATTTAAAAAGAGATATACAGATGAGCCATAGAGATCCTTTTAGGAAACATCCACATCATCCTAAGCCGAGGAAGATCCTCATACATTTTCTGACATTTTCTTTAAAGGAAAAAATCCAAAATTATGCCCTGAAGCAAAAATCATTAAAATCCAGGGACTTTTCCTACGAAATTTGCTCTGACTTGTCTTTGGTCATATTGTATAGACAATGGGAGCTGGGGAGGAGCTGGGGAGGAGCTGGGGAGGAGAATGGATGAATTTAAAAAGCTTGGGGCAACTATACATCTAAAGTTTCCTGCACTCCTGAAGAGCATGTACAATAATAAGATGTATAATCTAAAATCAGTTCAGGAGGCAGATGAACTTTTGGAATGCTTAGGAAAAACTGCAGAATAGTTTAGTAGTCATTTCTTTTGCTTTTCACTGTATATTGATTTAATAGCTAAGCCCAAGACCCCAATCTGTAACTTAAATCTTTAAAATAGGGGTGGAATGAAGGGAGAAGAAGAGAGAAGAAGAGAGATGAATAGATAAGAAAAGGAAAAAGATGGGAAAAGGGAAGGAAATTAATTCAAAACCCCTAATATTTAGCAAGAAAACTGGAGAAAGGAATCCCTTATCCGTACATTGTCAACATCATACATATGAAATATTACATGTATAAGGGGACTTCATGGGTACCCCGGTAACAGAATCTGGACTACCAGTCCAGGTAATTGAGGGTTGGGTTCTCCAGGGAGGGAAACAGGGGAGGGGTTCCCGAAGGGCTTGCAAGGGAGCACGGGGTGGGGAGCATGAGGAAAAAAAAATATAAAATAATCCTCATTTGTCATATGGTCTGATTAATCGATATTTATTGTGTAGGACAGATCGGTTGTTTCTATTGTGGGAGCAGAGTGGCAAGAGATGTATCATCCTAAAATCCCTAGCTTTTAAACCATTATGAAGAATATACAATTTTTATCCTGGAACGTAAATGGTTTGAGAGTAAAATCCAGAAGGGCAACAATTATACAATATTTGAAAGACTCCCCCACTGAGATTATTATTTTGCAGGAAACCTACCTTTTGAAGCAAGAACTCCTAAAAATGTGTTAAAAAGTTTAATGGATTGAACATCTCATCTGTTCAGATCAGAGCGCTAGTAATAGAGGTGTAGCCATTTTAATAAAGAATCAAGCTAAGACTAGAGTGCTGAAATCTCTGGCAGACCCAGGTGGCAGGTGGGTTATTGCTAGATTATTTATTCAGGGTTTTTTAAAACTATTTTTTCACATCTTTTAGAATTTCCAGAGCCTAATATCTTGGCGGGCGACTTCAACATCGTTCTAAACGCTTTACTAGATAAATCCCCAAGCAGTAGAGAAAATACAACATCAAAAACCTGGGCCTACTTACAAACAATGACGGCACAGATGGGATTATGTGATGTGTGGAGGGAGAGATCGGGCGTTCAGCTAGGTGTTTCTTTCTACAATATTAATTACCATCACAAATCCAGAATAGATTACATATTGGTTAGCCATGACCTGAGGGTTAAAATCAAGGACATAGGCTATCTGACTTCTCATCTGTCTGATCATGCTGTTGTATATATGGCATTGATTTTAGAAGAGAGGGAATGCTCAAGGATATGGACTTTCGATTGCTCTTTATTGCTAGATGAGCCCGAAGTAGAGTTTTTAATCTCAGGAAACTGAGTTTTTCTTCAACACAAATGTGGGCTCAGCCAATATCTCTGTAGTTTGGGTTGCCTGGAAGGCGTTTTTAAGAGGCATAGTTATGAGTAGGGTTAGCTACAAGAATAAGAAATATAGGGAAGAGGTTACGCAAATTGAGTCTGAGATGAAGGTAGTAGAGCTCACCTTAAACAATGAAACTGACTCTGGGAACTTTCAAGAACATTTGGCGAACCTCTCAAGCTTAAAAGATCAGTTAGATAATAAGATTCAGTTGAGGCTCACCAAAAAATGGGAGGCTAGTAAGCTTGCCCATTTTGAATATGGTGAGGGCGCCAGTAAATTACTAGAGTAGAAAGTGAAGACCGATAGAGCGTGTAATATCATAAAGTATATAGAAAATGAAGATCGAAGTATTGCGGTCTCTACAGATGAAGAGATTGGAGGATAATATAGTAGACACTACTAGTGTGAATGAGTGGCTAATGGTATGTGAGCTTGCCTCCTTAAGTCACGTACAACGAGAGAACTTAGATCGAGACATAACACAGTTGGAGGTTAATAAGGTGATCTATGCATGCAAGAGAGGGAAGGCCACAGGGCCGGATGGACTGCCTATAGAACTATATAGAGCTGTAGGAGAAGCTATGACATTGCTTTTTAAAAAAAAATCCTCGCAGAAGGTGTCAGGCTTCCCATTTCATGGGGAGAAGCCACCATTTCGCCGATCTTGAAGCCAGGAAAAAATCCAACGGAATGTGGATCTTATAGACCCATTTCACTTTTGAATACTGATTATAAGGTCTTCACAAGGATTTTAGCAGATAGGCTGGGAACAGTGGCTGGTGGACTATTTCATCCTGACCAGAAGGGCTTTGTGAAAGGTAGGAATCTTTCAAATCTTACATATGATTTTATAGGCGCTATTGATGAATGATGCGGCTCGCCTTGTTTTCAAGGTCCCCCGCTGTACCCATGCCTCACCCATGCCTCACCCCTCCTGCGCCAACTCCACTGGCTTCCGATTAGGCAACGTATAAAATTCAAAGGACTCTGTATTGCACATAAAGCCATCTTTGGCCAGGCACCAAAATACAACAAAGACAGCCTAGCCAATTATTTTCCAACCAGAGCACTCCGATCTTCGGAGGCTCGGCTCTGAGTCTGCCCCCGCTCCCGCCTGGTTTCCCTCGGTGGCAGAGCTTTTTCCACCAGTGTTCCACAGATTTGGAACAAGCTCCCTGTTAGCATCCGAAAGGAACGTGCCCTGTTCCCATTCAGGAAACAACTAAAGACCCTACTTTTTAAGGAAGCCTGGGCCACACAGTAGCACCGTCTCCCTACCAGTAATCCAAAGCAGTTGCCCTCTCTCAAGCGCTTAGAGACCGTTGGTGATAAGGCGCTATATAAATATAAATATAAATATAAATTACAATTGATATTGCCTCCGCTTTCTCGTTACCTCTTGCAGCCATAACACTCTACGCCACTAAGGCTTTTGATAGAGTCAACTGGGTCTATCTTGATGCAGTATTAAATAGGCTTGGGTTTGGTGAAAAATTCAGTCGAGCTACTCAGCTTATTGATAGTGACCCCTCGGCTAGACTTTTAGTCAACAGTAAACTGACAAACCCTTTTAAGATCACTAGGGGAACTAGGCAGGGCTGTCCTCTCTCCCCGCTCCTTTTCGATTTATATATTGAACCCTTTGCTCAGCGTTTGAGAGATAGTGCTGGCATTCCACCTTTTAGATTTAGAGAATGGGAGAGAAAGATAGCTCTTAATGAGAATGATGTCTTAATTCTTTCATCCGATCTCGAGACATCTTTTCCCCAGATCATTAAGTTGGCACAAGATTTTAGGCAGGTTTCTGGTTATGAGGTCAATGCGACAAAAACAGATATCAAGGCCTGGAACCTACCAGATTGTCAGCTACCGATTATGCATGAAATAAGTTATTTGGGGGTTAAGATTGTTCAGAACATTGACAAGATAGCAGAGACTAATTTAGTTAACGTATTTAAAGAATGCCAGAGGCTTATGAAGTCTTTGGCTCATCTTCCACTGTCTATAATAGGAAGGATAAATTTAATTAAGATGGTCATACTTCCCAAAATTACTTTTTTCTTTGACACCATTCCCTTGCACTTTGATAAAAGAGAGATCGACAAACTCCAGCAAGCAATACATTCTTTTGAATGGGCCTATAAGGCTACAAGAATAGCTTGGAAAAATCTCAGGCGTAGGAGGGAGAAGGGACGTCTAACACTACCTGACCTACAGTATTATGCCTGGGCTTTTCAGATGTCACATTCAAGAATGCTATTAAAAACACCAGACCACACAGGGACAGGGGTAGTGTTCTTTGCTATGTTAAAAGGAGGGGACCTTCCTTGGGAGGGATTCCTGTTCAAATTTGGGGATCAAAAATTCTTTAAGAAGATCAAGCTGGAAGTCCTATTGGGGATGGCTCGTATTTGGGCTAGAATCAAACAATGTACAGGCCAAAATTACTTATCGAGTTTGGCCCCTCTTTGGGACTCCCCAGGGGCTCCGGGCTGCCTAAAAGATTATTTAGCTATACCATTAAAGAATGCGGGAATGAAAATATGGAGGGATCTGTCCTTAGATGGTTCTCTTAAACCATGGATACTACTACATAACACACTAGAGGGGGGCCTGTCTAGATTCAAATATCTTCAGTTTCAGAGTTGAACCCAGGGTTTTAAAAAGCCAATAGGCATAGGGAATACCTTAGAAGAACAATTAGTCTCCAGGCCACCAGGAAGGAAGGAAGTTGAGGGCAACTCCCAGGGAAGTTCTGAAGGTCACAGGGGGTATTAGGCTGAAGGCCAGGTGTGTACATATGGATGTTTCCTACCCAGGCAGGGAGGAATCCCCCATGTGGGGCTTGCACTGCCTTGGAGTTTGGCTTTTCACAATGTATACTCCTGGGGTGTTGCTGATTCTCCTGTGTGGCCTCAGAGCACATCCTCACTGTCCAGGCAGTGTGGAAGTGCATGCACCTTCCTACACAGGCTAGGAAAAGGTGGTGACAAGGTGTTCTGAAATATGGACCAGTCTGCCGATGCAGACCAGGGAGAGCTCATGTGCACCTGTGGGCATGTGTCCGCGTGCTTGCCCCCATAGTGCTAGTGGCAAGATGACCTGTCACAGGTCAGGTTTGCGCAATCACACGTGTGAGGGGATCAACCTGATTCTGGCTGGCCCAGGCAAGGTGGTGAGCACCTACCTGCACCTAGATTGCTAGGGCCTGGGTAAGCCCATGGCCCGGTCTGTGTGCACTGGCATCTATTATGATAAAACTCATGAGCAACCTGCTATTGCAGCCGCTGTATGTGTGCACCCGCATCTACTGTGCCCGCGATGTGCAGCCTGTCATTGCAGGCCGGTGAGTGCACACTAACACTAGTATCAGTTACACCTGTGTCCCATCTGCAGACTTGGATGGGAGCACTTGCACCCCTGGTACTGGGGACTATGTGTCTGATTTGCCATCGCAGGACTATTTGCACACTAGTGCATGTGCGCCCAGGTAGTGAAGAGTATTTCTATGTGTTTTCTACCTATGAGGTTTGCTCTTTCCATATGTTAACAAGGGGAAGTGGTTGACATAACTTCGGGCTACAGTAGGGGATTGCAGTGGAGCAGCTTCATGACGTTTCCTGTCAATGGATTCACCATGCCAAACTCTTTTCAATAGTAAAGGGAATTATGGCACTTAGAAATGATACTTATAGAATATGGAAACTTCTATGCTCTAAGAGTCTTGTGTGCCATGGTGCCTGGCTCCAGTGGACACCAGAGGTTGGAGGAGCACCTTTGTGCACTCACCTGCGACAGTCATAAACCATTGGCATACCACTGAAATAAAAGACCTCTGCTATTTGAGGTTCAAATGGGATAGATTAGAAAGGAAAGGTTTTGACACTTGGCCTCTAGTGGCCAGAGCATGGCCACATTGAACATTAAAATCTACATTCCACACTCCCACGGCAGACAGGCCTACGATTTTGGGGAGACATCTGTGGTTCAAAGTGAAACCCCTTAAACCACCCCTACCTTCAAAGACACATGACAGTATAACTACTGGATCATCCTTCAGCAAAGTGTGAGATACCCTTGCGGGGACAAGGGACTGGAGAACCTGTCTGCATGGTGCACATTGCCAGAGGACTCTGTTGTGCACATGAAGGATTGTTGCCCATGAAGGGGACCGAGTGCTCTTTCTGAATATTGTCTGGTCTCTGTCGAAGACCTGCTGAAATGTGCTCTTGAAGGGCCTGTCAATGGCTCTCCTGTTCTCTCAGAGATCTCAGGAACATCAAAGACCTCCTTCAAGGGACCTACACCATCTACCTGTGACATCTCGAAAGCGGAGTACTCTAAAATGCCCAGATCAGCTACTGGATCCCAATTGGTATCACAGTGTGAGCTCAGAATGAAGACTTGACTCTGGGGATTGGATTCTCTAGTGCACAGCCTCAGAAACCTTGCCTGAATCTAAGGTGTGTGTTTCCTGTACTGCATGGACCCTGACACTCATAAGCGTCTAGTTGGTGGTGAGCAGATTCACCGGTTATGGGACCCCGCGCGGCCAGTTTTGTCAATCTTGCCGCATCTCTCTTGCACAACACGCCGACTACATGCTCATTGCTTGTGGTCTCTGATTCACAAGGTGTGACCCTCAGACATGGGGTTGTACCCATAGTCGTGCCTCATTCTACCTCTGCTGAACGTGCGCCTCTGTGTGTGACCACACTGGTCTGGTGCAACCTGTATCATTGTGCACTAGATGTTGTGCCTCATTTCCAGGAAGGTAAGGAATTTGTAAAATGTCTTTGTGTGTGTCCGGAATTGCCTGGTGCAACCCATCTCAATGTGTATTGGTCACTTGGGCCTCATTTCCAGGGAAGTACGGAATTTGCAACTCTTCGTGTCTGAGCCCTGAAGTGTCTAGTTTGACCTATACCAATGCACACCAGATGGTGTGCCAGGATTGACTGGGCATGACCCTGTTAAATGAGTACCCGTTGGGGTGCCTCCACCCATCGAGAGTCTCCAAGTGTTAGTCCCATTCATTGGTTGTTCCCCTTTGACCCTCATCAGAGCAGACCTACTGCCCTCTCCACCACTGCCCCCTCTTGAAAAGATCTTGGCACCAGGTGGTAGAGAGAGAGAGAGACTGACTGGGCTGAAGGAGCACTTTTGAGAAATTCAAGAGTGACTTCTAAACCACCCTTGTTTACGAATGCCTCCTAATTAGAACTTGCTGCATAACCCCACCTGCTGCCAAAGGAAACAGACTAAATGTGACTTTGGCACGTGTTGCCTAGTATCCAGGAGGAGGGGCTGGTTTTCTTCCATCCTGGGTTATCGGACAATCAAGTGTGAACTAGAGGGAGGCTGGGCCATGGAGTCTGCAGGGCGCCATCCATTGACCTGCTGGGTCCCAGTAGTACTCACCACATTAGGGTGCCGAGTACGTATGTGTGCTCGAGTGTTCTGTATGAACTGGGCTGATACCTGTTTCACCATGTAGTCGTGCAGAGTGAATGTGTGTGAGTGGAAGGGATAGTCGTTGGGCCAACTGTGATTTACAATACTGGCCGGCGTTGCCGCTTTATATGTTGATTTCATGACAAAAGCACAATACATTCACCATTGGGTTTATCACCGTGGCTCTGGTCCGCTGTGCTGCTATAAAGTGTTCTAGTTTCTTGTATAAACATACTTGTGATATCGCTGTGACCAGGGGTACCCTATAACTGTGTGGGATTGTATTTTCCGGATTGCTAGAGTGTGCCTGGTGTGGACACCATGTTGCACTGCATAAGGGTGCTCTCTGTGTGGGGGGGTTAGATTAGGAATTGTCCACAACGTGCACGCTGTTGACATCATAACAAGTGCTAATAATATATCCAAAGTTGTTTTTAATGCACAAAAGTATATGATTTTTATGTTATAATGATTGAATATGTGTGCTGAATACCAGCTTTATTTACATGCATTCTGTGTGGAGTCTCTTTTGAGATGCTCACTTTATTTATTGCGTATGACTGCTGTGCCTTTGGTTTACTCATTGCCTCTGAGGAACGCCTGATGGCTCAGTGCTGAGCTGGCTAAGGGGTGAGCAGAGGTTATACAGCAAGTGTAATCACCCACCCTTGATAGGAGTGGTAGGTCCTGCCTGGCTGGGGGCCTCCCTTCACACGAAAGGGCTGGTTCCAAGAAAGACCATGCCATCCATTTTGTGCATCACCTGCACTTTCGAAAGGTGCAGTGCTCAAACATGTATTTTCAATATACATCCCATGCTATCTAGAAGAAGTTTACAGCCCTCATCAAAATAGCTTCAATGAGCCATTTGAGTTGTGCAGGAGTCAAGCTAATTGCTCTCACAGTGTACTAAGCAAAAAAAACACAGGTCCTGGCTGGCCACAGGAAGTAATTAGTCCATGTCAGAAGGTAACATGCAAGCAGATAATAATGATTTTCTGGACACTATTAAATAAAGTTTAGATCATATTAAGAACACAGAATACAAGCTGATTGTACAATTGCACTAACACGCACTTTGGAAGCGAAGGGGTACCTGGTAGTCACCAGCTGTGAGAGTAACATACAAATCCACACATAAAAGCGGTAAGGCACAGTGGGCTGAGCAGCTGTTACACATATTTCCTTTGTTCTTTGTTAGTTTATGCATTTGTTTTTTCCTTCTTTTGTTAATCTATTGATATCACATAGCCATTTGCAAGTATCAATACTATCACCTTCTCTATATGCTAAAACATGTAAAGGAAAACAGTAATAGACATGTAATAACGTGTGTGGTCTACAGGACAACTTGGACTGTGTGCTAATAGTAACCATCCTGCCTTTCTGTCCCTCCTCTCCTTACTTGATCGATTAATGGACACAAATCGTGACTGCACCCAAAAATGTTAGTTTTTCACAATATTTCTATTGTCCTGGAAGTGCAAGCGAATGTACATGTACCATATCAACTGTATCACCAAAACGTCCGGTACTGCTTGCATGCAGGTATTGTTTGTATTAAAAACATAAAATCAATAAAACAGATTTACACAAAAAAAGAACACAGAGATGAGTTGTAAAGATTGGAGAAAGCATAATAAGAGTCACATGTCTTGCTGGGCAGATAATTCACTGCCCAGCGAGGGTCTGTGTAAGAGATGAAAGCACACTGTCTTAGGTGAGAGACTATACACACACACACACACACATGCAGTACCTGTCTGCCAGGGAGAAGGATGGGTGGTGATCTGGTGGAGAGCATCTATAGTCAAACTCTCCTGCCCACCTCTTGTGGTAGAAGCTACCCATTGTACTGCTGCGGGACCAAGTGGATATGATCCCTGGATTTCAAGCTGTCTCTCTGTGACCTACCATGGGTAGCCTTGAGGTCATAAGTTATAAGCGGCAGACCCTGAAGCAGAGGTCGGCCCGGGACCAGGGTTCAACTCCCGTCACGGCAGGGTCTAGGGTCAATGTCCGCGGACTCGATAATTCTCGCCTAGGTGCCTAAGCTAACCATGGGTCCCACTCTGCAACTCTGGGCAATAGCTTGCTTAATCTCCACAACAGCCCTATCAGTGCCGGGGATGCCTGGCTTTACCTTGGGGGTGCCCAGGAGGGACCTTCTCACAGGGAAAGCCAGGACGGGTTCCCCAGCGGTATACAGCGCCAGGACACTGCGTGATGGAGTAACAGTGCGCTTTACAAGTATACATTTACATTTACATTTACATTACACATGAGTTCAATCATTATCACTAAAAAGCAAATAAATGATGGAAGTGGCACTATACATGCCCCATAACAAAACCAGTCCTCTGTATGTGGCATGACTCGCATCCTTACAATGATGCACAACAGGTTGCAGCTACAGAAACCAATGTTGATGAATACCAGTCATGAGAGATGTTGCTGTTTCTAACACTGTGACAAACTTAACACGGGAAGCAACTGATGTGTATGGAAGCAGGTTTCTAAACGAATCATTATGCACTTTAAGTTAATATTAGAGAGATACAAATGTAATGTGTTCTTCCTTGGTTTAATAATCTTAGGTTCATTAGGATGACATAGATAGGCCTAGATCTATGTTTTAAAGATACACTTATAAACTGCATGTGAATTGCAGTATCTGACTGCCATGTTTTCTCTTTCTTTCCTGTGCACTGAAGAGCCTTAAATGTGAACTTTATTATTATATTAAATGTTCAAAATTCAATCTGACTAGCAGTCTTGCTTGCACTGTATCATTTTTTAAATAGAGTGTATGCTTTTCTGTTTATGACGTTCCTGGAGAGGATGCATTTACAACTCTGTACAACTGAAGGCATGGCTTGGCAGGTCGGGCTGGACTGTTCCCATGAGGCACAGGGTCAGACTGATTTGCATATAGCCATGTCTGAACTGGGGTGGCAGAGTGGGCTAAAGAACGGTGATGGATCAAACCCAGATCTTTTGACTGGGTGTGAGTGTTTGATTGGTTCAGATGCCCCGTCCATCACCATCCCCTTTTGTACCGCTTTTGGCCACCATAAGTGTGGCAGGGTATGCTCAGACGTGAGTCCCTTGCTCACTTTGCCACTGGATTCAAGCAAGCCGGGCTGAAGACGGCTGTAATGCCAGAAACCGGTCCTCGGAAGCTTTTTTCCGGTCCAGGGAAGGCATGGCTTGGCAGTTCGGGCTGGACTGTTCCCATGAGGCACAGGGTCAGACTGATTTGCATATAGCCATGTCTGAACTGGGGTGGCAGAGTGGGTTAAAGAACGGTGATGGATCAAACCCAGATCTTTTGACTGGGTGTGAGTGTTTGATTGGTTCAGATGCTCCGTCCATCACCATCCCCTTTTGTACCGCTTTTTGCAGCCATAAGTGTGGCAGGGTATGCTCAGACGTGAGTCCCTTGCTCACTTTGCCACTGGATTCAAGCAAGCCGGGCTGAAGACGGCTGTAATGCCAGAAACCGGTCCTCGGAAGCTTATTTCCGGTCCAGGGAAGGCCTGGCTTTGCAGTTCGGGCTGGACTGTTCCCATGAGGCACAGGGTCAGACTGATTTGCAGATAGCCATGTCGGAACTGGGGTGGCAGAGTGGACTAAAGAACGGTGATGGATCAAACCCAGATCTTTTGACTGGGTGTGAGTGTTTGATTGGTTCAGATGCTCCGTCCATCACCATCCCCTTTTGTACCGCTTTTGGCCGCCATACGTGTGGCAGGGTATGCTCAGACGTAAGTCCCTTGCTCACTTTGCCACTGGATTCAAGCAAGCCGGGCTGAAGACAGCTGTAATGCCAGAAACCGGTCCTCGGAAGCTTGTTTCCGGTCCAGGGGACGCATGGCTTGGCAGTTCGGGCTGGACTGTTCCCATGAGGCACAGGGTCAGGCTGATTTGCATATAGCCATGTCTGAACTGGGGTGGCAGAGTGGGCTAAAGAACGGCGATGGATAAAACCCAGATCTTTTGACTGGGTGTGAGTGTTTGATTGGTTCAGATGCTCCGTCCATCACCATCCCCTTTTGTACCGTGTTTGGAACATCTGGTCACGCTAGACCGGGCAAAGTCAAAAGTTCTGGCCAACTACATTGGATCACAGGTAGGATACAGGCACTCAGAAAATTACCTTGATCCGGGCTGCATCGCTGTTGAAGAAGATGTGAGGTGCAAACTAAGCGATGCGTCAGTGTCGTGCCATGCAGTGGATGAGATGCAACGATTTTCTCCAAATGAAGAACATACTTCCATTTGTCCCAAGTTTCTTGTGGATAAAGCATCTAAGATTTCGAGAAGTTCATTCAGGGTAATTAGGCGACCTGGATATCTCTCTGATTTTGTTTAAATATTAATGTTTGTGTACAGATATATTTTTCATATTACGTTGTAAGGAAGGGAGATGTGTGGTATTTCATCTTCCTAGTTATCTCAGCATGTTATCTTATGAATGCCTTATGTTATGTCAAATGGTAATCCTAGGCATGTCATGACGCTCTAGGCATGAGAAGGTTCTGTATTATATAGTTGTTGCTGTTGCCTGCTTGCTGATGGATGGGATCTTTCTCTTGGAATAAACAACTTGGAAATAGCATTCCTGTATCCTGAGTTTATTCACCAGGAATGCTTCACAAAGTCATTGTGGATAAGTCTTGAAACATAGTCATAGCAGAGCCTGCAAACACAATCAGGTCACATTTTCTTGCCGCTGATAACATCTCCTTCAGTTTACAGTAGTGGAACCAAGAAGTGTATCAGAAATTAGTTTGTTCTTGATCTGGAAGGCATGAAAAACTTGATGCATTTGGTCCAGTACGATAAGATGATATTTTGGTTTTACCAGAAGAGCATTAAACAGGCTCCTCAAGTAGGATTCCAGTTGGTCCCTGAGATTGTCCCTGGAATACCTCTGATACATACATTAATGCGCCGTGATCTTTTATTACCTTAATCGATTTTTTACAAAAGTGCTTGATGTTGATTTTCCAGTTTACTGACCCTAACCTCTAGATCACCATGATTGTGAGCTCGCTCTGTTGCTGCTTCTTCTTACTTTTCCACTCTATTGTCTGAATTCTAGAGGAAGCGGTCAAGCTCCGACACCACCCCAGTGAGACCCTGTCATACCATCAACATTTCGTTCCAAATTTAGCAGGTGGCTATCCGCCTTAGTGGCAGGAGCCTCCATGTTGCTTTCAATAGGTAGAGATGATGATCGATCTGATTGATTCTCGTCTGGGGTCCACTGGGATCGTTTAAATTACAGTTTTTGTACCTTCAGGAAGTGCTTTAATTTAGAAGACTTGGTCTGGTCGACTTCCTACTCAATGTTGTTAGGGTCTACGGACTATAATCAAGCTGGGTTCCAGATAGTGTTGTCCTGATCGAGCCCATATGTCTATTCCCAAAAGAGATCAGGCGAGTGACACTGTAGAAATTTCAATCTGTGTTACGCCTGCAGTCCCTCACAACATTTGCTTAAGAGTCATTGAGTTCTTTGGTCTCCTCCTAGGTCTGGGCGTAGCCCATCCAGTTGTCCACCAGGGGAGGTTTGCCATCTGTGCTCCCCTTGGGCAATACACTGGGGGTTCACAGAGCTCTAGACCAAGGGACAGGTTCCTCCAACTCCACCAGAGGATCAGGGACAGAGTTGACACACACCCATCCTCATTGTGCTCCTTGTTAGTGGTGAATGGCCATCCCCACATGCACCACAGGACCCTCACCTTCTTTCCAAGCAGGTCGTTTCTGTTGTGGATGGGGTAGATAGCTCCTGCCATCATGTTTTTGCTTCCCTCTGACTTTGGATCACTGCACTGTCGATCATCTGTTCATTTCTGGGTGGGCCGGATTTGACATTCTGGGTATCACCATTTAATGCTTCCCAGACCTCCAGAGCATTTCTCCTAGCTTCCAGCACCTCACAGCACCTCAAGTTTTTCCACATCCCATGGTGAAGCATTAACCCCTTCGCTGCTAGGCCTTTTCCCCTCCTGTGCTGAGGCTTTTTTTGGCGTTTTGGAGTAGTGCGCGCTTAGGCCCTTGTAACTTTTTGACCACATAAGGTATCCACGCCAAATTTGCGTCCTTTTCTTTCAACATCATGTGGATTCTAAAGGCGCCCAGGGTTTGTGGATTCCCTTGGAGGGGTCCCATAAATTAACCAAAATATAGTGATTTTTTTGTTTTTTTCAGAAAAATGGGAAAAACGGGCTGCAAATGAAAGCCTCTGGGTTTTTCCCTGAAAATGGTATCACAAAAGGGTTTGTGGGGCTGAAATCTCCATTTTCTCAGCTTTCAGGGAATGACAGACTTTTGTCAGAGAACCGAAATTTTTCACTCAGTTTTGGCATTTTTCTGGGACATAGCCTATTTTTGCTATTTTTAGAGCTTTCCACCTCCTTCCAGTTAATGGTAGAAATGAGTTTGAAAGCAATAATGGATCCTGGAAAGCTTTACATTTTCGAAAAGTAGACAAAATTTTGAATTCAGAAAGGGGTCATTTGTCTAAATCCATGAAGGTTTCGTTATAGAAACTAACAGTTAGATATTGGAATATTTGAAATTTTGTTGAAAAAAACAGCCTTTTGTCTCAACGTTTTCACCTATAACTTTTTCTAATTTTGACAGCTCTTGGAAAGCAATATACCGTTACATTTGTTAGACCTTCCTGGTTGTGGGTATATATAGGACTTGTAGTTTCACCAAGAACCCGACGAATCCAGATCCAAAAACTGAGCAGCAACTTGCAATGGTATTTTTTCATTTACTGGGTATAGTGCACTTTGTCTTGAAAAATGTATACATGGAATAATCTGTATGAAAGACACCTATGTATTTCTGAATTGGGTACAAATTATAGACTTCAGAAACAGTATATAATTGCACATTTTCAAAGTTGGGAATACTCATACTAGCATGAGAATTATTGGTCATTTTTCATAAAGATTTTTTTTTTACACAATGTCTTTCATTCAAAGGGAGAAATGCATAAAAGCTCAATTGGTAATAACAGTTGATATACAAATCTGAATTACCCCAAGTGTCCCGATAAAAACGGTACCTCACTTGTGTGGGTCGGCCTTGTGCCTGCGACAGGAAACGGCGCAAAATGCAACGTGGTCACACCTAAATTTAGCAGTTACAAATTGACCCTTTTTTGGCAAAGTGCCTACCTGTAGTTTTTGCACCCTAGCTCTGCCGGCACCTAGGGAAAACTAGAAAACCTATACATTTTTGAAAAGTAGACACCCAGGGGAATTCAGGATGGGGTGACTCGACTGCCTACCACCAGGTTTTGTTACCCAGAATCCCTTGCAAAGCTAAGATTTTGACAAAATAAACACATTTTCCTCACATTTCTGTGGTGGAAAGTTCTGGAATCTGCGTGGATCAACAAATTTCCACCCACCCAGCGTTCCCCCAGGTCTCCCGATAAAAACAGTACCTCACTTGTGTGGGTCGGCCTTGTGCCTACGACAGGAAACGGCACAAAATGCAACGTGGTCGCACCTCAATTTCCCAGTGAAATTTTACGTTCTTTGGAAAAAGAGACTACCTTTTGTTTTTGAGCCGTAGCTCTGCCAGCACCTAGGGAAACCTAGGAAACCTATACATTTTTGAAAACTAGACACCCAGGGAAATTCAGGATGGGGTGACTCGTCTGCCTACCTCCAGGTTTTGTTACCCAGAATCCCTTGCAAATCTAAAAATTTGACAAAAAAAACACATTTTCCTCACATTTCTGTGGTATAAAGTTCTGGAATCAGCGTGGATCAACAAATTTCCACTCACCCAGCGTGCCCCCAGGTCTCCCGAAAAAAATGGTACCTCACTTGCGTGGGTAGGCATAGTGGCTGCGACATGAAACAGCGCAAAACGCAGAATGGTTGCACCTCAATTTCCCAGTGAAATTTAGCACGATTCGGACAAAAAGACTACCTTTTGTTTTTGCGCCGTAGCTCTGCCAGCACCTAGGGAAACCTAGGAAACCTATACATTTTTGAAAACTAGACACCCAGGGCAATTCATGATGGGGTAACTTGTCTGCCTACCCCCAGGTTTTGTTACCCAGAATCCCTTGCAAACATAAAAATTTGACCAAAAAAACACATTTTCCTCACATTTCTGTGGTAGAAAGTTCTGGAATCTGCGTGGATCAACAAATTTCTACCCACCCAGCGTGCCCCCAGGTCTCCCGAAAAAAATGGTACCTCACTTGCGTGGTTAGGCATAGTGGCTGCGACATGAAACAGCGCAAAACGCAGCATGGTTGCACCTCAATTTCCCAGTGAAATTTAGCACGATTCGGACAAAAAGACTACCTTTTGTTTTTGCGCCGTAGCTCTGCCAGCACCTAGGGAAACCTAGCAAACCTATACATTTTTGAAAACTAGACACCCAGGGCAATTCAGGATGGGGTGACTCGTCTGCCTACCCCCAGGTTTTGTTACCCAGAATCCCTTGCAAACATAAACATTTGACCCAAAAAACACATTTTCCTCACATTTCTGTGGTGGAAAGTTCTGGAATCTGCATGGATCAAAACATTTCTACCCACCCAGCGTGCCCCCAGGTCTCCCGAAAAAAATGGTACCTCACTTGCGTGGGTAGGCATAGTGGCTGCGACATGAAACAGCGAAAAACGCAGCATGGTCGCACCTCAATTTCCCAGTGAAATTTAGCACGATTCGGACAAAAAGACTACCTTTTGTTTTTGCGCCGTAGCTCTGCCAGCACCTAGGGAAACCTAGCAAACCTATACATTTTTGAAAACTAGACACCCAGGGCAATTCAGGATGGGTTGACTCGTCTGCCTACCCCCAGGTTTTGTCACCCAAAATCCCTTGCAAACATAACAATTTGACCAAAAAAACACATTTTCCTCACATTTCTGTGGTGGAAAGTTCTGGAATCTGCGTGGATCAACAAATTTCCACTCACCCAGCGTTCCACCAGGTCTCCCGAAAAAAATGGTACCTCACTTGCGTGGGTAGGCATAGTGGCTGCGACATGAAACAGCGCAAAACGCAGCATGGTCGCACCTCAATCTCCCAGTGAAATTTAGCACGATTCGGACAAAAAGACTTTCTTTTGTTTTTGCGCCGTAGCTCTGCCAGCACCTAGGGAAACCTAGGAAACCTATACATTTTTGAAAACTAGACACCCAGGGAAATTCAGGATGGGGTGACTCGTCTGCCTACCTCCAGGTTTTGTTACCCAGAATCCCTTGCAAATCTAAAAATTTGACCAAAAAAACACATTTTCCTCACATTTCTGAGGTATAAAGTTCTGGAATCAGCGTGGATCAACAAATTTCCACTCACCCAGCGTGCCCCCAGGTCTCCCAAAAAAAATGGTACCTCACTTGCGTGGGTAGGCATAGTGGCTGCGACATGAAACAGCGCAAAACGCAGAATGGTCGCACCTCAATTTCCCAGTGAAATTTAGCACGATTCGGACAAAAAGACTACCTTTTGTTTTTGCGCCGTAGCTCTGCCAGCACCTAGGGAAACCTAGGAAACCTATACATTTTTGAAAACTAGACACCCAGGGCAATTCATGATGGGGTAACTCGTCTGCCTACCCCCAGATTTTGTTACCCAGAATCCCTTGCAAACATAAAAATTTGACCAAAAAAACACATTTTCCTCACATTTCTGTGGTAGAAAGTTCTGGAATCTGCGTGGATCAACAAATTTCTACCCACCCAGCGTGCCCCCAGGTCTCCCGGAAAAAAATGGTACCTCACTTGCGTGGTTAGGCATAGTGGCTGCGACATGAAACAGCGCAAAACGCAGCATGGTCGCACCTCAATTTCCCAGTGAAATTTAAGCACGATTCGGACAAAAAGACTACCTTTTGTTTTTGCGCCGTAGCTCTGCCAGCACCTAGGGAAACCTAGCAAACCTATACATTTTTGAAAACTAGACACCCAGGGCAATTCAGGATGGGGTGACTCGTCTGCCTACCCCCAGGTTTTGTTACCCAGAATCCCTTGCAAACATAAACATTTGACCCAAAAAACACATTTTTCTCACATTTCTGTGGTGGAAAGTTCTGGAATCTGCATGGATCAAAAAATTTCCACCCACCCAGCGTGCCCCCAGGTCTCCCAAAAAAAATGGTACCTCACTTGCGTGGGTAGGCATAGTGGCTGCGACAAGAAACAGCGCAAAACGCAGCATGGTCGCACCTCAATTTCCCAGTGAAATTTAGCACGATTCGGACAAAAAGACTACCTTTTGTTTTTGCGCCGTAGCTCTGCCAGCACCTAGGGAAACCTAGCAAACCTATACATTTTTGAAAACTAGACACCCAGGGCAATTCAGGATGGGGTGACTCGTCTGCCTACCCCCAGGTTTTGTTACCCAGAATCCCTTGCAAACATAAACATTTGACCCAAAAAACACATTTTCCTCACATTTCTGTGGTGGAAAGTTCTGGAATCTGCATGGATCAAAAAATTTCCACCCACCCAGCGTGCCCCCAGGTCTCCCGAAAAAAATGGTACCTCACTTGCGTGGGTAGGCATAGTGGCTGCGACATGAAACAGCGAAAAACGCAGCATGGTCGCACCTCAATTTCCCAGTGAAATTTAGCACGATTCGGACAAAAAGACTACCTTTTGTTTTTGCGCCGTAGCTCTGCCAGCACCTAGGGAAACCTAGCAAACCTATACATTTTTGAAAACTAGACACCCAGGGCAATTCAGGATGGGGTGACTCGTCTGCCTACCCCCAGGTTTTGTCACCCAGAATCCCTTGAAAACATAAAAATTTGACCAAAAAAACACATTTTCCTCACATTTCTGTGGTGGAAAGTTCTGGAATCTGCGTGGATCAACAAATTTCCACTCACCCAGCGTGCCCCCAGGTCTCCCGAAAAAAATGGTACCTCACTTGCGTGGGTAGGCATAGTGGCTGTGACATGAAACAGCGCAAAACGCAGCATGGTCGCACCTCAATTTCCCAGTGAAATTTAGCACGATTCGGACAAAAAGACTACCTTTTGTTTTTGCGCCGTAGCTCTGCCAGCACCTAGGGAAACCTAGCAAACCTATACATTTTTGGAAACTAGACACCCAGGGCAATTCAGGATGGGGTGACTCGTCTGCCTACCCCCAGGATTTGTTACCCAGAATCCCTTGCAAACATAAAAATTTGACCAAGAAAACACATTTTCCTCACATTTCTGTGGTGCAAAGTTCTGGAATCTGCGTGGATCAACAAATTTCCACCCACCCAGCGTGCCCCCAGGTCTCCCGAAAAAAATGGTACCTCACTTGCGTGGGTAGGCATAGTGGCTGCGACATGAAACAGCGGAAAACGCAGCATGGTTGCACCTCAATTTCCCAGTGAAATTTAGCACGATTCGGACAAAAAGACTACCTTTTGTTTTTGCACCGTAGCTCTGCCAGCACGTAGGGAAACCTAGCAAACCTATACATTTTTGAAAACTAGACACCCAGGGCAATTCAGGATGGGGTGACTCGTCTGCCTACCCCTAGGTTTTGACACCCAGAATCCCTTGCAAACATAAAAAAATTGACCAAAAAAACACATTTTCCTCACATTTCTGTGGTAGAAAGTTCTGGAATCTGCGTGGATCAACAAATTTCCACTCACCCAGCGTGCCCCCAGGTCTCCCGAAAAAAATGGTACCTCACTTGCGTGGGTAGGCATAGTGGCTGCGACATGAAACAGCGCAAAACGCAGCATGGTTGCACCTCAATTTCCCATTGAAATTTAGCACGATTCGGACAAAAAGACTACCTTTTGTTTTTGCGCCGTAGCTCTGCCAGCACCTAGGGAAACCTAGCAAACCTATACATTTTTGAAAACTAGACACCCAGGGCAATTCAGGATGGGGTGACTCGTCTGCCTACCCCCAGGTGTTGTTACCCAGAATCCCTTGCAAACATAAAAATTTGACCAAAAAATCAAATTTTCTTCACATTTCTGTGGTGGAAAGTTCTGGAATCTGCGTGGATCAACAAATTTCCACCCACCCAGCGTGCCCCCAGGTCTCCCGAAAAAAATGGTACCTCACTTGCGTGGGTAGGCATAGTGGCTGCGACATGAAACAGCGCAAAACGCAGCATGGTCGCACCTCAATTTCCCAGTGAAATTTAGCACGATTCGGACAAAAAGACTACCTTTTGTTTTTGCGCCGTAGCTCTGCCAGCACCTAGGGAAACCTAGAAAACCTATACATTTTTGAAAACTAGACACCCAGGGCAATTCAGGATGGGGTGACTCGTCTGCCTACCCCCAGGATTTGTTACCCAGAATCCCTTGCAAACATAAAAATTTGACCAAGAAAACACATTTTCCTCACATTTCTGTGGTGCAAAGTTCTGGAATCTGCGTGGATCAACAAATTTCCACCCACCCAGCGTGCCCCCAGGTCTCCCGAAAAAAATGGTACCTCACTTGCGTGGGTAGGCATAGTGGCTGCGACATGAAACAGCGGAAAACGCAGCATGGTCGCACCTCAATTTCCCAGTGAAATTTAGCACGATTCGGACAAAAAGACTACCTTTTGTTTTTGCGCCGTAGCTCTGCCAGCACCTAGGGAAACCTAGCAAACCTATACATTTTTGAAAACTAGACACACAGGGCAATTCAGGATGGGGTGACTCGTCTGCCTACCCCTAGGTTTTGACACCCAGAATCCCTTGCAAACATAAAAAATTGACCAAAAAAACACATTTTCCTCACATTTCTGTGGTAGAAAGTTCTGGAATCTGCGTGGATCAACAAATTTCCACTCACCCAGCGTGCCCCCAGGTCTCCCGAAAAAAATGGTACCTCACTTGCGTGGGTAGGCATAGTGGCTGCGACATGAAACAGCGCAAAACGCAGCATGGTCGCACCTCAATTTCCCATTGAAATTTAGCACGATTCGGACAAAAAGACTACCTTTTGTTTTTGCGCCGTAGCTCTGCCAGCACCTAGGGAAACCTAGCAAACCTATACATTTTTGAAAACTAGACACCCAGGGCAATTCAGGATGGGGTGACTCGTCTGCCTACCCCCAGGTGTTGTTACCCAGAATCCCTTGCAAACATAAAAATTTGACCAAAAAATCACATTTTCTTCACATTTCTGTGGTGGAAAGTTCTGGAATCTGCGTGGATCAACAAATTTCCACCCACCCAGCGTGCCCCCAGGTCTCCCGAAAAAAATGGTACCTCACTTGCGTGGGTAGGCATAGTGGCTGCGACATGAAACAGCGCAAAACGCAGCATGGTCGCACATCAATTTCCCAGTGAAATTTAGCACGATTCGGACAAAAAGACTACCTTTTGTTTTTGCGCCGTAGCTCTGCCAGCACCTAGGGAAACCTAGAAAACCTATACATTTTTTAAAACTAGACACCCAGGGCAATTCAGGATGGGGTGACTCGTCTGCCTACCCCCAGGTTTTGTCACCCAGAATCCCTTGAAAACATAAAAATGTGACCAAAAAAACACATTTTCCTCACATTTCTGTGGTGGAAAGTTCTGGAATCTGCGTGGATCAACAAATTTCCACTCACCCAGCATGCCCCCAGGTCTCCCGTAAAAAATGGTACCTCACTTGCGTGGGTAGGCATAGTGGCTGCGACATGAAACAGCGCAAAACGCAGCATGGTCGCACCTCAATTTCCCAGTGAAATTTAGCACGATTCGGACAAAAAGACTACCTTTTTTTTTTTGCGCCGTAGCTCTGCCAGCACCTAGGGAAACCTAGCAAACCTATACATTTTTGAAAACTAGACACCCAGGGCAATTCAGGATGGGGTGACTCGTCTGCCTACCCCAGGTTTTGTTCCCCAGAATCCCTTGCAAACATAAAAATGTGACCAAAAAAACACATTTTCCTCACATTTCTGTGGTGGAAAGTTCTGGAATCTGCGTGGATCAACAAATTTCCACCCACCCAGCGTGCCCCCAGGTCTCCCGAAAAAAATGGTACCTCACTTGCGTGGGTAGGCATAGTGGCTGCGACATGAAACAGCGCAAAACGCAGCATGGTCGCACCTCAATTTCCCATTGAAATTTAGCACGATTCGGACAAAAAGACTACCTTTTGTTTTTGCGCCGTAGCTCTGCCAGCACCTAGGGAAACCTAGCAAACCTATACATTTTTGAAAACTAGACACCCAGGGCAATTCAGGATGGGGTGACTCGTCTGCCTACCCCCAGGTTTTGTTACCCAGAATCCCTTGCAAACATATAAATTTGACCAAAAAAACACATTTTCCTCACATTTCTGTAGTGGAAAGTTCTGGAATCTGCGTGGATCAACAAATTTCCACCCACCCAGCGTGCCCCCAGGTCTCCCGAAAAAAATGGTACCTCACTTGCGTGGGTAGGCATAGTGGCTGCGACATGAAACAGCACAAAACGCAGCATGGTCGCACCTCAATTTCCCAGTGAAATTTAGCACGATTCGGACAAAAAGACTACCTTTTGTTTTTGCGCCGTAGCTCTGCCAGCACCTAGGGAAACCTAGCAAACCTATACATTTTTAAAAACTAGACACCCAGGGCAATTCAGGATGGGGTGACTCGTCTGCCTACCCCCAGGTTTTGTTACCCAGAATCTCTTGCAAACATAAAAATTTGACCAAAAAAACACATTTTCCTCACATTTCTGTGGTAGAAAGTTGTGGAATCTGCATGGATCAACAAATTTCCACCCACCCAGCGTGCCCCCAGGTCTCCCGAAAAAAATGGTACCTCACTTGCATGGATAGACATAGTGGCTGCAACAGGAAACGGTTCAAATCGTACGGTGGTGAATTTACATTACCTCATTGCAAAACTACCTTGATTTTGGGGGGGGGCATCTGAGTTTGTGGCCCGGGGCTCGGTGGTATTCTTTGCAAAGTAGCAAACCCAAACAGTTCTGAAAACTAGACACCCGGGAGAGTCCAGGGAGGTATGTCATGTGTGGGTCCCCCAATGTTTTCCTACCCAGAACTCTTTGCAAACCTTAAAAATAGGTAAAAATAGCACTTTTCCAAACATTTTGGCGTGGGATCGCCGTGCCGGCAAAAAAGTCCTACCACCCTGCGTTCCCCTTGTTCTCCCGAGTAAAAGGATACCTCACTTGTGTGGGTGCCCCAAAGCAGAACACGCCAAAAATGAATTTTGAAAAAAGTTGTTTTTAGTCATATTTAAGTTTTACAAATTAAGCACCCCAGCCTGAGTCACATGCCTTTGGCCCACCCACACAAGTGAGGTATCATTTTACTCGGGAGAACAAGGGAAACGCTGGGTGGTAGGACATTTGTTCCGGCAGCGAGATCCCACCCAAAAAAGTATGGAAAAGTGGGTTTTTGGACCAAAATTTCAGGTTTGCAGGGGTTTCTGGGTAGGAAAACATTGGGGGACCCACGCATGCCATACCTCCCTGGACTCCCCCGGGTGTATAGTTCTCAGAACTGTTTGGGTTTGGTAGTTTCCAAAGATGCCTGCCAAGCCCCGGGCCAAAAGCTCAGGTGACCCCCTCAAAAAATAAGATTATTTGGCTAAAGGTAATTTTTTGGTCTCCACAGTATGAATTGGGCCTTTTCCTAAAGCAGCCGCTATGCCTACCCACGCAAGTGAGGTACCATTTTTATCGAGAGACCTTGGGGAACGCTGGGTGGGAGTTAATTTGTGTGAGCCCAGTGATGCCACGCTTTCCCACACTAAACGTGTGAAAAAACTGATTTTTTCCAAGCAAAAAATGAGGTTTGCAAGGGATTCTGGGTAAAGGAACGTTGGAGGATCCACGCAAGCCATTCCTCCTTGGAAGCCCCCGGGTGTCTACTTTTCAGAAATGTGTGGGATTGGTAGGTTTCCCTAGATGGCTGTCTCGAACGGGGCCAAAAACCCAGGTAACCCCTCTTGCAAAAGCTGGTGGACTTAACATTTTCACCATTGTTAAATTCACCAGCTTTTGCAAGAGGGGTTACCTGGGTTTCTGGCCCCGTGCGAGACAGCCATCTATGGAAACCTACAAAACCCACACATTTCTGAAAAGTAGACACCCGGGGGCTTCCAAGGAGGCATGGCTTGCGTGGATCCTCCAACGTTCCTTTACCCAGAATCCCTTGCAAACCTCAATTTTAGCAGAAAAAAAATCAATTTTTTCACACGTTGTAGTCTGGGAAAGCGTGGCATCACTGGTCTCACACAAATTACCTCCCACCCAGCGTTCCCCCAGGTCTCCCAAAAAAACGGTACCTCACTTGCGTGGATAGCCATAGTGGCTGCAACAGGAAAAGGTCCAAATCTAACAGTGGTGAATATAAAATACCCTGAAGCAATATAACTATGATTTTGGGGGGGGGGGCACCTGAGTTTTTGGCCCGGGGCTGAGTGGTATTCTTTGGAAAGTAGCAAACCCAAACAGTTCTGAAAACTAGACACCCGGGAGAGTCCAGGGAGGTATGGCATGTGTGGGTCCCCCAATGTTTTCCTACCCAGAACTCTTTGCAAACCTTAAAAATAGGTAAAAAAAGCACTTTTCCAAACATTTTGGCATGGGATCGCCGTGCCGGCAAAAAAATCCTACTACCCTGCGTTCCCCTTGTTCTCCCGAGTAAAAGGATACCACACCTTAACAGAGTTACTCAAAAGTCAAACATTCAAGCACAGCTATCTATTCCTCAAAGACACACACATACAGGTTGGATTTGGCACGAGGGCGAGTGATGGTTCAGTACATAAAATGTTATTAACAAGATATTTCAAAAAAATGAAATGCTCTGTCAATAAATAAATGCATAAAAACTGAACCAGTGACTCACAACTCGTGAGCTGTAAAGCCACGACAAAGCACCAACCGTTTTACAGGCCATTCACGCACCTTTCATACCTGATACAAAACAGACCATTGACACCATCCGAATGGAAAAGCTACACATAACAATAATCACAATAAGGGGCAAGGTACACCCTACTGCAGAAAGAGAAAAAAACAATTATTACTGCACACCCATCTAATCCGCAAGCACACACACATACTGGTTGGATTTGGCACGAGGGTGAGTGATGATTCAGTACATACAATTGGATACGCAAGTAATTTCATCAAAAATGAAATACACTGCGTATAATTGAAAGTATGATAAACTGAACCACTGACTCACAGCTCGTGAGCTGTAAAGCCACGTCAAGGCACCAACCTCTTTACAGGCCATTCATACACCTTTCGTACGCGTGACACATACAAAACATTCACACCGCCAGCCGCGGACCCATCACATTTCAACACTCACACCAGCAAACAGCGCCATTCAAGGGCCCATCACTTTCACACGCCCACATTTCTGACACTGCAACTACACAAAATGATGGACTGTGTGGAGTGTCACTCAACTAGCAGTGTGTGTATTGACCAACAGAAAGTAACTACTCACACACCGCCTGCCGAGCGCCAGTCCACCCACACCACCATCCAAGCACCAGACCATGCACACTGCCAGCCAAACACCACTCAGCGCACACCGACAGCCAACTACCACTCCACACACACCACCAGCCAAGCATCACTCCACGCACACCACCAGCCAAGCGCCACTCCACAAACACAACACCAGCCAAGCACCACTCCACACACACCGCCAGCCAAGCATCACTCCACGCACACCACCAGCCAAGCGCCACTCCACAAACACAACACCATCCAAGCACCACTCCACACACGCCGCCAGCCAAGCACCACTCCACACACACCGCCAGCCAAGCACCACTCCACTCACACCGCCAGCCAAGCACCTAACCATACACTCCGCCAGCCAAGCAAAAATCCACACACCCCCCCAGCACAACTCCAATCCATGCACTATGCCAGCCAAGCACCAGACCACGCACACCACCAGCCAAGCGCCATCCACTCACACCACCAGCCAAGCACCTAACCATGCACTCCGCCAGCCAAGCAAAAATCCTCTCACCCCCCCAGCACAACTCCAATCCATGCACTATGCCAGCCAAGCACCAGACCACGCACACCACCAGCCAAGCGCCATCCACTCACACCACCAGCCAAGCACCTAACCATGCACTCCGCCAGCCAAGCAAAAATCCACTCACCCCCCCAGCACAACTCCAATCCATGCACTATGCCAGCCAAGCACCAGACCACGCACACCACCAGCCAAGCGCCATCCACTCACACCACCAGCCAAGCACCTAACCATGCACTCCGCCAGCCAAGCAAAAATCCACTCACCCCCCCAGCACAACTCCAATCCATGCACTATGCCAGTCAAGCACCAGACCACGCACACCACCAGCCAAGCACCATCCACTCACACCACCAGCCAAGCACCTAACCATGCACTCCGCCAGCCAAGCAAAAATCCACTCACCCCCCCAGCACAACTCCAATCCATGCACTATGCCAGCCAAGCACCAGACCACGCACACCACCAGCCAAGCGCCATCCACTCACACCACCAGCCAAGCACCTAACCATGCACTCCGCCAGCCAAGCAAAAATCCACTCACCCCCCCAGCACAACTCCAATCCATGCACTATGCCAGCCAAGCACCAGACCACACACACCACCAGCCAAGCGCCAGTCCACGCACACCAACAATCCAAGCACAATCCTGCACACACCACCATCGAAATTAGAATTTTTTAAAGAAATACCACAAATCAAATGTAGAAACCTACAAATCTGCTAACACAAATTCAAAAACTAAATGCTTTGCACTAATGCAAACCTAAAAGCAAACTAAAAAATATTACAGAAAACAGACCAGACAGTACACTTACAAGCTCAATGAAACTCCCAAAACTTCTTTTGTGTGTGGTACGATTTAAAACAAGCTGGCACACACAATCCAGGATTTGAAGGACAGTCAGGACAGTGCATACGAGACTCCCTCCGCACTTCTCTTCGCCAACAGACTCTACATCTTTTAGTGGGATTGTCTTTTGCAGTTGTGGGAGGAATGTATTCTGGAAAGTGGCGATCTTTCAGTCTAGCCACTTCCTCCACCACTCCAAATCTTGGCACACTTGCCTGTTCCACTAGTACAAGGCTGCCTATTATAGTCTCCTGAAACTTAACAAAAGGCATCTTTGACTCAGGACAAGATTTCTGGAAAACAACAAAAGCATTAAAGGATGCCAAGTGGAAAAGATGGATAGCCAACTTCTTGTACCAAACGTAAGCCTTTCGAAGAGCAGCATAAGGTTCCAACCTCTGATCTACTCTGTCAACACCACCCATGTGCCTATTATAGTCTAAAATGCACACAGGTTTACGCACTTCAGCAGTCTCACCCCGAACTGGCGGAGCTTCAGTGCTTTCGTCATGGATAGTAGTCAGCATGTAAACATCTCCCCTGTCTGAAAACTTCACAGCTAGAAGCTTCCCACATTGCAATGCAGTAGACTGTCCCCGCACAAGCCTTTTGCAAACAAGTTCTATTGGGAAACCTTTCCGGTTACTGCACATCGTGCCACATGCAACAGTGCCCACTTTGGCCAACTCCTTGAACAAACGCACACTAGTGTAGAAGTTATCTACATATAAATGGTGGCCTTTGTTAAATAATCGTCTACCTAGTTCCCACACAATTTTCTCAGTCACTCCAAAAGTGGACGGACAAGCAGAAGTGTTAATGCTGGAATCCTTACCGGTGTACACCCTGAAATTATAAACATATCCAGTCTCACTGTCACACAGCATATACAGTTTGATGCCATAGCGTGCCCTCTTACTAGGAATGTATTGCCTAAAAACCAAGCGGCCCTTGAACAATACCAAAGACTCGTCCACAGCTATTTCTCTTCCAGGTGCAAACATCTCAGGAAAACGATCAACAAAGTGATCAAGGACAGGCCGAATCTTAAAAAGACGGTCACAATCAGGGTGATCGCGTGGCAACGCTAAATCATTATCAACAAAATGCATCATGCGAAGAAGAAGCATATATCGATCACGAGTCATAACTGCTGGAAATATAGATGTTGCCATCAAGGGACTAGTGGACCAATAAGAAGACATTGATGGCTTCCTTAGCAAGCCCATCAAAAAAGTTATTCCCAAAAACTTCTCCATCTCTTCAACATATGTGGGAGACCAATGGGTAGCTCTAGAATGGGGCTTAAGGCTGGCACTGTGGTCCCTCAAATACTGCTCTACATACAAATTAGTTTGCTCCACAATGTCCTGCAAAAACTCATCGTCAAAAAACAACAGAAAAAATTGAATTGGCAAAAAATTGTCAGTATTCACTCTACACCCTGGAACACCAGTGAAGTCTGGCAATTCCGGCTGCACCATGCCAGGGGCAACCCAGACGTCATCACTAACATGAGGAGAAGAAGCCACCCTAGCCTGCAGGCCAGATGCCTCTTGCTGCACTACATCAACGGGAACACTAGCATCCCCAGATGCCTCTTGCATCACTACACCAACAGGAATACTAGCATCCCCAGATACATTTTGCATCTCTTCACCAACAGGAGAACTCACATCCCCAGCTGCCTCTTGCATCTCAACATCAACAGAAGAACTCGCATCCCCAGATGCCACTTGCTGCTCAACAACAACAGAAAGACTAGCAGCACCAGATGCCTCATGCTGCTCTACAACAGGAAGACTAGCAGCACGAGATAACCTTTGGCGCACCACAGCAATGTGAAACCTTTTGGGAGCAGCCTTTACCACACTTGCCTGTTCCCGACGAGAAAAAAAGGGAAACCTTGAGGACCTAGGCTGCCGCTCACATGACTCTTGCCTCTCTACCGGCACATCAATGTCCCTCTCTACCACAGGCACTTCATCAGCACTAGAAGAAGAATCATCATCCGATGATACCATGCGAAGAGAAAACTCACTGCCTGAATCTTCTGCACCTACCTCATGCTCCGAATCGGAGTCAGTGTCTGGACCATGGTCAGAGGAAGACTCAAAAAGCAAACTAACAACCTGCTTAGCAGTAATCCTGCGAGCAGCCATCATCCTTACAAATCAAGAAGACTACACACACAAGTGAACAACAACCTACACTGTGCAAAGTAAGAAGTAAACAAGGTAGAGTCTTCACACAAAAATCAATACACTCAAAAACAATTCAAATCTAACCAAATATAAGAAGACTCACCAGCACCTACTCTGCTGAAACACAGCAAAAAGAAAGGAAATCCCACTGGAAAGAAAAATAAAGTATAGATTAGACAAAGTACACATCAAGCAGCAATACAAAAAAAAGTTAACAATCAAGAAACACAAAGCCACACAAACAGCAATAACTTCACTTTTCATAAAAACACATTTATCTAGGAAAAATAGTACAAAAAACATTTACTTACCAAGCACATGCAACTACACAAGCTGCAAAACCAGCATAACCGAACCACAACCTACACCAATACAAACAGCAAAAGCCTGGATCAAAAACAAAGAAGAAAAAAAATAATTTAATACTACATTTCACAAACAACATAACAAATGAATAAACAATACACAAATTTACCCCCAAAATCACATCCACACAGATGGGCCATCAAAAAGGGCAAAACGGACAAAAGTACGGGTTGATTTGCCCACCGGGGGGGGAGGCCAGAAAATCTAAATTTAAAATCCGACCCACCTGAAAGCGACCCTTGCCCAATGGGTCACTTCCTACAATCTAAAATAAAATCCCTGGTGCTAGTGGGGGCATTTCCACCGCACAATCGCAATGCTGTGCGCGACCGTGAGCCAGAAATGCCCTGCAAAGAGACAGAAGAGAGGAAATTCACTTACCTCTCCCCTGATGCCTCTTTGCAAACCCCCCCAAATATCTCAAAACCAACCTAACACCTCCAGGCGCATGAAGCAAATGGCTTCCCGACCGCCTGGGAATCCCTGAAGATGTTGGCGCGTGCTGTGCGCGCTGACGTCATCAGGGATTCTCATGGGGAGGGGGACAACAGAATTACTGTGGTTAACTGCGATGCTGGACAGAGGCACTTGCATCCTTGATTTTCACAAGCGCAATCCTAAAACAGTTCCTATGACCAGGAGCTTCTTTCTCCCCATCTGCTGCTCTCATCAGTCTCTGACCATTTATACACATAAGAGGCATGTGAACTCACACAGAAGATCCCCGTTTGGCAACGCCCACCAACTAGCGGAGTGCACCATCTTTCCTAAATTTACCCACTATGATGGACAGCTCACTCAAGGGACCTGTGCACACATTGGTGCGATGGCATAGTAACACACACGGACACTGGAGACAAAGCAAGCGCTCGAGTTGCAGCACAAATTCAGGAAAACAATCATCAGCCCAAAAACATTTGTGACCTTCCCACTATGATGGACAGCTCACACAAGGGACCCCTGCGCACATCTGTGTGATTACATAGTAAAGCACACTTGGACACTGCAGACAAAGATGGCGCTCGAGTTGCAGCACAAATTCAGGAAAACAATCATCAGCCCAAAAACATTTCTGAGCTTCCCACTACGATGGACAGCACACACAAGGGACCCCTGCGCACATCTGTGTGATTGCATAGTAAAGCACACTTGGACACTGCAGACAAAGATGGCGCTCGAGTTGCAGCACAAATTCAGGAAACCAATCATCAGCCCAAAAACATTTGTGAGCTTCCCACTACGATGGACAGCTCACTCAAGGGACCCCTGCGCACATCGGTGCAATGGCATAATAACACACACAAAGGTCACTAGTGACAAAGCAGGTGATCGAGTTGCAGCACAAAATCAGAAACACATTCATCAGCCCAAAAACAATTTTGACCTTTCCACTATGATGGACAGATTACACAAGGGACCCCTGCGCACATCTGTGCAATTGCATAGTAACGCACACATGGTCACTGGAGACAAAGATGGCGCTCGAGTTGCAGCACAAACTCAGGAAAACAATCATCAGCCCAAAAACATTTGTAAACTTCCCACTATGATGGACAGCTCACTCAAGGGACCCCTTCGCACATTGCAGCGATAGCATAGTAACACACACATGGTCACTGGAGGCAAAGCATGTGTTCGAATTGCAGCACAAACACAAATAAACATTCATGAGCCCAAAAACACTAGTGAGCTTTGCCTACGCAGGACAGGTGTGTTTTTTAGCCACTTCAGAAACACACATCAGTATAAGTAATGAAGGACAGAGGCACTTGCATCCTTCATTACAATGAGCACTATCATTTTACTTTATAAATGACCCCCATCAGCATTTTTGTACAAAAAACGGCCTTTCAACAACATTGCAGCCAAGAGAAGACTTCAGAGATAATGTTCCCCCAACAAGGGGAGCGACCCTTCCCCAAGGGGCCGCTCCCCGAACTACGAAATTGATCAATAAACAAAAAAAAAAAAATCTCTAAAATTCCTGCTGCACGATCGTGCAGCAGGAAACCTCTAAAGTGCCATCGAGGGAAAGGAAAAGCCTTTCCTTTCCCTCGTTAGAAGTTTAAACGCAATCTCCCCCGCCCCAGCCACAAAACGAAACTGTTTCAAACACGACGCGCAGGAAGCAAACGGCTTCCCTGCGCGTCGGTAAACAAAAGGAACCTCCGGTGACGTCAGTGCAAGACGCGGGCGGGGAGGGCGGGGGGAGGCAGGGGAAGGTCTTCCCCTGCCATCCCCGCAGAAACGAACACAATCGGGCAGACTCGGAGGGAGCGCTGGCGCTTTCCCCTAGGGTGGGGCTCATGACGAGCTGGGCTCGTCATCAGCGTGCGAGGAGGCTACGCCATGATGAGCCCAGCTCGTCATCAGCCCCGAAGGGGTTAAAGCTCCATTTGAAAGGGGAATGTAGAGTTCAGCGAGGATAGGCCCTCATGGGTCATGCCAGTGGCCATGTCCCCGTCTCCCAGGGGCAGATTTACAAGCCCCTTGCGCCACTTTTGTGTCACTTTTCCCATGTTAAAAGTGTTGTGCAGCAGGCTTGGATATTTTCAATTCTTTTTTTTGTTCATAAAGTAAAGTAAAGTCCACATTTGTAAAGCGCACAATCACCCGTAAGGGTCTCTAGGCGCTGGGGGCCGTCGGGAAGATTAAGCAAGCTATTGCCCAGAGTCACATGGTGCTGGGCTAACCTGCCGCCGGAGCCGGGGATCGAACCGTGGTCCCCAGATTCCAGCGTCAGTCGCCCTGGCCGTGGCGCCACACCTCTCCCACTAGCATAGTGTTCATAGCAGTTCATAGCAGTTTCTTTCCGTGCACTGGCACAAGTACCGTATTTTTAAAAGGTCAACTAGTTTACCATGGTAGCAGTCTCCAACTCAAAAGTAATAAAACCTTTTTCCTCCAGTGTATGCAGCAACATAATGCACTTTCAGTTCTGAGTGCTTTGCAGCATCGAGTCCTCCCCAGAGTTCCTGGCTTTTAAAACCCCAAATGGTGAAACCTTGTAACGAGCTCTTCTCTACTTCTCAACTCCATCAAATTCCCTCTTATTTAAACCCCACGATCCCAAAGGAAAACCGTTTATTTACTGAGAAAGGTCTTACTAAACGTTTTAAAACACAGATATGTTTCTGTTTCGTCCTGTGCTTTATGTGAGATTCAATTCATGTCGTAGGAGGATTTTACACCAATTTCCCTGGTATTAATTGAGACGGACTTTATTTTAGATTTTTTTATGTGTGAGAGACCACTGAAAAATAATTCGAATAGCTTGAAATCATGTTAAGAATGTTACATTTTTCCTCATCTTTGTTTCGAAGTCACTGAAAGACCTCAACAATTGCTTGTTTCTAATATATGTCTGTCAGGCTTCCACGTGAGAAAACAGATCTGTTTTTTACGCCCCTGTAAAATAAAATCTGTATGTGAAAGTCAGCCTAGTCCTGGAAGAATGGCGGGAGACATTTGATATCGCCAATAATACATGACTAAAAGGGGCAGAGAAAAGTATTAAAGCTATTACAGAGACAAGAGGCCCTACAGGGCAAGAGGTATTATTTAATTTCCCAAAGGTCAAACAGGCAGCACTGTTAGAAATGAGGTCGAAGGCTGCGCTGCAGGTTTTGAGCTCTGCAAATGTCAGGCTATTCTGATGGCTTCGAGGCTGCTGCTGTGTGCTCTGCTGTCACCCTGGGGATTCATGAGAGACCTGCAGTTGGCGTCTCCCTTTGGGTGGCTGAGTTTCCAATGCAAAAGGACCGTTCAAATGTAATCAATTTCTCGATTTCGTAATGCAGGATTAATTTATAAATCAAAAAGTTTAAAACAATTCTACTACTTGATTACAAATTGCCATTTTGTGTATTTTTTTTTTTTTTTAGAAAGTGAAAGCTATAATTTGAAAGCAGGTAAGGAATCCGAAATCTATCCAGTATATTCTTTTGTGAAATTGTAAGGTCCATTTATTTCAGGTCCAGGTCGTTTGTACCATCCCTATACCCCCGCCTTCATCCCTGCCCTTGCCCCTGACCCATCGGCTTATCCCATTTCATATCATGCATTAATGTCGTAATCAGCTGCAGAATGTCACACTCTTCATTGTTAGCACATCATTGAACTGGAAATTACTCCAGTGAGTCATAGCAGCTCCGACGTGGCCTTCACATGCATTGGGCAATCCTGCAGAAATCTGGAGGCAGAGAGTATAGTTTGACAGCTGCCACCCTCACTTTTTCAACCCCCCCCCCTCCCTGTGAGCCTGTCCGTGTTTCTACACCACCAGCCAATTCTGATGCAGACAGAAGGTGGCATTAGAACCATAATGCTTGTCCTTCGGTCTCACCTTCTGGTTCTATCATGAGTCCCTACCCACTCAGTGATTTCTGATACCAGAGCGATTTGGCGGTCATCGATTCGATATGGCATGAAGGGGCCAAGAGACACAGGAAGGATCACCACACTGGGGGGCATATTATCAAGGGGGTTTATCTCTGCTTTTTTGGCTTTAAAAGCCAAGAAAGCGGAGATAAAATTATCTCCCTATTACCTAGCTGTCGCTAACGACAGCTAGTAGGAGATAGCGACCATCTTGGGTCCCGCTTTGCATGTCAGTGAAATTTATCACTAATGACATGCAAAGTGGGTGTGCCAAGATGTTAGCGACTGGAAACAGTCGCTAACATAGCTATCTCCTATTACCAACCAACCAAGCACGAATATCTCCAAAAGCTAACACCTGACCCTGAGCAGTTCTTAGCCATGTTATCCAATGGTAGGTGGATAACATGGCTAAGAGCATTAGCTCGGTAATGCATGAATTTCAGCGATATTCATGCATTTCTGCCGATTTTTATCGCTTAGGAGATAAACCTTGATAATAGCAAGGTTCCTAAGCGATAAAAATCGCCACAGCACGGCGATAAAAATATCGCCGCTAAGCCAACATAGCGATAATTATCGCTAGTTGTTGGTAATATGCCCCTGGGTGTATACATACCAACAATCTACGAGCAAAAAGTAGTAGGATTTTTTCAGGTTTTGAACACTCTAAAAACATAATGAAGAAGGTTAGATGAAATAAATATCAGGAACCAAAATATTGTGCTTGCTTGCTTACTTTGGGGCTGATTCCTAGTTTGGCAGTCTGTGGACCGCCAAACCCGGGGTGGCGCAGTGGTGGTGCACCTGCAGTCCCACTACTGTATTATTATGAGTTTAGCAGTAGGACCACCATTGGATCGCTGCTATCGCCAAGGATCCGCAGTAGGGAAGTGTTGGTTTCAGAAAACAGTGGATCAACTTTAAAAACAACAAATCAAAATTAAAATCACTTTTCATGCTGGTCAACAAAAAAAAACTATAGCTCCCCATCCACCAATGCTAGAGCCAGCAGAGACTTGCTTGCCTGGGGCTTTACTATGTAAAGGGTGTATTGCCAGGGTCTGAGCAGCAGTGAACCTTTTATTGGATACGTTCACACATACCAGGCTAATACACCCTATTGCAGTTGTTGTAACAGCCTCAAACAGCTGCAAAGTCGTGGCTGCCCTTGGTCTAGTGCATTTATGAAAAGTTAACTGGCTGTTTTTTCAAGCAGTCCATCTTTCACTTTGCAGATGGCAACGTGGCCTGCATTTTAAAGGGGAGAGACATCCCCCACATGTGGATGTCTGGGGTCCTTGGAACCCACTATCTTCTCTTTCAAGGGGTACCCTTGGGTGCACACTAACTGTGTTCCACTTTTTTTTGTCATTAAGTGAGTGCATTTCCTAACTGCTCCTCTGTCTCTCAGCTCCAGTTTGTAATGTGGTACGGATACAGAATCAAAGTCTTTCCTCATTTGAAAATGTGGGAACGATCCTTTGAGATTGGGCTAGCATTTCAAGTGTCCCGTATTATAGAAGGTGCCACATAATTATATGTGGCTCCATCTCTAGTACCTCAAGCTCTCAGAAAATTGACCCACTTGCCAGTTGCACCCGGGACATTTTGCGTAATACAGCCTCTGGGGCACATTGGCTAACTTTCAATGATGTATGCTTGCAGCACACCTGGCCCGGTATATGTATCCTTTCCTCCTGCCTCTGAACGACGCTCATGAGCTGGCCCAACTCACAAATTGGAGAGCAGAATGAGGGTATGGGCAAGCTCTCATTTAGTCGTCAATGTTTGTAGGACATTCCTGAGAGCTGCGAGTGACCAGGCAAGCGCACTTTGTAGTGTGTTAGTTGTGTGAGGAGCAAAAAGTGCTACCAGTTGAGAACTAATAGCATCCCCTAGGGCACACTAAAATGGCGATTCTTGCCTCCACAGTTTATAAAGAACCAAAGATGAGAAATGTCTTATTGGACCAAATGTATTTTAATCCGTAGTATTAGATTTTAAATTGTTTATCCACATATTTTGTAACATGATTTCTCTTGCTCCAATGCATTTCGGACATTGTCCTTCATCGGGGAGCATCTAGAAAAGGAACGACATACACACAGATCTGTATATATACCTAATGGGTTCAGTGTAAAAATTACATCAAGTGAGCCCCATATCGAAAAAACTAGTGAAACCGTGGTCAAGAAAGAAAGCGTGAAAAGCGATTTAACGTAAAAACCATAACTAAAAAGTGATGTTCAAAAAAACGTGAAAGTGCAAAGTGAAGCATTCACTCAAACTAACTAAATGAAAAATAAAGTTCAGCCGAACATGGTGGAAAGTACGTGATGAAACATCCTGCATACGCTAGAAATATTCAACCTCCGTGATAGAAGTTAAACCACATTTCTCCCAAGAGTAAACAAAGTTCACCCAAACAGTGTAAATTGTGCGCGATAAAGCTGCATGCAAGCATTCCCAATTTAAACCCAGCGAGTCGCCTGGTTACAGTTATACACGGTAAGGCTGCATGCAAGCATTCTCAAATTAAACCCAACATTTCGCCCGGTTAGCTGAACTTACATGAGAGAAAAATCATTGCGGCATCATGAGCGTGAGTTCAAAACACTGCGCCATGAGCGAGGGGCTGACACGGAAGTCTCAATGCAATACGGATGCACGTGACGCGGGGTCAATTGCTAAAGCTAAACAAGGGACTAACAAAAATAAGGAAACACGGGATGTTTTCACTAAAGGGGTATGGACACAAAAGATCAATGTAGAATTGAAATACACGTGTGAAAAGTGAAAAGACCTAAATTAAAATGTAATAAAAAATTGATAAATAAAATAAAATAAAGTTAAATGAAAATGTAATGCTAAATCTAGCAACAAGGAGGAATGTCCAGAAGAGATCCCCCAATGGGGGTAGATGCAGGAAGGTTTTACAGGTAACATGAAAATTCGATGCGTTCATTAAGCCCAAATGGCTTCATTGACTGCAGTCCATATATCCAGTAATTTTCTCTTTGAGGCAATTGTTTGTTATTGTCCTTTCCCTCTTCTTTATTGATGACTCCAAGAATAGTGTATTTCAGTTGAGAAACAGAATGTTTCATTTCGTTGAAATGAGTTGCTACAGTCGATTTTTGGTTCATGGTACGGATATTAGACTTATGTTCGTTGAGGCGTGTTTTGACTTTGCGTTCTGTTTTTCCAACATAAGTCTTTCCGCAAGGACATTTCAAAAGGTAAACACAATTATTGGTATCACAAGATGCAGTCACTCGTAAATGAATTTTGTATCCTTTCATAGGATGTGTGATTTCTGTGCCAGTTATTACATTATGACAGTTGTTGCAATTGTTGCATGGTCTGGTACCACGGAATTGAACGTTCAATGTTTTGGTCTCTTTGAGGATTTCTCCTAAGTTCTTGCCTCTGGTGTAAGCAAATAATGGTAACGGCTTGAAAATGTCATTAAAATCAGTCTCCAATTGTAGTAATGGCCAATATTTTAGTATTATATTTTTGTAGTTGGTGCTCACATTGGAAAATTTGGAAACGACGACCAGCCGGTCGCTTTTGGGTTTTTGTACAGTTTTCTTTAGAATCTCTTCACGTTGCATCGGTTGGATGGACATTTTCGCCGATTCCAAAATTTGATCTGGGTATCCTCTTGAACGGAATGTTTCTGTCATTTCATTAATGCGTAATTCTGAGGTGGTTGGATCTGAGGTGATGCGTTTGACTCTAAGTAGCTGTGATCTAGGTAGATGTTTTTTTAGGGATGGCTGGTGAAAACTAGTATAATGCAAGGTGTTATTGCGATCTGTTGGTTTTCTGAAAATGTCAGTGGTTATCTGGTTATTCATGAGTGTGATTCTTACATCCAAAAAGGTGATCGAATTAGGTTCAATGTTCCATGTGAATTTTATCCTGTCATTGATGTGATTTAACGTGTCCAGGGCTGTTTCTAAGCTTTCTTTGGTGTTCTTCCACATGATGAATAGGTCATCAATGTAGCGTACGTACATTTTGAGGTTATTGCTCCATTCAGATTTTGACCAAATATTTGTATGTTCGAATTCTCCCATAAAGATATTAGCGTAGACAGGAGCTGCAGAATTCCCCATGCTGGTGCCCACGAGTTGCAAATACCAGTTATCTCGGTGTTTGAAATAACTGTGGTAAAGTGTGAAAGTCATTAATTCCATCAGGAAGATTTTAGTAGCTTCATCCAAGTCTAAATTTAGAACCGCTTGTTCAATAGCTTCTATGCCTCCTGCGTGTGGAATAGAAGTGTATAGTGCACTGACGTCAGCAGTGCATAACCACAATTTTTCATTTGGACAAATGTCTAGCTCTTGTAGTTTGCACAAAAAGTCTGTTGTATCTCTGATGTAACTTGGCAGTGCCTGGACCGTAGGCTGTAATTTACGATCCAGATACTGTCCGATGGGTTCATGAATGCTGCCACATGTAGATACTATGGGGCGAATCGGCGGATTCATCAAATCTTTATGTATCTTGGGCATGGCGTAAATCGATGGACTTCTGGGATGAGATTGTAGAAGAAAGTTTCTAGTTCTTTGGTCAATAATGCCCTGTGACTGGGCTTTTTCAATAATGGTTTTTAACTCTGTAGCAAACTGTTGTGTCGGATTACTAGGTAATTTCATGTAAACCATTTCATCAGAGACATGATCATGTAATTTTTGGTGGTACATCAATGCGTTCATAACCACAATAGCGCCTCCTTTGTCAGCTTTGGTGCAAACTATCTGGTCGTTATGAGCTATCGATCTCAAGCGATCTTGGTCTTTCTGAGTCATATTCTTATGTGAATTTTTGTTGTAGTCAATGCTTGTCAAATCCTTTTTGACGAGTTGTTCAAAAAGATCAATGGTCTTGTGGCTTACTGGAGCCTGAAAAGTACTTGATGGTTTTAGACCCATTAATGGGTCCTCTTTTTTCTCTCCTTGTTGTTGAATGATATTATCAAAGAAGTGTCTAAGTCTCAATTTTCTAACCATTTTGAAAGTTGCTATTTCTAATTCCAACAGGTTAGATTTACTAGCAGGTACAAACGAGGTGCCTTTCTGTAATATTCGCATATCTTGACTTGTGAAGGTGTAGTCGGATATGTTAATGACTAATTGATTGTCCTCGTTCATTTCTTTTTTCTCTCTTTCTCCTTTGGTAGAGTTACACTTCTTGTTTGTGGCATGCTTTTTTGTTTTGCCCCTCCGGGGTCATCTTGTTCCACGACCTGTTCTAAAAAAGGAGTTGTAGTAGTGTCAATAGAAGTACTAGGGATCGATTCTTGTAAGCTCACAGTTTGCTTTGCTCCTAACGGACGGCCTCTCTGTTGTCCAGATTTTTGTTGACGTTCAGTGAAGTCTCCTTCTGACGAAGACGTATCCGTGTTTTGGGTGTAGGGACGAGATCTTCTCTTCTGGGCGTAGACCTCCGCCCAGGTATATACCTCATCCAACTTGTAGTCAAGCGTGTCACGCCTGAATTTTCTAATTTTTCGATCGTTAACCTCCGTTTGGTGTTTCTCCAGTTGTTGTTTAATATCAGCTATGAATTCATCCCATTCTTCGGTGGGGATGTTCTTAGTAAGCTCCTCTTTGGTTTCTTCAATTTCCTTTTCAATCTCCATTATGATTTTAGATAACTCTTCCACTATTAAAAGAATCAAATCAAGGCTACATTTGTTTAGTATCGCGTACCATTTGTCTTGAAATGGTTTAGAGTTCTTACACAAGGAAGGTTTAAGTGCAATTCGCAAGCCCCTGGGGATGCGTGATGTCTTATGGTATTTGATTAAAGTCGCTGCATGTAAAGTCTGGTTGATCTTGCGTTTAGACAGATATAACAATTGTTTGGCATTCTGTTCTTTACTCCTTGTTGTCGAGGATTGAGTGATGTCGTCCTGGATTAAAGCATAAATTTTGTGAGAAACACCAAACGGAGATTAACGATCGAAAAATTAGAAAATTCAGGCGTGACACGCTTGACTACAAGTTGGATGAGGTATATACCTGGGCGGAGGTCTACGCCCAGAAGAGAAGATCTCGTCCCTACACCCAAAACACGGATACGTCTTCATCAGAAGGAGACTTCACTGAACGTCAACAAAAATCTGGACAACAGAGAGGCTGTCCGTTAGGAGCAAAGCAAACTGTGAGCTTACAAGAATCGATCCCTAGTACTTCTATTGACACTACTACAACTCCTTTTTTAGAACAGGTCGTGGAACAAGACGACCCCGGAGGGGCAAAACAAAAAAGCATGCCACAAACAAGAAGTGTAACTCTACCAAAGGAGAAAGAGAGAAAAAAGAAATGAACGAGGACAATCAATTAGTCATTAACATATCTGACTACACCTTCACAAGTCAAGATATGCGAATATTACAGAAAGGCACCTCGTTTGTACCGGCTAGTAAATCTAACCTGTTGGAATTAGAAATAGCAACTTTCAAAATGGTTAGAAAATTGAGACTTAGACACTTCTTTGATAATATCATTCAACAACAAGGAGAGAAAAAAGAGGACCCATTAATGGGTCTAAAACCATCAAGTACTTTTCAGGCTCCAGTAAGCCACAAGACCATTGATCTTTTTGAACAACTCGTCAAAAAGGATTTGACAAGCATTGACTACAACAAAAATTCACATAAGAATATGACTCAGAAAGACCAAGATCGCTTGAGATCGATAGCTCATAACGACCAGATAGTTTGCACCAAAGCTGACAAAGGAGGCGCTATTGTGGTTATGAACGCATTGATGTACCACCAAAAATTACATGATCATGTCTCTGATGAAATGGTTTACATGAAATTACCTAGTAATCCGACACAACAGTTTGCTACAGAGTTAAAAACCATTATTGAAAAAGCCCAGTCACAGGGCATTATTGACCAAAGAACTAGAAACTTTCTTCTACAATCTCATCCCAGAAGTCCATCGATTTACGCCATGCGCAAGATACATAAAGATTTGATGAATCCGCCGATTCGCCCCATAGTATCTACATGTGGCAGCATTCATGAACCGATCGGACAGTATCTGGATCGTAAATTACAGCCTACGGTCCAGGCACTGCCAAGTTACATCAGAGATACAACGGACTTTTTGTGCAAACTACAAGAGCTAGACATTTGTCCAAATGAAAAATTGTGGTTATGCACTGCTGACGTCAGTGCACTATACACTTCTATTCCACACGCAGGAGGCATAGAAGCTATTGAACAAGCGGTTCTAAATTTAGACTTGGATGAAGCTACTAAAATCTTCCTGATGGAATTAATGACTTTCACACTTTACCACAGTTATTTCAAACACCGAGATAACTGGTATTTGCAACTCGTGGGCACCAGCATGGGGAATTCTGCAGCTTCTGTCTACGCTAATATCTTTATGGGAGAATTCGAACATACAAATATTTGGTCAAAATCTGAATGGAGCAATAACCTCAAAATGTACGTACGCTACATTGATGACCTATTCATCATGTGGAAGAACACCAAAGAAAGCTTAGAAACAGCCCTGGACACGTTAAATCACATCAATGACAGGATAAAATTCACATGGAACATTGAACCTAATTCGATCACCTTTTTGGATGTAAGAATCACACTCATGAATAACCAGATAACCACTGACATTTTCAGAAAACCAACAGATCGCAATAACACCTTGCATTATACTAGTTTTCACCAGCCATCCCTAAAAAAACATCTACCTAGATCACAGCTACTTAGAGTCAAACGCATCACCTCAGATCCAACCACCTCAGAATTACGCATTAATGAAATGACAGAAAGATTCCGTTCAAGAGGATACCCAGATCAAATTTTGGAATCGGCGAAAATGTCCATCCAACCGATGCAACGTGAAGAGATTCTAAAGAAAACTGTACAAAAACCCAAAAGCGACCGGCTGGTCGTCGTTTCCAAATTTTCCAATGTGAGCACCAACTACAAAAATATAATACTAAAATATTGGCCATTACTACAATTGGAGACTGATTTTAATGACATTTTCAAGCCGTTACCATTATTTGCTTACACCAGAGGCAAGAACTTAGGAGAAATCCTCAAAGAGACCAAAACATTGAACGTTCAATTCCGTGGTACCAGACCATGCAACAATTGCAACAACTGTCATAATGTAATAACTGGCACAGAAATCACACATCCTATAAAAGGATACAAAATTCATTTACGAGTGACTGCATCTTGTGATACCAATAATTGTGTTTACCTTTTGAAATGTCCTTGCGGAAAGACTTATGTTGGAAAAACAGAACGCAAAGTCAAAACACGCCTCAACGAACATAAGTCTAATATCCGTACCATGAACCAAAAATCGACTGTAGCAACTCATTTCAACGAAATGAAACATTCTGTTTCTCAAATGAAATACACTATTCTTGAAGTCATCAATAAAGAAGAGGGAAAGGACAATAACAAACAATTGCTTCAAAGAGAAAATTACTGGATATATAGACTGCAGTAAATGAAGCCATTTGGGCTTAATGAACGCATCGAATTTTCATGTTACCTGTAAAACCTTCCTGCATCTACCCCCATTGGGGGATCTCTTCTGGACATTCCTCCTTGTTGCTAGATTTAGCATTACATTTTCATTTAACTTTATTTTATTTTATTTATCAATTTTTTATTACATTTTAATTTAGGTCTTTTCACTTTTCACACGTGTATTTCAATTCCACATTGATCTTTTGTGTCCATACCCCTTTAGTGAAAACATCCCGTGTTTCCTTATTTTTGTTAGTCCCTTGTTTAGCTTTAGCAATTGACCCCGCGTCACGTGCATCCGTATTGCATTGAGACTTCCGTGTCAGCCCCTCGCTCATGGCGCAGTGTTTTGAACTCACGCTCATGATGCCGCAATGATTTTTCTCTCATGTAAGTTCAGCTAACCGGGCGAAATGTTGGGTTTAATTTGAGAATGCTTGCATGCAGCCTTACCGTGTATAACTGTAACCAGGCGACTCGCTGGGTTTAAATTGGGAATGCTTGTATGCAGCTTTATCGCGCACAATTTACACTGTTTGGGTGAACTTTGTTTACTCTTGGGAGAAATGTGGTTTAACTTCTATCACGGAGGTTGAATATTTCTAGCGTATGCAGGATGTTTCATCACATACTTTCCACCATGTGCGGCTGAACTTTATTTTTCATTTAGTTAGTTTGAGTGAATGCTTCACTTTGCACTTTCACGTTTTTTTGAACATCACTTTTTAGTTATGGTTTTTACGTTAAATCGCTTTTCACGCTTTCTTTCTTGACCACGGTTTCACTAGTTTTTTCGATATGGGGATCACTTGATGTAATTTTACACTGAACCCATTAGGTATATATACAGATCTGTGTGTATGTCGTTCCTTTTCTAGATGCTCCCCGATGAAGGACAATGTCCGAAATGCATTGGAGCAAGAGAAATCATGTTACAAAATATGTGGATAAACAATTTAAAATCTAATACTACGGATTAAAATACATTTGGTCCAATAAGACATTTCTCATCTTTGGTTCTTTATAAACTGTGGAGGCAAGAATCGCCATTTTAGTGTGCCCTAGGGGATGCTATTAGTTCTCAACTGGTAGCACTTTTTGCTTTGAACATTACTCGTCCACAGGGCGGAGGACGACACCCGGGAACACCTACTTTACCTTTTGAAAATCAAACATTAAATAGAGTTGAACACAGCTGTGCACTTGTCCCCTAAACTTTATTTCTTTATAGTTGTGTGAGGAGGACATCGTTTTCTTTTTTTAGACAAAAATAAAATACATTATTTATTGATTGGCAGACATGAGACTCTGTAACAAATGAATTACAAGCACATTATACCTAATACCTATGACATTTTAATATGGTGAACAAGATATCCATCATGTTTTGATGGAGTATCCCATCCACCAAACTCTAAGGGCCTTATTTCGATGTCGGTCTGACTTGCGTCCACCGACAATGTCGCGGATAAGGGTCTGACTGACCTCCAGGTTGCAGTCGGGACAGCTTAATTTTGATGCGACCACGCATGGTGCTGTTGCAAGCTCCCTTTTCTGTATGGGAGCTTGTGCTGAGGTCAGAAACTGGCAGCACCACAACTTCCCATACAGAAAAGGGAGTTTGTGTTGATCCCTGCACCGCATGGCAGGCACCTCACTGTGCCTGCCACATTGTACAGGGATGAACCCCCTCGGCCCCCAACTGGAACAGAATGCAAAGTCATCATGACCATGGCAGAACATTTGGGCCATCGGTAGCCAGGCTGGGTGGGCTTGGTGCAGAGCTGGAAGGTCAGTCGGGCGGTGTGGGGCCACTTATGAAGTGAGTCTCAGGAGTCTTAGTCTCCCTCGAAGGCTGCTTGCTTCCTGGGAAGTTGGAGTCTGGATTGGCCTCTTCATCCCGATAAATGCTGCAGAGATTCCTCTAACTCAGGTATTGGTGCAGCACGGCTCTCATCCATCCTGGTGTGGCCAAACTTTGAGAAGAGACAGATTTCATCCCACAGGGCTGGTGTACCTCATTTTGTTTGCGTGCTGTACCAGAGCCGCTGAGGACCAGTCAATCGGGCAACCCGGTTCGGCGTGTTCAGTGCCTATGGACTGCAGGGGAGTAGTACCTCTACTCAAAGGGAGTTGTTTAGTGATTTGCTGAAGGCTGGAGGTGCTCTGGGGTTCTTGCAGGCCTTTAAGGGTAGAGGGCAAGACTGCACACCATAACAGTCTAGTCCTTAAGGCAGCAGGCAGGGTTTAGCACCAATGTTCTGCAAAAGGGCTTCAGTCCTCGGGTAAGCAGCTCTTCCTTGCCCTTATCTTCTTTGTGTCTGTCACATCTAAGCTGAGGATCCTCGGATTCCCCCTAAATACAAAATTTAGAGGCGTTAGAGGAAGTGACAGGTAGTAGGCAATGGGATACCTACCTTTAGAGTGTATACACCATCTAAGTGACCACTTCCTGTGGGAATGGGAACTACCCTAACTTTATTTGGCTACTTCTCTCCCAATCCAAGATGGAGGGAAATTACAAGTGGGTTCACGTCAGCTGGCTCACATTAGGGGTGCTGGTGGCTGAATGGGGACCACCTCCTAATTTAATTAATTTTCCCACCTGTCCTCCTGCCAGATGTGGAGCAGGACAAGGGTCCTCGACTAGGTTGGGCTGCCTGGGTCACATTTCAAAGGCAGCATTGCTTTGGAATGCCTTTCCTGCCCGGAGGTGGTGTGAAGCACCACCCCCAGAGCAGGTTTTTTTCCTGGCCTCTGAGAGTGCTGGTTCTTACCCCATGAGGTCAGAAACATGTTTGGTGGTGGCAGGCTGGCAAAGACTAGTTAGAGACCACACCAGTGCTTGATAGGTTTTTAGGGGATCCTCTAAAGTGCCTCTTGTGTGTGTTTATCAGTAAATCCAATACTGGCATCAGTGAGGATTTATTAAGAAGGGATGTTTGGTACTAAACATCTTAAGGTACAGTGAAACCACCATGGAGCTAGGAAACTCATGATTACAAGTATCCAGCCCATGCACTCTCTATGGCTTCCCTGTGCAGTTAGAATGTCCAAGAATGGCTCAGGTATTGAAGGGTCATATCCACTTATGCAATTATGTCCACATCTGGGATATATTACCCCTTGCCTTAGGGGTACAATGCCTGCAGTAGTGGTGACTTACCTATACATTAGGCAATGTATGGGGGATGACACAGAGGGCAGTGTTTGGAAAGCACAATGGTGCGCAGTCGCAAACCAGACTGAGATGCACAGCTATTAAGCAACTAACAGGTGTCCAAAAAATCCAAGTAATCCATAGTAATCAAGTTTTATTGTTCAACTGTTCTGTATTTTCAAGCGTCATATAGAGGCATTCTGTTTTCAATCTTCAAAACGCTAGTGGAACACCCATCCGGGCTTCTCTGGACAGAATGTCAAAATTCACTTTCTCATCCCAAGTGACCATATTGGTACACCTAATGCATTTCAGGTGGTTTAGCCCTTCTTTAGAGGATGTTGTTTCTGGCACCGCAAGTAAGGGTGATGTGACGCCTGATATTTAACCCAGGGCAGAGAACTCCGCTTCGCCCACAGACTGTGCGGAGATTTGCCTTCTCTGCGTTCTGCGAAGAAGGCAAAACTCTGCACACTCCACAGTGGAGCAGAGTTGGCCAGCCCCCGCCTCCACCCTTCAATATAACAAGTAATTAAACATTAATTAAAAATAAATTAAAAAAGACTTACCTGTACTGCGGTTTTCCCAGTCTGCCCTCCTCCTCTTCCTCGCCGTCTCGCTAATCCTTGAGAAAACTGTGCCTGCGCGCGCCTGTGAGTTACTTACAACCACCTGCTATGCCTTCCCAAGTAATGAAGAGTCAGTCAGACAGTAGAGAATGCAAACATATTTTTATTAGCAATACTCTGCAGAGGAGTCCAATCTGACCTGCACCCTAAGATGTCTGCCGGGGGACTGACCCCCCAACAGTCTACAACATGAAATGATTCTTCCCAAGAGCCTCCAACCATGCCCACAGTGGAAAGTTACTGCCTGGGCCGAACATGAACAAGGAGGACACAGAGGGATGTGCTACCACCTGTCAGATGGGTACATGCAATCTGCGACTCAAGGTTACCCTGCTGAGCCTCAGCATCTCCTAACGTGGGACGGACTACACACTCAGATAGCTATGCAAGAGCAGAATGGCCTATTCTTTAGCAAGGCGAGAAACAGCCTTGATCAGAAGAGAAAATAATAACAAAATACAGAGTTCTGCTGAGGCAAGCAATAAGAGTAATGAGGCCTATTTCAGGCACAGTCTAAGCAGCCTAGTAGGGATTACGAAATACAACATGGAGTCACACTTGCTAAATAAAGCTTTGCACATTATGGAGATAACTCATTGGGTTGCATAACGTGAATACACATGGTGTCTATTTAGCCACACACTGCTAACCTTAAATCGCATGAAACGAGTGCATAGCAGAAATTGGGTTTTCAAACCTAACGGATCCTCCTTTTAGCATGGGTGGCTAAATGCTTTATTGAGGCTATCCTGTAGGATCTTTACAATTCTAAGTGGGGGAGAAAGGGAATGCATAGTCATTTAAGGTGCGAGGGAGAATAAAGCAGCACATGAGTATCAATATCTTCTTAGTATTTAAAAATGCCCTCATCAATGAGCATCAAAAACCTGGATAGCCTGCATCATCATAGTAGAGATCTTGTTAGCACGTTCTGACAAATTTGGGGTAGGGGTGAGCTTGCTCACACAATAGGTGTAACATGCTGGAAGGCAATTAATACATAGGCAACATGTGAAGATGACACCTGTGATAACTATTAGGACAAGCAGTATCTTCCAACCCCATGATGTCAGCAGAACCAGCCTGTGAGGGACCATGAACCATTATCCTGATGGATATCTGAAGCAAGCCTGTGTAATTTCTGTATGGCAGAGTATACATCGGGGGCGTTATCAGGGATGCAAACACAACAACTGCTACAGATGACGCTGCAGGCTCCACCCCTATCAGCAAGGATGACGTCGAAAACCATCCAGTTTAGAAGAGCAACTAGCCTCGTAGTCGAAACTCAACTGTGAGATTAGTCAGTACACCTGCAGTAGTATTACTAACTCCGTCAACTACTCGGGCAATGCAACAATTATTAGACTATTGAACGTGGGACACCACAACAGCAGAATGTCCTTCATTATATCAGTAAATTGCTACAGGGAAGTATCTGTTTGATCTATATCATCTGGATTGACAACTCTTTTGACTCGATGCAAATGGAGATCCCTATGCTGTAGCCTATGATCTTTATGATAATTAGACGGTGCAATGTAAATGGGAGGTAAAAGGAAAGAGACTATCCTCCTCGAAGCCATGTATACGTCTGTTCCCCACAAATGAAGTATACATTCGGAGGTGTAATCAAAGGTGGGCTACTAGCAGTATTCCATTGGTATGTGTAGTTACAGGTGCTCCGTCCTACTGGAAGGTTCCCTAAACCTTTAACATAGAAACTAGCTGTTGCATTGATCAAAGGGACGGGCATGGCTTTGTCTTCAGTGATATTTCATTCCGGAACCATTTAAATATTTAGTGACATTAAATCCTTGAAAATCAAATCCAACATTTCATTTTGTAACCAAGTGACATTCTCATTAGCTTCAAAAATGTTCATGGAAGCTTCTGGATGTAGGGTACCCTCCTTGCCATCTGCCCCAGGTTTATATCTTTGTGTACTACTGTATACTCCAACACTGCTTCATAGTCAGACTGTAACATATTCATATCATTTGCAGGAAAGTGCATGTACACCATAGAAAGCAATTGGAACCATGCCTCAAAGCTATCCAAGTATGACAGGGGCAATGACACCAGTAAATTATTCTTGTGCATAACTGAGAAGAGTAACCCACACATACAACAATTTGTCGCATTAGTAGTACTGTGGACCTGATGAAGCATCTGCAGAAAAACATTGTCGACATAGGTCTGCCTATGTCTCTCCTTGTGCGGGGCTAGTGTAACAAAAAGGTGCTCAGGTGGAGCCAGGGTAGTCCCTATTAAAGTGTGCATAGAATGCTGTTCTTCTAAATACCACACCACTCCAAATAGTGTTATCATTACTACGAGAAGGACTACTACTACTACCTTACTACCAGTAGACTATCTAGACCATACAGGACTATTCTGCTGTAATGATGGGGTCACCAGGGGATGTACCTCCTGTATGACTGCAAAGCCAAGGGGATACATTTATACAATTTCAAAAGCAACTTATGATTATCAAAGGGATATGTTCATGAACTAGAGCCACTAATGCTACAACAGCACCAGGGGGGCACAAGTCACCCAGCGTCCGTCTAGAGCCTCGCTGGGAGGCTCCTATTGTTCATCAACGACGGTGCTATGAAGCAATCCTACGGGGGAGCTGTGTGAATGCAGCTCTTGCTGAAAAACAAATCCTCTTCTTTCAGGATAGGGCACCCTCCCTCCTTGGCACGTACTCTCAGCCATCCCGTCCAGTGTCCAGGGCAGTGAACCAGTGTAGCTCACTCTAATCTAATTTAGGGATCTTAGGCATGGCACCTATGCCCAAAGCTCGACTCCTTCCCTAACTTCTGGAATGTCCTGCTGGTGCAATGTCCTCTGTCGGGCCGCAGGTTATATCAGGTGACTCCAGGCACTGTCTCATCAACAAAAAGGGGTTCAAACTCAGAATCAGGGGGGCATTGAGACTCAGACTGTCGTGCACCAGGAGCCGGAGTATTAGGGGAAGCCCTCATCTTCTGGGGGACTGCCTCAAGCAGGGCCACGTCACTTTCTCCATCTGTCTGCGCCCACCTCAATCCGGTGTCAGAGAAGGAAATGAAAGGGGGTACTCGCTCCCCTTCCTGGTCAGCAATGCCGCCGAGGACCCACCAATCATATGGAAGTGGGAGAGGGATCCTCTTGACGTTCAATCTGTGCACCCAGTGCTTCTGGCCCTCAAGTTTCACTGCAGTGCGGGTGGCGAGCAGAACAAGCAGTGCCCCCGTCCACCTCAGCTCCAGGCAATTCTTCCATTGAAAATTCTTCACCAAAACAAAATCACCAGGCTGTAGCTTATCCCCGGGCCCCTTTGGTACCGGTTGCAGCGTGGCGTTAATCAGATGGTGGATAGACGAAGATCTTTAGACAGTTCATACAGATAATCTATCAACAGGGGGTATTCTATCTCCAAAAACGTGCTTGGGTCTAGGAACACCCCAAACATTAGCAGGGCGTCCGAAGACCACCTCATATAGGGAAAACCCTGTTCTAGAATGCCCTGTTGCCCTGATAGATAAGAAAGCCAAATGTAACGCATCTGGCTATCGCAATCTTGTGCTTTCTTGGATCTTCGCTAACTTCAGTTTGAGAGTACCATTCTACTTCACAACCAGGCATGCTGACTTGGGGTGGTTCACTGCATGAAACTTCTGCTTAATATGCAAGCCCTTGCACACTAATTCAATTACTTTTTAATTGAAGTGACTTCTGTTGTCACTCCAGTTCACACGTGGCAATCTATAGTGTGGGAAGAACTCTTTTAAGAGTGCCTTCGCTGTTGCCATGACTCTATTCTCCTTAGTGGGGTAAGCCTCAATCCATTTACTGAATGCACAAATCTCTACTAGCACGTACTTCAAGTTGTTAACTCGTTCCATTTTGATGAAATCCATCTGGAGAACCTCGAAAGGGAAAGAAGGCGGTGCAAAGTTACCTGCGGGTGCAGGAGTGCCTTTCCCAGCATTATGCTTCAGACAGATAATGCAGTGCTTCACTAGGTGTGTGTCTCCCTTAGAGATATTATCATTATGCAATACTGTGTCCAGAAGCTTACATATTCCTTTGACACTAATATGTGCTGGACCTTGAGCACATAGGCATTTGGCAACAACCATCTCTGCTTCCGAGACAGATCAGTCCAGCATCCATCAGCATTCAAATGCCCTGTACTCTCCTCCCATTTTGCCAATTCATCTATGGTCGCCTCACTGTGTATTTCTCTGACACTTTCTAATGTGTCCTCAAACATTCCATTGTCTGGAACCCACAAAGCAGGACCTGCCACGAACATCTTTTTCATCTTTTATCTAGCTGTCTCTTTAGCTGTCTGATCTGCAAATGCATTTCCCCTTCCAACATCATCTGTTACTGCTTTATGAGCGCTACATGTTATTATTGCCAACTTCTCAGGAAGTGGCAGTGCTGACAACAGTCAATGTATCAATTGGCCATGCTGTATTAGCAGCCCATGCAAGGTCAAGAACCCTCTCTCCGCCCAGAGGAGCCCAAAATTATGGGCCACCCTAAAGGCTAACTTGCCATCGGTGTAGACATTGACAGTTAGTCCCTCCCTCAACCCACAAGCCCTAAGGAGGGCAACCAACTCTGCAGCTTGGACGCATTGGTATGGGATACTGGATGTCTCAACTACTGTGTGGAATGTTGTGATTGCATAAGCTGCAGTGGTAGTGCCATCTGGTAGTTTGAAACAAGAGCCATCAACATATAGTTCCCCTTGGGGGTCAGGTAAGGGAACATCAGTCAGCCCTACCCTTCCTTTCGTTTCTTCCTCAGTCAGAAATAAATAATCATGGACATCATTGTCCTTTTCTTCTGAAGGGAGGGGTTGTAACATGGCTGGGTTCAGAGTAGCACATCATTTGATGGTAATGCGTGGAGCAAACAAAGTAAATTCATATCCAGTCAGATACGCACTAGTAAGGTGCTGCATCTTTGTCTTGTTCAATATCGTATCCACAGAATGAGGTACCATTACTGTGAGATCAGTATCAAGGACAAGCCCTGCCAATTGTCTGCTAGAAACCACCACTGCTGCAGCAGCTCTCAGGCAGCTCGGGAGAGCTCTGGCGACGTTATCAAGAATAGCAGAAGAATAAGGACAGGGTCTCTGCTTACCAATGAAGCCCTGTGTTAAAACAGAAAGCACGCAACCAACCGCCAAGTGCACCAGAGCACAAAAGGCTTCTAGTAATCAGGAGTATCAAGCACAGGCGCAGAGCAAAGCGCAACCTTTAATTGCTCAAACGCTTGCTGGCATGCAGGTTTCCAAGGCAAGGGTTTATACAAATCTTTGGTGGTCAGGTAAAGGAGGGGTTTTGTTAGTAAGACTTATTTAGGGATCGATTGACGACAATGCGAAGTTATGCCGATGAAAGCGCATACTTCGCGTTGGGTTTTCGGAACAGGCATATTAGTAATATTAGCTTGGCGTTCAGGTGTTAGTCTGCATCCCTCCTTCAATACTAGGTTACTTAAATAGGTGACCTCCTGTCGACAATATTTAAATTTTGAGAGTGACACCTTGTGTCATGGTGTGCCAAATGTAACAGTAATTTAACTGTTGCCTCTTTATAACCATCTTTAGTGCCTGAACCCACAAGGAGGTCATCAACATACTGCAACATCACATTACCAAGGGGAAGCTCCAAAGAATCCAATTGAGCTTTCAAAGCTTAGCTATAAATTATAGGGCTTTCTGTATAGCCTTGTGGACCATGACAGAATCTAATGCTCCGGCTATTGCCAATTCAAACAGATAGCTGCTATCCATATGAGTTGGTATGCTAAAGAAAGCATTCTTTAAGTCGATCATAATAATAATTTTGGTGATGGGGAAGAATTGTTATGATAGTGGTAGTGTCTGAAACGACAGGATACTGGGGAATCACTATCTTGTTAACCCCCCTAAGATCTATCACAAAATGACAACCATCAGGATGAGCATCAGGAGATCCAGGGGTGCATTCTTAAGAGTAGGAAGAATAGGGCTATTACACACATTGGCTACTGTCTCCTCAACCACACCAGACTCAATCAGATACTTTATTATTGGTAATAAAGCCTTTCCTCCTGCCTGTGAGATCTTCTACTGGGGAATGTGTGGCAATTTGTCATTGTCCTTTATCTAGATGGAGACCGGGTGGATCTGCAGCAACCCCACATCCGTGTCTCCTGTGGCCCATATTGTGCATGGCACATCGTTAAACTCAACAGGAAGGGGTGCACCCTTTGCAAAGCATTGCTTAGTATGGGTCACTTGTGGTCCAATAGTAAACACCATCTGGAGAGCAAAAAATTGTTGCATGTAACCTTTTTAACAAATCCAATCCCAACAAATTCTCACCACAATATGATGTTAATGAAATTAGGGAATCAACCGTGAAGAGACCAATAGTCAAAGCAAGAGGTTTGGAAATGGGGCTAAGAACTGGCATGCCTGAAAAACCTACCGCCACATTACTTTGGCCTGGCAGAGCTGCCCCTGGGACCAGTGAACGGGAAACAGAGCTTTTCATAGCCCTTGTATCAACTAAATATTTCTTGGTCATACCATGCAAATCCATGGAGACATAGGGGTCCATTACGAAGTCGGGCGGATTGCCTCCGCCAAGCTGGCGGTGGCCACCGACGGCCTGGCGGAGGCAATACGCCCGACATCGCAAGCCCAAATCCCCCCCCCCCGCCATATTAGGATGGCGGGGGGATGGCGGCGGTGAAAACCCCCACCCGCCTGTTTTACGCCCCGGTCACCTTGCGGCCGGGGCGGAAAACGAGTAATATGGTGGCGGTGTCTGTTAGACACCGCCCGCCATATTACTATGTGCATTTTTCAATGCCTTTCCGTGGCGGCAATGCCGCCATGGAAAGGCATGCGGTGTTCACTCTGGGGGCCCCCTGTGGGCCCCCAGAGTGAAGGCCAAAGGGGGGTGGCACACGGGGGGGTACCTGTGGTACCCCCCTGCATTCACATGATCGAAGCAGCAGGCACCGTGCGGTGCCTGCCGCTTCGATCATGTAAATGCGTGCATTTTTTTTAACATTGTGACGGGCGGTGCAGTGAGCACCGCCCGCCACAATGTTAAATTGAGGAATGCGCCCACCACTGTGGCGGGCGCATCCTAATACCAATGTCGGGACCCCCACCCCTTAGGCGGGCGGTCCCGATAGCCGATAGGGTGGCAGGCGGAACCCCCATACGGAAAGGCATGCGGAGACTCCCGTTGCGGGACCCCTGGGACTCCGGGGGGCTGGGGGGTGCACATGGGGAGTACCTATGGTACCCCCCATTTCAAAGTGCAACATGGCAGTCACCGCGCAGTGCCTGTCATGTTCTGCTTTGAAATGCACAATGTGCATTTTTACCATTGCGGCGGGCAGCGCTTTCAGCACCGCCGGCCGCAATGTTAAAAATACAGGATGCGCCCGCAGTGTGGCGGGCATATCCTAATGGCCAAGGTGGGACCGCCCCTCTGATGGCGGGCGGTCCTGTTTTGCACGGGGATGGCTGGCGGGCAAAGTCCGCCCGCCATCCTAATGGACCCCTTTCTGTTTTTGGGACTGGTAATATTAAATTATATGTGTTTTGTGTTTAGTTGTTAGTAGTGTTTATATTTTGGAAAAAAAGTGTCCGTCTGAATCGTATCCGGTGCCCTCTCCGTACGAATCGTACACGTCCGTCCAAATCGCGTAGTACGATCCGTATCTCCTCAATCCGTCCGAATTGTCGCGAACCGTATGAATTGCAAGGCAGAAACTGTACGACACGGACCCTCACAGTGAACCGTACGATTCGTAAACATGCTGTACAAACCGACGAGTACGATCCGGACCGGGGTATGAGGACGCGATTCGTACGGTCCACGTCAGGTAAGGGCGATTCGTACGGACAACCACACAATCACATACACACCATACGGTGCGTACACCCCATGATCGCAGGGGTACGGTGCGTACCCCTGTGATCATTGGGGTGTACGCACTGTACTCCATGATCGCAGAGTGACTCACCGGACACCCTGCGATCATGGGGTACGGTGCGTACACCCCATGATCGTGGGGTATGGTGCGGCTAGGGTAGGTGGTGGCAGCTCCTACTCCGACCCGTTTTGCTCTGCAGAGGCAGCATCTGTCTACTTTGCTCCATATGTTTTAACCTTGCATTTTAACCCTCGCTGTACTCGCATTTCGCGCTGAGGCGCTCAAGCTGATTTTTTGATTTTAATGTGTTTATCCCCTCTGTGTAACATCGCAAACCTGATCTTTCATCTCGGGGTTCTGAGGTGTGCCTTCCCTGCCACGTTCCACAGCGGCTTGCTGTGCCGATTGAGTGGAGGGCAGGCGGCCATCTTAGGTGTAGTCCCGGACCCCGGCTGTAGTAGTGGCAGCGCTCTTGCTGGGGGAGGGAGGTGCACACATAAATTGCGTATGTCTTTCCGGACGGGCAACGGACGCGCGCAGCGGGCGCGCTGCTGGCATGCGAAGATAAGCCAAAGGTCAGCCCGTCTGCGCCCGACCGTGCTCCGGGTGCACACAGCTCCGGCCATGCTGCCCGTTTTCCTCCAAAGGAGAGGCAGCCCTTCAGAGGTACTCCCGAGAGAAGTTACTGGCACTCAAACCTAAATGCAGAGGCGTTAGGTCGTGTGATGCCTCCGATTGCTCCTTTAGAGTCTGTCCCCTACGCAACTTTGGTTCCCCCCAAACCCCGGTTGCTCCCACAGCTGTATCGAACAACAAACATACAATTACCACAGCTTTAATAAATGCTCGTTCGATGGTCAAACATGCTGCCAACATTTTTGAGCTTCTGTCCGATGGCTGTCTTGACATCCTGTTCATCACGGAGACGTGGCTAAGTAACTCCTGTGCCCCTGTGGGTGAACTGGCCTTCCCAAGAGGTTTAAAAATCATTAGGGCTGATCGTGCAACGGGGAGAGGCGGAGGGTCCGCTGTTGTATTCAGAGACATTTGGTCTTTCCACAGTGAGTCCTCCAACGGATTGGGTGATGGGGAGGTTCTTCACTTCTCCCTCATCCTCTCACCCCATTTCACGCTGGGCGGAACACTGGTTTACCATCCCCCAGGCCCTACTGGACCTTTCCTCAGGGCTCTGGAGGACATGATTGTGCCTCGGGCCTTGAGGTTCCCTAAATTTCTCCTTTTGGGTGACCTTAACATTCACGTGGACAGTGGCGAGTCACTGGACTCAATCAGTTTGTCGGAATCTTTAAGTTTAACCCAGTTAACACAGTGGGTTATGCTGCCTACGCATTCAGGGGCCATCTCCTGGATGTAGTCTGCTCCAACTTTGCCTTAACGCTATCAGATCCAGAAGTCCTTACCTGGTCAGATCATATGGTAATCAGGTTCTCCTGGTCTTTAGAGAAGCCATCCTGTGATATTCCACCTAACACCTGCCATCCGAAGATTAATCTCCCTGCTTTGACCAATGCCTTCCACCAGGGGCGCCCAGTGTTAGGCTCTGAGCTTCCCACTGCTGTACAGCGCTTTAACACCTGGATCAGCACAGGGGTGGGGGCCTCTGCGAATCAGGGCGTTAGCGCCAACAAACGCTCTGCGCCCTCTAAGCCCTGGTACTCGCATGCTTTGAAAGAACTGAAGCTTGGCTGCAAAAAACTTGAGAGATGCTGGAGACGCGCCTATTGGCCTACTGCTAAGGGGGCTTTGCGTGCGGCTCAGAAGGAATATTATGCTGCCATCAGGATGGCTAAGGGTGACTATGCTGGCAGGATCTCTAGGGCCAACAATAAAAGTATAGAAATCTTCACTATTGTTAGGAGCTTTCTTTCCCCTTGTGACGAACAACCAACGGTCCCTTCTTCCGCACAATGGTGTGAGATCCTGCCCTCCTTTTTCACAGATAAAATAGCTGGGATTCAGGCTAGCCTGCGCTCCACTTGTCTTGGGCAGAGCACCCAGGTTATGGTCACCCTCCATCTCCCCCCTCCCCCACTCAGGTTTTCAGAGATTTTTCTCCCCCAACTGAGGCAGACACCCTAGCTGTTCTGAAATCTATGAAGTCTGGGTCACCCACCGACCCCTGTCCTGCCAGTGTTCTAGATGGGGTGGCGGAGGTGGTCTGCGCCGAGGTTTATGAGATTATCAGTCTCTCCTTTCAGACTGCTATAGTTCCTGAACGTTGGAAGCAGGCTAAACTCCTGCCCTTTCTTAAAAAATCAGGTTTGGATTCTGCAGTCCCAGCCAATTATCGGCCCATCTCCCTGCTGCCATTGCTAGCCAAAGTATGTGAGAAGATCGCATTTCACCAGCTGGATGCTTTTGTTGAAGCGTCCCACGCTCTCCATCCCGCTGAATCTGGGTTTCGGGCTGAGTATAGCACTGAGTCAGCCCTGGTTGAAATATCTGAGGCCATCAGGGAATGCCTGGACGCTGGCGACAGAGCGGCTCTGATAATGTTAGACCTCTCTGTCGCTTTCGACACGGTACCCCATCAGCTTTTGCTCACACGGCTGACAGCCCTTGACATCACTGGTTATGCTTTAGAGTGTCTGTCTTCGTTTCTGAACAACCGAACACAGCAGGTGTGGCTGCCCCCCTGTTCTTCCTTGGCTAAGCTCCTTTCGACCGGGGTGCAGCAGGGGTCCACTTTAAGTCCACTGCTATTTAATATATACCTGACCCCCCTGATCTTCCTGGCCGAGGGACTGGGCGCTAAAATAATAGTTTACGTAGATGAAACGCAGCTGCTGTTTACTTGGCCCGGCACGGATCTGGACACTTCATTGGTCCAGACCTGTCTCTCCTCAGTCTTCAACTGGCTTGCCCTTGCCCAGCTAAAATGTAACGAACACAAATAGGAAATCCTACTCTATTGGCAGTTACCCCCAACTTTAGAGAATCCCTGTGGCCGTCTGATGTACCACCACTTAGTTCTGATGGCAAACCAGAAAAACACCTAGGGGTATGGTTCGGAGAAAACTTAAAATTCGATGAGCACATTAAAAAACTCATTTGCGGCTGCTTCGGTACTGTCAAAGCTCTCCGGAGATTTTTTTCCTTTGCTTCCGAGGACAGCCAAAGAAACAGTGGCAAGGGCACTCATTCTTTCCTGCCCCGATTACGCAAATGCTTTGTTTATAGGCATTCCGGATTACTTAACCAAACGCCTTCAGATCATACAGAACGCAGCGGACAGACTTCTTTTTAACATTTTGCTGAAGTCCAGCGTCCGACAACACCTGCGCAGCCTGCATTGGCTCCCTTTATCTCAACGGGTTCTGTTCAAATCCCTTACTTTCGTCCATAGAGCCATCCATGATCAGGGACCTTTGTATCTGAGGAAACGTTTTTCCCGGTACTTACCCAATCGTCCACTAAGGTCAGCCTCTCAACACCTGTTGGTTGTTCCCCGCTTCAAACGCACATGCCTTGGCGGGCACTCCATCGCTGTAAAGGCGGCTGTCGCCTGGAACACCCTTCCTCCGGTGCTACGCACCACTCAGAATTTTAACCTTTTCAAAAAAGCACTCAAAACCCACCTCTTTAAATTGACGGACTAGCTACTCTTACTCTTTGTTGCCTATCGGCCTCTTTACGCGCCAGGATACTCCTGAGTAATTGAGCACGCTACAAAACTACCAATATCATAACACCCCATGATCGCTGGGGTACGCACCGTACCCCTGCAGACATGAGGTTTACGCACCAAACCCGGGGGGAGGCGTTCCGTACGTGTTTCGAGGCGCACTTCGCTTCACCGGACTTTTTGGGCTCCCGTAAAAAAAGGTTGTACGGTGCATACCCAACACGAATCGTACTTGCTGGGTCGGGAAAACCTGCTTTGAACCATACGGATGTCGCGTACAGCGGGTTCCGGGGGAGAATCGTGCGGTGCATTGAGTGTGGGTGGGTATGTTTTTTTTTTCTATTTTCAGGTACTTCGCGTGGATGTCGTTTTTGGGAGAAGATTGCGTTTTTTTACTAAGAAGTGTCTAGAATATTATTTATTCTTTTTTAAACACACCTTCTTAAATTTTCGCGTTTTCAAGGAGCGTTTCATTAATTTTTAAACTATTTTTGGGTTTTTAATGGGTTATCGTTGGATCGATTTTGGAGAAGAATCGTTATGGATGTGTTTTTATTTTTACTTTTTACATCTGGTTTCCTTGGAGCGTTTTTTTTATTTAAGCTAACTATTTTCGGGTTTTTAAGGATTTCTCGACTGGATGGTATTGGAGAAGAATCGTTTTGGATTTGTTTGCATTTTTGCATTTTTTTATGGGTTCCTTTGGATTGTTTGGATGGTTTACTCTATGGAAGGATTTCTTCCGTTACAAAGGTTTGTCTTCAGCAACAAAGTGAGTAAGTTTTATTTATTTCTTTTTTGGGTGGGATTTTCATTTTATTTGTTTAATTATTTTATGTTATATGTCAGAAATTATAAGAAAACTGTTCAGATATATTTAAATAAAATTCATTAAATGTATTTGACAATTTTGTTACAGTTTCTAACATGTATCTTTATATATATTTTATGCTTAATATTTGCTCAGTATGTGTATGTTAGATATGTTTACAGAATTGTTTTTGCTATCATAGACAGATATTGTAGGCCTCTGGTAGTTGGGTATAGGGTTACTTGGTCTTGTAAGGTATTATACTTTTTTTTAGTTTGTTTAGTTAGCTTAGGGCCAATTAGTGTTACAGTTTGCTCCATTCGGAGTTCTTGATAACTGTGTTCCTTTTGTAATGATTGGAGTAGTTTATGTAGTGTAGGAGTACCTCTGCCTGTAGAGGCTCGGAAAGCATTGTGCCATCCTTCAACTACGTTGTTACTTTTAGCCTGTTTATTTAAAATACTTAGGTAGACGTTCCACCAGGGAATTTGAAATTTAGGTTGTCTTCTATGTCCTGATCTGCTTAGCCTTCCTACCCATGTGTCTTCCAAGTAATCTAATAGAGGGCTTAATTTTTTTTCTTTTTTTTATAATAGGGGCTATCTTTTAGTAGGTTGTAATGTTCTGCTACGTCTGTTACAGTAATTATGGCCAGGGCAATTAATTTTTTAACCTGGTAGGCAAAATTGCTGTCATTGCAGTATTGGGAGCTTAGGGCAGATTTTTGTATATGTTTCCATCTACATTGGGTGAAGTGGTAGTAGCAAGCTTGGATTGCTGTGTGAGGGTAGGTTTTTAGAAATGAATTTATCATTGCTTTTTCAAAGTCAATGATAATTTTTAGGGGAAGTAATTATTGGTTTGTTCTTTTATTTTATTTAGGAGCTCAACATAGGTTGTTTGCTGTTTGTTGGGCAGTAGGCTATATATGAAGGGAATATTGTAGTTCTGATAGTGTCCATGGATGGTGTACAGTTGATAGAAAGGTTTAGGGCATACTGAGAATGTACCATCCATCATCCAAGTTTCAAATTGGTGTAATTTCACCATATTGTCTGCTGTAGCAAACATTATAATTCTTTTTTCATTAGATGTATTGTCATACAGGATGAAAGGTTCGTTACTATGAAATATTCTCAGTTCAGGGGGAATTTGGACTCGCTCAAAGGTTTTTGGGGCAGGTGGAGTAGCGGAAGTTGTTCTTTTTTGCCGAGCTATTGTCCATTTTAGAGATTCAATGGAAGGTAATTGGCTTGATGCATGTTGGGGGAGAAATTAAGTGTTCTTTAGGGATAGTTGTAGAAGGTAGGTCTGTGCTAGTACTTACTTCTTTTAGTGAGTCAAGCATTTGTCTAATTTCTAATTCTGTCACGTTGGGAGGCTGGTTATGTTCTGTCGTATTGGTTACAGTTGTTTCGTGTGTTATAGCTCGACTATAGCATTTATTAGAGTAGTATTTGCTGCATTTCCAAAACACTTTCAGTTCATGCTGCTTTTCTTGTGTATATATATTGCCCATATAACATAAAAGCATTTTTCCTTTCTGTGAAGTTATGTTTCTTTTTTCTTTCTACAGTAAAAAATTGTTGCATAGAGATATTTAGTATGGTTTCTAGGTAAATCATTTGCATTTATAACATTTTAACTATATCTTTACCTCTGTCTTAGTTGTTTAGAGGGCTGTGCTGTGTGTTTGGATGCTTTACTTCTCTTTATTTTGTCGATGGTTCTGTTGGGAAAAGAAAATTAGATTTATTGTATATGTTTTATTTTGTATTACTGGATTTTTTTGCATAAGTTCGTTTTCTTGATAGTTTTTTGTTTAAAAGTTCTCTCTGTTATTTTAATTTATTACTTACTTTTGTTTTAGAGTTGATAGAGTTGTTGAAGTTGGCCTGTTTCTCGGTAATTTTGATATATCTGCAAGTCACGGTAAGAAGAAAAGAAAATGTTTCAGTTATTGTTGTTTAAAATTTTATTTTTATTTTTTAGTGCTAAGTTTAGTAGATATTATAAGGTAGTGGCACTTACTTTTCTTTTGTGTAGCCCTTTTTTGAATGTAGCAGGTTTCTCTTCTGGTGAAAATCTAGCAGAGTTTCTCCTTCTTCACGTTTGGTGGCGTAAAGTGTTACCTAGTTGTGTATTTTCTTTCTTTTTATAGTGTTTCTATAATGTGTTGGTAGTTTTCATTGGTCTGCATAATTATTTGGTGTTTTTTATTGGTTGCTTGAGAGTGTTCGAATTGTTTTGGGAGTTATGTGCCTTATATGGAAGACGCCAATTAATGTTTTTTTTTATGGTGGAGCCTTTTTTTCTATCTTTTCCTATAATTCTTTTATAGTGTGAGATGTATAATGTTTTATATATTAAAATGATGTGAATGTATTATATTTCAAATTTTTATTGTTTCTAATTTTCTTGATGTTTATTTACTCAGTGATTATAGTATATTTATTTTTATATAATTATGGTGAGTTCGTGAGTTATGTTACCATTTACAATGTTTTTTCGTTATATATTGTGTTATTTATGATGTATAGAGAAGTCGATAAAATGTTTTTTGCAATATTTTAGTACTCTATATTTTTGTTTTCAATATTATAGCTTATCTCTCTATATTTGTTGAAAGTCGATATATTTTGATTGCGATTTTTTTTGGTTCGATTATGTTGTAATCGATTTTTTTTAGTTGCGATATTGTGAAGTCGATATTTGTGTAGTTACTTGTTTAAGTATTGGTAGTCGATATTTTTGTAGTCGATAATTTTGCTTCGATACTTTGGGTAGTCGATATCCGGTCTGTCGATATTATTTCAGTGATCCATCCCCATCATGTCGTCCATGTCATAATCATCATGATAGTGCTGTCGGCCTCGGGAGTCGTCAAAATAGTTCCCACTCTGTCAAGTGTGGGATGTATGCTCTGACTGCATCTCCCCTCGGCCTCCTCCTCCTCCTCTTTCACTCCCTCTAAAACCTGGACCTCTCGGGCCTCACCTTTCTGCAACAACTCCGGACACTCTTCCGCCAAAGTCACCCTGCTTACAGTACGCACATTGGTTGAGCCCAATGGGTGCACTCAAAGCACCACCCATGTTAGACCGGGGTAGCCGCTGGGCTGAACCCGAACCTCTGCCCCTTCCATTTCCCCTTGCTACTTGCTGCATCAACACCCCTGTTTTTAATTCCTTCGACTTTTCCTCCACTTTCTTTTTGTCCTCATTCTCTCTATGCTTGTAGTACTGTGCCATACTTAATATTACTGACGGGGAGTCCAAGTACTTTCCGGAGCCTGCAATCTAGTTGCAATCTCTGGGAGAAAGTTAGGGACAAACCAGTTAAGAAACAAACGAAGACCACCCTCCTGTGACAAGTCGTGACTGACCACTAAAGTCTAAAAATACCCCTTCAAATCTGGTAAAGAAATCAGACACACTTTCATCCTTCTTCTGAATACATGCAGTCAACGTATCCCAATCCACTCACTTTGGTGGGATAATGGAGTGCACGTAAGTGATAATACGCCGTGGCAAAGCTAGGAGCTCTGCTTTCGGCTTCTCACCGGGCTTACGCCCCTTATCCCATGCCTTGATCTTGTCCCATGTGCCACCCAACTCCAGTGCATGGTCCTGCATATGAACCTGCCTCCATATATCTACTGGTACCAGCAGGCCAAAAAATAACTCTACATCAGCTAATGTCATCACTGAGGAGGTGGCCGCCTCCGTCAATTCTTTATAATATGTGGTGGGGTTCTTCTGAGGGTCCGGCAGCGGGCTTTTTAGGGATAGGACCTCACTCCTCTTCCAAGGATTGTAAATCCACTGTTACTGAAACCGAGCATCGAATTGTGGTCTAATTACAGTGTCCGTCGAGTTGCGCAGTTCTGGTATTTCAGGGTTTGTAAATGGGATGAACTTCCCTCATAGGGTGCTGTGCCCCTATCATCGGAACCTTTTGGCGTAAACTGCCTGGGTAACACTCCAATGTCATTACATTGCTAAAAACCTCATTGGGAGCCATACCTGTAGCAAATAACCTGTCCCGTTTGTCATAGATGATCTGCGGTGCAACACCCTCAAAACGCTGATCCCACAGTCCTATCAGTGTGGCCGGCATATGCTTCAGAGCATGCTGCTTTATGAAGGGCTCATAATCTTTCATCACACTCCACACATCTTCCACACTGTAGATCGAGTACTGAGCCCACTGAGCTGCTTGATTGGCCATCATTTGTTTTTCCTCATCACCCCCAGCAGAACACACCAACACTTTCTCCATGCGTTCTTGCTTTGCTGCCCAATTTGCTTCATGCATCCCACGCACAGGCGTGTCCACATTTGACAGTGCTTGAGGTGTCACACCCAAGGGGGAAAGAGCAGACGCAGAGAGAGGTACCATCATGTAGGGAGACAGTATTGTAGGGGTGAAAGAGGGCATAGCAGTCAAAACAGAGCCAATAGACAGGACAGGAAAGCTAACGGCTCCCGCCCCTGTGGCTGGTACAGCTAGAGGAGAAGCAAGTGGGCCGGGGCGGAGGCCATAGCGCTAGAAACAGAAACACTAAAGAGGGCAGCACTATTGTCCTAAGACTGGGACGTCGGATCTGTCTGTTATATCCATTCAGGGGCATAAGGAGGTGAGGGCGAGAATTCAATAGCTCTTCAACAAAATCATCACCTTCCTCTCAGGTAACATAACATTTATCAGTCTGTAATTGAAACTTTCTATCTGCATATTCCATGCCTTTCTCTATCCTTTCCCTTTCATAGGCTACTGCTTTCTGCGTTATTGTCTGTGTCTGCCTCTTCCAGACCTCTTTCCCTGCTCTCATACGCCATTGCTTTGCTTCTTTCTGCCATACTCTTAGAGAATCAAACATCGACTGTTCATCAAACGAGCCAGTGAGTGGCCATTGTAACTCAGCCTTGTCCCGCGTATATTTATTCCCCAATGTGCCAAGCATAATAGGACCAATACCATGCTTGACGTATACATCAAAATTCATGGGTACCCTCCAGAGGCGAAGGCTGGCTCTCCTCCAGTCGGGCATCAGTGGAACAACATCGACACCCAAAACACCCTAACTTACAGGCATCTTAATATAAGACATACACTGTCCCCAACGAACAAGTATAACCCCAACAAAAATAATCAAAGGAAAAAATAAACAAGAGAAAATTGTTCAAGAACCAAACCAAAAGCGTACGAAAACCGCTCCCAGCAGTCCGGAGACTGCACCAAGTTCAAAAAGACAGGCTCTAGCCACAGACCTTTTCAAGAGTGGACCAAATTACCAGTTGGCCTGGCAGATTGTTTGCAAACCAAGAAAGCCCAAAGACCGTACATAGACACAGCCCGTCGGCTCTTGCCGTTCAAGCAAGGCAGTTCGAAAACTGCACCAAGACAGTCCAAAGACTTTACCAAGACATAGCCCGTAGGTTTTTGCCATTCAAGAATGGCACTATTTTTTCAAGAATCTAATCACTCACCTGGTGCACTCAGGTCAAGTCACGTTATTCTCCACTGCCGACTCTTCAGACCAAACGGTCAACTCCAAGATTTATCAGGACCCCAGCCGGTGACTACTAGACGAGGAGTTGCCCGATCAGACAGGCGGGGCAGCTGCGTGAACCAAGCTCAATCGTGTGGGGTACCCCGATCAGCCCGACCGACTGGACACAACCTTGACCCTGCAAACCGATTGCGGGTGAGTTGGGTCACTTTGCGGGGTCCCTGTTCAGGCACCAACTGAAGGAAGTGGCCCTTAGGGGCCACCTGGGTTACTTAAAACCACCTGCTACACCTTCCCAAGTAATGAAGAGTCGGTCAAACAGTCACCTTGGACTGTATTACATTGGTCTTATATGTCTTGCATACAAGTGGGCAAAGTGTAGTTCTGTGTACCACTATACTGACATAAGTGTGACATATTGTGTGAGGCTGTATCCACACACATATGTGTGTGGATACAGGAAATTAATGTGTAATGTGACACTTACTGTGTTACCTACCTTATGTGTGTACTTACCTGTTGAGGGGACATGATTTACTTGCAGATTACATTGTTGGAAGTGACTTCAGCGGGTCAGATTCCTATGCCATAGCCGTTGCTTCATTCCTACACCTTTTTACGGGTTTTAGAGGCTAGGAATTTTTGCAAATTGCAAGTGCAGAGGCTCGCTTCCTGATGATGCGTCACTTTTCCAAAAAGTCATCAATACCACTGTATCAGTTTTATGAGAGACTTTACATGGGGACACCTACCTTGCATATATTAATTTTAACACAACACAGCCAGTTCTGATAAAGGTATGAACCAAAGCAGGCCAACAAAAAGTGACGCATCTGCCTAGATGCATCACCTTTCAAATATAGAGCAAAGAAAGCACCGCCGGTGCATAAAAAAAAATGATGCAACGGCACACAAGTTCCTTGTAAATAAGCCCCTTAGGGTCTGATTTACATGATTTTGATGCAGGGCAGAGCAGTAATGTTAATTTGCAGTGCTGTCTTGCATCAAAAGAAAAGGGCAGGAATGCCGTCTATCTATGCCATACAGTGTATTCTTATCCTCTTTCACTGCGCTGGTGCAGAAATGGATGGCTTGCACCTACACAGGCACCCACATTGTTGGAATTATTGTTTTTGTGCAGGAAAAGAGACGTTCCTGCACAAAAACAATCAATGGAGGTGTTTTCCCTATCTATGTGTGCTGCAGAATGCATGACACATAGAAAGAGGGAAAAACTTGTAGAAATAAAGTTTTTTCTCCTTGTTGCACTACCCAGGTGGAGGCGCACGGTTTTGACGCATTCCCAGATATACTCATTGTAGTAAATTTGGGAATGTGTCAACTAAGTATGGGCGGATCTAGCGGATCTCGCGTACGCGAATTTGCGGATTTACGGATTCGCAATCCGCGAAAATACGCGAACTCTCGCGGATTGGCGGATTTTCCAGTTTTTTGTGTTCGCGAGTGTTCGCGAGGATTTGTGGACAATTTCGCAATTGCGAACTTACTTTTCGGCTCGCAACGGCCGCGACTATGTTGTTTCTACGTCTGGTTTATCATCAAAGGTTCACAGCACCCTCTGTTTCACCACTGCCACCCTCTGGGACACCCATGCCACCCTCTGGTACATCCTCACTGCCACCCATTAGGTTTGTTTATCACTGTAGATTATGGGGGTTGAAAAAAGCAAGCACACCTCCCCTTCTTCAACTGCCATGAATTAATTTGGGGTTGATTAATGTGTCAGTTATTTTGAAAGTTCCAGTCTGGCTGGCACCTGCTTCCTTCCTTATCTGTAATTTGCTTTCTGTTGCAGTGCAATTTTTTTTCACAGGACCTTTATGGTCTACTTGTAGCTATTCTATGAGCCTGCTGTTTGGGTCATAGCAGGGTCATAGAATAGTTGCAAACTCTGGAGGGGCCCCTCAGGAAGCACTAGAGTGAATGTTACTAATGTTAAGTTTGAACTTTTGCACCTGCTCATTGCTTTCAGTTTAGCAAAAATCGTTTTTTCTGCAATTTCGCACGTTTTTTGGGGCGCGAATCCGTGCGAGATCGATTTCGGAAGCCGCGAATGCTTGCGAATACAGTAAAAAAAAATTTTGCGGCGTGTATGTTCGCTTGATTTTGTGCGTGTTCGCAAGGCGCTTGTAGCTATACGTTTGCCAAGTTACCCTAGCGGTCTTACACGGGCGCGGCCATCTTGTTTGCGTGACGTAATTCCGTTTCCGGCCGCTATGTGTAATCTCGCAAAGTGTGCTGCTCGCTAGTATAATTTCGCGCGTGCTCGCGAGGAAAATCTCGCGCGAACTTACCCACGCGGTCGTGAACGGGCGCGGCCATCTTGTTTCTCATTCATTGCTATGGTTCTGGGCATGCTTTCTGTATCCTCTCTGAATCTCTGCCATCCTTTGCTTGTTTGAAGTTTATTTGATCTATTTTACTTATTATCTATCCCTCTATTTTTCTAGCTCTATATTTTTGTGTTTTCTGCTACTTTTAGTTACTTTTAAACTACTTTTTTAAACTCTTTTCTTTTCTTCTTCACTATTCTATTTCTTCTTTATCATTTAACTTTATTTCTGCCCTGACCATGGTAAAGGGAGCCGGGAAGCACCCTGAGAAGGGGAAGGGTCCCGCACCCCGTGCCCGGCTCCCGTGCGGGCGTTTGAGGGGGGAGCAAGTGGTGCCACGGGAGATCTTTAGCGCGGAGGAGGTGGGCGCACTAATCTTCTACGTCCAGCGCCGCCTCCCCAAGACCATCCTGGGAGGCGGCAAGATCGCACCCAGCTATGGCATCCGGGAGCGCCGGAAGCGGTGGGAGAAGGTGTGCCGGGCCATGTTTAAGCTCTCTGGGGTCCGGCGCACCTATAACCAGGCCACCCACCGCTGGACGGATGTCATGGACCGGGAACGGGACTTGCTGGACGCGCTCGGCGTAGAGGTCCCCGGGCTTGGTGAGTAGTAGTAGCTATTCATCACTACTCTGTTTTATCCGGCTCTGTTATTTGCAAATCTTTGTTCTTTATCAAGAGCAATAATGCTGCCGATTACATTGTAGGTAAATTATATTTCAAAATCTTCTATGCATTTCAGGTGCACTGCTCTCCTTCTCAGTAGCCTTGCTTGCTACTATGCTTATTTGTTTTGTATTTTGTGTTCATTTCATTGGCCTGAGAAATTATGTATGAGTGTAGTGTAAAAATAAGAACTGCGTAATGCTAGACACTAAGGGTCATATTTTCAATTACCGGCGCATCCCTGCAAAGTAGCAGGGATGCGGCAGTAATTGTGTGCCATGCCACCACCAGCCATTGGCCCAAAACGTCACAGAAGCCTTACGCATCTGTGCCGTAAAGGCGGCGCATTGCTGGAGTTGCGTGCCAATGATGGCGCAGCTCCAGCAATGCTCTGGGGTACCCTATCTCCCCAATGCTGCATCAAGCCGTACGTCGGCTTTAAGCAGGCGCAGGGTTTGAGTCATGCATCATTGTCCTAAAAGTGACTGATTGACATCTTGTAGATTTCCCTCAGCCACTTTTAGGATTCGTTCCTGCGCAGGAACGCCCTCCCTTGCGCCGGAACGCCCCCTGATGGCGCAGGGCTTTACAACGTGATGCATCTCCCATATGTGTTTTTTTTTAATATATACGCCGCACCAACACCATGGCGAGTCTTTTGTTCTGCCGCTGCGTCACAAAAGTCACGCAACAATGGAGGAAAATGAGCCGCAAGGGACTTCTAAATCAGCCCCAACAGACTGAAGTCCAGTCCTTCCTTTAGACACATGGCTATAAGAAGAAATAGTGGTGGTGGTGGGTGGATTGATAGTTTGAGTATTCACTGATCTGCAAGCAGGATGGACTTTGTCTGTCACTTCGCGTGCTGCGGACTGCTGCCTGCCAGGCCTAGGCAAACCTCTTTAGTAGTCTGTTTATTGAGTTACATAGGAACTTTCTAAGTCAACGGTCCGCAAATCAGGCAATACGAATAACGTAGTATACCACATGAGATAGATCCCGTGGAATAGTTGTCTATCTATTTGCTATTTCTCCAAAATATTTTGTTCTTGTTCTTTTGAAATGTTTGATTTGGTTGACAAATCTCATCCATGTTTTCTGGTCTTTCTTTCTTTCATGTTGTACATCAGCTCCCCCCAAGGGCAAGAGGACACAGGAGGAGGAGGGTGCTGTTCAGGAGGATGCAGGCCAGGATCGGGCAGGCGAGGGCTCCTTTGCTGGCCCCAGTAAGTTTTAATTTTAATAAAGAGTACCTATTTTTTCCTAGCGTTCCTCATTCGATTTTTTCTAAATCGTCTTTGATCTTCTTGTAGACTGGATCTAAATTCTTATCCTGCCTCGAATATGACTCCCTGTGGTATTACAAGATTATTCTTATTAGTCTGTCTGTGTAGCTAACTAAGATTGGACATTTGGCAATTCCATTGGACTCCCATTCTATTCAGCAATAGCTCTATGCACTGTCTCCTTACTGACTAGATAGTGTGGCAGAGTCATTTAGCTCCCGAAGTCACCGATGATTGATCCCCAATGATCATTAGTTTATCCTATGCAGGACAAGAGTACGGAGTCACAGTCAAGAAGTGTCAGAGGCACTCATGCTTGCAAAAATTCCAAAACCTTTAGCTCATCCACTCTAGTCTGGAGGACCAAAAACCACAGAGTCTATTTAAGTTTAAAAGCTTTATTAAAAGTAAACACATTTATTAAAATCAACTTTGTCATAAAACTATTTAACTGAAAACGGAAAAGTGCTTAGTGCTGACGATTAATTGGACACATTTCTTGTGGTCGAGCCGAGCTCTCACCTGGTTTGAACTTGATCCTGGTCGTGTTCTTAGAAGTCAAGCTTCTGTCTGTTAGGAGAAAAAGTGGTGCGTGTTAAAAATAAAAAGCAAGCATTCATCAGTTGTGAATAAAAGTGCAGCAAGACAACAGCCTTCCCTGGAAAAAGGGACATTTTTACTTTAGAGTAGACAGTCACAAATTATTACATTGTATTCTGTTTTTTTAACATTTCTTTATTACTCCTAGACCAAATATTATATAGTAGTGAGTGGTGTATTCTAACATTCTTAAATGTACTTTGTAGGTGGAACATCTGGTGGCGAGGCCAGCGCGGAGGTGGTGGTGTTGGGCGAGGAGGACTCTGGGGAGGTTGCGGTGCAAGTGCCGGCGGACGGTCCTGTGAGGGTTCGCACGGTGGTGGCGGGAACAGGTAAGCTATATATTCCTTACTTATTGAGATTGAAGACTGCATAGTGTGCTTTCTGCACGGGTGTATTACAAATCAACCAGGTAGTAGCCTCCTCGAAATGTACTTCGACTTAGCTGTGAAGTTTTTGGTGAGAAGAATCCCAATAAGATCTTAGATGAACGTGATGGATGGGATGAACGAAAAGCGAAAGAAGGGTGTAAGTAAGTGGGACGCGAAATTTTATGATGGCTGGCAAAGAAGAATGATATGTGTTTGCTTGGCCCCCGAGGTGGCTGGGAAGGAAAGAATATGGTATGGTGCATGGCTGGGTCAATGATGTAGCAAGGATGGGTGGAAGGACAGCAGCCTGGGTGGGTGAAACACAAACTGTATGTGTGCGTATACTTTGAATGAATGGATGCCTGGAGCATGGTATTATCTGACTCTTAGATAGCACATGTGTATCTAGAGAGAGTAGATGGTCGCTGGATGAACTAAGTGTTACCTTGAAGAGCATGTACCACCGCACCCACACGTCCGTTCCAGTGTAGGGAAGGCAAGGAAAAGAAATTGTAAATTTGTCCAATACTACCATGAATAGTAGCAGTACTTTGTATTGCAACTGCAAGCACAGCATATATCCGGTTATTACGGTGGACACTCCGTACCTCTCTTAATAACTTTAGTTTAGTTGTAGTACGTCATTCATGTGTGGGTGTATCACTGTTCACTCAATATTAAGCAAAGCACCTAAAGTCATCCCATATGTCATCAAATACGTCCCATGTGAAGTGATAGATAATCAAATTATTTAGCTTCTTCATTTTCCTTTTCTAGTACTCATTTGCACTGTAGGGTGAAAGGTAAATTAATTAAGCAGTAGCCCTTGTAACAGAGTATTCTCAGTGCCACCCGTAATAGAAAAGTACTAGCTTCACCACCTGCATGTACTGGACCGGTACAGTAACGCAAGTCTGTCTCACTCATCATGGTGTGCAACTGTTTTTCTCGGGTGCAAGTTCACTGTGCTGCCATTCTGCCGGCTTGCATAAGATAACGTACCAATTTTCCTAAACAAGAGAGAAGAAGAAGAATAAGACTGGTGTACTGTCATAGTCGACTGTAATGGAAGTCCATAGAGGTCGTAGAATTTGTTCATTAAACTACCACTAATGTTAGAGCAAGGATGCAGAAGTGGGAGGTTACATAGATACTGTCCTCAATAGTTATGTACTGTGCTTTCAATTTGCTACTTGTACTGTGACCCAACTTTCGGCTCAATCACTTTGTGTTATTAATGCTAAGGAGCATTGGTTACAGACTATGTCTTTCTTTCTTCATATAGTTGCTCCTTCCAAATCGACATCACGGAGGGAGCAGGCTCGAATGGCCCGGCAACGGAGGCTGGATGCCACTGTCGCCGAATATCGGCGGCTGGTGGCCCTGGAGGAGGAGGAGGACACGCAGTCGACCGGTGCAACCACAACATCCTCGACTGGGACAGCTGCATCCTCCTCCGTGACCCCACGGGCCGCCAGCATGCACAGTGCTCCAGCGGTACGGAGCCGGGCTAACAAAGCCAACCGCCACCGCCAAGCAGCAGAAAGACCAGCTGCCCCCCACAGGAGCTGCAAGGCACGCCAACGCCGCCTAGGAGTCCGAATGTCCTACCTGGAGCAGGAGGTCCATAACTATAAGAACTTGGTGGAGGGCCTCCGCTTCGAGTTTGCCACCCTCCGCAAGGAGTATGATGCCCATGCCGCAAAATGCACCAGCACCCTCCAGTAGTGGAGTGTCCCTTGCCCTTTTTTTAGAGACTTTTGGGGGGTGGGATTTGGGAGTTGGGTTCTTTTTGGGACTTTTCAAAGACAATCGTTGGGGTTAGGGAGGGTCTTGAGGGAGATTATTTTGTTAGGGCTACATAAATATACATTTTTAAACTTTATCTGACCATACCTGTTTTTTACTGCTTTTCAGTCTGGTGGGTGGGGGACGGGGGTGTAACAGTAAGTTTGTTTTCCTGAACAGTCGTAGGACTTTAGTAGTACTACCGTCAATCTCTCGTCTAGTCCTAATACTCCATTATACTACCTCCCACCAAACGCTTATCTTACCTGTAATTTGTGTTAGAAATTAGGGCTAGGCCCAGGGCTGGCTCCACGTGAAATGGGGATTAAAAGTTGGCAATCCTGGGCGGGTGAAATTTCCTCATTGCGGTGGTACTAGTGGTGTGACACAGTGGCAGTTGCATGCCTATGGAAAAAAAGAAAACGAAACCTGGTTTGTCCTTACTGTAGCATTACAACGGTTACAGTACGATCGAGAATATAGCAGGTGACAGTACACTAGAACAGTGCCACAATGTAGCCTAACAAATGGTAAAGTATTTGCTTGCAAGTATAACTAGTACTTGCGTTGAATTTATTTGACATTGGCTCCTACTACTAGAAGAAATAGTACTGAAGCTGAGTAAGTCTAGAAGATATCCTCGTATTCCTTCACCAGCCTGTTGCTATGACCTTATCCTCCCCAGCAAGTTTGTGGAATTATTGATGTCATTTTAGTCAGACATCAAGCAAAACAACACAGCCCGGGGGAAGAGGGTTAGGGTTTGGAAAATGGATGGGAATGGGGGTTTCTTTTTGGGTAGGTTTTGTTGAGAGAAGAAAAAAAAAGCACAGCCTGGACAAACAATAATTGAAGATAAAGAAATCTTTGGGTACAAACTAAAGCTAACCACATGCAGTCACACTCATAGAAGAAAACAATGGATACTGTATCTGTATTCTGTATGTTGTTGGAGTTGTCCTGTTGAATTTGGTAAGTAAGTTGCATGCAGCAAACAATTCCTCTTATTAGCGGCACTCCTCCATTCCAGCTGACGCTTCGTCCATCAATGTTGGTGACCACTGACAGAAGACACCCTGTCCACTGCCTGCCTGGCGGATGTTGACTGAAACCCGGCCTGTAATTATTGAACGGAAAACAGGAAGTGCTATTACAATACCACTGATAAATAAATATAAGGTATGTACGCTGTGTGGTGCAAAAAGTCACACTTTGATTTCCCTAATAGACAGTACAATATTTTTGAAATTGCGTGCTCTGTCTGAGTCACCTTTTTAAGGATAAATAAGTATGGCCAAAATATTATAGCGGATCTTTCCCCTCAAGGTAGGTGTACTGTAAACTGTGTTTTAGAACAAAATTTGACCTTCCCAGCAATGCTCCCACCAAGACCCTTACTAAAGCCAGTCGCAAAAATGTAGAAGACCCCCAATCAGATCTCCAAAAACGATGCCTAGCAGAAAAATGGTGACAAAACGTACTTTGAAAGTAACAGTAGGCCCAAATACACCCTTACCGACCGTGGATTGTATTCAAACCACTTGCAAGCAAGCAAAAGTATCCATAGCCAGCATCGCTCCAAGAGTGCTCTAAAACCCCAGAACTGCGTTGCAATAGAACACCCCGAAACACATGCAATCCTGCTGCTAGGGCTAACCCTAACGAACCCTAACTTACAAAAAGTGCCAAAAGGTTTTTCCTTATGGTTTTTGTCCAAAACACTTCTATCCGGTATTAGACCTTCCCAGGAATGCCCGAAGACCCGCCAACCCACCCGCAAAAAAGCACGCGACAATACCCCCAAACAGCAAAAAAGCGAAATCTCATACTTACAATATCTCTCGGCCTTCGGTCCAAACGCGCTGTGCAGCTAGGTCATCATCATAACTCCTGTTTTCCACCACGGATTTCCTGAAAAGCAAATGCAATCAAGATTAGACTGTCGCAGCAGTGCTTCGACAGAGACCCCGCAACCCACCCACGAACAGCAGGAAGCCCCCCAAAACGCTACATTGAGCAAGATGTCAGAAGAAATAGCAAAAAAAAGGCTTTTCCTTAAGGATTTTGTCCAAAACACTTCTATCCGGTATTAGACCTTCCCAGGAATGCCCAAAGACCCGCCAACCCACCCGCAAAAAAGCACGCGACAACACCCCCAAACAGCAAAAAAGCTAAATCTCATACTTACAATATCTCTCGGCCTTCGGTCCAAACGCGCTGTGCAGCTAGGTCATCATCATAACTCCTGTTTTCCACCACGGATTTCCTGAAAAGCAAATGCAATCAAGATTAGACTGTCGCAGCAGTGCTTCGACAGAGACCCCGCAACCCACCCACGAACAGCAGGAAGCCCCCCAAAACGCTACATTGAGCAAGATGTCAGAAGAAATAGCAAAAAAAAGGCTTTTCCTTAAGGATTTTGTCCAAAACACTTCTATCCGGTATTAGACCTTCCCAGGAATGCCCGAAGACCCGCCAATCCACCCGCAAAAAAGCACGCGACAACACCCCCAAACAGCAAAAAAGCTAAATCTCATACTTACAATATCTCTCGGCCTTCGGTCCAAACGCGCTGTGCAGCTAGGTCATCATCATAACTCCTGTTTTTCACCACGGATTTCCTGAAAAGCAAATGCAATCAAGATTAGACTGTCGCAGCAGTGCTTCGACAGAGACCCCGCAACCCACCCACGAACAGCAGGAAGCCCCCCAAAACGCTACATTGAGCAAGATGTCAGAAGAAATAGCAAAAAAAAGGCTTTTCCTAAAGGATTTTGTCCAAAACACTTCTATCCGGTATTAGACCTTCCCAGGAATGCCCCAGCCAAGACCCGCCAACCCACCCGCAAAAAAGCACGCGACAACACCCCCAAACAGCGAAAAAGCTAAATCTCATACTTACAATATCTCTCGGCCTTCGGTCCAAACGCGCTGTGCAGCTAGGTCATCATCATAACTCCTGTTTTCCACCACGGATTTCCTGAAAAGCAAATGCAATCAAGATTAGACTGTCGCAGCAGTGCTCCCAGACCCCAAAACTCACCCACAAACACCCGGAACCCCGCCAAAGAGCACCTCAAAGGCAAGCAAGTCAGCAAAAACGGCAAGAAATTTCCACCTCATATTTGGTCCAAAACACTTTTATCCATTATTAGAGCTTCACAGCAATGGGCCCAAAGCCGTCAAATCACCCGCAAAGAAGTAGAACACCCCCACAAGTGCTGAGTCTTTCTTCATTGGGCGTAATCCAGCACTCTGCTTTGAGGGAAATCGCAGTCTGGAGGAGGAGGATAGAGGAGCATGTTCTTCAGAACTTCTGAACCTGAGGAATGTAGACTGCGGCACCTTCAAATCAATAAGCAAACAAGTGAAGACAGTTCTGCTGATGGTCTTGTTTTTGGGATTAGGTGATTAAAGTTTTAATTAAATTAACTGTGCAAAACAAAGAAAGACAGACACACAGGAATAAAAGTGAATAAGGACGAAAAAGAAAGTTATTGATTCATTGTCTCATTTTCAGGGCTCGGTGTCAGGGAATAAGAAGATTTCGTCATCATACTCTGCGAATTCAGGCAGGATGAGGTCAGTGCCACCGAACAGAGAACAAATCCCCTCATCTACGTTGCCGTCCTCCTCGTCTTCATGCGGCGTGCTTTCTCGTACTTTGTAATCTGGTGGTATGAGGTGCTGATTCATCTTGATCATTGTCAGCCGCTCCACATTTTTGGGCGAGAGGCGGGAGTTACAATGCCACCAGCAGCACTGAAAACACGTTCAGAAGACACACTTGCGAGTGGGCAAGACAAATAGTTTATAGCCAGGTTGGAGAGCTGTGGCCACAATTGTTTTTTGCCATGCCAATACTGCAATGGCTCATCATTAAGAAAGACCTCTGTTGAGTCATTCAGATAGTCCTGCACCATCGACTCAAGGTCATCAACGGTTCCTCCACTTTGCTTACTTTTTGCTGTGCCTGTGACATTTTTTCGAGAACCATACCCAAGCAAACTTAGCCAATCCTCCACAGCAGCCACTGTTACTGTTGTGTGTGGTGCAGATGATCCAGTTGCCGGTGTCTTTAACGGCTGAGAGGTCACTTGTGCCCCAGCCACAGGTGCAGAAGTGGATTCTTGTGACTGGGGATGGCCTGCTGATGCTGATGCTGATGTACTGCCTTCTCCTTCAATAACCTGCCGTTCTTTTTCAAACCTCTTGGCTGACCAGGCTAGCCAATGTTTGTACTTTTGAACATCTTCATCAGCAAAAGGAAAGAATGCTTCGCCTGCCAGCGCCTTTTTGTAGCGTGGATCCAGAATAGTAGCACAAATGTAATGCTGTTCTGACTTGATCTTTTGAAGACGTTCATCACCACGTAGGCGCTCTAATAATTTCTCAGACAAAATAAAAGGGTCTTTTTTTTTTTACATCTTTTTCAAACTCAGAAGACACCGCCATCAGTTGGTGCTCCAGCATGCACAACAATGGGATAGCTTTTCCCAAATTACAGTCCTCCTGGCTGACTGCACACGTGAAGAACTCAAAAGGACGAAGCATGTCTGTCAGGCTTTTAACTATGTCCCATTGCGCCGCACCCATCCGCAGGTCCTCCTTCTGAGATGTACCCTCTGTTAAGAAATAGTGATCGAGTCCCGTATACTGCTCATACAGACGCTCAAGCATGTAGAAGGTTGAGTTCCAACGTGTTGCCACCTCCTGGATGAGTGCTTTCACTGGTATTCGACTTTGAAGTAGCAGCCTCCTCAGATGCTTCCGGGCCTTAAAAGAATGGCTGAAATGGTTGCACATTTTGCGGCAGGTGGCCATTACCGCGAACGCTGCACTGTCTCTATAACTCAAGAATTTTTGAACTACCAGGTTGATACAGTGCGCCAAACACGGCACTCTGAAATAGCCACCCAGCGCCATGGCCTTAACTACATTGGCGCCATTATCTGTGGAAACATAACCAATCTGGCGTTTTTTTGGGGATAGCATTTTCAAGACCTTTTTGTTAAACTCGTCCAAAATGTTTTGGGATGTGTGACTTTTCTCCAAGCCAAACATGGCTAGTGTTGCATGTTTCCGAGCAGCTTTAAAAACTTGGTCCGGGTCAACACCTGCGTTTAGCTTTGCTTTAACACCTGAAAAAGAGACCCAGTGTGCAGTGATGCACATGTAATCAGCGCCTGCGCCACTGGTCCACATGTCTGTTGTCAGATGTATTGTGTGAACAGCACTCTTCTGCAAAGCTGCCCCAATCGCCTCCAGCACATCTTCATGTAGTGCTGGAACCGCAACTCTGGCAAAATAGAACCGGCTAGGAACCTTCCATTTAGGGTAGAGCGTTGCCACTAATTCTAGAAAACTTACCGCTTCTACAAAAGAAAAAGGGAGAAGGTCCACAGCTAGCATTTTAGCCAGCTTAGTGTTATACAGACGCGTCAGTGGGTGGTTGCGTTCATATGGCACGTCTGAAGAAAACATGTTGCCCTGGACCAAGCATTTACGGGATGATAATGACTTCGTTGACCCAATTTTGCTCGCTGGTGAACTTTTGCGCGTTGGTGTCTCACTCGCTCCAACACTCTTAGTGTGCCTCACATTGGGTGTGCTGCTGACAGGGGTACTGGGTGTAAGGGAAGTGTTTGACACGTCTTCTTCCTCCTCGTCATCATCAGATGCAACATCAACGTTTTCTTGACTTCCAATTCTGGCTTCCTTGATCGCATCTAGGTGCGCAAACCATTTGACAGTGTGCTTTCTCTCAAGATGACCTCTCTGGCCTCTGGTACCATAGTTGGTACCTGACTTACCACGACTAACTGCAAGCTTACAAAGGGTACAAATGGCAAACTTTGGACTCTTTTGGCAAACAGTAAAGAAGTCCCAAACTGGGGACTAGAAGTGTCTGTGGGGCCTGGAGGAGGCGGCGATACTGGTGGTGGTGGTCATGATGCTAATGCCAGATGAAGTGGAGGATCTGGATTGCCCAACTTTTGTACGTTGTGCACTTTCACCGCCACTAATTAAGGTCGAGGTGGATGGAGGTCCCTTCTTGCCAGAAAGAAATATGGAAGCGGTACGAGTTGGTGTACTACTTAACTCCAATGATTGTGGTGGTGTTTCCACTGCCTCCTCGTCGACAACATCATCATCATCACGCTCAGCAGCTTTTCGGGCTAGGGTCAAAGTGTCTGTTTGCTGCATGCCCGCTGGAGCTGCAGTGACCTTTATGATGACTGGGTCGTTGTTGTCAGAGTCTTCATCAGCAGCAGTATCCGCCACTTCTTGTTGAGCCTCATCATCACACTCCATAACTCTGAGACTTTGGACGAGCTTCCTTTTACGCTTAACTACCTTTGTCAGATCATGGTGTGCCTCACTCTCAGGCAGTGGTGCTGGTTCCCAATTTTGATCCGTATCATCAGAAGGAGGTGTGCTTGAAGAAGATGTAGACACCACCCTTGATCTCTTCCTTGCTAGGGGTGTGGAAGACAATGAATGATCATCAGGAGGAGTGCCTTCCTCAAATGATACCTCGCCTTGATTGTCGATTTCCTGATGTGCCCCTACTTCGGGAGGAACAACTATTGTGGGCACTTGTGACCCTCCATGCACCTCTGCTTGCGCATCTCCTTGCGCTGCCTCTCCTTCCACATGTACTTGGGCTTGTACTTGCACATGTGATTGTTGTTGCGGCTGTGGTTGTTCAACACTCGTCAGATGAGCTACAACAACCTGTGTTGATTGAGGGACATTGCTGCTGCTTTCTTGCGATGAGCCAACATCACTGGTCGATGGTGATTGAAGAACTATACTGGCTGCCTCTGCAGCACTCAAGGGCTTGGACTTAAGTTGGCGTGGTGGTGGTGGTGGCACTGAGCCCAATGGAGCGGGGGTGCTGCTGCCAGCTTGGTCCCCAGGAGATCCCGCTGCTGCTGCAGGCATACTTTTTTTTTTACTCCCAAAAAAAGGGGCGGGCGGCACACCAGTCTCCTTGGTAACTTGCTTCTTCTGCTCCTTACTGGCACCTTTCTTGCTAGAGGAGCTACGGGTAATTTTTTTGGGGCCATCTTCTTCAGAGCAGGTCAGAACAGCAGGCAGCAGTTGCACGAGTTGCAGAGTTGTCTGTGTCCAGACGTGACGTCGCGTGACGTTATGCTGCACACACACACCGCTGCAGGGCTTCTTCCTGGCACTGGTGGTTCTCTTGAGTCTTGTGCACCTAAAAGCAATGGAAGACAGAGGAACATCAGTTCAGTTATACACCCCAAAAAATCGACAAAACACAGAAAAATCAGCACAATTCCATGCCATCCATGATGTTTACATTGAAGACACCCCACAGAAAGACTAGGGCCATGCAAGTATGCAACACTCACTACCCCTGGGCATAATGGATGAAAAGTAGGCAAAATAAGTGCAGGCCTCAGACACTGCCTCTCTTCAAAATGGCCCCTTACACCCCAAGCCAGTCCACATCAACAGTACACCCCAAAAAAACAGAAAAACAGCCACAAATCACCACAACCCAATGCCATCCAGGATGTTTACATTAAAGAGAGTGAGACCACACTACAGGCACACTCAGTCCATGCACCACTACCCCTGGGCAAAAGGCCACACCAGCAGCCCCAAAAAAACGACAAAAACAACAAAAAACAGCACAATCCCAGCCCATCCATGGCCTCAATGGTGTTTAAATTCAAGAGGACACCCCACAGAAAGACTAGGCCCATGCAACACTCACCACCCCTGGGCAAAGGGCCCCACCAGCAGCCCCAAAAAAACGACAAAAAACAATAAAATCAGCACAATCCCAGCCCATCCATGGCCTCAATGGTGTTGAAATTCAAGAAGACACCCCTCAGAAACACTAGGCCCATGCAACACTCACTACCCCTGGGCATAATGGATGAAAAGTAGGCAAAATAAGTGCAGGCCTCAGACACTGCCTCTCTTCAAAATGGCACCTTACACCCCAAGCCAGTCCACATCAACAGTACACCCCAAAAAAACAGACAAACAGCCAAAAATCACCACAATCCAATGCCATCCAGGATGTTTACATTAAAGAGAGTGAGACCACACTACAGGCACACTCAGTCCATGCACCACTACCCCTGGGCAAAAGGCCACACCAGCAGCCCCAAAAAAACGACAAAAAAAAATAAAATCAGCACAATCCCAGCCCATCCATGGCCTCAATGGTGTTTAAATTCAAGAAGACACCCCTCAGAAACACTAGGCCCATGCAACACTCACTACCCCTGGGCATAATGGATGAAAAGTAGGCAAAATAAGTGCAGGCCTCAGACACTGCCTCTCTTCAAAATGGCCCCTTACACCCCAAGCACATGTTGCCTGTACCAGCCAGCACTCAAGATGGCCACCACCACCACCCACATGGCCAGTCCACATCAACAGTACACCCCCAAAAAACAGAAAACCAGCCAGAAATCACCACAATCCAATGCCATCCATGATGTTTACATTAAAGAGAGTGAGACCACACCACAGGCACACTCAGTCCATGCACCACCACCCCTGGGCAAAAGGCCACACCAGCAGCCCCCAAAAAACGGAAAAAAAAACAATAAAATAAGCACAATCCCAGCCCATCCATGGCCTCAATGACGTTTAAATTCAAGAAGACACCCCACAGAAAGACTAGGCCCATGCAACACTCACCACCCCTGGGCAAAGGGCCCCACCAGCAGGCCCAAAAAAACGACAAAAATCAGCACAATCCCAGCCCATCCATGGCCTCAATGGTGTTTAAATTCAACAAACCAGTTGTATCATGCACCCATAACCAACCCTGGTCCTACTGGATACTGTGGCTACCCACAATATAATTTATTTAATGTTCTGAAAAAGTTCCAAAATTGTAGTTGCAGCAACTGTAATGCCCCAAACAAACTTACTTGTGAAAGTTGATTTCTAATCCAAAAGTGATCCAAAGACAGTCAAAAAGGCCTCAAATCCAAATATCCAGCAGCACCCACAAAAAGTAATCCTTCCAGCTCCAGATCCAAATGAAAGTGACCAGGAGATGGACAAAGCACTGGGAGGAGCCTGCTGGACAGGAACAGGAAGTTGGAGACTGTGGGGCACTTCCTTCCCCCCCCCCCCCAAAAATGGACTCCTTGCAAAAAAAAAGGCCATGCAAATGTCAACCTGAGGAGTGATTCTGATAAAAATCATAATTTTCTGAAGGTTTATCCTGTTTGCTGGTGATTTTCTTGTGCAGAATTGCAAAATCTCTATTTCGCGAGTGCGAGATTGTTCCTTTCCGCCGCAACTACGTGTTCGCAATTGCGAACTCTCGCGAGGTGTGCTGTGCAAGGTGACAAGCCGCGATTACGTATTCGCGGGTGCCAAACTCCCGCGGGATCACGCAGCAAGATCCAAAATGGCGCGGCACTCGCAAAATATGATCGAGAAAAACAACTCGGCAAACGCTTAATGACGGAAAGTGAATGCCGTGCACCACGCGCGCGCCGCAACCAAGCAAAAAATCCGCCGCGAGCGGATTCTCGGATTTTCGACAAATTCGCGAGAGTTCGCGGATTGCGAATTTGCAGAAAATCCGAAAAATCCGCGATCGGAGCGGATTTTACGCCCATACTTAGTGTCAACATCCATGGGGCCTGTGTGAGAACACCCACTGTAACGCCCATGGCACTTCTCCCTGATGTAGTGTGAGGCAACACAGTGACTTGCTCTGCCTTTCCTTACACCATATCTATGAGGCCATGAAAAGTCATACAGGGTATCTTTATGTGGCCTCGTAGATATGATTCATAGGCCTTCGCCACCGGAGCAACATAAAAAGTGATGCTCTGGCAGGGCAAGCCTCTTGTATAAGAGGCCCTTGGTATATAGTATGTAGAACCATTGTCCTGTTGGCAGCTTTTTCTGAAGTACCAAAACACCAGTATGGAACGTGCTGTCAACTGCACCCAGTGCTAGTCTTCAGTACAAAGATTTATAACATGCTCAATACAATACCCCTATACACCTATGATGCAGTTGGAGCACATGTGTTTTGTAAATACATACACCTATAATCCGGGCACAGTCCGTACAAAATTAGGTAGAAAAGAAATATGGTAGTTACCCACCACTACGTAAACTACAAAATAAACTAACACACTCATTGGATGATGTCATCAGTGTGTACTTATAGTTAGGACCACATTTCCATAGGAAAATAATTATTTTTTGCTTATAACTTTAGTCTCGTTTGACGAATCTTCATGACATTTTCATCAAAAATTCTCCTCCACCTCAGCTCCTTTTCATAAAATTTCAATGGTGATCTGTCAAGCAGAGACTGAAAAAAAGGGACAGTCTCAAAACATGCTTCCCATTGATTTTTTCACAGGAAAATTGAACAGAGATACAGCAAAAATGGATGAACAGAGTTACACCAAATTTGGCAGAAAACTAGATATTGGTACTGAAAGTGTACTATTTGGATTTGGTAGTAATTCCGTTCAGAAATTTTAAAGAAATTAAGGTTCAAATATAAAATATAGATTTTCACACAGTGGATCCATTGTGCATTCTGATTGGCAGTCTAAAACTTGAACAGCATGTTGCAGCCACCATCTTAGGACTCGGCCCCCATGTCAAAAGAATTAAAGTAAAAATGGGGCAAGGGGGCACATAGAGGTACTGTGAACCCCTGGATGGGTTGGAGGGATCGCAATGAAACACCCCTGGGGTTCAAATACATTATTGATGGTTTTGTTTGGCAATTCAGCGGATCCATGGATCCATTGCGGTGCTCAGCACTGCCCCCTAAAGCTTCAGAATGGATCTACAAATATAAGTCACTGGCAAAAAAATAAAAATAAATAAACAGCAATTGCTTACTCACGATCTGCCCGATACTCTGCAAGACCCACCTCTAGGCACCTCCAACTCAGAAGGCCATGATAGTGCTGAGTATTGGAGGGGCCAGGTAAGGGGCAGGGTGTGGGAATGGAACAGCAGGAAAGGAGATCTGAAAGACAAAATAGTTAAAACAAAGTAAACTTTCACAGTTTAACCTACTTGGCAACCTGGTTTGTATTTCCCTCAGGATGCCACAGATATTGGTTTTAGTACACTTAACTTTGTGGAATATTAGCCAGCGTCTCTTTTGTGCTGCACCAATTTTACTGAATTCCTTGTCAAGCATCACTTCAGTAGCAATGTGTTTAGCTGATATGATAATTCTCATATCCAACAATCATCACACTTACTATCTAATCAAGGCACACACTTTACATTCAGAGTGCGTAGCTTTTTATGTGTAACTTCAACTATCATCACACTCACTATCAAATCAAGCTGCACGCTTCATCATCAGACTTTTTATGTGTAACTTCAACTTAGAGAATTAATCTCTTAAATGTTGGAAAATGAGCCTGAGTTTTACTTTGACTAGTGACAACAGATGTTAACAATATCTTAAATCACTTCATTATGGATGAGTGTGCTTCACTCTGAAAATGCTGACTATGTGAAAATGAGCGTCCAACTCTAATTCACTTTACCGGCCAGAGCACAGGCTGGTCTGCACTAGCACATGCCTCAAAAGGTGCCTCAAGCCTTTGTCAGCTTTGATCTTGCAGAAGGATCCAGTGGGGAACAAGAGGAATCCAGTGAACACCACTGCCCAGAAGCACAACCAGAAGACTTCAAAGAATGGCCTCTCTGACACTGGAGGGCCTCATCAGGAGACCGTAGCAGCAGCACTGTCACCGACAAGAGGCAGAAGAATAGTGACCATGGTCTCCAGCGCATGGCTAGTTTTATAGAGACCAGCCACACCAAAGATGGCCACTGCTGAGGCTGCCTGGACATGTAGTCTAAAGTGACTATCCTGGCCTGTGGAAGCAAAAAAGGCATCACAATTTAAGACAACACTAGACAGTAATGGAAACAATATGGATAAATAACACAAGGCCCCTAAAAGGAACACCACCCAAACACAGTGTCTTAGCACATGGTTGCAAGAACCTGTGGAATGACACACAGGGGTGGCTGGGATTAGCCATAGACTGTGCCCCACCATGTGACTGACAGACACACCCCTCCCATACTCTGAGTGTCATACACCAACACACACCACACCTACACAAAATTCCACAAGCATTTCCTCCCTCATGCACACACACACACACACACACACAAAACACACAGTCACACATATACACTCTTATAGACAGACACATACATACACATGTCCACACACATTCATACTCACACAAACCTATTCCCACAAACACCCCACATGCACACACCCACACAAAGACACCCACATATACACACACAACCATGATAAGAAGCACACACCTTCACAAACACCCCACATGTTTACACACACACACACACACCTATAAACACAGCTCTACACAGACACACACACACCAACACAAAACTCAACACACTTTTCCTTGCACACATGCATACACAAACACAACTACTGCTGCACATTCAGACCCTCCCACAAAGAGAAACACAAATATACCTACATATATACACACTCCACCACAGAGACACACACAACCAGCCAAACACCCTCAAACCTTCTCCCACACATTCACTTACACACCCATACATACACATACAACTACTCCCACATACACAGTCCGATACACTTAGTCACATACCCATACAAAGACATCCAGACACACCACCAATCACACTCACACATTCACCCTTATATTTTCCCTCTCACAGACATGCACATGCTTAATCATGCACCTGCACAAAGGCATACAAACAACTGCACAAACACACAGATTCCAATGCTGACACACACATCCTCATACAATGTCTCACACACTCTCAGTCACACACACCCAAAGGCACACAACACCCCACAAACACATTCAGACCCACACACACCTCCACACAAATTAAATCATACACATACATACATACATGCAATGTACTACTCCCACAGACTCGGGCACACATTCAAATAGAGACCCAAACACACACACACAAGTACATCCAAATATACACACACTATCACACTGAGAAAAGCACAGAGACACACAAACACCCTTACACATGCAATCACACACACTGGCACACACACTTACACAGAACACAACACTCATTGTTTTGCACACACACACACTTACACACACACACACACACACTTACTTACACACTCATCCAGACACACTTGGCATAACATTGTGATTGTTTTTTAAACTTTTTATTGGATGCATGGATACACCACAGCCCTTTAAATAGCCAAAATCATTTTTATGTTTCTGGATATTGATATCGTGTTGTATTAGCAAATCTGGAAAAAACAAATAACTTTGGAAAAAGAAAATGCCATCATATGTTTATTGTGTGGCTCTGAAAAGAGCCTTAGTGTTAACAGTGTGTTGTGAACATGTATATGTAAAACTGAATACACTCCTTCTTGTTGTTAAGGAAGATGTGGTTTAGTTCTTCTGTGAAATGTACATTCCTGGCATGTCGAAGTTGATATTATTGTGGTAAATGGAACCCATACTATGGTCATTGAGAAATGCTGAAAGTGCTTTCTAAACCTGTCTCCTAGATTTGTCAATCTTTGGACAAAACTGCCTTTGACATATGTTGGTTTATACAAATCAATGTGAGCAAAGAGAGACATAAATTGTGCCAATGTCTCCTTTATTTAGATTTTGAGTCCAATCCCTGTGAGTGTGCCCAGATTGTTGCCACCACAGTGCACAATCATGAAGTCTGGATGCTCACAATATGAAGGGGTCTCATTCATAGGCACCAATTGATGTCACTTAATACCTCTGTGGCCAATCCAAGTAATGTCCACTTGGGGAAATCCAAGATCTCTGTAATGCTAACATTTTTTACATGCTCTCTGGCCCATAAGGCAAAGCTGTGGCAGTGAAAAAGCTATGGTTGCTGTCATGCAGGACACAGAAGGAGTAATTTGCAGATTGAGGAATATTCACAAATAGTATGGAGTATGAAGAGGATTTAAAGAAAAGAAGCACAAAACATTGTTGTTGGCTGATTAGGTTAGCCAGTCAATTACCACTATCTGCATTTCACATTCTGATATGGATAAATAATATCAGTCCTGTTATGGTGTGTGTAACAGGTTTACATTTTTTAGACTTCCATTGAGACTCTTAATAACCCCAAGCAGAGCAGTCAAGCTTTATCAAAATGTTACCTGAAGCTAGCTTGTAAGGATTTTCAAATTGGTTGCCTTGGATTGTAGAAAAGTCTATGGAGAAACGGAGGGTGCACATTTATTCTGCAAATGAAGCAGGAACACAGTATGGTGGTTAGTTTTCAAGTGGAAGGGAGACAATAGGAATAGATAAAAGTATCCTATCTGTCCCATTCCCTTAGCATTCTACACCTATAAGGGAGAGTTGCAGATATGTGGATCTGTCATGGAGTTACAGAGGTGGCTGTGCTGAGTGCTGCAATGGATCCGTAGATTCCCATATAAGCATCACATAGTGAAGCTTGAAAGTTCAACATTTGTGGTGGATCCCAAACAAGTAAGGAGAGAACAAATTAGGTTCAAACAACAGCAATTGTTCTTATTAAAAAAGATGCAAAATGCTGCTTTGTAATTGGTTGATGGGTTTAAGGATACAGACACATATATTCGAGGCATATTATTCCTTGCCTGTTGAGTTTACTGGTGAGTTGATTGGTGAGGAGGTGCAGGAGGTGAACTCTCTTTTGTTTCTGGTTTCTAGAAGTGTGCTAATTTGATTTTGGTATGAATCTCTTCATTCAGCTTCATTGAACCAACAGCTTATTTTTCCAGTCTTGATACTGAGCATACATTCTTGCCAGTTTTACTAATGTTTACATTACGTTTGTGTGCAATACATTGATTGTGTTCTGAAAAGCTTTATGCATTTCATAAATGTTGCTGAAAACCATATATAAGTATAGATATGTGTGTGTTCTGTATTTGTTTGAGTGGTTTCATATTGGGAAACCAATGTAGTACTTTAGATGAACAATTATGAGCTAACATGTTTACATTTTCTTTTAATGTGGTTGATGACTACAACTTATAGGAAATATGTGCACTATTTCTTTTAGCAAATTTCCATTTAATATATTATGTAGGTATGTCTGCTCCATGTTTATGCTTAAAAATGCATAGTGTATAGTAAGTAATATTATGAGCTAAAGAGAAATGGAGAATAGCTTAACAAAGTGGGCCAAGACAAATTTATTGGCTGTATGATAAGGATGTAATATTAGTTCAAAAAGAATATCACATGTAATTTTAGCATAATAAGTTCTAATGATAAGATGGTATATTCTCTTTAAATAAATCACATCAGAGCTATAACATAAGTCCAAAATGTTTGACCCTTAGTACGAAATATGTTTGGGGGGTGGCCTCTGCAAATTGTGCTGTTCAGGGGAAAAACTGTATGTAGAAGAGGTTTGACAAACTAATGGGTCATGTGTATGATAGTAAAAAAGTGTTTCCATGATAAGCTATGTTTAAGGTGAAAGCTATATGTAGAAGATGCTTGGTTAACTAAGTGATGTATTTGGTGTGGGTCTAGTGTTTGTTCGATGATCTCTTTTTAGGGAACCAACTGTATGTAAAATAAGTTTTTCCGACTAATAGGATATGTATATAGTAGGGTTGAAAAGCTGCTTGTTGAATAGGTTTGGCTAATGTGCAGCTTGGGTTTGTGATGGGGTACAGGTCTGCCTGTGAAGAGCTCAGACCAGTGCAAAACGTATTATAGAGCCTTTTAAAAGTAATGGTGGGCTTTCTGTTGTGGAGGACTGTCACCTTCTTGTACATCCCTGGTCAGTGCAAAACCTGTATCTTAGAAAATCTTGGGCAAGTAATAGGTGATATCTGTGGTGGGTAACTGGACTTTCAGTAAAGAGGTCTGATTAAGGCAAAAGATGCATGTAGAAGTAGCGTGGATAAGCATTACAGGTTGATTGTAGTGGGGTTTGGACGTATATGCGAATAACTTACTAAAAAGTCAAAACTGTATATAGAAGATGGTTGTATATCTATGAGTGATGTCTCTGGTGGGGGACTAGCATCTGCATGATGAACTGTGTTTTGTGTCAAAAATGAATGTGGAAGAGGCTTGGCCAACTAATATGGGGTTATCCATGATGGGGAATGGCAGCTATTTGTAGACCTCTGTTCAGGCAGAAATATGTATGTAGGGGAGTTACTGAGCAAAGCTCAACATGAAGGGGGGAGTAACCCACCAAACAAACAATGTATCATTAGGTAAAGCCTCCTCTACGTGCATTTGTCACCCTAAACAAAGATTAGGATCAAGAAGCCAGTCCCCCATTAGACACACATACAGCTGTGCCCCTAAACAAAGCTCAGCATCAAGAGGCCAAGCCCTCACTGGACAAATCACTTATTAGTAGGGCAACTTTCTTCTACGGGCAGCTGTCCCCCTAAAAAAAAGCTCTGCATCAGGAGACCAGTGCCCTTCTAGACACATTACTTATTACTAGACTGAACCTCTTCTACAAACACCTTTCTCCCTATACAAACCTCAGTCCCTCGCCGCACATATACTGTACTGGTAGGCCAAACCTCTTTTACATACTGCTGTCTTCCTCAACAAAGCTTGGCATCTAGAGGCCAGTCTCCTACCACACACATCACATAATTGTAGATCAATTCTCTTGTACATACAGCTGTCCCCATAAACAAAGCTCAGCATGAGGAGGACAGTCCCCTACTAGATGCATTAAATCTTATTAGGACGATCCTCTTCCACATATAACTTTAACCCTAAACAAAGCTCAACATCAATAGGCCAGTGCCCAGTAGACACATAACCTATTGCTATGCAGAGTCTCTTCTTCATAAACCTTTCTCCCTGAAAAAACATCCTGAAAACTCTAGTCCCTCACAACACATATCATGTTTTCTTAGGCCAAGCCTCTTTGCACAGCTTTCGCCCTCGACAAAGCTGTGCATCAAGAGGGCAGTCTCCCATAGAGACATTACCTTTTACTAGGCCAAGTCTCTTCTACATACATCTATATCACTGAACAAAGCTCAGCCTGAAGACTCCAGTCCACCACTACACATATCAAGTGCTGGTAAGTCAAGCTTCTTCTACGTCAAGCTTTCACCCCGGAACACAGCTGTGCATCAAGAGGCTAGTTCCCAACTATGCATATTATCTATTACTAGGCTAAGACTCTTCAGCATACAACTTTCTCTGTGAAAAATGGTCAGTCTGAAGAATCTGGTCCCCATAACACAGATCATGTACTGGGAGGCCAAGACTCTTCTACATACAGCTGTCTCCCTAAACAAAGCTCAGAGCTGAGAGGACAGTACCCCACCACACACATCACTTATTAGTAAGTCAACCCTGCTCTACATACATCTGTCACCCTAAACATAGTTCAGCATCAAGATACAGTTTCCACACCAGAGGCATCGCCAGTTAGTAGGCTGAGCCTCTTTCATACACAGTTTTTGCCCTGAGCAAAGCTGTGCATCAAGAGGGCAGTCCCCAGCTAGACACATTACCCATTACTAGTCAAAGTCTCTTCTACGTACATCTTACTCACTGACCAAAACTCAGCCTGATGACTCTAGTCCTACCACCACACATATCAAGCACAGATTGGCCAAGACTCTATAACATAGAACAAATGCCCTGTACAAAGCTCAGTATCAATAGGCCAGTTCCCAACTAGACACATAACCTATTACTAGACCGAGTCTCTTCTACATACAGCTGTTCCTCTAAACAAAGCTCACGGTCAAGAGGTATGTGCCCCACTAGAAAAATTACCTCTTACTAGACGGAGCTTCTTCTACATACAACTTTCTCCCTAAACATAGCTCATACTGAAGATTCCAGTCCCCATACAGGTGACAGCCTGAACAAAGCTGTACATGAAGGGGCTAGTCTCTACACACATCATCTAGTAATAGGTAAAGCCTCTTCTACATGCATCTGCACCTCTTACCGAAGCTCTGATTTGAGCATTTTATGGAAAGAGCAATCAGTGACCAGAGCTAAGAACCTACAACATATTACATCTACACTTCATACACTTTAGAAAAATGTATATTGTATGAAATTGGTAAATATATAGGCATTTTAAAAACATCTTTTGAGTACCTCATCCTTATTTCTGCAGGTATTCAACTTCTTTCAGTAGAAGGAACAAAAATAGATATGCATTCTACTTTCAAGCAAATGAAAGTACCAATCAAACCGGAGAAGAAATAAAACAAAGAAAAAAACACTATATTGTGAAGAGTATTCAAAGGCTTCTTAGAAATGTAATAAAAAATACTGGAGAAAGTTGTGCAGGTGTCAGGATGTATGATGGATCGGCAATATTGAAAGCAGGCCTAAGTTGGATATCTAAAGCAGGCAATGTTTTGAAACAGAAATTACATAAATCAATCAATCAATCAATCATATCATTTGTAGAGCGCACCACATACCCGTGAGGGTCTCAAGGCACTGGGGGGAGGGGGAATTGTGAGGGGGAGGGGGGAGGGGAAAGGGAGGGGAGAGGTGGGGAAGGGAAGCTGCTTCTGCTCGAAGAGCCAGGTCTTGAGAAGTCTCCTGAAGGTCAGAAGGTCTTCAGTCTGTCGTAGGTGGGTGGGGAGGGTGTTCTATGTCTTGGAGGCGAGGTGGGAGAAAGATCTGCCGCCGGCGGTCACTCTTCGGATGCGGGAGATGGTGGCAAGGGTGAGGTCTGCAGAGCAGAGCTGGTGGGTGGGGGTGCAGAGGCTGAGCCATCTGTTGAGGTATGCTGGTCCGGTTTTGTGAAGTGCCTTGTGTGCGTGGATGAGGAGTTTGAAGGTTATCCTCTTGTTGACAGGGAGCCAGTGCAGGTCTTTCAGGTGGGGTGTGATGTGGCTGCGGCAAGGGATGTCGAGGATCAGGCGTGCGGAGGCGTTCTGAATGTGTTGGAACCGTATCAGGAGTTTGGCCAGGGCTCCTGAGTAGAGTGCGTTTCCGTAGTCCAGTTGACTGCTGATGAGGGCCTGGGTGACCGCCTTTCTCGTCTTAGCGGGGATCCACTTGAAGATCCTGCGCATCATACGGAGGATGTTGGAGCAGGACGAGGAGATGGCGTTGACCTGCTTCTTCATGGAGAGGGTACAGTCGAGGATGAACCCTTGGTTGTGTGTGTGGTTGGTGGGTGTTGAGGGTGATCCTAGTGCAATCGGCCACCAGGAGTCGTCCAAGGCCGAGGGGGGGATCCGAGGATGAGGACCTCCGTCTTGTCGGGGTTCAGCTTCAGTCGGCTGTTCCTCATCCAGTCAGCGACGGCCTTCATTCCTTTTTGGAGGTTGGTTTTGGCGGTGTAGAGGTCCTTGGTGAGGGAGAGGAGCAGCAGGGTGTCATTGGCGTAGGAGATGATGTTGCGGTCGTGCCATCGTGCGACGTGGTTGAGCGGTGCCATGTAGATGTTGAACAACGTTGGGCTGAGGGATGAGCCTTGGGGTACGCTGCAGATGATCCCGGTGGCTTTGGAGTGGACGGGGGGGAGGTGGACTCTCTGTCCAGGGACTTTCCTTGGATTTCACCATCGTGGAGGCAGCAGACCATGTCGAAGGCAGCTGACAGGTCCAGGAGGATGAGGGCTGCGGTTTCTCCATTGTCTAGCAGGGTCCTGATGTCATCGGTGGCGGTCAGAAGGGCGGTTTTGGTGCTGTGTTTGCTGCGGAACCCGGACTGGGATGGGTCCAGGATGCTGTTCTTCTCAAGGAAGCTGGTCAGTTGTTTGTTGATGGCCTTTTTCGATGACCTTCATCTGGAACGGGAGCAGGGAGATGGACCTGAAGTTCTTGAGGTCCTTGGGGTCTGCCTTGGGTTTCTTGAGTGAGGCGTTGATCTCTGCGTGCTTACAGCTCTCGGGGAAGGTTGCTGTCTCGAGGGAGATGTTGATGGTTTTTCGGAGATGGGGTGCAATGGTGTTGCTAGCTTTGTTGAAGATGTGGTGTGGGCAGGGGTCTTCTGAGGATCCGGAGTGGATGGTGTTCATGATCTTGATGGTGTCGTCGTCGTTGATGTTGGTCCAGGAGAGTATGCGGTTAGAGCGCGTAGTGATCGTAGGAGCGGGGGTCTCATGGTAGCCAGAGTGGTGATGGCATTGACACTGTTGTGGTTGTATGTGATCTTGCGGTGGAAGAAGGTGGCCAGCTAGTCGCAGAGGTCTTGTGAAGGTGGGATGTCGTTGGTGTTAGAGCTGGGGTTGGAGAGTCGCTTTACGATGTTGAAGAGCTCTTTGCTGTTGTGTGCGTTGTTATCTAGGCGGTTTCTGAAGGACATCCTTTTGGCAGATCTGATCAGGTAGTGATGCCTGCGGGTGGCGTTCTTTTTGGCTGTGTGGCTTTCCGGTGTTCATTCACGGATCCATTTTTTTTTCCGTTTTCGGCAGGTTCGCTTGGAGGCCTGGAGGTCTTCGGTGAACCAGCTGGCTTTCTTGCTGGTGTGGGTGTTGGGGGGCTTCTTGAGCTGGGCGAGGGTGTTGGCGCAGTTGTTGATCCACTGTCTGAGGTTGTGGGCTGCTGTGTCGGGGTCGGTCGTGTCTGCGGGTGGGCTCTGGGTGAGGGTGGGGGTAAGCTGGTCTTCGGTGACTCTGCTCCAGTGGCAGTGAGGCATCTGCTGGGTGTGGTGGTGCATGGTGGGTTTCCGGAAGGTGAAGTGGATGCAATGGTGGTCAGTCTCCAGTGGAGTTCAGTGGTGTGGTTGAAGAAGACCTGGGTGCTTGCTGAGAAGATGGGGTCGAGTGTGTGGCCAGCGGCCTGGGTGGGTGTTGTGACGAGTTGTCTGAGTCCGAGGTTGACGATGTTGTCGATCAGGGTGGAAGAGTTGGAGTCATTGTTGTTCTCGAGGTGAAAGTTCAGGTCGCCAAGGAGGATGAAGTCTGTGGAGGCGAGGGCGTGTGTGCTGACGAAGTCGGCGATGGACTCGCTGAACTGTGGTTGGGGTCCGGGGAGGTCTGTAGATGAGGGTGCCTCTGAGGGTGGTGTTGGGGTTGGTGTGGATCTGGAAGTGTAGGTTTTCGGCGGTGCTGAGGGAGTCGTCGGTGTATGTGGAGATTTTGAGAGTGTTCCTGTGGACAATGGCAATTCCTCCTCCTACTCCATTGGGGCGGTCCTTGCGGGTGATCTTGTAGCCTTCTGGGATGGCTATGGCAATGTCGGGTGCCAATGAGGGGTTCAGGTCTCCGTCAGGAATGTGACGTCCGGGGTGTTGGTGTCGAGTAGGTCCCAGAGTTTGACGGCGTGTTTGCGGGTGGAGCGGATGTTGAGTAGGATGCATCTGAGGAGGTTGGGTTCTTCGGTGGGTGGCTTGGCGGGCTGAATGCTGGTGAAGTTGCAGTTCCGGCAGAAGGGACCTTGGGTGCGTTTCGGGGCAGCCAGGCAGCAGGTGCGTGATCGTCCGGTGTTGAGTGCGTGGAGGGCGCTGGAGTTGTAGCGGTGTCTTGTGTCGTGGCGACCGCGGGGGCCAGGGGTTCTGGCGCTGTGCGCGGTCCTGGTGCAGACGGGCGCAGACAGGCTTGCCTTAGGCACGCCAAAGGCTGCGCAGCCTCCATATAAGGGGGTAGGGAGGGAGGAGCAGTTGGGAGGTGGGAGCAGGGTGGCGAATGGGTGCTGAGGTGGCGGTGCCGCAGGGGAGACAGCGGCAGGAAAGTGGGAGTGGGCACAGCGGGGAAAAGGAATGGAGGGAGAAAATACAATTCCAGTAAGTAAGCGAGACTTTGTAGATGGTACTGTAAAGAAGTCTTTTGTTCTAAAAAAGGACTTTGTTTACTCTCAACTGAATGAAAACATTACACAGGGTATTGTCATGGCTAAAAAATAGTGCTTTCAAAACCAGCAAACAGTAAGTCTAAGCATTTTTGAGGACGAGTAGAAACACACTGAAGCATTTTTAATGAAGAAAGCTAATAGTTTATTGCTTGCAGTTCATACAGACGACTCATCGTATGAGGTGAAACAATGTACAGCAATGCCAAAGGAAACAGTAGTGCCTAGAAATATTGATATAATAAATAGGGATTAAATTTTACAGCAACGTCTCACTGCCCTAGTGTATGAGTGGCAGTGCAACACTAACTGTAACATAAGCCAAGAGTCAATTGACAAGTTTACACTATTCCTAAGAAAGTTCAACAATGGAACTTTCAAACAGCAAATCCAAATTTTGTAAGTAAGGAAACTATCTAAGATACCTAGACGTTTATTGGCTTGCCTATCTAAGAGATATGTGACAGTATTTTTCATCTTTTTTTAATACTGTCTGTGCATCACATAAAAATGTGCAATGTAGTTAGAGGGTTGTATTTTGTGAGAAGTCAATCTCTGCATTTAGAAGCTTTGAATAAAGCTATTCTGCACAGTACTCTGTCTCAGCTTACAAATACTTCCGAAGATATTTATTTAATGTAAGTTGGACCTGAAAGCCTACCTCAAGTAAATGAAAAAGCAGTTGATCCTACTAGTGAGAGAGGTAGTAAAGATATTGTGTTAGACAATTCAGCACAAAATAAAAGAATTAAGTGCAATAAGTGCAGAAATTCCAAACAAAATATATGTTGTCGTACACCACAAACAAGTAGAGTGTGCAAGTATTACATAAGCAAACTTGATGACAACAAAATGCCAACTAGAGGCATTCACAATAAGTTAGGAATGCTCCCAATAGAACCTGAACTACAAGAGCTGAATATGTATGAAAGTATTCTGATACAAAAAGTGCACCCTTATTAAGCAATAGTTAAAATGCAGATGAAAGCTCCAATATTTCCTCCTAGTGAATTAATGTAAAGGAAATGTTGTATACCTTCCACTACATCTTAAACAGAATATTCAATCTCTTGGAAGTAGAGGAATCACTTGTGGTTCTAGTAAATGGTGTAGCAACTAAGAATTAAAAGAACTGGTTAGCTTAGAGAAATTAAAGAATATTTAGAGAGCCTCAATTAGGAAAACATGTTCTGTAAAGATGAAGATCAGCAAGTAACTTCACTTGACACACCAATTTCAAAGTTTACGGATAGTGGAAGGTTTAAAAGACTTGGAAAATCCAAGATTCAGGTAGAAAATCCTTATCTTGTTCACCTTCTCTCTGAAAGAGAACTTTCTGTTTTGTCTTATGCTTTTGCACTTATAGTGAAAACAAGAGCACATTTTCAAAATGTAAGTGCAAAAGACTTTGTTGAGAAAGTCCATGGCAAAGATGAGAATCTTGGCGTGCCAATGTGGAAGAAATTATTACTGTTTCCATTGGCATGGTGGGCTCAAGTGCATAGTGTACAACTTTGGTGCACCTACCTAATCTTAGAAGTGAGGGCTATGCCTGTATTAATTTGCACAATTTGCACAATATAGATTTTCAAACTACACTTCACTTTATTTGCAATAAAAGAAATCCTCTACTTCTTGTGGCTGTTGACTACATTTTGAGGAAAGAATACCAAGCTAGAGGCGCTACACGTTACTGTGGGTAGAAGGTGCACCAAAATTTGGAAAGGATACTAATGAGTCAGTACTGTCATTTATTGCACAGCAAATAACATGTGAGATTCCGAATGAGAGTGAGAAAAGAACCCTTAGGCAGCAACTTTTGCAATTTCAGTTCCACAACTGTGGCAAATGCTGTTTTCAAATGTTAGAACTAGCACTTTCTGGTTGGCTGAGGCAATGCCCCAGCCAGGCAAACCCTACAACTTCCATCAGGTGCGGGTGATTACACACACTGGATAACCTGTGCTCACCCTTGGGTAGCATGGCACAGAGCAGTCAGACTTATCACAGACGCAATGTATAAAGCATTGGCATAGCCCTCACTCCCGATAAATATATTGAGCTTCACAAAAGAGACTTCACACATGAAGTATGTAAATAATGGTTGTATTCAACACACACAATAATCAGCACAACATGAAGATCAGGTATTCCGGGGCATAAATCACACTTCAAAATTCTGCCAGCAGTACTAGGCCCAACCGTATTGGAATAAGATCAATAATATGCCCACTTTGGACAGATCATATGCTAACCCCCTCAGCACCATTATGCATTGCAACATGTTGTCAACCTCAGGCCCACCCCAGCAGTTCTCATAATTCAATTCCACAAAGTTATACGGTGCAATCCGGGTCACAATGATATCAGAAGTATGTACATACAAGGAATTATACATTTTTTTAACAACACTGCGGGCCGTGGCTGCATCAGAAAAATCTATGTCAACCGTAGTGATCATCTGGAGGAAATCAATGTGTAAGGTGATACCGCCAGCCAATGTTGTGAATTACAGGTGGTTCACAGACTGTCACTCCCACATACACACACACACACACACAATCTGCACCGATACACGTTACAAGGGATATCAGGCAGGTCCTTATGGAATGCACTCACACACAACTCACTCAGCACTGTAATATGGTGCAACTGATAACCTGCAGGTCAATTGATAGCACATTGCAGAATCCATGGCCTAAGCCTTCCTCCACCCTCCAACTCACCCTAACTCTCATATGTCCACAGATGGAAGATAAAGAGCCCTCCCCCCAGATACTAGGCCCCACGGGGCTGAAGTTGCACTTAGTCAGGGTCCAAGGGTAGCAGGTGGGGGTAGGTAGTGAGACTAATTAGAAGGCAGTCATCAAATGGCGGCTTGGCAGTCACTTGGCAACTTAACCCACAGGATGAGGAGCAGAAATGGGCTGTGGGCATAGTCGGTCACTCAAAAGGGTTCCAAAAGAGTCTACTGGCACCAGTCCAGTTCTGTGAAGCTCAAGGGGTTCACACAGTCTCTTGACCCACTTCCGTTCACTCCCAGAAGTGTTCCTTCAACCCAGTCCGTCACTTTCATTGCCCATGCCCAAGCCAGGCAATACTACCTGGCAGCATTATGTCATCAGGGGCTGGGTGAGGAGTGAGCAGCTGTCCTTGTAAATGGACAGGGGTGAGTTATTTTCCCCTGCCACCCTTTTTGGAAGCCCATACCCCCATTTGGGTTGGGTACCCCCCGGATCTTGAACTGGTGGACTACCGGTGCCGGTCAACCCCCATGTCCCCTTGCTTCTATGGTACCCCCTCAGTGTATTTTCTCTTGACACAGTCACCTTTCACCACCTGGCACTCCCTTTGGGAATACATCAGGCTCAGGAGCTGGATGTGGGGCATCCTGGGCTTTTGCCCACACCAACTCCCCCCTCACTTTGAGAAGGAACCGGGAACTTCTGGGCTTTAGCCTGCCCCTTACTCCCCCCTCCCTTGTAGGAGGAACATGGGACCCTTTTCTAAGCCAGCTTAACAGGGTATTTCCTAAACTAACACGAGTATCCCCCATCCATGGTGGGGAGATAGCTGACCCATCAAACATCCAATGTCTTTCCAGTCAGCATAGAGTAGGAAATTTGGGCTGGACAGTTTGGGCCCTCCCCTAAACGTATTGATTAAAATGGCTTTCTTGACCATGTAACCAACCATGTTGAAATGACATAAATAATATGCACACTTAGGACAGACCATATTCTAACCTCCCCAGCACCCTTATTGGGTAAAAACGTTGTCAACCCCAGGTAAACCTCAGCAATTTTTATAATTCAACTCAACACATTTATAGGGTGCACGCTGGGTCCCAAATTATGAGAAATGTGTACATACAAAAATTTATAACACTTTTTAGCAGCACCATGGGAAGAAGCTGCGTGGGTAAAAAATTTGACAAGGAATAAAAGTGTAAGACAACACCATCGGCCGGTGTCATGAATCACAGGCGGTCCACAGACTGTCACTTTCACACACACTCATTCTACATTGATAAAAGGTGCAGCAGATAAAAGGCCGGTCCGTATGGATCACGTTTGCATACATACTTACTCAGCACACTAATGTGGTGCAACTGATACCCAGCAGGTCAATTGATAGCACATGTAGACCCCGTTTCCCAAGCCTCACTCTACCCTCCAGCTTATCCTGACTCTTCTACCCCCCCAGATGGTAGATAACCTGCCCCCCCGGATACTAGGCTGCATGTGACTGAAGTCACACTTAGTCAAAGTCCCAGGAAAGTAGATGGGGGTAGGTAGCAGGACTAATTAGGTGGCAGTACTCAGATGGGGGCTTGGCAGCCACTAGGGAGGTTCCCCCACTTGATGTGGAGCAGAAGCAGCGGAGGCCAATAGTTGGTTACTCAAAAGGGTTCCACAAGGGCCTTCTGGCACCAGCCCAGTTCTGCAATATACAGGGGGGGTCACGTAGTTACTTGGCTTGCTTCTGATCTCTCTCGGAAATGTTCCTTCTACCAATTCAGTCACTCTCACTATCCAAGCCAGGTAAAAGTACCTGGCAACACAATGTCGTCATGGGGCGCGTCACGAGAGGGCAGCTAGTTCGCTGCGCTGAGGGCCAAAAAGGGAACTTTCCTTTTCAAAGATCATGAAACATTTAATGATGATGAAAGCATTTAAGCTTCTCTGAAGAAGGAGGCGTGTCATCAGGCCCATGTCGATCAGAGTCGCACTTTGGCCATCCGGGCTCAATGTCTGGTTTGCATTGATACTGATCGTACCAGACCATTCCAGTCACAAACAATGAAGAGTTTCAAATTCCATACATCTCTGGAAATGAAGCACAATGTCTGGTGCACGTTGATATGGGTCGCACCAGACAGTTTCAGTCACACACACAGGCACAAGTTCAGCAATGCCTGACGAGGTAGAATAAAGCACTGCTATGATTACACCCCCACCTCCAATGGTGGCAACCTGTGAATCAGACACTGCATACCATAAGCACACAGTCTGTGTTTAGAAGGAGAGGGTGGTGGCACGAACAATGAAGCGGGCTATGCTAGATCCCGCAACCAGTGAATCTGCTCACCAGTAACAAGTCACTTATGTGTGCTGAGGTACCCATGATGCAGGGGCCACATGCCTTAGAAGCGGGCAAGCTTTTGGGGCTCCGCACAAGGCCATCCGATCTCAAGGCACAAGTCTTAGTTCCATGCTCAGGCTGTGCTTTCAGTTGGGAGACAGCAGACAATGTGGACACTTAAGAGGGCACCTCTCCAGGTGTCACAAGTAGACGGTGTGGGTCCCTGGTACAAGATCTTTGATGCCCCTGAGATCTCTGAAAAAGCAGGGGCAAGCCAACAAGTCTTGGAGAGCACACTACAGGCTTCCGTACAGCAGCAGGTAGTCAGCCCAGGCCAGCCACTATTAAAGAAGGGGGCGCGGTCCCTTTCAATGGCAGTAATTCTCCTCGTGCACAAAAGATTCCTCTGGCAGTGTGCACCACACAGTTCCAGGTTCTCTAGTTCCACTTCCCTACAAGTGAATCTCTGCCGTGCTGACGTATGGAATCAGTGGGTATAATTTTGGGTGCCTTTGAAGTACGGGGTGGTTCAGCGGGTTTCCCTTTGAACCACTGATGTCTTCCCTAAATTGTAGTCCTGACTGCCATGGGGCAGTAGAATGCAGTTCTTCATCTTTACTGAGGCCATGAGTCAAAACCTCTTCCTGCAATCTATCCAGCCAGGCCCTCAAAATGGCAAAGGTCTGTCATTCTAGTTGCATGCCCAATGTTTTATAGCTGTCGCAGGAGAATACCCAGATGTGCTCTCCCAGCCTCCTGTGTGGAGTGGAGTCAGGATAAAATGCACATTTCTAAGCTAGTAATGGCAAAACCACTTTTACCACTGGAAAGGATTCGTCATTTTGAATCCAATGATATGAAACACAATACCGAATGAATACCTACAAACCATTTACCCATTCTAAAATACCGAATCGGTACAATTCGGTATTTTAGAAACGGTAAATGGTATTTACCTACATCCGGGCCTAAATGGTCAGCGTTTCCTATATATTTGTAAATGTTGAATGATGAGATTTAACAAGAGGAAACAATGAATGCTGATAGTGCAAAGGATAGATGAAGATTCGGTGAAGCTAGTTCCTATCATGCAATGGGTTAAAATATGTTTGTCTCCGGATCTGAAATTCATGCGTGATATTGTAGAAGACTGTTTAAAACAGAACAATGCGCAGGATATTCCTTGGTTGAAATTATGTCCAGTTATCCTTGCAATAATTGGGGCTCGAAGATCTGTGGATAAGTGCAGATTATATTAGCATTCTTACCAAGACGCAGATCAAGTTGAAGTTCTTAGAAAGCAAGGGAAAACTTAGAATGGAGAAAGCTAATCACATTTTAACTGTCCAACAGTATATACTGCTTTCTACATGCACTGTCATGGAGCCCTATCTGATGTGGAATCGAACTCCCCAACATAGATTCCATCTTTCACGTTTTTGCATGAATATGATACGTTATTAGGGAAACATCCTTTACAATGCAACTTTTACCACGCAGTGCCTTTACGACGCAACTTTTACAACGCAAACCATTACAACGCATTGCACTGGGGGGCGTTCTAGGATAGGGAATAAGTTTAATTTACTGTCCAACACCTTCCCTAGTGTCCACGGGGACTGGAGCTGGAATAGTAAATTAAACTATTCACTATCCAGCGCCCCAAAACACTATGCGTTGTAAAGGTATTCGTTGTAAATACCGCGTTGTAAAGGCATTTGATGTAAAAGTATGCGTTGTAACGTCATACATCCACGTTATTAAGGTGTGCTCCTGAACACAGGTTTATGGTGCATGTCCTTGTTGCCTTGGCATTGAGACGGGATTTACTGCCAATCTACCAAGCACTTTATATTATTTTGCCCACTTTATAGTCTATAGATCCTGATTCTCATGGTCAGTCCTTAAAGATAGGTCTTTTAACTAGCATACTGAAAGTTTGATTTTCTTAAATTGCTTAAGGCCCCCATTGATCTGTTTCACTGTTTTACATTTAATTATTCAGGCCCTGAGCATGAGAAACAGTTACCCTTAATGAAGTTTAAGTGGTGATGTGAGATCATATGACCTGTTTTGATATATTTAATTTCACTTTCTATGTCCTTTTATTATACATTACTGAGTCAGAGTAATATGTTTGTTTTATTAATGTAAACTGGTGATGTGAGATAGTATGATTTTGTCTGATATTAATAGTACATCTAATGTTTTTAAACTCTGTTTTATATAAACTGCCTCTTCTCTGAGAAGTTACTGGTATATGGGAAAAATACCAAGAGAGGAGAGAATTTGTGAAATATGTTTTTTACATATCCAAGAATCATGTGCTATTTGTATGGATGGAACTACAAAAGGCTAGGCATATGCTTTTAAGATCATCTTTTATCAAATGTAATATTTATTCTGCTCAAGAGGATCATTTGTTCTGTCACCACCAAATGAAATGGTTTGTTATAGGATATATCAATTTTTTTTAATGTTCCTGGCTATTTATTAGGTAATTTTTAAGTCTATTCTCTATGTTGTTACATCTGATGGTTGGATATCGAAGAATTTGGTACTGTATATAAAGTATGTCTTTTTTTCATCTACTGATGCACTTTTGATGAATTTTGTATTGTATATAAAGTATGTTTCTTAATCTATTGGTGTACCATTGTGGACCTCCTTCGGAGTTCCATATCAAAATAAAATAAAAATTGAAATAAATTGTCTCTTCTCTGAGCCTTTATGGTCATATATCTGACAGATTAATGTATCATTAATCATTAATTGAGACCGCCTACAGATGTGGAGTACAGAAGTATACTGAATGTCATTAGAATAGGAATAGTCATAACAAACTAAGTTGGCCCTCGAGACTCAAACTTTAATTACTGCTTACCCACACCACTTGTCTGCAGGAGCTGTAATAGAGGAGCTCCTAACACCTTCACTGCTAAGGCAATTCCCCCCCTGTGCTGAAATTTTCATGATCCCATTGTTCATGAAAAGGTCAGCTCGTCATCAGCACAGGAGCAGTGTACTGCATGACGAGCTGAGCTCGTCATGAGCATGGAAGGGGTTAAATGTAACAAACAAATTGTGTGCCTCATGCCAATATTGGACCAGTGTGCCCATTTCAATACAGAAAGGCTAATATAGAACAGGGATATTATCAACTTTCCATGTAAAGACACAATGGAACATCAAGGCTTAAATTTATCACTATTCCAATCGGAGGTAAAGTAGCTTGAGTGACCAGAGAAGTCAGTTTCCTCAACAGGAGGTTAAGAAAAACAATGAACCCTCTGTACAAAGTATAGAATCATTGTGCATCGAAATTTGAATGCAGAGGAGGTCTTATTGAATAGTGTTGTGGGAAATGTGGTAGACTTCCTCACATATCCCAGTAAAATTGAGTTTGTGTATATTTTGATCAGATTTGACAAAAAAATAAATAAGTAGGTGTAGTGCTAGTTTCTTGTTAGTGAAGGAGTTGTATGACCGTGTTTGGCCTATTCATTCACCATCCCTAAATCTCAAGGATTAAGTCTTGATGCAAAACTTATGAATATAGGCCAACACTTTTTCAAACAGTGTATGTACAAATATAAGCAAAAGCTTCTCAAAGGGAGGATGTCTTATGTTGTAGTGTCACTTCTTAGGTCACTGTCAGGGCCGTTGCTTGTGGATTTTGATGAGTGCAAAGTAAATGCAAAGTGCTTATTGGTTACAGAGTATAATTGGTTGAGAAATATGTATGCTCCTCATTCGGGTCAATACTGAATCTACGGAAAGCGTGGCATTTGTCCAAAATGTAAGCTTAGTAAAAAGTGTGAGAAAAGGGAAGGCCGGAAAGAGGACAATGTTACACAAAAGATATGTAAAAAGAAGAAAATGAAACAATGAGCAGAAATGGTTGGTATCAGTTCACTAATATATCTGGAGTCAAGTGGTACTGTGATGTAATACAAACTATTATGTAGTGCACTATCAACCTTCCTAAGGACTGTGCAAGCCCAGAAGGATACTTGTCACCCCATGGCAGGAATACATGATTGTGTTGATATGTGTACTAGTGTCACACAATTTACTCTAAATTCTGAAGAAGATGCTCAAGAATTTCCAAAGGTGCTGTTAGGTATTCTAGAAAATGAGCAAAGATGAATAAAAAATGTATTTTGATTAAGGTAATTATGCCAACTTGAATGTGATAAATGCCCATGTGTCACAGCAACTCATATCGACTCAGAGCGATTTGTGTATATAGTGATACCAGATTGGAAAATAGAGCAGATGCCACTAAAAGAAAAACTGACATTGCCTACTTTGAATCTGGACAAATTTCACTTATAGGGAAAACATACCCTACATTCCCCATCATTTTCTATGAGGTTGAGAGTATTTGATCAGGTCATTAGACAGTCTATTTGAGAAATACATCTGGGTGGACAGAGTGCAAAGTCATTCATACATAGATTGCCTTATGAATTACCAAACTTCTATTTCATTTTTCTTGAACCTACATTTCTAGAAAATGAAGTGTTGTCAGTATACAAGATCGTTGCTCAAGCAATAATATTGTGTGTGTTCAGAACATATTTTGTCATGCAGCCCAGCAAGGGTGACAAACACTTTAAGCCTTCCCTTTTTCATCGGAGTTATGCCTTAATTATAACATATGGTTTTAAGGGATAGTGTGTGAAAATATTGTGTGACTCATAGTGATGTGCAGTTTCTGCTTTTTATAAGGTAAAGTCTGACATACACATTATTAATGGGGTTTTTCAAAATCAACATGATTTTTTTCCCCATAGTTCAAGGATGACAAACATTTCTTTGACGTAGTGCCTGTGCTAGGTACTTCTGTTTTCTTGGTGTTGGAATGAAAATCCACTCAGCATGATATCCCTGTCTGTAAATCACAAAAACAAAATTATTATTAAAGTGCATTTAAAGTTTAATTATAATGATTATTAGTATATGTGTTGCCTTCTCAGCGCCGGGACACCTCTGATTGAGGTAACTGTTCGTGCTCTTATAAATTTTGTTATTATTATTAAGATTATGTGTGATAAAAATGTTATAGAACCTGCTTCATAGTTATGAATGATTCTAAATGACCTATTGATTTATCTAGGATGAAGCTGATCACAGTGTTATTAGTTAATTAGGCAGTTTTTCACTGTTCCAAAAGCACATGAAGTGTAGAAGTCCCAATGACTCACATTCTTTGTTCTGTAGATAACTCATGATTGAAAAACATTTCTCCCCTCTTACCAAAGCCATGTTATATGAAAGTGAAATAGTATCTATAATTTCACACTGTACAGTGGTTTGGACAGACAGCTCAATTTGTTTGTATAGACAAACTCCATGACATAGTTAACTAACTATGTGGTCTACTATAATGTCAGGCGGATCGCCACCGCCCATATGGCGGTGGCAATCCGCCTGCCATTATTCACCACCCGCATGCAATTTACTCCCACCATATTATGATGGCGGGGGTACCGTGTTGAACGGGAAGACCGTCTGCCGCTTTTCCACCCGATCGACGAGTCGACCGGGCGAAAAAGGGTTGGTTTTGGAGACGGTGTCTGCTAGACACCGGCATCCATGTCACAATGCATGCGGGAACCAGCCTTTCCATGGTGGTATTGCCGCCACGGAAAGGCATGTGGTTTTTGTAGTTGTGGGCCGGCTGCGGGCCCCCAATGATATTGGGTGGGTGGGGGGGCACATGGGCGCACTAGCATGCACACCATGGCAGGCACTGCACGGTGCCTGCCGCATGATTTTTTTCCCCATAGTTCAAGGATGACAAACATTTCTTTGACGTAGTGCCTGTGCTAGGTACTTCTGTTTTCTTGGTGTTGGAATGAAAATCCACTCAGCATGATATCCCTGTCTGTAAATCACAAAAACAAAATTATTATTAAAGTGCATTTAAAGTTTAATTATAATGGTTATTAGTATATGTGTTGCCTTCTCAGCGCCGGGACACCTCTGATTGAGGTAACTGTTCGCGCTCTTATAAATTTTGTTATTATTATTAAGATTATGTGTGATAAAAATGTTATAGAACCTGCTTCATAGTTATGAATGATTCTAAATGACCTATTGATGTATCTAGGATGAAGCTGATCACAGTGTTATTAGTTAATTAGGCAGTTTTTCACTGTTCCAAAAGCACATGAAGTGTAGAAGTCCCAATTAGTCACATTCTTTGTTCTGTAGATAACTCATGATGGAAAAACATTTCTCCCCTCTTACCAAAGCCATGTTATATGAGAGTGAAATAGTATCTATAATTTCACACTGTACAGTGGTTTTGACAGACAGCTCAATTTGTTTGTATAGACAAACTCCATGACATAGTTAACTAACTATGTGGTCTACTATAATGTCAGGCGGATCGCCACCGCCCATATGGCGGTGGCAATCCGCCCGCCATTATTCACCACCCGCATGCAATTTACTCCCACCATATTATGACGGCGGGGGTACCGTGTTGAACGGGAAGACCGTCTGCCGCTTTTCCACCCGATCGACGAGTCGACCGGGCGAAAAAGGGTTGGTTTTGGAGAGGGTGTCTGCTAGACACCGGCATCCATGTCACAATGCATGCGGGAACCAGCCTTTCCATGGTGGTATTGCCGCCACGGAAAGGCATGTGGTTTTTGTAGTTGTGGGCCGGCTGCGGGCCCCCAGGATATTGGGTGGGTGGGGGGGCACATGGGCGCACTAGCATGCACACCATGGCAGGCACTGCATGGTGCCTGCCGCATTGTGCATGCAAATGCACAAATGCCTTTTTTACATTGCGGCGGGTGCTGCTGACAGCACCGCCCGTGGCAATGTAGAAATGTGGGATGCATGTGAAAATAGGGGTACCCCTGATACAAGTTCCTAAATCAGGAAAATTATTTAGTGTGCAAATATCACCATTTAGGAACGATGAAAATGTTAGTGGACCTAGATATCTATTATGAACAACATGTACATGCAATCCAATACAATAATGTCAAAAATATATATATTTTTTTTAATAAAAATATAAATATAAATTAATGAAGATGGGTACAAAATAGTTGGATAAAACAATTCAAACCTCTGATATTTATAATTAATTCAAACAATATCATTGCTACTTTTTTGAGATAGTCTAACGGTGGATAAAATGTATACAATGTCTAACATGGATATATGAAGACATATGCTCAAATATTCAAATTTTCAAATTACATCAAAAACATAAAGACAAAATGGTAATGTCATAAATACAGAGGGCAGTCATTTTTGGCATGGCTAATGAAGATCTGTATCCTACGCGCGTTTTGGCTGTGTGCCTTCGTCAGGAAGCCATGTATATTAAAAGTAAAACCTAAGAAAAAAGAGGATGCATGTACAATGAACCATCATTCAAAATTGAAACAAGTCGTCCTACTTTGTATTTTTAATGCCACAAAAGTGGAGGTTAATTAAATACATAAAAAGGTGAAGACAATAATTGCAAGCCACTTATAAATTTAAACTAGACATAATGCAAAAATGTGCTGAATAACCTTCACCATATGTTAGAACAAGAACCATCAAAGCAAAATACCAAGGAGTGCATAATATGATGAAAAGTGATGTCCCAGGTTGTTAATTCAAAGTGATGGTTTGAAAATATACAGACGATCACTGTGATAGACAGCGAAAAAATGAAAATAAAGAAAGGTATAGAAAGAGAAAACCGGTAGCGTAACTAGTTCAAATATATGGTATATTTGCACCAATGCATGATAAAACTAATCATAGGAGCAGGTAAGAGATGGTGTCAGAATACAACGTCGTCACTTACCTTAGTCGTCTTCCCTGGACGTCATTGAATTTCGCAGGGACGCAAGGGACCAACTTCCTAAATGACTAACTTAAATCTTGCGATTTAAACTTACAACAAGGAATAAATTAGAAACTAGGGAGGAGGGACGGGGTACTGGACGCTGTGGGTTATTGCTGTCAACCTGCGAAGCAACAAGTAAAGAACTAAGACTCAGTAGAAATACCTTACTTAAGTCTGCTACAGTCTTCAAACTATTGTTAAAATCTTAAAAGAAACAAGTATAGTCTCTACCTGCGATCAGTGGATTTCTTGTCTGCGCCCAGTATTTCTTGTGATGTTGAGATGTCAGGTTAATTCTAGAGGAGCTTCGTCTGTGCTTGTCTGTGCTTATATCTTATTGTACTTTGAGCTGTAAAAAACCAAGCAATCACTTATATGTTCTTTTTAGCGAAATACATAATTCCTAAATAATACTTGTCAACATTTATCAAATATTGCCTTAAAACTTACTTCTTTATATGAGTTGTCCTAATGCCTCAGTTCACTTGTCTTAAATCCTAAGGCAAGATGGCCGCAGAGGTAGCATCGGGAAAACGGGCACTCGGGTTTGGGATCACCTTCGTGTAAATCCCACCCAGCCCGTCCTCCCCATTCACCTCGCCTCAAGACATCTAACCCCCGGTCCCGACTTACCGCGCTGGTTTGCTGGGCTTGCGCGTCTGATCTGCTGGCTTGCCCGGGAACAAGGAGCTGCTTCTGTGTCTCCTAGGCTGGTCGGGCTGATCTCGCGCCACCGGTGGGACTCAGCTTGAGCCTATCGTGGGTCCGATAGCCGCTCCACCGTGGAAGAGTCCTGGCAGCACTGAAGACCGGATTGGAGTGGAGAGACTCCCGGGGCCCCTACCGGAGATGAGCGATCTCGCGTTGTGTCCTTTGCGGCCGCTGAAGAACGGCGCGACTGCCCCCTTCCACAACTGAGGACACATCACGCAGGGGTAAGGCGCCCCCCCGCCCCGCACCCGCGCTTCACGGTGGGACTACAACCGCTACAACCGGGACTACATTGATCCGGCGACGCCTGGCCCTAAGATGGCCGCCGCCCAAGACATTCACTATATGTCCTTCCTCAACGGAGGCCACAACAAGCAGGGGTAAGGCGCCCCTCCCCCCCTGGCCTAATTCATTATTCCCGCGCTTCATGGTGGGACGGACCCTGGTACTGCACCGCCACAACTGGGAATTACTTTGATCCGGCGACGCCTGGCCCCAAGATGGCCGCTGCCCAGGACCTTCACCATCTGAAGGGTAGATCATAGAGGCTGCCTCCACCTTACCGATGCATACAACGAGCTTGGGCAAGCCCCCCCCCATCCTTCTGACAGGATGGGCCCCTCAGGCCCAATTAATCATTCCAGTGAGTTGAAATCGGCTCATTAACGGTGCCTGACCTCAATATGTCCGCCACTCTAGACATAAAGTGACATAGGGAAGATCGAGTGGCTGCCCCCCAGCATTGCCAGATCGCGGTGCGGGCTGAGGAAAGGCCCCCCCACCTGCGGTTCATGGTGGGCTCCCCTGGTCTATTAATTCAACAATAGTATGGAGCTAGGCCTAGACTGATGGACAACGACTGGCCCTAAGATGGCTGCCTCCTAAGACACTGAAACTAGAGTTTATTGATGGTAGTGATGGTCTATCGATGGTAATTAATAAGATCTACCCTCCGCCTACCACAATGAGGTTAGCATCTTAAGGAAAGCTCTAAGGCATCAATCATCCGCACGTCGCCCTCACCCTCCTGCAATATCCACTCTCATACCTCAGCCTACGCCCTATCCCTCCTCTACCTCCTTCGCGACACCTACAACCTTACACCTGTCTACTCGCTGCCTCCTCAATCACGGCCCCCTTTCCAAGGCTAGCCCTCTTGTCCCCTTGCCTAACGCATCCCCCCCTTCAGCCCGCAACAATGCCACCAGGCACGTCACCCTCCGTCGTGCCTCCTACCTTGTCCCACATGAAACCTTGCGGCTTGAACGCCTTCGTGATTAGCTTCCCCCCTAACCTCTCTCCTAAAGCGATAAGAAACCACAAGCACAATTTAATAAGACAACACCCAGAAACTCTATTTACCGACACATACCACTGCTCCTCCAAAGGACAGTTTAAGATGGACCTCATCTTCCACACAAATAGTCCGGAAAGCTGGAACTCCGTATTGAGAATACAACTGCACATATCCAAAACGACGACCACATCACACAGCTGCAAATTGACAACCTCCCTACCTAACCAGGCAAATAGAAAAGGGAATACTTCAGTGACCATTTACTCAAATGGCACAGTTTTGGTACAGGCCAATGATGAGAACCTAGAGGCCTTCGACTCCCTCTTGCCCACCCTTTGCTCAACACACCTAAAGTCACGATATCCTTCTCCACCCCATCCTAATGTCCCGAGCTACCTCCCTCTGCAGGAGTTAGAAATATCTTCCTCCCCTCTCCAGACGAGACACCCCAGTCCCCCCCTCAGAAACCCCCCTCAACACGCTGTCCTGTGAACCACATCCTTCAGGTCTCTAAAGACGACCAACGCCCACTCCCCCCGCTATCTTATCCTCCTCGTCATCACTCTAGCATCCCACGAGATCAGCCCACTGACCCCCAACAACCTACCAGAGAAGACCAAGTTCCACCGCCCCAGCAATCTTACCCATGCCAACAACTTAACACCCTCCCTAGAGCCCGGTCTTCGGACCCCCGCAGCACCCCAACCGACCCACGGAGGAAGAGCTCAAGACCTAACCCCCGAACAAGGGCCTCTAATACCAACAGCCCAGTTGACCTTCCCAACATTAAACCCCCAATGGGGATCTGGCCCCCCTTCCCTCGAGATGCCCCTACCCATAACTGCTCATCACCAGCCCTGAAAAATATGGCGCACCGGTTGTCCCTACTAGACAGTCAACTTGAAATGATATGCAGTGGTCTGGAAGACATCCTTTCCAATCTTGATAAGACTCGCAAGCCCCGACATGTCCAACACAGGTCCGCTGATTCAAATGACTCTTTTACTCTCAATGTCTGTTCTGGAAACTTACCTACGCCCGAGAAACGACCACCAAGGCCCCCTAGAACTGACGCGGGGATCCCACTTCTTTCTCCCTCAATAACCTTAGCCCCCGCATCTGAAGCTCAGACATACACTAGTAAAGATGTGAGTAAAGATGTGGAGACCCAATCAAATAGACCTCTCATATCTGCTGCAGCAATGTCAGATGAAGAAGCTATGAAACTAGCCTCCACCTATGTTTCCCATCCACCAATTGCCACCAACGCCAAGATTCAAGTGATCACGGGCTTCGGAAGAGATATCACACCTGTGACGCTTACCAGACCTCCACCCGCCCTCACCTTCATACCGAGGGCCCCTTTAGAAAAGCAACGGACCAAACACAATATTCCTATCAACTGCATGCTCATTAACTGTAGATCTGCCCACAAGCATGCAACGGAACTTGCCGAAGCCATCCTCTCTCAGGACTTAGACATTGCGTTCATCATGGAGACTTGGCTATAGGAATGCTCCCCACCTTGCTTTGACATGTTAGTGCCCCCGGGTTTCAAACTCATCAATAAAGACAGAATAGACCAACGCGGTGGAGGGATAGCCATCATCCATAAAGAGGATATTGACATCAATGTAATGGACCCTTGCGAATATAGCTCCTTTGAATGTTTATTGGTCTCTGTTAAGCTTAAGGACAACGGCCCTTTAGTAGGTCACCTTCTCTACCACCCACCCGGCAACAACACTACTTTTGGGGAACATCTTTCTGACCTGATAGCCCATTGCGCACTCAAAGACACTAACCACATAATTTTGGGGGATCTCAACCTACGTTGGAATGAATCCAAGAACGCCCTAATCCAATCGCTCAATGCTCTCCTTTGTGACAATAACCTTTCCCAACATTGCTCTGAAGAAACTCACAACAAAGGAGCAACCTTGGATGCCATCATTGCTCAACAAGACATAATTACAATCGACAACATCCTCCCAGTGGACTGGTCGGATCACCACATGATCTTATTCCACATTAACCAAAGAGTCCTATCCCTGCCTCCTGTGCAGGATCCTCCCAAATGGTCAAGAAATTTCGCCCAGATTCCCCTGGATGTCATGGAAGATAGGCTAAAGTTGCTCCTTCCTAACGACAAAAATCTATCCACAACCGATCTTACCTCACTCTATAACATCAATATGCTAAACCTCCTCAACCATCTAGCACCATTGAAACAAAGAAAGAACCGAACCATTCCGTCCAGATCTTGGTTTGACTCGGACACTAATGAAGAAAGGAGACAATTAAGAGCTGCAGAAAGACAATGGAGAAGTGTGCCTACTATCTCCCACCGAGACAAACTAAGATCCATCCGAAAGAAGTACAACAACCATATTAAGAACAAGAAATCCATGTATTTCAGACCTGCTCTCGACAACGCAAAAAACAGACCCAAGGAGCTCTTCAGTATTATCAAACAACAAACTTCCAAACCGGATTCCTCGCTTGGACAGGCATCCAAGGAACGTTGCGACAACTTCACCAACTTCTTCAATGACAAGGTCTCCAAGTTTGAGCGCTCACTGGTCATCAACTGCTCTCCCCGACCCCATAGCAGCATAGGGGGGATGCTTGGTTGCGCTCCACCACCTAATACTAAACCATTGTCACTCTTCCAGCCCATTCTAGAAGAGGAAATAGTCAAACTTATCTCCACCGCGAAACCTTCATCTCATACCCTTGACCCCTTCCTGCTTTTCTAGCCAAAAAAATGAAACTCTCCCTAGCCCCACTTTGGTGCAGGATCATTAACAGCTCCTTAAAAACCGGAGCCGTCCCTGATTGCCTGAAAGTGGGACAAGTCACCCCATTGCTAAAGAAACCAGGCCTTGATACAAATGATTTAAATAACTTCAGACCCGTCTCGAATCTTCCTCTCCTTTCCAAAATACTAGAAAGGTGTGTTCTCCAACAACTAACACAGCACTTGAACAATACCAACCTCCTTGACTCACATCAGTCAGGATTCAGGAAAGGGTGTAGCACGGAAACTGCAATCCTTAACATAATTGATGACATACACAAATCACTTGACCAAGACCAATGCTGCCTCCTCATCCTCCTCGACCTATCTGCAGCATTCGACACAGTTGACCACTTTCTTCTCCTCAAAGCCCTCGAAGAAAGGGCTGGACTAGATGATGTGGTCCTCAAGTGGTTTTCTTCTTTCCTGCATAATCGCTCTCAAAGAATCAAAATGAGAAGCTTTGAATCCGACCTTCATCCAGTCAATAGAGGAGTTCCACAAGGTTCCGTGCTCTCCCCTCAACTCTTCAACATCTACATGGAACCCCTCTCCACCCTACTCAGGAAAGCTAACATCCCCTTCCACCTCTACGCAGACGATACTCAAATCTATCTGGAAATATCCTCTGCTAATGACATTCACAGACTCAACGAAACACTAAAGGAAGTCCAATGCTGGCTGTCAAGCAACCATCTAAAGCTGAACCCTGACAAAACGGAATTACTCCTCATCTCAACCAAAGAAGAAAACCCGCAAATGATCGAATGGCTAAAAGATATAGACGCGCTCAATAAGAATCTCTCTCTAGCGGACTCCGTCAAATCACTAGGCATCACACTTGACTCCAAACTAGATCTGACCAAACACATCAAGATCTCGGCTAAGATCGCCTTCCTTAATCTGAAGCTACTTAGCAAAATAAAACCTTTCATTCCACCCAATGATCTCAAACAAGCCACCCAAGCATTGGTGTTATCAAGACTTGACTATGGGAATGCAATCCTCTCCGGAATACCCAAAATTCATCTTGCTCCACTGAAAACAACCCTCAACGCGGCTGCCAGAATGGTCACTGGAATAAAAAAATTTCACCACATCTCTCCGCCACTAACAGAACTCAAATGGTTACCAATAGAATTGCGGGCGAACTTTAAAACAGCATGCCTCACCCACAAAGCCCTCCACACTGGCAAACCTGAATATCTGGCGGCCAAACTTAAAAAAGCGGGTCAGAACAGGAATCTCAGAAGCTCTAACACCCTACTCCTGATCCCACTAAAAACTCGAAAACAAAAAAACAAGGACCGGTCCTTCGCTGGGAATGCACCCAAAATTTGGAACTCTATCCCCCCCGACATCAGAACTATTCCTTCTTTCCCTAAATTCAAAAGTCAGCTCAAAATCCTGTTCCTTGATCGCTCCTTAACTATCAGATAGGATCACCCTGGAATGTCCTAATAGATTCTGCCCCCCCCCCCCCGGACGGGGATGGCCAAAAAAAAACATGTAATGGATCTCTCCCTCTTCCTCCTACTGTGACTCGCACCTTGAATGTCTCTGTGCACTATTTGTACTTTGCCATGCTCTGTTTGCTTTCTTTTTGCACCGCCTTGTAACTATGTGAAGCGCTCCGCTCTGTTTGCTTTCTTTTTGCACCGCCTTGTAAATATGTGAAGCGCTCCGATACCTTGCGGTCTGGCTAGCGCTATACAAAACTTCTTAAATAAATAAATTAAAAAAAACTTGTATGTTCCTTTTTAAAATATGGAAAGAAAACATAAAGGCAGCAAGAACATTGCTCAGCAACAGTGTCCTAAAAGGCCTCCATAAAGATTCATGTCAACATTTCTTGAAAGAATAAAATTATCATTTCTTTGTTAAATCACCATTCATTATATTACACTAGTAATGTCCCAAATACAATCTGTAAATGGTACCATCCCAGATAAAATCTGTAAACTGTTATAGTTCCTTCTATGTTTAGAAGTTCTAAAAATTGTTCTAGGGCTTTGCTTAACCTTTCTTGCGAAGGGCGCCAATAACCTTAAAAGTACTTAACTTCTCTCTTTTGCATTACAGGGTTGGTTTCCTCGAGCGCGAAGAGACATTCTTGGCTGGAGCCTGAAAACCGCTGAAGAGTCCTCGAGATTCCAGGTACATTTTTCCCCGAAGCCGCTCCTGACTGGCAAACAAGGGAGAAGGCAAAGCGCCTTCTAGAACAGTGGGTGCAGCTTTTATAGCCAGCCGCACCCAAGCGCTAACACGTACCGTCAAGTCCTGCGTGCGGTACGTGTATTCAAAGCAATTAGTTCCGGTCCGAATAGATGCCAGAGGCGGGCAGCTGCAGTGACACTTCTTCAAAAAGCAACTGTGCTTTGTTAGAAACGGGTCTTAGTTCTTACAAGAGTCCTAGCTGCATTTCGATGTTAACGTTTCTTTCTTGAAATTCAGAAAGGTAAAATCATTTTTTTAAATGACGAAAGAACCCCCCAGCGCAAACATGGTGATCAATAAGTGAAATGCATAAAAACATTTACAAGCCAGATACACAAAGTTACACCGAACACCACATACACCTACATTAACATACTAACATGGAGTGCTGGTGCATGGGAAAGGGGTGGGTTTTCTTTGGGGGTAAAATATGCTCTCTAGCGTCATGAGTACTGTGGGGGCTAAATGGTGTCTTTAGGAGGCTAGGTAGGTTTCTTGGAGACAAGAAAGGCAAGATAGGTTCTTAATTATACTTCATGACAGATGGTACCTCATAGAGTCCTGCTGAAGTTGGAGCTAAGGGTTTATGGAAGCGTTGTCGCCAAATGAATGTATCTATAATGAAAAGGAGGGTATTGGCATACATGGACTGCAAAAGAGCTGAGTCACTACTGCAAAAAGGAACAAGGACCGAGACTAATATAGTACCTATGGAAAAAAAGGCATCCAGTGTTGGAATGGTGCTGGGGATCACGTGAGAAATGGTTCTGGTCCGCAATGCAAAGGACGTGATCCAGGTCGAATGAACCAGGCGGGTGACGAGCTGTGGTCAGGTCCGCGTAAATGCACTATTGTGATTGGAAGAAAGGTTAGGCTCGGGGATGTGTGATTACTAGAGTGTTGGCCTTTAAAGAAGAAAATCGGAATGATCCGACACAGAAATAGAAATGGAGGATCATAGCTCAAAGGGTACATATTTCACTGATCCAAGGAACAAAAGAAGGGGCACGCTAAAAGAATAGAGAGTGCACTGGTCCTATGATGATTAGTCTACACATCAAGAAATCTAGATGGAGAGACATCACGAATCATGGAATGACATCTTTGGGTAAAGAGACTGTCCCAGTAAAGATGTGGGGAGTAAACACCATGCGAAAGCCATATGCAGAATACAGGAATGAAACTTGGTTATATATTGGTTGGGATCACATATCTTAGTTACCTGCATTAGTGATCTGAGACAAAAGCGGGTCTGGCGTGCTCTATAACTATAAAGTCTCTAAAAAGAGAAAAGAAGAAATCCTAATTAGTATATGGAATGGAATTAGTATATCAAAGGCATGCGCTAGATAGCCCATTGGCAAAGTGATGGGTACTGGAGCTTACCAAAGTGTAGTGACGATATATGTTTTTAAACGGGTAACGGGGCATGTAGCAAGCAGATAATGGTGTTCCACGCTGATAGCCGCTGACAATGGACCTAAAAAGTAAGGAGGAGACTACAATTAACAAAATGCCAGTTATTTACATGGGGCCTAGAGATGAAATGGGGAGGGGAGCCAGAGGCTCCCTGAACATATGTTGAGAGCCGGATCCTTACCTGTAAAGCTGGAAGGTTGCAGCAAGGGAGCCGGTCATGTACGCCTATCTGGAAAGTTGGGCGGGATGGTTGCTTGAATTCCCGATATTCGGCTCGTCCTGTGGTCCAACCGGGTCCGCCCGGGTTCTGTTCCATATGCAAGTGAGAGTCACGTCAAATCTACGCGCGTGAGCTGGGCTATTTAAACCCGCCCTTTGGCACGGAAAATCTCCTTACTAAAGGCCTCTCGTTTGAACCTCATAGTACCATCAATAGGTTCGAAATTTTCAAGTATCTAATGATCTTTTTCCGTAAGATTCGACTCCAAGACTTTTTTTCCGGACAGGACCACCCCACTGACACTAATGACAATCGGTCAGGTTTAAAACCTAACTCCACTTTTTTCCCTAACCTGGAGCAAGTTGCACCAGAAATATCAGTTTTCGAACACGTGGTATTCAACAAATTAATTGCAGCCACCAATTAAAACCAAGGTCAATTAAATGAGGATGGCTTAAACAAAATAATTGTATTATAATTTCTCACTCTCACATTTTTCTTCATGAGTTTTTTCGGTGTGCTAAAGATCATGCTTTCACATCAACCACAGAAGACAGACAGCTACTGTTGACATTTATTGCCTTATATTTTAGAGACATATGAGAAAACAAACTTATGGTGATTTTTACATTTGTAAAAGATCTAAACACTGCCAAGAATAAAGAAGTAAAGTTTAAAACAGAAACATAGAATCACGTTCAAAAGTGGTTGAAGAGCTACTAATATTATAATGAAACAGTTTTGCTTTTCATCATTATTTAATAATTGTATTTCTTATTATAACCCTTATATGTTCACATGTGATATAGTGATAAGTACTTACTATAAACATTGTGTAGTACTCTCTACACAATGAAGAATACATAACTAGAACCCTAGAATATAACACATTGTGCACCATCTTCAAAGTTCTCTCATATGTAGTCCGCAAGAGACAAAACCATGAGCACACACATACACAGCTACAGACAAACTTAACACTTAACCACACATACGTAGACACAGTCTCAAACAAGTAATAGAACCATAAACAACCACACATATATACGCCTAAGATAGAAAAACACATGTAAAATATAGATACACAGAAGAACAGCCATACCACTGTGATTACACTCACACACACACACAGGGCCCGATTCACAGAATGAATTTAAGACAAAACCCTAAACTTACTACAATTTGGTATTCACAGAATGCACTTACTACAATTTAGTATTCACAGAATGCACTTACTACTTTTGGAATTCACAGAATGAACTTACTACTTTCGGGATTCACAGAAAAAACTTACTACTTTCGGTATTCACAGAATTGATTTAAGACTACTAACTTTACGTCCGCCGCCGGGGAGTAATTTACGGCCCGTAATCGTAATTTACGGCATTGCGCCGCAAATTACGATTACGGGGCGTATTTTACGATTACGGGGCGTATTTTACGATTACGGGGAGTACTTTACGATTACGGGGCGTATTTTACGATTACGGGCCGTAATTTACAATTATGGGCCGTTGGACATGTTAGCCAAGGGGAAACACCTGGCCAACGTCCACCCATCCCCAACATGGATCAGCTGACACACAGCAGCCAATCCCAGCCAACAGCTCCATTTTGCCATGGTGTATGCTGCCACTGCCTACCATCCCCCAGCACGCTCCAGCTAAAGCCAATTAACACTAATTGACCAGTACCACAACACACATAAAAGCAGCACACAGTGAAGGAACAGGTTTGGCCACAGAGAGACTGTAACGACAACACTTCCAGTGCCAGAGACCATGGAGATGCGCAGAAAAAGACATTTCTCAGCAGAGGAGACCACTATGCTTGTGGAATATATAGTAAGGCACCACAAGCGCCTATATGGGCTACCACCATATTGCACCAGTGGTGCACAGAAGCAACAACTATGGCAGCAGATAGCCACTGCTGTCTCAGCCCTGGGGGTGGAGAGGCGAACTGTACAGGACATTAAAAAAAAGTGGCAGGACGAAAAGCAGAGAGTAAAAGAAAAGCACTCCAGGATAGAACTGAGGAGAGTCCTCCCTGCTGCATGCCCTGGACCTCGCATCCAGCTCACCCCACTGGAGGAGGATATCCTAACAACTATACACCCCCACTTGGTCCATGGGATGCCTGTTAGTGACATCCGCTACGTGGTACCAGGTAAGTGGAATGAAAAGAAAAAGTGCATGAAGAGATTGTCTGTGTTACACTGTCATAGTGATCATGGAAATTGTCCAAAATGCATATATATAAGGTTAGTCAGAGACTCATGTGTCACCCACTACGTAGCACCACAAGTCCCAGAAACCTTTGCATCAGAAAAGGCTAATACCCACCACCCTATTAAAAACATGGGCACAGTACTGATGCCATACATACACAACCCAGCTAATTCAATAACTGTACATATTGACTGAAAATGTGCAATGACAAATGGAAATTTAAAATTACGTCAAATAAATAAATTAGCTAAAGACAAACATTAGCAGGGAAGCGCCAGTACCAATGTGACATGCAATTCAAGCCTTGCGCAAACACGGATGTGTCGTGTACATATGGCGGTGCACTGTGGTGCAGGGATAAACAGATCTGTGTTGAATCTGATGGTGTCTAGGGGGACTTTGCTGAAGTTGTGTCGCAAGAGCGTTGCAACTCCAACAATGTCCATGGACTGCTCATACCTAACGTGCTGTGCCACTCCTTACGTCTGCTTCAAGCAGGCGTAAGGTTGCGTCGCAGCGGCCTCTGATAAGTGATACTGTGAAATCACGTAGATTACAGTGACTCACTTGGACGCGGCATATCCCAAAGGAGTGCACACCCTGCGTACCTCCAAGCTGACGTTGCGCAGGGCCTCAGAACATGACGATTCACCCTAGTAGCGTCACGTTGCAAATAATCCTAAATGTGTTGTCTGTTGTAAACCACTGTCGTGTGACAGAAGTGATGCAACAACAGTGTAAATCATTTTTCTAGGGGGTCGTAAACCTGCCACAAAATCTCCAAAAAGTACTTCACCCTGTGCCAGCCTAAATCACAAAGCAGATGGTGAAGTATCCTCTGATGTAAATATGTCCAACACATATCCTGTTGTCCAATTTCCACTCTGCCACGCCATTACATCCCCAACACACCACTGCTCCTACCTGCCCCGTCTGCGGCAGTTCCGCACAGTACTGTTATCCCACAGAAGATATGGGCAAATCCCCGAAACGTTACACAAGCACATTTCCCATTTGTCAACTTTTCTCTCTTCTCATCCATTTACACATCCAGCCAGAGCACAGACAACTGCAGTAGCAGAGGGCACCGCATCGCATAGGAGGAATCGGCAACGTACCGAGGAAGGCTTGTCAACCACACAAACTGGTAAGTCAAAGTGGACAGGAGATGGTCAAAATGCATATATCGTCAGAAGACGACAGAGGGACAAATAGTGCCCAGCTATGTAAGTCAACCATTTATGCTACATTTGCTGCATTACAATTGGAGTTGTCAATGGAGATTCACCTTTAACAAATGACATTTGTGAACAGCGAAAGACAAATCATAAAATGTCTTGGCTCATCATACCTTTGTAAATGTGGTACACAACATGTATTACACCAACAAACCCAGAACGGGGAAAGCAATCCTGTAATCGAGGGCCACAACAAGTCAAAAGGGTGTACACACCATATTGTAATAGTGTATGTAGATCTTATCAAGAAATAGCATTTGCACCGATACAGAAATGAAGACCAAACAGTGAGATACCAGTCTCTGTAGTATTGACAATGCATACACTGTCCATCTTCTAATCTGTCATACATACTTCATTCAGCACAGTCCACACAGCTGATCATGTACTGCGTACATTGGATGGATAATTTCCGGACATCAACAAAACACGATAGTGGACTTTACCTATGGATTCGTAGGCATGTCATTGTGACATAGGTAGCATCAAGGTAGTGGGCCCAATCAAAGTTATATGTGGGATCACTCATTACATAATGTATGACACACTTCTGCAACGGTGGCGAACATGACTGCTTGTGCCCGTCCTGTGCCAGAAATTGAATGCATCACATGTGGCAGCAGGAATGTAAAGTTGCTAAACAAACTTATCGTTGTAGGTACAATGTTGTCCTCCCAGGACCCCAGACGCCCACTGACTTCTGCTACTAGGTTGGACTTGACATCTGTCCAGGGACCACCTACTGCTCCGGTGCAGGGCCACGGTAAGTCAAGCTTGCTGAATGCTTATCAATTGTGCCTTTCACCTCCACCGTATGTGTTGTACAACATTGTTATCCTGCATCACAATATGCTCACATAGGGCATTTGAACACATGGCCAATCAGACCCTGGTGGCAAATGAGATGCTGACACAAAATGTATGCCAAGTGTGTGCACAATGGACATACAATAGCACAATGTGTCATAAGAAACGTCCACAACACAACAGGCTTGCAATTCAATGACATGCAAAATCCCTAGCAAAATTAACATGGTCAAATCAACATGAAATTGGTATGGCTGAGGCACACACTGGTGCCAGTTGTGTACCTGTGAGATGGGTGTAGGGGCTGCTAAGGTGAATCTTCATGCAGTTACACCTGCTAAATGATTTGGCTGAAGGGCAACAGGATAATCCTGTGCAGGTGGGAAGATTCAAAGCTACTCACCTCATCTGCAATGTGTGATCTAAACAAAATGTTGTCTTCTGCTTGCCTCCCTTCTACCATATTCAAATGTATAGGTGAGTGTATGAAATATGAGGTTTGGATGTCTGCTGCACAAGACACCATCTGTTGTCATGTAAGTAGTACCATGATGTTGGAAATGGAGCATGGGAACAGAGAACACTCAAAGGATGGACATTAGTAATCTGTGTTCGCTCATTCAAAAATGAGCTGTGTGACCTCATGGGTAAGGAAGCACAAATGGGCAACATCAGACCCCTGACAACTGCAAATCTCACACATTAACTCCTTTCTGACTTGTCAACAGACAACATTACACCCATGAAAAAAGTCTGTCACAATGGTAAGGGTGAAATCAGTAACCTTCTCATACAAGTTCGTCAGTTGATGTGTCATCTTATTGATGTCAGTGCTGCATGGCTGTAAGCTAGCAAATGCTGCTTGTGAGCAGGTGCCCACATGTTAAGTCAATGAGCTACACATGCTGCACATCGTCCTTGATTATCCACAAATGGCTAATGAGAATGTATTTTGATCTCATAGCCACAATCTGTTGTACTAAAATATGGACATGTATTTCTCATCACAGGTGCTGACAGGATGAGACGACTGCAGCGGACACCATCCCGGGGGTTGCATGACATCCTGGCTGCAGCTGTGAAACCGTCGCGCACCTGTCCCACAGGTAAATCGGGCATGAGGAGTGTCAACAGCTTAGATTTCAAAGCCATTACAGAGATCGAGATCCCCTTCTACATGGAATCAACAGTTGTTCATTACAAAGTGAAATACAGACGAGGAGTGACACATATGCAGGCCTGTCATTTGGTGAGGCAGATCGTTGAGAATGTTGTTTCTACCCTCTACAGCTATTTCTACAACAACTATGATGAGACAGGTGCAGCAGGATACACCAGGAGGGAACGCAAAGGGACAGAGAGTTGGGGCTGGAGCTGGTGAGTTTGCTACTATCATTTAGATCTCCGTGTAACAACTCAGTGCTATGGTGTGAGCGGCCATTTGTGGTGGTACCCTAACATGATCACATGATCCTCATCTGCTGATGCAAAGTGCAGTAAATACAACCCGGTGTTGCTGCACATGTAATACCTGGTCAATCACTAATACAGTTGCAACCTCTGTGTTTCAGGTGATGCTGAGGGAGAGGCAGACAGCCCGACAACCAGTGGTGGCTGACGGGCAATCCGAGGGGAGAATCCTCTGATCATCCAGGCAGCAATGTCGGCTGCAACTCATGCCCAAGAGGCGGATGATCAAGATCAAGAGGACGTTGACTTTGCGGAGGATGATGAGTACATTTCTATTGACTCCGGGGATGACAATACTGACGTCCTGGACTCACATCCTCTGACAAGCAACGCCCGTCTGCCTCTTCTCAAACCATCAACAACACGGCATACACCAAACCATCCACGGCTCCCACACATCCACTCACAGATATCACTCACTCACAGCCCTCACGTCCGTGACCGACATGGTGGTTCTCCTACCCACTCTTCCCTACGCAGTTTATCCCAGCCATTCTCTCCAACAACTGTGGGAAGTACCAGCCCTGTTGTGGACCTGGTATCCCCTGGGCACCCTACTCCTGCCCACAGACTTCTACCTACCACCCCCCTGTTGTTGGACCTGCTCATCTCATCCCTGGCAGACACCAGCAGAGGGGGTCTGCACGTGACGATGGTGGCCAGTGGGAGCAGGACTTCTTCCGACAGCAGGCAGATGTGAGGCAGGACATTCGGGCCATAGGGGCTACCCTGTCCGACATTTCTGGGTCCCTGCAGGACATGGCCCAATTCCCTCAGGTGGTGGACAGGATGGCCCAAGCTTTGGATAGGATGGATAGCACTTGGCAGGAAATGTCTAGAAATATGAGAGACCTGATATCCATCCAAAGGGAAGAGAATGCAAGACACCATGCCTCGGCCATGAAGATGATGGAGGGCATGGTGAGAGTGATCCAAAGTCTACCTTCACGGCCAACGCAGGGAGGAGAACAATCATGTCGGCCTGTAGGACAGCACATTCCCACACCTGTAACACCAACTGCACAGCACCACAGCCAAGGTACCCAAACACACCCGCACCCTGAACAGTCACTCCCACTACCCCCACTACCTGCTCAAACACCACCAACCTCTGCACAGTCACTCCCACCACCCCCACTACCTGCGCAAACACCACCAACCTCTGCACAGTCACTCCCACCACCCCCACTACCTGCCCAAACACCACCAACCTCTGCACAGTCACTCTCACCACCCCCACTACCTGCCCAAACACCACCAACTTCTGCACAGTCACTTCAACCACCTGAACAACCAGCCCTTGTCCAGCCACAGACACCTAATGTGCAGACACCATTGGCACCTGCACCTCTTGATCAGCCTGGACTACACCCACAGACACGAAGGCGACAACCTCACCCCTCACCGCGTTCCTCCCCCCCACTATTGCGGAAACGCAAACATGACCGCCATTGACATGGCCAATTTGTTTTGGGCTCCTTAGGAGTATTTTGACAATAAATATCTACCAAAGTAATATCCTGTTGTGTACCATGTCCTTTCTGACAATGTAGGCATGTGTGTGTGTGTGTGACAGGTACAAGTGTAACACATCCTAGCAACACGTTGTCATGTGCATAGAATGTGACTTACTAAATATGTGTCTATATTTGGGGATAGACATTCAAAATGAAGTCAAACTAGTCAGACAAAGTATAATTCTGCAAGTTATTTATGTAGGAACACAAACAAACCGTCCGTTTGGAAGGGAGAAAGGAAAACAAATGATGATCTTAATGCAGAAGGAGAATGGAACTTGGATTTGGGTGGGGCAAAACAAATATAATACGTCAGGTAGCGTCATGGGAACCAGTCTATTCACAAGGGGAAAAAGAAATGTCCGTCTGAAACAATGTCTCCGTCCAACAGTCAAGTGTCTTTCTGGTCATCCTCTAGGAACACAATGTCTAGATCCTCTGGGTCGGACACATCCACACGGTTGGCTGATGCAGGAACAGGCACCACACGGGAACGTGACACACGAGGAGTATGGGGGGAAAGAGTGTGGGGCAACGGACAGGGGGACACATTGAGGGTGGTATGGGAAGGCACTTGGAAGATGAAAGACGTAATGGCTGTGTTCAGGGACTGGACTTGGGTGCTGAGGTTGTCCATAGATCTTACTAGGTCCGTGTTCATGGACTGGACATGGGTGGTGAGGTTGTCCAATGATCGGACTATGTGCGCTTGCATCGAGCGTATCTCCAGACACACCTGTAGCAAGATGCGATCGGACATGTCCGGTTCACCATCGACCATCCAACTCAAGTCCACTGGCACAGCCACGGGAGGAACAGCACCGGCACGGGGGGGGACATAGAAGGGATGTGGTGCCTCAGGTCCGGAGTGGATGGGTACGGCTTGGCGGCTACGAGGAGGGGGACAGGTATCAGGGGATTGAGCTGGAGCCCCCGATGGCATGGGGGACGCTAGAGGTAGGGAGGGGCTGATGGCAGGCCCAGGTTGAACATTGGCCTGCCCCGGGGACACCTCTTCCTGACCCACTGGTGAGGTATGTGTGGCTGAGTGGCCATCCCCCACATCATGGTCAGAGGAGTCCGGTCCTTCACCCCCCCTTCAATGTCCACATCCTCCACCCGGGACATAGTACCAGTGTCATGTTCTTCTTCATCCCGGGTGGGTGAAACCCCCTGGCCTGCAGATGTTGAGGGCCCCTCCTCCTCCTCCTCTTCCTCCTCCTCTCCTTCATCACTGGAGGAAAGAGGGTTTAGCCGCCGCCGAACTGATGGTCTCCTTCTCCGGACTTGTTCCTGCAAATCTCCTGTCTCACCAGCCGTGCCTGCAGAAGTGTAAGCAAAATCCTGATGTGGTGGTTGTTCCATGCATGACGCTACACATACATTGAATAGCCTAGGTACGAATTTGTTTGCCTCTGATCACACTGTATAGTTATCAGGGGCCGATTTACAACTACTGGCGCATCTCCCTAATCAGCAGAGGTGTGTCTGATGAGTTGCAACGCATCAGCCCACACGTGCGTCACCCCTGATGGCCCGCATGTACAAAGCGGCACAGCGTGGCGCTTGGGTGGCAGATGTGTGATGCATCCCCGGTGGAATAGCCGGGCTTTGCTGGAGTGCTGACATGCTGCGGCAATCCTTACACCTGCTTCAAGCGGGTGCGTAGATTTCAATCCGCTTGGCCATAATAGTAACTGAGTGGAATCTTGTAGTTTCAATCAGCCACTTTTAGGATGCGATCCTGCACCGTATGTGTGCTCCGCCGCAGCGTCACTAAAGTGACCCTATGGCGGTGCACAGAGGCGCAGGTGCCTTGTTGATCTGCCCATCAGTCCTTATGGACTCAATGGTGGGTGGGAGCACACTGCCTCACAGTCCCAGCACAGTTTGCCCCTTTGCATCCGGGTAAATGCTGTTTACAGTACTAACTTACTCCTGAATCATCTGTGTTTGCAGGGAATGCTGCCAAGTTCCTCTCAGATCACAGTAACACTCACAGGCACACAGCAAACCCAGATGATTTACTTTGCTCTCTGAAACTGCTGCTCTCTACTGATGAAGCGCTCATTCCAGGAACACGTGTCTAGAGATATACAGCAAAGTAAGCTGCAAAATTGGTGTATGACTCCAGATTATTCCTAAGTAAGTTTGAACTGTGTACTGCATTTACCAGGATGCAAAGGGACAAACCATGCTGGGACTGTGAGGCAGTGTGCTCCCAAACCCCATTCTGTCCATGCACTTACATTACATGTATGCACACTGTCATATACTGATTTGAGTTTGACATGGACATCTCATGTGTATTATTGTGGCTTGCGCAACTGCATTATCCAAACCTCAACCTTGGCATTGTTGTGATCTGTGTGTCGTGTCACTGCTGCATGTGCCAGTTCGACTACAAGTCCACCAGAGGAGAACATGAAGAGTCCAGATATAATAGATATTGGCCATTGATATGGATTAGCAGCTATTTAACGTGTGGACAAGTGTCATCTGCTTTGTAGAATTGTATGGGACAAGACAAATGTGGGTCACACATCCATGTGGGGTCTGGAGTACACCTCTAGCTACATTGTGTGTCTGGCCTTTTGATGTCCCCACACATCTTCGGACAATCCAGTGCCACATAGTGCCTTACTTGACTTACAAGGTAGTGCAGTACACCGCTGAACAGTGGTGGGCGGTTGTGACAGCTACCTGTACATGTGAAATGTCATATAGGCCACTGAGGGTGAGACGTCTGTCAGTGGACACACCTTGCCAAACTATGTAAACTTGTGAGTGATGCAAGGATCTCAAAATCTGTCATGACTCCAAGGCACATGATGATCTGTCTCAATTGGAACACAACGCTACAGGTGCAATGCTAATCACAACATCCAATCCCCTATGGCCTGCCATGTGCAGACTGGACAGTCTCTGTACCATCGCTCATCCAATGCACACATCTGTTATGATTGACTTGGTTCAATTGTAGTGGTGCTGGCAGAGCAGAATTCAATATGGATGCATGAGTGTGGCGCATTTACCCAGTTGTCATGAGAAAACTACAACTCCCAAAATGCACCCTGGCCTGTATAGTACATATGCCACAGTGTGCCTCTTGAAACCTGGTGACTGCTGCTTGGACATGCAATTGGCTGATGGAGGCATGGAACACAAAATGGTACAGCACTGTTTCACTCACATCATACTCCCAGACTAATATTGCACATGATGCACTTACTAGGTCCATGCTGCTCGTGCTCCTTCAGCTGAGCATGGAGGGTCGGCCAAGCTGCTCGCAGGACCCTCCTGTACAGTGGTGACAGGCGAGGACGATGTACATGGTGCTGGGAGGACAGGCCAGCCAGGTCGGTAGCCTTGGTACGGGCCCACCGCTTCAGGTCCTCCCAGCGCTTGCGGCACGCCCTAGGCCTCCTGCTGGCCACTCCCACTGCACTGCAGCGCTCGGCGATGTTGGCCCATAGCCTGCCCCGGGCTGCAGTGCTCAGGTGGTGCTCAGGATCCCCATATAGCTGAGGGAATTTCTCCAGCCCCCCCCCCCCCCTCCACCAAGATGTCCAATTCCCTGTCTGTGAAAGGGGGGGCTCTCTCCTCATATTCCTCAGCCATTATAGGGAATTAGGTCAGATGAGAGCAGCAGGATGCCTGAGGATCTGATAGATGATGACTCAGAATGACCACAAAATGGCTGCCAACTACTTCCTGTGATGTATTTCCTGTCTTCCACTTCATGTATTGCCTTGCCTGTATGAAATTATGTGTTCTAGTTTATTTTCGTAATTTACGGCCATAAATCGTAGTTTCCGGTTCCGGGTCGTAGTTGACGCGCACGCGCATTACAATGCGGCGCCGGAAACTACGATTTAGCGCCGTAAATTACGTAAATGACCCGGAACACATTATATCATACAGGAAATGTTATACAGGTAGTGGGAGACAGGAAATACATCACAGGAAGTATTTTGCAGCCATTTTGTATTCATCCTGGGCCATCCACATTCAGTAAACAAATCCACTGCCATCCTGTTGATCTGATGTAGGGGAAAGTGAAATTACAATGTAGGTGTGTATCATGAATATGTATGAAAAGGGGGAACAGGTCATTTCAAGTCATTTATGCAGTGACAGGGAGTAGGGGGCTGACAACATCCATCCCACTTTCCTAATCTCATACTTTGCATTATGGGACATGTAGTTCATATTGAGTACTCAGTATCAGAGTTGAATGAAGTGTTATGTAACATTGGTGTGGATATGTCAGATACATATGGGGGCAGCTATACGAGCCCTGTGTGCACCAATTGCTCCACAGTAGCGTAACTTTGGTGGCGCAGCAGCGCTACGCCACCTCCATGCTGTGGGGTATCTTCAATATGACGCATCTGTGAAATGTGTCATATTGTAAGGCCCTGCACCGCAGTTGTGCATTCCTGCACAGGGGGGGCCTTCCAGCACACAAACACCTCCGAACAGTGGCAGGGTGAAAGTTACAAATTTACACTCAGTCATTTTCATGGCCATGCTGCGTCACAACCCTGCGCCTGCTTGTAGGAGGCCTAAGAATTGATGCAGCATGTTAGGCATCGGCTCGCCACTTGCCTTGCTGGAGCTGCATTGCGCTTGCGACCCAACTCCAGTGGTGCTTCACCTTTGTGACAGCATATGCTTCACGCTTCTGTCTATACTTGGCCCACAGCGCACAGCTTTGTAAATGCGGCACATCCATGATGGTGCAAGGGATGTCTGCTGTGAGGCACAATTACTGGAGCATCCCTGCTGATATGCAGACTATTATTGTGAACCTGACCCATGGTGCATGAATCTCCCATGACATCATCACTCACATTCTGTGCCCATCATTTGTGGGGGAGTCAAATCTGTAGTGGGCATAGGCCTGAGTATGCAACCTTTTGTGATTTGGTGACCCATCCTTATGAGGTCCAGGTATGTCTGTCAGGACATGTATTGTTTGTCATCAGCATGAATAGTTTGTTTTAGGGCTGTCCACTACACTGCTTGCTGACATGGGCACATGGCCTGAGGCAAAATCCACCTTTTGACTTCTGTCAGCAGCTGTGATTTGCATGCAGTTAGTGTGGTTTGCAAAGTCGTCTCAGGGTGGCATTTATGGACACTGCTGTGTCTGTCCACATTTCATCATTGACAACAGACAGCAAACCACATGTTGGCCGTGACACTACAGGTTGCTCATGCAAAATACGTGGCAACGAGCTGATCACGGACTTGCATGCCCTGACGTCCGTCATGTGCAATAGCCCGGTCTCCCACATTCAGAGCTAGTCGAGGTTCGAGAGGCATGTGTAAGCCATGCTTTAGAGCAATGTTGTGCAAAACACAACAGGCTAGTATGATCTTGCACACGACTACTGGGGAGTACAGAAGCACACCCCCTGTACGGTCGAAACATCTGAATCGCGACTTCAACAGTCCAAAAGTGCGCTCGATGATGGCTCGAGTACGTATGTGTGCCCTATTGTACCTACGCTGAGGTACAGTGTTAGCACGCCTGTAAGGGGTGAGGAGATGTGGAGAGAGTGCATACCCAGCGTCGCCTGAGGAGGGAAGAAAGGGCAGTTGTTAACATTTCACTCTTTGACTTTCACAGGACATGATCTATACGTTCATACATGCAGTGTCTGTTGGGCCATGTATCTTATTGTACAATCATTACTATTGGGGGGCATTCAGACATTTCAATGACGCATATCACTCATTTTCAGTGCTTGGTACTTACCCAGTATCCACATGTTACCAAATTCTCCAGCAGCCATACGTGGAGCAAGAGGTGACATGCGGAATATGAAGCTGTCATGTGTACTGCCTGGGAACACTGCATGCACATTGATGAACCTTCCACTGGCATCACAGACAGCTTGTACATTGATGGAATACCATCTGTGTCTGTTGCAGAAGATGTGTGGAATGTGGCGGGGTGGCTGAAGGGCCACATGGGTGCAATCAATTGCACCCAGCACACGTGGGAATTGTGCAAGGAGATAAAATTCTCTTGATGCCCTTTGTCTCATGGCCAAAGTATATGGCATTTTGATGTAGTTGGGGGCTCTATCAGTGATGCATCTCAGTACCTGATGCAGGCACCGCGACTGGCTCCCCTGGGAAATGCCCACATGGTTACTGCTGACCCTTTGGAAGGACCCAGTAGCAAAGAAGTGGAGGGCAGAAAGGATCTTGAGGTATGCTGGTATTGCATGTGAGCAGCAGGTCACAGAGTCAAGTTCCTGCTCCCACTCACATACCATTTCCAAGAGGACTTCAGGTGGGAAATGGTACCTGGCCCTTACATCCTGGCTGGACATTCCAAATATGTTGACCCTCTGCCTGTAGATCCTCTCTGCTCTTCTCCTCCTCCGCAAGTAGTTTTGCCGCATGGCAAGGGGTAGTGCTACAAACACGTTCAGTGACATCCTGGAAAGGGATTGTTTGTGTCTGCTCTGCTTTCATACATGCTGCAGGGCTGGGATTGGCTGCTGTGTGTCAGCTGATCCATGTTGGGGGATGGGTGGACCTTGGCCAGGTGTTTCCCCTTGGCTAACATGTCCAACGGCCCATAATCGTAAATTACGGCCCGTAATCGTAAAATACGCCCTGTAATCGTAAAGTATGCCCCGTAATCATAAAATACGCCCCGTAATCGTAATTTGTGGCGCAATGCCGTAAATTACGATTACGGGCCGTAAATTACTCCCCGGCGGCGGACGTAAAGTTAGTAGTCTTAAATCAATTCTGTGAATACCGAAAGTAGTAAGTTTATTCTGTGAATCCCGAAAGTAGTAAGTTCATTCTGTGAATTCCAAAAGTAGTAAGTGCATTCTGTGAATACTAAATTGTAGTAAGTGCATTCTGTGAATACCAAATTGTAGTAAGTTTAGGATTTTGTCTTAAGTTCATTCTGTGAATCGGGCCCTGTGTCAGTAAAAAACATCTACACACACACATACACAGCTGCACCCATACACAAACCCCCAACTCAGTCACATACAAAAAGCCATATATGGAGCCCCATACAGTCACACACACACTTCTACATACCTCAACACACATTATGGCATACACACAAATAATAAATCCACACCATCAGACATTCAGTGACACACACATACACTAGTACACATTCATTGACAGACACACTCACTTCCACACATACATACACCTCTGCACATTTACTTGCAGACACAAAGAAGAACAAACACACACACTACTACAACTGCACATATCCCCCACACAGTTAGTCACCCATATACACACACAACCACACACTCTGTCACATACACACCCAGATATGCATGTACTTACATGTCCACAGTCATTCCCTTACACTCACACATGTAGAACTAAACCCAAAAACATACACTTATACACTCAGACACACACCCCACACATTTAGTAACACATACACATACACACAACCACATATGCTGTCACACACACACCCTGACACGCACATACTCACATGTCCACAGATATTCACTTGCACTCACACATGCACAACTAAATGCACACAAACATACTCTCACAAACTCAGGCAGACACGTACACACACCCCACACACACTCAGTCAACATATACAGACAAACACAACCACACACTGTGTCCCATACACCAACAATAAAATGTACAGACATATCTAAAGACATTTCCTCTCATACATACACACACACAGACACATGCACACTCACACCCCTCCACACTCTGTTACACACACACACACCCAGACATGCACATATCCACATTTACTTGCACTCACACACAGACATCCAAGTACATCTATACACACCCTCACACACGCAATCAGACATATACACTCCCACATGTTCAATAACACACATACACAAATGCACCCCCACATACTCAGTCAGATATATACACACCCACACACTAAATGATACACATACACAGAGATACTCAGACACTCACATACTCAGACATCCACAGACATTCCCTTGCACATAGACACACACAATTAGTCAGAAGAATGTACACATACACACATAGCCAAAATATTTATAACACCAGCAAAAAACATTACAATTTCCACAGTATAACACATTAATATATAACATGTCGTTTTACTGTCTTTGAACCGAATAGGCGTTTCCAATAGGAACCTTTTTTGGGTGATATTTTCTAAAGTTTGTATTTGTTTTGCTTTTTTTTTCATTTGAACAACAAAAAGTTTAGCAATGAAAAAGGGACCTTAATCTTGGATATTCTGACCGGCAACCAAAAAACTAAATATAAAATTTATGATCATTACACAGCCTTCATGAATGCAGGAATGACCTGCTCCCCAGTGCTCACAATTCTTTTGCACAGAGTGCAGTATGTTTTCATTTTATGAAGATTGAGAAATTGGGATGGTCAATTTGCAGCAATGTTGCTCTGTACAGAGTCTCTTGCCGCTAGAGGTGATGGACTTGAGGAGGCAGATGCCTATGCAGCATCTTGCTGGATCTCTACTCTTGGCAGATTTGAGGTGCCGGTGCGAAGGGTCCACGGATCTAAAACATTTTAGGAAAACACTGCTAAAACCACAACTATACTCGTGATATTATACTTTGGTGTGCCTAATGCCAAACTTCTTGACTCAGTACCTACTAATTTAACCTTCTATATAATGAACACAGTGTTGGGAAAAAAATCACGCCGGATCCACATTGGTGCCCAGAACAGGAAGTTAAAGACCAAGGGCACCATATGGGCAGGCATTTTAGCTCTGTGACGGATCCCTGGATACAAAAAGGGGCAAAAAAACACACATTATTCTGTTGATCATAGTTAAACAGGTAATATTATTTTGTTTAGTAAGAAAACAAACAAATAAAACCAATCTTAGTCTTAATAACCAAAAACAGTAAGTTTGTACTTATTTAAAAGAAAAAGAAAATAGCAGCACTACTTTAGTACATAGTTCATGATACACTAAAATTGTATGGGAAAAGTACCTTTGTAATTCACTGGGAAAATGTACAGATTTAAAGGACATTATAGTAAGGTGTACATTAAAAATTGCTTCATATTTTAAAAGAAAAAACCTAAATAATTAATTACACAAAACTAATGGTTAAAGGTACATAATAGTTAGGTAACACATCTGAGTGAAATGCCTACGTTTTAAATTTTAAAAAAACTGAAATTTGGCAGTTCTTGTTCCCAGGGTGGGAAAATATTTTTGTCAGGTCCCACCATTAGTAGGAATTTGGCAGGGGCCACGGCAGCCTTAGGGCTTACCATGGCCAACAGATTTAAAAGAAATGGGGAACCCCGGTAGGACAAACGGTACCCTCAAAAATACAAGGTGGCCGGCTCCTGCAAGGGGGTAATGGAGAACTCACAAACAAAATATTTAAATGAGTGGCCAGATCCGCTCATCTATTATTTAAGCCTGGGCGTGGAATTCCACTCCACTCGTGGAGTGTGCAGAGTTTTTCCCACTCTGCTCGCTAACGTTAAGTTTGCAAGCATGCAAGGAAATTCCTACTACAGACCACCTCCTTGAGAGACTTCTCAATGCGGGCGGTCATGGCTGGCTGCTATCGCTCGCTTTGAGAAACCTTCTGTTCATGTTGAGGGAGCTGATGTTCAAGTAGAACATTATTCTAGCAGTAGAAAAAAGCACCGTCCACTAGCACTGCACATATTGCCTTTCATGCTGATTTTCCAGTTTAGGACAAATAACGGTGCTAAAAATCAGCGTGAAGAGCATGACCCAATTCACTCCACTGATTGCTGAACTTCATGTAGGACAGCAGAGTTTTTTGATTACTTGTGAACTCCTCCCAGGCCTAATATTATTCACTGCTTGGGATGGAGAGCCCCAACATGCTCTTTGTGGTCTAATTTAAATATATTTTGGTGCATGGTGGTTCCCCAAACTGGGCAGTAGCACCCCCAGCACATTTTTGTGTTGTGTTGTAGGAGGCGGAAGGAGTATAGCAGCCACCTAAATATGCTTAGAAATAATGAACCCTTAGTTTCCTAGGGTCTATAGAATGTGGTCCCAGAAAATGTGATCTTTTTTTCAAACATTTCCATAGCATGAGCTTTTCTTCTTTAGCCAAGAAATGTAAGGACACCTTGTTGCTGATCTTGTGGCTGTGTTATATGGTTTGAGTAGAATAAAAGGAAGAATCTGACAAATAATTCATATTTTTTTTAACGTAAATGCTTATTTCAATGTTAACTGACAGACATGGCAATGATAACTTAATAAAACCTATAAGCCTACCTTTTATATGTTGAAAGTGACTGAAATTAAAAATCCCTCTAAATTCACTGAAAAAAACAAATGTTGAAGTCAATCAGTCAATCAATCAATCAGGATTTGCAGAGCATGGCTGCCTGTGAGAGTCTCGAGGTGTTGTGGGATCCTGCTGCAGGATCAAACAGACAGTTCCTATTGGTTCATCATCCAGGTCTTGAGGTCCTCCTGAACAGCTGGAGCAATGATGAGGCTTTGAGGTGCAGGGGTAGGGAGTTCTAGGTCTCAGCTGCTCAGTGGGAGAAGCAGTGGCCTCTGCTGTTTGCCCACGGGTTGCGTTGGGTAGCTGCTAGGTAGAGGGATACGGAACGGAGTTCCCTGGTCAGTTGGTCATAATTCACTCATTGAGGTACGCCAGTCCTTCGTTGTGAAGTGTCTTGCAACCATGGGTGAGCAGCTTGAATTGCCATTTCTTTGTGACTGGTAGCCAATAAGTATGGGCGAATTTTGCGGATTTGCGGTCCGCGAATTCACGCAAATTTGCAAAAACATCCGCGAGTTCGCATGAAAATCTGCAAACTCGCGGATTTGCACAAATAATGTGACCATGTGTGTCTGTAACTTTGCCACCGCGCCGAAAGGCGCTGAGGTCCCTCAAGTGAGCTGTCCATCATAGTGAGGAAAGGGCGGGAAGACGTTGCATAACCTAGTGTGTGTGGGGCGGGGCCAAATGGGTGGGACTTCCATGCGAGTTCACATGCCTCTTGTGGGGGTCAGAGACTGATCAGAGCATCAGATGAGAAGGAAGCAGCCTCCTGGTCACAGTAAGTACAAGGGGATTGCGCTTGAGAAACTCGTGGATGCAAAGACCTCCATCAAGGATTACATCTAATTGTAGGTGGTAGATATAGGGAGGAAGCACACCTGCCTAGCCTAGACCGTGCTCACTGGTTGTTTGGGATGATTAAAACGTTACATTAACTCGGGCATGTGCAAAAAAAAAAAAGAAATCCGCCCGCGAGCGGATTTGCGAATTTTTCAGGAATTTCGCGAGATTCGCGGATCGTGAAATTGCCAAAAATCCACAAATTCCACGAGCTGAACGGATTTTGCGCCCATACTTAGTAGCCAATGGAGTTTCCTGAGGTGAGGGGTGATGTGCGTCTATTTGGGGAGGTTAAGGATGAGTCAGGCTGCTGTGTTTTGGATGGTCTGGAGTTTCCTCAAGAGTTGGGTGGTGATTCCTACGTAGAGGAAGATGCCATAGTTGAGTATACTAGTGATGACAGTGTGAAGTTGTCATTAAATACCAGGACGACTACTTTGAAAACCATAGGAACTTTATTAGGTTCGAGATAACCTAACGACCTCAGCCACAGCAGACCTCAACGGAGGCAGCTTCGCTCTCACCCCCGGCGCTCGCCTTGGAACGATGGTCGTGGTGACATTCTAAGTGATGTCACCGCGAGCAGCACCATTACATGCGGAGACGCCGGGGGGCATAAAGGTGGGAGATACCACAGACAGCTTGCATGATAGTTCACCTGGTGCTGGGTGGGAACCATCTGAAGACCCTCCAGGGCATTTGGTGGGTGAGAAAGCAAGAAGAGGAGATGGCGTGGTCCTGCTTCTTCATGGATAGCTGGCTGTAGAGGATGGTGCAGAGGTTGTGGGTGTGTTTGGTGGGTATGGGTATGGGCCTAGCTTTCCTGAAGACGAGTACTTCTGTCTTGTCTGAGTTGAGTTTTAGATATTTGTTGTTCATCCAGATGGCCACATCTTTCATGCCTCTTTGGAACTTGTTTTTGATGGTCATTGGTCATTGGTCGTTGGTCAGGGAGAGGATGAGTTGGATGTCATCCACATAGGAGATGATGTTGAGTCTATGGCTCCTGATGATGTTTTCTAGGGGTGTCATGTATACATTGAGAGCGCAGGGCTGAGGGATGAGCCCTGAGGTACACAGCAGGTAAAGCTCTTAGGGACCGAGGAGTAGGGAGGGAGGGTGATTTTCTGCGTACTTCCTGAGAGGTAGGATGCGATCCGCTTGAGGGCTGCTCCTGGTATTCCGATCTGGTGGAGTCTGTTGATCGGTGTGTGTTGGGATACATTGTCAAAGGCTGGTCTAGCAGCATTCTGATGTCATCTGTGGCTGTGACTAGAGCTGTCTTGGTGTTGTGGCTTGCTCTAAAGCCAGATTGGGAGGGGTCAAGGAGGTTGTGGTTCTCCAGATGTATAGTTAGCTGGATGTTGATAGCTTTCTTAATGACCTTGTCTGGAAAGGGGAGCAAGGGCATGCGTCAGTAGTTCTTGGGTTCTACCGGGTCCGGGGTCCAATAAAGGTTTCTTCAGCAATGGCTTCACTTCGGCAGGTTTCCATTTCAAAGCAAAGTGGATGGATCTCATATTGGAAACTGTTTCTTTCTTGTTGAGGGTGTTCTACGAGGTCAGCTGGTGTGGGTGGGCATTGTTCTGTGTGAGGAGTTTAATGTAGTCCTCGGCGGGTGGCTACTAATAGAGTGTTTAGATATAGTAAGAAGAGGAAGGAGATGGGAGTGAATGGTGACAAAAACGAGAAATATATAGCACAAAAAATATCAAGCTACGAAAATCTAATAGTCAGTGTCCATTCAGGCAACAAAAACTCAGATCACCAAAGCATAGGAGGTCGTAAAGATCAGAACTGCTTAAGTAAGGGTGAAACCCAGGTACCTACTCCCTGGGTTTTTTAAAACATCCTATTAACTGAAGTATGCAAAATTAGCATCATATTGGAACATGCCCAATCTTGCACTATCTGCATGACAAAAATATTCCAAAGTGCCTGGCAGGAGATGGAAACATCAGGACTAACTATAACACCTTATATTTGAGGAACAAATTACACTTGGCTCTGACGGTGTAGCATAGTATCCATCTTCAAAGGACTTCGGTCCCTCATCAGTGCTAGTGAACATTATATAGACACCCATACTCTATCATTTAGCCTTTCCCAGTATAAATGAAATGTTAAAAGTACCAAAATGCAAGGAAAACCGGGACTCACACAAGATGTGTTACAATGTGAAGCGCAGAAAATTAGTTTGTCTGCATCTACCCCTTATGACTTGTTCCTTAAGCAAGAGCTTAGATTCCCAGGGCCTGATTCACTAAGGGCCCCGCATCTGCACTGAGTTGGGGGCAGAGACTCCCCCATGACTGGAGGGCCGCTGCCACAAGTGTGGAGGCCCTTTATGAATCAGGCCATCAGTCATTAACTCCAACCTTTTACCACTTCTATTTTACAAATTAAAATGAAGGATAGTCCATCCATAATATATTTCATCCAAGGGATAGTTGTGAGCCCTGCATTGACACTGTCGATAGTAAACTGCTAATTGCAACAGCATCAGAAAAATACAAAACGTAACTCTATAACTTTTCAATAGCCACTCAACAAAGCACTATTATCTGGTGTTATGGCACCTACTTATGTAACAATGGTGCAAAAGCCCTGAGGCAAACACTGTCTCCGGTGCCACTGCACCTGCTAAACTATGCATAGCTGCACCTCAGGTGGTACTGTTTACTGAATGAAATCAGTTAACGTTCAAAGTAGTTGAAATATTATGACACAATTGAAAAGGCTCATATCCTCAGCTGTCAATGGGTAAAATGCTGAACTGACTTTACTGAGGGTCTAAAGGTTGTGCTTCTTTCTGCGCACCTATCACATAGGCTTTTAGTTTATTAAATAGGTCTATATTCTTCTCCAACAAACAGTACGAAGGAAGATGCAGTACTGCATGAGCTGGTAGTTTTTGTGACACAGGTAACTGCGCCTAAGTTGACAAGATGACACTGTGTGATACAGGATGCCAGGTTCCAGTCCTAGGTATCCATGTTCAAAACATAGCGACATATTTATGAGCCTCTCAGCATGGCTATTGCACTATGCAATGTGGTGCAAGAACGCCACAAAGGAAAAATGAGATTTATGAAGCCAAGCAAGGCACCTAGGGTGGTCCTGTGTGGCTTTATAATTTTCGGGTAATGTAACACAGTGCAAGTCCCTGTGTTGCATTATTCTACGTCAGGGATGCGTTTTCATGTGTGTTGTGTGGGTCTTGATATTGACGCATTCCCAGATTTACAAGAACTTGTAAACCTGGAAATGCAGCAAAAAGATACGCCACCCCAGAAGAGGTGTAATGGGGAGAAATATCTTTATTTCTCCTTGTTGTTTCCTTTTTCTAAGTGTGCTGTTTTCTGCAGCACACATAGAAAGAATAAAAGCCTCTCAGGATTGTTTTTGTGCAGGGAGGTGTTCCTTCCTGCAGAAAACGCTCCTATATACAAAACAGGACCCCTTGCACCATGGGCAAGAGTGCCTGTATTGGTGTTAGGCTGTCCATTGTGTGTCAGTGCAGGGGGAAATGTCTGGAATGCACTGTATACCTTAAATACAGCACATTCCTGACCTTTTCCAGTGACACAGTGAAGCTCAGCAAGGTGACTTTCTGAGCTGAACTGCCCCAATTTTCATAAATTTGCCCCAAAGTGTTATGCATGTTAGTCTATTTTTGTGTAGCTCAACAGCACATCTGCATGCCAGACGCATTGTTATAAATTCTATAACATAGACATATAGTGGACTTTACCTCCGTCCCACAGGAGTATCACAATCTGGCCTTGTGCTATTGGTTGTTTTGTATATCATTGTACCTTCTATGCATGAAGGACTATTTTACATCTCAAAAGTACACTAAATCATCACATATTAAAATCTGAATCTTATACATGTATTGTACAGAAAGCAATCTTTTTTGTTGTGTGTAGTTCATTGCATCAGTCTTTTTACTATTAATCTAGTCTCAACTAAAAATGCAAGCTAGACCTACAGGCTTTGCCAATGCCTGTCGTAATGTTGAAAACAATCAAAGCAACAACTTCCAGAATGCATTAGGTTGCTAAAAAGAAAATTCCACAACTGAAAATGGTGTCCTTGATGTCATAGGCTTTCACTATGAGTGGCCGTTTAATTTTAATTCCATTGGAGCCCATCAGAATCATTGGATCTGCAGTGTTTCCATAGATCTGCGGTGTTTCCATGAAGCAGTTTCTTTTCACACATACATTTCGGCGGCTGAAAGTAGCCAATATGTTGTATACAAATTTAGGGGAAATGAGGAACTACGGGGAGAAACAAATTCAGAAGTACAGATTTGCCTGGTAGTTCCTCATTTCTAAGGTTAACCTCAGGGACCCACTTGCAGTAGGGTGACCAACTGACATGCGTGCAAATCAGGACGGACAGTGTAAAAATTCAGGACAAAGGGTCAAAATTCAGGACAGAAATTCAGGACAGAAAGTCAAAATTCACGACAATAATTTGGGGCAAAACATATGTTTTACAATCAAAATTAGTACAAGTCAAATCTAGTTTATAGAAGGTTGAGACAACCGCGCACTTCATAGTTTTTCAGTATGCACGCAGCTTTGCAAAGTGACATCAGGTTCTTTCTGCAATCAAGATTTGTGCTAATGTAACAATAAACATTAACACCACATGTTGTCCCTATTATAGGGCCCATTGTCATTCTATATATGATAATCAGCTGCAGTCTCAGAATGACAATGGGCCAGTCCACAGTCTGTACGAGGTATGGGAGGAGCTGCTGCAGGCAGCCTCAGACTACAATTTAAAAGGTAAGTGTGAGAGGCCCCGAGTGAAAACTTTTAAACTCATGGGGTCTCTCGCAGGGGAACAGCATACCTTCCTGAAATTCCCTAATTTGATTTTAATATGATGTCTGTAAGGCGTCCGTAATTTGGGGAGCCCAAATTACGGACGCCTTACAGACATCATACTAAAATAACGAACGGTCCATTAAACTTACGGACTGTTGGTCACCCTGACTTTGAAATGTCTGTAAATTTTCCAAGAAATATTCTGGGCCACCTGTAATGAAGGAAGTGGCCCGATTAGGGCTACCCGGGTCACTCACGACCACCTCTAAGCATTGGTATCATAAATTTATATTTTTCACTTAGGAGTGAGATAAGTGCTGCAATTAGAACAACAGAAGTGAAGGCAAATAAACAAGGACACAGCAAGAGACCAAGATCAAAGCGAAATAAATCACCTTTTCAAGGATCCAACCCCAGCTGCCAAAAAAGAGAACAACTCCAGTTCCGACTTTCCATTACCTTAAAATGTTTTAAGATGTTTAGAATGTGTTGGGTAATATTCTTTTCCATATTTGTGATCCCACCTACACACTAGTATCCCACTACAGTGAACACACCACTACTCTTAGCTAGAATGAAATCGACTGCATATCTAGTCTCCTTGGAATATATTTGCATACTTTCCATTTGGGTGGTGATGTCACACTAAGCTGCTACTGTCGAGTTAGACAATATTTGCAGCTCATATCCAAAATATTCTCTAGCTTTCTCACCCCTGGAGTAAAGAATATATTCAAAAGTAATACCATTACTATAGTTATTGACTTCGAGATCTGTGACTCCTAAGCCAAATTCTGTGGTCAATGTCCATCTTACTTTAGGCTTCACATGTTTGCAAGGTACCCCCAAAGTCAGTACCATCCCAAGTGCCACGTCATCTGTACCATTATGAACATTTGAATAAGTCCCATTAGACAAAAAGAAAAACCCTGGGTGTGCATACACCAGTCTGTCATAATGCAATGCAGAATACCTTTAATTCCTTCCAAAGGTACTGGGGTCCTTTTTATTTACTGAAGAGTACGTGACCTTACGCAATACTATCAATACTATCCCGGAACAATTGACATACAATATAGTGTCAGTAAAATTGATAATTGGACAACAAACAGGGTAATAACCAGCTTCTCGGGGAACTGTCAATTCCTTATACTGATATTCCACCAGAGTTACATTCTGTTTTTCCATATTGAAGTTGCCGCAATAAGTGTTGTTGTCACACCCTGGATAACCCATGCCTCGTGGATTTCTATGATATAGACAAGGACCTGGATAGCCAAACCCAACTACTCCTTTCACTATTACAATATCATGGGGCCGAGTATTGGTATCATTGGCAATTGACAATGGATATGTTGTCCATAGACTTGTAACAGATTCAGTGGGGTAACAAGCAGTCCCTTCTCCAAAAAACCTTTTGTGTATATCTAGAAACACATTGCTTGGGGCTGTACTTCTCTTTCAAACTTGAGGAACAACCTTATCTTTATAATGTAAAGGTACACTTTGATCACATTCCAAAACCCATGATACCCCACATAACACGATTAACAGCAAAATCACAAGGGCAATGCATGTTAACTTTTGTTTACGGGTCCACAATGCAGTGTGCTGAAAACAAAAATCACTGGCTATTCTTCCTCAGCAACCATTCTCCCAAAGTGATGCATAACGAATGATGAAATGGGGGCAAAATACAAAGAAACATGCAAGTTCCCAGTGTCTGTCAGAGCCTCATTGGTACAGGATCCTATTGTCCAACACTAAGGGGCTCATTAGGATGGCGGACGGACCTGCGTCCGTCCGCCACCCTAGAGGAGGAGGGACCGTCCGCAGGGGCAGCGGCGGTCCCTCCAGTGCAATTAGGATGTGACCGCCAGCCTGGCGGTCACATCTTCAATATTTAACATTGCGGCGGGTGCCGCTTGAAGCAGCACCCGCCGCAAGGTTAAATATGCATGCTTAGCATTTGCAGGCACAAAGCGGCAGGCACCGTGCGGTGCCTGCCGCTTTGTGCACGCAAATGCAGGGGGGTACCATAAGTACCCCCCATGTGCACCCCCCACCCCCCCACTCACTCTGGGGGCCCGCAACGGGCCCCCAAAGAATTCACCGTATGCCTTTCCACGGCGGAGAATCCGCCGCGGAAAGGCATCTGTTTTTCGCCATCCTAATATGGCTGTTAGAGCTTTTCCGCCGCGTCGGAAGGCGTCTGCGGCAGAAAAGCAGCGGACAGATTTTGAGACCCACCGCCATCCTAATTTGGCGGTGGGTCTTTTGTGCCTCTCTATCTATTCTTAAAGCAACTAACTAAAATAAGCAAAATGTGTCACCAAGCTCAATAAATCTCCATTAGCACTATAACTTCAGTACAACCTATCTTACACAGTCCATGCCTAATCTCCTTTCTCCTTAGATGCAATTTCCCTCAGCCGAGGGCGCAAATTGTATCTGGGAGCCCCAGGCACTGTAGGATCAACAAACAACCGCTCTTTGATGGCTTGTATTTCCGTAGGAAGAGCTGTATTCAGCACATATTCATTCTCCTGATCCGTTTGAGTCCAAATTAGCTGGGCATCACTAAACGGGACAAACTAGGGCACTTGCTCAGTCTTGGAGTCCCCGATACCATTGTTCACCCACTGATCATAGGGCAAAGGCAGAGGGACCCTGCGACAATGAGTCACATGGATCCAGTTCTTACGGTTGAATGGAACGCAAACTTTCTGTTACCTGGCCAAGATAATCAAGCAACAATGGGTACTCAATATCAGAAAACTGCAGAGGGCACGGGACGCCCCAGACATTTGCCAGGCGTCCAAACACGACCTCATACAGTGACAATCCTGTTCTATAATGTGCTGTTCTCATTGACAAAAGAGCTAACGGTAAAGCATCTGGCCATGTAACCCTGTTGTCTACTGAATTTTTGCCAGTTTGAGCTTGAGAGTACCATTGTACTTCTCAACCAAACCCGCTGACTGTGGATGACTGGCAGAATGGAACTTTTGCTATATGTGTAAACCATCACAAATCAATTGTATCACTTTTGCATTAAAACGAATTCCGTTATCACTCCAAATCAGTCAGGGCAAGCCAAAACGAGGAAAGAAGTCCTTCAGGAGTACCTTTGCTGTCATAATGGCTGTATTGTCTTTCAGGGGATAAGCTTCAAGCCGTTTACTAAATGCACAGACAACCACCAAAACATACTTTAAATTATTACATCCCTCCAACTCTATATAGTTCATTTGAAGGACCTCAAAACGAAAGTGGGTGGTGCAAAGTTACCAGGGGGTGTCGGGGTACCTTTCCCAGGATTAAGCATCATGCATACCATGCAGTACTTCACTAAGTGTGCCGCTGCCTTAGAAATATTATCATTCTGCCATACAGGATCTAACAACTTACAAATGCCTTTAGCACTAAAATGAGGTGGACCGCCGGCCATAGTAACCACAGGGAGAACATATGCATCGAGCAACATCCATCTCTGCTTCCCTGACTTATCAAGCCAACATCCTTCATCATTCAATTCACTTCAGGATTCTTTATTCGATGATTAAAAATCACCATAAAAGCACAAACATACAGTATATATTTGTTTAAAAAAACAATTAAATTAACATATGAATCCCAATATTAATACAATCAAAGTCACTGGATATAAAAATGACATTTGTAGACATTAAAACCTATCGCTAAAATCTTACAGTCCCCCCCCCCCCGGTTGCCCTTAATCGAACCGCCACTTTGATCAAATTAATGATACAGCACAGTGTGAGAGGGTCAGTCGCTTGTTGTAGATAAACCAAGGCCTCTTGGGCACATTTCATATTAGCTTGTTTTAAAATATCAACCAAGAATCTACGTCTAGGCTTTGAATAAAATTAACATTACAATACAAAATGAAAGGAGTCCTGCGGAGACCAATTGTCGCAGCCGCAGGTTCCCTTCTGCTCAATTGTAGTTGAAAACCCTAGTGGTGACGCCAATAAATACGGTAATAAATTGAGCCTAAAACGGCACATTAAAAACCTATCCTGGGCATTGTGTATCAGGTATAGTTATGGCTCCATTCCCTCTGTGATCTTAACAAGGTTATAAGCACACACCGTGGTTTTAGCCCTTTCTAACTCTGTTCTCCGTGTAACTTTTTGTGCCAAGAACGCTTTTTTTACAATCATTTTATGCTGGGGGATAATCACTGCCGGGTCAACAAAGAGATTCCCAAAGCCCAGGGTTTCTAGTGCAGTCTTAACATAACTGAGCCACGGGATTCGCATCCATTTGTCTCTGCCCAGGCAGTCATTCAGGATTTCCCTGCTTAAGGTCCACTCTGGATTAACCCAGATTTTTAGCCAAGCTAAAATTGGCCTGACCTTCACCAAATCTTCAAGGTAGGGTATCCCTAACTCCCTGTGTGCAATTACTGCAGCTAAACTTTGTGGGGCTTTCAGGACGGATCGCAAATATTTGTTCTCCTCCCGTTGCAGTTGGCAAATATTCACAAAGCACCATACCTCTGCCCCATAAGTGACTTTAGAACAACACATAGAGTTATACAGGGTCAACACCTGTTCGGGGCACCATATCCCCAACCTTCGCCCGTAACCTGCAATTGCGCCTTTCGTAACATTCATCTTACGGCAATGTTCCTCCACCAAACAATTACATTTTAATGACCCGTCAAATAGTAAGCCTAAATACGAGAATGATTTAAAATTCTCTATTTTATGGCTCCCTATTATAAAGGTACATTTAGTGCAGGGTTTGTTGCCAGCTGTCAACACGTAGGATTTACCCAAATTAACAGACAGGTCTAGTGAGCCCATAAAGGATACAAAACCATCAATTAAGATCTGTAGACTCTTTGGTGTACGTGCGAGGAGGACCGCATCATCTGCGTAAAGTGACACAGGAACATGACGCGACCCTACTCGTGGGCAATCAGATCCCAACTGTAGTAGGTACTGCTCCAATTTATTAATGTAAAGTGAGAATAAGAAAGGCGCCAAGATACATCCTTGGCGTACCCCGCTTCTACAAGGGAAGGAGTCTGTGCGTCCGCCCTCCATGTTGTACCTAACTTGTGCTGAGGTACTACTATGCAGCTCTCTTAATATGTTGATAAGGCCAACCTCTATCCCCATTCTGGTCATCATGTCCCACAGCTTGTCCCTATTTACATGATCAAAGGCGGCTGCCAAATCCATGAACCCCATATAAATGGATTCATTACTAGCCTTGGTGTATTTGGCTGCCAGCATATAGAGGTTCAAGCATTGGTCACTCATGGACCGGCCCACCCTAAAACCGTACTGAGTATCTGGGATAATATTGTTTGCCTCTGTCCACTCAGTCAACCGGTTTAGAATCCCCCTGCCCAAGATTTTGGCAGATACATCGATCAGTGAGATCGGTCGATAACACTGGGGGTCGTCCCTGTTGCCCTTTTTGAAAATAGGGACAATAATAGCTGTTGACCAGGAGGGCGGTAAACCACAGCAAATTGGTGTGTTTATAACCCTAGTCATTATAGGGGCCCACAATTCCACAGAGCTTAGGAACAGATCTGGCGGGATACCGTCTGGGCCAGGGGCTTTATTTTTAGTCAGACCCTCAATCCCGACCTTGACTTTGAAAACTACGGGCTGGCCCTGGTCAACATTCCCTACCTGTTTGTCAGGTGTTCCCACTTTGTGATTATATAGACCCCTATGATGAGTCATCCACATGTCAGGCGTAATGTTTGTTCCTATTTCAGGGGCTTTGTCATCCTGGAATGTAGGTCTATTAATAATCCTCCAGAATTCTGACATATCCCTCTTTTCCCCCGCCTCTCTTAGGTCTGCCCATCCTTCTGATTGTAGAGCTAATTTCCTCCTACTCAGCTCGCTCTTGTATTTTTTCCTACATAAGGCAACTTGTAGGGCGTCCCTTGGTCTCTCCTTTATGCTATTTTTAAGCTCCCTCAGGGCCTTGGAACAGTCCCGATCAAACCAGCAAGGATGACAGCGAGTTCTTTTTACTGGGACACTAGTTTTTAACAGACCATCTACCAGACCGGCAATCTGCTCAAATGCTAGAAGTAACTGCGGTCCTTCTACTGTCATATCTAAACACGCCTCAATAGCTGATTTCCCGCTCTCCATCAAAGATCTATAAAACCTTTCTCCATCTATTTTGGACCACCTAAGGCGTCTGCCCTGATCAGTGACCCTCTCAATTATCGCATTGGGGTTTCTCCCTCTGGGGCAGGCCCGATAAAATACATCTACTACTAGGGGATTATGATCACTAAACGGGTTCCAATCGATCCCAACTCCAGCGATTCTATTTTTAAAAGCCCTAGAAGCTAAAATGTAATCAATATATAAGGAACATCCTCTAGTTGGTGGAAGGATACCATCCTGCGGTATATCCACCATATCAATGGTATGAACCAGATTATGGGTATACAAGAGTTTAGTTAAAGCATGACCATCCACTGAGTGCTCAAAATGAGCCCCGTTATCCCTGAACAGCGTGACCAGGCCACGTCAATTGGGAAGAGAGCCGGACAAAGGTGACAATTGAGGTCCCCCATAACCAAAATGTTTTGAGCATGGGTCCCCATCCCCCCAACAGTATCCTGGCACAATCTACACTCCAATTCACTTATCATTGCATTACAGCCTCCACCTGCTACATTATTATAAACGTTAAACATGGTCAGTTTTAACCCTTTACCATTGAACTGTACCTCTTGAATATCATGTGAGTTACAGTTTAAGGTCGACCATGTGCCAAGGAGGTTCAAATCTACATATAAAGACAATCCTCCCCTAGCCCTACCAGATCTAGATTTCTTTGCGGGGACAAAAACGCATTTATACCCTTGGATATATAGGGAGCTATTGTCGACCACCCATGTTTCTTGAAAGCAAATTATATGAAACCTGCTTATATATTGGCGCCATTCTATTTTTTAAATTTAGAAGCCAAACCGGCTATATTCCAGGACACTATTCTGACTACATCATCATCTGCCACCCCTATCTTACCTCCCATTCCTATGCCTTGTGTGGATTCAGTTTGCCCATCATCCGCGGCTACATCGTCAGCCACTGTGTCCTGAGAACATGTAAGCTTTGGATGGGGGGCATATGCATTACCATTATAGGTTGGTTCTATAATCATTGGAGGCGCCTTTTGTAAACCGACAGCATAGTCGTCTGCTGTGCCCCCAAAAAGGAGTCAGTCAACTCCCTCCATGCCCGCTAAAGCCGCGAAGCGGTTATGAACCGGTATGGAGCGGTCAACCTGTTGGTGAAAGAGTGGCCTGGGGCGACCTGCCTGAATTTGAAATGGGGGCCCAAAACCAGCATTCTGATGTTGAAGTAGGGGCCCAGTATGATTGCTCTGATAATGAAGCGGGAGCCTAAAATTAGGTACCACTATACCTCTGGGGTAAAAGTAAGTCAAATCGCGTACAGTGATTGAATTACTGCCATTTTGAGGGAACCAAATTACAATATGTCTGACTGCTCTAACATCTCTGAAGTTTATTATAATGATGTCACCCATTATATCTTCGGTTCTTTGTCCCACACAGGGGAGACGCCTGACATGAAGAATTTCACCATTTATGTTTGGTGGTAGTGGACAATTCTGTCTCAGCCAAAATATAAACTTATTTTTCAGCTGATGCTGATCTTCTCTACCACCCTCCTCTAAAACTGGCACTCCTGTGAGCACCACCACAAACGGAACTGCCTCCGGGGGCAGTTCTACTCTGTGCCTCTTAGGTGGAAATATCCTAGCGGTGTTTTCGTGGCCATTTGGTTTAGGGACATTTCCTGGGAAATTCGATTGTCCACCTTCCTGTGCCTCCTTTTCTTTCTTTTTGGTATTTAACCCTGCTGTTTTGGGGGGCAATGGTTTCGGAGGTTTTGGTTTAGCCAAATTAGTAGTTTTGGTTCCTTTTTTGGGCGATGGTAATTGGGGGTAACACAGGAGTTAGGGGCGCTGGTATTGACTTTGATAAGTCCTTAAATGCCCTTTAATTTCCCCGATAGCCTGTTCTAAATTCCCCAGTTGGTGGGCTATTCCTTTTAGCCTCTCTACTAATGGCAATATGAGTGATCTTATTAATTGTTCTATGCTACCCATTGGGTCAGTGCTGGATAAATCTTATATTGGGAGGTGTGACGGAATAACTATTGGAGGAGTTGTAGGTGTGTTAGGTGAAGAACTTTTGGAGTTCCCAGAGTTAATATGAGTAATTTTATTTTTCTGTAAAACACTCCCCCTGTTTCTCCTTTTTTTCGGTGGTGGGCCTTGGGCTCGGGGGGTTTTGAGAGTTTCCTTTAATTTATGGACTGGGTCTACTTGTGATGGTGGAGAATCCGGCAGGACTTCTACCTCTGGTGTCAAGTTACAGTGAGAGGCTGAGTAATTTATGAGCGAATCATTAGTCACAACTAGTGGAGGGGTTCTGTCTTGCAGGAGTAGCGGGATACTATCATTAAAGGATGCCTCAACGCCCTCACTTCCGCAATTAGTAATGGGAAGTGATGAAGTTGCTAGCTGTAGCGGGAACAGGGATGAACGCTTATTCTTGAAGTTCAATAGAGCGACCTCTCTCAGCCCGTCGCTCTGCAAGAGCGATTTCCCTATCAGTTCCTGTGACAACCCTGATAACATAGTTGTCGAGTGTACCTTGATTAGCTCCTCCTGCCAACAAAGACATGTCCTTAGGGGGAGACGACATCATAATGGTCACTAATCACTGTAGGGGCCTATTCAAACCACTCTAACAAAGTTATCTCAAGCAGGTCAATAAATATGCAGTTTTAGCAACCAAGTTGAATGTTTTGAATGAACCAGCTTACTACAATGTTACGCAAGGAGTCCTTATCATGAAATGTTCGTCGATAAGGGGGGGCCCAGCCCAGTCTCCTACGGTCTCTGAGGGCCTCAGATGGCCCGCCCTTCGCCCGGGCTTAGCCCGGCTTGCCCGCCCGCGTCCCGCGACGCGGGGGCTGGTGTTGATTTGTAAGCGCCTCCAGGCGCGAAAATCGGCAGTAGCGGCTTCCTGCCGCAAGGTGCACTGGGAGTTGTAGTCTCCCCCTCTCAGCGGCCGCACCGAGATGGCAGAGGCTGCGGCGGCGGGGGGAGACAGATGGCAGAAGCAGGGAGCAACTCCAGCAGCGGGCAGGTGAGGTTGCACGTCCGTGGAAGGCTGTGGGCAATAGCGACCTGATGTCCCAGTGTTGTGCTGTACTTTCCTGCCACACTGCTAACTCCTCAATTATTGCTTCACTTTGTATGTCTTTTTACATTCTCATGGATGTCTTCAAACATAGCAACTTCAGGAACCCACCTAGTTGGACCTGCTACATACATTCTTTTCATTTTTGTCCAGGCCGTTTCCTTAGCTGTCTGATCAGCATTAGCATTTCCCCTACCTACATCATCAGTAACATTCCTGTTTGCGCTATACTTCACAATTGCCAATTTCTTAGGGAGTGTCAAAACAGACAAAAGCCTCAATATGAGGTGCCCATGTTGGATTCTGGTGCCATGCAAAGTAAGGAACCCTCTCTCTGCCTAGAGTCGCCCAAAATGATGCACGACCCCGAAGGCATACTGTCTGTCAGTATAAATATTGAAAACCAGTCCCTCGCTTACTTCACAAGCTCAAATAAAGGCAGCTAATTTAGCAGCTTGGCTGATAGATAAGGGACTAGTGATGTCTCTACTACTGTGCACAGCGTGGTAATAGCATAAGCTGCAGTGGTGGCACCATCTGGTAATTTAAAACAAGAACCATCAACATATAGTTCCCCTGGTGGGTCTGATAAGGGAACATCAGTCAAGTCTACCCATCCTTTCGTCTCTTTCTCCATTCAGAAAATAGAATCATGTTTTCAACTTCATCACTCTCAGAAGGGAGGGGTAGTAACATGGCTGGATACAGAGTAACACACTTTTTGATTGTGATATGTTTAGCAAACAATGTCAATTCATAGCCAGTAAGACATGCACTGGTAAGGTGCTGTGTCTTCGTCTTATTCAAAAGCGTGTCCACAGCATGGGTTACCATGACTGTGAGGTCAGTATCAAGTACGAGACCAGCCGATTGTCTAATTTAAGTGACCAAAGCCTCAACCGCTCTTAGACAACTCAGGAGGGCTCTCGCAAACTGTTTGCCGTAATTAGGGGTGCCAAGTACAGGAGCCGAGCAAAGCGCAGCTTTCAATGGCTCAAACGACTGTTGAGATTAAGATGTCCAAGGCAAAGGCTCATGCACTTCTTTAGTTATTAGTGAAAGCAAGGGTTTCATTAGTAAGGAGTAGTTAGGTATCCACTGCCGACAGTAGGAAGTTATACTTATAAAAGCGTGCACATCTTTCTGAGTCTGTGGAATAGGCATTTCAACAATGGTACCGATGAGCTCAGAGGTCAACCTCCTACCCTCCTTCGACAGTAGGTGACCTAAATAGGTGTCCTTTATGTCCATGTTGAGCCAAATGCAACAATAACTGAGCTGTACTGTATTTACAACCTTGTTCAGTATCAGAAGCAATGAGGAGGTCATCAACATACTGCACTAAAACATTACCTGCGGCAAGCGACAAGAAATCCAACTGACCTTTCAATGCCTGGGTATAAAATGCTCAGTCTCTCTGTATAGCCCTGAGGAGCTCAACAGAATCTAAAGCTCTTACCAGCGAGGGTGAACCCAAACAGATATCTGCTATCTGGATGGACAGGAATACTCAAGAAGGCATTTTTCAGATCAATAACTGAAAAGAATTGAGCAGTGGAAGGAATCATATTCAAAACTGTGGTAATATCTGGAACCACTATTTTATGAACTTCAGGCAAGTCAATCACAAAACAGTAAACATCTTCTTGATCATCAGGAGAACCCAAGGGTGCTCGTTTAAGAATCGGAAGAATGGGACTCATACAAATATTGGCAGATGTCTCTTCAGTTACTTCTTTGCATATCAGATTCTGAATAAATTGTAGAAGAGCCCGCTCTCCAGCCTGGGGTATTTTAAACTGAACAATACGAGGCTAAACAGCATTATCTTTATCCTGAATCAAGAAAGGTGGTATATGCAGCACCCCACATCTGTATCACCCGTCGCCCGTAGAGCAGATGGTATATCAAAAAATTAAACAGGAAGAGGATGAGACAGACACTGTTTAGTACTCACTTTTGGGCCCATCATCATGTAAACACTTTCCGGAGAACAATAAATAGTAGTAGGCAATTTTTTCAACAAATTTACACCCATCAAATTCTCACCACAATTGGATCTCAACAAGAATGTAGAACCCACAGTAAAAGGACCAATAGTCAATGCAAGGGGTCGTGAAATGGGGCTGACAAACAGTACACCTGAAAGACCTACTGAAACATTATTATGGCCAGACAGAGCCACCCCAGGGACCAAAGAACAAGAAACAGAAGTCTTTGTTGCACCTGTATCCACCAAAAATTCTTTAGTTGAGCCATGCAAATCTGAGTTGACATAAGGACCACATTGATCTACAGGTATCAGAATGGGACCCTAATGCTTTCCCTGGCTGTCCTAGCAGTACGATGCCCCTGCCAACTCGTCTATATCATAATAATCATGATAATACTGTACATCACGAGGGTCATCAAAATAAATATTATCAGAATGACCCTGTGAGGCAGCAGCAGCCTGAGCCTGCTCTGTCTCTCGAACTCGATCCCAAGGGCCTCGCCCTCCAGAACTGCCACCTTCTGCAAAAGCACTCGCTTTGCCAGTGGCCCTCTTCCTTACAATATGCACATTGATTCATCCCCAAAGGCATAGTGGGCGACTGTTTACTAGTGTGAGGAAGCTGCCTGGCAGGACCACCACGTCCTCTACCATTGCTTCTAAACGCTTGCTGCAACATCACCTTCGTCTTCAAATCCTTATTCCTTTTATCCGTCTTTTCTTTCTCTTCCTGATCATGATGCTCATAGTATTGGGCCATATTCAAAATAACAGAGGGGAAAGAGGTGGTCCAGGTACTCTCAGACGCCTTCAAATGAGTTGCAATTTTGGGGAAGCAAATTAGAAACAAACCTGTCAAGAAACAATCAAACACCTCCTTCAATAAACAAATCTTGCCCACTATAATCCCAAAACGTATCTTTTATCCTTCTTCTGTCAATAAGCCGTCAACTTGTCTCAAATAACTTTCTTCAGCGGAATAAGGGAATGCATATATGTGATAATACGACCTGGCAAAGCAAGAATCTTGGCACAGGGCTTATCTCCTGGCTTTCTTAACTGATCCCATCCTTTAATCACATCCCATGTACCACTCAGCTCCACAACATGGTCTTGAATATGAAACTGTCTCCAAATGTCAACCGGAACAAGAAGACTGAAAAACAGTTCAATGTAAGCAATAGTCTTTACATTAGAGGAGGCAGCCTCAGTCAGTTCTTTATAATAAGCAGTAGGATTTTTCCTAGGATCAGGCAAATGAGCTTTAAGGGATAAAACCTCACTCCTCTTCCATGAAGTATATACCCATTGATCCTGAAAATGGGCCGCTACACCCGGTCTAGTAACATTTCCACATTGATCCATTAACTCTGGGTGATATATAGGTTGAACCTCTCACATTGGAAACTGAGATGTAAGGCTGGGACCCTTCTCATGCAATCTACCCCTATATGCAACCAATGTTGTGGTACTCCCTAAAACTTGGCCAGGCTCCACTAGCATATACGCAATCTTTAATATCAAATAGAATTTGTGGTGCATTATCCCCTAAATGTTGCTGCCAGAGATTAATTCATGTAGCAGACATATGATTAAGGGTGTGCTGCTGTACAAGGGGCTCATAATCTTTCATCACACTCCAAACATCTTCCACACTGTAAATGGGATTACGACCCCACTGTGCAGCCTGATTAGCTACTACCTGCTTCTCCTAACTCCCCACCTCAGATCGAACAAATGGACCCATGCGCTCTTTAAATTTTGTCCAGTCTCTATCCTCAAATCTGCATATTGGCGTCTCAGTGCTCATGGAAATCGGAGGATGAAAAACCATAAAAGGAGAAGCAATAGAAGCACCAGGTAGGATTGCTGCAGGCGGGTGCGCCGCAGGAGAAAGAGCTGGAGACAGGGATGCTGAAACAATAGGTGTGCTAGGGGTGCTAACAGTCACAGTTGCCACTGACTGAGAAGGCAAAGAAGGAGAAGGAGGAGGAGCCAAAGCCATAGCCGTCAAACCAACAGCAGTAGGTGCAGGGACGGTGGGAACAGCTGTAACAGGTGGCTGTGATAGCACACGGACAGTGGGATATATCCTTTGCGCTGCATATGGGGGCAGGGGTCGGGGGGTCTAACAATTCTTCCACAAAAGTATCAGTCTCCTCCTGGGCCATATACGATTTATCAACATGCAATCGAAATCTCCTATCTTCACATTCAACTCACTTCTCCTGTTTTTCTTTATCATATGCTACAGCTTTCTGAGTCAATGCCTGCACCCTCCCCTTCCATGCATCTATTTCCATCTTCCGCCGCCTCTGCTTAGCTTCTTTCTGCCATGTTTTGAGGGAATCAAAAATAGACTGTCTACTTCATCTTTTGAATAATTTTTCCTGGAAGAACCCAATCTTTTGTTCATCAAAAGTGCCCCTCAACGGCCACTGTTATTCAGCATTGTCCCTCGTATATTTGTGTCATAATGTAGTAAACATAATAGGGCCAAGACCATGCTTCACATACATATCAAAATTAGGAGTGCCTTCTGGAGGTGCCAACTAAGTTTCTTCCAATCGAGCGTTTGTGGAACAACAGCGACAGCACAAAGAAACCAGTTTACTGATACCAGCCATTCTCAAAAGAAAACAGGTTCACTATTTATGCCTGGCAAAGCAATTGCAAATGATTTTTATCCCAAAGATGGTCCTCAGTTGGGTACTTGGGCACCAACTGAAGGAAGTTGCCAATTAGGGTCACCCGGGTCACTCACAACCACCTCTCAGCCTTCCATACCAAATGAAGAGTCGATCAGACAGTAGAGAATATTAACCAATATCTGTTTATTCAGGTAAATTCAGAGCGGAGCCCGGTCTGCCCAGTCGCTAAGGAGTGCTGCAGAGAAACTGACATCAGCAAACATAAAGATACATAATGAACATCATGGACCCAATGAAGGCACGCCTACTGTGGAATTTGCCAAGCAGATGCAGCAAAACAGTGAAGTACAAAAAAAATGTTTTGATTCTAAGGCCAGGCACACACTATCTACTACTCAAGGTCGCTCTGCCTGTGCCCGCCACTAGACAAGTAGGAGAAGGCCTCTATCTAGTGGGACAGGTATGCGCTAATCAGAACAGGGCATTCATTAGTGAAGCAAAACTCGGCATTGAGGAAATGCAACTTAGCAGAGACCTTTTCTCAGAAATAACAAAGGATCAGTTTCAATCATGATTCAAAATGGCAACCAAATAGAAAATGGTGCCGCAAATGCTAACTTACATATGATAATACATGAACGAAATAATTTCTATTCTAACAGTAATGAGAGCCATAGAGTCATCTAGTGACATTGCCTACTCTCTACCACAACATAAATAAAGAAAACTGCAAACCTCTGAAATAATTGTATTTTGCATATCATTTTCTGAACTAATGATCTGAGCATCAAGTTGATGTACATCGACTCCTGAAAGGCGAGGAAAAGTGCCTCATCCCTACAGTGTATTATTCTACCATTTCTCAGCTGGTAGGGGGCGGCAGCTAATTCTGCTGGGAGCCTATTAAATCAATCCAGCCTTCTCAGTATCCTCTTCAGACCTTTCTTGAATTCTGACCTGCATCGCACTTTCTGCGTTGAACGAGCACAGAGGGGAACAGCGATTCTTTCTGGCATCTTTCATGCATACATTAATTGAGTTTATGTGCATGTTTTTGCTGACAAGAAGGCTCGGAAACACAGGGCAGTAGTTACCTGTTTGTATTGAGATCTCTACTGTCAGAAAAACATACACTAACAATGTATGTCATTTAGGAGTTGCCAGGCATCGCAGCTGCGGCCCCTTACTTGCCCCTTGGTCCCCCTGGCACTGACTTAGTGACCCCTGGCCTCTCAGGTGGCAAAATCAGTGCCTGGAACACTGGAGCAGCTCACCCTGAAGAACATCATTTGGAGCTCCATGTTTGTGGTTTTCTGTCAAATTTTGTTTACACAAATAGTAAATAATTGTATTCACTAGTACTATAATAAGAAATGGAGTATAATTAGCTGGAAAATTACCTTATCTGACAGCTAAGCTAAGTAAAAGTTTATGTTGTATGCATGCTTGTAGGTGAGTGTGTTTATCTGTGAGTGTGTATCTGTGTGTGTATGTTTAAGCACGTATGTGTGTGGCTCTAAGTAAAGGTCAAATGGTGTGTGACATCACTTCTGCTACCACAGGCATCTTGGTGCATTGACGCCCATGACCCTAACTCAGAAATAATTTGAGCCATGCACAGCACAGAAAACTGGATCACGATCTATCACCTCACCAATCAGCTATTATAAGATTCAAATGAGGAATATACATGCCTTTTTTTGCCTGCTAAGTTACCATGGGTTTCTCATTAAGTATCCAGAAGTGGGCAACGTTGGCCTAAGGCAGGTATTGTGCCGCACCCATCATAGAGGTACAAAAGGGGGTGGTGATGGACGGAGCATCTAAACCAATCAAACACTCACACCCAGTCAAAAGATCTGGGTTTAATCCATCACCATTCTTTAGCCCACTCTGCCACCCCAGTTCAGACATGGCCATATGCAAATCAGTCTGACCCTGTGCCTCATGGGAACAGTCACCCATCATAGAGGCACAATCATCATCAAAGCACTATTCATGAGCCTGAAAGCATGGATTGAACCAGACCTGGCACCACATATACCAGAAGGGATCAACCAGGGATAGTTAAAACCATTGACCATACAAATTGATCATCGCCATCAAAGCAACAATCCATTAGCCTGACGGACTGGCTTGGGGCAAGGCATTTTGATTCATTTTGCATGGCCTTTGACCATGCACACTAAAAAACCACACTCAAAGCTCAATCTTTGTTCCTGAAGTCCGGACTTGTGGACATATCTTACACATCACCATCAACAATGAAATAACCAGGGATATGCATAGCCTTCAGCCACCTGTGGTGAGCAGGACCATCCAATAAACATCCAAAAGCATGAAAAGATGCATACAACCAGGCCTTGTACCTACCTCTTCACAAAGGAGCAGCAGGAGAAAGACATAACCTGCATTTAGACCGTACACTTCACCTACCATAAGTGAATCACAATGTGTATGCCCAACTTTCAGCTACATGTAGTGAGCATGACAATGAAATCAATATTCATGACCTTGAAAGCCTACCTGCGGCCAAACCTTATGCTTTACCCACTACAAGGACACAGTCAAAGTATGCACTTCCTTTGGCCATACAAAGCGAACCTCAGCATCAAGGCACTACCCTAAACCCTGATTGATTAGTCTGCTGCCAAATCGTGTGCTTCATCTATCACAAGACCAAAAACAGAGACATGCAAGGCCTTTCACCAAGACAAAGATGAATTTGAGGGGTGGGTATTGCCTTCAAATATCAAAAGTAAAAATTACCGGAAAAAACTACTTCCACAACAATTGGGAAACATGGAGTAAAATGACAATAATCCAGTCAGTAGAAGGAGAAATATGCAATTTTAAAGATTTGGTGAAAATAGCAATTAAAAGCACAAAGGGTCAACTGTAAATATCTGGTCGCTTCTGACCAGGACAAAGTTACAAGTTCAGGCTGACCGCAATGGTGCATGGGCCGGGTACAAGAACTCAGTTAGTTCCACTAAATAAAAGTACCTTAAGTTCTGGTTGCGGAGTGTTGTGGTGTCCCGTGTTAAGAATGAGTTATGCAGCGGTGATTCCTAGGAGTTGCAAAGTTGTGATGTGGTGCCCTGCATAATCATTGAGGATGCTGTCGATGAGGGGCTTGCAATGCAAAGCTCTGCATTGAGATGCATTGTACACCTGCTGGTTCCAAAGAAGCTGCTGAGCTTACAATGCAGAGTCATGTGTTGTTGTCAAGATGTCTGTCAATGAGGGATTTGCTATGCGAAGCCTGAGTAGAAGATGCATCCTACAGCAGTAATTCCTGGTAGGCTGCAAGCGATGATGGGGAGTCTTGCATGCAGCAATCCTGATGTAGAGTTGCTGTGATGTGCAGCGCTTCCGATGTGGAGTTTCTGGACGGCTATGCATCATGCTGGGGCTCCAATGCGTTGTTTCTGCTCGAACCGCATTTAGGGCTGGTAGAGCACCTTTAGGCCCACTTACAATGTCCCAGGACTGGGGTAGGACTCAAAGCTGGAAGGGTCCAGGTGCTGGGTAGAAGGTGGACGTAGATTTTTCTATCCCTGAGGGCTCTCATAAGGAGGCCAGCCAAATAGCCCAGGTGGTCCTGGGTTGAAGATGCAAGTCCAGCCCTTCACTTCGCTTTTTCTTTCCCCTCCCAATAGGCAATTGCCTCAGGCATTTATTTTCTTGTCCTGGAGATGATCCCTGCATTCATGTGGAGAGATTGAAACGTCATTGACTTCTCGCACCCGGACATAACTGTATAACTGTATTAATATGTGCTACGGTGTGCTAGTGTATTCATTGGTGGCCTGAATGTTGTAAATTGTGTGACCACAACTCTTTGTTTGCTTGAATTCTTAGGTATAATTATGTTCCTACTTGTATGTTTCTCTTTTACCGTTTACATTAAATGATCATGTCCAATAGGACATAAAAAAGTAGATATCATTGTATTTCTATTTTCATATGCTGTGACTTTAAAACCTTCTTGGTAGGGACCATTGTTCCTTAAAACACAACAAAAACAAGGTCCGCAAACATAGGAGGGGTGAAAGCAGAAGGTTTTGGGGAAGACCGCTATAAGGCTGACAAGTCTAACACTAAAACTCAACTATCACAATACCAAAATATGGGCTATGCATTGCCTTTAGCTTTGCCTTGTGAGAATGGTCAAATGCCATGAAATCAATATCCCTAATCCTAAAGTAAAGCAAACATCACCATAAAAGCCCATCTTAGATCTTACCCACCACGAGAGAAAAATTGGTCTATGGGAACTGTGAAAAATTGGGTTGTTGGTTGAGGAGGTAGTCAGTACTTCTCAAGCAACATTCACATTCCCTGTCAAGATTAGCCACAAAAGTCACAAAGCAGTCATGTTTAACCTTGAAGCAACATGTAAAGTATTTATGCAGGACAAAAATCGAAATAAAGTTAAAACACAACACAAGAAAAGTTTCAATTTAAAAAAGGATAAAGACATTTTTTATAAATTATTTGACACCAAAACGACAAAAATCCAATCAGTAGGACCAGTGATATGCAGTTTTAAAGATTTAGGTACAAATATTTCTTAAAAAGACAACGGTCCAACTGTAATTATCTGGTCACCCCGAACTGGGACAAAGTCACAAGTTGATGCTGACCGCAATGGAGCAATGGCCAGATATGGGGACCAGGTTAGACTCACTGAAAATGTTTCCTTATGGCCTTGATGCAGGGTGTTGTGCTGCGGTGCAGCAGTTCTGAGGTGGAATTCGGAGTCCTGTGTCGAGATGCATTGCACAACATCAGTTCCAATGATTGATGAAGGGACCCGCACTGAGATGCACCACACTGCATTGGATCTGAGGAGGAGGGGCGTGATGTGAGGTCCTGCATTGGGTTGCGTTGCATTGTGCTGCGTAGGTTTTGATGGGGACCACATCTGGACTGGCAGAGCACCTATATCCCTGCTTCCAAGGGTCGTAGACTGGAGAGGCACCAGTTAAGGGCTTAGGACTCACACTCACAGTAAGCAAAGTCCAGGTGCAGGATGATTTGAGCCTTTCCAGTCCATGAGACTCAGTTCAGAAGACCAGCCAACTAGCCCTTGGAGTACCTCTAGTGGTCATGAGTTCAAGGTGCAGGTCCAGTCGTCCTTATTCAGGGAGACGGGCAGCAGAGCAGTCCCTCTTGGAGGCAGAGTAGCATGGCAGCAGAGCAGCTGTAGTAGAAGCTTCTGGAGTTTCCCACTACAGAAGTGTCTGGAATTTCTTGACTCCCTGTCCAGGTCTCAGTCTGGCTGGGAGAATATTAGGCTTGTGTGAAATCATTTGTGTGTGAGCTAAGCCAGTGTCTTTGAAATGCAAGTGTGATGTGTGACAGCTCAGCTCACCATCAAATCAAAAATAGCCAATCCTGCCAACTTCTACACCCTCTACTGTGATGCTCTCTGACAGGAATTCCCAAAGGCCAACTGCCAACTACACCTAATCATACGACCCAAGAACAGGCTGCAGGCACCAAATAATTAAGGCACACAAATGGCCACTTTCGAAAAGTGGCAGATCCAAAGCTTGACTTAAAATTTGACTTTACCATTAAACATGATTTTACATTACAATTCCTAAAACAACAAGTTTGAATTTCCTACAGGCTCCCAATCAAAAGTTATCACTTATTAAACATAATAAGGTGACCCTATGTTATCCTATTGGAGAGTTAGTCCACACGGTGGTAAATAACACATTTGGGAGTTTTAAAAAGAAAAACATGTAAAACTTAATAGTGAATGCCCAACTTTTTAATTACTGTGCAATCTGCTCTATGAACTGTTTATCGTGTGATTTTTATGTAATAAAAATTGAGTTTTACACTTTGCAAAGGGTTATATTGCCAAGTCGAAATTTTACTTTAGAACTGCTGGCATGCTGCGATGGCAGCCCTGAGATGTGTTTGAAAGGGTTATTTAAGTGAGTTGCTCAATAAGTGCTGCAGGCCCACTAGACGCATATAATTTACAGGCCTTGAGTATATGGTATACCACTTTACTAGGGCCTTGAAAGAAAATTAAATGTACCAATAAAGTTCACCATGTTTTAGGGTGTGAGCACAATCAATTTAGTACTTGTTAGCAGTGGTAAAGTGAACAGAGTCCTAAGGCCATTAAAAACAAAAGCAGGAGGGGTAAAGGCAAAATATTTGGATGTGACCCTGCCGAGAGAGACAAGTCCAACAGTAATAATCACTACAAGTATGCAATACCAAAAGAGTGTTTCCTGGAAACCTTGAACCTGAGCATTTTTAACCGAGATGTCCAATTAAGCCCAAGAACTTCAAAAAATGTATGCAGAAGCTTTCACCAGCCCATCAGTGGGCATAGTCCACCTGGAAGCCCAGGGAAAAGTCAGGATTATTGAAAATGGGGGTCATGGGGGATGAGAATGTCGTTAGGCCTTTGTACAAAGCAACAGTGTCCCAGATTGCCATTGTAGCATTCGTTATGGGGGAGGTTTACAGACTCAGAGGTCCATTTTTGTGGGTCAGCCAGGTGGCCTTTCATATATGAATCTCTGCAACTTCCTGGCCCCTGAAGCACCATTGTTTCTCCGATGTCTCTTTGCACCACCTCAACATGAATGTTAATTGTGTCACTTAGAAATAATGTGTAACATTAGGGGCTCCCAGATCACCCTCTGATGGTGAACTATAGTAAGAAGACAGTGCATGTGCAGCCTTTTGGCATCCCAGACAAACTTATTAATGTCCATTTGTAGTTCTTGCAATGTGTTCAGGGGAGACAATGACAAGGCTTGGACCATAAACAGTACCTTAGGTTGGATAGTCATTTTTAGGGTGGCTATATGCCCCAACTATGACAATCTGTACTGTGTCTTGGTGGACATGTCTGTTCTCACTTGCTTTATCAGTGTGCAATAATTAATTTCTAATATTTTGGATGCTTTGGGAGCTAATGTTTTCCCTAGATATGGTATAGATATCTCTGTCCAAGAGATTGGGTATCAAGAACTGAGCTCATCCTGGAGAGGTGCGGGGACTGTCAGGTTTAAGATCTGGGATTTTGTTAAGTTGACCTAAAATCCTACATCAAACTAAAGCTTTAGAGATTCTGGAGTAAAGCAGGCAAGGAGTTTTGGGGTTGGACAGGACAATAATCACATCATCACCATAGAGAGTGATGGTGTGGGCAGTGCATCCAAGTCAGTCCCCGGTGATATCAGTTGGGCCAGAGAATCCATACAGAGAACAAATAAAAGTGAGGAGAAGGGGCATCCCTGTCATGACTCCCTATGTATGGAAAAAGGGTTCCTATGAAAAGCAGTTTACCTGGGCCAAAGCCCTCGGGGAGATAGGATCATACTACATGCAGCTGTAAAATTAATTCTAGAAGCCAGTGTGTTTCATAGTAGCAATGAGGTAGGGCCAGTGAACTCTTTCAAATGCTTTCTCAGCGTCAATCTCCAACAGGAGCACATCTACCTGGGACCGCTGAACCTTGTGTAATACGGGAGGTATTTTTTCAGCATTGTCACTACAGTTCCTATTAGAGATACAACCCCCTTGGGCTGGGTCTGTTGGGCAGGACATATAGGAGTTTAACCTCGAGGCCAGGATGCACGTAAAGAGCTTTGCATCAATATTGATCAACAAGATAGGTCTATAAAAGCTACTGAGCTTGGCATTTTTCCCAGGCTTGTAAAAGAGTGTAATATAGGCTTCCAGAATAGAATATGTGAGTATTTCTCTGTCCACTAATGAGTTAGGGACCCTGATGAAGATGGGAGCCAGAACCTAGCTGAACATTTTATAAAACAGGGGGATGATGCAGTCGGGCCATGAGATTTAAGGAGTCTCAGATGTGTTGTGGCAGAAATTACCTCAGCTGACTCAATCGGCCTTTCAAGGGAGTCTGCTTATTTTGATGTGAGCTTTGCCACTTGTGCTTTCCCCAAACATGTAGGGGATAGTGCTATCCTCTAAGCCTCCTGGTGAGTAGAGAGTATGGTAGGAGTCCCAAAAGGCAGAGGCAATGCTGGTGTCGTCGGTGATGTTATGCTCATCCTCATTCGGCACAAGCTGGACTCTATCATGGTTCATTTTAGAGCGTAGAAGATTTTCAAGCATTCTACCACTTCTGTTGCTGCTCACACAGAATGGATGTCTAATCCATAATTGGGCATATTCTACTCTAGGTGCCGTAGTTGAGCACCTGCCTTGTCCAGCAGTCCCCAGACCCTGGAGGCTCCAGTGCACTTCTGCATAGTATCTAACTCTCTTGCCTCTCTCTACAGTTGTGTTTGCTTAAAACATCTGATCCTGTTTTTGGTAGCTGATATAGCTAGCAGTTCGCCTCTAACTACCACTTTCAGTGCCTCAAACAGTGTAGGAAGTGCGGCCACGGTCCCATCTTTATTGGTCAGGTATTGTGCTATGACTGTGTTAAGCCTCTGCACGTTATCTGGGGGCTTGAGAAGGCTGGCTCTTACTAGCCATTTGCCAAGAACACTCCTGTCCTGTTTTACTCTAATTGCTATAGTTATTGGTGCATGGTCCAACAGATATGGGTGCTATACCCATGCTGTGAGTAAGGGGGTCCCCAGGAAATAATCAATGCAAACATAGGTTTTGTGCGCTGTGGAATAGTAAGTGTAGTATCTAACATCTGTGGGTGCCCTTCTCCAGAGGTCACCAGGACCACTGTCTCAAAACCACGCCAGCCTCCCCTGGGGAGAAGGACTCTGTGGTGCTTGAACATGAAACACCTTGAAAAAACAAGAGGCGTTGGCAAAACGGGAACAGTTTGTTTGATTAAACAATGTGATTGAGAGCACAGTCCGAAGCATGGGGTCTGAGTACTGTCTCAATCTACAATCGGTCTAACAAGGGATTTTATACAGTTTACTGAATGCATTAAAATTGTTCTTGTGATCCTTTTTTGATAAGGACTATGAAACTCCATAAATTGGATGAGATATCTGGGTGGACCTTGACCATGTGTGGACACAATGTGTCCAGCGGGCATGTGTGTCCAGATGTCCAGCTTGAGGAGAGTGTGATCACTGTGTGTACTGTGCGTGCTGCGTTCTGATTGGATGTGTATTCCTAACTTCATGTGGCATCTGTCTTTGTGGTAGTTTAGGAACATGCACACCCCTCCACTTTGTTTGCTTTATTGTGGCTAATCTCCCTGGACCATTGTGATGCATGCTGTGTCTATTTGTAGATTGATCTGAAGTTTCCTGTTTGTGCATTTGTCTGCTGGCTACATGCCACACCACCTATGACCTGTCAATTAGTGACCCCGGGACTGGGTCTCAGAACCTGCCTAACTACATATTTCTGAGTCAGGGTTGATGTGGAGTTACAATAGGAGAATTTGTCAATGGAGATGCAATTTCTTGTTTATACATGAATGTATCATTTTTCATATCAACTTCAATTTATTTAATATTAACATCCATCTGGCAATTGCATTGACCAGACCTGTCTTAGCTGTGGTTCATAACCAGAGTATGCCCCCTCTCCCACCAGTATATGACTGCATCATGGGTTCATAGGGCCTCCGCTGTAGCACCTGTGAAGAAGCACTCCTGTTGATCACTGGGCACATAGGTAAAATCCAGCGTTAAGGCGAGTCCACCCACCTCTATATCATATGCTACAAGGCATCCTTGGATTCTTTCTTGTTGAGAAGGTCCCTTTAAAGAATCAGGAAAAATAGATGGCCACTACTTCCTTCTTCGCCGATCCAGATGGTCATAGCTGATGGAGAAACCATCGTGATTTCATCTGTGGCTCATCTTTTGCCAGAAGGTGTGACTCCTGAAGAAGGCAAATATCGATCACACTTCATTAGAGAAGAGGCACAATCACAGCTAGTTTGGTTGGGTGATTAAAGCCTCTAACGTTGATGTGGAGTATTTTTTGGTCGGCAGTTACAAGGAATAAACAGTAGAATCAGTCTTGGATTGCATCGGACAAGCAGCAATGAAAGGCAGGCCGGGACCACCCACGTAGGGATGTGTTGGTGGTGCAGAGTGCTGGTGGGTACTATTGCTGGGGGAGGTTGAAGTGCCGTGTGTGAGAGTGTACCCCTGAAAATAACAAGAACGTAACATGAACTGAAAAGAGATGTCCCAATTCCTGTCCATAAAGAAATGTCCATAATGTGGTGTAGAAGATTTCCATTGTTCAAAACCAGGACCAGAAGCACCAGCCCCACGTCCCCTGGGCCCTCTTATTGAGATAGCTGTCACAGTTCCATGCAAGACTGGCCGAGACTTTGGCAGAGTTGCTTAAGGGAGTGATGAGATTGTGCGGTGATCAGTCCCCTCCTATAGCCGATCCAGCACCGATTGATGCTCTTGTGCTATCGTGTTTGGGTCTAACCAGGATTGCTTCAGTGTAAAAAGAACCCGTCTTCACTGGTGTGCTCATTATGGTGAGGATCTTGTTGGTGAGGTTTGAGGTCCCCCTTTGGAAAGGTCCAATATCCGGTGGGCATCTATAAGAATTGTAATATGATGAAGCTGGCCTTCCTAGTGGAAGACAATCTGAAATGGGTGGCCCCAACTATAGGAAATCTCTTTCCTGTGTAGAAAGTCTGTAACAGGTTTGAAGTCATAGCAGCATTGTAGAGTAATGGCAGATAAATGTTGGAACAATGCCAACTTGTGCCCTTGGGAGCTAAGTTTATTTGAGTCTCTGGCTTTCTTAAGAATAACCTCCTTCAGCTGAAAGTCGTGTACACACACCAGGATGTCGGGTGGATGACGTTTATACCCGGGGGGATCCCAATCTGTGCACTTTATCTAATTGAACAGGCTGGTCAGCATCCCTTCCCAAAATTTGCCTGAATTAGGTTTGCACTAAATGTTGCGTATTAATGGGCCAGATATCTTAATTTTGATTAAGGCCTATAACACCACTATTCTAGGTCTCATTTTTTAAAAGTACTTATCAATTGTACACCACACCAAGAAAAGGCACTTCCTTCAGTAATGTTCTCCTTTATTCCAAGTTTAGAATAATTCCTTTCTGCCATTTTTTCTGTACACCTAACAAAAAGCTTCAAAAGGAGATAACATAGGAAATGTGGCTCCAAAATTGTAATACAAAAGAAACAATTGATTGACGGAATGCTAGACAATGCAAACATTTACCATGCGCCTGTGCCCTATATGCCACTGGAGTCAAGCTATCCTGGCTGATGAGGGCTGAAAGCCGAGGCTGGTCCTAGGATGTTTGCTCCAGTCCAGGGAGGACCTGGCCTGGCAGTTCAGGCTGGACTGTTCCCATTGGGCAAAGGGTCAAGAATGATTGCTGATTTGGATATGGCTGGGTCCAAACTGGAATGGTATGGTGAGCAAAAAAACTATGGATTTAGGCCCAGATATCTGTACTAGGGTGAATGTATGACATTGTTCTGCATTCTGTCCATCAATTGTTCTTTTTGCATTTGTCACCCCGAGTGGGCCGGGTATGCCCAGACGTGGGTCCCATGCTCTCCATGCCACTGGAGTCCAGATATCCTGGCTGATGAGGGCTGAAAGCCCGAGGCCAAAGCCAGTCCTAGGATGCTTGTTTCCAGTCTGGGGAGGACCTGATCTGGCAGTTTGGGCTAGACTGTTCCTATTGGGCACAGGGTCAAGACTGATTTGAATATGGCTGGATCCAAACTGGAATGGCATTGAGCAAACAAACGATGGCTTTAGGCCCAGATCTCTGTACTGGGGTGAATGTATGACATTGTTCTGCATTCTGTCCATCAATTGTTGTTTTTCCAAAATGATAATCAATCCAAATCAAATTAAATTTATTTATTTGGTTTAGTTCTCTACTGAGAACAACAAATAGAATGATAAAACAAATAGGATTACATTTTATAGTCAGCAAAAATATAAACACTTCTAATACAATATTATACAAGTTTTTAAAAATTTAAACAGATTATAGCATACAAATTCATTGGGAGGGGATTTAAAAATGGAAATCAAACTCTGTACATTTATAGAGTTACACTTTGTTTGAACTGGTTTTAAAAATCGCTTTCTAGCAGCAACTACAGTAGGGTTAGGACAAACAAACAAAATATGGATCAGATCTTGAATTCCTCCTTTACAGAGGTCACATAAGCATTTGGCATTATTCTTGTTTGTCCATTTACAGGTAAAAGATTTAAGAGGAAGGATCACAAACTGAAGTAAAATCATGCAACGCCGGGTTACATGTCTCAGTGTGTAGGAAAGATATTGTTGCCTTTGTTTGAATTCATTCGACTCAGCATATAACTTATAAGATTGTAGTTTTGTGCAGTGCTGGAAATCAAGATCGTAACTAATCCTTGGAGTCAGGTGTTTCAAAAAAAGTGTGAAATGTTCCAAGTTTTCAGTAGATCAGCTGTACATTCTGACAACTTCAGTGCAAATATTAAATTTCGGTAGAAAACGTATTTAGAAGATCCTTCATCAAAAATCTTAAGGAGCCTTGTTCAGCATGTAAAATGTTATATGCCCATCGAATGATACTAGTGATTCCTCTGGCGAATGTACTAGTTAGAGAAAACTCAAGGCGCAGGGCTTGCATGGGGACAGCTTGAGACATTTTGGCTAGTTTTCGAAGAATCTTGCTTTCTTTGACTTGTATTGGATACCATTGATTTATAGGTATATGCTCGAAAGCGTATGGAAGAACTGGAGGGATCGTAATGCTAAAAACCTGTAAAAGGGTTGAGAAGTGCCTATACCCGGTAGAAGAGTATAATCTCTGCAGTGCCCCAGCATGAACATCAGCTTTGTAAGCCAGGTGCTGGAGATGGGAGTGATTTTTTAGGGTTTGAGTAAAAATACGACCTAAATAAATGTAATCTTTCACTATTTCTAATGATTGTCCTCCCAAGGTCCAGTTATAGTTTACGTATGTCTTATTTCCTCGAAAAGGAACTTTTTTTGTTTTTGTTGTGTTAGGAACCAAAAAATTTTGTTCTGCATATGACTCAAGTGCGTGCAAGTTCCTTTGAAGGCCAAACGGAGTAAGGTCGAGAATAATCACGTCATCCGCAGACATCAGAATATGAATTTTATGTTGTGATATTTTCGGAGGGAAATTAGTTATCTGCTGGGAGATCACTAAGGTAGACGCAAAATAATGGAGGAGCTAAAAGACACCCTTGTCTTAGGCCATGCGAAGATTTAATTTTAGGATGTGAGCATCTTCTCTTTCCCCAATAATACTTGGCTTGGCACCAAGTTTCGGAGTGGTGTGAAACAATTATATGTAATAAGTTATCTGGGATTCCCAATTTTTTTAGCTTACACCACAGTGTTGGTCTGTCCACTCTGTCGAATGCTGTTCAAAAATCAACAAAGACAGAGTAGACTACATGTGATTTCGAGACCACATAGTTATCAATTATTTGTTGTACCATAGCAATGTTGTTAGTTAAAGAATGATTTTGCGAAACCCAGCTTGATTAAATGGAATTGATCCAGTTGAGAAGGCCCACTCCTTTAGATGTTCCAATACACTGGCTGCGAAGATCTTTCCTGTCGCATCGAGGAGGGCGATCTGACGGTAGTTGCCAGGGGACAGTTTGGAGCCCTTCTTGTAGATAGGAATAATTATACTTCCTTTCCATGATTTGGGAATTTCGCCAGTGGCGAAGCTATGGGAAAAGAGGGGAGCTAAAAACAAACTCCACTCCTTGGGGTTCTTTTGAAGCACCTTTATTGAGATGTGATCTGGTCCCATTGCTGCGGATGTTCTTGCATTTTTTATGAGAAGTGCAATTTGAAATGGTCAAGTGAAGAACCGGGTTATTTAAGACCCAGCGGCGTCAGGAGACACGCCCAAAGTCTCAGAGTTCACCTGTCTTCTAAACACAGAGACACGGAATCTTCTTGGTGACGTCAAAGATCGAATTTATTGGCTGCAACCAGAAACAGAGGTCCACGAAGTACAAAGGCTGTATATTCGTAGGAGACTGCTCAATTTTTACAAAGCAAGCCATCCTTTTTATGCCAAAAATCACATTCCAGACACATACCTTACATTTACAAACTGTCCAATCACATGTATCCAAATCAGAGGTATCGCATGACGGTAAAACCCATTTTTCAGTTGCCCAGCCCACCATTGATCATTGGTCGAACTTAACATTCTTCATCAGACAGGTCGATCGAAACCCACCATAAAACCGGGCACATCCCTATAGTAAACAGGCCATAAAGAAAGGAGTAGAGGCAGGTGTGAGTGAGATAAGACATAGTTGTGTGCAATACAATGTTTATGATCTCCCGTGCCTTGATCCTCAATCTCGATCAGCTACTGGGAAAGGAACTGGCCTAACAAGTTTGGCTTCAGGCAAGAAGGTCACTCGCTCAGGTCATTCAGAAGTCAGCTAAAGTGTTCGTGTGCTAAAAGACTCGTTCGACCATAGTCGTCGGCCTATGTGAGGGCAACCACAAAATGGCTGCAATACACAAAATGGAACTCGAGGGTTCAGAACGAATCCCTAAATACGTAGTGAATCCATCGGTGTAACGTGACGAAAACACTCATGCTTGCCGTACTAACTGGTTACGGTCCGCTAATACCAAATTCGTAACGAAACCATGACCTTTCTCGAATGGGTTCAGGATTCACGGAACCTCAGACCCTCCTTTTGCCCTTACATAGGCAAAAACCTACACTCACGTTAATCTGAGTCCAGGTCTATATTCATCAGATCATCAAGATGTTGCTGAAGCATAATCCTATTGCTTAGTACCTCTCTTGGGACAGGGTTCCTTGCACACGTGGTAGCACAGAGGCCACATATAGCAGGAGCGCACTGCACACAAAGACAGAACAGAAACAGAATCGCTAAAGCCATCCCAATGGCCATCAGAATCTTCCATCCCAAGGTGGATAACAGTTCCCAGAACCATCCCATTAACGACCAATCTCCCTTATCCACGTGTATAGAGTCGGAGTTCCTATGTAACTTGGAAATTGCCTGGTATACTGTCGGAGCATTGTCTGGAATGAAAACACAGCAGCTCGATTGGATCACTTTACATACCCCACCTCGATCTGCAAGTATGACACCCAACGCAACTCTATTCTGGAGTTTCATAACACGATCTGACTGGAGCTCAGCAGTCAAGTTACTAAGGGCACCGGCAGTTTCAATGACGGTGGACTCAACCACTCTCGTCAGCTGTCGAATGTTCCTGCTGTTAACCATCAGTCCCCAAAACGGCAGAAAACCCTTCAAGAAATCTCCAAATTCTTGTCCAGCAGTATCTTCCTTACTGAAGACATCTCTAACAATTCTCGTCTTGTGGTAATCTGCCGCGGCTGTATAGGTAGGAGGCAACAGGAACGAGACAAAACATGTGCCCGAGAAGTCAGAGGGCAACCATGTGTACGCTCTATGGTAACAGACAAAATAGGTACCCTTAGCTGCTAGAAACGATGGGGAAGTCTGGGACGCAAAAACATACGTCTCCGTGCAGATACTCTTCCCTAACTGAGCTCTCGGATTCTTGCCATTACCTTGCAGACAAAGATGACCCTGATTGGGTATGATCCAAATCGGAGAGGATCTTTTCGCTCGCTGTTTCTCATTCAGACTAACTCCATATCCAGTCATGTTCCATCCAATATATGCTAGTGTCTCATCTCTCAGGATTGTCTCATAGGAGCTAGCTCCTCTAATCATGTCGACTATTCCCTTAACTAGAGCACTATTCTTTGGATTGTCCTTCACAGACCGGAGGGGGTGGACTTCACGAGCATAGATGAACATCGTTCTGTATGCCCACACAGAACCATTGTAGCTGAATGGCAGGACCAGGTAAAGGAACACCTTTATCAGTAGTATGCGGCATAAGGCCACACACCCAACAGTTAGTCGTGTTTACTACTAGTTGGTGTTGGTGCAGAAGCTGGACAAAGGAGTTATTAATGAATTCCAATCTTCTAATGGATTCATGTTCAGGCAGAGGATGAAAAGAATGTGAATAAACAGTAGAAGAAGGTATGGGTTGTGTAGTGGGTGCAAACGTCACTTGTAAAGAAAATATAATATATCCTATTAAAAACATCATCAAGCTAAGTAACATGAAAAGACACAATATTAAAAAACATTTTCTGCTCATAATTTTACACATTTTGCTTTTTAAACTCGTTTCCTTAACAGGTCTCTCCATCTTGAAAAACTCCATCCTCTAATCGTGCTGCTCGCGGTGGTTGGGTGTTCCGTGCTAAGGAATGCGCCCGTCAGTCCAGGGAACGCCCTAGGACCAACCAGAACCGTCAACCTTGTGTCTTCGGCTTGCACTCCAAAGACTTTACACCGCGACCCTCCAGCTGAACCCGGATGGCGGTTCGAAAAACAAAAATCGGTCAAAACAATTTCTCATATGGGAGAGCTAAATTTCAAAAATAGCAAAAAAGGAAAATCTTTACTTTATTTGTCCCATGACTCTTGGTCGCAAATTATAACGGCCTTTATCAGGCAATGTCTGGTTGTGGAATAGTAATTCAGGCTCAGTAGTGTCCAATCGAACTGACGATGGCACAGCTTCTTGCAGAAGATCATCGCTTTCTCGCTCAGAACTTGTCCCAATTAAACGTGCATTGCTAAAAGGCAGAAAACGTGGCACAGTGTCAGTTTACGAATCAGGAATGCCCTCCTGGACCCACCGGTCGTACGGCAGAGGTAAAGGAACCCTCTTACAATGTACGCCGTGGATCCAGTTCTTTTTCCCTTGCACTCGCACTGCAGATCGCATTGATAAGAGTACCAAGTAGGGGCCAAGCCAGCGAGGCAGATCGTTCTTTGTCTGCTGAAAATTCTCGATTAGCACCCAGGAGCCGGGATCGATGGCATGTCCTGGATCTTCAGAAGCCTGAGGCAATGTATCATGAACCTGTTGGTGTAAGACACGCAATTTAGCCGTCAAATCATACAGATAGTCAAGCAATACAGGGTGTTCAATCTCGCTGAATTTCGTTGGCCTCGGCACTCCCCATATGTTTGCCGGGCGACCAAAAATTATTTCATAGGGACTAAGTCCCACTCGAGAATGTACAGTCATCTTAGTTGACAAAAGTGCTAAAGGCAACGCGTCAAGCCATTTAAGACCAGAGCTCGCCTGTATCTTGGCAAGTTTTAGCTTAAGAGTGCCATTATAGCACTCTACTAGTCCAGCTGATTGTGGGTGATTTGCAGCGTGGAACTTCTGTCGGATCCCTAGCCCCTCACACACTCTCTTCATCACTTGACCCACAAATTCACTCCCATTGTCACTCCAGACCATTCTCGGCAAACCATACCTACGGAAAAGCTCCTTAATAAGGGCTTTAGCTGTGGAGAAGGCAGTGTTATCTTTTAGGGGATATGCTTCCACCCATCTCGAAAAGGCACAAACAACTACGAGTACGTATTTCAGGTTGTTGCATCTCTCCATGTGAATAAAATCTAATTGCAAAACCTCAAACGGATACGACGGAGGCGCAAAATGACCAGCTGGAGTTGGGGTTCCCTTACCAGGATTGTACATCAGACAGACCATACAATTCTTGACCACATTCTCTGCACACCTAGGAATTCCAGCATTCTGCCATACTGGAGCCAACAACTTACAAATCCCTTTCACACTGATATGAGCCATTCCATGCGCCATCGTAACCACTGCAAGCACGGATGTATGACATTACAACGCATGCTTTTACATCGCATGCCTTTACAATGCAAATATTACAACGCAGTCCATTACAACGCATAGTGCTTTGGGGTGCTGGATAGTGAATAGTTTAATTTACTATTCCAACTCCAGTCCCCGTGGACACTAGGGAAGGTTATTGGATAGTAAATTAACCTATTCCCTATCCTAGAGCGCCCCCCAGAGCAATGCGTTGTAATAGTTTGCGTTGTAATGGTTGCGTTGTAAAGGCTCTGCGATGAAAAAGTTGCGATGTAAAGGTTGTTTACCTGCAAGCACGTATGCATCGGGTAACAACCATCGCTGATGCTCTGACAACTCAACCCAACAACCATTTGCATCCAATTTACCCGTACTCTCTCTCCATACGCTCAACTCTCTCTCTGTAGCTTCAGCTTGAATAGACTTCACACTTTCTATCGTATCCTCACACATTCCAACATCACCAATCCATCTTGCAGGGCCTGCAACATACATTTGACTCATCTCATCCCTCGCCACTTCTTTTGCAACTTCATCGGCAAACGCATTACCGCGACCAACGTCATCGGTAACCTTTTTGTGTGCACTGCATTTCACAATCGCCACTTGTAATGGCAAGGTAAGTGACTCAAGAAGCTCGTTCACCAACTGACCATTCTGAATCTTCGTTCCATGAGACGTGAGGAACCCACGTTCCTTCCACAAGCATCCAAAACTATGAGCCACACCAAACGCATACTGGCTGTCGGTATATATGGTCACTCTCTTTCCTTTCGATAACACACACTCTCTCGTAAGTGCAATCAACTCGGCTGATTGAGCTGAATTATGTGGGATACGTGCAGCTTCAACAATCGTATGCAAAGTTGTAACAGCATATGCCGCAGTCGTGTCACCATTCGGAAGCTTGAAGCATGAACCATCCACCCATAAGATACCATCACACTTTACAAGAGGAGTATCTCTAAGATCTACTCTCCCCTTCGTTTCCTCTTCTGTCCTGAGAAAACAATCATGCTGTTCAGAAACATCTGTCTCTACTGAAATCGGCAATAACGTAGCTGGATTCAACGTATTGCATCTCTTTATGTGCACATGACTCGCTAAAAGTGTCAACTCAGACCTGACAATCGAGCACTAGTTAAGTGCTGTGTCTTGGTCCTGTTCAACAAGGTATCCACTGCATGTGGAACCATTACAATCAACGTATTATTCATCACCAAACCAGCCGATTGTCGAATGGAAACAGCTGCTGCCGCTGTGGCTCTCAAACAACTCGGAAACGCTCTAGCTACCGGATCCAAAGTCGACGAGAAATACGCGCATGGACGTTGCTTGTCCCCAAAAGATTGTGTCAACACTGACAACGCACATCCCTCTCTCTCGTGGACATAAAGCGTAAAAGGCTTACTGTAGTCGGGAGTACCCAACACAGGAGCCGAACACAATGCATCGCGCAATTCAGAAAAACTTTTCTGACAGTCGTCAGACCACGGGAGGGGATTCGGTGTATCTTTACAAGTCAATGCCACCAGAGGTTTGGCCAGCAAAGAAAAATTCGGTATCCATTGTCTGCAATATGACGTGATACCCAAGAAAGCACGCACTTCTCTCTGTGTAATTGGCACATTCATTTTCGCAATCGCCTGAATTCGTTCTGGGGTCAACCTTCTTCCCTCCTTCGATAAGAGATGACCTAAATAGGTCACTTCTTGTCGACAATACTGTAACTTCGAAAGAGATACCTTGTGATGGAAGTCAGACAAATGACGCAACAACGACAAGGTAGCTTCTTTACAAATCTCCTCAGTATCGGCAGCGACTAACAAATCGTCGACGTACTGGAGAAGAGCAGCACCATCAGGTAACGCAATCATATCAAGCTGTGTTTTTAAAGCCTGACTATATATAGAAGGACTCTCGCAGTAGCCTTGAGGAGCTCTCTTAAACCGGAAGCTTCTGCCTCCTAAAGAGAAGCCAAAGATATCCCTACTCTCTTCGGCAATCGGGATGCTGAAGAAAGCATTCTTCAAATCAATCACCGAAAACCACGTGGCCGAAGCTGGAATCATTGTCAATAAGGCAGTGATATCTGGAACAACAGGAAATTGTGGCACAACTATCTTATTCACCTCTCTAAGATCGATCACAAACCTGTAAACAGGTGGCTGAGAAGAGTCGGTGCGTTTCAAGACAGGCAAAAAGGGCTATTGCAAACATTACCTCTTGTTTCTTCAATTACATCTTTCTCAATTAGATCATGGCTAATCGCTAGCAACACTCTTTCACCATCACTAGAGATCCTATATTGAGGAATGTGTGGCATTTTAACGTTCGCTTTCAGCGTCACAACATATGGCGGTATCTCCAAAAGACCCACATCATTAGGACCAGTAGCCCAAATAGTATCAGGAAGAGAAGACAATTCTGTCGGAAGTTGATCCCTCGACAAATACATCGGAGAGACCACTTTCTTACCCAATGTAAGTTGTACTCCCGAAGGAGAACAATACAATGTTGCATACAATCTTTTCAACAAATCCAATCCCAGCAAGTTCTCATCACAACCCGTCGTCAGAATAAGGGGTGCTTCGAATTCACGAGGTCCAGCAGAAAGGGACAAAGGATTAGAAATCGGGTTTCTAACTGGGGCGCCAGAAAAACCTACTGAAACATTTGTTAAGCCAGACAAAGGTGCGCCAGGGAGTCTAGAGTGCATAATAGAACTCTTCGTAGCACCAGTATCTAACAGAAAAGGCTCTGACACACCTGATGTAATCACTTCAACATAAGGTCCACTCTGATCTACTGGAATTGAAACAATTCCCTCTCTTTGTCCATGGCTGTCCTAGCAATCATTAATATCCACATTCTCCCCTTCGACGTAGTAGTCATCAGCATAGTACTGAGTCGTTCTACCAGACGTGTTATTCTGCTGATCGAAACAATTCATTGAATTCTGCTGAGGGAAGGAACACGCGTTCTGGGGGAAACCTCCACGTCCCCTACCTCTAGAAGCTTGCGGAACACCCCGACCTCTTGCGCCAGAAACACCATTTATACGCTGTAACAAAACAGGGCAACTATGTTTAAAATGACCCTCTTCTTTGCAATATGCACATTGATTAGGGCCTACAGGGAAACGTGGTTGAGAAGGCTCAAACCTTTACGAGTTTCTCTGAAACTGCTGAGGTTGCTGATAATCACGTTGGTTATTACGAGGCGGATACGCTTGCTGTAAAAGAATCTTTGTCTTCAAATCTTTAGTCTTCTTGTCTGCTCTATCCTTCTCATCCTTATCTCTATTTTCGTAGTATTGTGCAGTAGCCAATATCTGTGCTGACGAGGAAACAGCCCAAGAACTCTCTGAATCCTTTAACTTAGTACATAACTCGGGAAGTAAATTATGCACAAATTTATCAACAAACAATCGTTGACCACCCTCTGTACTCATGTCTTGACCACTATGGTCAATAAACGTTTCTTCAAACCTAGTGAAGAAATCTGATACGGTTTCATCCTTCTTCTGCTTACGCGCAGACAATTTGTCCCAATTTACTCTCATAGCAGGCATTAACGTTTTCATGTAAGTAATGATCTTACCAGGGAGTTCTGCAACTAAAGCCTCAGGTTTAGCACCACCAACTTGTCGCGCATCCGCAGCACCAATATTAGCCCATGTCTCACCTAACTCCGGCGCATGATCAGTATGACGAATCAAACCCCATAAAGGCTGAGGGACCACATTACCAAACAACATGTCTATATCCGCTAAATTCATGATGCATGAGTCTGCAGTCTGTGATAATTCCTTATAATACCCTGCAGGATTTTTACGGGGGTCGGGTAAAGTCTGTTTAAGGGCCAAAACTTCAGCTCGTTTCCACGGAAAATGCACCCAAACACGTTGAAAATGAGCCGGTACGGCATCAACTTGATTACCGACATCAGCCGCAACAGCTTCCTTCCATACAGGAGGAAGTTCTCTCATGGGATACTGTCTCACTTTCCTCCTAGCTGAAGGGTCAGGCTGAAACAACGACCGAGAAGGAGACTCATTCCTGAACGAAAGCAGCGTCGCTACCGCTCTTTCAATGTCGGGACCCACAATCGTGCCTTTCGCAAACTCGGATTGCACATTGGACAAGTCATGCGGAGTTAGTTCCAGATCACCATATTCCCATTCCTCACGAAGGAACGTGCACATCTTATCAAAGACGTATCTCTGCTTCGGCGCTTTCCATTGACGGAAGACATCCATAACAGACTCTATATCATATCTTAAAGGACGAGTGATCCATTTATGCGCTAAATGATCCAATACTTCCCTCTCTCGGGAATCAGGCAGTTGACTACGCAACTGTTTACGCTCTGAAACGGGGGACGCACTAAATGACCCAAAGAAAGGAGACAAGAGAGTAGTGACGGTATCAGTCATCCTCTGTCGAACAGAAGGAGAAGTTAACAGGACAGGAGATAAAGAGGACTGAGAAAAGGTCAACGTAGGAGCAGTAGCAAAGGAAGCAGCGAGAATAGGCGAAAAAGTCGCAGGAATTAAAGGCGGAGCAGGTAGCAAAGTCGGCAGCCCTTGAGAAGGCTGCACCAGAGGAGTAGGAGCCAATTGGAGAGGAGTTGGCGGTTGTACGACAGCATGAGGCAAAACAGCCGGTGGTTGCGCAACCAAAGGTTGTGGAGGTGCTGTAGCATTCTGAGCATAAGGGGGTGGCGAATTCTACAAATGCGACATCAAAGGATCTTTCACAAGATCCTTCATTGCATCTTGCTGAAGAGGCGGCAAAACTGGATAGCATTTATCTATCGCCATTTTACGTTGCCTATGCAACTGCTCACTCGCTTGTTCTTCTTCATTATCTTTAAACTGTATAGCAGCTTGCATTATCGAGATACCCTTCTCTCTTTTATTTTTCTTCGCTAATTTAATTTCTTTCTGTTTGGCTTCCTTTCACCATAGGCGGAAAGAGTCAAATGTCGCTGGCCGGGCTTTCTTCTTAAAAAGTCTAACTTCTAGATTATCTAAAACTTCTGTGTCAAAACTACCATATTGGGACCATTTGAGGACGCCGTCCTTCCTTGTGTACCTAATCCATACTTCATTATACGTGATGGGGCCCACGCCATGTTTCACATAGAGCTCATAGGTTGGAGTTCCAATCGGAGGAACCGGACACGGGTCCTCCAATCGGGAATCCCTATTACGACCACAACAAAATATTCTTCCAAGTCTGCTAAGACCAGGCATCTTTGCTCTCTAGTCTAGCTTCAAACTTCAAGGGATTATCGAATACGATAGTCTCGTGAATACACAAGTCCCTCGGCTTTGGAGCTTGCAAGTCCCAAATCAAAGATCAACGAGTTCCAAATCAAAGATCCCAAGGGATACCCAAAAACAAAACTGAGGTCTGGGAGACGCTCCACTCATACTTAACTGAAGTATTGATGACGTCACCAGAAGATCTGTCTATCGTCTCGCTCTACAAATCATCAAAGGCTCCAAGACAGGGCGACAGTCAGGGCAGCCGTCCTTTGTAGCCGTCGGAAAGCGGGGAAACTCGCAGCAAAGACTTTCGGACCACGACGACATACAGGGGTCGATGAAGTGGTTGGCCTTCCTCCAGAATTTTCACACAAAGCTCCTCACGATCTTCAGGCTGGGACCAGTACCGCTGAAGTCGCCCAACGTTGGGCGCCAAAATGAAGAACCGGGTTATTTAAGACCCAGCGGCGTCAGGGGACACGCCCAAAGTCTCCGAGTTCACCTGTCTTCTAAACCCAGAGACACGTAATCTTCTTGGTGACGTCAAAGATCGAATTTATTGGCTGCAGCCAGAAACAGAGGTCCACGAAGTACAAAGGCTGTATATTCGTAGGAGACTGCTCAATTTTTACAAAGCAAGCCATCCTTTTTATGCCAGAAATCACATTCCAGACAAATACCTTACATTTACAAACTGTCCAATCACATGTATCCAAATCAGAGGTATCGCATGACGCTAAAACCCATTTTTCAGTTGCCCAGCCCACCATTGATCATTGGTCGAACCTAACATTCTTCATCAGACAGGTCGATCGAAACCCACCATAAAACCGGGCACATCCCCATCGTAAACAGGCCATAAAGAAAGGAGTTGGGGCAGGTGTGAGTGAGATAAGACATAGTTGTGTGCAATAAAAGGATTATGATCTCAAGTGCCTTGATCCTCAATCTCGATCAGCTACTAGGAAAGGAACTGGCCTAACAAGTTTGGCTTCAGGCAAGAAGGTTGCTCGCTCAGGTCATTCAGAAGTCAGCTAAAGTGTTCGTGTGCTAAAAGACTCGTTCGGCCATAGTCGTCGGCCTATGCGAGGGCAACCACAAAATGGCTGCAATACACAAAATGGAACCCGAGGGTTCAGAACGAATCCCTAAATACGTAGTGAATCCATCGGTGTAACCTGACGACAACACTCATGCTTGCCGTACTAACTGGTTACGGTCCGCTAATACCAAATTCGTAACGAAACCATGACCTTTCTCGAACGGGTTCAGGATTCACGGAACCTCAGAAGGTGCGGGATCATCAAGAGTAGTAATCCGTATCTTCTCCGATGGTCGTAACGTGGTTTCTTTCCTCTCATTTATTTTGTATAAATTTGCTAGATGCACTGCCATTCCCTTGGGGGGGGACTGGTGTGGCTTGCAAGGGTTTTTTTGTGCCTGTTTTTCTTGCAATAAGGATCCAGTATTCACATATTTTTTTTTGTTTAGCCGCTATCTGAATGTCCATCTATTTTTTCTCCTGTTGTACTTTTCTTTGTTTATCTTTCACCCTCCGTTTACGATTTGTGAGAACTTTAATTTCCTGTTGTCTGCTGTCGGAGAAACATAAGAATTGTGCACAAATTAAATTGTTAAGTGATATTACGTTTTTGTCAGGATTTTTCTTTTTGTGGATTCCTGATTGGGAACCGCGGGGATTAAGGGATTCTTGCAGCTATTTCACTAATTTTTTTAAAGCAGCTTCAACATTTGCTATTGGATTTGCGAAATGTATGCTTTCAAATATTTTAGTAAGTGCCTTTGTTATGTTCGTGTTGTCAAGTGCTCTCATATTCCAAGTGATTCTTCCTTGGACTTGATTCACGAATGCCAGATTTTGTGGATACATGTTGAAAACCGCTGAACTAGACTTCACAATTAGGCCAGTTGTAAGATTAAGAATTGTGTGGTTGCTTCCCTGATTGGAGTTGATGCTTAGGTGTTCTATCTTCCTAAACAAGTCCTGGCTACATATGATGTAGTCTAAAATTGAGGAATTAAATATACCTGTTCTTGTACTTGTAGCCGGTATGTCTCCTTCTATGTTACCGTTTAAAATAACTCAGTTGAAAGCTGGTAGCGAGGAAAGTATTAGTTTCCCCCGTTTATCTGCTTTAATCCCCGGAAGAAAAACTGGTGAAGAGATTAACTGGGCCTCATTGTATAGTCCACACTCCCATTTCTCCAGCAAATTATTGGGGATTTTCCCATTAAGTCTCCCATTAGGAAGACTGATTGGGATCCTAAGGATTCTATCACTTCTTCCAATTCCTCAAATATTTCGAACATAAGGGAATCAAACTTGGAGCCGGGCGGAATATATACGTTGTAAATGAGTGGGTCATTTGGGGTTTCTGCAAGCTCCTTCCGGCACTTGACCTTTATACATTGGCTATTCGGTGTTTTTGTAAGAATGATTTCCTGTTCCCATAAGAAATCTTCGCTTAGAAGTATTGCTAATCCGCCCTTAGCATGTCCCCGATTGACTGGTTCTGCTGGAATATTATATATGGTATAAATATCTAAGTGGAAAGTTGCAGTTGACCATGTATCCTGAAGTGCCACAATCCCTGGGTCATCTTCCAAGATCTTGGTGACATTCTCCTGAGTTTTCCCTGCAAAATTCCAGGAGGTAATGCTAAGGCCTTGGTTAAAAAGGGAGTATTTGTGCCCTTCCCTGTGTTTTACCATTTAAGTTATCTGCAATCCAAGACCATTGCTATTCACCCGGTATTGTCTCCTCTTTAGGGATAGGTTTGTTCCAAATCCTTCTTTCACCATTCCTGACTGATATTGTAAGATTTTCGTTTGTGGCATTAATCAACTCAGTGCGACCACTGTGGGCTTGTGGAAGTGAGTAGTTTTTGTTATCAGTAGTTTCTTTGGGATTATTCCGATTATGGTATCCTTTGTGGTCAACTGCTACAACATCATATCCTTTTTTAAACAGAATTTCTCTTTCCTTTAAAATAATACCCGGAATCAGTGGAGACCAGAACTCCACAACGGCTACCGTAAATTCGGGTTTTAAACGAAAGACTACTAGTTTCATCTCTGCGCTTGAAAAGGAATGTAACACGTGAATCTTTTCTATAAGGTTTGTAATTCTCTACCGATTAAGTGGATCATTCCCTGATGAGAATAGATCAGTGAACTCCAGGGTACGCGGATGAGTCTGCTCTTCGTAAGGGGTCCAGAGATTTTCTATCAATTTTTTGGATACTGGTTGGGAAAGTTTATTACAGCTTAAGGTAGTTGAGAAAGTAGCTGTCAAAGGATTTAGAGCGTTTTTGGTCTCTTTTAATTGTGAATCAATGCGCTCTGTAATATGCTGATTTGAGTTATTTTCCAGAAGTATATCCTGTTCAGATGATTGGAGTTCGGTAGATGAAGGTTTTTGAAACTTTAGCACTCGTGATTTTTGTTTCGCGAATCTCCTTGTTATTCTTTTCTTCTGCCTTTTATTTTTGTTCTTAGCAATTCTCCTTTCCCTTTTGGATGAAAGGGTATCCGTGAGGAGTAAGGCTGGAGATTCTGACAGTTTTTCCTCTTTTTTTATTTCAGTTGTCAATGATTTATTAGTTTGATCAACTGTGGCATTAGATTTATTCTGATAAAAAATTGGATAATATGCTTTAATCGGCTTTGAGATTTTATCGTTTTCTGGTTCCTTAAAAAGTATGTTAAGCGAGAACGTTTGAGTAATCTCCGACCTATTCCAATTGTCAAGTGATCCATCATCTCTCTAGGCGATTGAGTCAAGAGAGAGACGTTGATGTCAGGTAAAGTAAAGTCTGTAGCAGGAACTTGTTGTAAATTATGTTCTAAGGGAGGTGATGATGTTGTTCCCTGGTCCTGCAATGCTTCTATGGTTACCGGACCTTGAGCGATGGAATTGCTCTCTTTGCGGACTTTATGCCCCTTAAGGTTTTTTTGATCTTCACCAAGGTCAGTCGAGATCGCTTTATTGAAATTTCCAAGGTTCAGAGCGCTTCCTTGGTCGTTAGGGTCGATCCTTTGCACTTTGTGATTTATTTTTGGGAAAAACACAGTTATTTCAGAAGTCCCCGCCATGTGTCCCACATGGACCTTCTTGCATGCATTTTTACGTATTTCTTACTTTGTTCCGATTCTTTTCATAAAGATCGTACGAGATCTTCATTTTTTATAGGCCATTGTAGGGTAGGTGATTACAATAATTGCTTGTGGGGGGCTTTAGATATTTAGCAGTCTTTTTAATAGTAATGAGTAATGTGATAATGTGATAAAAATGAAAGTTGTACTTAGCCGTGAAAACCCAGGAGAAAGTATTTATCGGATTGTAGCGAGGAAATGTGTGGGATGGCAAGCAACTTTACCGCTTGCTCACCTGGCTCTCAAGCAATAGGGTAATCGCATTTGCTACAGGCCTATCTGGCCATCCTAAACCTTCCAGAATCAGGCCATCGCAGCAGTCCTCGCACAGCCTCCTCGCTTCCTCACCGCCCGAGCCTGTGGCCAGCAAGAATGAAATCGCGAAGAGACAACACGGGCCGGGGTCAAATCAGTGCCCCTTTCCGCTGCACAGCCGGCTCTGTTCTGCAGACCCTCGGCACCTCCTCAGCTGCCATTGGGACCCTGGTGTCCTAGTCCCAGTTCCTGGCCCAGTCTCTGGCCCAGGGCTGCCTCTGCCTCCCCGGTATCCCACAGTGAGAGCCCCAGGTGTTCCTACAAGGAACGGCTCTGGCAACCGGTCCTCAGGTCTCCTCGGTAGATTGATACAGTATAATAAGCTCCTGCTGCATTAAGGAAGCTTTCACTACTTCCCAAACGGCACCGGGTAATAGCCTCGCATCTCCTGCCAAACTGGAGGCCAAACCATAGGTTTAAGCGTATCACAGCTGGCAGCATGGGGGTCTCACCGCGCCAGAGTCACTCACTCGCGGCCCCTGCCAGTGTCTCTCGCGGCCCTGCCACGATATGGAGTAGAAAGGGGAGGCCTGCAGCCGCAGAGAGTTGTAGCCCGACCGAGGGGATGCCAAGTGGGGGCCAGGCCAGTCAGCTCCAGCTGCAGCCCCGTACTAAATTGCCAAAACACCGAAAACGCCAACGGCCGACGGCCTGTTGCAGCCTCTCGCAGCTCACTCTCCCCTCTCTGCTCCGCTGTGCTGTGCTATGCTCCTAATATATTATCAATCCAATAAAATAGCATTTCAAAGGAAAGTCAGACCTAACCATATCATAGGGGCCTGTGTAATATACAAGCACGATAATGATGGAAGCATACACACCCTACTAATTGCTTATATTTAGACCTACTGTACCAATAAACACACACTCACACATGTATTACTAAAGTGCAAAGGTCAAAAACTCCTATTACCACAGTGGAGAGAAATGTGTATGGAAAAACATTGTTTACTGCCTCCCAAATTGTCTGTTACAACGATTTTACCCAGTGAAACAACTTTCCTAATAGCCAAGACTCTTGGCCCAAGAGGACTATTCAATGTGATTCTACCGTAATGCACACAGTTAACCCCTTCCATACTGGTTCTGGTTAAATGCCTTTATTTAAAAATATAAATAAATACACGAGTAAGATTGTGACATTAAACCTTTTATGTACATGTCGCAGTGGCGGCTCGCAGAGGTAGCTCTGTGGGGTGGTGAGGAGGGCGGGGCGGGGTGATGGGTAGTGGAGTTCGACATAGGATGGGAAAGGTGAAAGTAAAGAAAGAAATAAAACCACTTACTTTGCGCTGCCGCATCGTCAACTCGGGGAAGCAGCGAACGCAAGGTAAGTAATATACCACATATCATTACATTCCTAATATTTTGGTAGTTGATATTGCTATTTGACCTAAGAAATATTTGTTGCAGATGTTTGTTCTCGACATTCTGCCATATAACCAGCAGCCAAAGTTTATACGCAAATCCCTAGCTTTTATTTTTTTCAGTTACATCTGTCAAATAACCTGTGGCTTTCTTAAGAGAATTTCTTCATTTGTGGGAAATCGGTCTGACTGTTACAAAATGCAAGCCCTTCCGAAAATAATTCAATTTCGCCTCCACGGGGAGAAAAAAAGAGCCATGTTCAGGTTTTGTTGAGTCGGAAGAGCTCCAAAGAAACAATCTGTGAAAGAGCAGAAGATCAATAGGAAGCCGCATCTGTGTGAGCCGCAGTAGCACCAGGCACAGGTTGCCATGGCGATTTGAACCTTGAGTCTGGACCACTGCGATTTCCATTAGAAGTCTTGTACTGAGGCGGCGTGAGCATGATGAATCTGTGACCTCCAGAGATGCTGCAGTGTTTTCCTTTTGTGCTCGCTCGCAGTCTCTGCTCCCTCCTTGCTCTTCTTTGGTGGTTTCAGAAAGTGATGTATTTTTGTTCTCCTAAGAACTCAAGATCTTTTGAACCCCATTCACAAAAAAGTTCGAAGTGTTGGCTGTGTAACTAACTGCACACCCACTCACAGCAGAATTGTACAAATGTCCACCTTCTTCACAAGATACAGAAGGACGTTTATGATTTAGGTACACTACGCTTTCCTCCCTCCAATCCATCATTCACAAATCCTACAGAAGAAATGGCCATAACTTCTGCAGTTACTGACACCCTCCACTAAACCCCCACTACGCTCCGTAGAATAGCCTACACTCAGTGACTACTCACAAAATCAACCTCAAAGGCTATCGAGGACAAATACGGATTCAAGGAGCCGGACTGTGGAGTTCCCTGAACCCAAACCAGTCACATCATTGATCAAACAAACTACAGTGTGTCCGGAAAACGAACTCTTCAATCAAACTTACACTTGAAAAGTTTGTAGAAACTGGGCTGCAAAGGAAGAAATAGAACACGAGGAAAGCCCCCACCCCTGCGTTCAAACTCTCCGCTTGCTCAGAATGGTCTGCGTTTGTCCAAACATGCAGCTCTCTGTAATAACCAAGCTCTGTAGTAACCAAGAAGTGACACGCGGCGCTCCACAACCCCCCACTGTAAGTAACTATGATTTCAAACTCTTTGCATTGTGGAAAATAAATCCTTGCAGATTTAGTATATTTGTGGAATTTCACAGATGTTTTTTGGTTTTCTGTACAGGTGAAGCATATTTCCACACGACTAGGAACTGGGCAATCAAATAGCCATAATCCTTGGCAGGGTGAACCACAAATAGTCACCAGGTCAATTTGTGCTTAACCCTTGTTAGATTTGCACAAAAAGAAGCCTGACTTTACTTAGAGGCAATGTGTGATGTGATGTATTTATGTAGCACACTAATAGTAATAAAGTGAAAATACAGCACAAGAAAATTTCCAGACCAATTTATAAAAATAGACTCAATGTTATTGAATTAATCAACACCAAAACAATAGAAATCCAATCAGTAAAATCAAAGTTATGAATGTTAAGATTTTTTGCCAAAACTAGCGCCTGAAAGATCAAAGCGTCAACTGCGTACATCTAGTTGTGCGAGACCGTGTCAAAGTCAAAAACTATGGCTGACCATGACAGAGATTGGTTGGATAGAAGAAGTGAATTGGTACTGATCAGCGCTTACATTTGGACTTGGAAGAAACTTTGACAAAAAAGTCCTGGCAAGGTAAAGTTCAGCGGGCAAGGCTGCAGACGGTGTCCGAGGAGGGAGCGTCGCCGATGGGGAGCTGCTAGACAAATTCACAGTGAAAATGTCTATGTTCGGACAAAGTCAGTTTTTAGGAAGTTGAAAATCTCCAACGGGAAGAGGCAGGAGGCTATAGCCGATAAGAGTTCTAGAAGGATGGATACCCCTTTGGAAAAGGACCGCTGAATAAGATTTACTGCTGTGGAGAGGAAAGTAGTGGAGCTGCCACAAATTCAGGCCAACTCGTGATGCACCTTGGGTGGATAGGAGAGCAGGCTGGTCACGGTCTTCTCTCGGTTCTCAGACAGCTTTTAGGCAAAAACTTTCAAAGTGCCAAGTTATGAATTTTGGGTATCTGGGCACTGATAGCATTACCACTAAGAGTCCATGACTGGAGGGGCACCACTTTTGATGTTACAATTCACTCAGGCTGAGTCCACATACAGGTTCAAGATGGTGGGAGCCTGTTATGCACCTGTGGCTCTAAACAGGAGGCCAGCAAACGAAGCCTTTGAGTCACTCTGGTAGACCGGGTTTCAGGTGGAGAAGCAGGGTACAAGCAGCAGGGCAGACCACTTAAGGTTCAAGTCAGGCTCCAGGCAGCAAAGCAGTCCTTCCAAATGCAACGAAGCAGTCTTGTAGAATACACAGCAGTCCACAGCAGCAGGCAGTCCTCTGAGTGTCCTTCCACAGGTCCAGAAAAGGAACTGAAGAGTGGGTTAGAGGACCCTATTTTTATACTTGGTGCCTTCTTTGAAGCTGGGATAAGTTTCAAGAGGGTTTTCTTTGAAGTGCTTGGAATTTTCTGACTCCCTTGCTCTGGTACAAGCTGCTTGCAGGAACAATGCACTGGTGACAAGCCCTATATGTGAAGGCAGAGCCCAGCCTATACTGTTGCAAGTGAGGCTATACCGAGCTCCGCCCCTACACTGCCAGCAAATGGCCCAATAAGGCACACCCCATCTATCTTTTGTGTGGCTGTCTGGAAGGGATTCAAAAAGTCCCAACTGCCAACCACACCCAGTCATGTGACCCAGGGAGGGCTGCAGTAAACAAATGGTAGCTGGTAGGAAAATGCCCACTTTCTAAAATTGGCATTTTCAAAATTTTAATTTAAAACCAGATTTTACAATTAAAATTGATTTTTTATTACAAAATCATAGACACCAGATATGAAATGCATATCTTTCTCCAATCAAAAGTTAGCACATATTAAATTTAATTAGGCAACCCAACGTTTTCCTATGGGACAGATAGGCCTCACATAAGTGAAAAATGACATTTTGGAATCTTTCACTACCAGGACATGTACAACTTTAAAAGTACATGCCCAACCTTGTAATTACCATTTGCCCTGCCCTGGGGGCTCCCTAGGGCTTACCTTACGGGTGGCTTATATGCAATAAAAGGAGAGTTTACAGATTGGCACAGGGTTTACAGAGCAGTCCTGAAGCCAACAAAAAGCTTGGGGGTGATCCTGCAGAGAGGGCAGGGTCCAATAGGGACTAAGTATCTCTTTCTCTGAAGGATTGGATACTAAGTGTTAGGGCAGAAATGCAACCCCCACTCACCAAGGACACCACTATTTATGTGACTGAGAGACTAGTTCAAAGTTCCAGAGGTGTCTCATCCAACCTAGGCATCCCATATCCTCGAACGTGGTTGCAAATAGTCATCTCCCTCTTGCAACACTGATCTTTGACCCCATCTCGATCTTGTACTAGACCTTTGTTGAAAGCACTTGTTCACATATAATCCAGCAATGCGAGAAGTTGCTGCAAGTCCACATGTACTTACTTAGCAAATTCAATCAATAAGTAAATGCATCTGCTGATCCTACTCCTTTTGAGTTTCCCAAAAACTTACAGATGACAGGATTTGCTAACCTTCTTTGCAACACAATGCAACACAGCAAGGGAACTGCATTGTGTGAAAAGAAGAGAGCAGAAATGTGCCATATCTACTAAGATATGCACCCTCATGCCATGATGCAAGACAGCCAGAGTTTTGGGAAGGATTGATTTTGAGCAGAAAGGAATGCCTGCCAACACAAAAGCAATCCTTAGAGGTGCATGCCTCCATTTATTTGTGTTGCAGGATGCAGCACACATGTAAAGAGGAAGTAACAAAGAGAAATGAAGAAATACGCACCGTTAGGTAGGCACACCATTTTGTCATAAACGCAGGTTTACTGCCCTTAGTAAATCTAGGTTTGCATCAAAATACATGGAATGGTGCATGGGAATGCCCATCCATGTCACACGTACTGATGCAGTGTAACATAACTCAACACAAAATGCTGCATTTCATTCCTTTCTTTTACCAAGCCACACAAGTCAACTCCAATCAGCCCTCGCTTTGCTTTGCATATCTTGAACAGCATTTTACCTCATGGCTGTGCCAAAAATGTACACAACCACAAAGCAAAATGTTTGTTAATCTAGGCCTATATGTTTGCCTTAAAGCACATTCCATGAGATTTACTTTCTGGATGCCGCTTCAGAATAGAGGTAGAGTTTGTGTAGATTAGTTGTTGTATCGACCTGTTCAGTTGTTTACTGAATTGTGCACTCAACATCTCAAAAACTTTGCCCTTAATGACCAATTCCCATTTGCCCTATTTGTGGTATACACTAGACAAACTATTGCCACGGGACTATACACCCAATGGTGTCATCATGGTTCATCTTTGCGGCATTTATTTGGTGGAGGTCGGTAGGAGGGACTTGTTTAAACTGGTGATCTCTTAGTTAGGTTGGCTTGCAAGGAAATTTCCACAGACCATGGTAGCGTAGTCCAACATCATTCCCAGGTTGCAGTGGAGGGGTGGTAAATCGATAAAGCAAGTGAATAATAAAATTGGTAAGATGTTCACGTCATCCAGGCTGTCATTCATACATCATGGATGCTTAAAGGGTAAGAGGTTTTTCTTACAGGACTGGGATCCACTTTTCGAAAGCTGGCAATGAGATGTTTCTAGAGAACATGCTGGCTTAGTTGATTCATCACCCACTTTAGTGTGGGTGGATGGCCTAATAGTAGGTGAACTATGCTGGCTTGTGGTGGGTGAGTTCGTGATAAGTGGGCAGTTCATATCCATATAGGACATCCTTTTCCTTTTAGACAAAAATAGTAGCAGCTTCACATGACCCTCCGAGGGTGCTCACAGCAAGTTGAATCAAGGTTACAGGGGAACAAGGGTTGCTGACAGGTGGTCCTTACCAGCCAACCACCCATGCAGGTGCAATGGGCGCCAAGCTGGCACTGGCCCTTGGGGTGGGGGAGGGTGTATGGGGTGGCAGAGGTAGGTATCCTAGCAGGCAGGTGGCCCCTTGCACAAGTGTCCCGTTGCACAGGTGTATTCCAGTAGGAGAGGTGATGTAGGTGGGTGAGGTCCTCCCCATGGAGAGACCCAACCAGGTCCATTTTCTAGCTGAGCAAGACAGGTTCAGACCAAGGGACACAAGGACCAGTCATGATCGTAGTTGAAGCAAATCTTGTGAATGCACAGGAACACATTTTTTAGATATGGTTTGGAAAATGACTATATTAGCAGCTGTGTTAAGGTTAGGCTGCCATGAGGCCATGAGGTCTGGTGAGCTTGGGAACCAAGCTGCCACAGTTGGTCCATGAATGACATAGGGAACTCCAATGCTCCTGGGTGATGGTGCCTGAAAGCCTGCATCTTGAAACAAGATAAAACATCAACTGCATTGTTCAGTACACTCAAAACATGATTTGCTTTAAACAGTACATAAAGGCCCAGATTTAGTTTCTTTTTTTTTTGTTTGGTTTTATACAGCGCAAACTAGACTTGAAGGTATCAGAGCACTTTACATGAGCACCAGTTGCGTTATGGATGGACACATTTTTTTTATTTTTATTAGGCACGGGTAGATTAAGTGGTTTGCCCAGAATCACAGGACTTTGAGTGTCCCTGCTGAGACTCAAACCCAGTTCACTAGCTCTGAGATCGACTACTCTAGCTGTTAGGCCACATCCGCTCCTCTTACTATTGTAATGCTAACTCAAAGCTAAACCTATTTGTGGATTAACAAACCACCACTAATTGGTATTAGCGTTGGTCTGATAGAAAAGTAACACAATGCAGTATGAAACGCTGCTTTGCATTACTTTGCATCAAGGTGGCGTTACATGGGTGGCACATTGGCATTCCAATGCAACCTACTCCTTGTTGACGCTAAACCCAATGTACAAACATTAGAGACAGGGTTTTGAGCCAGAAATTAACATTGCTGTAATGCCCGTATTAAAGAAGACATGTTCTCGTTTCACCTTTATTATCCGACTGTGCAGCACACATAGAAAGTAGGAAAAGCTTTGAAGTATGTTTAGGTATAGTATTTTGCACAGGAAGGGTACCCTTCCTGTACAAAACCTATTGTAGACTTGTGCATGCACCCTAGGACTATGGTGCTAAGGTGTGTGCCTAGCACACAGCAGCTGTAATCAGCATCAACACTAATGGAGGGGAGGAGAGTGCCTTATATCTATGAATATGGTGTTCTCCTGCTCTCTCCCTGTCACGCAATGTAGCACAGACCCTTTGAGGACTGTGCTGTGTTCTGTGGCAGTTTTCAGAATCTGGGCCAAAGTTTCAGATGTAGCAGAACTATCTCCTTCAAAAGCCTAAGGATTATTTTACACTTTGCTGCCTGCTTGTTGATGCAATCTACTGCTGTAATGCTGTCAGACCAGAATACCACTGACTGGTTGCTGAACTGCTCTGGCCAGATGGAGAGGGCAACTAAAATGAGGAAAAGCTCAAGAAAACCAATACTAGCAACTAAGCCAGAATGCACCCAATCCCTGGAGCACCACTGAGCACACCATGCTGGACCCAGAATAGAAGCAAATCCTTAGCTGCCTGCTGCATCAGTGAACAAACATATATCTTCTTTGGTCCAGAAAGGGCTTGGCCACACCACTCATTAAAATCTTGCAAGAATGCCTCCTAGATCCTCATATTCTGGTGAACCTCCCTTGACAACCTGGTATGGTGGTGTTTCTCCCTCAAACCAGACATGGCCTGCGCAATTGATTGTGAAAAGGAGTGACCATGGGAATGATGTACAAGGCAAAATTCAGTTAACCAACCACCACTTGTAACTGGTGCAATGTAACCTTCATAGCCCCCCCTACATGATTTTAGGGCATGGAAAAAAGTGCTAACCTTTTCCAATGGGTACCATGTGACCCCAGCGACAGAGTCCAACTCAATCCCTAGGAGCTCCATAGTAGTTGCTGGCCCAAAAGTCTTATCCTGAGCTCCACAAAATTTCATTAGTTCCTGGAAACACTGCAAGACTTCAGCACACTCCTCCATCTGAGCAGAACCCAGAAAAAATAGATCATCAAAGTAGTCCAACACTCACTGATGGCCCGACTTATGCCTAAAGACCCACTCAAGAAAAGGTCTGAATTTCTAAAAATAGGAGCATGTAGACCATAGACATTCATTTATCAAAATAGAATGAGTGCTCAAATTGAAAACTCAGAAGAAGGAAGTCCTCTGGATGCAAAGGGAGCAAGTGGAAAGCCGACTCTAATTCTGACTTTGCTAAAGGAGTTCATAGCCCCAATTCCTGCAGTATCTTAATCACCTGGTTCAAAGAAGCATATTTGAATGAGCATACTGACCCCTAGGTGATGTTAAGTTGGGAATCAATCTGTATTACCCAGGCTCTTATTTGGGAACTACCCCAGGGAAGAGCAGACAAAGTTGTTTAATGGGACTGAGCCAAAGGGGCTTCCATCCTCCCCAGACTCATCTCCTTGAGGATCTTAGCCCTAGCCATTGTAGGACTAGACCTGAGCCACTGCTTATTTCTACAACAGGATACGCCAACACAGCCCTATTCTGGGATTCTAAAGCCCTCTATGCAACCTTCATACAATGCTTGGGCTGCCGTGTGATTATTGGACTCATTGAGCAATGGGTCCATGGTCAACCAATTGACTGGTGAGGGGGCTTTGTGCATGAGGGGGTGATCAGTCCTGTTTCTTGGCACATCTGTCCATGGACTTTCTGAAGCACTTGGACTCTGGGTGCGCTGGCAGGCCACATAGTAAGCAACAATGCTTGAACTTGCAGGTCCCCGGGGACCGTGTACAGGATAATTTGTTAAAGTCCCAACATGAACCTTTCTTCTCCCGTGCTCCTGAGCTGCCAGTCGACACAAGCTTGCTAACAAAGGGATGATTCAGAGTAGCATCAGTCTGTTGCAGCTTCATGACACACAGCCAAGTGTTTACATCAAGCTGATCCCAAGTTAACATGAGCCCGGTGGCCTTAATCCTCCTGAACTCCTTTTCATAATCCTTCCAAGCCGTGCCACCAAACACATCATGTGCACACACTATTCTATTCTGGTAGCATATGATCTATGTAACTAAATTAAAAAAGCATTCTCCAATAATAGCCTTGATAATCAAAAAGCCAAAAAGCACACCATGCTGGACCCAGAATAGAAGCAAATCCTTAGCTGCCCGCTGCATCAGTGGACAAACATATATCTTCTTTGGTACTGAATGGGCTTGGCCACACCACTCATTAAAATCTTGCAAGAATGCCTCCTTGATCCTCATATTCTGGTGAACCTCCCTTGACAACCTGGTATGTTGGTGTTTCTCCCTCAAACCAGACATGGCCTGTGCAATTGATTGTGAAAAGTAGTGGCATGGGAATGATGTACAAGGCAAAATTCAGTTAACCAACCATCACTTGTAACTGGTGCAATGTAACCTTCCTAGCCCCCCAGACATGATTTTAAGGCATGGGAAAAAGTGTTAACCTTTTCCAATGGGTACCATGTGACCCCGGCGACAAAGTCCAACTCAATCCCTAGGAGCTCAATAGTAGTTGCAGGCCCAAAAGTCTTATCCTGAGCTCCACCAAATGTAATTAGTTCCTGGAAACACTGCAAGACTTCAGCACACTCCTCCATCTGAGCAGAACCCAGAAAAAATAGATAATCAAAGTAGTCCAACACTCACAGACGGCCCGACTTATGCCTAAAGACCCACTCAAGAAAAGGCCTGAATTTCTGAAAATAGGAGCATGCAGACCATAGACATTCATTTATCAAAATAGAATGAGTGCTCAAATTGAAAACTCAGAAGAAGGAAGTCCTCTGGATGCACAGGGAGCAAGCGGTAAGCCAAATCTAATTCTGACTTTGCTAAAGGAATTCATAGCCCCAATTCCTGCAGTATCTTAATCACCTGGTTCAAAGAAGCATATTTGAATGAGCATACTGACCCCTAGGTGATGTTAAGTTGGGAATCAATCTGTATTCTCCAGGCTCTTATTTGGGAACTACCTCAGGGAAGAGCAGACAAAGTTGTTTAATGGGACTGAGGCAAAGGGGCTTCCATCCCTCCCAGACTCATCTTCTTGAGGATCTTAGCCCTAGCCATTGTAGGACTAGACATGAGCCACTGCTGATTTCTACAACAGGATACACCAACACAGCCCTATTCTGGGAATCTAAAGCCCTCTTTTCAACCTTCATACAATGCTTGGGCTGCCGTGTGATTATTGGACTCATTGAGCAATGGGTCCATGGTCAACCAATTGACTGGTGAGGGACTTTGTGCATGAGGGGGTGATCAGTCCTGTTTCTTGGCACATCTGTCCATGTACATTCTGAAGCACTTGGACTCTGGGTGCGCTGGCAGGCCACATAGTAAGCAACAATGCTTGCACTTGCAGGTCCCCGGGGACCCTGTACAGGATAATTTGTTAAAGTCCCAACATGAACCTTTCTTCTCCCGTGCTCCTGAGCTGCCAGTTGACACGAGCTTGCTAACAAAGGGATGATTCAGAGTAGCATCACTGTTTTGCAGCTTCATGACACACAGCCAAGTGTTTACATCAAGCTGATCCCAAGTTAACATGAGCTCGGTGGCCTTAATCCTCCTGAACTCATTTTCATAATCCTTCCAAGCCGTGCCACCAAACACATCATGTGCACACACTATTCTATTCTGGTAGCACATGATCTATGTAACTAAATTAGTAAAGCATTATCTAATAATAGCCTTGATAATCAAAAAGCCTTTCACCCAATTTACCAATGTTTCTTCCACTCTCTTTCTGTAACGCTAATGGCCTCTTCCCTTTTAGCAAGCAAAACAAATAGGAGGTACCCCTGATATTTTGCAACAGGGAAGGGGGTTAGAACAGTAGTAAAATAGGAAATCCCTGTCTAGGCAAGACAGCAGATAGCTGGTTTTAGTACTTGTGGAAGTGGTCTAGTTTGAGAGGGATAGTAAATTATACCATTTTCTATAGGGGCAGATATACCTACTAGGTGGTGCCCTATACTACAACTTAATGAACTTACAAACGTACTAAAATATACCAAACAGAAAAGGTTTTTTGTCGTTAAAAAATGATCATCAAGATTTATTTACCTCCCAATTGGGTTACAGTCTAACATGTTATCACAATTTAAAAAAAAAACAAAAAAAAAACAATTAAAAGACCACATAACATGGTTGTACAATTTCATAAAACAAGTCAAAGATTTTAATCAGAAAACAGTCTACGACTGTTTTCTGATTAAAATCTTTGACTTGTTTTATGAAATTGTACAACCATGTTATGTGGTCTTTTAATTTTTTTTAAATTTTTTTTTAAATTGTGATAACATGTTAGACTGTAACCCAATTGGGAGGTAAATAAATCTTGATGATCATTTTTTAACGACAAAAAACCTTTTCTGTTTGGTATATTTGAGTACGTTTGTAAGTTCATTAAGTTGTAGTATAGGGCACCACCTAGTAGGTATATCTGCCCCTATAGAAAATGGTATAATTTACTATCCCTCTCAAACTAGACCACTTCCACAAGTACTAAAAACAGCTATCTGCTGTCTTGCCTAGACAGGGATTTCCTATTTTACTACTCTTCCCTTTTTAAGGCCTATCCACAATCTGCTCAAATATGTTCACATAACTCCCCTTCCAAATTTATTTTTCTTTTACTTGCATTGCTACATGCCTGCCCAACTAATCATGCTCAGACTGCACATCCCCCAAATCAATAGCCAGCAATGGTGTGATACCTATTAGTGTGGATTCCTGAGTGGAAGGGGATGCCTTTACTGCCGCTGGGTCCGCAGCAGGCACGCTGCTAGTCAGCAAAGTGACCAGAGCTGAAGTTCCCTGATCCACTGGGTTAAGTTGCGGGGAACCAATGACCATTGCCACTGCCACAGGCGAGAAACCCTGATAGAGTTGCAGCCCCTGCACTACCAAGTTAATTTAGAGCACCCCACTGACTCTTGCTGCAGGTGCCACACCCACTTGATGATGAGGAATTTATAAAGCACAACAAATACCCTAGGGTGACTAGACTTGCATTCCCTGACATACCGTACTGTCAATGTGGGCCACCAACCTCCTGGCCCTCACAACATTATCACTGTCTGCCACACCGTCAAGCTCTGCCCCCAACATGGGAATGTGCAACATTTCCACCTTAGAAAGCCAAAGCAGCACACTGGCTAAGTTAGCTACCAAACTGGGCTGCCGAGGGCCCCCGCTGGAGTAACCCTAATCATCCAACAACTGTTACAGTACTGACAATACTACCACTCACAGCTGGCACCACAAGAGGGGAGCCACCACCCTGTTATATTCCCTCACCAGTGCTAGCTGCCAGCGTGGTCCGTGTGCCGCCCACAGCAAATGTCGCCAACCCCTTCAGGGTTCCCTGCACTACTTCTGAAGCAGGAGAAATGCCCCCCTAGATGCAACCCCTGATCTCTTAGACTCTTTGCGGTAAATACCCGTTAGTACGCAACTTTTAGTTTACGTACCATTACAATGCAAGCGTAACAACGTATGCGCTGTAACCACGCTTAGCCTTTACTACGCATGCTATTACTTCAAATGCGTTGTTACAACGCATGCGTTGTAATGCGTGTATGACTGCTCCCGGATTTTGAGGCAGCGATGACGGCAGTGGGGAGTGAAGGATTCTGGCGGAGGACTGGATTGGATGATTGCAGTGATCACGGGCGAGGAGGCAGCCATGACGGCAGTGGGGAGTGGAGAATTCTTCGAGGACTGGATTGGATGATTGCAGCGATGACGGGCGCTTGCTGCTGAGGACAAGGGACAAGGGAGGTGCACAGAGGAGAGAGAGGTAAGAGGGGCTGTGTTTTGTGTTTGAGGAGTACTGTGAGTCGTGCAGTGTAGTGTTTGTGTAGGGGACGGACTGGGGGTAGGATAGGGTCGTGCTGGGGATAGTGTTTTAGGGTTTAGGGTAGTGTTGTAGTGTTTGTGTAGTGTAGGGTAGTGTTTTAGCATTTAGGGTAGGGTCAGAGGGTCGTGTAGGGTAGTGTTTCAGTGCAGAGGACGGACTAGGGGTAGGGGTAGGGTCGTGCTGGGGGTAGTGTTTTAGGGTTTAGGGTAGTGCAGGGTAGTGTTTTAGGGTTTAGGATAGTGTTGTAGTGTTTGTGTAGTTTATGTAGTGTTTTAGGGTTTAGGGTAGTGTCAGGGGGTCATGTAAGTTAGTGTTTCAGTGTAGGGGACAGACTGAGGGTAGGGGTAGGGTTGTGTTTGGGGAAGTATTTTAGGGGTTAGGGTAGTGTAGTGTTGTGTAGTGTAGGGTAGTGTTTTAGGTTAGTGTTGTGGAGTGTGTGTTATGTAGGGTAGTATATATGGATGTAGAAATTAGCATAGTGTTGGGGGGTTATTTTTTTTAATGTGTTGTAAATTTATGCAGGGAATTGGCATCCATTGTAAAGACATTTCCTATGCCTTTTAAAGCAAATGCAAAGTAATGGAATTCATTAAAGAAAAATGCGTTGTAACGGTACTTGCTAACTAAATACAATGTTGTAAAAGTATGCTTTGTTTTAGTTTGCTAAGTATCGTCATATATTCCTTCTTCGCCAGTGCCAAAGGTTTGCTGGGCTGCCCCACATTCACCTGCTGCCGCAACAGGGCCAAGGTTTCCACCAATTCATCTATTATATGCATTAAAGCCTCAATATCCTCCTCAGTTAGTGGGCGCTTTGACCCCCCCTTCACACTACTAGGCATCCTTTGTCAAAGGCTTACCATCAGACACGAAAACGTTTCCTAACACTCAAAGGACAGTCAAACAACCTTAGGCTTTGAAGAAGCACTACAACAATACCAAAATCTGGGGTCCCTCAAGCACTCGCTAAGCCTGGACCACCAATCCAAGGAGTGTGAGTCAAAAAACAGTGGCCGGGTCTAGACTGATACCTGCCTAACACATCCCACAGGTAAATGCCAACAGAACCACCAAAAGGTACTAGCACCTTTGATATTAGGGGGATCCCCCTCAAACATTATAAATCAAAAATGTGGCCCTAAAAAACAGGTAAAACTCCCACAAAGTAAAGGTTGTGCCAAATACAGTTGGCCGCACTGAGCCTCTCTCACCCACTGACAGGACAGGAGAGAAAACTGCCAGAACAGGATTGTGGCAACATAAAGAAAAAGCACTCAAATCAAGTTTTAACTAATATATACTGCCCCCACTTGGCCCCCTTGAGCGTCCCTCACCTACAGAAAACTGCGCCCCCAGCAGGCAGCCATCTGTTCTGCTAAGACAGATCTGCATGGCAAGAGGAGCACGCCAACGGTATGTCTACAGACTAACAAAAAGAGAAAAGAAACAATCTTGGGTTGAGGTGAGCAGCCCCAGAGGAGCAGCATCCATCCTGTAGTGAAGAAAAGAGACCTGATTGCTGCTTTGCTGGCCCTTTTATGGGTGGAGTGTGCCTCTCCCCAAGAGGTAACAGCCCTGGATGCACTATAAGTGCCGGCCTGGCTAATCAGGTACCTGCCTTCTCTGGAAGGCTGCAGCACACGACACCGCTACCCCCAGTTCCGGCCAGGGAATACCAACATATGGATGGCACCCCCGAAATGGGGGACCTTTTGTCAGAAGCACTTCCCTTGACATATCAACGAAAGACACGTATACGAGGCCTATGCACATAAAGGAATGTAATCTCTTTAATAGGGCAGTACCTGAAGCCAGTACTCCATCCCCAGAAGAGAAGACCTGAAGATGATGTCTGCAAGAGCCAAGGCAGTTACCAGTTTTTATATTTGTACATCAGTTAGAACAGCAAATCATCAATAATTAAACTTGTGAAATTAAATATTGGGAAGTAACAGCGAAACAGGCAGAGAAAGCCCCTGCTAAAGATTCCCCTTGTGAACATCCATGGTATTAGAGTGATAGAGCGCGCGAGGTCACCCAACCAATAATTTCGCCGTTTCCGGCTTTGGGCCCATATATTTCAATTCACAATATACATTGACCGGGTGACTTCACGGGCTGCTACCAATTTGTGTGAATTCCCTACTGTTATTACTCAGCGTACCCGACTTACCATCCACCGACACGGGTACCTATGACCACAACGGATCAGGGAGCTAGCTGTAAAGGAAAGGCAGCAAAATACAAACTCAAAATGACATTCAATACTGTTGTAAATGACCACGGACAACTGGAAGTTTTAAAATCTTTATCTAAAGTTCGTTTTCTTCTAGCATGAGATTTACAAGAATAAGGCAATCAATAATCAAGATAATGAAAAGTACATAACTATAGAGAAATAAAGTCAGGGTAATCATAGAAATGCTAATATGAGATGCAACAGAAAACGCTATGCATTCAGGGTAAAAGTTCTTTGGACAGTTTAAGTAAGGCCGTTCTAGACCATATCAGAAAATGACAAACTGCAATGCAAAATATGATTTCTAAAAGGTAGGGTAACATGGGAACACGTTATGAAAATATGCAATGAATTTACGTTTCAATAATTGCGGCAAAAGCATGGAAAAATCAACATATGCAAAGGTGTGTCTTTATTAAAGCAAAGGACAGAAAAATAGAAAGGTGCAAGGTTTAAAGAGTTTAGAGCAATATTTACCTAGACTGGTGTGAAAACCAAACCCTGGCCACGGGTCAGTTAAGGACAGGAAACCCTCAAGGAAGGATACCCCTCAGTGGACAGCAGGTGCAGAATGGACACCCAGGACAGGACAGGAAACCCTCAGATTAGGAATCAGGACAGGACCTCAGGACAGGAACCCCTCAGGACAGGACCGCTCAGGACAGGACCGCACCCGCAGTTTGGAAGCAACGCCTGCGCTCCACCCTCTCTGCAGCTATCGATCAAGACCCCGATTGGGTCAGCGAACTCCCAGCAAAGTGCTTCGCCAGCACTTTAAGGTTCAGTAGAACCTTAGTCTATGGTCAATTTCGGACAGAGTGCTCCGCAGCTCTCTGTATCTTCAGTCACCTATTGAGTACGATGGGTCAGTGACAGGTCAGCTAAACCAGACAAGTCGGACAATTTCCCTAGGTGAACCCAGGGTAGATATACAGTTTTGGGACGGTGTACCACCCCCCAATGTTGCAAAGTGTCAGAATCCCTCAATTTGGATTGGTCCTAAGGTAGGATTTGGGTAACACACCAATCAGAACACACTATTAGGATGCCTACTTTGCATCTCAGGGTACCGCCTAGCGAGATTGGGGTTCTCACGAGAAAAGTCCAGGGAAATACAGTGACAAGTGTACATTGTTTCAAAATGGGGACACATGACTCTGTCCTGCTGAGTTCGCAGGTCAGTTTCTCAGGAGCATCTTGCCCATCCCTGCCAGCTGGCTAAGTTCCACCAGCCAAGGTTGATTTCTCCCCAGGCGGACGGTCATGCGCAATAAGGACTTCCAAGATGGCATTCGGCTCAGTCAGACCCCCATTTCCCGCGGTACATGAAAAGTAAGCGAGAACAAATTAATACATAGAAATAACGATATGAAAACACATCATTGGGTTTGTACTTTCAACTTATCACAGAAAAATATACTTATGCAGTCTAAATGTTAGCTACATATATACGAGCACAAGAGCAGTGGCACGAGCAGTACCACGATACTGGCAAAGCTATGCATTACGCATGCGCAACTATTTCCCTCCAAACCTGCAAACACATCAGGACACGTGAGTGTGACTGACGCATGCGCAGACACTTATTTCAAAGCAGCGGCCATTTTTAGGACTCAAATTAATCGTATTAGGAAAACACATAAGCAAGCTTCATGGACTTCATTTAAACATGAAATAAACGTTAGTAAGACGTACAAATTATTACGTTGTTACACATGAACGAGGTTCATGAATTCGGCAAGTCGCAAATGGAAAGCTTTGCTTCATCAAGAGCATAGGTATTAAAAAAAAAATTGTCGAAATAAACCTCATAAAACAAGCAAATAGCTCATAGGAATTCAACAAAAGAAATTAGGAAACACCAACTTTAAATTAGTTCTGGATGTCCCAGGTATGCCTGGGACATCCAGAACCACTCTTCAGAACACTCCTGGACCTATGGGCGTTACAGAAGAAGGACATCCCAGCCACCAGTGGACTGCCCTGCTGCTTGAAAAACTGCCTTGCTATCTTAGAAGGAAGAACTGAACCTGCTTGCCTTCATCCCAACCTACCCAGAATGACTCCAATGGTAAATTGGCTGACCTCCTCTGTGAGCTACAAGGATTAAACAAGCTTCAAAGGCCTTCCTGCAGCTGACCTGCTGCAACTGAACCTGCCAAGATCTGCAACTGGACCCGTCTGTACCCTGCTGGCCTCTGCTAAAGTGTATCCCTGATCCACAAGCGATGTCTCCTTGACCCTTGGATGGCATCAAAGTGTACTTGATCACCAACGTGAAGCTCCAGAAACAGTCTAAGTCAACCAGCAACGCAAGATCTGCACATTGCGCTACAGCAATGACAGCCCAGGACCAACATTAACATAAATCTGCAGCAACGACCATCTATGATACTTAACTGGCATTATGTGCTGCAGCAATGACCATCCACAACACCTCACCTAGTCTTCGTGATTAAGCGAGGACCATCCGCAATGCTCAAACTGTTCAGCATGACCTCCTCCAATGTGAACAGAACTCTTTGCACTGGACTAAGGACGGTAACTTTTGAGTGGGACTAACCAGGTCCCTGTACCTGACATCACCTGCTCCATCGCAGTGAGCCTAAACTTGTGACTTTCCACTGGTCTAGCATGACTAGATGACTGCAAGTGTCGCGTTTGTACTTTTAGGTGCTATTTTCATTTGAAACTATGAAACCAAATATTTCCAGTACAACTGATTGGATTTTGTCATTCTGGTACCATTGTATTTAGCAAAGTGCAGTCTATTTTACTAATTAGCCATTAAATATCTTATTACTTTGTAAATGTGTTTTGATTGGTTGCTCGGGGATATAATTATTGATTTTTCAAGACCGCATATGCTTTAAGGCTGTGGTGTCCAATGTAATGCAATGAGGCCCAATTATTAACATTTTTAGTATATCCACGTATACTAAATTATCATATAATATATTGACATAGCGAGTGGGTATCCTTAAAACAAGAAATTGATCCAACCCTCTTGGAGCTACGTTGGAATTGTCTGCCTTTATCCAAAGGGCACTGGCATTGGTGTCTTATTGAAGAAGAGTCATAGCTGTGACACTGAAATCTTAGTGAATACACACTTGTTTTATCCAGTGTGAGTATGCAGAGCATTAAAAAATGTTCAACAGTCACATCCATGAAAGCGTTAAAGGCTGTTCACATAAATAAATCCTCCTAGAAATGTATATTTGAAGAGTTTCTGGATACGCACCTAAAATAAATGTACATAAAACAAATCTAAAGAGAAATGCTTTACATATTTAGGGCCCGATGTAGGTAAATATGAAATACCGATTCCTAAATACCGAATTTTACCAACAGTATTTAGAAATCGGTATTTCATATGTAGCTAAAAATTCGGTAAAAAATACAGAATCGGTAAAATTTGTTATTACGTAATCGGTAATACCGATTCGGTAATAAGGAATCACCTTCCCATTCATTCCTATGGGCCTGGAGGCCCATAGGAATGAATGGGAAGCCATTCACTATTAAAGATTCGGTAAATACCGAATCGGTAATAGGGGAGCATATTCAAAGGTGGCAGGATGTCACATTGACACCCTGTTGCACCCCTGTGCATGTGTTCAAATGTGGCACACATACATGCCCTAAGGGTATGTATGTCTGCCACATGGCACTGAGAAAAAAGCTAAACATTGCTTTATTTGAGGTATTCGGTATTTACCACCAACTTGTAGTTGGTGGTAAATAACGAATCTTGATAGCAAAAATGCACTCACTTGAGTTCCATCTACATAGCTTTTAAGGATTCTGTAATTTACCGATTCCAAATAAGGATTCTGTATTTTACCGATTCTTTAAAATAAGGAATCAGTAAATTACTGAATCCATAAAATGTGCCTCCTACATTAGAAAAGGCTAAATACCGGTCGGTAACGGGATAGTTACCGATTTTCAGCCGTTACCGACCGGTATTTACCTACCTACATACGGCCCATAGTGTTTATCCTGAAAATCAGGTAGGAATCTGGTCATCCTAGGAGTACCTTGAGATCTCTTCTTCTAAAGGTGGACAAGCTAGAGAAAACATAGAAATAATAATCCACATTTGTAAAGCGCACAATCACCCGTAAGGGTCTCTAGGCGCTGGGGGCCGTCGGTAAGATTAAGCAAGCTATTGCCCAGAGTCACAGGGTGCTGGGCTAATCTGCCGCCGGTGCTGGGGATCGAACAGTGATCCCCAGATTCCAGAGTCAGTCGCCCTAGCCGCGGCACCACACCTCTTCCATGCCAGAGGTGTCCAGAGGTCCAACTTGGCTTTAACGGCCAAAGCAGAAGCGGAGTCACTAAGGAAATTAATGATCTCATTACGATCACTGGTCATGGCCTAAAACATCCACATTCTGATTTTCACTCACACCCTCAACAGATTTATTTCTACTCCCTCACAAAAATACATTGAGGGCCCAATTCCCAAACTGAATTTCGTAGTGTATTTAACAAACTTAGGGACATATTTACAAGCTCCTACTGGTGGCGTTAGGGGCATCACCTTATACAAAAGGCAGTGTTAAGGGACTTAACATGGCTTAACGCCACCTTGTAAATTATGCATCCTTTCTCGCTATACTTAGTGTGAAAGGAGTGGGCAATGGGTAATACGGTGCGCGTTCCACCGCAACACCCATCGATTTTGACACTGCCAAAAATTTACAAGAGCAGCATAAATATGGGACAGCACCAAAATTAAGACCAGGGAATACCTGGTCTTAAACAGGCCCAGCAAGGGTAAATGTTTCATTTCTCCTCCTTTTTTCTGTTTCTATGTGTACTGCGTTGTGAATTACAATTTATTTTTTATTAATTACAGTTTTATTATGTTGTAGATATTCTTTTTTTAAATTAACTGTTCAAACATTTTTAAATATAAAGATCCCATATGTACTTAATGTAAAGTAAATTATGTTTTTTAATGTCATCAAACAAATGTATTTAAAAAAATTCATATTTCTCAGGTACCGTACGTCCACAGATTTGGAAATATAGATGGGCTGCTACTCTATGGCTTTTTGTTCTCGGTCACGTGATCAGAACAATGGATTCAACAAAATTGTTACAAATTATTGCCCATATGTACACCCCTCCATTGTCTTTGTTAACATCAGTGTGAACATATTTACAAGTATATATCAAGCACCTTATATCTGCTTTTCCCAAAATTTGCCTATTTTACCAGTTTCGCAAATACGCGAATTTGTGGAACAGATTCGCAAATTTACACCCAAACCTTGCCTGCTACCTTAAGACACCATCCTTCCACATGGAAAACCACACCCAAAAGCGGTTTCCTCTCAGCTGAAATCGCTGGAAGGAGGATTGAGAACCAGCATAGCTGTGATTTTAGACAATGGCAGAAGCTACATCGCCCGTCTGAGATGAGAATCCACAGCTTGTTGAGGATGAAGAAAAAGACACACCACCTTGCAGAAGAAAAAATGATGTGTGGACTTTTCTATAGCTTCAGGGGAAAGGAAGGTAACAGAAAAATATGTCAAGTGCACTATTTGTGGCAAGCAGTTATTCAGAGGCACTGTAAAGAAGTATTTGCATGGGACAAGTTCTATGTGGAAGCACTGATCCAGCGCTCTCACCAAAATATTGCACAAATGACACTATCTACTACCACAAAACTTACACTACAACACTAGGCCCATATCAACAACAGAGCGACTGAATCATGAGGCGATAAGATCTAAATATGTTGTTTAAACTATCCACAATAATCAAGACCAGCTTGTCATTTTAGAAAGTTTATTTAAACACATCTAGAAAAACTCAGGTTTTGGTATTTTATTAAGCAAGCATTAGAAAATGTCATAAAGAGAGGTTTATTCAGAATTAATAAAAAGAGCATAAATCAAGAATTATTATTCATTAGCAGAAATAAGTAAAATTAAGCATTTCCAAAATCCTAACTATCTCTTTGTATCTACTCTCATCACCTAGAAATAAAGTAATTAATAAAAACTCCTTTCCTCACGTGTGAAGTCCATCAGCATAACACGTCCTCCAGAATTCTCGAGCGTAAGCCAACTATCTGTTCTCTGAACTCTTTTTTATACCCTAAAATAAGCTGAGCTAACTATTTTTCACATTCCAGCAGACAAATTCTAGTTCTCCATTGGCTGAGCTACCTCGTGCCACAGAAAACTGTGACACCTCCTTCTCACATGCCCGGGCAAATTCACTAGTTCATTGTTCATGTAGAAGTCTTGGCAGCATTTCCTCAGGCTGCTACAATTTGTGTCGAAGGAAATTCAAGCAATGCAATTTTTGTCACGTCTCTTCTTTTCAACCTTGAGCTTGTCCGCTCTAAGCTCCCGTGGCACGTTAGCAAATTTCTCCACAGAGTCATCTTTTTAGCAGTTCATTCCAAAACCTTTCAAAATAAAAGCTCAGAGGCTTTTTCCATCCTTCTCAGAATTATTTTCTCTTGTGCCATTTTCATCATTAGGCCTCTTTCAGAAAGCGTCATTTTTCTGCCCCACCTCTCTTGCGCCACTTTTAAAAGTGCACTATTTTTCTGCAGCCATCTCTAAGCTCCATTTGTAAAACTATTATATAAACAAACACAAAGAATAATTAATGAAAGAAATACAGTTTGTTCTGTTATCACCCATCATTGCGAATAATTAACCCATTAGTCTAAATTACCTAGCTGTAAAGCACAAATAAAGCAGCATTTTATATTTACCATTCTTCATTTAATCCAGCAGGATTCTTTTATGCACCTATAGAGAATAGAGTGACACCACATAGGCAAGGAAAGCAAAATAAGCACATGCCTTTATTTAAAAACAGCTGCTATTAGTTATGACATGACAATAGACAAGATTAATTTATTATTTTCCACATACATGAGAATGCAACATAATGCACATTTATGAGCACACATGTGAGTTTCCCGCGTGTTCTTTAATGTAATGTAACTTTAATCTAGGTTGAATTAACACACACAGCACAAATTGTTAGCATTATTAATTTATTTATGGAAGTGTGACTTCACGAGTTGAAATAAAAATTATTTCTGAATCTCGCTTCATCAACTCCCCCATCTGGTGATTTTAAAATCACCAAACCACACCAAAAATGTTATCAAAAATTTTATCTAAGATGAACATGATTCAATTTCACCTGTGTTAGTATTTCTAAAGACTTATCTCATCAGTTTATCTACAATTCTCATATTGAGTTTTAAGAAACCCCTCTAGTTCTAATTCTTTCTGTTGTGTAACATGCAACTGAGCTTCAATAAAAGTGTCGCAAAAACTATAACTAATAAAGTGTCAGTATCTTGTTTGTCATATTAACCTTAAACTTCTCCTTGTTAATTTCTAAAAGAACAATAACAACCTAAATTAACCAAAGCATAATTATTAGGAACATATATATCAGAGACATCTTACAACATTTATTTAAAAGTAAGCATCTTGAATTGCTTTTACCAAAAACATGAAAGTAATTTCATTAAGCTTGCAAGGAAAAATAAAACAAAATTTAAAAAAAATTTGTCTAAATTTTCTAAAAATTTCTAACACAATTTTCTAAAATTTTCTAAAATTTCTAACACCCCCCTTTTTCAATTTTTTATTTTTTATTTTTTTATATATATACTCTTAAACCTTCTAACAGTTTTTCTTCGACCTAATGTCACAAATTAATTTTTCAGCTAACAGTATTTCTTCGACCTTGTGTCATCTAATACATTTTCTTCAGCCTTATGCCAAAAACAGAAACCCTAAAAATTTAACAGGTATGTACTTCAATCATTGTCACTTTTGTTTTCAATCTCTTTCTGACTGAAACTATTTACCTCCATTACAGGTATCACTTCTATTTTCTTTCCTGCCTCACTTTTCTTTTCAGAATCTTTTTGACTTGATATCTCATCAATCTGTTCCTTTGATCTGTTTACCAATTTGAATTTTAGGCCTTCATTTTCTTCTGGCCAGTTATCACTTTTTCTTGGTAATTTCTTCTTTTGCTTGGTCACATTACATTCTGTTCTCCAAGCTCCTTTTCTGAATTTTCTTATTTGAGAATTTTCATCACTCTCATCAGTTTCAGTATCAGAAATTTTCATTCTGGACTCAGGTACTTCTTTACTCAGCAGCTTCACTCCGTTAGGAACATCATCTTTGTAGCTGGTACTTGGCAATTAATTTCCTTCTTCTTCAATTACCTTCAACTTCCCAGTTTCAGAATTCCTGTTCCTGCTTTCAGAGCTTCTTTTCTGCTTTTCAATACTCTCCTGGTCTTGAATCACAATCTGATTACATTCTTCTTCTGCTTCTTTTTCTGGCAGTTCTCCATCATTTTCTGAGTCTGTCACAATTTTCAAGTCTTCTTCATTCAAGGCTTGTTTTTCAATTGAATTCTCCAGATGTCGACCAACCTGTCGATCTTCAAGATCTTGATTCTTTTCATGCTCTTCTTCAGAATCTGAATCAGCAATGATGACACTATCCTCATCAAGATTTTCAGGTGTAGATACACGAAAAGTATGGCCAGTGTCAATCCACCTCTTCAGTCTTTTGCACTTCTCTGCATTTGTTGTGACAAGACTGACTGGCCTCCTTTTCTGCCACCTTGGCACTAGAGAATTTCTTTTTAGACGAACCTTTTTCCTGATCCTTTCACCTGGTAACAGATCAAGTGCTTGCTCTTTTTCTCTTGTTTCCACTTCAGTTTCATCTTCATCAAACACAGAGATCATTTCATCTGATAAATTCCTGAGGTTCTCCAAACTGATGCTATCATTGATAGTCATCATTCTTTTCTCTAGTATGAATGTCTGTCTCATGACCTTGTCCATCATAATATCACGTGGACTTAAATCTGTCTTTTTATCAGTAGTACTTCTCAGAAACATCAAAACAAGTGGAAGGACATCTGTCCACTTTGTACCTGTAGTTAGGCACATTTTTGCATCTCTGTTCTTTATAGTACCATTCTCATGCTCCTCAACATCTGAAATTTCTAGTCTGTCTGTACAGTAGAGCAGTCTGTTTTCAATATGTTTTCTGCCATCTGATAACTTTGCAACAGTAATTTCATCATCATGTCTCATCTGAAATGTTACAACCCATTTTGATATCAAACAGATAATCACAAAAATGTAGCACAGTTTGTCATGTATTGCCATCTCAATGAAATCCATTTGTAATCTGGTCAATGAACCACTCTCCTGTAATGCTGTTCCCAATCTCACAATTGTTTTCTTAATTGTGTTCACTTGCTGACAAGTCAGACACCTCTGGTAAAGAAATTCTACAATTCTATGGTACATTCTGTCCATGTCAGTAATCATGTTATTTAGTAAAACTACTCTGCCATCTTTGTGTGTCCAAATCTCATTCTCATCTTGCTGTCTATAATCTGTTCTTAACCATGTGTTTCTCAACCATGTGTTTTTCTCCTCATGAATTGCTTCATCTTGTAAGTCCTTGACTACTTGCCATGTTTCAACTACAGATGTTAGTATTAGTGAACTCAAAGCATGTTCTTCATTCATTTTGTATGCTGTACATATCACGACAGCAAACCTTTCTGCCAACTGAATGTTATCAATCAATCCTTTAATTAAATTTGTATTTCTGAAAAGTGAACCTGCAAAAGTCAATGTTTCAATCTGTTGATCAATTGTGTCCTTTACTTTGATGTCTTCACGCAAAAGAACATCATTTTCATACCAATATTCTGGAAGTGCATCTATTCTTTTTAGACTGTTTTCTTGTTCTATATTTAATCCTGTATCTGTATTGTCTGTCTGTTCATTAACAAAAATTTGCAATGGCAGTGAAGCCATCTCAATCTGCTGAATCAATACCTGTCGCTGTATTTGTAGCTGTTCATTCAGCTCATTTATTTCAATCTCTTTTTCCTTTGAGCATAATTTTGACTCATCAGGCTGTGTCAATTCAATCAGATCAGTATCAGACTTCTCACTTGCTAGAACTGAAGTCATCTCTGTTTCTTTCTGAGTTGCAATCCCTACTAATTCAATTTCAAGTACAATAGAATAAACTTTTGCAGTAAAATTTCAGAATTAAATGGGACTTTTAAAACTGTGGAACTAATTTCATCTTTTCCAAGCACATGGACTGTCTCTGTTTCCATAATTTTCATGGACTCCTTTATATCATTTGATGAATTCACATGATCAGGAATATTAATTCCAGAAATACTAGGCATTTCATCATGCTTTTCTGTCACATCAATTTTAGTAGAAGTCTGAGCTGGCACTCTATCAATCTGATCTGGAACTTTTGACGTTACATTAACCTGTTCTGGGGGTCTTCTTGAATTCCTGTTCTGATCAATATTTACAACATCATTTTTACACTGATCAATATTTTCTACTCTGACACTTTTATTATTTACATTCGCTAATTTGGGAATCTTTAATTTACTCTCACATTTAGCAACAACCTTTTTCATTTTCTTATACCAGGAAGACATTTTCTTTAGATAACTTTGTAAATGTACTCTCAAAATTTTCCTTACAGTATTTGCTGATCAATTAATTAATTATTTTAACACTATCAGTTGTAGAAAACCTTATAACTCGATCAATTTAATATATCTCCTAATCTACCTGTATCACTAATTTTAATAAACCTGTAAAGAAAAACATGAATTTGCAAAAACACAATATAATATTTAATTTGCAACAACAAAACACCTAAATATAATTTGGTATGTTTAAAATATTTTTATTTGCACTTACACACCTTTCTGCAACATTACCTGTAAAAAGAAAGCTTAATGTCTTTTTTTCTTTTTATTTATTAATGTGACACTGCTGCAAAACTTCAAACCACTCCCTGCAATCTCCAGCTTGAAAATCTGCCTTCCTCCACCTCACCACTACTGTACTTTGTTTAGCTGCTCACCAACACTCATTCCAATATCCGCAGCCCTTTAAATGCCTCCACAGCCTTTCAATGCCCCCACAAACCATGAATCACACCTCTGTGATAAAATTTATCGTTTTAAATCAGATCTGGGCATTCACATCAAAGAAAGAACAAAACTAAAAACACTTACAGTAAATCTTAGCTCAATTACAGCACTTGACGCTTGCCAGCTACTTCAAAACCTAAACACACATTAGCTGTGACAATAACAAAGCTGTAGCGGAAAAGAAAACCTAAAACCGGTATATTTATAAAATATAAACAAATTGCCAAAACTCTTCAGCCAATCACAATGTTTCACGTCTCTCAGATAGTCACAGCACAGCCTTTGCTTAGTTTAAATTTTTAATACTGTTGTTGTAGTATTTCTCCCCTCGTGTTCAGATATTAAATGCGTGCAAATATTTTCCACACACTTCCTTATAATTAACAAAGTGGTTGTAGCGAGGACAGTAATCAAAAACAGGACATTTACAACTAAAATTATTGTAGCGCTTCAAACAATCACAGCATCCTAAATGCCTCGATCAATCAGAACACTGGTTGGTCGTGTTGCTCCAGACACTTTTAGTCAATCAGTGCACGGTAGCCACACCCCTCAGGTACACACTCTGCCACTGCAGGCCTCTCCCTTCTTTTGTTGTGCAACACTCGTCAGTGACTTCATACAAGTAAGCTTTTCTTCCCTTTAATTTAATAGCGCAATCAAGAAGCGCTCAGCTCCTCACTTTTTAAATTGTGTGCAATGTTTCTCACTCATTAGCTGTGATACACTTTTCCCTTCTAAACAATAGCGCGGCAAGCTGATAATCTCCCTCTTTCTCGCGCGCTTGTCACACATTAGCTGTGACCCAAAAACAATAGCGCGGCGAGGAAGGGAATTTAAAGCGGCAATATTTACTTTTCACAATTTACTCGATAATAACTTTGAAGCAACAGCGTGTCTTAGCCAATTAAAACGCTGTTAGAGACACCTTTGGCCAATCAGAGTGCTTCATTTGCTCTTATACTCCCGACACCTCGGCGAATCAGAGCGCAGCTCTATTATGACGCGCTGGTCAATTTCTACCAATCGGAGCGCGGCGGCTTTAACACACCCAGCCACTGTAGCTCCAAGCTCTTTTCCCTCGCGCTTTCAAAACACCTATAAACTGAAATATAATATGCAGTGCTTTCTACAAGCACCAGTTTCAATTCGTCTTTCCCTTTAAAACAACAGCGCTACTAAGAAAGAAACAAAGCAAAATTTAATTTTTATATTTCGATGAGTCAGCTGAGAATCTTAAATTATTGTTCCTTAATTTAATTTAAACTTTGGGACACCTAAAATTTTACGGGCAATTGCTTTTAACAATAAAACGTTGTTAGCCAATTACAGCGCTGTTCAGTTATGACGCGACGGCATCCTAACCAATCAGGGCACAGCCTTGTCTTGAAGCTACGATATTTTAACCAATGAGAGCGCGGCGGCTGTGACGTAGACAGCCGCTGCAGCTGGCAGCTCTCCCCTTCGCTCCTCACACGGTAAACGGCCCCTCCCTTACAAAATGTATTTTAACAGAGCGCGCTATGCTCTTCCTTTTAAATAATAGCGTTTGGGAACAAGTAATTTTAAAATAAAACGGGCATTTATTTCGAGGACGCTTGTTTAAAACTAAGATTTTCAGCAGAAGACACTCCAGACGCTTTAATTAATCGGAGTGTAACTTTATTGTGACACGTTTGATTGCTTGACAGCTGTTTTTATTCTTTAAGCAGCGCGCTTACTACACGCATCTGTGTTTAATTCAGCAGTATTATTGAAATAAAGGGAACAAAGTGGAGGCTTAGCTAGTTACAGCATAACAACCCCTCAACCAATCAAGGGGCAGCTTTTCATTAACAAACCAGACGCTCTAGCCAATCCGAGCGCGGCTGTTTCTGACGTATGCAGCTGCTGCAGCTTCAGTCTCTCCCTCACACGATATCACTCTCTAAAATAGCCCCTCCTTCACAATTTTCGATCGTGTTTCTTTTCAATTGATTTAATCAGCGCGCAGTACTTTTAAGTGTATTTAAACACTACACAACACTTTATAAAGTCTTAGAATGGTACAGACTTTATCCTGAACTTTCCTAAGTACCTTACTTTTGGTACAATTTAGTAAATACATAAAACGGACTCATCCGCCTGCTTCTTCTAAATAGGATAGTTTTACATGCATTCAAGTATTCTCATTCTCGGAATAGAAGGCGCTATTCCCATAGAATATACATTTGCCAGTATAGTAATCTTTTTACTCTACCCTTCAAACAAGTAATTGTGAACTCATTTCCCTCAGAACGCACAACTAAGTGACTGTTCGAAAGTTCCACTTGAACATAACTTACAAAACAAACTCGCGCTTTCAAACAGAAAGTTTCCCTATTCAAACACACATGAAATCCGTACAGGACTCTCACCTGTTTATAGATATCATGCACCGTTAGCAAAATAACGACGTTATCCGTACAGGACTCTCACCTGTTTATAGATATTAAACATGTACCCGTACAGGACTCTCACCTGTTTATAGATAATCATGCACCGACATTACCTTACCACTCACTCAAGCTTGAATATATACTATTACTCTTATCACAGTGAGTTTTACAACAGGCTCATTGTCCCTATACTCATGCTGTTCAAATTTCTTAGATAATCCTCACTATACAACATTCACACCTAGCCCTAACATGTGTTGCACGGCCACAACACTGGTGATACACGGCGATATCACCTCTGAAACAGATCAAATGCCCTGTGTGACTACCTTCTCATCACACAATCTGTACCGGTACAACTCACATATAGCACAAAAACAAACTCAACATGTGTTAAACATCGATCCTATCAATATACCAACATATATGTGTCAAACATGTAACATGTATGTCAAAAACAACATATAAACCGTCCGATGGCTACCATGAAATTGATCCAGCGCTCTCACCAAAATATTGCACAAATGACACTATCTACTACCACAAAACTTACACTACAACACTAGGCCCATATCAACAACAGAGCGACTGAATCATGAGGCGATAAGATCTAAATATGTTGTTTAAACTATCCACAATAATCAAGACCAGCTTGTCGTTTTAGAAAGTTTATTTAAACACATCTAGAAAAACTCAGGTTTTGGTATTTTATTAAGCAAGCATTAAAAAATGTCATAAAGAGAGGTTTATTCAGAATTAATAAAAAGAGCATGAATCAAGAATTATTATTCATTAGCAGAAATAGGTAAAATTAAGCATTTCCAAAATCCTAACTATCTCTTTGTATCTACTCTCATCATCTAGAAATAAAGTAATTAATAAAAACTCCTTTCCTCACGTGTGAAGTCCATCAGCATAACACGTCCTCCAGAATTCTCGAGCGTAAGCCAACTATCTGTTCTCTGAACTCTTTTTTATACCCTAAAATAAGCTGAGCTAACTATTTTTCACATTCCAACAGACAAATTCTAGTTCTCCATTGGCTGAGCTACCTCGTGCCACAGAAAACTGTGACACCTCCTTCTCACATGCCCGGGCAAATTCACTAGTTCATTGTTCATGTAGAAGTCTTGGCAGCATTTCCTCAGGCTGCTACAATTTGTGTCGAAGGAAATTCAAGCAATGCAATTTTTGTCACGTCTCTTCTTTTCAACCTTGAGCTTGTCCGCTCTAAGCTCCCGTGGCACGTTAGCAAATTTCTCCACAGAGTCATCTTTTTAGCAGTTCATTCCAAAACCTTTCAAAATAAAAGCTCAGAGGCTTTTTCCATCCTTCTCAGAATTATTTTCTCTTGAGCCATTTCCATCATTAGGCCTCTTTCAGAAAGCGTCATTTTTCTGCGCCACCTCTCTTGCGCCACTTTTAAAAGTGCACTATTTTTCTGCAGCCATCTCTAAGCTCCATTTGTAAAACTATTATATAAACAAACACAAAGAATAATTGATTACAGAAATACAGTTTGTTCTGTTATCACCCATCATTGCTAATAATTAACCCATTAGTCTAAATTACCTAGCTGTAAAGCACAAATAAAGCAGCATTTTATATTTACCATTCTTCATTTAATCCAGCAGGATTCTTTTATGCACCTATAGAGAATAGAGTGACACCACATAGACAAGGAAAGCAAAATAAGCACATGCCATTATTTAAAAACAGCTGCTATTAGTTATGACATGACAATAGACAAGATTGATTAATTTATTATTTTCCACATACATGAGAATACAACATAATGCACATTTATGAGCACACATGTTAGTTTCCCGCGTGTTCTTTAATGTAATGTAACTTTAATCTAGGTTGAATTAACACACACAGCACAAATTGTTAGCATTATTAATTTATTTATGGAAGTGTGACTTCACGAGTTGAAATAAAAATTATTTCTGAATCTCGCTTCATCAGCACCAAAAACAGTTCATGAGAGAGTCTACAACCAGATGAGGCGAGCGAAAGCAGGTACAGCAGGACAGTCGACCTCTGTAGCAGGAATTAGAAGTACTATCACCAGCTGCAGTCATTACAATACCAGATGTCTGTGAGGAATTGTGTGACATGGTTATTCACTGCATGAAATGTCACATGCTTGTCACTGTAAAATGTCATCTCTGGGTGCATTCTTGATACAGTGAAGTAACTCTATTAGGTTTTTCTTTTTGCTTACAGTGACTACGTAATGTTTGCTGAGGAGTGGAGTCAGTTACTTTTTCCATTTCCTCATCCTTACCCTTTTGACGTTTTGTTAAAAGAAAAAGAAATTTAAAAAACTGTTAAAAAAACCTTCTAAAACCCCCACCTTTTTGTTAGAACCACCATCTACTCAAACAAAAATGTAACTGTGTTTTTAATGTATAAGTGAGTGTCTCGGTGTGACAGTGGGTGAATCAGTGAGTGCATGAGTGTATGCCTGGGGGTGTTCGTATGTAAACTAGTGATTACCTGAAAGTGTTAGCTTATGCATCAGAGTGAGCTTGGGTATGTCAGTGTATGCATTAGTGTGTGCCTGAGTGTGTTTTTGCTTAAATTACTGTTTGGCTGGCTCTGTCAGTTTCTGCATTATTGTATGCCTCAGTGTGTGTGTGTGTGTGTGCGTGTGTGTGTGTGTGAAATGTACCATCTGGTGTTTGTGCATCTTTCACAGGGCACGGTGCTGGTTGCAGCTTTAGCTGTTTTCCTCTGTCTGGCATGTGGTCATGTTAATGTGGCCATCTTATATGACTGGGTTTTGGGTGTGTTGGAGTGCTGGCTGCAACAACTTTGTGTGTGTGCAAGAGAGTGTGATGGAGTGTACTGTTCTTGTGGAAATGTGTAGCCTGCGGAAGATGGAGATTGAGTTTTTCTTGTCTCTAGATCATTGATACATTGGTTTTACATGTGTCATGTGTGCAAGGAAAGAAACTGATAACGTGAAGTGGTATGTCTTGTTTGCCCTGTGGAAGAGGAAAGGGGATGACATAGTGACGTGGTGCATCTGTGTATGCATGGGCTGAGTGGGCATGCTGAAGAGTTTTGAGCGTGGTTGTATAGATTTTTGGTGTCCCTGTTGCTGAGTGAAGCCTGCAAATTGACGACAGTTGTTGGAAGAATGGAGCCATAACGGGACCTATTTCTTTGTGACTGAAACATAGAGCTTAACATGAAACAAAGAACTATTACCTGGATGGCTCAAGACTCTTTTGCAACAAACAACACCTCTCTTCTTTTGTTTATTTGGTTCAAGACTCTTTTGTGCAGATTCTGCCTGGCAACAGGTTCATTAACTCATTCTTTTATATGTAAAGGTAGAACAGGAACAGTTGCGAAAATAATTCACTGAAGTTGAATGTCTCGCGAGAAATCATGCAGCAGAAAATACACACTTGAGAATTGTAAACATTTATCTTGAGCAAAATTTGATAGTAACTTGATTGTTTGCAAAAGCGAAAATAGTAATTCTTCGGGCGGTAAAATAAGAAGATTGAAATTCGAGTCATTGATGCACTAAGGGCCTCGTTTATGAGGCCTTGCATCAGTTTTGCGCTTCCGATGCGTCACTTTTTGTGACGCATCTGCGGCATAAAACATGCCTCCTGTTGCGCACTATTAATGAAGTGACGCATCTAAGCAGATGCATCACTTTGTAAACCTCAGCGCTACATTATACCTGTGTCAGGTATAATGTATGCAGGGGGGCGTTCCCCCGCAAAAAGCCTCAAAGAAGTGACGCAGTGAAATGTATGATATTTCACTGTGTCACTTCTAGGTTGCATCAAAATCTTGTGCCTGCCTCACAGCAGGCCCTTTGAAATGGGCCTTGTCCCATCTGAAAGGAGGCATTGCTGGAGATGCCTCACTTTTATGACACACTCCAGTAATGCGTCACTTTTGCGCTTACAGATACGTCAGGAATACTGACGTATCTGTAACTCCTTGCGACATGATGCGTCATACATTAAATATTGCGCATCAGGTATGTCACAAGGAGTGCGCACTGAGAAGTGACGCATCGCTGCTTTCACGCAGCGTTGAGTCAATTCTCATAAATGTGTCCCTAACTGTTTTCTGCATACGTTCACAACTGTTTTGACTGAGAATTGCGTTTCTCCTATTAACATGCCTAGAGAATCTAGATTTCATTAAAGACACGGAGGCTCAGATTATGCAATGACTTTTAATTGCAGATCCAAGCCAGTCGCATCACAATATAAAGGTTCCAATAAGAACACTGAGAAGAAGTAATAGACAAAACATAGCAACCATCAGCCTCTTTTAAATCAGGCGAAGAAAGAAGATGTAGTAGTTTCCAGAAAATTCGAAGTGGAGGATAAACAAAGAAGTCAACCGGACGGTCTCTTGGTGATGAAACATCCAAAGTAGTTTAGGTGGAAGGATTACCTGAAAGAAAGGAGACAATGAAAATTGTATCCTAGAGAAAGGGGTAATCATAAGTAAACAAATCCTGAAAAAGAATTGAATAGTCATAAATAACGTTTTAGTATAAACATAAAATACATCATATCATAATTAAGTCATACTTAGAATATAAATTATATATCCACACCCAAACAGGGAAGGGATGGGTGGGATAATGTGAGCCTCCGTGTCTTTAATGAAATCTAGATTCTCTAGGCATGTTAATAGGAGAATCGCAATTTCATTACAAGAACGGAGGCTACATTATGCATGTTGGTAGCCTTGTAAAACTACATTAGACATGTGATCAATAGGTTTACAATAATGTCTTGCAAAGGTATTAGCATTAGACCAGTCGGCAGCTTTAAGGATATCATCCAACTTACCTCCGGACCAAAGGGACTTACTTGCCATGGCACCTCTAACGGAATGAGCCTGAAATTTGGATATATCAATGATCGCCGACCTATAACAGTTTATTGATCTATAACTCAATCCTTTGTCGAAGAGTTCAGCGAGGAAGTTCACTATATCAACAATAGGTGCTTGAGTGGGATCCAAGTCCCTCTCCAAGCACCAACGAAACCAGCATTTCCAGATATTGTTGTATCTGTAGTGAGTTCCTGGTGCCCATGACTCTCTGAGGAGAGTAGAAGCTGACGACGAAAGTCCTGAGACTTCGTTAGATCTCCTGACACTCTCCAGGCAAGAAGGTTCAAACTCCCTGATAGGGTCATTAGGTGAGGATCCCCGTTTACGTCCGTAAGGCGATCTTTCAGGGAAGGAATGAGAAATGGAACTTCGAAGGTCAGTTCCAGAACAGTAGGGAACCACGCCTGTGATGCCCAGAAGGGAGTTACTAGGGCTAGAGAGCATCTGTCCTGCCTCACCTTCTGCAGGACTCTCTGGATCATTGCGAATGGGGGAAAGGCATAAGCATTGATCCCTGACCAGGGTTGGAGGAAAGCGTTCACTGCCTGTGCGCCGGGATCCGGCATCCAGCTGAAGTAACGGTCTAATTGAAAGGTGAGACGGCTCGCGAATAGGTCTATCTCGAATGGACCCCAATAGGAATTTAATGAGTCGAAGACAGCGACGTTCAATTTCCAATCGCTGTAGTCCGAAAGGAATCTGGAATTCCAGTCGGCAGAAATGTTCGACTTCCCTGGGTAATATTCTGCTCTGAGAGCAATTTTGTGTTCTAAACAGACCATCCAAAGTTTCTTTGCTAAGTTCGAAAGGTCAGCAGACTTGGTACCTCCCAAGCGATTGATGTAGGCCACTGCTGAAACATTGTCCATTTTCAGAACAACCGATCTGCCTTGAATTGAGTGTTTGAAACTCATAAGGGCGTATAGCCCGGCAGTAAGTTCCAGGAAATTGATGTGGTGAGATGACTCTTCCTGAGACCAGATACCACCCGTGTTCTGGTCTAGGAAACAAGCACCCCAACCATGAAGGGAAGCGTCTGATTCTAGGACAAAATCTGGTTCTGAACCGAAGATTGCTTTCCCATTCCAAGCCTCTAGGTTCTCTAACCACCAGTTCAGTTCTACTTTGGCCTCTATATCTAAGGTGATTCGGTCTTCGTACCAGAGACCGGATCTCAACGCTCTTCCTTTTATCCTCTGCAAAGCCCGGTAGTTCAGAGGGCCAGGGAAAATCGCTTGGATGGAGGAAGATAAGAGACCTAGAAGTCTCGCCAGTTCCCTTAAGGGGATGTCCTCCTGTCTTAGGACATGACGAATCTCTTTCTTGATCTTCGAGATTTTGGAAGGAGGTAGAAGGAGAAGACACTTGGAAGTGTTTAGAGTGAAACCCAAAAACTCTAGAGATTTGGAGGGGGTTAGAATAGACTTCTCTTTGTTGACAATGAAGCCTAGACTTTCTAACAGATTCATAGTCGCTTCCAGGTCTATAAGAATTTGAGGCAGATCTTGAGACAATATCAAAATGTCGTCGAGGTAAATGATAAGCCGAATTCCTCGTTCTCTTAGGAAAGAGGCTACTGCTCTCATTACCTTGGTAAAACACCAAGGGGCGGAGGAAAGTCCGAAGGGGAGAGCCTTGAACTGATAAAGATGATTTTTCCAGAGAAATTGTAGGTAAGGTTGATGTATTTCCGCCATCGGGATAGTGAAGTAGGCATCCTTCAAGTCTAGTTTTACTAACCAGTCTTCTTTTTGAAGAAGATCTCCTAGGAGATGTATTCCTTCCATTTTGAAGTGCCTGTAAACCAGAAATTTGTTGAGACCCTTCAAATTTATAACTGGTCTCCAACCTTTTCCTTTTTTCTCTACAAGGAACAGAGAGCTTACGAAGGTTATTAAGGGAACTTCTATTATTGCTCCTTTCTCGAGCATAGAGTGAATCTCTTCCTCGACTATTTTCTCTTTTTCTAATGAGATAGGAATATCTCTTGGTAGAGAGGTTTGAATAGGAGTTTGAGTGAAGTCTATCATAAAGCCTGTTACTGTGGAAAGGACCCAAGGGTCTTGAGTTATTTCTTCCCATTTTTTTGAAAAAAGGCTGAGTCTCCCTCCCACCTTCGGAGGGATAGAGGGGAAAGGTGAAAGCTTGGGACTTACTTGGAGGGTTTGACGCGAAGGAAGCTCGTGATATTGCGCCTCTGGCTCTGTTTCCTCTTCCACGGTAGAAGCCGTTGTTATAATTATTTTGTTGTCCACCTCTTCCATAAGGACGTGATCTCTGATAGGGCCTCTGGTTGAATCGGCAGGAAGAAAGGCCCCTTCTTCCGGCCCTCCCGAAAACATTATTACAGAACACTCTTTTAATATTCTTTTGTGCCTTGTCGAGTGCAGTAAAGGTCGAGACGTATTTCCCTAGAGATCTTATAAGCTCTTCGCCAAAGAGCAGGCCTTTTGGGTTTGAGGATGGCTCCTTGTCGGCCATGTCTGTAAGTTTAGGGTCTAGTTTAAAGAGGATCAGTCTACGTCTCTCAGCGTTAATGCTGGAATTGGCATTACCAAGGAGGATGAGGGCTCTTTGACTCCAACCCCTTATAAGGTCTGTATCAAGTTGGGTGCCTTTGAGGTAACACTCCTCGGCGGAGTCAAGAATCCTGCTTAGTGGGCCAAGTACATCCAGCATGCGATCTTGGCATCCTTTAAAGGCTTTCTCAAGACCCTTTCTGGGGTCGCGCCCAAGTCTAAAGAGGTATTTAATTAGCTCAGGATCCATATTAGGGGCATAACATGCCTTTTCGTCAATTGAGGGTCTAGAGCATTCAGCTCTTAGGTTATTTCTTGTCCCTCTTTCGAGAGGGAAACGGATCCATTTTTTAATAAATTTAGATACGTGTTCCTGTGGAGACCATAGAGTGGAACGGGGATGCTTTCGATTTAAGGGGGAGAACATCTCTTCTCCCAAGGGGTTTAGGATAGAATCTTTAGATGTAGAGGGGGGTTCGTCCTCTTCATCAAAAATTCCAACATCCCCATCATCCAAGTCCAGGACGTATTCGTCTGGATCCATATCATCGTCATTATCGGAGACATCCCGGTAGTATTGAGCACTTTGGGATAGTGAGCCGCTAAGGGCATCCAAGGTATTTGGGCCGCAAGGGGCACCCGAAGGAAGTGAGTCACAGAAGACATCTCTATTATTTGAGGTGTAAGGACCTCCCAAGGATTTTGTGGTGCTAGGACCACCAACAATACCAGAGGTGCTAGGACCTCCCATGCTCACATACATTTCAGAAAAAATATTGTTATTTTTCTTTGTACGTTTTGCTCCCACTCTTTGTCCGACAGACGTATCAGACACTTCTTCTTGGGAAAGAAGAGGTCTTTTAAAGGGGGAAAGATGAGCAAAGGTCTCCCTTAAACAGGACTTCATTTCTTTTTGGATCATGGATCGAAAATCCTCCTTATTAAAGGTAGGAAATGTAGCATTATTGCCCTCTGAATCTGAGTCAGAAGCATTATCCATCTTAACCTAAATAATAAACCCCCTTTTTTTTTTTTGCAAAATGCTATTTAGGTGTAGGAATAAAGGTATAAGGGTTTTTTTTTTTTTTTGGAAAGTGTTATAAGGGGGGGCAGGAGTAAGGGTATAGAAGGCTCTATAACCCCTGTTTCATAAGACTTTGCGCTCTTAAATATGTCTTTGTCAAGTCGCGGTGCCGAGATGCCTTCAAACAGCTGGAAATCAACTGTCGACCGATCGAGGAAAGCCCCTCGGCGAGACACTCACGAAGCGTGAGACTCGCCGAGGTACTTTCCTCTAATGCGCGTCATGACGACAGCCTTCGGTTTTGGGTGAGGAGAAGGCATTGCCGAAGGAATTGAAAAGGCTCCGCAATGAAGGCGGTAAGCGGTTGGGTGGGCGAGCGGCGCTCCGTTTCGGGTGAGCGCCGCTACGCGCAGTTTACAAGCGCCTAGCGCCCCGGGACAGGCTACGCGCACCTACTGCAGGGCCGTACGTGGTAAAGGGCAGGCGCCCGGCATCGAGGGGGAAGTGGCATCTGACTTGTGTTTTGGACAACTCGAGTGTCACACGTGCCCCAGGTCAGAATGAAGCTTCATTTATCACCACGGTCACACTCAATCACGGGGCAGTCTAAATATAGAGGAGACACAATGGCATAGTGCAATGTACACAAAGGTGGATAAAATCAAATCGACGATGTTACTGTCAAAGGGTACAAGGGAGGGGGGAGGATCTCCATAAATTGCAGATCCAGGGAGGGTGGAGGGTAAAAAGTGCGTTTAAGGTCACAAAATGATAAACCGAATCAATCAAAGACAAGGAAATGCTAATAGGATTAACTTGCCTCAAGATAAAACCTCCCCAGGAATAAGCATCTAACAACAAGTTAAAGTAAGAAACCTTATTATTAGAGAGAATGAAGTGAGCTACTTATCTTGCTTGGAGCCGCATTTAAAAGAGGCTGATGGTTGCTATGTTTTGTCTATTACTTCTTCTCAGTGTTCTTATTGGAACCTTTATATTGTGATGCGACTGGCTTGGATCTGCAATTAAAAGTCATTGCATAATGTAGCCTCCGTTCTTGTAATGAAATCTACTTGTGTAAAAGCAATTCCCATGAAACCTGAGGATTTTATTGCGAATGTCAATGACTACAGTGACTACAACTGAAAATGAACTGCACAGTATAAAAAGTGGTTGTGGTAAATGAAAAATGTGACGAACTATACTTCTACATACATACATAGGGGAAGATGTACAAGCCCCTTGCGCCACCGTGATGAACTGTTGGCGCATTTTAGTGCCCCATATTTACAAGTACAGGAAAAGCCACCCCGCATGACTTTTCCCATCCTTGTAAATATGGCCCCTTTGCACGCACGTTTTTGCGTGAAAGGGGCGTTCTATGGGTGTTACTGTGGGTGTTCCCACGCAACACCAGTGGAACCAGACACATTTCCAGATTTACAAGAAATCGTGAATCTGGAAACGCGTCTGAAGGCTATGCCTCCCCAGGGGAGACGTAGGGAAGCATTGTTTTCTTTCTATGTGTGCTGTATTCTGCCGCACACATAGAAAGAGGAATCACCTCTAGTCATTGTTTAGGTACAGGAAGGTGTCCCTTCCTACCCCTAAACAATCAGTAAAACAATAACTTTTTGCAAGTTCCATGTGTGCTAATGCAGCACACATAGAAGTTGAAAAACATAATTTCTGATTGTTTATATGCAGGAAGAAAACCCTGCACATAAACAATCTCCCCACAACGCAGACACCCTTGCACCATGCTGCAAGGGTGCCTCCGCCGGCACATGGCAGCAGTTTGTGTGCCAGCACAGGGGGAAGCACTCAGATGTGACATAATATTGTAAATATGTTGCATCCCTGTGCTTTGAAAGGGACTCAGCCAAATGGATTGCAGCACTGCACTGAGTCACTTTCTTTTAAATCTGCCCCAAAGTTCTTTAGTTATACGTAACATAGAAGTGCAACGATCATAACATATTTTGGCAATTATTGATATGTCAATAGGAGAACCTTTGAGCATGATCACTCTGCTATAATGTGATAATGCCAAAGGATTTTAGGTATTCCTTTTTGTATCCAGTGCCTAACAAAAACAGAAGATGCCAACCGCATTTGATGAGGCTGTTGTGCTTTCATGCAGTCCAAGACAGAGATAACTCTTTTTTATTGGTGGCATTAGAAGTTCAGTACATAAATATTACTTGCAGTGCTTCACCAGACTACAGTTTTCATGAGATAAAAAAATGCACAGAACACCTTGAAGTTTGGAACCGTTGCACTGAGGCAGTGCAGCCATGCGCTTAGAAAATGTAAGAAAGATACACATGTAATTCATTTCAGACTCTGATAGAGATAAGGGTTCTGGCTGAAAATGGATTTCGGGAATCCAAATTGTTTAGCCTTGGCTTTTCTAAGGTGTTTAGCAAAATAATTCGAATGTTCCTGGACTGCTCAAGAAAAAGGAGAATTCAGCAGGATTGTTGTTCTTGAATAAGATTTATTAGAGGTAACAAATCTACAGACAATTCAAATGTCTGTACGGAGGACAACTGGGATTCTAAAAGAAGTCAAGAAGAAAAATTAACTGCTGACTGATCACATTGTCTCATTAAGAGGTTGTGCGGATATCTTCAGCACTGCATCGAAGGGAATTTGTTTGCCAAATGAAATCGGTACTGCCTAATTTTGAGGAAAAATCAATATTGGAAACCAGCCTGTTTACCCCAGACTTGTGAATCTCCATTTTGGAAAACAACGGGGCATATTTAGAAGCCCCTATCGCCACCGGAGCGTCACTTTTTTGTCGCTCCAGTGGCGTTGCCCCATTTTTAATATTTACAAGGTTGTGAGAGACACTAATCGGGGTATTTACTAAGATTTTATGCCGTTTTTGTGTCACAAAATCGGCGCAAAATCTGTTTTCCGAATTTAGTTTCCGGTGATAAACTTGTTTAGTGCTGGAAAAAACGGGAAAGTAATGTAAAGCAGCACATAGCGCTGCTTTGCTTTACTTAGCGCCAAGGGTGTGTACCATGGGTGGAGCATGTGCATTCCCATGCAACCACTCAAGGTTTCTCACACTAAACCCAATTTACTAAACAAAGTAAACAGGGTTTAGCAGGGTTTAGCATGAGAAAACTGTGCCCTTTTAAGGTAGGCACGAGGAAAGAGAAATTGAAGCATTTCTCCTTCCTTTTCCGACATTGCCTATGTACTGCACTGTTCAGCACACATACAGAGTGGGAAAAGTCTTCTAATTAGTCTCGTATAGTATTTTTTTCTGGAAGGCTTCCCTTATAGTACAAAACCTATGCTAGACTCATGGAGACACACTTGCACCTTGGCGCAAATGTGTCTGTGTGGCACACAGCAGCTGATTTCAGTGCTGGAGCGGTGCAGCATTTGTGGCTGCTTCAGTGCGCTACGTGAAAAAATGGTAAATCTCCCCCTAAGCTTGGCTTAAATCCACCTTGTAAATATGCTTTTTTCCGCCGCAGTCCTCTGCGGCAAAGGGGCATGTAATGGGTGGTGCTGTGGGCATTCCACAACAACACCCATTTCTTTTTGATGCTGCCCCAGATTCCCAAGGCGGTGTTAATCTGTGGCAGCACCAAAAGCTAACGCCATGCAAGAGCAGGCGTTGGAATGGCACACAAGGAGAAATGCTTTTATTTCTCTTCATTTGTGCTTTTTCTATGTGTCCTGCATTTTGCTGCACACATAGAAAGAGCAAAAAGCCATTCCCTGCAAAGCAGGCACCCTTGCACTATGGTGCAAGGGTGCCTGTTTTGGAGCCAATCAATTAATTTTAACGCCAACACTAGGGAAAACACAGGGGGGCATCGTATTGTAGTAAATACAATGCTTCCGCGTGTTTTGAAAATGTTGGAGCGCAGTGCCGCCAGATTTTGCACAGCTTTGTACTCCGAAATCTTTTAGTAAATATGCTGCCATACTTTTCACAAAATTTCTATCAAGTTTTGTGTGAAAATATTTTAGGAAACAGTACACATGATATCTCGGATTGAAATTCAGGGTAAATAATGTACTGAGTAAGAATGTAAAAGGCTTCCAATTCCTAAAAAAAAGAAATTGCTGCAACAGTTATTTAAATATATGAAATAAATAACAATGACGTTTAGGAGGGAAAGAAAACAGGGGCTGTGGTAGTAATTGTTCTTTGTCTACTGTACCAGGACAAGAAGAAGCTTGGAGACTAGCCAGAAAAAAAAGACTTGAAAGTAAGTAATGTTCGGTAGCCCTGTTCAAATCCCAGCATCAGCTCAACATCGTGTGATTCTGGGCAAATCACGTAATCCGCTCTTGTGTACGAAAATGTGTAACATTGCATGGTTCTCTCATAAAATTTTCCAATGCACTTGGGCCAGATTCGTGCTTTGCAAAAAATATAAATAAGAACAAAAGGGTGTTGAGACACAGAGGGCACACAAATACTTTGGTGGTACGATGCAACCAAAAATTGTAGGGAGCAGGACACGAGAAGATATGATGACGAATCCTGTCGGTTGTTAGGTGTCACTTTCGGAACTTCTCTTACCAACTCTGGTGAGCAGAGATGTTTTGCAGTTCTGGTTCTTGAAAGTTCTGGTCTGTCCAAGGTAGTGGTAACCTTTTCCTTTAGCCATTGTGCTGCTGACAAAGTAACACCAGAGCAGGCAATGCCTTTCAGAAGGAGTCCCCAAGAGGAAACACTCCAAAGGGAAAAACCTGAAGCTAAAGTGGCGACACCAGGAATGGAAAGATGACAACAGGAGAATACCAGGGAGTGGATCCAGGCAATGAGAACAAACCAGCAAGGAGGGATAGGCAAAGGAAGTGCCAACAGGAATAAAGATAAACCAACAAGAGTGAAGATACACCAGCAGGAGTGAGGACACACCAGTAGGGATGTATGACGTTGCAACGCCTACCTTTACAACGCCTACCTTTACATCGTAAGTTTTACAACGCATACCATTACAAGGCATAATGCTTTTGGGCGCTGGATAGTGAATAGTTTAATTTACTATTCCAACTCCAGTCCCCGTGGATAGTAGGGAAGGTTATTGGATAGTAAATTAACCTATTCCCTATCCTAGAGAGCCCCCCAGAGCAATGCGTTGTAATAGTTTGCGTTGTAAAAGTTGCGTTGTAATGGTAGTTCGTTGTAAAAGTTTCGTTGTAAAGGTTGTATACCCACCAGTAGATGTGAGAAGTGTTGTAACGCAAGAAAATTTAAGATTCATGGCAGATATACAACCATTTTGCATGCGCAGAATCGGTCGCAAAATGATTTGCGCATTCAAAAATGTCCATTTCCAATGTACAAAAAGCATTCGCAATTGCCCCTAAAGAATTGCGAGTAAATATTGACTCGCAATATTAGCTAAAGCCATTTGCAGCAACCAAATTGTCTGAGATTGAGTGGCAATCTGTTCCAAGCCTCTGCCGCGCCAAGGGAAAAGCTCCTGCCTCCCCATCGCGCTTTCTTGACTCTAGGGATTGTTACCAGCGCCTGCTCCCCAGATCTTAGGTTTCTTGCTGGTTTATGCCAGTGGAAGAGCAGCTTCATACACCGAGGGCCCAGATCGTGCAGGGCCTTGAAGACCACGCAAAGTGCTTTAAAGACTATTCTTTTTCGGACTGGCAGCCAGTGGAGTTTCACCAAGTCCTGAGCTACCGAGGCAAACTTAGGGGTGTCAGTGATGAGGCGGGCGGCTGCGTTCTGCATGATCTGGAGCTTGTTTAGTAGGCCCTGTTGGGCATTCAACATAAGGCTGTTACAATATTCCAGACGTGAGAGGACCAGTCCAGTAACGACAGTTTTCCTATGCTCCCTCTCCAGATATGGAAGCACTTTCCTAATTGTTTTGAGGATGTAGTGCGTGGAAGAGGATAGTGCATTGATCTGTGGCTTAAAGGATAAAGAGTCATCCACCAGTATACCCACATTTTTAACCTTTGCAACTGGGGAGGGGAGGGATCCCATTTCATTAGGCCACCATCTAGGGGACCAGAAATTATCCTTGGAACCAAAGAGCAACACTTCTGTCTTTGTGGAGTTGAGTTTGAGACAGTTTAGAGCCATCCAATTGCCCACCTCTCGCATACAGCCTCTAAACCTGTCTGCTGTGCTAACTGTTTCGCCCGGCAGCAGTGACACCACTATCTGTGTGTCATCTGCGTATGCTGTGAGATTAAAACCAAAGGATCAAAGAACCGGGGCTAGGGTAGAGACGTACACATTAAAAAGGGTCGGGCTGAGTGAAGACCCCTGGGGGACTCCACAGGGAAGCACAAAAGGCCACGATTCGAAGTCTCCCAGGGCCACCGTCTGAGTTATACTGGAGAGGAAGGCCTGTAAGATCTTCAATGCCTTTCCTTGAATTCCGTAGACCCTCAACCGGTCCACCAACAGCTTGTGATGGACCATGTCGAAGGCCGCGGAGAGATCCAACAGGATCAGGGCGACTCTGCCTCCTGCGTCCATCACTCTTCTAATGTCTTCCACAGACTTGATCAGGGCGGATTCTGTGCTGTGTTCTGCACGAAAACCATGTTGCGATGGATCTAGATGTTCTCCTGTCCTCAAAAAGGCACTTAGCTGCGCATTTAAGTTGCCTTCCATAATTTTGGCTGGAAGGGGTAATCTTGCGGTCGGCCGGTAGTTGTTCATCTCGGCAATGTCCAGGTTGGATTTTTTAAGGAGGGGCAGAATGGAAGCTCGTTTCCATTTTGCGGGATATTCCCCATTATCCAGCATAAGATTGAGGAGGGGATTAAGTCCGGCTGCAATGGTGGCAGGAGCTAATTTGGCAATTGCAGTTGGACATGGGTCGTGCGGGGAGCCCGATTTTATCTTCAGTAGTCGGCTCGCTACTTCCTTCTCACTGATTGGTGTGAATTGCAGGAGTTTTTCCAGATTACTGTCTGATTCCGGACCAGAAATAGCAGAGGGGGTCCTTACTAGACTGTCTAGGGGAAAAAAGATATTTTCCACTTTTTCCCGGAAAAAGATGGCAAGATTCTCACAGAGTAGAAGACTGGGGGGTATTTCTATAGTTTTAGGGGCTGCCAGGGATGACAACATTCGGAATAATTCCTTCGGGGTGTTGCTGGCTTCTTTAATCCGTTTCGTGAGAAAGGCCCGTTTTGCCTGATGTATCCTTTCTTTATAGGCTCTTTGCTCCGTGTTGAGAATTTTTTTGTCTGTCTCACTATAGTTTGTCCGCCAAATTCTCTCCAGTTTTTTACACCGAGTTTTGTGGTCCCTGATCTGTTCTGAAAACCAAGGGGCGGCAGGATTTACACGTGTGGAGTAAGTAATTTTGAGGGGAGCCAGTTGTAAGCAGGCTAGCTCCAGGCAGTTTGTGTAGGCTGAGGCTGCTTCTTCCACATTATCAGAGAGGGGCATCAAGGAATTTTTTAATAGGTCCTCCAGCATTTCACCATTTATGATGTTCCATTTCCTAACCTGTCTGGGGCCGTTTCTAGTACTGGATACTTTCACGGGGGTGGCTAGAATGACATTAAAGTGGACTGCTGAGTGATCAGACCAAGGGACCGGCTGCACAGATGAAACATTAAGGCTGGGATGGTTTGAAAAAATCCCGTCCAAGGTGTGTCCTGCCTTGTGAGTCGGACCACAGACCCATTGTTTCAGATCCACCCCCTGCAATAGGTTGATCAGATCACGAGTGTCTGGGTCCGAGCCGCATTCTAGGTGAAAATTAAAATTGCCCAGCAGAGTAAAGGCTTGGGCAGAGGCTACTACTTCGAGTAACTTACTCAGAGCTAGTACAAATGGAGCTTTATTACCAGGGGGCCTGTAAACAAGACAGCCTTAAAGGGATTGATGATCGGATAGGGTAAGGTTAAAGAGAAGAGTCTCCTCCAGGCCTGTGGGTCCAGTGTGAAAGGACCCTCTAATGGAGTTGTGGTAGATGATAGCTAGGCCACCACCTTTCCTCTTTACTCGATTTAGAGTATAGCAAACATATTCCGGCGGAGTGGCGTTAACGATGTCAGGACCTGGAGCAGCATCGGTCCAGTACTCCGTAATGAATGCTATCTTCACTCCCGAGCCCTGAATCAGCTCCGCTATTTCTGCGCTGTGTTTGACCAATGATCTCGCATTAAGAAGTAGGCACTTTGCCGCAGGAGGATTTTTCCTCAGAGGCTCATACTTGTGGTTCCTGTGGGGAGCGATGGGTTGCCAGAGTAGTTTGGGCAATGCTTGTAAACAGTTAGTGCATTGAAGAGGGTTATTCCGTGCGTTGACCCCCGGTTCCAAGACTGTGCATCACACTACATTGGTAGTGCTCCTTAAGGCCGTTAGAGCCTCACTGTTATAAGTATGTCTTGATGTTAGATCGGCATGTAATGGAACAGGGGTTCTGGCCCTAGGCGCGCCCGCTGCGCTCGTCCGCTGCGCTTCCTGGGGAAGGGTGCCATTTTATGGGAGAAAGGGCGGGAGGGGCGGAGCACTAGACTGCTCAGCCGGCTCCTCACCCAATATGGCGGGACCCACGGGGGGAGATGTCTCCGGTTCGGTGATGTGCAAATGAGCAATAGGTAAGTGCAATAGAGCAGCAAGTTTTTAAAATAGCATACAAGTAATAACGTCTTTAAAAACAAATTATGGTCTACAAAGCAGCAATCACAATGTCACCATCCACGGTCCCGGCTTCCGCCTCAGGACACGCAAGCAAACCACTCACACCAGCAATCAGATGGAAACCCAGCAGTATTAGCATCTCTATATGAGTCAGGGAACCAAGCATTAGGTGGGGCTGAAACACTGGCAATTGATGGTGGTGCTAAATTCTCCATAAAACCTATATAATTCCTTTCTGTATCCGGTCTCTCTTGCTCCTTTTTATCTCCTCCCTCTATCTGTCTGTCACCCTATCGCATTGGAACCATCTACTCTTCCAGTATTCCAAGTTTAATGAGAAATGGTAGGCAGGAAACATTAATCTTGAGTGCAATTGCGCCTTTAATAAAAGGGTGTGAGCTGTTCCTTTGTCCTAATGGGATGATGAAAGATTGTGACTTACAGTCGAAACCTTGGAAACAATAGTGGCACTTTTCAAAATCATTGTTATGTTCACAGGAATCCCCCCAAACAATAATCCATCATACTCGCAGCATCTCTTGACTTTATACCACGTGATTTCCAAAGGAAAAAGGTCGGTCAAAACTGATAAAAGAGAAAGATCAAGCTCTGAGACTTGAGTACTTTCCAATTTTGTGCTAAGATGCAGCCGGTCAACCGTAACAGCAATCTGTTCACCTGCAAATCTGTTTCTCCTTGTAGTGTTCATTGCAGTAGTGAAGCTCAGCTCCCACCTGACCTGACAACTGCAATTTAAAATCCAAGTCACGAGTCAGCAAAGCAGAATTTTTTACTTGTACAATAGATCAATGGAAAAACGTTCCTAGTTCGTCATTTCCTAGCTCTTTCTCAACACAGGCCCAATAGTATGACAGTCTGTCGGATATTGCAAAAATCATTACATGTTCTCACTTCACGTTTCATAAAATATATTGGCCCTCGCTTAGCCCCGAGGAAGTAGATACCGGACCTTACATTCCTGACATACACCGGAAAGCCAAGGTTGTTTGTGAGCCCAAATAGCAAATAGACACTGCGCTGCAAACTATAGCCATTTCTTCTCATTTCCCTTTTGCTCTCTTGTATTTTACTCTGCCTTCCCTTCCCCATTACTGTTCGATTGCATCTTTCTTTTCTCTCTTTCTCTCTCTATTTCGTCTCCCTTACTCTTTCTCTTACCTATCACTTATCGTCTGTCTGTCTCTCTCTCTCTCTCTGTCTGTCTCTCTCTCTTTCCCTTTTCAACTGACTTTCTGATGTTATCTTTCTCTCCCGTGAAATCTCTCTTTCTGGAAACACCTTCTCTGATGCCCCTCTATATTCTCCAGTTCATTTAAATAAATAAATAATGAATTGCCCAGGATTTGTAAAGCACGAAAAATCACCCGTAAGGGTCTCAATGCGCTGAATTGCAGCCACTGGGAGATTAAGGTCCTTATTATGACTTTTGGTGGTGTGCCCCTCACTGCTAAGAGTCGCTGCCAACCACCCGCCAGATTACAAGTAATTTTGTGGTTGGGCTGGCGGCTCCTGTGGCTGTGCCTTTGCAAAAGGCACTGCAATGGGAACGCCACACAGGTTCCTGTATGGCATGGACTGTAAATTCCATGCCATGCAGTAACTGGGGGTGTATGCACACAGGAGGGCACATGATGTTCTCCCCTCCATGCATCCCCAGGCTGAGGGGCAAAGGGGGCCCTGTTGGGCCCTGTTGATTTCAGCACCGCCAGCCTTTATGTGAAGGAAAGACCTCCATAAAAAACAATGGTGGTCATGAAACGGATAATATGTATGGTAGTGCTTCAGCGGCACTACCTGCTTCTTACAATGGCCCTGACCACCATGCCGCCATCAGCGAATGGCGGTTCCCTGGCAGAGCCAGCTGTCCAATTAAGGTCCGACTGCCCAACTCGTAATAGGGAGGCCAGAGCACCGGGGAGGTGGTGGCTGGACTGCCACCGCCACGCCACTACGAGTCTGGTGGTCCTCGGATGGCCAGACTTCAAATTAGGCCCTAAGGGATTTGCCCAGAATTACAGGATGTAGTTGACATCGACGCTGTGCCAGTTTGACTTCTTTTTTTCCATTTATTTGCTCTCGTTGAAATGCCCTGTAGACTGCCTCTGCTCTCGACTGGACTACGGAAATGCACTCTATGCAGGAATCCCAGCCAAACACCTATGACGACTACAACGCATCCAAAGCGCCTCCGCCTGACTGATCGTCAACATCACCCGCCGCAGCCACATCACCCCCCACCTGAGAAACCTACACTGGCTCCCCGTCAACAAGAGGATCCCCTTCAAGCGCCAAAATGGATGTGTACTTAAATGGGCCATGGTGGACCCTGACAAATGTATTACCAAGCTTGTGACAAACTGTAAAAGTATGTTTTAAAGTGTCTAGACGAAAAGTCCCCCAGAGATGAAATTATTGAAAACTTCGTGGCTAGCTCTAATTATGTGAAAAAAGCACTCACTGTCAAAACAAAAAGGAGGTATGCTAAGAAACAAGGATGGTTCGACACAGAGTGCACAAAGGCTTATACTAAACTAAAACACTCCCTTCACACAAAAGTGAAAAACAGGGAAGACATAAGAGAGGCAAGAAGAAACTATAGAAAAGCCTTAAAACTCAGAAAGACCGCATTACAGGAGGAGGCATGGCGCGCTCTGCACGATGCCTCTGAGTTACGGGATTCATCTGCCTTCTGGAAGGCGGTGAACGCGCCTTTTTTAGCTGACCAGATAAGGCCTCTATAGAGATTGCCATTACTTAGCCTGAGTGGATACAGCATTTTACGACCCTGTATAGTAATTCTGTAACAGACCAACATGAGACCGTATCTAATACAATACGGAGAGCCAGGAAAAAGAACTCTCAATGGTCTTCACATTAGGTGAAGTTACAACTGCAATTAACTCAAGCCTGGGTGGCAAGGCTCCAGGCCCTGATGGCATACCTGTAGACCTTTTTAAATCGAATGTAGTTTTATGGGGACGAATTTTAACACAGGTTCTAAATGCGTGTCGTGCCTGTGGTTTTTTACCTACATGGTACGAATCTATTATCGTGCCAATGTTTAAAAAGGGAGAAAGGGCAAACCCAGCCTGCTATCGCCCGATCTCACTGTTAGATTCAACACTTAAAATCATAGGGCGGATTTTACTAGACAGAATGCAAACATGGGCAGAGGAAAGAACGTGATAAGTGATCTCCAATACGGGTTCCGAAAGGGCTTGGGTACAGTTGAACAGGGTCTTAATTTACATATTATATTGGATAAATACACCAGAGCTAAAAAGGAAAGGTTATTTATGATTCTTGTTGACCTGATGGCAGCTTTTGACTGTGTCATACAAGATAAACTGTGGTCAATTTTAGAAAGCCTGGGGGTCGGTGTTTTAATAATTACTTTTTTAAAGCAGCTCTATGTAGGGGCAAAGGCTAAAATTCGCTATGGGCTGGGTGGTAAATGCACAAGTCATTTTAATGTAAGGAAAGGTGTGAGGCAAGGCTGTGTCCTTGCCCCATTCCTTTTCACTCTGTATAAAAACAATTTGGAAACTATTTTAGTAAAAGAGTGCAGGGATTTACCAATGATAGCGAAGCATCCAATCCCCGCACTGTTATATGCAGACAACCAGTTTTAATGGCCCGTACTACTCTTGCACTCCAAAGGGTTGTGCACTCGTTTTATAATTTTATGACGCTACTTGGGCTCTCGATTAATTGCTCTAAAACATATACTATGAATTGTGGGGCAGGGGCAAATAAGAGGAATAAACCTATTACTTTTGACTCCAGGCCTATAGAATGTACTAAAACATTCTCTTATCTGGGAATTGTATTTGACGGGTCTGGTTCTTGGTCAGAGGTAGCGAAGATTAGACGCCTACTGTTTGTCAAGTCACTAATGACATTATCAAAGTTTAGCCTTAAACTAGGCAGACATCCTACAGGGGAAATACTACACATCTATAGGGCCAAATGTGTGGCAATAGTCACCTACGGATCGGCAATATGGGGCTATGCAGAGGTACATACACTACAAATTGCGGAAAATACATTCTTCTAATTTCTCCTCTCTCTTCGTGATAGTACCTCAAATTACATCTGCCACTAGGAATTGGGAATGCCATATCTGGAGGACACGATTAAGATCCAACCGGTCCTCCTTTGGCATAAAATTTGGACATCGGATGAAACAGGTTTTAATTGGCATATATTAACAAATGCGCAGGAGATGGACGGTGTCAAACAAATGAGATGGCTACAATATGTGAAAACATTTTTCTCAAAGTTAGGAAATGTGGAATATTTCACTAAGCCACATTTAATCTCTAAAGGAGAGTTGTATGAGTTTTTTGGGCGAACGTAGAGCGAATACTGAAATGAGGAAATCTACGGTACAATCCCACCAGTTAACTCTGTTGTTCCCATTGACACAGCCATATTTATTATTAATAGTTGGTGACTTTGGGGCAAGTCTTTGCTGCCGTATATACCGGAACTCATGGTATACCTGCATTAGATCGTCTGTTGTTGACACCTTTTAGGGTAAATATTTTACATAGATTCCTAAGCTTCCCTAAGGTAAATGACTGGGCAAGAGCTTTGTGCAAGTGCCCATGTGATGACATTTCTGTACAATTTACCATTCACATTTTGCTATTCTGTAGGTATTATGATACACCAAGAAGGAGATGGATCGTCCCCGTCTTAAAGAAATTGGGGCTGAAACAGTGTCGCCCTGCTTTTTTAGCAATGCAATTTCTAGAGAATGAATATGTCATTGCATCAGTTATTGCATTTTTAAAAAAAAAAATTTAATTTACGGAAAACATTATTATTGTAAATTGTGTATATGAATTCAAATGCCACTGAGATTTTCTCCTTTTATGGATTATACTGTGTTTTCCTTATTTGTTACTACTATGTATTTAAGTAGCAAGGAAATGAATGAATATATTATTTTGTGCTTTTATGGTTATTTGTATTAGAACCAAATAAAGACATTTTACTTGACTTGACTAATGCTTTTCAGTGGCTTTCTGTTGAGGCAACCCACCCGTGGCTTAGTCATTTCTTTATTATTCTTATCATTCCACTTATTCTTAGTCAAAGAGTTGAGTGCTTGCTTTGAGTTGTCCTTTTCAGAATTTCTCTTAATTTGTGGTATACTAGGTATGGCTCCCAAATTATCTCTAGCCATGTCTCTGTATGTTTCTTCAATAACTTTTGGTAATTTGTGCTGTTGTTGTCCCAGAGGCAAATCCCTTAGGCACTGGCCTATAGCCAGTGCTGCTGCTTCCTCTCAAATATTACTTATCATTATGGTGGACACTGTGGCATTTTCATCCCCAAGTTCAAGAAGGGGCTGCCCAGTACTCATTTTGGATCTGTTTTAGCACTTCTGGAAAAACATCTAATGCAGGTATACCATGAGTTCTGGTATATACGGCAGCAAAGACTTGCCCCAAGTGGCGAACTTCTCTACAGGGGGAGCCATACCTATTTAAAAGCATATAACAGAAATCCTGTGTTTTGCTGGGGTCCTGTATGGGGAAATACTGCTTAAAACTGACTTGTTTTCTGTGCAATCCAGACCAGAATTTCCTCCAGCCTGATGGGAACTTTCCCCATGACTGCATTGATTTTGTGTGGGCTAATGCCTGTGTAGCCAATTGTGGTTGTGCATGAACAGCCCTCGCAGGTTTTAAAGCCATTGATCATATAGCAAACTGTGTCAGGCTTTTATATATTCGGACTAAACTATTATATTGTGTTCATATTTGTGCTCCTGTTAAAGTAGCAATATTCGGATGTGATGTGTAGCCGGCTAGGACGGCCTTGTTGCTCCCTCATTGCTAAGGGAACCAAGTTTAACTTCTTCTATAGTGTGTGGTAGGGCGACATTTTTGTTGTTCTTGGTATGTTAGTGGTATTTCTAGATCTTCATAAACTGTGCAGCTATCTGGAATGTCAGCTGTAGGGTATGTGTGAAACAATCTTCAGTGACCATCAGCTGCTGGGAAGTTTATCCTTGAGTAGAAGACCTCTTTCCTAAATGCTTTGTGAGTCTCCACCACAAAGGTAACGTCCCCACCCGTGTGTGTAAGACCATGTCGTTGCAGCAGTTGAGTAGCTGCATGTCTGCAGTTTTCAGCTATGTTTATTGCTGCTGGTCCAGCCATTAAAGTATGTGTAATTCAGAGATGGTACCACTATGAGAAAATACTTTGTACAGTTCAGCTTGAATAACCTACAGCCAATACACAGGAAATCCCTCCTTAGCTGAGGATGATTTTTCCCTAACACCTCAGACATCTCAGTTTGGTAGGTAAGTAGGATTCTTTGGGTACACAAAAGAAAACTAGTTAGGCAATCCATTAAATAAGAGCCAAAACTCTAATGCTGGCGGTGCCATGTTGTACGGCTTTATACTTTCTCAGCAAAAACTGTGCGCTTGTTGAACAACATTAACATTGGAATGGTTTGTGTCTGATTCCCCCTATCCCCTCAGGAGATGTTGGCCTACAGCCCTGTTAGTTCACCGTGCCCCATTTGCACCCTAACCTTACAGAGTAACAAATATGTGTGCAACTTCAGAACATGACAACTGTGACTCCCTAAGGAATCATGGTAACAGATCTAGCACCTTTTCGTTCAGACGTGCATGCATACCCAAAGGAATTAAGCAAGAAATACACACTCTGCAGTTTCAATATATATTGAAGTTGTGAGATTCTTGTGTAAAATATCTGTGCTTAAATTACTAATAGAACGGCACATTTTACGAGATTTAGCATTATGAGAACAGTGGAGAGAATGATTAATTCCACCATTGTGATAAACAATGAATATACACTTTTATATATATAGTGTAATATACTGTATGTAGTGTGCTCCTTCCTAATGCTCCCTAATCTACTTTGGCCTAGGGTGGTTGATCAGTCAAGAATCCCTGCCGGGTGATCCAACCCCCCCATTACCTGTGGGCAAGTGTCATCTGAGACCACCCCATGGTACTAGTTTGTGCAAGGTATTGTGGTGTTTTGTGATGCAATGCCTTGTGTGTCATACAGGCGATTTTCGAATGGATTCTGGCATCAAAGGTTAGCCAGTTAAGGGCATGCAGGTCCGGGGAGATATGACAGTTTCTTTTGGAGCCTGTAATTAGTCTGGCGGCTGCGTTGATTGATGCTCTTAGTGGGGCTGTCGTTGTCCTGGGCAGACCGCAGAGAGCGGCACTCCCATATTCCACTCTGGGGATTACTAGAGTTTGGACTGCCCGTTTAAATTCATTTGCGGGTATGAAGGTTTCAGCCTTCTTAAGGTGTTCATTTGAAAGTTTTCTCCTTTAGTTGCTGTGCTGATGTTTTTCTGCATATTTACCTTATTATCTAGAGTTTTGCCTAGCGATTTAGCAGAATCAATCATGAGCTTTTGGCAGTCGAGTACTGTTAGGTGCTTCATCCATTCCATGATGGTGGTTGTTTGGATGGGGGACGCTATTAGGAAGAATTCTGTTTTTAGGGTGTTTAATTTTAAGTGATTATTTGCCAGCCAGGTCGGCATTTTTTGGAGCGTTGAGTTGAGGGATTTGATGTCCTCGAGTGAGTGTACCTTGATGTAGAGTTATGTGTTGTCTGCATACATTGGACCTTTGAAGAGTTGAGAAGCTCGGTGAGTGGTTCCATGAACAAGTTGAAGAGTGTCGGGGAGAGGGAAAATCCTTGCGGTACTCCTAAGGTGACAGGAGTAGGTTTGGATATGGCTTGATTGGTCTTAAATCTTTGTGTTCTGTTTTGAACGAAGGAAGTGAACCAGTTGAGAACCGTTCCCGATAGTCCCATTCTATGTTTCAGGAGGTCCAATAGATTGTCATGTTTGACGGTGTCGAAGGTGGAGGATAGGTCCAGTAGGGTGAGTAAACATGCTTTGTTGTGGTCCAGTATTTTTAAGGCGTTGTCTGTTATGTGGGTCATGGTGGATTCGGTACTGTGCCCTGAGCGTAAGCCAGATTGGAATTTATCGAGCAGGTTGAAGTGGTCAATGTGGTAGGTAAGTTGAGTGTGAACACATTTTTCTAGTAATTTGGCCAGGGTAGGGATGTTGGATATAGGGTGATAGTTATTTAGGTCTGCTAGGTCAGCCAATGGTTTCTTCAATATTGGGGACACCTTCCCAGTTTTGAGGGTATCTGGGATGGTTCCTTGTAGCAGAGAGGTGTTTATAATCCTGGTCCATAGAGGCACTAACGTCGGTATGAAGTCTTTTAGGAAGGATGCTGGGAGTGGGTCACAGAGGTGATTGGAGGGATTTAAGCCTGTGAGTGTTTTTAAAATAGATTTTTCGCTGTAGAGGTTGAATAAGGACCAGTCTGCGTTGTTTTTTGAGGTTGAGCTTTGTGGGTTCCTGAGGGGGGTACTTGCGGCGATCATGTGAGGGTTGGTGAGGGCTGATAGGTAATTCAGTAGGTCTGTCTTTATGTTTTCAGTTTTTGGTGTGAAATAGGACGTGCATGCCTCTCAAATGGGGAGTGTTTCTGAATTAACTTTAGGTGGGTGGGAGACACCCTTAGATTGCGCTTTGATTATTTCAAAAAGTCTATTGAGGCGATTCTTGGATTGGTCCAATTGATTGCTAATGAAGTTGGTTTTTGAACGTCTGATTTTTCTGTAAAAGGTGTTTTTCGTGCATCTGAGTAATTTGAGGTGAAGAGAGGAAGGTGCTGCTCTCCATTGACGTTCAATTGTTCTTAGTGCTCTTCTGTCTTCATTTAACCTACCGTCATACCATGGGTTTGAGTCTTTGTTGGATATAATTTTTAATTGTAGTGGAGCTAAATTGTCTAATAATATGTTCATAGATTGGAAGTAGCGGTTGGTCAGATCGTGTACGTCATGTAAACTGTCAGGTGGGGGCATTAGGAAAGGGCTAACCGTTGCAAGTGAGGTAGGATTGACGTTTTTTAGGTTTCTCTTCCAGATTTTCTTTCTCTTGGGTTGGACATAGAGTGGTTTAACTGCTACATTTATATGGAAACTGATGATGTGATGGTCAGACCAGTCCCAAGGGAGGATCGGTTCCAGCTGGGTGGAGTTTGTCTTGGAGATTACTAGATCTAGGGTTGATCCTTTTTTATGTGTGGGGCTGTCACAAATTTCGGCTAGGTTAAGGTCAGTCATGAAAGCTTTGAGGCTATTGACCTACAGGTCATCAAGGTCATTCCAGTGGATGTTGAAGTCTCCTAGTAATATCTGCGTCTTCTGGTGTCCGACATTTGTGTCTAGGATATCCATTATGTGTTCAATGTGTTTCCTGGTATTGTGTTGATATTATTAGAGTTTTCTAGACATAAGTATTCACAGGAGGAGAAAACCAGGGAGATGAGACGTTTCACGGGGAAGTAGTTCGGGTGTATGCAGGCAATACCACCTCCAAGTCTATCAATTCTATCTAGTCTTGTGATGTTATAGTCAGGAGTGACTAGTATGTTTAGGATGGGCGAGGATGAATCAGCTATATCAGCGGCATGACGTGCGGCTGACCTGCAGTTTAGTAGGATACATTTTAGCTGGTGATTTTACATTAAATCACAGTTTACAATTCAAGGGTCTGGTGTACAAAATCCTATGCTTTGGTGCTGTGCTCTAGCAATAATGATCTATATTTGCCATATATCAACACAATGTGAAAGCTTGCAGTTCACAAGCTGGTATATCAAAGCTCTGGGAACAGTCAGAGAGCATTGATAGGCTTCTGGTTTCTGTGCTTTGTACTTCACAGCTGGGTGGTTTTCCATGTATACATTTTTAACCATGAGTAAGGAGCCAGCCACCTGTGCTTTGCCTAAAAAATGTTGACAACAAGAACAGGGCATGTGATATACTTTCAAAGTGTTGGTTTTGTGTACTAGCCTTGTGTAGCAAAACAGTTACAATGCATCCACATGTTAGAAAATGTACACCGATAGTGAAATTTCCACAAGCTCTGTAGGGGAGGAATTTCACTCTGTCACACACACAGCTGATTTCAGTAACACAAATACCTGTTAACAAAAGCCTGCCCTGCACTTAACAAGCCTTTATCTACCCTGCAGCTAAAAAAATATTTTCTTTCTTGCAACATAAAGATTATTGTGCATAAAAGAAGATATAGACATAAATCCCAGCCTCATTTCCTCTGAATTTCATGTGATACGAGGATAATCGGCAAGTCCTGCTGTAGTTTTTAAGAGTGATTCATAGATATATTTTACATATGTAGGACATACATAAATAAAATATTTAAATGTTGTGCTTCATGGTGCTCTAATGAGCCACTGGGGACTTACTTCATATCCTGGAGGGATATTAACTGCTTTGCAGATGTATATAAAATGTGCAGGATCTCTTGGTGGCGCAATACCATCTGCTCAATTTTCACCTGAGCGAGCCCGAGCGGGGGAAATGAATGTTCCAGGATGACAGTTTCACAGTGCAGGATTAAATATGAAAACTCCCTTATCCTATGACACAGAAAGAAAACCTATCGGTATATATACCTGTGTTGTGCCCATATCTGCATTTTGTTTGGTACCATAACATATTTATATTTATTGCCATTATTTTTGTTTGTTCTTTGATGGGGTAAAATATATCGTTCTCCTCTTCAGGCAACTGCACACTACTGCCCTCTCGGGCATCTGTCCACTTTTTGAGTCAGCTTGATATTGACCTTGGGTACATTTCTTCTGTTTTGTTTATCCGTTTCTTCTTGATTTGCTGCGGCTTGCAAATTAATAGTCAGCAATAATCTAGAGGTGCGAGTCAAACTCGTTTATCATATGTGAATCACACAACACTTATTACACTTTGAGGCGCATAATACCATTAAATAAATTGCAACTTTCTTCTACACCTAAACTAAACAGGAATTGGTAAAGCTAACAGGTTTCAGTTTTTTTTAACGAGTGTGTTTGCATGCTCTTAAAAGCTGCTCCACACACTTTCCTGATACAGTTGGTAATAGCTTAGGTCATTATTAGAGGATCCTCAAATCAGACACATTTGCTTGTTGTAGCCGACAGCAGTACCCTAGGCGGTTAATAATGGTCGCTTGAGTCTATCTTGATGGGTGAGTTGCAGCTGGGACCAGAACCTGAAACCTTTATTAGAGATATCATAATGTACCATCACTGCCTCTGATCCTCAGGATACCAGAGACTTTAGGACAGAGGAGATGCCCTTAAGTGTCTTTGTGAGAAATTGGAATATTAGTTGAAGGAAGTGAGAACCCACTTCAAATAATAATCACAATCCTTGTTGAGGGAACTACTGAAGTCACTAAATAAACCTGTGCTCTACCTATGGTAGCTTGACACAAAGCAGTCAGACGTATCTTAGAGGCAATGTGAAAATTATTTATGTAGTACTCAAACAGTAACAAAGTGAAAATACAACACAAGAAAAATCACAAGGCTATTTAGAAAAATAGAGAATATTTTAATGAATAAAAGCACACCAAAGCAACAAAAATCTAATAAGTAGTACCAGAGCAATGATTTTCAATCATAAATAGTGCTAAAAAGCACAAAGGGGCAACCGAGATTATATGGTTGTGCCAGACCAGGTCAAGGTTAAAAGTTAAGGCTGAACGTGATGAAGCATGGGGCAAAATCAGGGACCAGCTTTGTCTCAGGGGAAAGTTTACTTTATGACTTAGAAATATTTTTGGATGAAAAGTGGTTGTCGACGAGTCATCGGCGGGGCAAGTTGCAAGCTGGCTCCAATCAGGGGCTCAATGATGGCGGGTTGTTGAAGAGTGTAGTGCAGGTGCTGTGTTTGATGACTGTGGGAATGCTCTGAGCAGCTAAAGTCCACGTACTGGCAGGCCTCAACGTCATTTAGATATTGCTCGGCACAGGTCCCGATGAAGCACTCAACTTTCAAACTTAGAAACTATTCTGGAAGTCATATCTCCTTCAGCGGGGCAAACCAACAAGTTGAGGCCAACAGGCGGGTTGATGTCAACGGCTGCAGTTTTGACGGGGTATCCAGGTCTCCATTAGCTCTCTAGGCAGAAAGTTCCCACTACCTTCTGGTTTTAGGACAGGATATGTACACTCAAACATCAGCCAAGGCATTTGGGGACAGTGATTAATTTGTAAAATAATAAGTGCCAGGGCACTGACCAGGAGGCCACTGCAGCTTACACCACTCATCACACCTGTTATCGCTGCCAAAACAACTACTAACCATCTCTGTCGTCTGAAAGTGTGACAGTTCGGATTATTCAAGGCCCCCAAAGCAAAAGTAAAGGCTAGGGAGGCAGGTATTAGCAATTATTGATATATATTGTATTCACAAACAAACATTGTTCTGCACATCTCGAGATTAGAAGAGCAGTGCCACCATGTGGCAGACAGTCCTAAGTGTGGTGTTGACTATTAAGTGCCAGAGCCGAGCACTGGAAACCAATTAAGTGCCGGTGCTGAGCACCAGAAACCATTGGCTCAATTTAAGCACTCCTTGGGGGTTATGACTCACTCCAACAGTCGCCAGCAGAAGGGTCAAGGACAGGTTCAATTATAACTGAACATCGGGGCAGTTGCAGGGAGAAAGGCCTCTAGAAATGTGTTGCATCCCTGTGGTCTAAATAGGATGTCAGCCAACTGACCCTTGGAGTAACTTCTGGGGTTCGGGGTTCAAAGGCAAGCAGGTCAGGATCTTCAACCAGCAGTACAAACCTTGTTCTGATTTACTATCGATTCACAAGTGTTCTGAGAAGAGGTCTGTGGCGTCCCTTTTTGTGCTCACAGACAAAACATTTCTGGTCGGGCCACTGGGTTTGGTGCCAGCTTGACTAGAGAGACAATGGGGACGGAAACCTAGATGCTAGCTTCATTTGAAGGACAAGGTAGGCACCCTATGACTCCCAGGAAGGGTTGGGCACAGCCTTCAGGCCATCTTGTCATGGGAGGAGTACCCCACCCTGCACCAAGAGCCCTTTGTCCCCTTTCTAAAAGGAATACAGATCTCACCACAGGGGAGCCATCAGGGAAGAGGTGAAAGCTGCATGCTGGTGGAAAGCCTTTTTGTTTTAGGTGATAAAATTACAACATTCTTAACATTTCAGTTCCAAAATAATAATACAAAATCTAACTAGACCATTTATTTATAAAGTTTTATATAGTGCGAACAAGATCCCAAAGGATATCAGAGCGCTTTTAAAAAGGATGGAAGGAAGATAATAAACGCAATATCGACATCAATAAGAATAACATACATGAATAATTACAGGACAAAGGGGTCAAGGGAGTGTAATACAATAACAGGTACATAGCGGGGTAAGAGGGGGCAAACAATGAGGTAGAGATGAGTGATCCAGTGAAGGTCTAAGAGTTGTAGGATCAGTAACTTAGAGAAGATGATCCTAGCCCATTTACGGTAAGAACTTGTTCATTACAAATCTTTTGGCTTCCAATTTGAACGTCACCGTGGAGGAGATTCTGCATACTTCCGGTGGAAGAGAGTTCCAGATCTTCAGGGCAGGGCTGGAGAAGGCTTGGTGGCCATTAAGTAAGATTTTTACTTGCTATTAAAATGAGTCCTTGAATAATTTTGCCAGAGACTCTCGAACTGAACTGAGCACTTATTAAAGGTAATAGTGCAAGATAAAGTCAACTTCTGAAAAAACCAGCCTTGCCACAGTTAAAAATGACTATGGAGGTTTTTCACTGCCAGGACATGTAAAACCTTTGATATACATGTCCTACTTTTTAAAATACCGTGCTTCCTAACCTATTGGCATTTGAGTCCGACCTTAGGCATAACTTATTAGTATAAACAAGGAAGGTTGAGGCCAGGTAAATGTTTTGTTTTAATAGGTTGAAATGACAGTTTAAAACTGGACACCCAGGCTGCTATGGCAGGCCTGGAGACACGTTTTATAGTGCTATTTTAGTGTGAGACACAATGAGTGCGGCAACCCACTAGTAACATTTAATTTACAGGCCCTCTGTACATGTGGTACCATATTCTAGGCTGAATGTGCCAATGATAGGTCTTACAACTTCAAACTGTTTAGAGAGGAGAGCAGGGACATCCCAGTAAGCAGACAGCACTATCATATCTAATTAGGTAACCGGCCTATTCGGCTCTTGAATCAGAATTCTGTCCCCACCCCTGGTAAAACTCAGCCCCTAAGGACAACAACCAACTGTGTTTACAGACAGCTGTCAGCGTCAAGAGTGTCACGCTTCCATGTAAAAGCCTCCTCTGGAAGCCTAGATGTCATAATGGCGCTATTCGCCTAAAAAGACCCACCCCTTTCCCGTGCACCAGCACTCCTTTGTGATGTGTTATGTGGGTTTGTGTATTATTACTGACTGAGTTTATGTAATATGATTTGTAACCTGATTTATGACTTTCACTTCGTGACTGATTCAAAGTAATCATTCAGTTTGGAACATGTTCAGCATCTTTTTATTTCTTTAAGGTTTGGTGCGGCAGGGGTGCTTTAGGTCAAGAACTCGAGGTTAGTTCTGTAAGAGCGCATCTGGTCAACTTTTAGTATGCTGTTCTCTCGCGTGCGCATCAGCCTGTTTCAGCTGAGCGCACGCAAGCGTGGGGCGCAGCTGGGTGCGGTCGAGTATTTAAACCGCACCCAGCCTTCTGGAAGGCGCTTTGCCTTCCGCTTACTCAGAGGAAGGTCGTGTGTTTCTCCCTCGCTCTCGAAGACGGCCGCCAACCTGAATGAAGATCCTGGAACTTCAGTCTGCATCCTCGGCATCTTCCTGAGAGATAAACAGCTCGGCACTTTCATTTTGAAAACGGAACCTGCAAAGACAAAAGAGAAAAGAGATAAGTGTTATTTCTTTTAGTTTAAAGGCGCCCTTCACAGGAAAGGAACCCCGAACAATTTTTGGAACTCTTACTAAGAGACTTCACAAAGACTTTGGATTTGATGTTAAATACAGCTAGGTTTTCAATGTTAGAATTCCATTTTAGGAGTTTGTATTCTCTACCAAAGAAAGTGTAAAGAGGTGATTCCTGTAATCAGAAAGAGGATATTTCTGAATGTCATGCCTGTTATGTTTTCTCGCTTGGTGGAATCTTTTATTTAGATTGTAAGTCACAGAGTGAAGACACAGATCGTTACACTGAGTAAGTTTACTGGGGAGTGTGGTTTGCTATTGAAGGAATTAGACTGAAGGGGGGAGTTGTAACTAAGGTGTCAGAAGGGTTTGGTAACAAGCTATTTGTTTATTGCAGTGACGCTCTCCAAGGGATTACACTAATTGAAACACAACTACACAGAGGACAGAAAATCACCCGACTCAACTGACAAGAAAGACATACTGGACGAAAGACGGACAATAGCTGTACGCAGGTAGGCGAAAGTTAGAACTCTAGGAAGAGAACAATAGATAGATTATTGTAATCCATTAAGAGAATTGAGATAAGAATTAAACTTAGGGTTCTTGTTGTTTCGCAGGTCGTCAGCAAGAACACTACGTCTAGTATCGGCCTCCTCCCCTTTGTCTAGCTTATATCTTGTAGTGTATAATAATTCCTCAAGGTAAGGGTTTGTCTCTAGGGAGGTTGGTCCCTTGCGTCCCTGCTAATTTGCTACTCGTCTCAGGAATTACTCTTCAAGACAAGGTAAGAGACGACGTAGTGTTTGTCTTGACAAAGAGCCAGTCCCCTGCCCATCCACTGCCAGGTGGAGGTTTCAATCTGTGGGCCTTGAACAGGCCTTTTTTTCCAGTCTTGAGGCTGACAAAGTATCCCTCAATTGCTCCCGCAGTCTCTCTGGCCTCTTATCTTTGCCAATGAGGGGGGCTATACCCTGAGGTGATAGACACCTTCCTTCCACTATAGCTCTTGCCAATTTAGGGGAGGAATCCTGAGACTGCAGTCATTAGCCCAGGTTCTGTTCCCTGAGACTGAACAGGTGCCTGTCCATCCAGGACTTCCAACGGGGAAACCACAGCCCTCCTCAATAGTGACATAGTCTTTCTATCATGTAGGGCTCTACCTGGTGCAGGTCCTCTATCTTCCACCCTTTGACAGCCCTGGAAGCTCTTCCAGATCAGAAGAGGCCTTGCAAGAGTCAGTCTTGTGGTTCTCGTCTTTTGGAGCAGATAACTCTGGTTCCACTACGACTCCTACTGTGGATTTCCTTCACCTTCTACCCTTTGCTCTCCACCTGATACTCTGTACTCTACATTTGGGAGCAATACCCCCAGAAATGTGAGCCATCTGGGCATCCTGGGTGGCTGCACCACCCAGCTCTTCTATCACTAGTGGCAGTTAATTTCCCAGAATACAGTCAATGGGCATCTGCAGATGGACAATGACAATCCTCTGGGCCAATTCTCTCCCTCATTCCAGGGATACAAGAGCCATAGGGTGGACAAAGTCCTTCCCATGCACCTAGGGTCACTTGCATACCTGTCACCACTCTGGGGAAACCGTTCTCTCCACCACCATAGTCTGACTGGCACAAGCATCCCTTAGAGTAATGACAGGGACCTCATTCACTATGGTCTGGTGGAAGTGACAACCTTCACCCTCAGGGATCACTAGCTTACACTCTGGGTCTACCTTCCAACTAAGGGTCACTAGAGCATGATGTACCCACTGCTCTGGGGATTACCTATACCCAAGGCAACTTTGACCACCCCAGAGAATTAGCCACCTGTAGGTGGCTTCTTGGAACAGACAGAGTTCCCCCCCCCCCATGCACTACTTGGACACAGTCAAACAGCTGGATTGGAAAAAGCGCACCCTGTGCTTCCACCCAGTAGAACCTCCCCCTTACCCTTTGAAGCCCGTTTAGGACTTACAGCCTGATTCATCAAGCTAAATTGCACTTGCAAAGGGCAAGATTCTCAGAATCTTGCCTTTTGCGAGTGCAATTTTTGCATTTGGGATTCATCATCCCAAATGCAAAATTCGCTATTAAAGAATTCGCACATTTGCGAAGAATTGCATTTAAGGAATCTCTATTTGAGATTCCTTAAATGCAGTTCATGAATAATTTTAAAATTGCGAAATTGCAATTTTGGGCCGCTATTTACTGAGAGGTCAGACCTCGTGGTAAATAGCAAAAATTTAGAAAAATGCTTTTAAATGCATTTTTCTAAGTTGCATGTTACACTCACACATGTCCTTTGGACATGTGTGTGCGCAACACCAATGTAGATTACATTTCAGGGGTGCTACAGGGTGTCCTTTGGACACCCCTGCACCCTTGAAATCGCATCCTTATTTGCGATTAGCTAATTGTTATTCGCAAATAAGGAATAACTCCCCATGCATTCCTATGGGCCTTTAGGCCCATAGGAATGCATGGGGAGTTATTCCTTCTTTGCGATTAGCAATTTGCTAATCGCAAATAAGGAACATGTAGGAATCGCAATATTTTTTGCAATTCCTACATGAATCCCGTTTTGCAAGTCCTTAATAGCGATTCCTTATGAATCGCTATTAGGGGCTCGCAAAACGGGAGAATGATGAATCAGGCTGTTAGTCTATTTCACCCTGTACCTCCCCCTTGCCTTGCTGCATAGGACCAGAACCACCTTTCTTGAGGTCGAACACAGGTACCTTTTTTGATAGTCTAGTACTGACTTTGTGAGCTGCTTCCTTTCCAAGCTCTTTGGGCACAGTGATCTTGGAGCCAATATGATGTTGGCACAGATCTTTAAAGCAATTACTGAGCCTGTGATCTCTCATAAATACATATTATATATCCCATTGTTAGATCTGACATCTTTGAATGGTATTCCGCCAAACATTTTGCCTTCACTCCCTGATTTTTGCTGAACATGCTTTTGATGGGATTAGGACTTTGCTCACTTTACTCCTGCTAACCAGTGCAAAAGTGTGTGTGCTCTCTCCTTGAAAAATGGGAAACTTGGACTGCAGCTAATTGGCACAGCTAGTTTACTTGTCAGCCTCTAGTAAATGGTACTACATATACCAAGGAACTATAAATTAAATGCTACTAGTTGGCACCACCCCTATGCCACCCTCCACATTAGCCTTTTATTAAATACCTCAGGTGGACGTATGACGATACATCACGAACCAAAACAACTCGTGTCTTTACAACGCTGTTTTCAGTTCGCCATGTACGTCACAGCGCATGCTATTACAATGTATGGCATTAGTTTGCATGTCCTTAGAAATGTATACTAAATGCCTTTACAATGGACCCCATTTGCCTGCATTCTAAATAAAAAACCCTTGACCCTAAACACTCAAACATGACCATAGACTACGACCCCCTGCCCCTAAGCCCTAACAGGAGCATACACTACCACCCTCTAACTCTACCCCAAACCCTAACCCCTAAGCCGTAAACACCAAAACAGTAACATACACTACCGCAACCCCTAAGCCCTAAACAGTAACAGTAACATACACTACCCCAAATCCTAAGCCCTAAACCCTAAATCCTAAACCCTATGCCCTAAACCCTAAGCCCTAAACACCAAACAGTAACATACACTACCCCAAATTCTACGCCCTAAACAGTATGGTACACTGTCCCCTCCTGACACTACCCCAAACCCTAAGCCCTAAGCCCTGGACCCTAAACACTAAGCCCTAAACCCTAAACCCTAAGCCCTAAACCCTAAGCCCTAAACCTTAAAACATACCCTTACCTTTGTTTCCTTGTGGTTCCTGTGCATCGTTGCCCTCTCTGCTCCTGGTTCCAGTATCGCCATTACATCGCACACGCATGTGCATGCGCAAGCGCATGCGATGTAATGGTATCTGTCGCAATGTCCATGCGTGGTAACGTCACATGCATTGTAACGCATGCAACGTAAAGCCATGATTAGTGTCGCTGGCACGGTAATGATTGTTTGCCGCCTCAGGCATACCACTGCAGCCTTTAGTGCCATTTCAAACTGCAACTTTGACCAGGCAAGCTAAACCTTTTAATACTTGTAAGTCACCCTTAAGGTAGGTCCTTCAGACTTATCGATGGGGTGAATGGTATTTAAAAGGTAGGACATGTGTGTTTACGCTTTACATTTTCTGACAGCGAAAAACTCCTAAAGTAATTTTTCACTGTTGTTTCAATTATTAAGGGTTAACTTCAGATTGGGAGCAAATAGAGAAATACTATTTACCCTTTAATTAATTGTGATTAAAAATCCCAATTAATAGTAAAGTTGGATTTTAGATTATTGAAATTGTCACTCTTAGAAAGTTGGAATTTTCCTGCCCAAAGTTTTGGAGGCCTTTCTAGAAGTTTCCAGCTGCCTGGGCCTGATAATGGCCCCCCATTGAGGATTTGTATTCAGCATGGACAGTGAACAATGGGACCTAGGTGTAGCTGGAGAGGGTCTTCCTGGCAGGATTACTGGGTAGGAGTTGCACCTTGCCCGGATTACATTTGATAGGAGCCATACACATATAAAACCCACAGATACCTGACACCTTGTCTGCCAAGCTTTTTGTCACACAAAACAGTTTGGAGCCATACACAGGGGAAGGAGAAGAATTGACTAGAACCAGTTTTGGGGGTAGGTCAGGGAATTCCCACACACAAAGGTTGGCTCCAGGTATAAAAAGAGAAACTTCAAAACCACACAAAAGAACACTCCTGGACCTGTGGAAGATTCAGAAGAATGTCTGCCCTGATAACAGAAGGACTGCCCTGCTGCTTGAGGACTGTGCTGCTGTCTGAAGAAGGGAGAATGGACCTGCTTGGCTTGATCAAAGGCTACCCAGAGTGCCTGTAAGAGTCAGGTGGCTGACCTCCTGTGTGAGCTACAGGGACATACCAAGATTCCAGAGGCCTTCCAGAAACCAACATCTACTGGACTGCCTGTCCTTACTTAATCCCTGCTTCTGGCCTCTGCTGGAGTGTATCTTGGACCAAAGAGGTGCTACTTCAGGTCCTGGTACCTTGGGAGGCATTAGTCAGAGATCCTCCTAAAGTAAAAATCCTGAAATTCGGGTTCCCTGCAACCACAAATGGGCTAGTTTGTGGTAAGAGTCTGTTGCCTGCAGTGATAACCAACTCAAAGCTCCACCGATTACAGTATTTTCACGCTATAGCATTGACTTTCTGTGATGTTCGACCTGCTCTTTGCAGTGAATGCCTCCTCCTTGCGGCCTCCTCTAGTGCAAATTGAACGCTTCATGCTGGACCTAAGAAGGTAACTCTTCTGTGGGTCTAACATGCTCCCTGTATCTGACCGCTTCTCCATCACAGTCGGCATGAACTTTCCCTTGGTCCAGCTCAGCCAGATAACCACAAGTGGCTCTTTCTGCTTCTTGGCGCTACTTTGACTACAAACTTTAAAAATCAATATCGCCAGTTCTACTGATTGGATTTTGTTCATTTTGGTGTCATGTTATTTATTAACATTTTTATTGTGTTTTGTTTTTGCCTTATTACTGTTTGTGTGCTGCATAAATACTTTAAATTTTGCCTCTAAGCTAAGTCTGTCTGCTTTGATGCTAGGCTCCCAGAGGGTTAAGAACAGGTTACTTTAGTGACTTTTATGGTACACCCTGACAAAGATTGTGGTTGTTCCCTGAGTGGGGCTTCCATCCCTCCCAAGCAATAACCCAATTTCTAACATACATCATAGTCATTCACTTTGCTGTCTTTCACTGAACAATCTAGTGTCTGGATGGTGTAATCAACAAAATCCAAGTAGGACTGGTGAGACAGTTTCTGGCAGTCCCTAAACCTCAAACGGTATTTATCTGGTATAGGAAAACTTCTGGAGAGAGGTGAGGTAGTAGAGTGGTGATGTGAAATTAGGAGAGGGGCATGTCACAGATAGAGTTTTTTTAATGTAATTGGGTTGAATTAATTCTCTGAGAGAGTGAGATTTAGGTTTAGGCAGACCATACTGGCACACTGGTGCCTTGATTTACAGGATTTTGGTGTAGAGCAGGACAGCAAGGTACCTTGCTGTGCTGCCTTACGCTAAAGTAAAAGGGCAGGAATGCACTGTATTAATGTAATATTGTGCATTCCTGTCCTATCTTCCTGCACCGGTGCCGTTTTGGCATCCTATCAGGTGCCGAATGCAGCACAGAAAGAAAGAAGAAAAAATGAGGAGAAATAAAGGGTTTCTTCTACTCGTTATTCCTTACGTCAGGAGGCCTAAAGATTTGTGGCCTTATTTATGAAGGCCTTGCGCCTCCGGTGCGCCACTTTTAAAATGGGAAAAAGTGACGCACGGGCGGCGCAAGGCCTTCATAAATAAGGCCCTTGGTGCTTCCCCAGGTGTACATGATTTTGTACAGCTAGGGCAGCATCAAAATCCATGGGCATTGTGTGGGAAAACCCACCACAATGCGCATGGAATGCCTCCTGGGCACAGAGTAAGGCAACACAGAGATTTGCTGATCCAGGGCCATGCGTCATGCATGTACCTCTATACATGGTGCAAAAGTGAGGCAGGGCTCTCATAAATAAGTCCCTAAGTTACTTTTAAGGGTTCCAAGATGTCACATTAAACAAGTATCTGTATTTTTTGCAAACCATTGTTATGGATGGACTTTTAACTCTGAGAACCTATGCTAAATTTTGTCTTTTAAGGACATTGTGATAATAAAATAAGTAAAGGGTAATAATAATACACATTTTTTTTTCAAGCATCGATATTCATTTGCCTACATATTTCGGCTATATAGATGCCCATAACAGTTAACAGCCCTCTTCAATGCTGTGGAATCGCTGGTAGGTTTTCACTCACTAACATGCAACATGAGAGAGAAGGGGTGATGCTCTCATACCTGATGCTTGAACCAATCTATCTCCACTTCTGATGCCAAGATAGGTAAAGATATTAAACTAAAAAGATGTTTTGCATTAGCTGTGGAATAATGTAAATCAACACCCTTTGAAGTACACGGAAAACCAACTAATGTGTATATACACCCAGTTGGAAGTGTGAGCACAACACTGCACACAAACTCAGTGTGTGTCAATCCCCCATAGACACGATGATTTACCCTATTTAAGTACTTAGTCGTACATGTCTGGGCATGTAACATATTCATATTCCTTATTCATAAAGGATATATTCCCGTTTTTGTGATCCTTATTACTTCAATATGCAACATATTTTCGTGCTGGCCAGACACACATATAAGCGAGGGTAGCATAATTTCTATAGCCAGTTCCTGTGAAGACCGTGCACAGCAAGGGGCTGGCAGCCTGTGGAGTGTGGCTCTAGTAATAGGATATTACTTTACGTTAAAAAAAAGCAAAGAAACTCACTGCAAAACAAAGAATAACTGTTGTTATCGTCAGGTATAATAACAACATCATAGCTTATGTAAAAGAAAAAACAAAATTTTCACTGAAAAAGCCAAATTTAAAGTGAGGTCATAGCTAGATCATTCATACCACCATATTTTAACCACAAAAAACGTATAGTTCACTGAGCTAACTATAACTTATGCCTCCTCCATGACCTACATATGACCTTACGTATCACATCACTCATGGCATGTTCAAAGACACATTTTAGCCAGGGTTCAGATGCAGGTTTCAAGTTGAAGCTTTTTGTGTCCCTGTAGATTGGAACAGGAAAACAGCCAGCTAGCCCTTGGAGTCACTCTGGTAGTTCTGGATTCAGCAAGGCAATCCTCAATCAGCAGACTATTCCTCTGAGGGTTAAAGGCAGGCTTCAAGCAGCAAGGCAGTCTTCTGCAGTACAGCACAAGCCATCTGAGTGACCTCTGCAGGTCCAGGAGTTGACTGAAGAGTGGATCTGAGGGTCTTATGTTTATACTTGGTGACAAGTTTGAAGTGGAAGAAAATTCCAGGCCTACCCCACTTCCCCCCTTTCCCCCACAGAGGGTTCTGGATTTTTCTTCCTCCCTTCTCAGGTTCCAAGTGGTCTGGGGTGACAAAAGACTGGTGTGAAGATCTTTGGGAGTGTGCTGAGGCATTGCCTTTGAAATGTATTTGGGGAAGGGAACAGCTCTATCCCAGCCATCCTCGCAGGATGGCCCATCCTGCCAACAGGTAGTCCCATTTGACTGTGAAGTCTGGGGAGACTACACAGAGGCCAACTGCCACTCTAATCACAATCATGTGTCCCAGGATACAGGATACAGGGACCAAACGGCCAGGACAAGAAAATGCAAACTTTCTGAAAGTGCAAATTTCAGAATTGTGACATTAAAAAGAGTTTTAAATTACAATTCTTTATAGACCAAACATGACATTTCTACCTGTTCCAGAAAAAAAGTTATCACTTCTTGAATGTAATAAAGTAGCCCAATATTATCTTGTGCAGAGATAGACCTCACAGTAGTGAAAAGTGAATTTGGGAGACTTTGGCCACCAGACATGTAAACTTGTCAACCTTTTAAATATACTGCATCCTACCTATCACACACAATTAATGTACAAGTAATCTGTGATGCCAAGTACATGATCACAGATATAGTGGCCAGGTACCCAGGAAGCACCCACGACTCCTACATCTTCCAAAACAGTGGGATCTACACCAGCCTGACAGAGGGGGAATTTGGGGAAGGATACCTGCTAGGTAAATTACTGTGTGACACTCCCTTGATAGATGATGCAGACGTATGTTAATGTGTGCCTGTGAGTAATGTTTTTCTCATTTCACATTAGGGGATAGTGCATATGCACTGCGTTCCTTCGTCCTGACACCCTACCTCAACCCCACGACCCCCAGCCAGAGATGATACAATGTGGCACATAAATCAACCTGGAATATCGTGGACCTTTGGCCTCCTGAAGAGCCGGTTCCGCTGCCTCCACAAAAGTGGGGGGGCACGGCAGTACTCAACAGTAATATGCTGTAAGATCATTGCAACCTGTGCAATGTTGCACAACCTCGCAACTAAGAAGGGCACAAAGGTTGAACTGGAGGACTATGAAGACCATGACGATGAGCAGGCACTACCAGCAGCCAACACAGTAGGAGTACCAACACCCACAGATGGAAGACAGAGACGGGCAGAGACGGACAGAGATCACACACAACTACTTTTGAGTAAGTATAGAGACAAAGCAAGTGTTCAAATGCAATGAACGTAGTTTATTTGGCACTACGTTAAATGTCTGAAGACACAATTGTTACATCCTAAGTGTGCCTAGCACAACTGGGTTGACGGGGGTTACCTCACCCTCACATGTCCGACCGAATTTGGCAGCCTCACTGCCTGCGCCCATGCACTGCACTGCGTGATGCCTGAGGTTGGCTTTGATCTATGTCTGCTGTGCCAGCGCCGGTACTCTGGCATCTGCTGCTCCTCCGAATTTCAGGGATAGGGGTGCTGCTCCTGCTACTGGTGTTGTCTGTGTCCCCTAAACCTTCACCTCCTGTGGTGGCTGACTGGTTTGTCAGCAGCACTTCCATTGCTGTAGTGACTCTCCCCATCCCCCTTGTGAGATCAGTGCAGCAGTGCACCAGCCCCTCCTGCATCACAACAGAACGGCGACACAGCAGTGAAGTCGCTGTTGCAAGACGGTGCATGCCCCTTGTCTGCTGTTGCATGCACTGCCTTTCCCTGCGCCTTTGGGCGCGGTCCTCATGTAGTTCGTCACAAAGTGACATCACACACTGTGACATGTCCCTGACTCCATCGGCCATGTCCCTCATGCTGTCCGCCATTGATGTTATCCCCTGGTTCATGTTATCAACGTTTTTGTTAATATGGCGCATTTGTCTGTGCACTGCACTAATAGCTTTTGCCTGCAGGCGCTGCACCTTGACCATTGTGGTCTCAAGGCCACGGAAGACACCCTCATCATGGCCACTCACGCTTGCCTCCTGGACCCTACGACGTCTTGTGCCTCCGAATAGAGTGACAGGAGTGGATTGAAGACCAGCTGTATTTCCTGCCATTGACTCCATTGGGTTCTCTACTCCCTTTCCTCATCTGAGGATGTTTGTAAGATCCTTAGCGGGGGAACGTCATGCCTCCTGGGCCTGCAGATGTCTGACACCTCTGAGTCTGCTGGTGTGGCAAGTTGTGGTGACTCATGTTGTGGTGAGTCAAGGAGCAGAGGAGATGCTTCAAGTTGCATGGTGGCTGCCTCTGGTGTGGCAGCTGCTTGTGTGCAGGGTGCTGGAGGTGTTGCAGTGCTGGGCCCTGCATCCCTGGCTTCTTCCTCACTCCTCTCCCTTTGTGGATGTGTCTTCTCCCTCTCCTGCAGTGTCTTGTGCGAAGTCTCTCCTGTGGACAGATATTTACAGTGTCTTAGTGGTGCTTTCACAGTGTTTTTCACAATAAATTCACATGTCATTTGCACTATTTCCTGCTCCTCCCCTGTCTCTAATTGTATTGTGTGGCATGCCTGACATTATTTCATGTTGACTGCTCTGATGTGACTCCCATAATGCATTGCAGGTGGATACTGAAGCCTGTACTGGAGTTCCTCAAAACACAGCCACTTTGGGGGAGGGAGACAGGCAAGGGGTGAGGAATGATGGACATGTCCCTTACCTTTCTTTGATGCGGCTCGGGCTGAGCTGTCTGCATCACCAATCCCTACAACGCACTCTGGCTCCAGTGTGGACTCCACCTGCTCTTCAAGATCCGTGAGAGCAAGTGCCCTGTTCTTTCCTTTTTAGTAGTACACAAAGAACCACAATAGGAGCAAAAAATGGAAGATAGAGACTGGCTTCACTTAGGTCAGTTAAGAAAGCCCTCACTCACCAACCTGGTTGGTGACATGCTTCATCATCGGGCCCCACTGAAGAGGCCGAGTGCCTCTCCAGTGTGCTACGACGCCAGGTCTACTGCGGAGCAGGTTATTTGTGAGTTCAGGCGTGCAGTGAAACTATATTAGTGGTGGTGAAGGAATTATAGTATAAAATGTCTTAAGTGTATCAAAAAAATGTTTAATTTTATTACTTGATCACTAGGACATGAATAAAAATTGAGTGTTGGAAACTGGTCCAAAATTAATTGATTGGTTATTTCCAAATGATTTAAATCAGTCAACATGTTTCTGCCTACAAACGGTGTGAGTTTACCAGGCATTCGTCAGGACCAAAATACTGAAATAAACCCTGGCGGTTTGAGCACCCTAAGGCTCACCCTGAACTAGGGACGTGAAAGTTAAAATATAAAAGTGAAAAAAAGTGCATCGGGGAGGAGCTTGCTCCTTCCTGGTTACTCCTGGTTTAGGAGGCTTCCCGACTTTAGGTTACTGCACCTGTGGAAAAAAAGGGACATAGACGTACATATAGGACAAGACGAACAATTAGTGAATGGTCTTATGTTCATCAGCATGTCTATGGTGCTCCAGTTGTAGTGGGAGGACAGTGGGTTGCGTATTTGATACTACAGTTATCACCAACCACTGTCCCTGTGGGAACATATGCTAATTGTAAGTGGTGGTGTGGGCTACAGGTGGACTAGAAAAACAAGGTAGCTAAGGTTTAAAAAGGGAACTCATGTCCCTGTTCAGGATCAATGGACCAAAGGTCTAAAGGTCTGTGACCAAACCTAAGAAGCGGTAGTGTTTAAAATGTCTCACTTGTAAGGTTAAATCGATCTATACCATGGGTCACGGGAGGGGGGTGGTAGCGTAATTGGCACACCTTTGGAGAGAGAGAAGGACACATTCACAGTCAGAAACAAAAAGGATGTTACTTATCTCGCTCGATTCGTAGCCGGGGAAAATTCCGCTGTGTGATGGTCTATTACTCACACCCTAAACACCAGGCACCCTCTGGAAACCTGCGACACCCTCGAACCAGACCCCGACGATGAAGTGTGGGGCCAGTCTGATCATTAATAAGCTTCACATCGTAACGCGGCTCATTTCTGGGAAGGGCGAGGCCGCGATTGAGACTGGGCGGGGTCAGTTGAGCTAGCCAATCGCCGGGCGGAGTGGGTAGTGACGTGATAGGTCACATGACGCGGAAATGGTAAAAGGCTAGAGCGTAGCCTGAACTTGTTACTGCGGCTCGTTTTTTCAGTTTCAAGTGTAACTTTATCAATCAGTGTCAATGTGAAGACATTGTACAAGGAGCGGCGGATTAGGTAAAACACACCGATTCGGTAAACACCGATTCGATAAATTCCATTCATTCCTATGGGCATCCAGGCCCATAGGAATGAATGGGATCTACCGAATCGGTATTTGCCGATTCGGTAAATACCGATTCGGTAAATACCGACTCGGGGTTTCCGAATTTTACCGAATCAGTATTTTTTTCAGATTTTTTTCCTACATCTCATTTCCCATTTCTAAAATACCGATTTGGTAAAATTCGGTATTTTAGTATCGGTAAAAATTAGTTACCTACATCTGGCCCCTAATGTGGCAATTGTGAGTAGACCAATTTGATCATGTGTTAAGTAGTGAGCACAAACACTTTAGCTCTGCTTAGCACTGTTAACGTGCACAGAATCCTGAAGTCAACAAAAACAAAATTCTGAAAAATAAGAGGGATGAAGTCAAAACCTTTGAGGATGACCCAGCAGAGAGGGGCAGGACCAACATGGTGATAGTAGGAACACTTCACAAGCAAACTTCGGATTTTTAGGGCACTGCCGGAAAGAACTTACTCACAATATTTTGGTTCTTTGAATTAGGGATCTGGAGGTCTAGGATCTCATTACAGCAGAAAGCGTGATAACCCCTCAAAACATTTGAGTTTTTATATTATATATTTAGGGGAGTTTAGGTCAAGGAACTTGAATGTTATTCAGCCCTTCCGAAATATGTACATACCTTTAACAGGGTTCCAGTGCAGCAAAGTGACAAATGGGGTATGCAATCTGAATGGCATACAAACTCCAAAATGCTTGTTGTGCTTTATGGCCTCCAGTCCGTGCCAGACAGGCTGTTGAAAGTCCTACTTCTGGAGAATCGGTATAATTGAGATATAATAACGCAGGGCCTGATTCACAAAAGTTAACTTAGACCAAAAGTCTAAGTTTAGAACTGAAGTCTAAGTTTAGACCTAAAGTCTAACTTTACTACTACTAAAGTTAGACCTTTGGTCTAGGATATACTTTTGGTGTAAACTTAGACAAAAAGTCTAACTTTAGTAGTAGCAAAGTTAGACTTTGGGTCTAAATTTAGACTTTTGGTCTAAGTTTACTGTTGTGAATCAGGCCCCCTACTCTAAAACTTGTGAAGGCCTGAACCACTGAGCAGGGATCAGGAGTTTCAGGTCCCTCAATTTATGAAGGTGAATTCTTGATAATATGGCCCTCAGTCTCTTTAATTTTCATTTTAGCAAAGGAGAGCGCCTCTTCGTAGTCTCTTATTCAATGAAACCTGGCTGCTCCTAAAATGCTATAGCAAACTGATTACACTTGGCATTTCACCTTACTACTATCCCTAATATTTCTTACATTAAGGGGTTTGTTTCAAAACGTAAAATGGCTCTAATGATACAAAAAGGTGAAACTGCTACTAAAATTCTATGACACGAATTTGCATCTCCCTTTCCGTAATATTAGACTGCAAAGCTGCTGACGCATGAGCTTCTGTAATTCTTCATCAGTAGACAAATAATATGAGTATTCAATTGATGCCCTGGCAGGTGAGAGAACTTTAAATCTCAGCGATGGGAAAAGATCATACAGCTTGGACAATTATGCTAATATGTTGGACAACAAAGGTCAATACATGACTATGCATGATTACAGCAATATATGCAATGACCATAATTTTGCATTCACCATTGTGCACCACAAACACAGCTTTAGTGGCATGAGAAGATAAGCCCTTGAAAAACCCTCATTCTGTCTGCTTATTTGTTTTAATTTTTAAGTTTGCTTTACCAGCAACATTATATAAAAATGAATGCAAACGTTTGTCGCATAACTATAAACATGCAGCTTTAGGCGTATATAAAGGGGAATTTATAATGATTTCCCATGAAGGAAAAAGTCACGAAATTCCGCAAACCAACAGAATAATGTAACCAAATTAAATTCTCCAAAGGGGGGAGGAAGATGGAGAAATTTAAGGAAACATTAGTACACCAGAATGATCACGCTCATAAGATATTCTGAAAGTGTGCCACTTGAAGGTCCCCTGTATGTTTTTGTACAACAATTATTCTGGTGTCCTGGATTTCTTTTTGTCACTTGCTGTTAAGTGCATAAATGTAACAACTGTAAAAAACGAATACACTGAGAACAAATTTGAAGAAAAGACATCCCACATAATCATTTGTGTAAGAAACTGTCTTGTGAAACTATATTTTCTTCAATGTATTGGGCGAGACTAATAATTTTGCAATTCAAGAAAGTCGTCAAATTAATTTACTCTGGCAAAGTTCTCTTATAAGTTTCATGACACTTATTAAGATAGGAATTATTAGCTGGGAACTGGAGTTCAGCAAAATATTTGACTGAATATAATCTCTAAAATTTCGAGACCGTGATTATCAAATGTTCATGCAACGCAGAAAGCCACCTTGCTGTATGAAAGTTGGAGTGCAGGAATGCACTGTATTTTCCATTATACAGCACACTCCTGTCTTTTCCTAAGACTGGCACAAATTTAACTACCAAGCACCAAAGTTACCAGCCTTCCGTCATGTTGCAAGAGTACCTGCTTTGCAGGTAGGATTATGTTGTGCAGGAAAGGACACATTCCTGCACAAAAACAATCCTCAGAGGTGTTTACCTCTTTTTAAATGTGTTGCAGAATTCAGCACTCTTAGGAAGAAGAAAGGAGGAGGAGAAGTAAATCTTTTTCTGCCCTTTGCACCTCTGGTGGGGGGCGTACAATTCTGATGCATTCCCAGGTCTGCAAACGAAGGTAAATCTAGGAATGTGTCAGAATCCATGGGTGGATACATTGACAAACCCACTCTCTGCCCATAGACTGGCTTCCTGCTACAGAGTAACACAAGCAGCGGTTTGCACTACCTTGCATTACTCTAGATTTATTAAACAACTCAAAGCCATGCAAGGTGCAAATGTAGTACTTAGAATCAAGTTTAATAAAAATTGGACTTGGTATTGAAGCAGGGATTCTGCTCCTACACAGAACTGTGCATAGAGACTTAGGACCTCAGTGAATTAGGGTGTACCAAAACCCACCTTAGTACTCAAACCCCCGACCAGACTAGCAATAAGTGACTCATTGGTTCTTCGTCCTATAGCAAAAACACCAATGATTAGTCAACCCAGAACGTGCGCCTTAGGTTACCTCAAGTAAGGTGGCTAACAAGAGCACTCTTTCGTTACAGCCATATACCAGTTCAAAACAAGGAGTAAATAGAGACACGTGCAAGATTGAAAAGTTTATTTCTAACGCCGTGATCTCATGTGCAGTACCTTAGATAATACAAGCAAACATATTTTCCAAAACAAGGTTGTCAGCATTGTTACTATTCCATAAAATACAAAGGGAGAAAGCATAATATATTGCTAACGGGAAACAGTTTTAAAATATACCTATATTTTACTCTCCCTAGTTAGTGAGTTAATTTATAACTAATGAAGGTCTCATAGGATTACTTGGGCGGCCCCATACCACTGATACTCAGCAGTAGTGGATCACATCGAGTTCTGCACAAGCTGTCAGGATACAAAAGTTCTCCAAGTGTGTTCGATCATGCCTGCACAGTGTATTATTAAACGCGCCAGTATCAGAGGTGGCCACAGCTGCATATGTGTTATGACTAGAACGTGCGAGGATCATTCCGAATATCAGACACAGTGTCCAAGATAACCATGACGGTCTCGGCTCTCCATGTACAGACTAAACTAGCGAAGCAGTTTAGAAATGTAGCATAACAAACTATTCTCATGTGAAGCAAAATGCTCAGCCTTCTCTAAACAACATCGTAAGTGCGCGTCGTGTGCAAAGCAGAGCAGGAAAGCAAAAATGGCGTTTAAGCTTCTAATAAACCCATGCTAACTTAACACTGTGTGAATATAAGGCTCGCCCTCACTACAGTTTTGGTAACTTTGGCAAAAGTCATATTTGATACCTTTCCAATGACATCAAGCATAGTATCCTCTTCTTTCCAAATGTGACACTAGTGTGGCACTGACTTGCAGAGAAATGTTTCCTATGGCCATCCAACAAAACCACAACACAAGCGCAAAATGGGTTCTGCTAATTTTAATACTGGATCAGATATTTCACAAATATACCAACACATTTAGGTTGTTTTCTATATCCAACGTTCACTATTATTATATGAATCCTGATCAAACTGATTCTGCCCAAATGGTTTTACTCATAAAATGATGATGAAGCTGATTACTTTTTTTTCGACTGGTTCATTTACTCTCATTGCCTGTTATTTATAAATTCATAAAATGTAAGTTAATTCTCCCGGGCTGGGTGTTTAATTTTATCCCATTAAATATTCTTGCTTTACTCTTCTGGTTCTAGTATTAAGAAAATATTCTATTGTTACCTTCAGAATTTATTTCTCTAGACGTTTCTTTTATTATCTATTACATCGTATTATCATTAATAATTGCTCTCTCATGCTTGTTGGCTTTTAAGCACAGCCTAGCTCCCTTATGGTGATCTAGGAACTCTTGGAAGTCTAAATTCTTCTGAGTTTATGTATTTAGGTGACATACTTGGACCCTGAACTTTCGGTTCGATGGACACAGAGAAGATAAGGAGTTGCTGACCCGAGGACTACAGCCCTGCTACTGAAAATTAGCACCAAGCTCTGCCTGCTGTATTAAGGATTCGACAAACGTGGTATGCTGTCTCATCCTGCAACTGTGAGGCATCCAAGAACCCTAGAGCTTCTCCATCCTTATACAAATTGCCAAAGAACTCCCTTGTAGTGGAGGTGCCACTCCCCTGCAGCCCGCAGGCACCAAATCCGCAGAACCTGATTTCCCGACTTGCTGCTCCCCTGCGACTCTGGCACAGCAACTGAACGAAAAATGCTACGCCATCCCCAGGGGTTCAAATCCATCTCTCCTCTAATCCTGGAGACACGAAGATCGACCAGAGCTTTGCCGCACTAATATCTCTGGAACCGTACCCTCTGCAGCATTCACCAAGATGAAGAGTCCAATCCGGACTTCAACTACCCAGGAAGCAAGCAACCATTAAGGGACATAGAGATCCATGAGACCCCTTTTGTAAGTGGCTCAGGTGAACTGGAATCACCTCTCCAAGCTGCCTGACCCATATCACGAGGACATCTTTATATGCGCTGCCAGGCCAACCTTCCCACTCTGCACCCAGCCTGCCTGGCCTGGGTACCGATGAACTAGCTGTGCTCCTGTGGTCCTCAGTGGGACCCCCTCAGACTTACTTTTACGTCCTTTTGTGCAGTGTGTTTTCAGGTGGACCCCTTATTTGTAGTGCACAGGCTACCAATAACCTCAGCACCCTGCTCATGGCCGAATCCGAGACACTCCAGAGATTTCGCTGGTGGAAAATTGGACCTGGCCTTGCTACTTACTTAAATCCTGAAGATGAACCTTACAATCCAATGGTATGATTGTATATGCGTTTTTCCATTGTCTCCCATTGACTTCAATGGTGCGTTATTGCACACAATTTATTTCACAAACTTGAAAAATTCATATCTTAAAAAGCACTCACTGTGGAACAAAATACTTGGTTGCAAAAATTGCATAACAATTGGTGTTATTTTTTATAAAATGGTATTGGATTTATTCTTGAGTGGGTGTCTCATTTATAGCCTCTTTGTAGGTAGCTGGGTTTCTGTTGCAGTAATCCCCCACTTTTTGCCAGATTTCTGATCAACTTTGACTGGATGTGCCCTGAGTCCCTGCCAATCAGGTTCTCAGGGCCTGTGTTTGTTAACAAAACTGTACCTTTGTACCCCCAATTGGCACCTCTCTTGCCAAATGTAAGTCCCTTGTAAAAGGTACCATGGGTACCAATGGCATTGTGACCAGGGAAGGCCTTTAAGGGCTGCAGCACATATTTTGCCACCCTTTGAGGTCCTGTATCCTAACACACACACACATTGTCATAGGAGGCGTCATGTTTTGGTGCAGAAAAAAGTGAAGAGCTGAAATGGCACATGTTCCTGACTGCCATGCCAGCAAACCACTGCCTATGGTATAAGTAAGACACCCCTCTAGTTCAGTGAACTATACCACTGGTGAGGGTACAGTTGCATGAGCACTGTACCCCTACACTGTCTACCTCTTAGACATTGTAAGTGCAGTAAAGCCATTAAGAGTACAGGGTCTGGGAGTTTGTCATTACAAACTTCACTGCACCATAATGGCTTTACTGAATTCTGGTAAGTTTGGTAGCAAACTTCTCAGCATAATAAACCCACACTGGTGCCAGTGTGGGATTTATTACACAATGCACTCAGAGGGAAGCTTAGAGATGCCTCCTAAAATACAACCAGCCTCTGGTGGGTTCCCTGACTGAAAAACACCAGCCTGCCACCACGAGACATGTTTCTGGACTCTGCGGTGGAAGCCTTTGCTCCCTGAGCCCCCCAAAAAAAGCCTTTCCGGGAGGGAGGTGTTCACACCTCACCCAGATCAGGAAGAGACATCTCTGGCTTGGGATATTCAAAGGCCTTGCCGCTTTTGTAACATGATCCCCAGCCTCTCCTGGTATCAGGAGCAGGCCCCTTCCTGTCTCCCCTCCTTTTCGGTGGGAAGACATATGGGAAACATTAGAACAGCCCAAAGGTGTGCCAACCTCTGCCAACCCCACCTCCTCAGGTGTGGGAGGCAAGGTGAAGCCCACTCTTCAGTGCCCGCAATCTTACAGATGGCATGTACTCTCCAATCAGGATTAGGGCTTGTGCCTACTCCCCCAGCACACCAAGGGTGTAGTCACCCTATGGTCAGTAGCCCATTGGCTACTAATTCGAGACCCCTAAAACGCCCCCTATATACAGTATTTAGGGGACAGCCCTGAGCCATGAAGTCAGATTTCCTCAACCTAAGAAGAAGACGGATGAAAGAAGACACCCAGCAGAGGAGACTGCAGAGAAGAACTGATTTGGCCCCAGCCCTACCAGCCCGTCTGCAGCTGCCAGAGATCCTGCACCAAAAGTCGCCTTATGCTGCAGCCAATGACCTCCAGAACCCCTGGGAGGACAGACTGCCTTCAATAAAGACTGGATCGCCTGTGAACAGCAGCTCTGTTCTAAAGAATCACCAAAGAAGGACTCCAAGCCTGCTGAGGACAAAGAAACCCAGTTCCTTGAGCCCGAATCTGAGTGGAGCAATCCGCTAATGAGGTCTCCCGTCGATCCTAGCATGGTTTTCGGTGACCCTGAACCTCCACAAGCCTCTTACCTGAGCCTTCAGTCCTTACCTGGGAGGCCCCTCCAACCGTGACTGAAGGAGACACCCTGACCGATTCTCTGACAGAAGCGGTCCAAAGAGTCCAACCATGACCGCCCGACCGAATCCATCTGTGAGCCCTTGTGGTGAAACGGTTGCAAATACCTTAATCACCGCCACGGTCACTGTCTGCCTCCCAGAAATCCCCAGCTGACTCTGCTTCTTGGACCAAGACTGACGGTCTCCACTGAGAAACACTAGGGGCCCGATGTAGGTGGCCATTTACCGACCGGTAACGGCCGATTTTGGCCGTTACCGACCGGTAAATGGGTATTTGTTATGTAGGGGCCCTATTTTACCGATTCGGTAAAATTACCGATTCGGTAAAATTACCGAATCGGTAAATTTACCGAATCGGTAAAATACCGATTCGGTATTTTTATAGATTCGGTAATTTCCTGATGTAGGTGGGACTCTTCTGAGTCCCAAAGGCCTTACAGATTCGGTATTTTACCACCCAATCCAATTGGGTGGGAAAATACCGAATCCAGGTGTACGTGCACATGTGTGCATGCACACCTATGCCATGTGACAGACAGACATGCCCTTGGGCATGTCTGTGTGCCACATGGCACACATGCCTGTATTTGGGGTGCTAGAGGGTGTCAAAGTGACACCCCCTGCACCCTTGCTGAAATCGGTATTTACCGAATCGGTAAATACCGATTCGGTATTGCCCATTGATTCCTATGGGCTTAAAGGCCCATAGGAATCAATGGGCAATACCGAGTCGGTATTTACCGATTCGGTAAATACCGATTTTTACAGATTTGGTAATTCAATTACCGAATCTTCCTAAATCTCCCTCCTTCATAATTACCGATTCATAAATACCGAATCGGTAAAATTCGGTATTTATGAATCGGTAATTACGATTTTCCTACATCTGGCCCTAGGACTCCTGACGATCGCATCCTACACCCGGCCGACCCGGTGCTGCTTGTGGTGTTTCTGCCAGCCATTGGGCCCTTTAATGCTAACCTCAACACCAGGAGCTTTTTGGTCTAACAACCAGGTGGCCTGCCCTTTGGCAGTCCCCCAACCAACGACTGTGCTTAGCCCCTTGACTAATGTGTGGGCCCTGCACTCGGCACCTGCCCGCCTCTGAGCCGCTGGTGGTGCAAACTGAGTGTCCACCTGACCAAATCCTACTCACGGACCATACACTCACTTTTATTCTTTTCAGGACTAAGAGGGCCTCATGAGTAACCTTGCAAAACTGTACATTATATTACCAAACGCATTAACTCTTTCCCTTCCCTTAGGAAATGCACCCGTGTGGTATCCTAAGATACTTCACTGAGTAATGGTAAAGTAAACTCGACTGCTTCTTACAAAAGTAAACAAACCTGTAACAAAAGCTAAGTCAATGTCAAATGCATATTCTTAATTCTTTGCCTTTGAGAGTACAATTTTGCAGCGAGACGAGCAATATGGAGTCAGCGTGAGGCTCTGCTGCTCGGTTGACCGCGCCACGCCAGATGCGTCCTTGATCGGCTAGCCGCCCTGCGCCCGGGATGCTGAGTCAGGCGTGCGGCTCTTCTCTGCGGCTGCTGACGGGAGGCTGTGATCCTTGGCACTGCGCAGTGTCAATTTCAGAGGTTTTTCCTCCCTGCCGCTTCTTGGTAGATCTCAGCGGATTGCTCAACCGGGGGAAGACTATTCTCTCGAATTTCGCGAGGAAAGCACAAGCAGTCTACGGAGCTCATCGACTCAACCTGTGCTTGGATTTCCACCTGGACCTTCATCCCTTGGTCTCTGCATCCACTCGCAGGCCTGCAGGGTTGCGACGATGGCGGTGGCACTTCGGAGGCTTGGACATTTGCAGTATGAGCAGCAGGGGGGCAAGGAGAGGCGCCAAGACCAAGACATCTGCCGAGCCCGAAGATGCCACAGCAGCAGCTATGGAGGGGGCATGGAAACCCAAGCCTGAGGTTAGTACCTGCAAAAAATTGCTGGGTAAATTCAGGGGGGGGGGGCAGACTGCCCAAAGACTTAATCCCAGAAACCCCAAAGATGCTAAAGACTCTATCACGCAGCTGTCCCTTGCCAAACTGTTCCTTGGCACCAAAGTTCAGACCCTCCAGCCCCCTGCGCCCTCATCTCTCCCCGAGTCTACCACCGTGGCTACCCCGCAGGACTTACCATAGACACCAGCACCCGCACCAATATCACTGCCTGTGGCTAATTCAACTCCTAGCCATGACCAGCCCAGTGGGAACGCTGGGATTGCCGCCCAACTAGACATTTCATCTCAGGCTCTGCCCAACAACAAGAGCTAAGTAAGGGACCAGGAAATGATAGTTCGTGTACTCCTCTCGCCACCTCAGAGACACAAATGGTAGGAACAGACTTCGTAATTCAAGGCTTAGTGGTCCCTCCCGGTGCAAGGAACCCCTGGACACCTGAAGCTGGACCCGAACACTTCTATTCAGTCGCAGACAGTACACCCAGCTCATCTGGCTAGGGGGGATCCGACAATGACGACGATGACGCTAGTGAAGGTGACAGTGAGGTCTCATGTAGTAGTACTGGCACTGTTCTGCGCCCTAAAAAACCTAGAAGTAAGAGCAAGCGGCGTAGTCAACTGAAGTGGGATTACTATGACTCACAAATGTCATACCCCCAGGAAGAAGACGGTCCCAGCCTAACTCAGTGGGAGAGCTCAAACAGCCTACAGACTGAAACAACCGAACCCTCTCGAGCCTCCATATTAGCCTCGATCAAGGAATTTCAGGAGGAGGTAAGGACTGACAATCGCACTGCTAAGAATGCAGCCAAAAAACTGCATGGCGGCCTAAGGAGGCTGAACAAAACTTGCACGGACATCAACGATCGGGTCAGCATGGTGGAAGCCCAAACCGAGCACCTGGAAACCGAAGCTGGGGCTTACAAACAGCAGTCCGAGTCCAACACCGCCTGCCTTACAGACCTGATGGCCAAAATGGAGGAGCAGGAAAATCGTCAATGTAGGACCAACCTCCGCCTGCTTGGTATCCCTGAGGGGAAAGAGGGGGACGACCCCAGACGATTTATTGTCAAGCTACTACAAGACTCCTTTCCGGAACACCTGGGCTGGGACTGGGACCGAGAAGTTTAGCGGGCACATCGCTTCCCTTTTTATCAGAAACAACAGTATAACAACGGCAATGCAACAGGAGGCCAACCAAGGGTATTTCTTGTATACTTCGGCAATTTTCTCCTCAGGCAGCTAGTATATGACCAGGCCTGCCCTAATACTAAGAAAGGGGCCAACGGGATAAAAAAGTTTGCCAAACCAGACTTCTGCCATCAAACAGTGGAACGGAGATGGCGTTCTGAGGCAATTCATCTCTCCCTTTCAGCAACAAGGCGCCGAAGTCTATTTAATGAACCCTGCCAGGCTGAAAATAATCCTCAATGGTGCAACCAAGGTCTTCCTCTCTGAAATAAAAGCCAGCGAGTATTTGGAGGAGGTTAAGAACAAGAACAGCAAAAAAATGATCAGTTCTTTTACTCTCACCAGATTACTATAACTTCACAGGTTGGGCCAACGGACACAGACCCCATAGTCTTACTTGAGCTTACTTGAACTTTGAGATATGTCTTTATACAGTTAAAATGAATGCCCTACTAAGGGGATGCTTTATCTTTTTTCTTCTTTCCCTATACTTCAAACCAGTATTTGCCCCACACGGCTTTCTCTCCTAAAGGGCCACTGGCCGATCTTAGATTTAACTGTTTTTTTCCGGTTGGCGTGGCCGACAGCTGAGGCTCATGTCTGACCACCATCACTCAGGCTTTTCCTGATTGCTCAAGTAAGGGGGGGGGTGGAGGGGGGTGGGATGGGTGCACAAAGAAATCATTCAGGCGCAAACCTTTAAAGGCATTCTGTGTAAATGATATACACTCATACTTACACATTTAAACCCACTTACAAGTATCAAGCATTGTGCAGAGCAAAACCAAAGGATCTGTATTTCCTTCTACCCTTTTCCTAGAGGCTAACTTAGACGTATTGCGAATTGTCTCAGCTAACATTTGCGGCCTGAATGAGTCCTCTAAAAGACAAAAGGTGGCTCAGGGACTACGATCTCTTGGGGGGAACATCATCTGTGTACAAGAAACCCACATAGAAGGTACACAAAAACACTTAGTAGACACTTTAGGGTTTAAAGTAGTTGTGGCCACCACACAAGGTGCTAAAACAAAGGGGGTCGGAATCATGGTTGAAAGAAGACTCCCTTTCAACAACCCTCGGACTAAATTTGACCCTTTGGGGAGATGGGTTATTACTGAGTTTCGGCTCCCCAATAATTCCTCTTTTACCCTATGTTCAATATACGGGAGCAACATTGATGACCCATGTGTTTTTAACCAGGTCTCCGGTGAACTAGCACACTGCCCCCCCCCCATTATTCTGTGTGGCAACCTTAATATTCATTAACCCTGTAACTGGGAGGTTGATAAAAAATGGATATATAAAGGCAGGAAACCTCTAGTTTTCCGGGCTCTAGCCAATCTTGCTCAGGCCCATGGACTAAGGGACGGTTGGGCCAGCCAAAACCCCCTCAGCCCGGGTATACGTTTTTTTCTGCACCACACCAATCACTAGTCAGAGGTGAAACTCTAAGGTTTTCAGTCTGTAAAAACAAAAAGGAAAAACTCCTAATTAGTGAGTTGCAGGACAAATTAAGGGTAGTTGAAACCAAACTAACCCAACTGATCCAAGCAGGACAAGACATCCAACCTGTCCAAAAAGAAGTAGTCTTTGCCAAGGCTGAGATAAGGGCCGTTTTGCTGAAAAAATTGTAGCAAAATGGGCAGTTACAAGGGAAAAAAACTACGAGTGAAGTCACAGCATTGGGCACCACCTGGCCGTTAGGACCAGACAACTGGCTACCAGTAGTGAAATACACGCAATAAAACTTCCTTCCGGGATGGAGACCAAAGATCCTAGCTCCATATTGAGGGGATTCCAGGACTTTTACGCTCAGCTATATACAGAAGAAAACTATCTGGCCAGTGAGATAATCGAGAGTGAGATCACTAAATATTTAAATGAAATCCAAATTAAGCTGCTTAGCTCAGAGGATAGCAAGTTATTAGATCTTACTCCAACCTGGGAGGAAATCCTGGAATCCCTTCTAAGCCTCCCGGACGGAAAAGCCTCAGGCCTTGACGGTATCCCAGTAGAGTTCTATAAGATCTTTGCCCCACAAATCTAAACAATTTTCACAGACATAGTACCCTTTATCTTTAACGGGGCTCCCCCTCCGGCTTCTTGGGCAAGCGCCAGAATTTCTATATTTCCTAAAAAAGATAAATCTCCTCTAGAGATGAGTTCCTATAGGCCCATCACTCTCATTAACTGTGACTCTAAAATCTTTTCAAAGGTGCTGGCCTCTAGAATCTCCCACGTAGTTGAGTCATTAGTGTCAGAATGGAAACACAGCTTTATTCCGAAAAGAGGGACAACCGAACACGTCAGGCGGGTGATCACCCTGTTTGATGCCGCACAGGCTGCCAGAGACCCGATGTCACTTACACTACTCAACGCCGAAAAGGCATTCGACTGGGTCTCCTGGTGATTTTTGTGGGGCATTATGAACAGGATGGGATTTGGGAAAGAGCTCATACACTTGCACTTAACGCTAGTTGGCAGATGCAATGTCATAAAAATGACATACTTCCCAAAACTCCTCTATTTCTTCCGCACTATACCTTTGGAATTTAGCAAAGCAAATCTGCTCAAATTTCAACAAATCTTCACACAGTTCATCTGGGCTTATTCCCAACCTAGGCGGGCTTTAAGACAATGATCACTCCCGAAAGAACGAGGAGGCTGATCCTTCCCCAACATTTTACTATACTACTGGGCCTCAGTGCTGCAATATAGCTCTGAACTACTGAGAGAACCAACTATCCCGACAGCACCAGGGCTTCCCTCCCCCTTTCAACTCTTACTGGGCGAACAGCATTAGGGATGTCTGCTTCAAGAGATCTCGTTTGGATACTACAAGCGCGTACAGTTCAAGACTTTAATGAATTCCTATAAAGTTTTTCGTAACATTCGCAGAACCTTCGGGCTGGGTAGATTCAACTACTATTCCCCCACTTCTAATAACAGTAACCCTCCAGCCATTTTTGGAAAATCTTACTTCTCTGATTGGCATTGGGCCGGAGTCAAGAAATTAGGGGACCTGATCACTAGCGAGGGAATCAAATCTTTTGCCAGCTTGCAGTTTAAATTTAGCCTGAAAAACCAAGACGCCTTCAAATATCTCTCCATTCATGACTTTCTCTCCAGGAAGGTCGGGGGAACTGCTGGATTTTCAGAAGTTGAACTTCTGCATACACTGCGTAACACCATGATCCCCCATATCGGTCTTATATACAACATACTTAACAGACAAATCCCAAATGATCTTCAAACCGTCTCAGACAAATGGCCTACAAAACTTGACTCCCCTCAAAGCATTTTTTACAGCTCTCTAGCTTTTTCACAACAGATCCTACTCTCTGCCAAGCTACGGGCACAACATTTTAAAACTATTTTTTTCCTGTATATGACGCCTAGTAAGATCGCCAAATGGGGGCTGGCAAAGGGACGTTGTGCCCTCGGTGTTCGGATGCTGGGGCCGACTCAATCCACATTTTTGCAACATGTCCGAAACTTGCCCCTACACTCCTTAGAATACAGTAACTGCTAAGTGAAGTCACTAATCAGCCTATTTCTTTAAACCCCACAATTATTTTGCTAGGGACTCTGATTCTCCTAGGTTCAAAAAAGAAGGACTGGTCTTTATTGCAATGGCAGTGTGGAGGATCTGCGTTGCCTCTGACTGGCTGATTGCCAACCCCCCCTTCTTTCTCTCATTGGCTGGCCAGGTTAGTTGCCACTTATCACCTTGAAAAAGCTGTCTATGCAAGAAAAGGGCCTAAAAGCCGGAAAAAGGGCCTGGAGGTTTGGGAAAAATTGTCCTCTTGGCTAGAACAACAGGGGTAATTAAGATTACCTTTCTTCTAGGGTTTTGCTTTTTCTCTCGCTGCTTGTCTCTTTTTGGCTTTGTTTGTTTCTCTTTTCTCTGTGTTCCTCTCTTCTCCCTTTTTTTGTTGTTGTTGTTGTTTTTCTTCTTTGCTTATGATGCTGACAATAAGCCATTTGCTTTCATCTTTTTTTTCTTTTCTTTTTTTTGCGCTTGTCATTGTTTAAACGATGTGCTCTTCAATTTGAGGAGTGGGGGGTGGGTGGTGGGAACGACAATATGTATGTACCTTTCCTTTTTTCCCGCTTTTACTTGCAAAATAAAAACTAAAAATTTAAAACAAAAAAAAGAGAGTACAATTTTGCCTATGATTTTGTTCTAGTAATTTATTTGTATACAAATCAATTGGTCTGAGTTCAGTCTTTGAGTATGTGACACCATTTCCTGCCTGAGTGTGTACAATAAATGCTTAGCACTACCCTCTGATGAAGTCTTACTGCTCTCCCACACTACCACAAATAGAGAGTAAGGTTAATATCTACTTTTACCTCTGCCTACCTTTGGGATTCCACTGGACTCTGTGAACACTATATCTTACTTTGGTATAGTATATACAGAGCCAGCTTCCCACACTCTGTGAGAACAACAAATACTTAGCACTACCCTCTGTAAGCCTAACTGCATTCCCACACTACCACAAATAGAGCATAAGTATTATCCACTTTTGTCTCTGTATACAAATCTAGGTCTCACTGCACAGTGTACTTCATTTTAGTGCACTATATATAGAGAGACAGCATTCTACAATAAGTGTATTAATCACAAAGAGAATTGAGAGACTGAAGCATACACAGAGCAAAGCAATCCATAAACAGACCAATAATAGTGCTGTTGCATTGAGTTTGAGTCATGAAATTCATTCATAAGTGAACTGCAGGCAGAGCGTATATTGTGATCAAAAGAAACAGTTTATCTGCTAGCCAGATGCAAATAGCACAGGGAAAAAACGTTCATATATCCCTATTATCTGCTTTTGTGCCGAAATGTTACACCTTTTGAGTAATATTGTGATGAAATAACTTATTTTGAGACCGTGCTAACGGTGTTCTCTGGATTCAAAGCGAACGAATACACATTTCAAACCATCAGCTCACCAACTACTGACCACACACACTATGGTATGTGAGACCAATAGTAACAGAAAGGAGAAGCAAACTGGATAAGAGAGAAAACAGATACTGGCTGTCACACACTGCCTCGTGCCTCTTCTGGGCACTGACAGCTTGGAATGCATATCTAAAGACAAAACAAGAAATCCTTACTAATCTGTCAAGAGTGTTCAGAATCTACCTTTCACAGTAAAACGGATATTATTGGAGGATATCCTTCTGAAAAAACTCTTTGCATTATTGATTTGAAGCAGGCTTAAGTGAAACTAAAATAGAGGGAGATTTAGGCGATAATTAAAGTGCTTAACAACATCCCTCCCCACTGGTAAGATTCAGTTTTTTCATTAACGCCACAAAAAACTATTAATATTTGTTAGCCCTCTGTGATTTCTAATATAACCCCACATATATAAACTGCAAAGTACAAATTGCACATTAAATTAACACAATCCATACATATGATAACTAGTAATATTTGATGAAGAATACCCGTGTCTCTTCACAAAAAAGTTAAACATTCAAAAAGGGAACTAATAGTCCCCAAAGTCTATGACTCTTAAAGTCAAAAGCAGTTCGAGTTTGTTGTCCCACTTGACTTGATTTTCAGAATATTCCTCTGAACAAGAATGACTTTCAGCCTATTCCCAAGATAATTATTGCTCCTCCAACACAAATCACAAATCCATGAAGCAAGGCCTCTGGCTGCAGCAACATAGTACTACAATTGCCTAGCGAGGACATCATGATACAAGAGGCACATTTTATTGGGTTAACTAAGATGGCTGCCACCATCTCCAAACATAGTGGGAGTTCGGGGATTCTTAGGAACTGTAGTTTGTAGATCTGACATCTTTGTGTAGTGCATTTTCCACAAGCAGGAAGCTTTAGGCCAGACTGGACTATCAATCCATACACACCAACAACCCTTCTACCAATTAAGTCAACTCTGCGTGGGCAGGTTTGGAGCGTGGCGCATACACCGAACCATCATCAGACAGCCCTATCTGCAGTTCCGCCTCCTTACATGTACATACTGTTGTCCCTACTCAAAGTGAAATGTATTTTACTTGAATTGGCATAACACTGTGTGACTACTATTTAAATATGTGTACTTACATTGATCTTTGATTCCTGTCTTCTAAGCTTTTAAACATTGAACCATTTAGCCAGATGCCATTATTATCTGTAAAGGAGATATGTTATAATGCCATAAAATAGAAGACAGTGGAGCTTATTTAGTAACATTTCACACAGTTCAGGGCTGCGATACATTGCATGAAATTGAGAGGGCAGAAATGTGCCATATCTTCTGAAATTGACACATTTATGCTGCTTATTAGCGCTGATGCACTATCTGCTGCCTAGCACATTACTTCAAAGGTGGGTGCATTATGAGCAGGATTGTTTTTGTGCAGGTAGGTGTACCTTCTTGCAAAAAAACAATTATTAAAGGAATTTTTCTTTTTCTTTGTGTGATGCGGAATGCATCACAAATGTAAAAATAACATTACTAGGCAAAATAAAGATGTTTCTCCTGGTTATGCCTGGGTCTGGGGGTGCACCATTTTGGCACAATCCCAGGAGTAATGACCTTAGTAATTTTGAGATTCTGTCACAATCCATGGGCAGATGCATGGGAACAACAATGCTCAACCCATAGAATGCTTCCAAGGAGCAAATTGCTATGCCTTGCATTACGTTGTATTTACTAAACCACACAAAGTGGCTCAGCATAGAATAGTAAATCCCAGATAAGGGCTTGTGTTGCCTTGTGACCATCTGCATCAAGCAAGGACAACTCACGTTTTTAGTAAATTTAGGCCAGAGAATGTAATGATCACAAAGAAAAATAAGTTCTATGCAGAGAAAGAACAGCATGTGAATGGACAAAAGTACTAACATTTATTCATGTGAAACTGTGCTCCGTGTACAGTTACACTTTGTGAAAAAATATCTGCCAATGCAAAGAAAATAAGGATTTATAAGAACATTTCCAGGGTTATGTCTGGAAAGATGCAACTGGCTCAAGTTTTCAAGCATAACCAAGAAAGATTTTGAGAATTCCATGTCTAAAATCTGCACCAATATAGGTTAGTAAGCCTGCACGTTAAAGTTTCTTTTTGACTAGAGGTCCTTGTTCTAGCAGACGTCATTGTTACAGAATATAATTGTCAAAAATAAATGCCACAATTGTTACTTCCGATTGATACTTTGTCCCAATGCAGATTGGAATTTAATGTTACGTTGCAAGATATGAAATGATATGACTTGTGATGACTTCCTTAAACTTCAATCAATTCACTAGGAAAATGGTCACATTATTAAAACCTTCCCGTTGGGAAAACACTTTGAATGCGAGTTTGCAAGGACTATAGCAGTAGCTAGAAAATTATGCAGAGGCAGTATTATTATTTTATTATTTGAAATTTGTTCTTGCTAATGTAAGTAATCGGGTTACTTGTTGAGAGAGGTAAACCCCTACTCCAATAGCAACCACAATCCTAGTGAGGGTGAAGTCAGAAGCAACCCCCATATTAACCTGTGGTTATCCTTTGGTAGGTTGGCACAAAATCAGTCACGTATAACTAAGACGTAATGTGCGAAGTATTTCTGCAGCATTTCAAACAGTAATTAAGTGAAACAAAACAAGGAAATTCTCACACCAACTTAGAAGAATAGAGTAAAATATAATAAAAATGTACAACCAAAATGACATAATCCAACCAGTGGAACCGGAGATACATAATTTTAATGATTTAAGTGAAAATAGTAGCAAAATGTACAAAGCAACAACTGTGGATATGGTTGCACTGAACCTGAACAAAGTCAAAAGTTCCGACCGACCGTGATGGACCACGGGCTGGCTACAGGGACCCCATTAGCCCCACTGAATAAGAGTAGCTTAAATCCTGGTTGCTGAGTGATGTTGAGTCCCACATCAAAGATGTGTAATGTACCAGAGATTTCTATTGTCGTTGAGGAATGGAGTCGACAAGGGGATTGTGATGCAAAGGCCTTCGTCGTGGATGCGTCATGCAGAGGAGGTTCCTGGAAGGATGCGGGCGGTGATGCAAGTCTTGCGGAAGAGACAAGCATTGCAGTGGTCTCGATGCGGAATTTGTTGAGGCTATGATTTGCACAGCAGCTTTGATGTGGAGTATCTGGTTGGCGATGAATCGCACTGTGAATCTGATGCATTATATTGCTAGGACCAATGTTGGGTCTGGTAGAGCACCTTCAGGCCCACTTTCAAGGGGCCAGGACTGGGGTGGCACCACTTGAGGGGGTTGGAATTACAACTGGTACAGTCCAGTTGATGGGTAGAAGATGGTGGAATCCTGTTAGTCCCAGAGGATTCTGATTAGGTGGCCAGTCAAAGAGCTCTTGGTGCCACTCTGGTGGTCCTGTGCTCAAAATGCTTATCCAGCCTTTACTCAGGCAACAGCGCAGTAGGGCAACACAGCAGGGCAGCACAGCAGGGCAGCAGAGCAGCAGTCCTTCTTGGAACAGAACAGCACAGCAGACATTCTGAGTCTATCACGGGTCCATATGTCTAATAAAGAGTTGAGGGATGAGGTCCAATATTTATACCTGGGGCCCACTATGCAGTAGGAGTATCTTCTAACGGCTTACACACACCAATGATGCTTGGAATGTCCTGCCTCCCTGTCCTGGCCCCAGATTCCTGGGGTTACAATAGACTAGTATCAAACCCTTTGTGAGAGTGCCCAATCCTGGACTTTTTAATATGCTAGTGTGATAGGTGACAGTTTCTCCCCTTCATTAACTCAGAGTGTCATATGATGCCAACACCTACCTTCTCTATGTGACACTATCCACGAGCAAGACGCAAAGACCAACTGACAACTACACCCAGTCAAGTGACCCAGGCTATACAGGCAACAGACTTGAAATGGTCGGGACACAAAAATTCCAATTTTCTAAAAGTATACAAAAAGTGATGGATTGCATGAATTAATCTTAACCATTGGTAATTACTCATATCAAATCCCAATCCATCATTATTTTGCACACCATGCTACCACACTTTGTACCCAGCAACATGCAAATCATTTTTGACCCTGCTCCAATGGGAACAGTTAAGTCCGAACTGCCAAGCAAGGTCCTCACTGAACCAGAACTAAAGCAACCCATGACTGGGTTCACCCTTGTTATGGGCTCATTAGACAGGTATAGCTTTGTTCCAGGGACACAGAGTGCAACTGACCTATGTCTGGGCATACCCATCTCACTTAGTATACAGGTGATGAATGAAATGCTTGAATGAATTTGTCACTTATAATTGCTTGAGCCGCGACCCAATCCATCATTATTTTGCCAACCATGCCACCTCACATTGGACCCAGCTACACCCAAATCAGTCTTGACCCTGGTCCAATGTTAACACTTCCACCCAGGACCCACGTCTGGGACGGGTATGCCCAGACATGGTGTGCAAAATGACGATGGAATGGGATGCGGCTCGAGTTATTTCCAGTAGCTGCGATTAATTCAAGCATTCAATTCATTATATTTTGTATACATTTAAGAATTTCTAAAAGTGGCATTTTCAATATTATGACTACAAATCCGACTTTACCATTAACAAGGGTTTTTAATTACAATATTTAGACACCAAACTCAAACTGTCTACCTGCTTCTAAACGTATTAAATGTAATAAGGTAAAATAAAGTCATACTATTGGTGAGAGCTCGGCCTTTCAATAGCAAAAAGCTAATTTAGGAGATTTCACTACCAGGACATGTAAAACTTAAAAGTAAATGTTCCACTTTTTAAATACACTGCACGCTTCCCTCTTGGCTGCCTAGGTATTACCTTCAGAGTGACGTATATGTTTTACAAAGGAATGCTTGGCCTTGGCAATAGGTTTATATTGTCAGGTTGAAATGGCAGTTTTAAAACTGCACATGCAGGCTGGATTGGAAGGCCTGAGAAATGTTTAAAAAGGGCTACTTAAATGGGTGGCACAATCAGTGATAATGGTCCATTAGTATCATTCAATTTACAGATCCAGGGTACACGTGGTACTACTTTACTAGAGATTAATAAGTAATTAAATATGCCAGATTAATATAAGCCAAGTCTACCATGTTTAGGGGAGAGAGCATAGGCATTTTAGCGCTGCTTAGCAGTGGTAAAGTGCACAGAGTCCTAAGGCCAGGAAAAACGAGGTTAGCAAAAATAGGATGGGTGGAGGCACCTTCAGCCTGACAGGTCTAACAGTCAACAAGTCAGGAAAAGCACTGTTAGAGCTCATGAAATATACCAGAAAAACTGCATTATTAGTATGTTGGTATGTGTCTAAACTGGGCATATGACTGCATTCCATGATTTTTGCTGGGAACTCTCCGTTGTTGGAAAGTCTAATCAATACAGTATTCTGCAACAAAATGTCCAGTCAGAATAAATACCTGAATACCTGTGGATATATATTGTGTGTGGTCTGTGTCTTATCTACCTTAGTGAGTACAGCTCCAACTTTGTTTCTTTTAGTATTTTTTATATACTTGTGGTGGGTGCCCATTTGAATCTGATAGGAAGAAAATAAATGTTGTATTAGTTACAATCGTTTTTTTTGTAAACATTTGTAAAGAGTGTGGTGGTCAGTAAGCTGTGGTATGGGAATTCAGGGGGGAAGGTTTAGTCTCAGGCATCTTCATCCATTCTATCTGGAGAAGACTGTCAATTGATTCTGTCTAATTCTGTAGTTGTTTCCCCTCTCATATTCCTATTAATGACAAAGCTCATTCATTCAATATACTTACATATTTCAAATGACTTAGGGGCTTATTATCAAGAAGGGCATTTAAATTATCACCGGTTTAGCGGCAGAAAACTGCTGCTAAAGCGGCGATAATGGGCTTGATAATATGCCCTGGAGAATTCCAATAGAAGTCCATGTGCCCACCAGAACATGAACTTCTATTGGAATTCTCAAGAGCATATTATCAAGCCCATTATCGCCCCTTTAGCGGCAGTGTTCTGCCGCTAAACCGGCGATAATTTTTAACACCATTCTTGATAATATGCCCCAAAGCTAGTAAGTAGATAGTTGTGATGGGACTGAAGTTGCTGAAATTGAGGCAATCCTAAAACAAAGATTTGACTAGAATGGTGCTTTACCTTCCAAAGTTCCTTTGCGATTTTGTAGGCATACTCATTGAGTGTATTATGTTGGGCAAGAAAGTCAAAAAGCTGCTAATGAATATTTTAGGTGCGTAAAGGAAGGGGTCCAAAAATTAATGGGCAGATTTTAGTGATGAGACTGAAAACGTGTCCACATTGATGAAGTCTTTTGTTGATGAGAAATTTCACCATTCAGGGAATATCTGATCACAACATGCTGAATTAGGTTACACATTTAATTTTTATAAAAGATACACAGTAACAATTCATACACAATGGAGGAAAAAACACAATTCGGAAAGAAGCATTCCACAGGTACTGCTTTAGACGATTTGCAAATACTGAAAGGTTCACAATTTAAGTACAAAATGTTCAAAAGGAGATAAAACCGGAAGTCAAACTAACAAGTTAAAAATATGATAAATATGATAAACATAATAAAAATGCTAAGCTTGGTTTATTATTTCTGGAACGTTTGAGGAGAAGCTAAAACCAGATAGTGTTAAGAAGAACCAAGGACTGACGGGGACTCCCTGTACATCATATAAGTGCATCTTTCCCATGTAGATCTGATCAAAAAGTGCAAATGCTTGGTTGAATACTCTATTTAATCAAATATACTTAACAGTAAATTCTAGTTAGTATCTCATAAGTTTCTAAAGTGCAAATGCAAAGCTAATAGGCAACATAGTTTCAAGATTACACATATGTTTTGACTACTAAAATTTCAAGCCTTTCTTTTCTCTTGTTATGCCCACATTAAACAAGTATCTACTGACACTAAAAACAATTTTCTGGGAAGTGTCGGTGTTCAGTATTCTCTCTGCCTCAAATAAGACCTAGGGGCATATTATCTACATCCTGCGATAAAAATTGCGATTTACATTATCGCTTAATTTCATCGCCGTGTCAGTTGCGTATTAGCAACGCTTAGCTGACAGGCGATGTGAAATCCTGTGATAGACTGCGATAATTGACATTAGCGTGTAAAATCCTGCAATGATTTCACAGCGCTAATGTCAAGCTTGGAAATAGAGGAGTGTGGACTCGGCCTTACAATCCACCTCCCATAGTCAATAATGACAAGTCAGTTTTTTTTATGGCGTTAGGATCTGGCAAAAATGGGGGCTTAGCGCGCCTTTTCTGCTCGCTCTGCTGTTCAGGGGAAGGGTTGGTAATAGCGCGATGTTGGTTTAGCCAGCATTACACATGTTGCCCTATGAGTGAACGCCTACATTGCATCTCATTAGCGATGTATATTGCTAAAATGCTTGGCGTTAGGAATTTGGCTGCAGACATGCGCTAATGCATGTTAGCGCCGCCTTCCTAATAGGGCGATACAAATATCGCCCCTTTAGCAGCAAAAAGTGCAGCTAAAGCGACGATAATGCCCTTGATAAAATGCCCCCTAGTGCCCATATTTTGACAGATAGGTTTAATCCATTTCTTTCCTATATTTAGCATAAGCAGGGCAAAAGAACAGTATATGTAGGTCTTGTGTGTCAAATTGGCATGATACACAACACTTCGTGTTACTCTCGCCTTTTTTTCGGTCCCATTTTGACGTGTTCAAGTTATTTGAAGACCACAATATCGAAATTTCATATACAGTGATTTTGCCAACTGAGGTTGCACTTCATCCAGAAATAGCTCAAAGCTCGGAGTTGGTTTCATCAGAAGAAACTGGGCAGTTAATTTACCATTAGTTGAGCTTTGAGACATACTATTTTGGGTTTAAGCCCAAAAGGAAGTTTTCAATATTTTCTTAGAAGCTAGTGTCAGTAGGATGGGTTCTTCCCAAAAATGCTTCAGCCCTAGTTTGCAGAACTAGGAGTAGACATGATTGATCTACTGAAGGCTAGTACCTTGGTCAAACCTTAAAATTTCTTCTAGCCCTTCTTTATAGTGGGCTTGTTTGGTTGTAGACCACAGTCGCACCCAAAACAATAATGGTCTTATTGTGTCTTGGTGATCCATATGTTTAGTATTTAGGTCCATAACGATAGGAATTACAGGTGTGCGCACATGGAGACGTAGTAACTTCCTAAAAAAATTATTTTCTTCTCCCACAAAGGTATTCTTACATGAGAGAAGATAAGATAAGATAAGGTTATTGCACAGTTAATTAAAACTCACAATTTAAAGTACGCGACTTTAGAAGAGATACATATCAAAGGTAAAAATTAATTATCAGGGGATAAAAAATTATGAAGTTCATATTAACAGTTTACGTTTTTACTATTGTTCGTTTGAGCTGCGGTCCCGAAGTTATGCTCGGTGGCAGTGACTAAATGTTACTCTGTTTCCTCATTTTGGGTCTCATTAATTCTCTCCATCACTGCGTCAAAGTATTTTGTAAGTCTGCAATTTAATTGGGTCTCATGATTAAAACATATTTTGACTGCTTGTCTGCAGGTTCTAATGCCCTTCTGGTTCCATATTGTGCGTAATAAGGATCTCCTTTTGTCCGTTAAGATTGGACAGATACATATCATGTTGATTAGATCTTCAGGTCCTGCACTGCAGAGAAGCAAGTTTTGTCTTCCGGGTTCCTTTTCCATGGGGAAAGGTGGGGGAGAATTGGTAGTATACAGAATCATAGCTTTAGAAATTTCTCTTTAGTCTTCTGTTTGAATCCATGATCCATATACGCTTGAGTCTTTAGTGTTTTATAATCGTTTAAGACTGTCCATCCATGTGCCCTTTTTGCTAGAGCTTCCTTGTCCTCTAATAGCGATGTTATTTTTGTAACCTTTGTTACTAGCTTTTTGAAGCTTTTGTGATCTACTGAGGTGTTCCAGAGGTCAGACAGTTCGAGTACTTCTAACGATTCCATCAGATACTTCCTAGCGTATGAAGATTCTCGTCGCTGCAGCTCAGTTCAAAGGTGGGCGTTTAGGGTGCCTTGCTCTGCGTTTCTGATCTTATGCCAGCATTTTATGAAGCTGCCCCTTCTTTCCACTGTCTGTTTTTGAATCCCGAACTCCAGAAGGATTTGGGCAGGGGATACGTAACTGGGTAGCCGAAAGATGGTTCTAAAGGTTTTGCTGATCACTCTATCGAGGGTAAGAGCATCTTTTCCGAGAGTTGATTCGCTCCCATATGTTAGCATCGGTTGAAGGCGAGCTCTCAATACTTGTAGAAGCGGGTCAAGCGTGTAATCTGGCAGTATTTTCTTCAAGGGGAATATCGCAAAGCTGCTCATGGTGCCTTTTCGATGCAGCATCTCTAATTGCGATTTTAGACGAGCCTCTGCTGTCTACCAGGACCCCCAGATATTTGTAGCATGCTACATGGTCCAATTTGTGTCCGTCCAGATACCAGGAGTTTTTCCTGGCCTTGTTATAATTCACAGCCATGGTTTTTGTTTTCTTTAGGTTGATTTGTAATCCGTTACGCTGTGAAAATGTGCTGATAGTGTTTAGAAGTTGCTGAAGGCCAATTGGAGTTCGACTAATTAGAACCAGGTCATCAGCGTAAAGGAGGTTGGACAGCGTGGTGTCCCCCAACCGTGGGGCGTGCGATTTGATGTTGTCCAGTTCCCCTGGTAGGTCTGCCAGGAAAAGATTAAACAAAGTAGGGGCTAGGACGCACCCTTGTTTTAGTCCTTTAGAGGTGTTGATTCTCCTGGAGATGTGCGTCCCGTCTCCCAGCTTAATCTTAACCCAGGTGTTAGCGTGGAGTAAGATTAATTGCTTCAGGAGGGGTTGCGGTATCCCCCATTTGTCAAGCTTTCGCCATAGTTTGCCCCAGTCCACATGGTCGAAGGCTGAGCCGTTGTCAATAAAACATAAAAACAGGGAGTTCTTTCCTACTTTGGCCGCGTCTGTCAGCAGAGTTAATGCCATGACATTGGTAGTAGTTCCTTGTCCTCTGCAGAACCCTGTTTGATTTGCCGGGATTATATGTTTTGACGCTGCCCAAGATGTCAATTCTTCCAATAAGATGCCCGCATAATAGTTTGCTTCTATGTCGAGTAGAGCGATCAACCGATAATTGCAAGGATCACTCCTACCTCCTTGCTTGTAAATTGGGCTTATTGTCGATCCTTGCCAGGAGTCGGGCAGGTTTCTAATTCTTGTATGCCCGCAAAGAGTGGTAGTAGTGTGTTGCTCCAGAATTCGATGTCGTGTTTAAATATTATGGGTGGTATTCCGTTTGGGCCTGGAGCTCCTTCCATTCTCCCCTTTTTTATTTGAGTTTTTATCCGATCCGCTGTTAAGTTGATTTTGTTCTCTGTGGTACTTATTAGTGTGCTGTTGTTCTTCACCTCATCAGTTTTCTTTTTGTCGTATTTTCCTGTTATGCTATCTTTGGGCTTTCTGGACCCGCTTTCAGTCTTTCCTATTTTGTTATCCTTCTGATTGTTGTCTGTTTCTTGCTTTGTCGAGGTTGTGGAGTTACCATCGTCGGTTTGATTGAAATGATTGTGCAAGAAGTCGGCCCAAGCTGCCTCTGATATGCAGGAGTTTATTCCTTGATGACCCAGCCGCTGCAAGCTGTGGATTTTTTTCCAAAATTTAGCACTGTTTTTTTGTTTCGAATCGTACTTTATTTTTGCCCAGAGCTCGTCGTTCGCCTGTCTTTTGATTTCCCAAGTTGCCTTTCTTAGGCTTGTTTTTAGGGCGCGAAGAGCATCTTGCAAAGGCCCTTTTCCAGGCTGTGTGCGGAGTTGGTTCAAAATTTGCTTTATGTTCCATTTCATTCTTTTTATCTCCAGCTTGTTTGTCTTGCTCGATACAGGCTTGGGAGTTTTGCCTTTGACAGGCCTTAGTTTTGTAGCGTATTTGGTCCCCAGAGTCTTTGTATACTGCTCCCAGGCCTCTATTGGGTTTTTAGCCAAATTGCGCTGATAAATAAGCTCCTTTGCATTTGAAGACAGTTCTTCGATGTTATGTTGTTTGTATCTTATGCGTTTGAAGTCTGATGCATATTCAGATTTGGCGCATGCCCTAACTTCTGTTGGGTTTTCTCTGGTTGTCCTTAGAACGATTTCTTGTGGCAGATGGTCACTTTGGTCACTAACACCCAGCTTAAAAGATTTAATAATGTCAAATAGAGGGAGAGTTGCAAATGCGTAGTCTAGATAGGAGGAAGTTGCTGCCGAGTGGAGGGGTGTCTTCTTTGTACCGGCCGTTTAGCGCCCTTAGATTTAATTGCTCTAGCTCTTTTAACAGTTGGTTAGAGCAAGTGGTTTGTTTAGATGAAGATGGTTGAGTCTGAGTTGGTATTCCCCAGGCTCTGTTAAGATCGTGTACCAAGTCATCGTCCTTGGCGGTTCCAAAAAGAAAGAGGTTAAAGTCTCCTGCCAAGATTAAATTATCAGCTTCCCACTCATCCATAATTCTTGCTGTCTCTTTGACCAGCTCTCTTGCGCCTTTCCGTCTGTGCTTCGGATGTATGTAAGAGTTAACTATTACCAGGCGATGGTCCGGCTTTCTGGTGTTAATTGTTATCTCAATCGCCTGTATGACGTTAGGAGCAGTAGTTTTAATCTTTATTTCCTTCATTGTTCCTACTGTGGGGATTGAGGCAAAGATCATTAATCCACCTGAGCTGTGGCCAAAAGATGATGTCCTGGTGGCTGGGACAAATTGCGTCATATAGCCTTCGAGGGCTATCTCAGCTTCTTCCCAGGTTTCTTGAAGTAATATCAAGTCAAATGATCTTAAATATTTTAGTGTTTCTTGATCATCCAGTTTGTCAGCCAAGCCATTGATATTCCAAATACATACTCTGAAGTTGTTCAATGTTGTGTATGTTAAGGGCTGTGCAGGGGATCCTTGTCATTGCCCGCCTCTGTTTGTTATTATTCGCTGTATTATGTCCGGGTTAGGAGCTATGCATTTCGTTATTACCGTTTTGGTGTATAAGGAACTCCCTTGGCGGCCTGGTGACTGGCCAAGGGCTCCTTTTAAAATAGATGTGGCTTTGGGCGGGTGTTCTTTCTCACTCTCCTTTAGGAATGGTGTTGAGTAGGCTGGCCTTCCAGCCTTATTCCCCATTGAGAGAATTTGTTAAGTTCTCCTAAAATCCGGTCAACTAGGTCAGTTGACGCCCATGTTGTCTTTGTCATTTCTGGTTTTGACTGGTCGAGTACAGGTAGGAATTCAATTTCAAGTAAGTCGGTTGTGGTGATGCCTTCCAGATCCTTGATAGATGTAATTAGTTTAATTATGTTTCCTCTGTTCAGGATGTCCATTCTGCCCCTAGATTTGTACTCTGGGGCGAATATTAGTGTGTCTGTCTTATTTGTTGAAAAATCTCTCGATGCACCGGCTATGGTTTGTTCAAAATGGTTTGCCCCGGTGGGGTTGGTCATTGGTGCTGTCGGTTTCGGCTAAAGTTGCCCTTGTTTGAGTTTGTTTTGAGACCTGCACCAGGGCCGACTGTTTCATATTTTGTAGCGTGGCCCTTGGCCAGTTGTCAGAGAAGCTCCTTGTTATGCTACTTGAGTCAGACTCTGTTTTGAGTTTTTCCTGTTGGTGTGAGCATTTTGCTTTTGTGACGTCCTCATGCCCAGGATATTCTATTGCGGTCTCTAATAGGTCCGTTACTCTCGGGATTTTAAGTTTGATGGGGGTCGCTGTAGTTGACGTTTTTTTGCCCAGGGGCGGGGACTGCTCAGCCTGATTTAAAAGTCCTGCTGTCACTTCTTGTACCACTTGGCCATGGGGATCCACTGTCGGCCCCTCCTGATCATGGGGAATGGCTGTTATTTTCCTGTTTCTGCCCTTCCTTTTTTGTTTCTTTGTTTCCGACGGGTTCGTGAGTTTGTGGGCATCTCTATGATGGCTATTTCAGGGGGAGAGGGATCTGGGAGTGTGTTTTTTGGCGATTGACTAACAATAGGGGAACAGGACTTCTCGTTTTGAAACAACCTGTTTTCTGCTTTTTTTGTGCGTCCCTGGGGTTGGGCGACCCTTGCGACGGTTCCCTCCTTGGCTGTATCTATCAAGTCTGCAGATGCGGTTGGCTTCAGACTGACCAGAAGGTTCTCTAGCATGGTTGGTAGTGTCGATAGTTTGTTGATTATTGGGGAACAGTCACATTCTATTCTAGCTATAGCAGTGAGTTCTGCTGCTTCCTGACCCCTTTTTATTAGGCCGTTTAAGTCGCCTAGTTACTTCTCAATCCCTGAGGTGAATTCAGCTAGTGTTTGTAGTTCTGTTAGCTGCATGTCTTGTTTCTCCGATTGATATTGTAGGGCTGCTGCTGATAGTTGTGTTATGTTTAGTAGATTTGCCCAGAAGGTGATGAACGAGCTTTTATTCTCGCTCTCTGGTCTCCTGGTACTTGGGGTTGTAGTGGGTTTTAGATTGTATGTCGCCACTCGATCTTGCCACTCCTGTGTTGCAAGGAATGACATGTCGCCGTCTGTAATGTGTGGAATCCCCCATTTCCGATTTTTAGATGTGTTAGGGCGGCCCTTGTCACACTGCTCGTCTCGGGCCATTTGGGGGCCGTCCTGCACGCTCTTCAGCGTCGGTGAAAGGATGCTGTTTTGTCGTGTTGTTGGTGTCCTTGCGTCCCGCGCACTCTGAGGTTTTTGCCACGGCGGAGCTGTTTGATGGTCTCCCCAGTCCTGTAGGAGGTGTTGTTCTTGAGTTGTGAAGGCATCTAATGCTCTGTCTGTGCGTGGCTCGCTGAGTGTTGTGACCTTGTCCGGGGATTTTTCTATTTTTGTCCTACTGGGCTGTGTCTGAATGCCTTGAGGGTTAGTCAATTCGGTGTCTGGTTGAATATTGAGTTCCACTGGCATGTCTACTGATGAGTGTAGTGTTCCACCTTCTTCGTTGTTTATACTGCTCTCAGTTGGTGTTGTAAGTTTATTAGCGATGTGTACATCCACTACTGTGATTTTTGATGATTTTACTGTTTCCAGTATTTTTTGATCGTGTAAAGGTGGATATTCTATCTTCCCAGGCTCCAATGGAGTTGGTAGATCTTCTAGGTTTCCGTTGTATGTGAGAAATGCAGCCTCTGGATGCTTTAGAAACGCAAATTTCGTGTAGATTTTTGGTTGGTAGGAGTATGAAGTTTTCCTAGCTGGTTCTCCATCAATGGTTATGAGATCTTCGGTTCTTTCTCTTTTCGCTCCTTTTGATGGTTTACTTGGTTTTGTTACGTTGCGAGGGTCCGTTGCGATTTCTAAGTTATTGTCTTGGGTGGCCTCCAAGCCCGTGAGCCAGGAGCAGGCCGCCACGTCGCCGATTTCATTGACAGAGTTGGTGTCAATCGAGTTGTCCTTTCCCTTATTGGTACTTATTTTACAGGGGTCTTTATCTGTGGGTGATAGGGTACCTCCAACGTCTCTTGTAGCCCCCTTTTTTAGTTTTATTACTGGTTTTGTAATGGACCTTCTCACTTTTCCGGACCTCATACTGGCCCAGGAGCGGTTTGGCTGTTTAGCTGGGTGGTTAGATAGCTGATGGCTAATAGCTAGTTACTAGTTGTTAATTTTGACTTGCAGAGCCACAACTTGGGTAGGTGAGGGCGCTGGGGCTGCTTGGGCCGCTGGGGCCCGCAAGACCGACACCAGCAGAGGCGGAGAGGGTCAGCCTGATGACTGTCTCACCCTACCTCCCAGTCCTCAGTCCTCGGTCCTTCTGCTTGCTCTGCTTATCCCTCTCGACAGTGTCGCTGGGTCCACGCTGACTGGGTCCACACTGGGTATGTTTGGATCGTGCTTTCCCACAATGGCACTTCCCCTCGACTGCAGGGTCTAGTGGCTAGTGCCTGGTGCCCGGCAAAGCGGTACAGAAGGGGGTGGTGATGGACGGAGGATCTGAACCAATCAAACACTCACACCCAGTCAAAAGATCTGGGTTTGATCCATCACCGTTCTTTAGCCCACTCTGCCACCCCAGTTCAGACATGGCTATATGCAAATCAGTCTGACCCTGTGCCTCATGGGAACAGTCCAGCCCGTACTGCCAAGCCATGCCTTCCCTGGACCGGAAACAAGCTTCCGAGGACCGGTTTCTGGCATTACAGCCGTCTTCAGGCCGGCTTGCTTGAATCCAGTGGCAAAGTGAGCAAGGGACTCACGTCTGAGCATACCCTGCCACACATATGGCGGCCAAAGCAGTACAAAAGGGGGTGATGATGGACGGAGCATCTGAAACAATCAAACACTCACACCCAGTCAAAAGATCTGGGTTTGATCCATCACCGTTCTTTAGCCCACTCTGCCACCCCAGTTCAGACATGGCTATATGCAAATCAGTCTGACCCTGTGCCTCATGGGAACAGTCCAGCCCGAACTGCCAAGCCATGCCTTCCCTGGACCGGAAACAAGCTTCCGAGGACCGGTTTCTGGCATTACAGCCGTCTTCAGCCCGGCTTGCTTGAATCCAGTGGCAAAGTGAGCAAGGGACTCACGTTTGAGCATACCCTGCCACACTTATGGCGGCCAAAGCGGTACAAAAGGGGGTGGTGATGGACGGAGCATCTGAACCAATCAAACACTCACACCAAGTCAAAAGATCTGGGTTTGGTCCATCACCGTTCTTTAACCCACTCTGCCACCCCAATTCAGACATGGCTATATGCAAATCAGTCTGACCCTGTGCCTCATGGGAACAGTCCAGCCCGAACTGCCAAACCATGCCTTCCCTGGACCAGAAACAAGCTTCCGAGGACCAGTTTCTGGCATTACAGCCGTCTTCAGCCCAACTTGCTTGAATCCAGTGGCAAAGTGAGCAAGGGACTCACGTCTGAGCATACCCTGCCACACTTATGGCGGCCAAAGCGGTACAAAAGGGGGTGGTGATGGACGGAGCATCTGAACCAATCAAACACTCACACCCAGTCAAAAGATCTGGGTTTGGTCCATCACCGTTCTTTAACCCACTCTGCCACCCCAATTCAGACATGGCTATATGCAAATCAGTCTGACCCTGTGCCTCATGGGAACAGTCCAGCCCGAACTGCCAAGCCATGCCTTCCCTGGACCGGAAACAAGCTTCCGAGGACCGGTTTCTGGCATTACAGCCGTCTTCAGCCCAACTTGCTTGAATCCAGTGGCAAAGTGAGCAAGGGACTCACGTCTGAGCATACCCTGCCACACTTATGGCGGCCAAAGCGGTACAAAAGGGGGTGGTGATGGACGGAGCATCTGAACCAATCAAACACTCACACCCAGTCAAAAGATCTGGGTTTGATCCATCACCGTTCTTTAGCCCACTCTGCCACCCCAGTTCAGACATGGCTATATGCAAATCAGTCTGACCCTGTGCCTCATGGGAACAGTCCAGCCCGAACTGCCAAGCCATGCCTTCCCTGGACGGGAAACAAGCTTCCGAGGACCGGTTTCTGGCATTACAGCTGTCTTCAGCACGGCTTGCTTGAATCCAGTGGCAAAGTGAGCAAGGGACTCACGTCTGAGCACACCCTGCCACACTTATGGCGGCCAAAGCAGTACAAAAGGGGGTGGTGATGGACGGAGCATCTGAACCAATCAAACACTCACACCCAGTCAAAAGATCTGGGTTTGATCCATCACCGTTCTTTAGCCCACTCTGCCACCCCAGTTCAGACATGGCTATATGCAAATCAGTCTGACCCTGTGCCTCATGGGAACAGTCCAGCCCGAACTGCCAAGCCATGCCTTCCCTGCGCCGGAAACAAGCTTCCGAGGACCGGTTTCTGGCATTACAGCCGTCTTCAGCCCAGCTTGCTTGAATCCAGTAGCAAAGTGAGCAAGGGACTCACGTCTGAGCATACCCTGCCACACTTATGGCGGCCAAAGCGGTACAAAAGGGGGTGATGATGGACGGAGAATCTGAACCAATCAAACACTCACACCCAGTCAAAAGATCTGGGTTTGATCCATCACCGTTCTTTGGCCCACTCTGCCACCCCAGTTCAGACATGGCTATATGCAAATCAGTCTGACCCTGTCCCTCATGGGAACAGTCCAGCCCGAACTGCCAAGCCATGCCTTCTGTTGGGTTCCGCCCGCTCAGCCCACACACTGCAGGAACGAAGTATGCACCAATCCACTTCCCCTGCCCATATGCCACTCACAAGATAGTAACTATGAGTGTGCCGATGGACCTGGAAAGAGGGTGGAATATAAGGAGACACCAAGTCTTCCACCCCTGTTGGAACGAAAGGGCACTGCTCCCCTGCTCCCTCCTCCACGCTTCTGCACCTATGTAAACAAGAGGAACACACTTCACAATATATGTACCAGTCCCAAATACCCCAAAACCAGTGACCATGTCCTGCCAAGACAATCTCAACTCGCTTACCAGTGGAGGATGCAGGTTTAGCTTCGTGAAGACATCGGGCAGCAGATAAAAACCAATCCAAGATAAACTCTCTTGGTCTCAGAAAAATGACTCATACGTTGTATGGTGTCCCTCATTTAGTTTAGAGCAATAGGGGAAAAAGAACATGCCTCTATATTGACATGAGCCAAAAAAAACCTATCTGTTTTCGTTCAATAGTGAAAACGGCACTGGGAAGGGGACAGGAAAAGTTACGGTGGAAAGACCGGCTAAACCAGCACTCGGGAACAAAACCTAATCGCGGAATGACCTTAAACTCATTTCCGCGTATAACGATGTGGAGCGGTGAGAAAGAGGAATGCAAGAAACGAAGCAAATGCCCCGATATGTACCGCGTCTCCTCCACACTTCACCACTTACTAGGACTGGAAGAAGGCTCAGCAATAGGAGGTGAACAGGAGCCCCTATTAACCCCTAGCCTCCAAAAACGGGTACTAGAAAAACACCAGGAAAGGGGAAGGGACAAAGGAATACTAACTAACTACGCCAGGGAAGGAAAAAGGGGATGGAATACAAGGACAAAAAGCAAAGACTCCGCAGGGGAGCAAAATAATCCTCACGAACCCGTGAGGAATACAGGAACGACTCTGGGACACCTAGGAATCAGCAACCAGCAACCAGGAACCGGAAACCCACACAATAGCAATAACAAGCAGAGAAGTAAAGGTAGGACAAACCTATATCCCTTTCCTGGTAGATCATGTGATGTCAGTTCATGGTCACTGAAAGGGGACTAGACCCATATCCTAACAGTACCCCCCCCAATGACTCTCCCCACTGGGCGGGGTTTCAAGGGATGCCGTCTATGGAAAAACCTGACCAAACGTGGTGCGTGCACCCCCCCAGCTGGCTCCCAGGTCCTATCCTCCGGGGCGTATCCCTTCCAATCAACCAGATAATAAAGGTGACCCCTCCTGCGCCTGGAATCGAGGATAGCATGGACCTCAAACTCTACCTGTCCATCAACAACCAAAGGTGGGGGAGGGGGGAGCACCCGAGCCGAGGGTATGCAGGGCTTCAACAATGACGTGTGAAACACAGGATGAACCTTGTATTCCTGCGGCAACCAGAGCTTCATAGCCACCGGGTTAATCACCTGAATCACTGGTAAAGGGCCCACAAACCGAGGTTGCAATTTACGGGAACCCTTCATCCTCAAATTACGGGAAGCTAACCAAACCTGATCTCCCATCGTATAAGAAGAGGCAGGGGCTCGATGTCTATCCGCCTGCAATTTCATCTCAACCTTGGCTTCCAGCAACCTCTCCCTGGCCGAACCCCAGATGTCACTCAACCTCTTACACACATCATCTATGGCTGGCACATGCCCAGTGGGTTGGATAGCTACCGCTCTAGGATGGTACCCCAGTGAGCAGTAAAAAGGTGTCATACCCAATGCGGAATGCAGACTGTTATTATAAGCAAACTCCGCTATGAGAAGAGCAGTCACCCAATCACATGACAAGGATGAAACAAGACACCTCAAATATTGCTCCATGGTCTGATTTGTACGCTCGGTCTGACCATCAGACTGTGGATGATATGCTGAGGACAATCGTATTTCGGTCTTGGGCACCAAGCAAAGCTCAGTCCAAAAATGGGAAACGAACTGAGCCTCCCTGTCAGATATAATCACAGACGGTAAGCCATGTATCCTCACAACCGAGGACATAAACACCAAAGCCATCTCCTTAGCCATAGGGATCTTGGATAGCGGAACGAAATGCGCCATTTTAGTGAATAAATCCACCACCATCAAAATGGCGGTAAATCCAGACACAGATGGTAAATCAGTCACAAAATCCATACTGATGGTATGCCAAGGAGAAGGAGGGACCTCCAAGGGCTGCAAAAGACCAGAGGGCTTACAGTGCGAAGGCTTATTAATGGCACATATAGGGCAAGCGGTCACATAGCTCTGAATGTCCCTCGCCATTGACTCCCACCAAAACCATCTCATGCACAACTCCTTCGTTTTCCCTATCCCGGGATGCGCCACCAATGGAGAGGATTGACACCAATCCAAAACCGTTTCCCTCAAGACGGGGGGAATAAACAACCTACTCCCATGGTACAACAACCCGTCCTGTGTAACAACCTGGGGCAGTGATAACCAGGGAGCCAAATCAATCTGACACAACCGCTCCTTCACCAGAATAGGGAATTCGTCAGCTGTTACGGCCCCAATGATCCTTTCACCATCAATCATGGGCCTGACTTCACCCAAGGGACTTACTTCCCCAAGATCAACATGAATCCGAGAAAGAGCGTCGGATTTGATCTGCTGTGCTGCAGGTCTATAAGTAATAACGAAGTCATATTCGTTAAAGAATAGGACCCAGCGCATCTGCCGAGGTGTTAAAGCCCTAGCAGATCGAAAAATCTCCAGGTTTTTATGGTCAGTATAGATGGTAATGATGTGCCGGGCGCCCCATAAATAGTGACGCCATTCCTCAAAAGCCAACTTCACAGCCAACAATTCTCTCTCCGCCACCGTGTAGTTACGTTCCGCCGGCAACAAGGTTTTAGAGAAAAAGGCGATGGGGTGCATATGGCCAGTGTCTTTCTCCCGTTGGGATAACACCCCACCCACCGCACACATGGAAGCGTCTGTTTCAACAAAGAACGGCAGGGCAGGATCAGGATGCACCAACACGGGTGCCGACGTGAATTGCTTGAGCAACAGTTGGAAAGCATCCTGAGCCTCAACAGACCAAACAAAGGGAACCCCCTTCCTCAACAGGCGAGTCATGGGTGCCACTATATCGGAAAAATGTGATATAAAACACCGATAAAAATTGGCGAATCCCAAGAGCACCTGGATATGCTTCACAGTAGATGGTATGGGCCAGGACACAATGGCCTGTATCTTTTTTGGGTCCATCCGGACACCTTCCGCCGAGATAATAAATCCCAAAAACTCCACCTCGGGGGTGCTGAACTGACACTTTTCCATTTTCGCATACAGATGATGTTCCTGCAATTTCTGTAGCACTTGTGTCACATGTTCTTGATGTTCAGCACCAATCTCCGAATAGATGAGGATGTCATCCAGATAGATGATGACAGTTCTATCCAGATATTCGCTAAGGACCTCATTGATGAAGAACTGAAACGCCGCTGGCGCATTACATAAGCCAAACGGCATTACACAGTATTCAAACAGTCCATGTTTGGTCTTAAAAGCCGTCTTCCACTCATCTCCGGGTCGAACCCGAATAAGATGGTAGGCGACCCGCAAATCCAATTTGGTAAACACCGTGGCTTTGCGGAGCTGGTCCAATAACACGGGGATGAGTGGAAGAGGGTACTTGTTCTTCACCGTAGCCTTATTCAAGGCCCTATAGTCCACACAGGACCTCAATGACCCCTCCTTCTTCGGTATGAAGAAGATCGCCGATGACACAGGCGAACAGGAGGAACGGATGAAACCCAACTTTAACATCTCATCTATGTATTCCTTGAGATGCAGCTCCTCAGGTTCTGATAATGCGTATAGCCGGCTACATGGTAACGAATACCCGGCACCAAATTAATCTTACAGTCGAAAGATCGGTGCGGAGGAAGACCCTGAGCATGTCCTTTATCAAAAACATCCTTGAAAGCTGAATACTGCAGTGGGACTGAGCCCACCTCAGCCACCGCACAGAACAAAGAGTGGATCCGTTCACTGGCCTCAACATAACAATGTTTCAAACAATAAACGGAATCCAAAGTCACCAAACGCTGCACCCAATCAATCTTTGGGTTGTGTTCCTGTAGCCAGGGAACCCCCAACACCAAACCAAAGGAAGGAGCATCAATCAAATCGAAGACCACTGTTTCAGAATGCCCATTTTCGCACAGTAACCGTAAGGGAACAGTTTGACGGGTAATACAACCAGATGTCAATTCAGTCCCATCTATGGCTCTCACCGGTTCCGGCTGTTCCTTATAGTGACAAGGAATCAGTAGTTTCTCTGCCAAAGAAATATCAATAAAATTTCCGGTAGCAACGGAATCCAGCAATACTGACACAGGGACTCGGCTATGCACAGAAAGCAAAAGATGGGCATTAATAATGAAATGCCTCGGTGCCTGATCTATTGCTCCCAGTACATCATACTGTCTCCTCCGTTCCTCCTGTTTGTCAGTGCGTCCATCCACCTGGATAAACGCTACTTTCTTGCCATACCCCACACCTGACGGCTTCACTGGGCATTCCCTGGCAAAATGGCCTCCCTGTCCACAATACATACATAAGTTTGACTCTCTCCTCCTTTACTTCTCCTCCGGAGTCAAGGGCCCTCTCATCCCTCCTATTTCCATAGGTTCAGGCGCTGTCTTGCTCTCCCCCACGGGCTTTGCCTCAGTTTTCACATAACTTCCCTGAGATACCTGGAAACGATTACGTTCCCCACGCCTCTCTGACAATCGATGGTTTAATTTGACTACGAGGTCAATGAACGCCGCACAGTCATCAGGTGGATCCACCACCTGTGACACCACGTCCTTGAGATCCTCATAAAGACCCTGGTAAAACAAGGAAGTCCTCTTCTCCGTTGGCCAATGAGTCTCGGACACCAACCGGTTAAATGTGGCTATATATGTTAATAAATCCTGCCTGCCCTGTCGTAGCTTCACGAGCTCTGCATCACTCGCTTGCATAAAAGCATGCTTGGCGAACAAGCCCCGCATCAACTCCTTAAACGCTGAATAGTCGTACAATACGCGATCATCGCTGTCTACTAAGGGAATAGACCACTGAGCAGCAGTGCCAGCCAAATATGATATAGTGAAATATAGTGAAAGCGACCTTGGCCGAGTCATCGGGAAAGGCACCTGGCTTGCACATAAAGTGTAATTGGCACTGGTTCATGAACGTACCAAACTTGTCGCTATCCCCCGTAAACCTCTGAGGGGGAGCCAAAGGTACAGCAACAGGGGTTGTAACTGTAACTGCTATAGGAACCCCGCCTCCAGCGGTACTCTGTCCCGACCTACCACCGTACTGGAATGTTGCAGGCTGTATAACCGGTCCCTGCCCCCTATGTTGCAACTGCTCCCTGGCCCTCACAGCCACTAATTCTTGCTTCAAGCCCACATTCTCCTGCCGCAAGTCCTGCACCTGAGCCTGCAGAGCCGCCAAAGCCCCCATTACGTCTTGCATGGTGGGAACACCAGCGCCCCCACCCGAGGGATTTCCTGAATCCTCATCCATACTCATCCGGGCAGTGCGATATTTCGTGGGCTTGTTATTCTGTTGGGTTCCGCCCGCTCAGCCCACACACTGCAGGAACGAAGTATGCACCAATCCACTTCTCCTGCCCATATGCCACTCACAAGATAGTAACTATGAGTGTGCCGATGGACCTGGAAAGAGGGTGGAATATGAGGAGACACCAAGTCTTCCACCCCTGTTGGAACGAAAGGGCACTGCTCCCCTGCTCCCTCCTCCACGCTTCTGCACCTATGTAAACAAAAGGAACACACTTCACAATATATGTACCAGTCCCAAATACCCCAAAACCAGTGACCATCTCCTGCCAAGACAATCTCAACTCGCTTACCAGTGGAGGATGCAGGCTTAGCTTCGTGAAGACATCGGGCAGCAGATAAAACCAATCCAAGATAAACTCTCTTGGACTCAGAAAAATGACTCATACGTTGTATGGTGTCCCTCATTTAGTTTGGAGCGTTAGGGGAAAAAGAACATGCCTCTATATCGACATGAGCCAAAAAAACCCTATCCGTTTTCGTTCAATAGTGAAAACGGCACTGGGAAGGGGACAGGAAAAGTTACGGTGGAAAGACCGGCTAAACCAGCACTCGGGAACAAAACCTAATCGCGGAATGACCTAAAACGTCATTTCCGCGTATAACGATGTGGAGCGGTGAGAAAGAGGAACGCAAGAAACGAAGCAAATGCCCCGATATGTACCGCGTCTCCTCCACACTTCACCACTTACTAGGACTGGAAGAAGGCTCAGCAATAGGAGGTGAACAGGAGCCCCTATTAACCCCCTAGCCTCCAAAAACGGGTACTAGAAAAACACCAGGAAAGGGGAATGGACAAAGGAATACTAACTAACTACGCCAGGGAAGGAAAAAGGGGATGGAATACAAGGACAAAAAGCAAAGACTCCGCAGGGGAGCAAAATAATCCTCACGAGCCCGTGATGAATACAGGAACGACTCTGGGACACCTAGGAATCAGCAACCAGCAACCAGGAACCGGGAACCCACACAATAGCAATAACAAGCAGAGAAGTAAAGGTAGGACAAACCTATATCCCTTTCCTGGTAGATCATGTGATGTCAGTTCATGGTCACTGAAAGGGGACTAGACGCATATCCTAACACCTTCCCTGGACCGGAAACAAGCTTCCGAGGACCGGTTTCTGGCATTACAGCCATCTTCAGCCCGGCTTGCTTGAATCCAGTGGCAAAGTGAGCAAGGGACTCACGTCTGAGCATACCCTGCCACACTTATGGCGGCCAAAGCAGTACAAAAGGGGGTGGTGATGGATGGAGCATCTGAACCAATCAAACACTCACACCCAGTCAAAAGATCTGGGTTTGATCCATCACCGTTCTTTAGCCCACTCTGCCACCCCAGTTCAGACATGGCTATCGGCAAATCAGTCTGACCCTGTGCCTCATGGGAACAGTCCAGCCCGAACTGCCCAGCCATGCCTTCCCTGGACCGGAAACAAGCTTCCGAGGACCGGTTTCTGGCATTACAGCCGTCTTCAGCCCGGCTTGCTTGAATCCAGTGGCAAAGTGAGCAAGGGACTCACGTCTGAGCATACCCTGCCACACTTATGGCAGCCAAAGCGGTACAAAAGGGGGTGGTGATGGACGGAGCATCTGAACCAATCAAACACTCACACTCAGTCAAAAGATCTGGGTTTGATCCATCACCGTTTTTTAGCCCACTCTGCCACCCCAGTTCAGACATGGCTATATGCAAATCAGTCTGACCCTGTGCCTCATGGGAACAGTCCAGCCCGAGCTGCCAAGCCATGCCTTCCCTGGACCGGAAACAAGCTTCCGAGGACCGGTTTCTGGCATTACAGCCGTCTTCAGACCGGCTTGCTTGAATCCAGTGGCAAAGTGAGCGAGGGACTCACGTCTGAGCATACCCTGCCACACTAATGCCTGGCAAAAGGCAGTAGGGCAAGGAAAGCACAATAAAAGCGCAAGGAACAAGGCTCAGGGGGCAGCACACCCACCGCTCATCACTGGCGGAGATGTGTCTAAAGATGTTGTGGTGTAGGGGAGTCAAGGCTGCGGAGGTCTGGCTCCTTGCTCCTTGCTCGCTCCTCCTCTGGTTGCTCCTCGGACATGCCCTCTCACAAGCCCCCCTCTCACAGGGGCAGAAGTCCAGTGCGCCAGGTTCTGCACCAGGTTCTGTAGGTGCCGTGGGTTAAGTTTAATACGTGGTGTCCCACCTGTGGGGCCCGGGGGTCTTGTGCGGAGACACCTTTCAGCAGCCTCTCTCGAAGATCACTCAGGGGCTAGGAGCGTGGGCAGGTGCTCGGGGCTCGGGGCTTGAGCTCGCGCACAGGTTCGATGTACAGGACTCAGGACTCAGACTCAGACTCAGGCACCGTCTGAGCCGTATGCACCGTGCCCTGCCGACCCCCCACCCTGGCTCTCCAACTCATCGGGTTGGTCCAAGTAGTCCCGGCTAGCGGCCACGCGGTAATGCTCTCCCTGCTTCGCGGCTCCGGGCGGTGGTAGTCTCCGGTCTCCGGTCTCCAGGAAACAGTCTTGCGGCTGGCGGCTTGCGGCGGCGTTGTTCTCTCAGTGCTAAGCTCAGCGCTCCCGCCAGCACGTAGCCGGCAGCATGACTCCTCTGGTCTCGTCTCCCGAATGGCTAAACGAACGGCAAGACACGGACTGGAACAAGTCCTGGTTCTTACATGAGGGCCCCCATAATTCCGCGGGTAAAGGGATGCCGATTGTGCCCTATATGTAAACACCTCGAGTGCAGGGAATACTGCCTTGGAAATACTGTTCTCATGATTTTTAATATTGGTATATAATTTTGGAGGAGAATGGTCTTACTTTTCTGCAGTTGCGGTTTCCAGGTCATTTTGGTGTCCAGTGTTATGCCTAAGTAATTAAAATTATGCACATATTCTAGCTTCTGATTTTTAACAGTTATATTCTTCTTAAAAGATTTATGTGGGTAAACTGCCATATATTTTGTTCTGCTAGAATTTATTTCTAGGCCCTTAGCATCGCAGTAAGCACCAAAAGAATCTATTAAGCATTGCAAACCCTTTGGAGTTTGGGATATTAAAATAGTGTCATCCGCAAATAAAAGGGCTGGTACTGGCACCCCCCATAACTTTGGTGAATCATGTGCACAGCCCAGTAGATGTCCTGGGACATCGTTTACATATAGTGAGAATAGAGTGGGCACCCTTGCCTTATGCCCCTTTTTACCGGAATTGCCTCAGTAAGTTCATCTATCGGACCCCATCTAACTTTTGCATAGTTATCCCCATGCAATTGTATTATTTGCGCTAGGAGTTCCCATGGTACCCCTTGTTCTTTTAGGGATTTCCAAAGTAGATTTCCACGGATGAGGTTGAAAGCGGCCTTTCAGGACAATAAAGGCGATATACCAATGGGCTTTTTTTTTAAATTGTATATTTCCAACTCATACAGAAAAATCTGAAGGCCTGATCAATTGTGCTGGTTCTAGCTCTAAATCCAGCCTGGTATTGTGATAGAATATGGTTCTCCTCAATCCAGTCATTTAGTTTTGTTAAAATCTGCTTAGCATCATTTTTTTGTAAAATGTCAATTAGGCTTATAGGCAGGTAGTTTGCAGGGTCTTGGCGGTTACCTTTTTTAAAAATAGTAATATTTTCAGCCCCTTTCCATGATTCCGGGACTGGTGCGCCTGCAGCAACTAAATTACAGAGGAAAAAATATCTGGTCCCCAAACAGTTTTATCGTGCCTCAACAAGTTCTGGTGCTTTCCCTGGTTTTACAACATTGATTGCTGCCAGGGTATCCTCCAAACTGAAAGACAGTGGGGCTGTGACTGGGATGGTTTTATGGTCTTGCAGGTTGTATGTTGGGTCCATTGCAGACATTGAATACAGGTGGGAAAAGTTGTTGACCCAGGTTTTAGCATCTAAATAGAGGTCCTTACTGCTTCTTCCTGCTTTATTACTTTTAGCTATCAATCGCCAAAAGCCGGCATTATCCTTGGTCTTGGCTGCACTAATCTATTCTGTCCAGACACTATCATCCCAGTTCTTCTTGGTTTGCACTAAAAGTCTTTTATACTTAGTCCTTTTCTCCCTTAGTGTCTCGACATTATTTGATTTTGATGCTGAAATAAGCTTGTTTTTGGTGTTACGGCACTCCTTGTTATACAAAGGATTGACTAGATTGCTGATATCTGTTTCCTTCCATTATGTCCTTTAGGGAGCCTACTCAAAATAGGTTTCCGTTTGTCTACTAGTGTATGGTGTATGGCCAGTATTGGGAACTCTGCAGCAGATGAATCAATATGTGGGGAGATGACATCTGAAAAGGTATCGTAAATCTGTGTCATAACCTCTTTCTTTCCCACTATTTATTTTTTTTTCTTTCAAAAACCTTTATTTGAGCAAGCATAGAAAAATACAAGAATGGGCCTACAACCTCACGGGCTGGCCGCTAATAATAAGGCACAAGGCATGAATTAAAAATGGACACCCGTGGTCAGGCACAAATACAGCACAAAGCATTACTCCCAACATATCACAGAGCATATTGAATTTTTATTTTATACCAAAAGAAAAACAAACATTAAAAAGGCGAATGCATGGTAATCAAGGTCAGCCCAAAGAACGGAGGGGATGGTCTACAATCAGGAGAACATAGCAAGAGCCCGGAGGCTCCAACAAGGTCGGGGGGGGGGAGCAGCGGGGAGAATCGGAAATTCAAAAAAACAGTATGAAAGGGTTCCGGGAACGCTCGCCTAGGGAGATAGGACAACATCAGTAGTGCCTACAAGGGGAGGGGCACAGATCTCCCCACGATATTCATTCCACTGGCCCCAAATCTTCGTCCACGCCCTGGGTCTGCCCCTGGCCACATAAACAGTCTTCTCACGAAACATGGACCAGTCCATGTTGTCCTCCCATTTCGAGACCTCAGGGGGCCTGGAAGCGCCCCAGAGTTGCGCAATATCCCGTTTCGCAATCATGTAACCCAAGGTAGCCCATCTGGTCTGGGCCACAGAGTAGTCAGTGGGCTCCCACACATTCAACAGACATCGTCGAGGCTCCGGCCGCAGGGCTACATCAGTCACAGCAGTCATCACCTCAAGCACAGCAGTCCAGTAAGCCGCCACAACCGGGCACTCCCAAAGAATGTGTAAAAAGGTAGCACTCGACCCACAACCACGCTTACATAACCCATCCAAGGAAAAGCCCATCGCCACCAGACGCGGACCAGTGACATACACTCGATGAAGGATTTTAAGTTGAACCAAAGGGAGACGGGCAGGAATGGCTACCTCCTTGGGAGAAGAGAGTGCCGATTGCCAATCCTCGTCGTCCAGTTCAAACCCATCGCCAACCCAAGCCTCCCGAAGTCGGACCAATAAGTCCGCCCGAATATTGATCAGCTTCTTATAGATCAGGGAAATAGTGCTATCAGGCAGGTGCCCATCAAGGACACGATCTTCGAGGGGGGAAGACTCGGGCAGGGCCCTATCAGGAGTCAAGACTGAGGCGAGGGCGTGCCGGACCTGCAGATAACGAAAGAATTCCCTACCATTCAAACCATATTCCGCCTGGAGGGTCTGGAACGACTTCACACTACCTTTCGAACATACATCACCCACCTTACATATCCCAATCATCTCCCAGCGGTCGAAGCCCTTAGTAGACCAGAGACACCCCAGACGTTCCGAGGCATAAAGCGGCGTTGCCAGCGTCATTCGATCCTCCCACCCCAAACTCACATTCGCGGCTCGCCACACAGTTACTGCAATCCTGGACGGGCCCACAAGATGGCGCCCGGCTGATCGAGAATAAAGCGCTCTATTAAAGTCCCCACCCGGCAGCTGGAGTCTATCCATCTCGAATGCAGGATCTCGACCCGGTGAAAACATCACGTGATTAATAGCAGACAACTGGGAAGCCCAATAATATCGCTTGATATCGGGGAGCGCCATGCCCCCGTCGTACCAAGGGATGGTGAGTTTCGCGAGGGCAATACGCGGACGCCCGTCCCAAATCAATTGCCTTTGAAGACTTTCGATCTCTCGGAAATAGGTCTTGGGGATAGTGTCATAGGAGTTCTGGAGCGCGTAGAGGAACCGCGGCAAGGACATCATTTTAAACAGGGCCGCCCTGCCCCTAGGAGACAAAGGAAGCTTACGCCAACAGGCCACGTCCAGTCGCAGTCTAAGCAACGGGGGGAGGAGATTACGCTCAAATCGGAGCGAGGAGTCCAACGTAATAAAAATCCCTAAATATTTGAAGCCAGACTGGACCACCTGGATAGGAAGTCTGCTCGGCAATGGGGGTAAAACACCCGAAAGAACATACACGCAGGACTTGGCCCAGTTATTAACGAGGCCTGAGTTGGCACCAAATGAAGTAAGAACGTCAAATAAAACAGACAGAGATTTACGCGGGGAGGTGAGATATAAAAGAATGTCGTCCGCATAAAGCGAAACGCGGTCCTCAAAGTCCGGAGACCAGCGAATCCCCTTGAGCGAAGGTTCCCACCGAAGCCAAGCAGCCAATGGCTCCAAGGCGAGTGCAAAAAGCAACGGAGACAAGGGGCATCCCTGACGGGTACCCCTACCAAGGGTGAAAGGGGCCGAAACTCTACCATTTACCACTACTTGTGCCAGAGGTTCCGCATATAATAACTTGATCCAACCAATAAACTCAGGCCCGAAACCAAATTTCTCAAGAGCCGCCCAAAGATAAGGCCACTCCACAGTGTCAAAAGCCATTGAGGCATCCAACGATGCCAAAATGGCCGGCTCCGTCAGAAGCCCCGCCCTCGCAATCGCGCCGTGAAGACGACGTAGGTTCAGAGCCGTGTTGCGATGCGGGATAAATCCGGATTGATCTGGATGGACCAAGCCACCAATGACTGTCAGAAGGCGGGACGCCAGGAGTTTCGCCAATACCTTGGGTTCAACATTTAGCAGGGATATGGGCCTATAGGATGAACAAAGGTCCCGCGGTTTACCATCCTTGGGGATGACAACTATCGTGGCCAGTCGCTGATCATAAGGGAGAATACCCCGTTCCCGGGACTCCAGAAACATGGCGCGAAGATATGGCGCCACCCTGTCGGGACGTAACTTGTACAGCTCAATTGGCAACCCGTTCGGGCCCAATGCTTTGCCCGAACGGAGTGAACGGATGGCAGTAGCTATCTCATCAACAGTAAAGGGGGAATCCAACGCTGCACGATCCAAATCGGAAACAACGGGCAGAGCTATATCACGCAATAGAAGGCGAGAGTCAGCCACATCTCTCACAGACACAGGGGTATACACCACACGGAAGTACTCAGCAAAACGGTGAACTATTCCAATCGGGTCCGTCACACTCTCACCACTCGAAGACTGAATCACGGGTACCACACGATTAGCTCTCTCCTTCTTATCCAGCCACGCCAACAATTTACCCGCTTTGTCACCCACATCATACAAACGACCCTGTTGCTCCCGAAACATCACTTGAGCAGCATCCGTGACCATGGACTTATAGGCAAATTGTTTCAGACCCAGGGCGTGGAGTTTCGCAGACGTGACACCAGATTCCAAAGCATCCTCCAATGCAGAAATCTCTCCCTCAAGATCCACCACCTCCCTATTCCTCGCCCTCTTAGCTTCAACAATAAGGGAGAGGGCCTGCCCACGAATTACCGTCTTAAAGGCCTCCCACAGGGACACAGCTGAGGAAACCGACCCCTCGTTATCCAGAAAATACGCGTCCAAAGACTTAAGCAAAAGGCTGCGGGTCTCGGGGGAGGTAAGGTGCCACGGATTGATGGGAGCCACCCGGCCCACTGCCTCCACTCCAACCTCAAAATGAAGCCAGAGCGGAGAGTGGTCAGAGATACCCCTGGGTAGGTGTACAATCTCACGCACCGCAGGCGACTGAGCCGCAGGCATCAGGAAATAATCCAGCCTAGACAGACTCCCATGGGCCCCAGAATGAAAGGTGTATTGAAGCTGAGTAGGATGCAAAAGCCTCCAGCAATCCACCAAGCCAAAGGTATCCAAAAATCCACCCAACCACTGTTGGGCCGCAGGAGTATCTCTAGGGGGGTGGCGATCGTGGACACCGGAGAAGACCGAATTAAAATCACCAGCCAGAAAGAGAGTACTATCTGGGAGGTCCAACAAGACACGGCCCAAATCTGAAAAGGTAGAAGTCTGCTAGCCGGGGGGCACATAAACAGTAAATAAGGAGAGGGCATGACCCTCATAGCGACCCACAAGGACCGCATATCGCCCCCGATCATCCTGAATCACATCATCAATAGCTAGGGGGAGGGACGCCCGAACAAGGATACCCACACCCCTAGAACCCGAGGTAAACCCCGAATGTGCTACGAGGCGATAGCCCCACCTATCCATTGCATGACAAACATTTCCTACCAAATGAGTCTCCTGCAGGAAAACAATATCAGGAGATAAACGTTGTATACATTTCAACACCACACTTCGTTTGATACGATCTCCCAGACCGTTAACGTTCCACGAAACAAATCTCAACCCGCTACCCCCCATCCCACCCAACAAAGCCAAAACCCCCCACCAATGAGCATGACACCAGAAACTTCTTCAAATACAGGATAAAGTCGCCTTGAAAACAGAACACACAAACAACGAACTCCCGAACCACCCACCCCCCAAACAACAAGAAAACACCCCCCACCCTGCACCCCTGCAAAAAGCTAAAAAGCCACCCCAACCTGCAGTGTGCCTGTCGCCCAAGAACCCCTATTCTACACAAAGACCCCGGAGGAGGAAAGGCTCCGTCCCACCCGCCACCCCGATCAAGACCAATGACGAGAAAAAGAACATACATCAAATCACATAAGCAATAGAGGAACATAGGCATACACTCCTGGAAGAGTTATTCAAAACAAGGCACCAGGCATAAACGATATGTTCAGCTCTCTACACCACCTTCAGCACCGCCCGGGTGGGCATCGGACTCAGTCTCAGGAAGTCGGCTAGGCAAGGAGTCCAGCCAGTCATTCACAGCGTCCGGCCGATCAAAGAAGAAAGTTCGGTCATTATACTCAACCCGCAGCCTGGTCGGAAAGAGCATAGCGTAACGCATCCCCATGTCCCTAAGGCGCTTCTTGGCACCACGAAATCCCATCCGCTGCCTCTGGACCTGTTGGGAAAAGTCCGGATAAAAGTTCACCGTGGCATTCTCAAAGGCCACCGGGCCCTTCACCCGCGACGCCTGCAGGATAGCGTCCCGATCTCTATAGTGGAAAAGCTTTGCAACAATAGGTCTCGGCGGGGCGCCTGGCTTACCCTGGCCCCCCGGAACACGATGTGCACGCTCCACTGCGAAAAATTTACTAAGGCCAGATGGGGAAAGGTGGTTCTGGATCAGGTCTTCAACCAGGAGATCAACCGAGTGGGGTTCTGGGTTCTCCGGCACACCAACCACGCGAACATTACAGCGACGTGCCCTGTTCTCAAAATCTTCCAAGCGCCGGGTCATGAAATCGTTCACCCTACGGAGATTGCCAATCTCCGTCTGTATCTCAGAGACGTCCGCCGTGAGGCTGGATGATTTGATATCCAACGACTTCACCTTTTCGTTCGTTTTGGAGAGATCGGCTCGAATTAGGTTTACCTTGATTGCCACGGTGTCAATTTTGTGGGCCAAGGTTTCGTACTGTTGGCCTATTGACTCCTTCATGCCAGAAATGGCGCCCATGATGTCCTGCAAGGAAGGCTCTGTCGACGCATCCACGACGTGGTCAGACGCACTGGGACCGGGCAGGGCAGCTCCGGGGGACCCCTTAGAATGGGTATAACGGTCCATAACATTAGATTGGACCGGACCCCCGCGCAGAGGTGTCTTCGTCTTGCGCGTCTCCCGGTCCCCTCTGCCCGCCATTTTGGAGATGCGTCACAAGGAGATTCACCAGGGTCAATGGACCGGGCACCAGAAATGGAGGCCTCGGGACCAAAGGACCACAACAAGGGTATCACTAGGAGAGGGGCAGCCAAATAGAAGAATAGTCCAGCCAAAGGTCCTGGAACCAGCTCTGGCCCGACCCTCTCACCGATGTCCCAGTCAGAGGCAGAATCGAAACCGAAACTTAAGAAGGGGACCCACAAGTCCAATCCCCCTGCCGTTGTTGTTCAACTCCAAGACGGCCACCGAACCGCACCCTGTCCCGGGCGCACCTCAAGGGCGGAGCCCAAAAGTGCAATTCACCATAACTCAGGCACCCGGTGTCAAAATAAAGTTCTGAAAAGTCCAGGTAGATCAGCCCAACGTCCTCTATACAAATCCTCGCGAAAAATCAGGATTCATGCAGGATATTATGCCGGGAGTGGCGGGGGTCCGGGGAGCGCTGTGCTCACGCGGCCATCACGGATGCCCGCCAAGCTCCTCCCCCCTCTTTCCCACTATTGATGGCCATTTTAAGACTCTACGATTATTGCTTACTACAGGTTCAATAAAGATGGAATTAGTATCCCTTTAGCTCCAAGAAGTAGTTTGGAAGAGGTAGGCTGCTAGTGTTAGACAAAAAAGGGTAATGGTCAATTTGGCTCTGGTTTGAACTACCAAGTCATGTACATTTTGCTAAAAGCCAATGGATGTCAATATATATTCAATGCTACTCTTACAGCTACCCCAGTTAAATGTAGTGGCATTCGAACTATCGGATGGCAACCGACCGTTGCAAGCTTTGAGTCCGTGCCCTGAAACCAATTGAATAAGTTGCAAAACTGCAACTGTGCAGGGTACTGCCGGACTACTGTCCAAGGGGCGAATGTTGTTTGCAATGTCCTCCTCTTCAAAAATATTTTCTAGTTCAAAACTGATTCAAATTTACAATTGAAGTCACCCCCCACGATTACCATTGCCCTCGGATCAATTGTACTTAATAATGTATCTAACTGGTCTATCACCTGGGATTCCTTACTAGACGGACTAGGTCTGCTGTAAATATTTACTATGTAAATTTCGGTCATGTCACATGTGGAAATATTCACCCCAACTAAGTCCTGTGATCAAAAGTCCAGCTGGGTTACATCACTTCTTGGTGTGAGTTTTACCCATATGATAAGGCCACCCGAGGGTCGACCTCTAGCTGAGGTGAGAGCATTAATGTTTTGAACCCAAACTTGTGGGGAGTTTCCAGGGCCCAAGTTTCTTTTAGCAGGCATATTTCACTGCGGTCAATGTAATCCTGCCAGACTGCTTCCTTTAAATTCCTATTCACCCCTGCTGTATTCCACAATATCAGTCATATTTCTGATTGCCGTGTTTCCCTGGTTCCCTAGTTGGTTACAATTTCCAAATCAGTCCCAGCATCCTGAGCTTCATGATATTCATTAACAAGGTCAGGAAAACATATTACATTATTGTGCGATAACGAGTGTGGCTCAATTAAACTCACATGGTCAAAGGGGATGGGGCACTAGTGAATCAAGATCTGTATATGACATATCTTTTTAGGCTGGACTAACAGTCAGTTCTCTTTGATCAGATGGAATGTGAATAGGTGAGTCTAGGAGTATCAGTCAATCCACTTTATCTAAATTTGAATCAGAGTCTGCCTGAGTGCAAGTATTGTTTTGGTATATTTTTGGCCAATTAGGTCTACTAGGGTTATATTTCATATGAATGGCAGTAGGAAATGGGGAAATTGTCCTTACTCCCAGTTCTATTAACTTGTGCACCAGGCACTCGTCTGAGGTGCAACTCAATGGAATCCAATTGTGAAAAACAATAGCTTAACCTTTTTGCCAATAGTATATCCTCTCTAATAACCGATCTACAACCCCTGACCTTTCTAATCCAGTGGATAAATTTGTTAATCATGGAGTTATGGTCTTCCTGTTTAACGCCTGTCATGATTTTAGGAACATTCATCATAAAAAATGTTTTGTCCTTCATGGGTTGACTCGCATGCATTACTGGGAAGACAAGTATTTTATTTTTGCCCATTTTACTGCTCTCTAATTCCCTGGTCTTCAATGTGGTTGTTTTTAGAGGGGGGTGTGTTGTAATGGACATCAATGGAATAATATTTTGAGTAAGAATAGTGTTGTTCTGGCGAGGGTGGGAGTTTAGTTCAGGACTTGTAGAATGTTCTATAATATGTAATTTGGTCTGCTCCCTGTCCAGAAGATACTTAACCTGATCTATAAGATATAATATTACCTTTTTGAAAGAGAGGTAACTTCTATCCTAAGGTCATTAATGATCACGGTAGCATCGAAATTTGCACCTACTTGGGCCTCGTTCCCATGGCTAATTAATTGTAACCCCTCACATACCTCATGGATAATACTTGGACTTAATAATGGATGTGGTGCCGGCCCTACTTCTGCCATCATCTCCGTATTGTTCTCAGTTAGGTCTTGTAGAAGGGAGAACCTATTAGTCAAGGGGACACTGATGGAGTTATTGGCACTATTAGTAGCATCAATAACCATATTTATCGCACAACAATCTTGCCTAATCAGGGGGATGTTGGATGTCCCTGGTTCTATTGTATCGGTAACAACTGCAGTTTTTAAAGCACTGTTTTGGCTGATAGACATATTCTTTGCACTTCTTGTAGTGTGTTTGGTGAAAATAGAAGGAATCCGCGCAAAAGGTTTTGAATGTACATTAGAGGGGGATGAAGTTTCAACCAAGGAGCGGGGGTTACCTTTAGAAGCTGGGAGAGGGTCAGGGGTTAAAATATCTTGACACTTCTCTAGTAGATTGTCTATGCGCTCTAACACAGTTATTGGCTGCCGATCTACGAGCAATTTTTTTCTTTATACTGGCGCTTAGGTTTACCCCCTCAGACTCCCTCCCTCACTTGCGGTGGATTTCCTTTCCCCCATACTGCCAATAGTACTGTATCCCACGGAAATAAGAGTAGAAGAGCCCCAAGGCAGTAGGTTAATAGAGCAAGTACGACAATTTCCAAAACCACAAGGGCTTGATAATTCCCCACAAAATATGTATCAAGAGCAGTGGCAAGATAGTGGAAGATTAAAAAAAAAGTCAATGACAACGTTCTTTTAACTCACAGTTTCTGTAACAGACGAAACGTTCTAGTAGGTCCAATGCAGATTTTACGGATACTACAGGGCCAAGAGAGTTGGCCCATCAAAACCTTACCCTCCCTTGGCCGGGGCACGCAGCCTCACTTATAGCACCTCCTGGCATGAAGCAGTTACCTCAGTGACCTCTCGCCGCAATCAGGACAAGTGTAGTGGTGCTCCCCCGGTCTCCATGTTGACAGGGGAGAAGAAGCAGGTAGAAGTGAGACCTGTACTGCGGGAGCCCGCGGCCGCACTTATAGCGCCTCCTGGTGCGAAGCAGTGACATCGGCGGCCTCTCGCCACAATCAGGACAAGTGGAGTGGTGCTCCCCCGGTCTCCGGGTCCACAGGGGAGAAGAAGCAGGTAGAAGCAGGACCCGCGCTTTGGGAGCCCGCGGCCGCACTTATAGCGCCTCCTAGCAAGAAGCAGTGACGTCGGTGGTCTCTCGCCACAATCAGAACAAGTGGAGTGGTGCTCCTCCGGTCTCCGGGTTGACAGGGGAGAAGAAGCAGGTAGAAGCGGGACCCGAATTAAGTTAGATACGTTCTTTACCATCTTTTTGTAAAAAAATTACATTTGCTAGATTTATCTGTGTAAATATTTAAATCAAACAGAGGGTATCTCTATCCTTAAGCATGTCAGGAACTATGGCTTACCTTTTATGACTTGGCAGGCACATGGACACAATATATGTGCTGAGTGTATTTCTTGGAAGAACATGTGATGACCCTCATAAAATATTGGTTCTGGCTGATGTGGGACTTTAGATATATGAAAAACGTACGAATCAGTGGCAAGATGCATTTCTTTCTTTCTCATTGAACTTTGCTGTTCAGAGTAATTTAATATTGATAATTCAGAATATTATTTCTTGAATCCCAGAAATTCAAAATATTTTGCTGGACCCAAACTGTACTTTTCCTGATAGATGATAAAACCTAACTTTTACAAGAAATTCCGTTGGGAAAGACAATTATTTTAATTCCTTGAGCCCCTACAGCTGTGGTCAATGATTTAGATATTTTTGTAAAACACCACTGGGTTAATTCCAACCAGAATGGTACACAGATGATTGGTAAGTTATGTTTTTCATTGGAATTGCTGGAAAGTCTGATTTTTTATGATGACTAGCAACTGTAAGATAAGTATCCACAAAATCTAGCCTCTATAACCAGTCCGCTGGTAGAAGTGAGTCTCTGGGATGTAAACGTGTCTCCATTTTGTAATGAAGATAAATAAACCACAAAATGACGGTTTCTAAGTTTGGGACAAGGTGTATCTTCCTGGTTGTACTCTGAACAAAACACATTATGCTGTGGAAACCTGTTATTTAGCAGAAATGTATGTTAATCCTGTTGGCAGCATTAAAGACACTTTATCATTTCTATGTTTGCTTGGGAAACAATTTAGAGCCTTGTGAAAGGAGCCTAGATTTAAGGTCTGTCTGATCACTCTGAATAATTTAAAGGGCCCAAGATCTAGAAGGAATTTCTATCCATTTGTGTGTTTGACTGTGCCAGTAAGAGGTGGGTCAGAAAGTGAATAGTTTCCCTATTGCTGCTGGTCCTATTTGTGCTCTCTGTCAGTGACTTGGAGACAAATGTTGAGGTCTTAAGTCATGAAAGAACTAGGAACCTCTGAACTGAGCATTACATTTGTCAAAGGGGCTGGCAAAGCTGTTCCCACCTCTGCCAGCCCTAGCAAAAAGGAAATGCCAGCCCTAGCAAAAGGAAATGACACAAGACTCTATGTGTTGAAAACTGTGCCTTGACTCATAACGTAAAGAATGAGAAATATTTGTTTATTTCCTTTATAAGGTCCAGCTTCAGGTTCATCCATATTGCCAAATTGGGAATGTATTAAGTAGAAAGCCTTTCCTTCTCACTAGTGGTACTGCAACATTTGTGTTTCCAGGTAAACATACAGTTCATTGAGTGCAATTAGAAAGATATTCTGAATATATTGTTGATCTACTTATTCTTTCATCTTCTGAGGTATTTAAAATCGTAGTCAAAAACCCAGTGATATCTGCAACGTGATCCTGCCAAAAAGGCTAGGCACAGTCAATATCATTTTTAGAGTCTTTCCCATAATTGGAGTAAAACACCAAGATCTGAGGTCTATAACAGATGTGGCAGCAATGTTATGTTCTAACTATGGTCTGGCATTCAATAGGTAACCTATTAAGTACTGACTTACCTAAGAACAGGATTAGCCTACTGAATATCTATCTGACATCATGTTCAGAAAGAAGCCATCCAATGCAATGTGGGTGATGAATTGACGCTTAAATAAACACTGGAACACAAAAATCATCAATTACTTTATTCTAAGAAGAGTTTTTCTCTTCATTAAATGTAGACATATGTGTTGTTATTTTCTTTTCAGAAATCCCAAATCAAAGCAGATAATCAAGATTTGCCAAATAAACATCAGTATCCTAATTTACAGTGTGCATCATTGTTGTCAATATCATTGACATATTTTACCTCACTCTGAGACTGAACAGTTTTTTGCAGAAACCTCCATTACTTGGCTTGAGTGTCTGTGTGTCTAAGAGCCACTAGTCATAAGTAAAGGCTCTCCACCAGTCAAGACCTCTAAGAAAGAGTCAGTTTTGTCAAAATGAAAATTCTGGAATAGTCCAGATTGTTTGTGTCCGCAACAAAAAGTTTCTGAAATCCTATTGGTCATTGATCCAAAACAACCATAGATTGATTAGTAGGGTAATGTTAAGTGTCCTCTGCACTAGACACTTTGCACATTGTTTTAATTTGCATTCAATGGGCTAACCAGTGACATAGATATATTCATTCTTTACTTGTGCCTTTGAATTTTCAGCAAGAAAGACCAGCTCATTTATATCTGCAATTTTTAGATAATATTAAACTATGCTGGTACTTGTCTAGATTTTTAGCAAGTATATTTTGCTTGTGCATGATATTGACATTTTGTTGATTGTTATGCTTTGGTCATGAGTTTATTGATGTGTTTATTGTATTTTAGTGACTGCTGATGCTAATCAAAATAAAGAGCTAATGATGATGAATCGTAGTTGTGAATCAGTACATGGCCAAAACTTTCCTGCTTTCTCCCACAGCACAGGAGGGACTGGTGCAGACTTGGATAAGGCTTGTCTAATGATGCTTCAATTTCTTTTGAAAAAAATTTAATAGTGAAAGAAACTTTTTATTTTCTGTATGAAGGGATAGAATTCTGAATAAAACTATTGTGGTTTTCCCTAAAAAATTGTGCACTAACATCTGCCGAGTATCAATGTCTGTCATCTGCAGAAGATGTTATTCAGATACAAAGGAAAATACTTTGAAAACAAAGTACAAATAGAAATTCTAAGGGTGATTGTTACAAAAAGACCTTTCTCAGGGTGACCCCTAAACATTTCGTCTTCTTCCTCCCCTTTTTGCTAATTTTTTAGAAAGTTTTTGTTGGCTTTAGGACTCTTTGTGCACTTTAGAACTGGTTTATCTGCATTTTAGCATTGCTAACATTGCTGAAGGCTTGTGCTCTCATCTTAAAATATGGTAGAATTGGCTTATAACGAATTGACATAATTAATTTACCTATAAGTCCCTAGTGAAGTGGCACTACCTATGCCCAGGGCCTGCAAATTAAATGCTACTGGTGGGCCTGCAGCACTGATTCTGCCACCGACCTAAGAAACCCTTTAAACATGTCTCGGGCCCGCCATTGCAGAGCCTGTGTGTGTAGTTTTAAACTGCCATGTTGACCCGGCAATTTAATCTTCTTGCTAGGCTAAAACCTTCCTTTTTTAATACATACAAGTCATCCCCAGGATAGACGCTAGACAGCCCAGAGGGTAGGGTGCAATGTATTAAAACATAAGGACATGTACTTTTTAGTTTTTCATACCCTGGTAGTGAAAATTTTGTTAAACTTGTTTTTCACTGCTGTATGGCCCATATCTCACATTGGGTAACATTGTGATGACCTTATTACATGTTATTAGCATAATTAATGGTAAGATATCACAGTTTCAAGTTTGATGTCTCTGTAATCTGAATTTAAAATGCTAACTTATAGTAAAGTCGCCATTTGTTTTCCTTAGCCATTTGGTGCCTTCTCTGATCATATGTTTGGGTGTAGTTGGCAGTTGGGCTTTGTATATTGTGCCTAGGCAGTCACACATATTAGGGCCTTAGGTGTGACTTGATGGGCCAGTCTGGCAGTTTGGAGGTAGGAGCTGGACACACCTTCCCCTACACCTGGATAGGCTGTGCCCTGGCCCCACATAAATGGCTCCATAACTACCTGTAATGCATCTAGAGATATGGCAGGAAGGGAGGACGTCTGTGCATTCCAAAGGTATCTCTTTGAAATCTCCCCCACTTCAAAGACACCACTGGATATAAGTATTGGACCTCAGACACTAACATTACAGCACACTTTTGGATCTGTGGGTACTCTGTCAGGAAGAACAACTGCTGTGCTGATGAAAGGACTGCCACTCTGCTCAACTGCTACTCAACTGGACTACTGCTTTGTTGTGCTGATCTGATGCCTTCTGCCCTCTTGCCTGGATATGAAGGACTGGACCTGCATTTCTTGGACCCAGAATGCATTGTGACTCCAAGGACTAGTTGGCTGGCCTCCTGATCTAAAGCCTCAGGATCAAAAGAAACTACCAACAACCTTGCATTGACACCTGAACTCTGCCATTGATAAGTCTACCCTGCAAGAGGTGCCAAACCAGTCCTGACTCCTTAGAAGTGGGTGCAAGTTGCTTACCAGCAGATCTGATGCATCTTCTCTACTGAGTGGTACATCCTCTAGCTGGACCAATGTATCTCCTCGGTTAAGCGGATCATCATCGAGCTGAACCAACGCTTCACAGCTGCTGTGTGAATTCGAACCAGCGCAGAAGATCTGCATCAACCTCGCATCTTTGGTACTGACGCACCACCGATGGCGCATATGCTACCCTGGTCGTAGCACCTCTCATTGGTGGCAGCTCTACAATGTTGCTATGCTAATTACTTTACAGTTTTAAAAGCATTTTGTGATGACAATGTGTCCTTTTCTTAGCTCAACTATTGTTTTGTGCTGTTTTGTGTAGCTTTGCCTTCTGAGCGGTACATCCTCTAGCTGGACCGATGTAGCTCCTCGGTTAAGCGGATCATCATCGAGCTGAACCAACGCTTCACAGCTGCTGTGTGAATTCGGGCCAGCTCAGAACATCTGCATCAACCTCGCATCTTTGGTACTGACGCACCACCGAAAGGGCATATGCTACACTGGTCGTAGCACCTCTCATTGGTGGCAGCTCTACAATGATGTAGGCCTTCCTATCACAACCTATCATTTCCTCAGAACCAGCGCATCACCTCAGCTGCTTGCTGCAATGTTGATGACCCGACTTTGCATTGCAAGCCCCGTCTATAGAACCATTGCTGATGGTGCACCAGGCCTCGCATTGTTACATTTCAGAACCAAGTCATGGCTTCAAATGAGCATTTTTTTAAATTCAAATCGAAGCAATGCCCTGCAAACAGGATTTAAGGTAACCCTGGGCAGAGTTCTCGGAGATGCGTTACGTCAAACTCCGCGAAGTGGTAAAAAAACTCTGACGCACTACGCGGATCTCCGCTAGCGGTGGAGTTTGATAGAAAAATGCTGTTCGCAGGGATTGCACAGTGCTGGATTCTTGTCTGCACTGTGCGATCATTGCGAACGGCACCATGCACAGCGCAGGCTTTTCTTTTCTGCCGCTCGAGTAGATTTTTACTTGAGCAGCAGCTTTCTCAATGTGAACGGGCAGTTTCTCAATGCGAGCGGGCCTGAGCATATGTGGCTACTCGCACTGAGAAACCTGATCCACCCGCATTGAGAAATCTCGCTGGGGGGGTTTATTTTCCACGCTCGCCTTCGCCAACTTGATGTTGACGATCGCAAACAAGGAAAATTCTCCCCGAGAAGTCGATTTTCCTTGCTCGCTCTCACCAACTTGGCTTTGGTGAATGCGAGCGAGAAAAAAACTCTGCTCTGCAATGCGGAGTTTTAGGGAACTCCGCGATCTCTGCGTAACGTGGAGTGAGGAAAACAATGCAAACTCTGCGAGCGAAACGGAGTTTACCGCCCAGGCCTAATTTAAGGTACTTTGCTCAGCGGGCCTGCCTTGGTCCCTATGGCCAACGTGTGTTCCATTGCAGTCGGCCTGACCTTGTGACTGTTTCCCGGTCTGGCGCAATCTTAAAACTTTTAAAATCAATATCTCTAGTTCTACTAATTGAAGTTTTGTTGTTCTGGTCTTGTTTTATTTATTAAGGTATACTCTATTTTTCATAACATGGTGTGGGATCATTATGGGATTATTCACTCAGTGTCAAAATCAAAGAGGACTAGCCAAGTTACATTGGAGGGGACTCAATGGAGTACGTGTGTCAAGCAAACCAGTAGGTTTTTTAGAAAGCCCTCACCCACCAACCTAGTTGGTGGCATGCTTCATCATCGGGCCCACCACAGTGACACCTAACGTGCCCCGGTTGTGACAACCGGGCGCCGCAGAAGGACGACAGGTCCAAGGAGGAACCAGGCCGACAATTTCGGTCTTTTTCTCTGCCAGGCGACCCAAGGAGGCTTTGTACAGAAAAATACTGTCAAAGCGAGAGGGATCCCCCCTCTCACCCATATAGCACCTTAGGGAGTGCTACACATAGCAAAATAAACACACTCACTATAATTTAGTCTATTTATTTATTTCACCTTTTACACATACTCACTTGGTCCTGAGGAAAGCCTGTTTTAAATTAAGAAAGGCCAGGCTGAAACATGTAGACCACACAGGACACTGGAGGTCATAATCCATACTCCAACGCGTCCGTCTGCCTTTTAATACACCAACAGAGGCCCAGTAAAATAAAATATTGTTTTACCCTCAGGTACTGGGACCATCTGTATGTTTTTTTAATTTTCACCTTCACACTCACTACACTGCACACTCAGCAAGTATACCAGCTCCGCAGTAATCTGGCGTCGAAGCACACCCGGGGCACGTTAGGTGTCACTGTGGTGGGCCCGATGATGAAGCATGCCACCAACTAGGTTGGTGGGTGAGGGCTTTCTAAAAAACCTACTGGTTTGCTTGACACACGTACTCCATTGAGTCCCCTCCAATGTAACTTGGCTAGTCCTCTTTGATTTTGACATATAAAAGTGGGGATCCGGACTAGCTTACCTAGTCCTCACTCTCTCCTTTGTTTCAATATTATTCACTCAGTACCTTAAAGTTCAGCCTGACTGCTCTGAGCCAAGCTTCCAGAGGGTGAGTACAGGTTAATTTGGGGTTTGCTGGTGCCTTACCCCGACTACGATCTGGTGTGATCAGGGCTCACACCAGAGTCAACTAGAAACACAATTTCTAACAGCAACCTCTCCAGGAACCGAGAGGCTGACAAAAGACTTTAAATACCAAAACTGAAAGATGAGGAAAGCACATTAAGAAGTGGAAACCAACACCGGGGGCATTAGATGCTCTGTAATGCACAATTCTTAAATAGAGTTACATTTCAACATAAAAAAAAAAATCAACGTACTAGATTTTTTAACAACCCTTTAAAAAATATTATTTTTGTCTGTAAAAATATTAACTTGATTGTGAGCAGCAAGAGAAAAGGCCAAGATGCTCACAATCAACAGTTTTCCAAAGGCCTGTGCACTCTGATTGAGAGATTGTTGGTCTTTTTCTTATTGCAACTTCCCAAAATGCTTTTGGCAGGTGTAGTTTTGTGTTTTTTACTTGACTGCTATTTTAATAAAGTCCTAATAGGAGCCTCTGGTCTTGCTTAAAATCGCCATTAAGCTGCCGTCCTCTGATCAGGGTACTCCATCCTTATTATTCCCTTTCCATCTCCTCTGCGACTCACGCGCCATTACCATGGAAACCAACAGTAAGCAAATTTGGATGAATAATTGAAGAGGCTTTAAAAATCAAATGTAATACTTTTTCATTATCTCGGAATTTTTGTTTCCTGTTGTTGGTGAGCAAAATTGTTGACATGTTCTTAAGGCAGAGAGGATCTGAGGCATGCGTGACCTGAATACCAAGGTTATACATTTTAAAATGTATTTATTTATTTGTATTGCCACAATCTGAATCTTTTTGCACTCACATGGTCGCAGGTTATTTCGAATGCCTCTTCTTTAAGAGCTGCACTATAAATGTTTCCTGCCCAAAGTTATAATTACCATAGCAATTATCTGCAGCACCACATGAAAAAAGCAGGCCCTGAAATAAAAATCACTTAAAGAGCTAAATTATTTATCAAACAACAAAGAAAACAAGAGGAGGATTTTGAGTCTTACTTCAGAGCATGCAGGCAGATTAATAGACGGAATGGTGTTTGTTTGTTAAGCTATTAGGCAAGCAAGTCACAACGGGTACGCGGGAATCTGACAGTAGGGTCCTACAATGTTATGATAATAAATTTGTTTTGCATTAATGACATAACTCCATCATTGCGGTTCTTAATGCACTGGCTGCCTTGAACTGTCATCACGAAAGACACAACAATGAGCTCTCTCCTGAATTTGGTCATCATAATGAATCTGAGGACACGGAGACAAAGATATTAGCAGTTTGGATAGCTAAGCAGAAACAACACTTTTTCCGGAATTAAAATCATATGTGGGTCTAAAACTAGGCACTGAAATGTAATTCCGCACAACCTACCGGATTTATTGAGGCTCTCCGCCGCGGTAAGGTGGTGAAAGGCGACGCAAAACAATGCTTTACTATTACAGTTTTTAAAGTATTTTGTGATGAAAATGTGTCCTTTTCTTAGCTCAACTATTGCTGTGTGTTGTTTTGTGTAGCTTTGCCTTAAGAAGGCTTTTTTTGTTTGACACCAAGCCCAATCTGCTAAAATAGCCAAATCAGCCTTTGTGGCAAAAACGACCACCTCCCTGAAGCAGGCGTTAACTAGGAGAAATGTTTTTTTTTTTTTTTTAAACATACACTGATGGTGTGGTGTGCTGAAGTACACAGCACACATCCAATGTATGGAAGCCTTCTGAAATGTTTCTAGACATAGAAGGTTGTACTTGAAGGGTATGTGTCCTGTACAAATCCTGTGCCAGGCAGCTTACAATCAACTCTGCATCAAGGTGCAAGGCAGTGTTCATGCAGGGTGGACTCACTAGAGGCGAGTGCAGGGGTTGAAGGCAGCAGCAGGCCGGTCTTGATAGGCTCCATGCTGTGTTCTCCCCCCTGTGAAATGCAGCAACGCTCCTTTGTTTGTTGCACTGTAAACGTGACAATTAGTAAATCTACCCCAAAGTTTAAAAGCTGCTAATAGGGGCACATCACTTCGGAGCTGCACTTATAGCGCAAAGCAAGGCAATGTCAAATTAAACAACATCAAAAAGAACACGAAAAGCAGGTCCGTGGTGCTTGTATGTGTTGATAGTCAATAATCAGTTAAGAATTACCGATTAGCTCGACACCAGCCAAGATGGCGGGATAGCGGCAGAGCTCCCGTGACGGACCCCGCTCTACATGCCTTCTTTCTGCACCAACGGGCTCTCTCTGGACTAAGAATACGCCCAGCTCACCAGCATTATGCCGTGAGCCTAGCGGTGCCTTTTTCCTAGTGATTTTTGACAGCCTCGTCATCTTTCTGGAGGACTTCAGCGGTTTGCGGCTCCGCCCGCCATTTTGTGCTCTGAGGCGGTGAACCGCGATGCACTCGGAGCGTTGCGCTGTTTTCTCCCGGGCGGTGCCTGCGAACTGGAACTGTTACATCCTTCTTCAACTTTGAGGTGAGCCCCCCCTCTCATTGACTCACAGCAGTTTTGTGCACTTTCTCGCTCTTCTCAACCTGCGGTCCTGTTTTTAACCCTGTGACCGCCATTTCCTGTATTGGGACAGCGCTTCTTTGCACATCCAAAGCTGGCTCTCCTTCTGCCTCATTTTCTTGCTTCAGCTCATTTACTAAACTACAGTGGCCCCCATGGTATCTGCAACTCGCTCTTCATGATGCCATTAGTGCTCCCTGTATTTGACTGATCTTCTGACTCACCTTGTGACCTTCGCTTCACCACTGGCTCCCTCACAGAGGAGCTGGCATACTGAGGTCATGGTCATCTAACGCCAACGTTTCATCATTGCTTTCTTTCACAGAAGGGAGCTACTACTTTTTCTCTCTGCCCTCAGTTTTACAGTGGGTCTATGCCTTCAGTCTTACAGTGGGTCTTTGCCGCTTTGCTGGTGCCCTTGTCTCAGTGCACTCCTACTCAGCCGCCTTTTTGTGTTTTGCCCCTTGTGACGCATAGACGTTTTCAATTTATGGCTGGCTGCGCTATTTTTGTGACTGATTACCATGAGCGCTCTCTTATATGATAACTTTTTCCTTCAATGACTTTCTCTCTCAATGCCATCTCACGCTCAGCTGGTTGCATTCTGGATTCCTGTTTTCCGCCTTATTTATGACATTTACGCTCACTTGAATTTCTCTACCAATTCTTGACCGTGGGCGACCACTGCTATATTAATTCTCCATACTCTGCTGTTCATACATGGGGAGGCTTCGCTATTTGAAATTGGCCACTTCTATTAAGGACTCCACCCACTCAGATTCTGATTCTCCTTTACAAGATATGGAAGAGGGTGCAATGCTATTTCTAAGCCTGAGTCTCATCTGGGAGCGGTTTCAAAATCTCATAATGGCAGTAAGCTCCCGACCACTCTGGCCTCTTCTAAGCGTCAAAAGAAGGATCCTCCATCTCCTGATAACAACTCTTCTCCTTCTTCATTGGATCTTATTCTGGAGGAGCTGCGGGCTCTCAGACCCTTCATGGAATCAACTTCGCAAACACTACAAAGCATGCAAGACAAATGGACGACCCTGGACTCCCGAGTCCTGCTTCTCGAACAATCCACTAAATCTATCCAGAGCTCCGTTTTTCGCATTCCGAATATGAAAACTGAAATCCTTCAACTTAAGAGGCAGATGGAGGATTTGGAAAAAAGAAATCGCAGGAACAACTTACGCCTTTATGGTCTTCCGGAACTCACGGAAGGGTTTAACCCAACAGCATTCTTCCAAAAATATTGGATGCTCCTTCCTTAGCTTCGGTGAATATACAACGCGCACACCGTCTGGGCCCCAGAGTTTCCACTAAACCTGGCGGCGTCAACATGTTGTTTCTTCAGTACACAGACGTTTTACAAGTGCTTTCTGCCGCTAAGGTCAAAAAACACATCGTATGGGCGGGCCATCGTCTCTATCTGTATCAGGATGTCGCCAAAGCCACGGCTGACCGCCGGAAGCAGTTTTTGGACATGCGCCCACAGCTGAGAGCGCTCAATGCTAGGTACGGTCTGCTGCACCCGTGTCTTTTCAAGGTCACCTATCAGGAGAGAACAACTACCTTTGAGGATCCGAAGGCACTGCAGGACTTCCTTCGCCGACATGGAGCAACTGACATGGACACTTCCAGGGTCACCTGATGTGTTTTGGACTTGATTGGTCCTTTTTTTGTCCATATTGTCTGTCAAGCGATCATTGTCTTCAATGTCTTCATTTTGTGTTTTGATCTACTCCTAATGTTTTAACCTTTTATAATTGCCCTATGCTTTTTCTCCCCTCTTGCAGATTTCCTCTCCAAGCATTTTACCCTGTTGTTACATCTGTTACTTATGTCGATTATTCATTTTACCTTGTTTCCTATTATGTAGGCGGAAGTCCGGTTGCTGTTTTTGCTGTCGTTACCATTGTCTCTGGCGCCGTCACCCCCTGTTCCACGTTTGTCCCGTAAGTACGTCTTTCAGTCGTCTGTCTTGGACTGTACTGTCTTCATATTCTCTATCTCTTTTTGTTCCTTGTTTTCTTTAACATTGGCTTTCTTCTCTTCTTTCTTATTTTTCTCTCCTCTTAATCTTTATTCCTCCTCTTCTTTCTTTTTTACTATGCCTTTCCCATCTTCTTTCTATCCGATTACTTTCCCTTATTTCTCTGTTGCTGTATTTAATTCTTCTTACCTCTCTCTTTTTGCTGACTTAGTAAGCAGGATTTTGTCTTGCTCTATGTCTTATACATTTTACGATATTCCTTACTCATCTTACTTCTCTCTCATTCACCCTTTTTCTCTTCTTTTTTCCATATCTTTTCTACTCTCATCGAATTTACCTCAATCCACTCAGTCTTTGTCTTTCAATTTAATGAGCATGTTGTTGCTACTTGTTCTCTCTATTCGATCCATTCCGTGTAACGACATGGAACATTAAAGGATTGAATAATCCCATTAAAAGGCAAAGGGTGTTATCACACTTGGCAAGACTTCATACCGATGTTGCCCTCCTTCAGGAGTCTCATCTCCCCGAAGCAGAGGCTTTAAAGCTTAAACGTGGTTGGGTGGGTCATGTTTTTTGCTCCCCCACAGTTGACAAAAAAAAATTGTGTTGTGATTTTGTTGCACAAAAAGTTAAATGTTTCTTCATTCTCTCATGAATGTGATACTAATGGCCGTTGGGTCATTGTTAATTTGCTTGTTGATAATATTTCTCTTACCTTCTTCAATGTGTATGGCCCTACTGGAGTTGATAGATCTTTCTGGCCCTCTGTTTCAGATAAATTGACCTCCCTTTCCGGGGATTATATCCTTTTTGGGGGGGATTGTAATCAAATTATGGACCCATTCCTAGATCGTCGCTCGAATGCTAAGTTCTTACCCTCCAAAATGCACTCTCAATTAACTAATACCACTGAGAACAACGCTTTAGTTGACATTTGGCGATTGTGCAATCCTGACCTTAGAGAGTATAGCTTTTTCTCCCGTCAACACCAATCCCAATCCCGCATTGACCATATTTTCCTTAGCAAACCCCTCTCCCAAAATGCTTCCGCTCCGAAATAGGTTCCATTTTACTCTCTGATCACGCCCCTGTTTTTGTAGATTTAGATCTTCTTCCCTTCTCCCCTCACCCAGGCAGATGGCGTTTCAATAATGCCCTCCTCCTTGACCCTGTCTTTTGTTCTGAATTTTCTACTTTTGCCACTGAATTCCTTCTCAATCATACCCCTGACTCTTCCTTTGTTATGGTTTGGGATTCTTTCAAGGCAGCCTCTAGAGGTTTTATCATCAATTTTGTAGCTAGGCGGAAAAGAAGCAGAGAAGCTAAATCCACTCAAATTCTGGATAACATCAAACGCTTGGAGCTTGAATATTATTCTTCCTATTCTGACTCCTCCCTTAAAAGACTGATCGAGGCAAAAATTTCTTTCAATACATTCACCACCAAAGCAGCTTCTAACTTTTTAATAAAATGCAACTCCCGATATTATGGCGGTAAGAATAAGATGGGGAAGCTTCTTGCTAACTATTTGAAAATTAGGAAAGAACGCACGAAGATTGAATCCATTCGGACTTCTTCTGGTGAGTCTCGTTTTAAGGATCAGGAAATTCTTTGCGAATTTGTCACATTCTATGATAATCTTTATACCCCTGAACAAATTCCGACCTCCACGGATCTTCTCTCCTATTTCCAATCTCTTCCTTCCCATCCAACTTCCCATGTCAATTTGACTTCTTTGGATGTAGACTTATCACTTTCCGAAATATCCCAAGCTGTTTCTCAGACATGGAAAAGCTCTCGGCCCTGATGGCTTCACCATTGAATTCTACTCTCAGTTTTTCCTCCTTTCTCCTCCCCAAGCTTCTTCTTTTATTTCAATCTTTTCTTGCTACAGGTTCTTCGAGTGGTTCCTTTCAACAGGCCTTAATTTGCTTGATTCCCAAGGAGGACAAAGATCATTCCCTATGCAAGAACTACCGCCCGATTTCCCTGGATAATACAGATTACAAGATTCCAGCCAAAATTCTAGCCTTGCGCTTGGACCCTCTTTTGCCGGATTTAATTGGCCCTGAGCAATCCAGCTTTGTTAAAGGCCGTCTTTCCTCCAATAATTCATGAGTCTTCCTTAACATTCTCAGCAGAGCTTCCTCATTGGACCTTCCTTTATCGGCTATCTACCTGGGTGCGGAGAAAGCTTTTGACAGGATTGGTTGGGATTTCATGTTCCAGGCTCTACGATGGTTTGGCATCCCCTCCAATTTTATTTCTATTATTTCATTATTTTATTCTAACCCTCAGGCCTCCATTTTTGCTAATGGTATTACTTCAGATTACTTCTCTTTACATAGAGGTGTTCGTCAGGGTTGTCCCTTATCCCCTCTTTTATTTGTTTTAGCTCTAGAACCCTTTCTTTCTAAAATTCGTCTTGATGATACTATTTCTGGTTTTAAATTTGGTTCTCAACAAGTTAAGCTTTCGGTTTACGCTGATGACATTCTTTTTTATTGCTCTGATCCTACTTCTTCTTTGCTTCCTTTTTTACAGCAAGTCTCCTCTTTTTCCGCGGTTTCCGGTTACCGCCTTAATGTTGACAAATGTGAAATCCTTCCTTTGAATCCTCTTTGCCAGAAACATCTTTTCACACAATCTGGATTCTCCTGGCAACCCTCTAAAATTAAATATTTGGGGGTTTAGTTTGCACCGCTTCTCTCTGATACCCTTAAATTGAATTTTGACTATATTACTAAGAAAATGGAAACGGCTATTACACGTTGGCATCCACTCTTTTTGTCCTAGTGGGGACGACTTAATTCTATTAAGATGATGCTTTCTCCCCTTCTTCTTTATACTATTTCTATGCTCCCTATACGTATTCCGACTTCACTTTTTAAATGGATTGACTCTTTACTACAAAAATTCCTATGGCATGGTAAACGCCCGCGCATTGCCCTAGCCTCCTTGCGAAAGGACAAGGCTCAAGCCGGTGTCCGTTTCCCTGACTTTCGAGAATATCACCGAGCTTTCTCTCTGAAACAAACTACTCGTTGGCTCTCTTCCGAGCTCCCTTTCTATCCCCCCATTTGGTTGCTTATGGAATCCTCATTTATCTCTCCCTTTAACTTCCGAGAACTTATTTCTTTCACGTCTTTTCCAACACGTCTTCACACTCCTATCACTTCCCATTGCCGCAATCTTCTTCTTCCTTTCTTGGCCTCGTCCTATCCCTCCCTTCATTCTCTCCACGAACAACCTATCTGGCATAATTCGCTCTTTAAGATTCGTAATCGTACCTTTTACTGGAAGATTTGGCATTCTCGAGGTCTATATTGGATCTCTCAATTACTCTCTCAGGGTGTCCCTCTCTCTTTCTCAGCTCTCCAGTCCTCTTTCTCCTTACCCTCTAGAGCCCGCTCTCAATATGATCTTCTCTATCCCGCTCTTACACTCCTTCTCCAATCTCTGCCGCCCTTCATGGATATTTCTCCTGATCGTAAGCCAACTTCCTCGTTGTTGGAATATACTCCCTCCGCTTCCTCCCTTTATAACTCCTGCCGATACACGATTGATAGAGTGAAGTCCAAGACTGAAGTTGCTTGGGAATCGGATTTATCTCAGGACTGGTCATTTCAGCTTTGGGACAGAGTCTGGTCCAAACTTCATAGGACCTGTAGAGCTGCTAATAATACCCAAACTTTATATCTTGTATATAACAGAATACTTTTTACACCTTTTGCCCTGTCACGTTTTTCATCAGATATCACTCCTTCATGCTGGTCCTGCCCTTGTTCTTCTGCTGACCGTAAACATATGTTATTTGAGTGCCCCCCTGTCTCCACGTTTTGGAAGTCAGTTTGGGACCAAATACAAAAGATTTTTCAATTTCAAATTCCACTCTCCCCCACAATCATTTTTCTAGGTTCTCTTTCCCCAACCCTCCCTCATTCCCCACGTCACTATCTACTCCTGCGGTACAAAAGGGGGTGGTGATGGACGGAGCATCTGAATCAATCAAACACTCACACCCAGTCAAAAGATCTGGGTTTAATCCATCACGGTTCTTTAGTCCACTCTGCCACCCCAGTTCAGACATGGCAATATGCAAATCAGTCAGACCCTGTGCCTCATGGGAACAGTCCAACCCGAACTGCCAAGCCATGCCTTCCCTGGACCGGAAACAAGCTACCGAGGACCGGTTTCTGGCATTCCAGCCGTCTTCAGCCCGGCTTGGCTGAATCCAGTGGCAAAGTGAGCAAGGGTCTCACGTCTGAGCATACCCTGCCACACTTATGGCGGCCAAAAGCGGTACAAAAGGGGGTGGTGATGGACGGAGCATCTGAATCAATCAAACACTCACACCCAGTCAAAAGATCTGGGTTTAATCCATCACCATTCTTTAGCCCACTCTGCCACCCCAGTTCAGACATGGCTATATGCAAATCAGTCTGACGCTGTGCCTCATGGGAACAGTCCAGCCCAAACTGCCAAGCCATGCCTTCCCTGGACCAGAAACAAGCTTCCGAGGACCGGTTTCTGGCATTCCAGCCGTCTTCAGCCCGGCTTGCTTGAATCCAGTGGCAAAGTGAGCAAGGGACTCACGTCTGAGCATACCCTGCCACACTTATGGCGTCCAAAAGCGGTACAAAAGGGGGTGGTGATGGACGGAGCATCTGAATCAATCAAACACTTACACCCAGTCAAAAGATCTGGGTTTAATCCATCACCGTTCTTTAGCCCATTCTGCCACCCCAGTTCAGACATGGCTATATGCAAATCAGTCTGACCCTGTGCCTCATGGGAACAGTCCAGCCCGAACTGCCAAGCCATGCCTTCCCTGGACCGGAAACAAGCTTCCGAGGACCGGTTTCTGGCATTCCAGCCGTCTTCAGCCCGGCTTGCTTGAATCCAGTGGCAAAGTGAGCAAGGGACTCACGTCTGAGCATACCCTGCCACACTTATGGCGGCCAAAAGCGGTACAAAAGGGGGTGGTGATGGACAGAGCATCTGAATCAATCAAACACTGAATCAATCAAATTTAGATGGTCTATAAAAATTGCCTCTCGCCCTCTTCTCAAAATTTGTGTATTTTGTTTCAACTATCTCAGGATACCATGGCTAAAATATATTGTACATAGTTTTCAAGAAATTTACGATTTAAATATTCTGGATGACCCTTAGGCTGTAGTAGAGATGCCTAAAACAGTGATGAAAATTTTTTTCATGTCATACAGAGCAAAGAGGCGGTCAAACTACAGCGGGCAATTAACTATGTGCATGTTTTATAATAGATATTTAGACTGTGAAGGCTTCCAGATATATCTGAGCCAGGTGACAAGAATCTCACATAGATATGTTCTCACCAGACTTAGGTTTGGGCTGGTACATCACCTGGTGGCTTTTCCACACCCCAAAAGCAACCGGTAGGTCCATGCCCCTGTGATGGCCAAACCAAACAATGCACATTGCACTTTCTTCTTATCTGCAATCTCTATATAAATTTCCGCATTGTTTACTTAAAACCTATGTTTTTAAAATATGGTATTTTTACCGTGGATGCAGAGATTAAGCTGATTTTTAAAATGCAAGATCCTGATATCTGTTTTCTTATTGCTACTTTTTTACTTAAATCTATCAATTCTAGAAAAAGTATGATATTTTAATTGTGGCTATAATAGTTGATTATCCCTGTACTTTGTTGTTCAAATTTGTATAATGATGTATCATGTTTTATGTGCTTTTATGGTGGTTTTATATGAACCGAATAAAGCTCTATGCAATGAAATATGAAATGAATGATTGTGGTCTGTGAAGTGAAAGTGTAATGGGTGGTGTAGGTGAGACTATGGTGAGTGATGAGAAGGAGTTTGGTAGCAATGGTGATAGAGCATGTATGAATGGTCAAGGATGTATTGGCAGATAGGGTAAGTGACAGAACATTGTTCATTTAAAGGAGAAATAGAGGAGTAGTGCTTTTTTAAAGTTTCGAATGCTTTATAAAGGTAATAAACAAAGTAAAACATCAATACATGGTATAAAACAAGAGGATGGGAGATAAAGACAAAATATATGTGGCAATTAAAGAGTACAAATAAAACATCTTCAAAAGATATAAGAGTAAATGCAGTTAGCTTTTTTTAAGAGAAAGAAAAGAAAAAAGAAGAAGAAGGAAAAGGAAAGAAGGCGGGGAAGAAAAGAGAAGTAGAGGAAAAGAAAAAAGAGGAGGAGGATTGAAAGAAAGAAAGAAATAAAACTTTAAAATGGAATAAGATACAGGTTGGTATCATTAGTACAATCATAATCAATTGGCACACCTGGAAAGAAAGGATGTTAGTGGCAACCACAACAAGTCTTTTTTTATCCGCAAAGAAGTAGAGGAAGCATAAGCTCGGTCAAGTCTATGATGATGACAAAGCAAATTCCACCAAGCTTGAAAAGACATTTTCAAGGTATCCTTCCAGCTAGTGGTGATAATCTGAAAGGAGATGGCTAAAAACAAATCAGTGAATGTACCCACATTATTCTGTACATTCCACACAGTAGAAGAACTACCTAAAATATATGTAAAATATCAAAAGAAACATTAGTTGATAAAATGTCATTCAATTTGGACCATATTCAGGACCACAAAGCTTTAACCTTAAGACATTGAAAAAACATATGAAATAAATCACTGCTCTCATGGGAACATGACAAACGTTTTGAGGAATCCAGTAGTTTGAATCTGTGTAAGTCAGTAGGGGTAAAAAAAAGTCTGTTCTAAAAAAAATTTAAAGCCTGGGTTGTAGTAGCTGAGCGAGAAGAAGTGTGGATTTTGGACCAAATGGAGTTCCATCTTTGAAAGTAAAAGTCTTGTGCTAGAACCTTTTCCCACAAAAGTTCTAGTTTGGATTTAGTTTTGACATTAACAGGGCGAGATAGTAACTTATATATAACAGCAGCTTTACATTGAGTGGAAAAGTCCAAAGAAGAAGAGATAGTTTGGTCATGTGGAGTAGCAGAATGACTGGGACAAAGATAAAGAGTCTGAGAGTCTTTAAGCAAGGGGTATTGTTGTGCTCGTGTGGACGAGATACCATAGGCTCTTTGGATATCCGGGTACCCATCTCTTACTAAATGGTCTGCAAATTCGCAAGTGTTTTATTTTCCTGATTTTAAAGGATAAAGGCTTCCTGCAGGTTAGGCAGGCTCTGACCTATCTGCAGATGTTGAATAGCCCTTGGGAAACTTTTAATATTGCCAGCTTTTTAGCAGCAGCAGTTAGTGCAAGGAAAAGAAGGAAATATTAAAAGAATGCAGGCCTATGGGTTTCAACTTTTCACCATGTATATTTATCTCATAATTTTGTAATATTCTGCCTTATTCTATTTGTATTTTGTTACATCAGACATTTGTGGTATCATATTTTTTTAGAGTGTAATTTGACTCTCCCTTTTATAATATGCATTTATTTTTTTTAATGACATTTTACACATGTATTTTATCTATGATGGATTATTGTAATTCTTGGTTCTATTTGATGGGTATTTTAACATGCTTATATTGTTTTGAATAACCGAATAAAGTGATTTTGACTGACTGACTGACTGACTACATCATCACTGCAATATATCAGCAATTTTTATCAAGGTGCCAGGACTATTTTAAAGAGTACAGCGACATATGGTTACAGTCTATATTCTTGAAGACTGGCTATTTCTATCGCCATCATTCTATATGATTCTTTCATGTGAGTATTAAATGATCACCCTGCCCCTGCCCCTTGCTAGCAGGCTGTGTCATTCAGTATTTACAACAAGGGGTGGTGATGGACAGAGTCTCTGAATTAAGCAGAATACTCTCACCCAGTCAAGAGATCAGGGCTAGATCCAACACCGTTTTTAGCTCATTGCACCATCCCAGTTTCAGAACCTGGCTGTATGCAAATTAGTCTGTCCCTGGCCCAGTGCATCATGGGAACAGGGCAGACCAGACTACAAAAGCCAATTCTTACACTGGGAAGGAAACAAGCTTCTGGGGACCGGTTTCTGGCATTTCAGCCGTCTTCGGCCCGGCTTGCTTGAATCCTGATGGTGCAATGAGCAAGGGACTCACATCTGAGTATACCCTTCCACGCTTAGGGTGGACAAAAATATTTACAACAAGGGGTGGTGATGGACAGAGTCTCTGAATTAAGCAGAATACTCTCACCCAGTCAAGAGATCAGGGCTAGATCCAACACCGTTTTTTAGCTCATTGCACCATCCCAGTTTCAGAACCTGGCTGTATGCAAATTAGTCTGTCCCTGGCCCAGTGCATCATGGGAACAGGGCAGACCAGACTACAAAAGCCAATTCTTACACTGGGAAGGAAACAAGCTTCCGGGGACCGGTTTCTGGCATTTCAGCCGTCTTCGGCCCGGCTTGCTTGAATCCTGATGGTGCAATGAGCAAGGGACTCACATCTGAGTATACCCTTCCACGCTTAGGGTGGACAAAAATATTTACAACAAGGGGTGGTGATGGACAGAGTCTCTGAATTAAGCAGAATACTCTCACCCAGTCAAGAGATCAGGGCTAGATCCAACACCGTTTTTTAGCTCATTGCACCATCCCAGTTTCAGAACCTGGCTGTATGCAAATTAGTCTGTCCCTGGCCCAGTGCATCATGGGAACAGGGCAGACCAGACTACAAAAGCCAATTCTTACACTGGGAAGGAAACAAGCTTCCGGGGACCGGTTTCATAAATTCACATGCTTGTATCAGAATAGATAGCAGTCCTTTTTCCAAAGAGCGTTTCTAGGCTAGACCCTTTTTTCTCAGGGTTCTGCTGTGTCTCTTTTTTTTTTTAAGAAAGGAGTTATTAAGAATTTTGCAACATCTTTTCACAATTGTAAATATCTATCTATACACACATTTACATAATTAATGAATTGTAAGGTGATTAAAACAAGTACCTTAGTGAAACAGGTGCAGCAGAACTGCTTGACCCACTGTTGAATCTGCCTTCCACTCTGTGTCCAGACAATAATGTCTGGTAAATGTATGCACATTTGACCATGTTGCTGCTCTGCAAATGTCTGGTAGCGAGACGCCTGCCAGTAACGCTGTTGAAGTTGCCATCTTTTGAGTAGAATGAGCACGCACTCTTGTCCATAAGGGATTTCCCGCTTTTTCATGACAGAAGACAATGGCGGATGCAATCCATCTAGAAATGGAGGTTCTTGATAGAGCTAAACCTTTCCTTGGTCCTGAATAAGCTATGAGCAATTGATTTGATTTACAAATTGACTTTGTCTTCTCTTTGTAAAATTTTAGACATCTCCCAATGTCCAAAGTGTGCAGAGACTTTTCTGCTGTGGTGGAAGGGTTCTTGAAATATGTAGGCAGGATCACAGGTTCATTGTGATGAAAAGATGAAGGAATTTTAGGGATAAACTTCAGATTTGTTCTGAAAATTACCTTATCGGATCTGAACTGTAGGAATGGTGTACTGTCCAGCTACCAGAGTGTCCTGACATCTGCCGATAGAATTTAAACTCACTCCGGAGAATGAACCTTTGGTTCCGGCTAAAGTGGTACGTAATCTGGGAGTTATGGTTGATGAAAATCTTCAAATGGACATACAAGCCGACAAAACTGCCAGTGTTTGCCTTTCTCTGCTACGTGTATTGCGTATGATCCTTCCTCTACTTCCAGAAGACTCTCGATCGCTCGTGGTGAGAAGTGTAATACTGAGCAGGTTGGATAATTGTAATTCCCTATATTTGGGAGCACCACTATACATTATGCAGAGGCTGCACCCTGCAGGCAGTGGCAGCAAAGCTGGCGCTAAACAGACTACGTGGGTCCTCTACAACACTGGCATTAAAAGATCTCCATTGGCTGCCCATTAAGGAGAGAATTTATTTTAAATCTCTCTGCATCGTGTGTAGGGCAGCACATGGACAGGGTCCTATCCCTGTGCAAGAAATGCTTACTTGGTATAACCCAAGGAGGCAGCTCCGATCGTCAAATACCAATCTGATTACAACTACCAGATTTAAGAAATCCCGGAAGGAGGGTAGAGCTTTCGGAATACTTGCCTCACATATCTGGAATGGCTACCTCTGAATCTAAGGCGGGAAAGTTCATTGACAGAGTTTAGGAAGAGCCTGAGAACCTGGCTCTTTTCAAGGAATACCTATTAGCTCTCTGGACATTGACAATTGAGTTTGCTGTCTTGTTGTTATTTCTAACCAAGCGCCAGGACACCCGTAGAGAGGCAGTTTTGCGCTATATAAATTTTAATTCCATTCCATTCCATCCATTCAATGGATCCAGAATGGAGAAGGCATGGATCTCGCTGACTTTCCTTGCTGAAGTGAGAGCAAGAAGTAAGGCTACTTTCCAGGAAATAAACTGCAACTTAGCTTTGTGAATTGGTTCGAAAGGAGCTCTCATGAGCTGCGACAAGACCCTGTTGAGCTGCCAAGTAGGCGGTGAATGTTTGATTGGAGGAAATTTTCTGAATTAACCTTTTAGAAATTCTTTAATTAGCCTGTTAGACCAAAGCGACGGACAGTCTGCGGTATCAGGAAATTGCCGCTAAATTAACTTTTATTGAAGTATAAGAAAGTCCAGATCTGGCTAGCTGATGAAGATATGAGAGAATTTGCACTGGAGAAGAATTAAAAGGATGTACATTATTTGAAATACACCAGTTACAAAATCTCTTCCATTTTGCTGTATATGTCTTGTTAGTAGAGATTGCTGTAGAACTTGCCCGTATTTCACAACATTCTTGAGGAATAACTAGTGACTGAAATTCATGTTCATAAGGTTCCAAGCTGATAATCTTAGAGAGGTCAATTGTGAGTGAAGAATGTGGCCTTGGTTCGTGGAAATTAAATTCTGAATTATTGGAAACTGTATCCTGAGCCACACAGACAATTGGAGAAGTTCCGTGTACCAAAACTGCCTCGGCCAAGCATGGGATATTAAAATGATGTGTCATGGTTCTGATCTCATCTTTCTCAATATCTTAGGAATTAGAGGGAATGCTGAAAACACATAAGCGAACATCCCTGCCCAGCAAAGATGTACAGCATTTCCCCTCGATCCTTTTTGTGGGAATCTGCTTGCGAAATGTTTGCATTTCTTGTTGCTTTGATTCGCAAACAAGTCCTAATTTTGCTTGCCCCATAGATTGAATATTCAAAGATTATTGATTCAGCTCCCACTTGTTGCAAATGGCAGATGATCTGCTTTACAAATCGTCCACTCCCGGAACATGTTCCACCTGTAAAGTAATGTTGTGATGCAAAAGCCAATTCCAAATTTTCTGGGCTTGAGCAGACAGGGGCTTTGATTTCTTGCCACCCTGTTTTAGGAGATAAAACATTGTTGTTGTACTGTCGGTCCTTACTAGGACCGAAGATCCGAGAATTCTGGGAAGAAAGGCTTGAAGACCGAGGAAAACTGCTTTCAATTCCAAAAGATTGATGTGAAGTTTTGCCTCTCGAGGTGACCAATGACCTTGAATTTCTAGGTCTTGCAGGTGCACTCCCCAACCTTGTAATGCAGCGTCTGATGTCTGACGTAACTGGGAGGTTGAGATTAGAACAGAAGACCCTTTTCAAGTTGCTCCTGATACCTCATCATGACATTGCACATTTGACCTGAGTGTTGATGACGAGTTTGTCCTCGAATGAACCTAAGGCTTAAACCCATTGCTTGTCTAGGGATTCTTGCGGTGGTCTCATGTGCAAACGGCAGTTGGGAATTAATAGGATGCAGGATGACATCATCCCCAGTAAAGACTTAAATATCCTGATTGAAGTGGACATTTTTGATTTTATTGATGTCGTCAAATTTAAAATCTTTCCTATGCGTTCCTCTGATGAAAATGCTTTCGCTTCCTGAGCTTTTAATAGTGCCCCGAGGAATTGCAGTGACTGTGTCGGAGTAAGGAAAGACTTTTCTCTGTTTATCTGGAGACCTAATTTTCAGAAAAGATCCATACAAATTATTAGAGACTGTTGCGTCTCTTGAAATGATGCGCCTTTTATCAGCCAGTCATCCAGATATGGACAAATCTGGAGACCTTGTTGCCTTAAATGTGCTGCGATTGGCACCACACATTTTGTGAAAACCCTTGGGGCAGATTTGAGGCCAAAGGGAAAATACTTTGAACTGGTAATGGCGCCCCGCCACCATGAACCGCAGATACTGTTTGTGTTTTTTGTGAATTGGGATATGGAAATATGCATCCAAGAGGTCTAAAGAAACCATGTATTCTCCCTTGCGAAGTAGAAGGAGGATTTCCTGTAAGGACAGCATGCGGAACAAAATTTTCTTTATGTATTTGTTCAGATCCTTGAGGTCCATTACCTGCCTGCATTTGGTAGACTGCTTTATCTTTATTAGGAAAAAGTGGGAATAGGACCCTGTCCCTTATTGTTCTGGAGGAACTTCTTCTATTGCCCCTTTCATAATGAGAGTTAAAATTTCCATCTTGAGGGCTGATAGATGGTTTTGTCTTCTGTAAATAGGTGGGCGATTTGGAGGTTTTTGTGAGAATTCCAGGGTGTGGCCTTGGTTTATGATATCTAACACCCATTTGTCTGATGTTATTGATTGCCAATAATTTAGAAAATGAGAGAGGTAATGGAACTGTTTGAGATGAGACAGGGTCGGTGGCACCGGAAGAACGTCACTGTCTTCTACCAGAGTCTTGGGTCTTTCCTCTGGCAGCAGCTTTTCTCCTCCCTTGCTGTTGATATGATGTGTTAGAGGACTGATACTGCACATTGTTGGAGAACTGAAGGTAACCCTGTTGATGGTAAGGTTGGTACCTATTTGATTGAAAGGAGGAGTGTTGATGGAATTCTCTTCTCGATCCTCTGCCACGAAATGATTGAAAACGGCCTTGTTGTAAAGACTCCAGAGCTCTAGCTGTGTCAGTGTCTGCTTTTATTCCCTGAAGCGCCTCATCAATGTGCTTCCCGAACAGACTCTCTCCATCAAAAGGCATGTCCATGATTTCAGCTTGGACCTCAGGTCTAAAAGATGTAGACTTTAGCCATCTCTGCCTACGAAGAGCCACCACTGCAGCCATTTGCCTGAATCACACTGACACAATATCCATCGCTACATCAATGGACTCTGATGCTGCTCTGGCTCCATCTTGAAGAATTGTAGTAGTTTCCTCTTTTTTGACCTCTGGTAGATGGGACAGAATTGGAGCGATGTCCGACCACATCTGTCTGTTGATTCTACTAATTAGCGCCAGTGCATCTGCTGCCTTGATAGAAGCTAGAAGCTGCTGCCATACCAGCAAAGCATTTTCCTAAACTATCCATTCTTTTACCTTCTTTTTCAGGGGGGTGCAAACATGCAGTCACCAGATTTTTGGAACGCCTCTGTTCCGCTTGTGTAATCACTGACTCAGGACGCGGATGTCTACTCAAGCATGCTGGGGCTGTCTCAGGAGCACGGTATTTCTTTTCAATTTTTGGAATTGAGGCTGGAACTGAGGCCAGATTTTTCATTAATTTTAGTCCTTCATCCCATATATGCTGGATTATCGGGATAGCTCTTACTGATTTTCGAGATGACTCTTTAAAATCATAAAGAAAATATTAATTTTCTTTTACAGGCATTGTAAGTTCAAATCTCTTCACGGCTTTTTCAATCAGGTCATGGAAACTGGCTATGTCCTCTGGTGGAGAACTCGCTTGAGGTAACGGAGACAAAGGCGAAGTTGGAACAATGTATTGGTCCCATTCATCCCCAACTATGTCATCATGGGGAATCTCTCCTTCTTCTGCTTGGTCTTCATAATCACTCTCCATTAGGTCATCCCTAATAGTTATTATTTTCGTGGTGTCTATTCTTTGCACTGGAGGCGGAGATTGAACCACTGGAGTTTCAGATACAGTTTGAGGAATACTTGCAGGAACAGAGGCTAGAGCGTTATCTTCCGGGAAACGTCAATAATAACTTTCAATCATGTGCCTCAAATAAGAGATTAAGGATAAAGGCCCGAGATAGCCTCTTCCTGAATATTAGGACTCACTTCTTCCTCCTCTTCATAATTATATACCTGATGGAATGATTCATAACGCTTTGAGCCTTGCACTGGTCGATCTTTAAAATAAAATTGTTCCTGAACTTCCTTAAAATCCTCATCTTCTGATTCCTAACTTTTAATGTGACGTTGAGAAGGTCTATAGGCTGCTCCATAAGAACCTTCTTCCTCAGATTCTTGGCAAACTAGAATTGTGGACGGCAGAAGTGGAGAAATTTTAGGAGTTTAAAATTCTGCTTTCTTGCCCGTCGACGAGCCAGTCAACGAGGTAAATCGTTTAATCGAGTTGAAGGTTGAAGTTTTCGTCATTGTCGGAGATCTAAAAACTGTCACCATCGATGACTTGCTCATTGACGGAATCGCCAACAGGATCGTCGACGGGATCGCCGATGGGACCGTAGACGGGATCGTCGTCGACGTAGATGATGACGTCGACGAAGGCCTAACACTCACCGTCGATGGAGTCGTCATCGTAATCGCTGTCTACAACGCAGTCATCGTCGAGATGGTCATCGTCATAGACGAGATCCTCCTTGGGGTTATCGATGCCTTCGGCAGTGATCTGACAGGAATTTCCTTAGTTTTCGACTGCAGCAATGACGATGGAGTCTTCTTTTCTAAGGTAGACTTGTGAGGAGTTTGAGGAAGAGAAGAAGAAGAAGATTCACGTTCTTAGATTTTTCCTGATTTCTGTCTCTTTTGATCTCCTTTCTCCTCAGAGGACTCTCTCTTGTGTTTTCTAGTATCTCCATCATACTCAGAGTCTATGGTAATAGATGTGCTTCTCTGTCCTTAAGTGTTTTAACAGAGAAGGTACGACAATATTTGCAGTCCTTTGGAACATGTTTGGGATACAAGCAGTACAAGCATTCCTTATATTGGTCTTCAGAAAATAACCTGGCTTTTCCACAGGATCTGCGAAATCTGAAAAGTCTCTTTTTAGAGCCTTCAGACAGTTTGAAAGAAATAAGATGGAAACTGTAGAAGGTCAAAAGTTCAGCAAAGAACAAACTGAGCTCAGCCCTGGGAGTCTCCTTCTCACATGAAGGCGGTTGGAAATCTGAGGTATGGTGGCTCTGCTGGGGATTGTGTATCTTGAGGCTGGCAGCTGATTGGCTGATGTTTGGACCACATAATGAGGAGGAGAGGTTGCCTAATGTTATGTTCCTCTATGGTTTCCAGGCAGTTTTTTCTTTTACTGCTTTGGTTATTCTTTTTATCGGGAGACTCCCACCATGACGAAGGTGAAGATAGGAGCATGTGAATCTATGAAAGATTCAATACTTGAGAATACTATATCCTGCTGTGGTCTATGTATCTAATGTTGAACATCTGTGTAAAATTCCATACATATGTGTAAATATGTGTTATATATGTTATTGTTGTACAGCACCATGGGCCAGATGTAGGTAGGCCGTTACCGATCGGAATCGGCCGAAAATACCGATTTCCGTCCGTTTCCGATCGGTAGTGAGCGTTCGATATGTAGGTGACCAAAAATAGGCAGAATCGGTAATTATACCGATCTGTATATTTACCGAGCAGTAAAATACCGATAATGGAATGTTACCTAGCGGTAATGTTACCGATCGGTAATGTCACCGATCGGTAATGTCACCGATCGGTAATGGTACCGATCGGTAATGTCACCGATCGGTAATGTCACCGATCGGTAATGTCACCGATCGGTAATGTCACCGATCGGTAATGTCACCGATCGGTAATGTTACCGATCGGTAAATAAGATTAGGTAAAATTGAAAATTGAGATGTAGGGAGGCCCAGAAATACCGATTTTGCCTCAAAATCGGTATTTGAGAGTCGGAATTTACCATGGATTCAAATCAGGTGGTAACCAGGTGGAGCCTACAAAAAAGGACCCAAAATGCAATTCAGTTTGCACAATGGCGGCATTCTATGTAATAGCAAGACGTCTACGGCTACGGGAGGAAGGAGAGAGGGAATGGCTGAGACAGGAGCAGGTCTACAGGCAGAGGGTCACCCTGTTCATGCTGACAGAGGAGGAGATAGTACAAAGGTACAGGTTGGCTCCAGTAACCATCATGGAGCTCATCAGGGACCTTAAACCACTGTTGGAGCACCCCACCCCAAGGGCACATGCAATACCAGCACATGTACAGGTGCTGTGCAGCCTCCACCTGCTGGCGTCAGGGAGCTACCAGAGCGTGGTTGCTGTGGCGGGAGGGGTGACCCAGAGCAGCCTCTCAAGGTTTTTTCACAAATTCCTTGACGCCATGTTGCACAGGATGGAGCATTATATTTCATTTCCATCCACCCATGCTGAACTGGTACAAACAAAATCAGACTTCTACCAGATGGCAAGATTTCCCCATATCATCGGATGCATTGATGGGACACACATCCCCATTTGTCCCCCTGCTGCCACAGAATACATTTACCGCAATAGGAAGTCAAGCCACACCATCAACGTCCAGGTGATTTGCGATGCAAAGTACGTCATCACAGACCTTGTAGCTAAATTCCCTGGAAGTACACATGACTCCTATATATTTCAGAACAGCGGCATCTATGAACGGCTGTCAGCAGGGGAATTTGGCGAAGGATACCTCCTAGGTAAGACAGAGTCTGCGACAGCATTCACACATATTGCAGTGAGTTTACAAGTATACATGTGAGTAATGTATTCCCATTTCCCTTTTAGGAGACAGTGCATATGCCCCACGTTCTTTTATTCTCACTCCCTACCTCAACTCCTCCACACCCAGCCAAAGGAGGTATAACCGGGCACATAAAAGTACAAGGAATGTGGTAGAACGGACATTTGGCATCTGGAAGAGCCGATTTAGATGCCTTCACAAGAGTGGAGGCGCAAGGCAGTATACCCCCACAACATGCTGCAAAATCATAGCTGCCTGTGCCATGTTGCACAACTTGGCTGTGAAAAAGGGTACAGAGGTGGAGTTGGAAGAGTACGAGGACCATGACGACGACAATGCCGTGCCTGACATACAACCTGCTGGAGTCACAACACCAAGTGATGGGAGATACAGGCGTGAGGAAATAACAAGCAACTATTTCTGAGTAAGTAATGACACACAGACAGGTTGTGAATGGAAGTAAAGTATTTATCTGTTGGCACGAACTTACAGCACTTAGGTGCAACAAATTAAAATGTACAAAGGTGGGGACAACATGTCCAGGGTTACTTCACCCAAACTTGGAGAGTCACTTTCTCTGCCGCTTCCCAGACACACTGGGATTATCCCCACTGCCTTCCTCCAGGCTTGAAGGCTCAGCTGGGCGCCTCCGGCTCCTACGAGCAGGCACCACAGCACTACCCAAGCTGCTGCGGCTACTACTGTCCTCTCCTTCAGCCACATCCAGGGCAGCATTGTGAGCAGCATTTGTGATCATCATTGCCTCTAGGGCACTGGTTATTGTGGCTATGCCCCTTGTGACCTCTGCCGTATTTTGTGTTAGGCTTTCCTGCATATTGTTTCCTCTCCTGCATAGCTGTGCAGTGGCAGTGGCAAGGCGATTCAGCGCCCTGTTGGTAGCGTGGGCGTCCCTGCGCTCTCGATGTGGTCCATCTTATCGCACAGCTGCGTGATAGCAGACGTAATACCAGCAGCTAGGTTGTCATTTGATTTTACCATGTCCCTGCTGCAATTGGCTATATCATTAATGCCCTTCCCCATCTCTCCTACAGTTTGATTGAGAGCACGGAATTGCCGGTGGCAGGCCTGGATGGATCTGCCCTGCATGCGCACCATGCTTCCCTCCAGCCCCCGGAAGACAGTGCCTTCTCCAGTGCCTCCTGCAGTGCTGGGCATGGGGCGACGTCTGTGCATGGTGTCTTCATGAGTGTTTGCCTGCAGTGCAGCATGAGGCATAGGTGGAGTTTGCTGCCTCCATCAAGGGCAGTGTGGCCACGAGTCGCCTCCTGGCTGGTGGTGTTGCAGGTGCAGCCTGTTGCATTACTGGGGAAGTCTCCGGTGAGAATACCAATGCAGGTGATTGTGACAGGTGTGGGGAGTGTGGAAGGTCGGGGGTGAGGCCTGTCTCCTCCTCCTGTGCAATGCCACTTGTGTCCTCCTCATCTTGCGATGGTTGCACATGGCTTGGCCCTGCCTCCTCTCTCTCCTCCCTCGCTGCTGCAGTCCCTGGTGTCGATGTGCCTTGCTTGGCTGATGGTGCCCCTAGGTGTAAATAAGCGTATGTACATTGATTGTTACTGTGTCACAGTGACTATAAATAAATCTTTACACATTTAACTTTCATGAATCTGCAATACTTTCACTGCCTTGCTGATGTCTGTTCAGTTATACATGGTCTAATATTAGCAGACTACATTTCCCATTATGCATTGCTCCTGTATAGTGCTAGCAGTACTGGACTGGGCTTGGCCTGTGCTCAGAGGTTTAAGGGATGCTGCTTGGTATGGGGTGTTGTGCTGCGCATGCATCTTACCTTTTGATTTGGCTCGGGCTGAGCTGTCCACTGCTCCCAGTCCCACCACACTGTCTGGCTCGATGGTAGACGCCACCAACTCCTCCAGCTCAGTCAGGGGGGGTGCTGGATTCCTGCCTCCTCCAGTGACACCAGCCTGTTTATGCAGCTCTGCAAGCTTCCTCTTGGTTTGGCTCCTGAGGTCATAAAATCTTTTCTTTAAATCCTCCATGCTCCTGCTGGTGACTCCCACTGCATTTACCCTTTCCACTATGTGCAGCCACAGCTTTCGCTTAGCTGACTCAGCCATGGTGAGGGACAGCTTCCCAAATAGTTGGGTGTGCACCCTGACCACCTCCTCAACTAGGAGTTGAAGCTCAGTGTTGCTGAACTTAATTTTTCTCTTTCTCTCACTGCTGCTTGACATTATTCCTGGGTTTTAAACACAAACAACTCTCCCCCTGCTCCTCTCTCTGTGTGCTCTGCTCTGCCTGTCTCCAGAACTTTCTAATGAGTTGCAGCTGGCTGGGCAGGCACTTCCTGGGAGGAAGGGGGAGGGTGGTTGCACCTGATTGGCTGTTGTGTTCAGTTTCACTTTTGTTTGCTGCACGTTTGTTTGTAATACCGATCTGTATTTACCGATCGGTATTACCGATCGGTATTTGCCGATCGGTATTACAGATAGGTATTTCCAATGCATTCCTATGGGCCAAAAGGCCCATAGGAATGCATTGGATATGCCGATCGGTAAATGCCGATCGGTACATACCGATCGGTAATACCGATCGGTATATACAGATCATCCGTTACCGACTTTTACCGAATCGGTAAATTTTACCGATTTTTTACCTACATATCATTTTCCGATTTTTAAATACCGATTCGGTAAAAATCGGTATAATTCGGTATTTAAAAATCGGTAAAATGGATTTACCTACATCTGGCCCCATGTCACTAAACACGATCAGTCACTAATTGATTCACAGTCCACGTGCTTTATTGTGTTGGACAGCCGTATATATTTTTTCTGATTTATTTAAAGATTGAAAAGGAACTCATGCTCTGAACTCAGTTTATCCTTTTGTGTGTATGTGTTTTTTCTCATTTGATGATTAATGAAATATTCATGACACATATTAAGTACATTAGAAACTAAGTATATGTGACTCCCGACAGAACCAGTGTTTTTGTTTTGTTTAGCTGAGTGGGTGGGGCCGCGTCTGCCAACGATGTGTGCAGCTCTAAGGAGGTAGTGCTTGCGACGGCCATTGGCTGACGAACGCATGGAAGGGTTTAATAACATTGAGATTGTTTGCTAAAGTTTACTGCAGCTGTAATGATTGGAAAAAAGTGTTTTGCTCTGTCACTTTTGTTTTAAAAAAAGAAACGTATCACTTTGCTGTTAAAATTGCACTGTCACTTTAAGATTGTCACTAGTATATTGAGAGAAAAAAATGGCGGCGACTTTAGGTTTGAAAAAGACATCGTAGCCTGTTGAAACGCGTCACCTACTTTTTTGCAATTGAATAAACGTGCAGTGAAATAACCCTGAGCCTGCTGGAGTCTGTATTAAATTGTTAAGCAGACGATGTAACGAAGATTTCAGTTTGTAGCTGGTGCCGAAATCCGGCCCGCCCTCCCACTCAGGAGCACTGCGAGTATCGGGTGAAAAGGAGAAATGCTGTACGAGGTACACGGCGCAGTGCCCCCTTGCTGCAACAAATACAAACAAAAGCAACTGCCAGCCGCAAACGCAAACCGTAACTGGAGGACACCGTCCAGTGGAAGCGGTAAGAGGCAAGCAGCTTGATAATGCAGCAGGGAGGGAGGATAGCAGCATTAGTTCTACATAGCATGGCGCTGAATTGGAAGTGCGTATTCAGCTGCAGTATTTTTAACATGGAGTGGCTGAGAGAGAGGAAGAGCGCAGCAGACTAATTGTTCAGCGATGCTGAAATAAATAATGAACAGACATGTATCACAAAGAAAGGAACATCTGTGAATAACAATGATTACGAAAGATTCTTACAGGCTTTGGAGAAACTAATTAAGAGAGTAACCTCTAAGTGGTGGGAGAGCAAGTCGTTGACATGATATTTGGAGGTGGGCAGGGTCCTGAGGGGCCTTCATATTTTAATTGTGCCCTCATAGGAAAACCCAAACCCGGACATGTTGCGAGAATGAGCAATGAATAATGCTGATTTGTCTAAGAGTATGTTGGCCATTTTAATCAAACATGGAAGGCCATTCTCAGAGAAATTGATATACTCTCGGAACAACTAAGCAAACTGCCTGATGAAGACAACATAAAGAAACTACAGGATGAAATGCACGAGAGGATCAAGAAATACTAACAAATCATAAAGATCGGAAGGCTACTAAGTTCAGGCGGGATAATCTGGACTACCAGAGGGATCAGATTTTTACATTCTCCAAAAGGTTTGAGAACAGCAGACAACAGAAGATGACATCAGGTACCAAGAGCAGTGGTAAACAATGGACTGTGGAGTCTGAATCAGGCCTCAGCTCAGAGATGGAAACTCGGCAGCCCAGGAGCATACCCACTGTAGAAGACGAATTGCATTTTTTGCTGTGGGACAGAAGCACAAATTTGAGGCCCTTACAGGGACAAGGAAAACCGTCTCCATGGGGAGGAAGAGGAAAGCCCTTAGATCACGGAGAGCAAGTAGACCAGATGGCAAAGAGAGTGGCCAACGAAAAGAACAGATAACAGATAATAAAATCAGTATTATCAATCTTTCCAATTTAACATTAGATGCAGAAGAAACAAACATCTTGTCTCGAGGATATGGACTATGAGCAAACACGTATTGATTGCTTCAAATTTACACGCAAACTGAGATTGGCCAAATATAATGCAATAGGTAGACCAGATCAACAACAAGCTGTGAGAGAAGTGGGTGCCTCAACAACATTACAGATCTCCAATTTGGACACTTTAAGGGACATAAACAGTTTAGAAAGGGGTGGAGATCAAGCAAATATGGATGATATTGTATTGATGGTACAGGGTCTCTTTTTTTTAATTTTATTTTTTTATTGAGAGTACGTGTATTCATATCACATAACAAGATACATTACATTCCAGATGCAAACATACAATAGACCAAGGCCAGCCAACATAAACAAAATATGAACATGTGTGAGTAGAAAAAAAAACAAAAAAAAAACAAACGGGAAATGAAAAGAAGAAATGAAAAGGGAAAAGATTTTTCATAGTTGGATTACATTAAATCTTAGCCATTCTTACATTCCGTGTCTCCGCTAACGGCATTCTGTAGAGAGAAGAGGCTTAAGACAAGACATCATTAATTCCCATTCAGCTGACCCCTCATCCTTGTAGTTCTCCATCTAGCCACTGGTGCCCACAACCGTAGCCCCATCTCTCTTGTTTTTAAGCCCTTAAGTTCATATAGGGCACCCTCAATGTTGTGGATGCCGAGCAGCCTACATAGCCACATTTGGAATGTTGGAGCCTCTACATCTTTCCAGGTGGCTGATATTAATATTCGGAGTACTGCTACTGCTATGAAAACTAAGGCTTCCTCCTCAATTCTTAATTTTAATTTAATGTCACATCCGATAATCAATAATGTTGGGGATAAACTTATTTTGACTTCTAGGAGCCCCTCTAAGAAAGCCGTTATCTCCGTTTTAATTAAATTCAGTTTCTCGCACCCATGAAACATATGTACAATATCTGCGGGTCCTTTGCCACATCTGGGGCAATCGCTGTCAACCCTCATCCCCCAATCAAACAGCTTGGATGGGGTGTAATACAAATTAAATAAAGTTTTAAAATGTTGAGCTCTAAGATTGGAGGAGCGCAAAAATCTTTTATCAAATGTAAGGGCTCTATCCAGATCAGTCTCTGGATCCCCCAATTTTAGAGCCCAGGCTGCCTCGGTCTTAAGCATATCATCTGGAGATCTTTCCATAAGAATTTTATACAGTCCATTAATTCTGCGCCCCCCCCTTCAGATAGTCCAGAAGAGTACTCCTTTTTCCCAAATTTATTCGGGGTCTTACTGATCTAATTGTGTTTACCACCTGAAGATATTTATATTCTTGCCCTTCCTGTAATGAATATCGCAACCTTAGGTCAATCAGTGATCTACAAGCATCATTGACCATTAATTGCCCAAGTGTTACAATGCCTTGATGCTCCCAATGTCTCCAGGATCCATCCATACACAAGTTTGGGAAAAGTCCAGAATTCCATAGAGGAGTATGATGGTTATACCTTGAAATTCCCATTAATTCTGCACAGATGCCCAAACCGCCACTATACCTTCAAGTAATTTATACCGTGATTTCTTATAATACCTTCTTTCCGTTCTTCTCAAAAGTACCCCAAATGCTTCGTCACCCAGTGCCAGCTGAAATATGGATGGGATATCATCAGGGCCCCTTTCCTGAGCCGCCCCCTCCTGATCAAAGAGTATTGCCATTTCTGTAAGAAGGCAGGTCCAATGATAATTCCTAATATTAGGCATACCTAGCCCTCCCCTTTCCTGGGGTAAAGACATGCACCTATTTGATCTTCTGATCTTGCCATATTGCCATAGGAATTTCATAAAAATGGCTTCAATTTCCTTTATTAATTTATCCTCTATTTTAAATGGGATAGATCTAAGTTTATACAAAATCTTGGGAAACATAGTCATTTTAATGACGTTAGCCCTGCCTAATATTGATAGATGAAGTGTATTCATCCTCTTTAAATCTTGTTCCATTGATTTCAAAAGTGGTGTGAAATTATCTCCGATTATATTCCCTGGTTGTGAATTGAGTGTTATACCAAGGTACACCACCGAATTGACATACCTAGCATCCCGTTTATTTATATTCTTGGAGCACAGAATTTGGGTCTTGGCTTCGTTCAATCGATAACCTGAACATTTCCCAAACAGATTTGTCATGCTCACTATTTCCCTCATAGCGGATTCCGGGTCGTTCGTAATAACAGCTAGGTCATCCGCATATGCGAGCAGTTTTGTTTGAATTTTTTTTATAATTACTGGTTTTATCACCATGTTAGACAATATTTGTGTGATTAATGGGTCTATGTACAGCGCAAATAAGATAGGGGAGCAGGGGCAGCACTGCCAAGTACCCCTCGTTATACTAATTTTTCCAGAGCTCCCTCCCATCAGCTGGATCTTAGCTGAGGGAGTAGAGTACATTGCCTGTATGGCCTGTCGGAACCTTGGTCCGAACCCCCTCTCCTCCAGCACTTTCCACAGAAAAGACCACCTTACCCGGTCAAATGCCTTTTCCGCATCAAGGAGTACCATCGCGGCCCCCTCCCCCCCGGCAGCGCAGATGTCAAACACGTAATCGCTCTTTTAATATGGTCCGTCGTGCCTCTTCCTGGGATAAACCCATGCTGCCAGGGTGAGACCAAAGCCGCGATGATCCTCCCGAACCGGGTAGCCAAGATCTTGGCATACAGCTTGTTGTCGGCATTGACTAGGGAGATAGGCCTATAGGACCCTGGATTTTCTTTGGGCTTGCCCTTTTTGTGGAACACCACGATATTAGTGCTCATCCATGACTCCGGTATCTTGCCAGTTATCATGATCCCGTTAAATAGGTCTAGAAGAAGAGGGGATATTTCCTCCCGCAGACATTTATATATTTCAAGTGGTAGCCCATTCGGGCCGACCGCCTTTCCTGATGCCAGGCTTTGCAATCCTCCTATTACCTCCTCCATGGTTATAGCCTGTTCCAGATCCTCCCTCTCTTGCTGACCCAGTTTTACGCCTATTCTTTCCCAGCTATTAATTGGGGCATCTGTCACCACCTCCTCCTGATATAGATCTTGATAATACCTCCTGAAGACCTCTAAAATTTCGGCTGGTTCCTCATATACTCTCCCTTGTTCCTCTATTTTTGTAATTATATTTTTTGACGTGACCTGTTTGATACGAAGCGCTAATGCCCTCCCGGCCTGTTCCCCTGGCTCGTACAGCCTGGTTCTATTTGTATGGTATTCTGCCGCTGATTTTTTAGCCAATTGGCTCTGTAGTTCCGCTTTTATAGTATTGATCCTCTCAAGAATTTCCGATCTACGCCGCCCCTGACATGTGTCCCTTTGGTGCTGCATTTCTGCCTCACTCAGGCTTTCCAGTAATTGCTCCCTTTCCAACTTGGTCCTTTTCCATTGTCTACTAGTGTAGCTAATGGTCTCCCCTCTTAGCCCTGCCTTGTAACTATCCCATACTACCCCCCGGGAGGCACTATATCTGTTTGCATCAAAAAAGGCCTTTGACCAGTTTTTAATATATTCAATGTAGACGCTGTCGGTTAATAGTTTCCTATCAAAAGTCCATGGTCTAGGTCCTTTCGTAGGTCGGTTAACATCCATTATCATTACCAGGGGGTTATGGTCAGACATTATCATTGGAAGTTTGGAGATTTTAACCTTGTTCATTTCTGTAGCTGATACGAAAAAGTAATCTAATTTACAATATTTAATAAAGGGATGTGAGAAGTAAGTGAACTCAGTATCCAATGCTTCTTTATTGCCCCAAACATCTCTCAACCCGTGTGACAGCAACAGCGCGGATATGGCTCTATATACCCTGGGTTTACGTCCAGTATATGGGATACCATTAGTAAAATCTGCCGAAATATTACAATCTCCACAGACTACTAATGGAGCTGGCCAATCTGTCAATTCTTTCTCGATAAAATCAAAGATCTCTGGATCATCCGAATTAGCTCCATAGATTGAGCAGACAGTAAATCCCAGGTTCATTTCACATACAGCCCACCTGCCAAGGGCATCTGCCTTACAGCGCTTAATGCCACCCAGGCCCGCCTTCCCAATGATGGCCACCCCCCTTGTGGTAGACGTTTGAGAGGAGCAAGACAGAATCTCGAACCCTTTTAAGTTAAGCCAGTGCTTTTTCTTCTATGGCAAGTGAGTCTCTTGTATCGCCAGACTATCTTTTATCTATTATTTTAAGATATTCCTCAAATCTACCCCTCTTCTTCCAGTCGTTCAAACCATTAATGTTTATGGAGCCAATCTTAAGCTTAGGCATATTCCTGAACCAGACATTGCCAACTTCTCATACGACAAAATAACATATTAGATATATAATTACAACACCTCTTTTTTTGTACTTTTAGAATTGAATTTATGTGTAAATTAGTGACACGTACTCTCTTTTCTTTTATGTTTACTCCCCCGCAACCCGAGCCCCCCTCCCACTCCACCCATACATCCCCCCCCTCCCTCACTGGCCCCTCGGCCACTCGCCCACCTCTGTGGGGTGCTCAGACTAGGTCTGTGCATGTGATGGGAGCAGCGTTGCCGCGAGGACTCAATACATACTACTTAATGGCCTTAATGGCCACAGAGCTCATATTTACTACAACCAAACAAAGATTAGCAGAGAATAGGAAAATACCAAGGTTGACAATTCCCTTCATTGCCTAGACCTTAAAAAGCATCCTTGCAATACCGCCATCCTTTGGTATGCATTATCAATAACATCATATCCCTTCATGTCTAGGTATCTGCTAGTACATTCTGATATCTGTCTATCTACGCACCCAAAACCCTACTTGAAAAGACAATGATTCCAAAACTGAGATTTATATAGAGTTTAGAAATTCTTTAGCCTTACTTTCTGATGGAAAATATAAAGTCTTCCCATGATGGATTATTTTGAGCTGTGCTGGGTTTATGAGATGGACTTGAACTTTTTTGTCCTGGAAGGGTTTAATCAATTGGCGTAACCTCCAGCGCCTTTCTACCGTCACATGGCAGAAGTCGGGTCTAACAAAAAATGAAAACCCCTCAATGGTTCTCTTAGCGTCTGGTCTAGCCTTCTCCGCAATAGCCTGGCGCAAAATGAAGTTCCCCAGAAAAATCAAGATTGCCCTGGGTTTATCTCCTTCCCTGAAATTTCGATTCATCTTAAACGGGGTTCTATGTGCTCGCTGAATTTCTGACTCCCAACACCAGCTGTCCATTTCAGGAAATGCTTTAGCAAATACTTTCACGATAAAGGCTCTCGCACCCCCCCCTCCAATCCTTCCGGAATCCCCAAGACCCTAAGATTGTTTCTCCTAAGCCTATTTTCAAGGTCCTCGAGCTTCCACTGTATGTCCTGGGCTTGTGCCCCATACAATTCCACCTTACTGGTGGCAGCAGCAGATTCAGCCTCAGTGGAAACCACTCTTTCTTCAAGGTTTGAGACTCTATCGTCCACTGTCGCGCATGCCTTTGAGAGTTTCCTCACAACAGTCTTGATCTTCCTCATAGCCGCTTGAGACTTGCGATTATCCTGCCTGGTCTCTTCACGGTGCGCAATTATTTCCTGATGGATTGCCTCTAACATAGACCGTTAGGTGGACTCAAAATCCTGAGTTTGATTCGGTGACCCCTGAAGCAGAGTAGTCGGTGAGTGGTCCCAAGCTAACCCCTTCTGCTCGTTTTTTTTTAAAGAGACTCCTGGTTTCACCGCAGTTGTAGGGGTATCCTCCTCCGGATCAGTGTCTGACTCTAAGTTACTGCCGTCTATATCTGAGCTGTTCCCCCCCCTCATCTTCTGACCAATCTGCTTCTTTGGCCACCGAATGGAAACATTCACTAGAAGTCTTTTCACTTTCAGTGTTACTTGTTGCCTCCGTCCCATCAGTTAGAATAATGTCAATAGTCATGGTACTGACTGCAGCGGGATTCACCTCAATTCTGTCTTGAATTTTATTGGTGCTGCTTCCCATGACCTCCTGTTGTTCCATTGCTGTTACCGGCACTGAACCAGGGATATCAGTGGGAATGTCCACCTGGGTATTACTCTTATCCGGAAGGAGAACTGCGAGAACTGTGAGCAAGTCAGACGCACCCACCGCCATAGCCATTGTTGCGTTTATGACAATAGGACCCATGGCAATGTCTACTTGAGTATTACTCTTATCCGAAGGGACATCTGCAAACATTTCAGATGCACCCACCGCCATAGGCATTGTTGCCTTTGTTGCGTTTATACCAATAGGATCCGTACCAGACCCATCAGTACATTCTTGATCTAACGGACTGACTTCCTTGCCCTCGGGGTCATCTTGAGCGCCCAGCATTGTCTTGCCCCCAGGTACTTCAGGTACTCCCCCCGATACTCCAGGTACATCAGCTTCTGCCGCAGCCAAAATTTCAGGCACTTTCCCCCCTTTCTCCTTACCACCTCGGAGCATCTCTACTATACTGACGCTTGCAGTGGTGGCGGTGTTCTGGCGGGTCCTGACTGCTGCTGGCTTGGTCTCCTTCACCGGGGGTTGAACTCGTGTTGAGCCCTTTGTTGTCACCGCCGGCTCCTCACTCCGTCCAGAGCTGCAGTCAATAACTACCGCGGGAGTGCTTGCATTTTCGCCCGCATTCTTCTTCTTGGATGCCTTTCCAGCAGTATTGGTTTTAGGAGCCATCTTGCCGCCTCGATGTCCAGCCCTGAAACCGAACGCCTTCACCCGCTTGATTCTCGCGGGTCGACAGGGCATCCCTCTTCCACCGAGGACGACCGTGAGCACGCTGGGTTCACTCCGCCCACTGCCTCCGCGAACTCCGCAAACTCCGCAGCCGCCTGACTCCAGCTCCGACTCCAGGCAGACCGAGGCACCCGTCGCTGCAAGCCCTCGGAGCACAGCGGGAGGCAGCATCAGCCGGTAAATGATCATTTACTCCCGTCGATGTTAAAGATTATTATGCGGCAGCTCTGAGCTCTGAGGCGACTCCATTCATCGATCCATGTCCTTGCTCACACTCCGCTGCTACTCAGCCGCACAGCGCGGCCGCCATCTTGCCCCAACTTCATGGTACAGGGTCTCAATGTTTACAGTAGGCACAGTACTCCGTTCAAACCCCGTTCAGTTTTTATCAACCCTGGGCGGAGAACTACGCTCTGCTCGCGGAGTTGTCGACTACTTTGCAATCTACAGCATAGCGTAGTAGTTTTTCTTCCTCGTGCGCTCAATAGCCTTCTCGCGTGCGCGGTAATGACTTACCGGGGTTCTGCATTCGCTTTCTCGCTTTTCTCTCCCGGTCGCGTTCGCTACAATGTTTGGAATCCGGCCGCACAATCCCATGCGACTGTGAGAACGCGATAACGTCATTCGGACGCGCGAACACGTCATTAGGACGCGCGATCTTCCTTGCAGCGCCATGTTGGTAAGATCGCATTTCCGAACACGCAGAAAATGCAATCTGGCACAGAATATCTCTCGAGCATGTTAAAACCTTCTAAAAAATGATCATTTTGCTCAGGAAAACCTCTCAGATTGTGATTTGGCTGTATTTTTTTGGGCTAGGAGTCCTCTTTTTGTTTCTACTCTTTTTTTTCAAGAGAAAGGAAGTGCCCCTGAGTCTCCAACTTCCTGTTCCTGTCCACCAGGCTCCTCCCAGTGCTTTGTCCATGTGGTGTTCACTTTCATTTGGATTTGGAGCTGGAAGGATCACTCTTTGTGTATGTCTGCTGCATCATAGCATTTGATTGGATTTATTGAGGAATTTTGGATTTGAACTTTTCTTTTACAAGTAAGTTTGAAAATTGAGAATTGGTGTACTGTAATGTTTGTTTGGTTTGGGTTTTTTTAACTACAGTTTTCTGTGCTTCTCAATCTTTCTTAAAAATTATTATTGAGGGAGGCCTGTACTTTCATGAGGGGCCAAGTTGTATGTCTTTGAAATTTCATCCAGTAGGCCCAGAGGTACCCACGGGTCCAACCATGTTTCTGTGGTGTCTGTAAAACATCATGGATGGCATTGGATTCAATTGCAAACTCTGTTGTAGTGGAATTTCATTTTTTCTTTAGTAAAATTAGGTAACCCTAGTAGTTCATGTAGTTAGTGTAGGCCTGCTTGAGTTCATTTACTTTCTGTGGGTGGCTTGGCCAGGTGGTGGCGGCCATTTTGTGTTTGTAGCCACTGTGTTTTTGCCATAGGCCTCCAAGCTTGTGGCCTACTCTGCCAGTAGGCCCAAGGGTACTACTAGAGTCATCATCATGGGTGCATGAAAGTTGTTCAACTGTTATTGTGGTGTTTAAGTTGTAAGTGTAACATCATGTAGGTCATGGATGGCTTTGGATTGATTATAAAAATGTGTTTTTGGTGTTGAATTGCAGGTTTTGGTTGTGTGTTGAATAATATGGCTTTTTCTGCGCATTAGGTAACCCTAGAATTCAGCTGGCGTAGTTTTGGTAACTTTGCACAGTGCGACAACGCGACCTTACAGTTTTTGTCTTCTTCACGCGCTCAATGTGCGTGCTCGGGCATGCGATAACGACGTTTTGTACAATTCGCCCTGCCGAACACGCCGAATTTGCAATCTCACGAGCAATATGTCTCGAGTTGCATAAAACCTTCTCGAAAATGTTGATGCTGTTCATTTTGCTAAATAAACTTCTCAGGTTGTCATTTGGTTGTAGTTTTTGGAGCATGGACCACTTACTGTTTCTGTCCTCTATGTACTTTGTTGTTTGAGGGTGGCCTGACCATGTGGGTGGCGGGCGGCCATTTTGTGAAGCCAAGCATTGTCCTTTTGCCATAGGCATGTATTGTCTGTCTTCACTTTCTTTTCATGTTGTTGAGGGTGGCCAGGCCATGTGGGGGCGGCCATTTTGTGTGACCTTCCATCGTGCTTTAGTTTTGTCGCAGGCCTACAAACTTGTGATTTCTTCTGCCAGTAGGCCTAGAGTCCCAGAGGTAGTCAGCAGGGGTGCTTGATGTAGCGGTTTCCATTTTGTCTGTTGAATTTAACATCATTTAGGGCATGGGTGGCAATGCATTGAATTTCCAAATGTGGTGTTTGGGGTGTAGTTAACTTTTTGGGTGTGTGTAAAAAACTGTAAATGCCTTTGTTGTCTGTGTTGTTGTTCTGTAACTTTCAAACCTTTTAGCCATGGGGATTTTCTTTTTTGCATTAACCTGTGAGGCATCCTCCTTTTTCTGGCCATATAGGGATATAGGCCTGCTCGAGTTCATTGTTCTCTGACCTTTACCCATGTACCTGTGATGAGTGCCCATGTGGCTGGGAGCTGTGGTGGTAGTAGTAGTGTGCTGTTTTGTTTTTGACAAATTGGCCTGTGTCTTGCCATTGTTCCTGTTGGCTTACTACTGTTCACATCCCCATTGCTATCTGCTGCAGGTCAATAATGCTGCTTCCATCCGAAATGATGCACAAATTAAGGTTAAACAAGTTCCACTTCCACCACATTTGCATTTTAGTTATTTGCTATTCTTACTCTTACTGAGTGTACTAATACTTCTAGTAGTAATTAAAATTAAAGCTAAAAAAACTTGACATTCGACTGATGTTATTCTGCCTTCTTTGCTTGTAGGTGCACAAAAGACTGAAGAGGAGGTGTCTGTCATCATTCATCGCCTGTTCTACGGCCAGATGGACATCCTTCTGTACTACGTCATGTGTGGTGTGACTCACCTGATCAGACATCATTCTCAGCAACTTGTGCAACTGAGTGCTGCTGCTGACATCTGAAGAAGATGGGCCCAAAGAAAGCAGGTACCAGGTCCTCCAAGACCAAGAAAGTTGCTGAGAAGAAGAAGGAAGAACAGAAGAAGGAAGTGACACTTAAGTCTGGTGTTGAACCGAAAACCTTTTTGGGGAAAAAAAACTACGCCTGCAGCAGCAGTGACCGGGGTCCAAGCTGGGGCCAGCACCTCCGCATCAGTAGACCCAAGCCACCAACCCAGGCCCAAGCAGATGAGTGGGGAAGAGGTAACCAGCCTAATGGTGGAAAGCAGTGATACTGAGCCTGACCTGAACTTATCGCTATCTCAAAGTAGTACACATTCCACGCAAGAGGGAACACAGCAGAAAAGTGGTGAACAACAACCACCGCCAGCAATAGTAGATGTTCCAAAACAGCATCCACAACCACCGCCCGCAATAGTAGATGTTCAACCTGAGCCACCGCCCGCAATAGTAGTTGTTCAACAACCACCGCCCGCAATAGTAGATCCTCAACGAAAAGAACAACCACAACCACCGCCTGCAATAGTAGTTGTTCCACAACCACCGCTGTCAATAGTAGATGTTCAACGAAAAAAACAACCACCACCACCGCCTGCAATAGTTGTTGTTCAACAACCACCACCCGCAATAGTAGTTGTTGTTCCTCCCGAAGTTGGGGCAGTTCAGGAAATTGAGCCTGATGCAGAGCAAGAAGAAGAGGAAGCACCGCATGCAGGAGATCTATTGTTTTCCAAATCCCAACCAAGGAAAAGGAGGGTTAGTCCATCAAGTTCTTCACCAAGCATCCCTTCTGATGATCTTGATCTCAATTGGGAGCCACAACAATCTGAGCGTGAGAGGGAGAGACAACCCAAGAAGACCAGGGTAGGGAAAAGGAAGGTTCCAGGAAGCCTTACACTTATGGAGTGCGATGTTGAACAACCGGATAATGATGGTGATGACGAGTCAGACCCAGTCATCAAAAGCATTACTCCTGGGCCTGAGGACATGAAGACCAACATTTTAACCATACCTCCAACACAGGCCACACCAAAACTACCTCCAGCTTCCATTTTTACATTTGCACAGAGCCGGCAGTGTCCTACATCCAGCACAAGTTCCACCTCAGCAGAAGTAGGTAGTGGTACTACTGCACAGCCACATAGTGAAGTTCAACACACAACCTCCAGTTCATCCGGCATTGGTAGTGGCACCTCTAGCAGGAGACAAAAGTTAAGCTCCCCAGTGTGGGACTACTTTACAGTTAGCGCAAATGAGGACAACATTGCTATATGCTCCATTTGTCATTCTTCTGTTGGTCGTGGTAAGCTTGGTACAAACTATGGTACCGGAGGCCAAATGACCCATTTGAAAAAACACGCCGCAATCAAGTGGGAGGACCACCTATGTAGCATAAAAGCAGGAACCATTAATGTTGGTGGGGAAGCAGTAGAAGGTCCACTCATGGTCGAACAGGAAGAAGAGGGAGATATTCTATCTGGTAGTGGTACACAAAGTAGCCCTGTCCCCAGCACTGCAGTGGTAGAGCCCACATCCTCCGCATTAGCAACATCTCAGTGGCACCAGAGTAAGAGTAACCCGGAGACACCAAGGAGTACGAGTGCGAAATCTGCGACGCGAAGTACTGCATCGAGCATAACTTAAAGAAATACCAAGAAGCGTACCATTATTAGCATGTTTAGGCAGGAGGGAAAGTACGAGCGCAACCACCCAATAGCACGTTTGTACAATGCTAAGCTTGCAAAAATGTTAGTACTGGACCGTCTACCTTTTTCTTTTGTTGAAGGGGTGGGTTTCCTGGAATTTGTGACAACCATCTACCCAAAATGGAATGTTCCCAGCCGGTACCATTTTGCCAGAGTTGCTGTTCCAGCACTACACCACAATGTGCTGGAATTGCTTAGAAAAGCCTTGCAGAAGAGTGCTATTCATAGTATCCACCTGACAACATACATGTGGACCAGTTGCCAAGCCACTGATTACATGTGCATCACTGCACACTGGATCTCTTTTTCAGGTGTTAACGCCAAGATATCTGCAGGCATTGACACTGCTGAGATTTTTAATGATACTCACAGACATGCTACTGTAGCCATGTTTGCTATGGAGAAATCGCATACTGCTGCAAACATTTTTCCTGAGTTTAACAGCATGGTCTTTGAATGGCTGCGACCAAGAGGCCTTAACATTGGTTTTGTTGCCACCGACAATGGCAGTAATGTAGTTAAGACCATGCAAGATGGTCGCTATTTCAGGGTCCCGTGTTTGGCACACTGCATTAACATTGTTGTTCAAGACTTTCTGAAAAATGAAAGCAAAATCAGCAACTTACTGACCATTTGCAGAAGAATCTGCACGCATTTCAACCATTCTTTTAAAGCCCGGAAGCAGCTACGGGTCATTCAACGTGAGTATAAAATGCCAGTCAAAGCACTCATCCAGGAGGTCCCAACACGTTGGAACTCTACTTATTACATGCTTGATTGGCTGTTTGAGCAGTACATACCACTTAATGCTTATGTCATGACAATGACAAGAAGATCAGGGGATCCTACTGTTATTAAAGCCATGACGGTTGAGATGTGGCAATGGGACCTCATTAAATGCCTGACAGAGATGCTACTTCCTTTTAAGGTCGTCACACGTGCAGTCAGCAGGGAAGACTGTACTATGGGCCAAGCTATCCCATTGTTGTACATGCTAGAGGAAGAGCTGAAGGAGGTGTCTGAAACATACGAAGGTGTTGAAGGAAAACTTGAAGCATGTTATTTGGCGAAGGCCTTAACCGGCTGCTTATCTGAGAATACAAGGATTCAAAATAAGATTGTGTCACATCAACATTACATTACTGCCACAATTTTGGATCCACGGTACAAATTAATTGTGAACAGTAATGCAGTAATTCCTTTTTCAGAAGGGGATGTTGCCAAGTACAAAACTGTAATAGCTGAGGAAGCCACTGATTTACAAAACGAACGGCTCTCAATTAGAGGCCTGCCAGTGCCAGCCCAGGACAGTGCAAGTACTACTGAGCATCCTACAGAGACAAGTCCTTCTTTGCAGCATGAGAGCAGTGCGGTTGCTTCCCAGCAGTCACCAACACTACCAATAACAACAACAGCACCAACAGGATCTGATTCATCAGACACAACCCAAAAAATTGCTGCTTGGTTTCTACAGAAAGGGATGGGTAAGTCCGTTGCTGTCGCAAAGCCAAAAGAGGACGAGCAAACCGAGCACCACTGAAAATTGAGCGATTGGTCCAGGCCTATCTGGATGACACAACAGAGGTGTTCATGGAGCAAAGCCCATTGGTGTATTGGTATAGGACAAGAACCCAATGGCCAGTGCTCAGCAGGCTGGCGATAAAGTATCTGGCTTGCCCTGTTGCAAGCGTCTCTTCTGAGCGTGTTTTCAGTGCTGCTGGTGCCATTGTAACTGTGAAAAGGACCAGTCTCTCGCCCAAAAGCGTGGAGAGGTTAACCATGATCAAAATGAATCAGCACTTCATACCACCAGACTACAAAATATGTGAATCACAGCTGGAAGAGGAGAGCGAGTCGGAAGACATAACTAGTGGGTTACATGACCTACTTCTGTCAGAAGAACCACCAGGGTTTGAGGACGAGCTGCTCTTCCCTGACAACTAGGCTTTTAAATTGTTACATTCTCCCTTCCTTTATTTGTGTGTATCTGTCTTTCTGGTTCAAACTTCAAAACCAACACCATCCTTTCTAATAGTACTAATAGGACAAATATAACTCAATGAGGGGTACCGCATCTATGTCTTTGCATGTTACACATGTGGTCAATGAATAAATTATTTCAATCAAACACTGGCCGCTGCCCTGCATCTAGAGTAAACCTTGTGACGTACAACAGTAACCCCACCACAAAACAACATCATTTGTCTACGTTGGAAATAAATAACATTTATTCATGTACATAAAAAAATATCCTCCTTGTCCTATCCCACCCCTATCCCCACCCTAACCCCAACCAATGTCCAAGTCCAAAGAATGTCCCACAAGAATAACCCCAACACCCAATTCCCACCCACCAACAAAAGTATTAAACAAGGGGCAAATGAACAGGGTCCATTACAATCGGCGGGCTTTGAGGTGTTTGTCCACTATTATTTTGACGCGCTCCTCTAATTGGTCCTCCAGCTTGGCCACCCGGAGGAGAAGTTGTTGCTGAACTGCACGGCACCTACATTTGCATCCATGATGTGGGGGGGCGGCAGATGTTGTGAAATGCCGGCGGTGAGCGGCTGCCTGACCACGGCGCCGTACTCCTGCAGGTGGGGCCTGGCTGGGGCCTGGGGCATTGGAAGAGGCAGCAGCTGCTGCCGCCGCCTCTTCCTCCTCCTCCTCGGCCTCAGCCACCAGCCGGTACTCCTCCACAATGGCCTGCAGTTTCCTTTGCCAGGCCCTGGCTGCCAACTCCTTCCGTGATGGTTTTTGGGAAGGAGTATGAGTATCTATAAAAAAAGAAAGTGAATTCTAACTGAAACTCTTCCAAATTAATTTAACACATAGTGGCATAGTAGCACAACCAAGTGCAGTGCATACAATTGGTGGCAACTTTTAGTATCTATCTAATCTATCCTCCTGCTTCCCCTGCCTGTAACATTTGTTGAAGTTTTTTCTGGCATTATACTTGCCCTAGTACTATGGGTGGACTTGAGTACACGGAAGAACACCAGTCTTTTTTGTATCTCCTTTTATATTTTCAAAGTAAGACTCTGCTTCCAGTGACAGTCTCCACCTATGATGAATACAGTTCATTTAGGGGGCATCCACCCATTAAAAGTAAATGTCTATCATTCTTTATTATCGCCTTAGCTGGTTTCACTTTCACCAACAATCACCCATGCGTCCACTCCTTCCTTGCCTTGGGTTTCATTGACACAAACTCCGCTCATAATTCTTGCTATCCACTATATCCATGCACCCATATTGTTTTGCCCAACCAGGCATGCATCTTCTTTCACCTTCCAGTTCTACCCATCCTTTAACAACCCATGCATCGGATTCATATCAGCCACGTGCATGAACCTTCCAAAGTATCCTTCTATGACAGTCTTATTACATCTCTTTGGTCCTTCCTTCTTCCACCCTAGTTCACTTCTTTCCCTTTTTGTTCAACACATCCCTCAAGGTCATCTGATCTGACTTTTAGTCTTCTTCATAACTTTCACAGCTGAGTTGGAGTCTGATAGAAGAGGCCTTGTTTACTCAACTCACGCTGGTAATGCTGCAAAGGGTGTCTTCTTCAACCATTGTATATTGTCCAGTACAACTTCAAATTCATACTTTCTGAATAAGTCTCATAGCACAGTGAGGGAAATGTTCCCCTTCCACCTAGTAATGCAAATAAGTAATGAATATAACTTACCACCGCCCACCGCTGAAGTTTCCTCCCCCACTGGTGCTCCTGCAGGTGCCGCAGCCACTGTCCCCTCCTGGATGGCATTAGCATCGCAGCTGGCCCTGTCGGCACTGGTGGTTGGTAGTGATTGTGCACCAATAAAAGCAAGTACACCTTTTTAGATGCCTGCACACCTCCCCCTATTTTACTAGTTGTACTTTTTTCACCAGGAAGGAAGATTGAAAAAACAGTTACGTACAGCATAAATCGTTGTAACTAGTCCAAATTGCGTACTACTGTACAGCAGTCATTAGACAGAGTTTAGTTTTAATTTATTAGATAGTCCCTAGGGTCTAATCTCTACTCCTACTCTAGTCTTTGGAAAGTTAGCCTGAGACATGTAACCATTTTAGATCCGGGTCTACTGTTTTGCCCATGTTACCTCGCAGCTTGTTGCACAGTAAGAAAGACACCTTTGAGGCCACATAAGTGTTGCATACAACTAAAGAGGTTGACAAACCAGTACTGTTAGTCCCTTTTGCTTATCCATAATGTTACACTTTTTGGCATGACTGCTAAAAACTGGCATAGTTGTATTCACTGTCTAACGTGCAACATTTTTCTCATAGGCAGATGAGAAGATTGCCTTCTACGAACCAGAGATTTGCAGAGCTTTCGAAAGATGCATGTGTAACCAGTATACGTTCAACGGTGAGGGGTCTCCCACAATTCCCACAGTTCTCTATCGTGCACTAGTTGTACAATATGTATAGCATTTAATCTTCTTTATTTTGCATGGTGGAGCTGGATGTTTTTCATTGAACAACTTACAAGTTACAACAATACAAACCTTGTTATTAAAAAAATAAAGTTTTTGAACTTGCACATAGACTCTGTGGTATATTTTGAGTGTCTGGGGTGTTGTGGACTTAAACGAGTGAGTGAGCGAAAGGGTATTCTTCTGTTCTGGGTTGTGTAATAAAATCATTGGGTATATCTAACTATCTTCGTGTGGGGGTCGGGAGTGGGACTAATGACTATGACTGAGACACTTAGGTAGGTAGACGGTCATTGAATTGTGGGTTCTTCTGAATGAGTTCTGTGATTAGGGTGTATGTAAGGTCCAACCTCCCTATTACCAACATCATATTTTCTTGTGCATAGTTCTGTATGTGGCTGTGCAGAGAATAACCACAGCAGTAGTAGTAGTATACTAACCTAACAAAAATTAGTAGGCAAACATCTGGTTGTGCATTTTTTGGGTGGGAATTGACAAAGACTAGAGATTACAGAGGACAACGCAAAAGACAGGAGTGGACCCAGTGGCTACAGCTATTCTATCACAGCTTTATTCAAAAGAATACCTTAACTAAAGAGTGACCAACAGGGCAAGCTTAGCTACAGACAGTCTAATAGTAGTAGCACAGAGAGTCATCGGGCAGAGGCAGTTTGAAGGAACTGAAAGTCAGGGATGGCATTGTATACCCAAAATTTGGAAAACAAATTGAAGACCAAAGAATTTTTAGCTAAAATTGAATTAGGAAAGAGGCTTAATAGGTTGGAAAAAATAAGGTGCGTTTAAAAGTTAGGGAAATATAATTGTTAATAATATAAGCACTGTAGGACTTACTGGGGCCAGCAGCAGGATCCTCGGTAGAGGAGTGCTCCTCTGATGGTTGTCCCGCCGACTCAGACCCTGTCTTCTTGCCCCTGGGTGATACTGATCATGTAAGAAATAATAAAGAAAGAGAAACATTGAGTGCTGTGAAACAAATACATCATTCAAAAATCCTCTCAAACATTTTAGGAAACAACAATTGCAATAAAATTGATTTTGAAGTCTAAATGACTACTGTCTTGCAGGATAAACAGACCGTCTACTTATAGAACACTAATCAAATGTTCCATAAACATTCTGATTGCAGAATATACTAACGAAGCCAGTACCACCTGACCTACACCACCTATTCCAGAATCCAAAAGTGTCAATTGTTCAGTAAGTCGGCATTTCCATTTTATTTTTGCCCGCAAACATGCATAGATGAGATGGAGGGCACATGCATAAATTTGTGCATACACGAAATTGTTGGTTGCTTGCGTCATATGAACTGCTACTGACTGACGTGACAATGCTATTGCTACTAAGCCTACCACTCAGTAAACAAACTTCAAACTGGTTCTATGGAGGGGTGGGATAAATAAGAACTAACTAAGCATTCAGTGACAGAGGAGACCGTTAAAAAAATATGAACTAATACTATCCATCCACCACTATTTCACTAAAGGACAATGTAAGGACTAGACTCTAGCAATAGCATTAACTAACTTCAGTTCTCTAAAGTAAACTCTAACATCAATAATCACCACCCCAAGCTAGCGCAAAGTTACAAACCAGTAAGAGAAGTGGCGAGCAGCACCTGTGTCATACAATAACAGAAGATTTTGAGACGGAATTGATCTGCAATGTAACTATGCGCACCAATAATACTTATTTGTCCAAGAATTATAGACAATACTTGTACTACTATATATATATATATATTAATATTACTAGCTACTCACCAAGCCCCATGACTTCAACACCTAGCAGGTCCCACAGGTCCTGCTCCCTGTCCAGAATGTCTGCCCACCGGTGGGCCAGTTGCTGGTGGGTGCGCCGGATATCCGATCGGCGGAAGACTGCCCGGCGCACCTTCGCCCACCGGCGGTGACGCTCCTCTGGAAGGTAACCGGAGCCTGGCCTGCCACCTGCTGCCAAGGTCAAGGGGAGGTGGCACTGGATGAAAAAAACCAGGGCGGCCACCTCCGCCTCCACGAAAAGTTTCCGGGCCTGCACCCCTGCAGGTCGAATTCTGCTGCAAGGCAGCTGGCTCTTGGGCGCAGGCGCCTTGCCCTTCGAGCCGGTTCTGCTGCTCCCTTTTGCCATGGTTCTGGGGTGGAGGTGGAGCTGGAAAAGAAAAGTTAGAACAAAAGGAAAAAAAAGTTAGGGGAAGAAGTAGGAGCTTAAGTAAAGAAGTAAAATAAAACAGTAGAAAAGTAAAAAAAAGGTGGAAAAGTAGAAATAAAATGCAAAATATAAAGTTAGGGACAGAGAGAGATAGATGATAAGTAAAAAAAGTAAGAAAAACTGTGAAAATAAGTAAAGATTGCAAAGATAAAAGGTGGATAGAAAACTAGGCCCAGAACCATAGCATAGAGTGAAAAACAAGATGGCCGCGCCCATTGCGACCACGTGGGTAAGTTTGCACGCGATTTCACGCGAACACGCACTTTGTCAGCGTGAACAAATAGTTGTGTTCCCGAACATGACGTGCACAACGCGAACACGTTATGCGCGACCCGGAAGAGGAAATAGGGGACGCGAGCGGGCGGGACAATTGAAAAAACAAGATGGCCGCGCCCATAGCCCACCGCATGGGTAAGGTTGCACGCTACAATCCCCCGAGCACGCAGACAGCGCCCCGAACACGCACAACGCGCTGCCGAGCAAGAAAAATGGCTCGCAAACGGGTCCAGCATGCTACTACGCACGCTCGCGAAGCTCGCGTAGTGCAAGAACGTCTTTGCGTAGCTTCGCGTAGCGCGACAACGCATACTATGCCCAGGGTTAGTTTTTATGCCCATGGTCCCTAAAGCCGCAAAAGATGTTTTTAATGCGTTGGTTGTTCTTGATTTCAAAAAGTTGCACACAGAGCAGCAGGCCAAAAGAATTACAACAGTAAAAGATATTGGCTATGATAAGTTGATTGACAAGTTGCAATCGCAGCAGGATATTGTCAGACAAGCAGATAAGGGCGGGAACATTGGGGCATATTATCAAGGGGGTTTATCTCCGCTTTTTTGGCTTTAAAAGCCAATAAAGCGGAGATAAAATTATCTCCCTATTACCAAGCTGTCGCTAACACCAGTTAGCGATAGCTAATAGGAGATAGCGACCATCTTGGGCCCCGCTTTGCATGTCAGTGATATTTATCACTAATGACATGCAAAGTGGGCGTGCCAAGATGTTAGCGACTGGAAACAGTCGCTAACATCGCTATCTCCTATTACCAACTTTTGGAGATATTCGCGCTAAGTGCGAATATCTCCAAAAGCTAACACCTGCCCTGAGCAGTTCTTAGCCATGTTATCCAATGGGAGGTGGATAACATGGCTAAGAGTATTTGCTCGATAATGCATGAATATCGCTGACTTTTCAGCGATATTCATGCATTGCGGCCGTTTTTTATCGCATTTGCGATAAACCTTGCTAATAACAAGGTTTATCTGCGATAAAAATCGCCGATTTGCGGCGATAATATTTGTCTCTAAACAAGTTAGAGACAAAAATTATCTCTATTGGTTGGTAATATGCCCCATTGTCCTTTGGCCGCTTGCAATGTATCAAGAGGAGGCCCAAATGCAACTCAGTGACAAACAGTGCTATAAAAAGGTTGATGAAAAAGCACAGTTGACCACCATTTCTACCTATAATAGCCAAATGGACCAGTGGAGATGGGCAGATTTAATATCGCAGGCAGAATTCAAGTTTCTAAAAAAAGATTCACCAGTAACACTGGTATTATACTTAGTACCTAAAGTGCACAAGAATATTTTAAAACCAGAAGGCAGACAAATAATTTCTGCAATTGGAAGTGTATTTGAGAACACTTTAAGGTTCTTGGATCACTTCCTGCAGGACTATGTGAGGAATTTGTCATCCTATATTAAAGATACTGGAGACTTCCTGAAAAAAAGTCTATGACATCATGTGGCAGTAGAGTTATTTTATGATATCCTTAGACGTCTCCTCCCTGTACACTAGTATTTCACATGAGCAGGGAGTCAGGGTGGTGCATTATTATTTACAATCACGCCCCCTCACATTATACCGGCACAGAGATGCTAATTGAGATGCTACAATGATATCAAAGAAAAGTTTTGTTTATTCCAGAACGAAGTGGCGACGCGTTTCGGCGGAGAAAACCGCCCTAATCACAAAGTTATATTTAACTATTTAACTATAAATCACTTCCCAGTTGCAGCTCCTAGCATTGAAAAGGGCACGGACTCCAAGATTTTGTGCATATGAGAGATTTCTTGCTCCAAACATGTAGATATGACATGGTTCGGCCACCACATGTGGCCTTGATCACATAAAGCGCACGTTGCAATGTGAGTTTAAATAAATAAACACAGTAAACCACCATGTGACTGACATTTTTAATGGCCATGAAAACAAAATGCCTGCAATTGTTTTTTGTTTGTTCATTTCGAAAACAGACTGTTTCACATTTCCCTATTGTAGCTCATATTCCACATTGAATAGAATTATACTTTGCTTAGTTCACCTGCAGTAATAGTAAAAACCAAATAGCAATGTACTGAAAGCATAAATGCATGATTTCAAGTGTATAATCATGAGTATAAACAATTAAGATGGGAGTGAAATAGCACCAAGCGGGTAATATTAATGTTCATACAATAGTGTGTTCGCTTATTAATTAATGAACAATAACTCGTGAATAGAGCACACAAGATGAATAGCGATAAAACATTATGAAATGATTTTTTGCAGTTTGTATTTAAGAGCAGATTTAAAAATAAATGTATAAATACATAGATAGGGCCTTCCAACATCAAGTGCTAACCAGGAAAACTGCTGAGTGTAACATAAGGGCTATGTGCATTACTGTGTCGGTTCATATAAAATCTATAGGGGGAAGGTTCTTAATAATTCTGTCTAATAAACAAGCTTTACAGGAACTATTAATGGCAGATATACCCTGTATCACCAAGTAATATATCATATTGATAACTAGAATTCACTTTTACTTTATTTATTGTTTTATATATATATATATATATATATATTCACTGAAAAAACCATAGGTTATAGACCATATATAGTTAGGAATTAGCATTTAAAAAACCTTATTTTACTCACACAAAACCATTGAAATTCCATATATAGTTAGTTGCACTAACTATATATCGCGCACCCGCAATCCACTGCTGATGATGTCACATATTACATCATTCATGACATGGTCAGTGACATCACTGATGACATCACTGTTGACATCTCAAATGACATCACTGATGACATCATCCAGTGACTGTGTGTTTCTGTAAAGTTTAAATATGTTTTACATATTGAAGAATTAGTAGATGTATAACTGTCTGGACGAAGGATTTAGTAGGTGCATGACTGAATGTATGAGTGAGTGATTAAATGTGTCTCACTGAGTGCATGGGTTAGTGACTAAACTGTCTTAATTTGTGCATCATTATGTCTGTTGTTCTGTAAACTGCTGCATGTGTTGATCAGTAGCTATATGATTAACTATATGGGTTATTGATTGATTGTCCAAGTATTTGTATGGGAGACTGAGTGTGTGTGTGGCTGGCTGGGAGGTGTGTGACTCTGTGCAGATCAATGTGTACTTGTATCAATGATTGCATAAGAAAGTAAGTATGTGTTAGTATATGTTTGAAAATGTAAGGTGCTCTATGTTTAACTGTATAGACAAGAAAATGGAAGTGTGATTGATTCTTTACAGGACTGACTAGGTCTGTGAGTAACTCCATGGATGAGTGGCAGAGTGTGAGTGTCTGTATAGGTGTATGAGTGCATATGATAGTGTTGTAAAGATGAGTGATTGTATGTATGAATGATTGTATGGGTGAATGAGTGAATGTGTGTGTAGACGTAGGAATCAGTGAGTACGTATGTAGTAACTAGTATTGGTGTGTCAATGGTTTCAAAAATTATACTCTGTATTTAACACTGGGTGAAACAGAGGTTATATTAAAATGTGAGGAGATGCATTGTATTGTCACATGAATAATATCATCAGTGATGTGGTCATTGATTTCAAATGAGATGTCATCAGTGATGTCATCAGTGATGTCATTTGAGATGTCATCAGTGATGTCATCAGTGATGTCACTGACCATGTCATGAATGATGTAATATGTGACATCATCAGCAGTGGATTGCGGGTGCGCGATATATAGTTAGTGCAACTAACTATATATGGAATTTCAATGGTTTTGTGTGAGTAAAATAAGGTTTTTTAAATGCTAATTCCTAACTATATATGGTCTATAACCTATGGTTTTTTCAGTGAATTTTCAAGGTTTTGTAAATGCTAATTCCTAACTATATATGGTCTATAACCTATGGTTTTTTCAGTGAATTCCAATGGTTTTTTAATAGCAAATATCAAAAGCTGTCGAATGTCAAGTACGTGGTAAGTGAAAACATTTTCGTGTTTATGCACACTGATCTGCTTTGAATGGTGCCCCCCCCCCCTCATTTCTATTAGGAGTACTCTCTCTTTGCACATAGTGAAGGGTAGTTAACGCAGGCCTTTGCCCCCGTTGTAATACGTCGTGCCTGCTTCTCTCTCCATTTGATTGATTGTTATCCAAGTATTTACTGTTTTAGAATTGGTTCTCTTTGGTTCATTCTCTATTTACAAACAAACACAGAGTCGCAATACTCTGTTTAGTCTTTGCAGATAACGAAAAATCGTGTAAAAAAAAAAAGAAAAGGAATCAAGCAAAATCAGTAGGCCACTAATGGGATCTCTTTTTGACCTCGCTAAAATAGAAACATTAGGAACAACCCCTCATGACAAATACAAAACTAGTGAAATGAACTGAACTCCACACAATGATGGCTGCAAAACAGCTCGGCTCCGCCACCCACCCCGCCAAAAATAACGATAAAGAGCGGCTGCCATGATTGGTTGCGGAATGGCCACGACGGAGCTACGAAATGGTGCTGCTCTCATGCTAACCCCAGCTTCAGTCTGAAACATCCAGAAACACTGTAGACTACCAATTCGATCAGTTCCGGTAGCGCCCCAATGTAACCCGGTAGAGAAGAACTAGCCCTCCCCTCTTTGACTAATGGTTCTTGTTGCCTGTCCCTTCTGTTGTCATTTAACAGAACTATTTAGCCTGCTGAAAGGGGTTGTGTTCCGACCGCTGGTTTGACTATATTCTGGACCTGCGTTGTCGCGTAATGCGTCATATGACGCGCCGCGTTAGCGCATCCGGAAGTCATCCGGGGCGCGCAGCGCGTAACGTAAGCATAACAAGTCATGTGACTTGTTAATAAAACTTTTCATTGGTTCATTTTACTTTTCTTATTCTAATGATGAAAGGCTTGGTCATATGACCTAAAAATTACGCTTTTTATTACTTCCGAACATTATTTTTTCTTAAATATATGTTATAATGTTCCAGGCTAATGTACTTTTCCGGAAAATTTACAACTGTCCTGCAAGTAAAATATACTCTTTTTTCGAGAAAAAGAGCGTTTCTTCGTCCCATGACGGAGCCGTTGAGCAAAAGAGGGTCGACCTGCTGTCTTAGTCGCCGATACGCCTGAATATGATATTCTTATCGATCACTTTATGTTGCAGGAATAGAAAACACAACAGCCCTTGACCATTTATCTTTACTGCGTTCCTTCGTATTATACCTTTTACCCTTCATGTAATTGGTCTGCTTTATTTCACTTGCCTTTTAATGATTCTAAAACAGTGACTATTATTAAAAACTTTACCAATGTATATACTACTACCATGTTTTCTTTTAAAAACCTTTATTGTGAAAATTTCATTATACAAATACGAGCCTATAACCACGTGGGCCGGCCACGGAGCAAACTGTAATCGTATATGATGAGTAGACATTTACACTGTAGAGGAACGTAACGGGCGGGCCATTAGGTTGCAAGAACTAAGGTGTCTAACAGTTACGGAATCGGTGGACGTACATTTTATAATTAAAATACGACAGGGCCAGTTACAATAAAATTATCTAGATATACATTTGCGGGCAAGTACCATGGGTGACGTTAATTCGAACTTTCAATAGTACAGTAATCAATAACACATCAGAACTTAATATCAATAGGGATGTCGAAATATTCAATCAATTCTCGTCCCCGCCCGCCATGTGCTTCAAAACTGCATACGTATCTCGTGATTTCAAGGTTCTGCAACCAGTACACAACAAGGAGTTACGAGTCCCATTTATTCCGGCGCCATTTTGGGCGAGGACGGGCAGGTCCAGGATATAGTCAAAATGTCTCTACCAACCATCGACTATGATGATGTTAATATGCTGTATTTATTAGAGTAACACTCATCTGTCCACATGAAATTAATTTGCCACAATCTAAACATGTCATTTTAATCTTTCCAAAGTTCTTCTAAATATTTGGGACCGTTTCCCTTGCCTCTGATGCTGTCAGTGCCACTTCTTTGATGAATGTACTAGCAGGTCAGGGGTTCTCCTTCAAATCTCTCTTTTATGCAGCACTATAATTATTTGGTGCCACCTCTCCATATGACGATGCATGGTATAGTTACCATAACTATATTTTTTTTCGGTTCCTCTGGAGAGTTCATCGTGGCAGATGAAGCGTGTAACGTACCGGGCATTTACCTTTTTTTGCATGTACAGGAAAGGAAAAAAAAAACGAGCGTCCGAGTTCTAAGGTGTCCCAGGGCCATTTTAGTGGACCAGGCCCAAATCCAAAGAACAGGCCGCCATTTTGAGAGTCCTGTTGCAGCCGCCTGTCGCTGTAGCATCAAGAGCAGCCGAAACTCAGCTGAATGGCAACTGAAACGGTAAAGGGGCGCCCCACTACAGCAGACGAGCCTCCACCTAGGAAGGCCCGTTCACGCCGCGCCCCCCCCCCCCTTCGGGCACCCCACGCCATTATTCGGAGCAGTATTGTAGGATGGCCACACCAGTGCGGCAACTTGCTAGACATCACCTCGGTGGTAACCGAATCTCAGCGCCTTTTGGTGTCTTCTCTTCAGAAAATATTGTTGCGCTGCCTTTGGCCCCATCTGCACATCGGTCTGCTACTGACGCCATCTCACAGGCTAATGGGGCGCCCCACGCCGAGTTTCAGCATTGTAGGATGACCACACCAGTACAGCAACTTGCTAGACACCACCTCGGTGCCATCCGGATTTTGGCATCTCAACGCCTAGTGGTGTCTTCTATTCGGAAAATATTGTTGCGCTGCCTTTGGCCCCATTCGCACATCGGTCCGCTACTGACACCATCTCACAGGCCAACAGGGCGCCCCACGCCAACTTTTACCATTGTAGGATGGCCACACCAGTGCCACAACTTGCTAGACACCACCTCGGTGCCATCCGGATCTTGGCATCTCAGCACCTTGTGGTGTCTTTTATTCAGAAAACATTGTTGCGCTGCCTTTGGCCCCATTCGCACATCGGTCCGCTACTGACGCCATCTCACAGGCCAACGGGGCGCCCCACGCCGACTTTCAACATTGTAGGATGGCCACACCAGTGCACCTTACTAGACACCACCTCGGTGCCATCCGGATCTTGGCGCGTTGTGCTGCCTTCGGCCTATTCGCACATCGGTCCGCTACTGACGCCATCTCACAGGCTAATGGGGCGCCCCACGCCGAGTTTCAGCATTGTAGGATGACCACACCAGTACAGCAACTTGCTAGACATCACCTCGGTGCCATCCGGATCTCGGCGCCCCACTGCAGATGAAGTGCCTCTCAACTATGAAACCACCACGGTGACATCCGGATCTTGGCGCCTTGTGCTGGTTCCGGCCTATTCACACATCGGTCCGCTACTGACGCCATCTCACAGGCTAATGGGGCGCCCCACGCCGAGTTTCAGCATTGTAGGATGACCACACCAGTACAGCAACTTGCTAGACATCACCTCGGTGCCATCCGGATCTTGGCATCTCAACGCCTAGTGGTATCTTCCATACAGAAAATATTGTTGCGCTGCCTTTGGCCCCATTCGCACATCGGTCCGCAACTGACACCATCTCACAGGCCAACAGGGCGCCCAACGCCGACTTTTACCATTGTAGGATGGCCACACCAGTACAGCAACTTGCTAGACATCACCTCGGTGCCATCCGGATCTTGGCATCTCAGCGCCTTGTGGTGTCAGTCAGAAAATATTGTTGCGCTGCCTTTGGCCCCATTCGCATATCAGTCCGCTACTGACACCATCTCACAGGCCAACAGGGCACCCCACGCCGACTTTTACCATTGTAGGATGGCCACACCAGTGCCACAACTTGCTAGACACCACCTCGGTGCCATCCGGATCTTGGCATCTCAGCGCCTTGTGGTGTCTTCTATTCCGAAAATATTGTTGCGCTGCCTTTGGCCCCATTCGCACATCGGTCCGCTACTGACGCCATCTCACAGGCCAACGGGGCGCCCCACGCCGACTTTCAACATTGTAGGGTGGCCACACCAGTGCGGCAACTTACTAGACACCACCTTGGTGCCATCCGGATCTTGGCGCGTTGTGCTGCCTTCGGCCTATTCGCACATCGGTCCGCTACTGACGCAAACTCACAGGCCAACGGGGCGCCCCACGCCGACTTTCAGCATTGTAGGATGGCCACACCAGTGCTGCAACTTGCTGGACACCACCTCGGTGCCATCCGGATCTTGGCGCGTTGTGTTGCCTTCGGCCTATTCGCACATCGGTCCGCTACTGACGCCGCCTCTTGTGCCAACATATTTTCTCCGCATTTTATACCCTATGCCGCATAACAGGTCATGTGACTTGTTTATAAAACTTTTCATTGGTTCATTTTACTTTTGGTTTCCTAATGATGGAAGGCTTGATCATATGACCTAAAAACAACACTTTTCATTGGATGAAAACTTTTTTTTTTCCCAAACGATGAAAGCCCCACCTTGTTTCTGGATGTTTCAGACTGAAGCTGGCGTCAGCATGAGAGCACCACCATCTCGTAGCTCCGTCGTGGTCATTCCGCGAGCAATCATGGCAGCCGCTCCCCACCAGAAGCCTACAGGAGTCGGGGCCCCCCAAAACTTTTGATGAATCCTCAAGGCGGAGGGGACGCTTTCGAGAATGGGGTCCAAGACCTAGCAGACAAGCGTCCGATTTCCAAGGTGTCCCAGGGCCATTTCAGTGGACCAGGCCCAAAAAGGAAACAGCCTGCCGCCATTTTGAGAGTCCTGTGACAGCCGCCTATCGCTGCACCGCAAGAGTGGGCGCAACTCAGCTGAATTGCGGCTTTTGACACAGTGGACCAAAAACGGACGGAATGGCAACTGAAACGGTAAAGGGGCGCCCCACTACAACAGATGAGACTCCACCTGGAGAGGCCCGTTCACGCCGCCTCCCCCGGGGCGCCCCACGCCGTTATTCGGAGCAGCATTGTAGGATACCAAAACCAGTGCGGCAACTTACTGGACATCACCTTGGTGCCATCGTTCTGCTGCCTTGGAACTATTCGCACAACAGTTTGCTACTGATGACCCACCCCCCGCGACGCCCCACGCCAGAAATCTGGACATTGTGCTGCGTTGGGACTATTCGCACAGCCGACCGCTACTTCGTTGTTTTTCCCTAAAAATGTTTATATGTTATTACTGTTTTTGTTTTCTTGTATATATTTATAAGTTATTAAAGTTTTATAATCTTACTACTTTGTCGGAGTGCTATATATTTTTAATGTGACACATAATTGTAAAAACTTTGATGTACAAAGAGTCATCCCTGGAATCTTCCGCTTCAGGCTCGGTCCCCTCCCCAATCACAATACAGGATGGTTTTCAGATAATAGGAACGCGTCTGCTGTGACGGATCTCATCGAGTGTGGGCCTTGATCTACTATAACTCCTTTGAAGAGGGGTGATTCTTTACAGCTGGGGCCATAAACTACATCTGCAGGGCTAGCTGATACCCTTGGACCGGCCTGGACAATCGGACACAGAGGAAAAGGAGTGTCAGAGGGTGCGGTAGTGAATAGGGCGAGAGGGAGGTGTCGGGCGGGCACAGGGTGTGATTCTCAGGGAAGAGCAGCGCAGATGGGGGGAGATTTATTACCCATGCATAAGACAGAGAGCGGGGGTGACCACTGCCTGGGGGAGATGCTTGCAAGGGTGGGGAGCCATGCTAAGGATCGACAGCGTGCACAGAGTGGGTCTGGTCAAGGCATCTAAAATGACTGCCGTGCACGACAAAAGTGTGGCATTTGAAAAAAGACAAGATGGCGCAGACAATGTTTTTCAACACTTCCTGATTTCCTTCGAATCGAACGTTAACAGACGTTGGGGCATATTACCAAAGTTAAGCGATATTTATCCCTAACGATGCTTAGCAACGATTTTTTTACCGCTAAGCATCGTCAGAAATTATCGCAGATAAACCTTGCTATTATCAAGGTTTATCGCAAATACGATAAAAAACGACCGCAATGCATTAATATCGCTGAAAACTCAGCGATATTCATGCATTACCGAGCTAATGCTCTTAGCCATGTTATCCACCTCCCATTGGATAACATGGCTAAGAACTGCTCAGGGCAGGTGCTAGCTTTTGGAGATATTCGCGCTTATCGCGAATATTTCCAAAAGTTGATAATAGGAGACAGCGATGTTAGCGACTGTTTCCAGTCGCTAACATCTTGGCATGCCCACTTTGCATGTCATTAGTGATAAATATCACTCACATGCAAAGTGGGGCCCAAGATGGTCGCTATCTCCTACTAGCCGTCGCTAACTGGTGTTAGCAACAGCTAGGTAATACAGATATAATTTTATCTCCGCAAAGCGGAGCGCTGTTACAGATATATATCTTGTTTTTGAACGTTAATTTCTCAAAGTCCACTGAAGCACATATATTGAGACCTAGCAAAGGCACATCGAGCTACCAGTCCCTACAATTTTGCCAAGTTTCGTGCAAATCCATTCAGCCGTTCGATTATTATTATTATTTTTTTTTTTGCCCCGCGGGGCCCTTTTAAAACCTCCACATCAAACCTAAGAGGTCAAGGAGGATCTACTATGCCCCCTTATGGTCATTTGCCCCTTCGCTTTGGCCTCCTCTTGTCTCTCGATCCTACCGAGAGACAAGATGGCGGCCGCTACGGACTGTTTGCAATGTTTACAGACGCCGGAGAACCAATCAGCTTCGCAAACCTCCGTTACGCGAAGCGGAGCGCTGTTACAGATATATATATTTTTTTGAACGTTAATTTCTCAAAATCCACTGGAGCACATATATTGAGACCTAGCAAAGGCACATCGGGCTACCAGTCCCTAATATTTTACCAAGTTTCGTGCAAATCCATTCAGCCGTTCGATTATTATTATTATTTTTTTTTTTTGCCCCGTGGGGCATTTTTAAAACCTCCACATCAAACCTAGGGGGTCAGCGAGGATCTACTATGCCCCCTTATGGTCATTTGCCCCTTCGCTTTGGCCTCCTCTTGTCTCTCGATCCTACCGAGAGACAAGATGGCGGCCGCTACGGACTGTTTGGAATGTTCACAGACGCCGGAGAACCAATCAGCTTCGCTTCACAAAGCTCCGTACCGCGAAAAGTCCGCGAACCGGAGCGCTGCCCGGTCCGCTGTTACAGATATATATCTTTTTTTGAACGTTAATTTCTCAAAATCCACTGGAGCACATATATTGAGACCTAGCAAAGGCACATCGGGCTACCAGTCCCTACAATTTTGCCAAGTTTCGTGCAAATCCATTCAGCCGTTCGGGCTAAAAGTGAGGCCAACCGCCCTATGGAAAACTCAATGTTAAAAACACGTTTTGGGACCCCCCTTTTTTCTCGGCCCCCCCTTGACGAACCCCCCCCAAATTTTCAAGGGCTGCTCAGAAACAAAATGTGCCATTTTCCTGAAAATTTCAGCCAATTCCGTCCACAAACGCGAAAGTTATTAGACATAGAATTTTCAAAAATCCCATAGAGAAAAAATCCTAACTATATATACCTACTGGCGACCGCCAGTAGGTAATATATATATATATATATATATATATTATATATATATATATATATATATATATATATATATATATATATATATATATATTACCTACTGGCGGTCGCCAGTAGGTATATATAGTTAGGATTTTTTCCCTATGGGTTTTTTGAAAATTCTATGTCTAATAACTTTGGCGTTTGTGGACGGAATTGGCTGAAATTTTCAGGAAAATGGCACATTTTGTTTCTGAGCAGCCCCTGAAAATTTGGGGGGGTTTCGTCAAGGGGGGGCCGAGAAAAAAGGGGGGTCCCAAAACGTGTTTTTAACATTGATTTTTCCATAGGGCGGTTAGCCTCACTTTTAGCCCGAACGGCTGAATAGATTTGCACGAAACTTGGCAAAATTGTAGGGACTGGTAGCCCGATGTGCCTTTTGTAGGTCTCAATATATGTGCTCCAGTGGATTTTGAGAAATTAACGTTTAAAAAAAGATATATATCTGTAGCAGCGGACCGGGCAGCGCTCCAGGACGCGTACCTTTCGCGCAACGGAGCTTTGTGAAGCGAAGCTGATTGGTTCTCTGGCGTCTGTCAACATTCCAAAAAGTCCGTAGCTGCCGCCATCTTGTCTCTCGGTAGGATCGAGAGACAAGAGGAGGCCAAAACAAAGGGGCAAATAACCATAAGGGGGCATAGTAGATCCTCCCTGACCCCCTAGGTTTAATGTGGAGGCTTTAAAACGGCCCCGCGGGGCAAAAAAAAATAATTTTTTTTTTGTTTTTTTGCGTGGGTAGCGCCCGGTCCGGGAACCGGGAAGCTTTCTGGGCAGCGTACTGCAATGAAAAATGAATGATAGACTTTTATTTTTTAAGGATTGTTTATTGTGTTTAATAATTTATTAAACTTTCTAACGCGGCGCGTCATATGACGCATTACGCGACAACGCAGGTCCAGAATATAGTGAAAATGTCTCCACCAACCAGCGGACGGCACACAACCCCTTTCAGCAGGCTAAATAGTTCTGTTAAATGACAACAGAAGGGACAGGCAACAAGAACCATCAGTCAAAGAGGGGAGGGCAAGTTCTTCTCTACCGGGTCACGTTGGAGCGCTACCGGAACTGATCGAATTGGTAGTCTACAGTGTTTCTGGATGTTTCAGACTGAAGCTGGCGTTAGCATGAGAGCACCACCATTTCGTAGCTCCGTCGTGGCCATTCCACGAGCAATCATGCTAGGCGCTCCCCACCAGAAGCCTGCGGGAGTCGGGGGCCCCCCAAGACTTTTGTAGAATCTTCAAGGATGAGGGGACGCTTTCGAGAATGGAGCCCAAGCTCTAGCAGACAAGCGTCCGAGTTCCAAGGTGTCGCAGGCCCATTTTAGTGGACCACGCCCAAATCTGAAGAGATGGCCGCCATTTTGAGAGTCCTGTGGCAGCCGCCTATCGCTGCGCCGCAAGAGCGGGAGCAACTCAAGTACATGGTGAGCGAGACGCTGTAGTCGAAAGAGCGGGCGGTAAACAGCTGAATAGCGGAAGAGGCACAGTGTAGCAAAAGCGGGCTGAATGGCAAATGAAACGGAAAAGGGGTGCCCCACTACAGCGTGTCTTTAGGTGAAACGGATTGTGGGACAAGGTGAAGAATGGAAGAGTCACCAAAAGGAAAAAAGTTCCGCTTGACCCCGGGAGCCGGCCACCTATGTCGGGGGCGATCTCAGGCCACACCAGGGCAACACGACTTGGGGAGGGGGCCGGAGCCAAGCGCCCCCTCCGAGTCCGCGACATGACACCGTCCCTCGGGGGCCTCCGTCAAGCGGTTCAGGGTGGCACCGCATCACAACAGCCCCCACTTACTTTAAGAATAGTGAAGATGAAGCAATTGCAAATAGGCTTCAGACAATGTTACAAGCACTCCTCAAAACTTTGAACTTTCAGAGTGCATGAGTTGGGACAGCGAGGGGTGATTTGGTTTCTCGGATTTGGTTTCTCGGACTGTTTTTCTGGTCTCTCACCACTGGCATAGTTTAACGTTTTCTTGTTTCTAGGACATTAATAGGTTTTATCATTACGTTATGTTATCGTTTCTTTGTTTGTTGTTTAATAAAAGTTCATGTTCATCAGTGGCCTACTGATTTTCGTTTTCCTATTTTTTTCTTTCCAGGTTGTTTCATGGTAAAGTTTCTGTTAACAGGATACAGTGATCACTTCGTTATTATTGCATATGTCCTTTTCACTAGGGGTGCTCTCTGGTCGGGCCAGATGACGTATCTCTAGTAAATGGTCCGGGTGAAAAAGGTGCATCAATCAGTGGGGAGTAGATAGGCATGACAGATTACAACGGGGGAGAAAGGTCCGCATTACGTACCCTTTCACTACTTGCAAAGATTTTCCTACGTTTATATGCAAACAGGGAATACCTCCAAAAATAACTAATTCCCAAACAGTCAATGTTCGGACAATCAATCAATCAATGAGGAATGAAATAGGTACGACGTGTTAAAGGCTTGCGTTACCTACCCTTCACTATCTGCAAAGGGAGAGAGAATATTCCTATTCTTCCTCGTTTGCAGGTAGAGAAGATCCTTAAGAGAATTAACTTCGAACAATTCAATGCTCGATTGAAACAATCAACAAGGGGTACTGTGAACACAAATGAACGCCGCTTATGTACATACGCATTGCTATTTTCAACAGGTTGTTCCTAATGTTTCTATTTTAGCGAGGTCAAAAAGAGATCCCATTAGTGGCCTACTGATTTTGCTCGATTCCTTTTGTTTTTTTACACGATTTTTCGCTATCTGCAAAGACTAAACAGAGTATTGCGACTCTGTGCTTGTTTGTAAATAGAGAATGAACCAAAGAGAACAATCAATCAAATGGAGAGAGAAGCAGGCACGACGTATTACAAAGGGGGCAAAGGGCTGCGTTAACTACCCTTCACTATCTGCAAAGAGAGAGTACTCCTAATAGAAATGAGGGGTGGGGGGCAGTATTCAAAGCAGATCAGTGTGCATAAACACGAAAATGTTTTTACTTACCACGTACTTGACATTCGACAGCTTATGATATTTGCTATTAAAAAACCATTGAAATTCACTGAAAAAACCATAGGTTATAGACTATATATAGTTAGGAATTAGCATTTACAAAACCTTGAAAATTCACTGAAAAAACCATAGGTTATACACCATATATAGTTAGGAATTAGCATTTAAAAAACCTTATTTTACTCACACAAAACCATTGAAATTCCATATATAGTTAGTTGCACTAACTATATATCGCGCACCCGCAATCCACTGCTGATCATGTCACATATTACATCATTCATGACATGGTCAGTGACATCACTGATGACATCACTGATGACATCTCAAATGACATCACTGATGACATCACTGATGACATCTCATTTGACATCATTCTTGTGCTAATACGATAAACCTCTTCAGACTCTAATATAACCTTAGATACACTCAGTGTAAACAGACACTCACACACTGCCACTCATCCATGGAGTTACTCACACACCCAGTCAGTCATGCAAAGAAACAATCTCACCTCCATTTCTTCAACTATACAGTTAAACACACCTTACTTATTGAAACATATACTAACACATATTTACTCTCTTATACAATCCCTGATACAAGTTCACAATGATCGATACAACCACTCACTCATTCAGTGGCTCTCATGCACAGTTATTTATATATGCCAACTCTCACATGTACTGTGTTTTACATATGTACTTACTATGACATGTAGCATTGAGATATCCATTCACTCATCAATACACTCATGCACACAGTCAACTGCCCATGTAGCTGTTTCCACATGCACTCTTGAACTCATACACCTAGTGAATAAACTGCTCACACATCTATGCATAGAGTCACACACCTTCCAGCCACCCCCACACAAACTCAATCTCCCATAGAAATACTTGGGCAACCAATTAATAACACATATAGCCTCTCGTATAGCTAATGATCAACACATGCAGCAGTTTACAGAACAACAGACATAATGATGCACAAATTAAGACAGTTTAGTCACTAACCCATGCATTCAGTGAGACACATTTAATCACTCACTCATACAGTCAGTCATGCACCTACTAAATCCTTCATCCAGACACTTATACATCCACTCAAGACATATTTTAACTTTACAGAAAAATACAGTCACTGGATGTTGTCATCAGTGATGTCATTTGAGATGTCATCAGTGATGTCATCAGTGATGTCACTGACCATGTCATGAATGATGTAATATGTGACATGATCAGCAGTGGATTGCGGGTGCGCGATATATAGTTAGTGCAACTAACTATATATGGAATTTCAATGGTTTTGTGTGAGTAAAATAAGGTTTTTTAAATGCTAATTCCTAACTATATATGGTGTATAACCTATGGTTTTTTCAGTGAATATATATATATATATATATATATATATATATATATATATATATATATATATATATATATATATATATATATATATCTCAAATCCAATCCTGCTTCCCACATATACAAGAAACAGGCACCAACTCGCAGGTTGAGTAAAATAACAATTTATTTTACAGCTGGTTCCTGATGTGTTTTGGTGGTAAAACCACCTTGATCATATATATATATTACCTACTGGCAGTTGCCAGTAGGTAGTTATAGTTACAACCTAGTTTCCATAGGAAAAACATTTTTTCATTTGCTATTAACTTTGGGGTCGTTTGACAAATCTTTACGAAATTCTCAGATAAAAAAGGTCTATCCAGGTCAGGTCCTATCCTGAAAGTTTGGGGGTGATTTGTAAGGCAGGGGCTGAGAAAAAAAGGGGTGTCCCCAAACGCATTTTCCCCATTTTAATTTCTATAGGACACTTTGCGACGAGCTACAGCCCGAACTGCTGAACGGAATTATCCCAAATTTGGCAAAAAGGTAGAGCTAGGTTTAAGAAAGCAACCTTTTTTTTCAAATTGTGTAAACCCATTCAGTAGTTTTTGAGAAATTCAAAATATAAGAGTCAAAAAATCAATTTCTCATAGGAAACTTTGGCAAGGCTACATCCGAAAATACTGAACAGAATTACCCCATATTTGACCAAAAGTTAGTGCTTGGATCAGAAAGCGCCCTTTTTTTAAATGGTGTAAATCAATTCAGCAGTTGCTACACAAGCACGAGCTTCACTGTGATTGGCTGCCAACATTCCAAACCAGGAAGTGCTGGGAGGCATTGTGTGACTCTGTAGAAGCGAGTCGCCAGAAAACAAAGGCATAAAACAAGAGAAGGGGGCAGGGTAGAAACACCCTGACCCACTGTGGTCCCTGCAGCCCCGGGGCAGGGTAGAAACACCCTGACCCACTGAGGTCCCCGCAGCCCGGTGCTTTACTCATGTTGGGAGGGGTGTTGTACTGCCCCCCTCCAGGACCCATCCATGTGCTTATAACTTTGACGTCGTTTGATGAATCTTTACGACATTTTCCAAAAAGTTTCTCTTTTTTTATCATCTCCTGTTTTAAAAGTTTGGAGGTGATTGGTCATGGGGGGGCTGAGAATAAAGGGAGGTCCCAAAACTTGTTTTCTCAATGCATTTTCCATAGGAAACTTTAGACAAGGCTACAAGTCAAACTGCTGAACGGAATTTTGCCAAATTTGGGAAGGGAGAAATGTCTTGGTGCCGAAAGCGAGCTTTTGTTGAAATGGGGTAAATCGGTTCAGTAGTTTTTGAGATATTAAAGGAACTATATATATGTGTGTGTGTGTGTGTAGACACACTGACGAAGGCTCACGCCGAAACGCGTCTTGTGCTTTTTTCCCTGTAAAATAAATCACTGTGCATCCCTTTCCCTTGAGTGCTGCTGATCTTTTCTTCTGACCTGAGAGAAGTGTGAGCGTAATATATATATATATATATATATATATATATATATATATATATATATATATATATCTGGGCGGAGCCTAACTCCCGAGCATGATCTTGCCTCTGATTGGCTGCTAGTACTTCAAACCAGGAAGTGTCCTCTGATTGGCTGCTAACACTTCAAACCAGGAAGTGTTAGCAGCCATCTTGTGCCTCGCATCGAGTGAAAATATAACATAAAGGTCCCGGGGCAATTTAATATACCGGGGCTCTGTCTGTGCGAGATAATCCTTTCACACGCCATCTGCTCATCATCACCACTTCACAGCTATGCCTTTAGAAGGCAGTCTGTCGGCTCAGAGCTCTCTACCTTTGGGAGATAGTACGCTGCTGTGCCTCTAGCTCACGGCTACTATGCTGCTGTTCCTTTTGGAACGGATGGCCAGTAGTTCTCCCTCTGTGAGTCAAGCCCATGGGCTGCAGTTGTCCCTCTGGGAGCCTGGGTGCGAACTGTTTATAAGTCACACTATATGAGCATTGAAAAGCCATTTTGTGATTCAGTCTGTCAGCTGGCATCTGTCCGAGGCATCTCTGAAAACATACCAGAGCTCTGTCTGTGCGAGATAACCTTTTCACGCTGCGTCTCCCCACATCAGCAGGTAACGCACCCTCTTCCCACAACACCAGCATACCCCCAACAACCTTCTTGGGCCCACAAGTCTCCCTCTGCGAACCACTTGTTGGCTCGCAGTTCTTCGGGTGCAACGTATCGTGCCCACAGTTGTATCTGTGAAGCCAAGACTGGAAATATTCCTCAGGTCTCCCTCTGTGAGATACCCCCTTCACACTCCCGCTCCCCACATCACCTTTCCGCAACTATCCCTTAGGAAGCCGACGGCCCACACCTTTCCCTATATCAGTTGGCCTGCAGGTGTTACTCTGCGAGCTGGCCTGCAGCTCTCCCACTGTGAACTGATGGATCGTGGTTCTACCTCTATGAGCCAGCCAGTTGCCTTGCAGCTCTTCATCTACGAGCCAGCCCGCCGTCTCATAAGTCTCTGAGAACAGATGCAATGGAGGCAACGATCATGCAGGTTGGACACCCAACACTGCTCCGACACCCCCCAGCAGCAGCTCCTTGTCCGCCATCCTCCTGACCCCCACCCCCCACAAACAAGTGTGACAGCCACGTTAGGGAATCGGGAACATAAAAATTAGGTAATGTTGTACAATTAATAATAATAAGATGCTTGTGCGGTTGGATAAATAAGAATCTTAGTCATGTATGGATTTACATATAAAACATTTTATTAAAACAAAACAACAACAAATAAAATTATGTACAGCCATGGCATGTCATCGCTGAACCATTTGTGAATCATAGCCTGCAAGACAAAAAGAAAGATAAGATGGTGCATCATGCGCCCAGCAAAGGAGAGAGAGAAAGAGAGAAAGAGTGAGACAGAGGAAGAGAGAGAGAAAGAAAGAGAGAGAGAGAGAGAAAGAAAGAAAGAGTGAGAGAGAGAGGAAGACAGACAAACTGAGAAAGAGAGAGAGAAAGAGTGGGATACAGGGAAGAGAGAAAGAAAGAAACAGAGTGAGAGAGGGGAAGAGAGAGAGAGAAAGAGTGAGAGAGAGAAAGAGAGAAAGAGTGAGCAACAAGGAAGAAAAAACAGGGTGAGCGAGAGGAAGAGAGAGAGTAAAAGAGTGAGAATGAGGATGAGAGAGAGAGAGAAAGAGGGAGAGAGGGAGAGAGAGAGAAAGAGTGAGAGAGAAGAAGACAGAGAAAGAGAGAACGCTTGAGATAGAGAAAGAGTGAGATACAAGGAAGAGAGAAAGAGAGAAACATTGTGAGAGAGAGTAGGAAAGAGAGAGAAAGAGTGAGCGAGAAAAAGAGAGAGAAAGAGTGAGAGAGAGGAAGAGAGAGAAAGAATGAGAGGGAGAAAGAGAGAGAGAGAAAGAGTGAGAGAGAGAGGTAGACAGCAAGAGAGAAAGAGTGAGAGAGAGAAAGAGTGAGCTACAAGGAATAGAGAAAGAGAGAAAGAGTGTGAGCAAGAGGAATAGAGAGAGAGAGAAAGAGTGAGAGAGAAGAAGACAGAGAGTGGAAGAGTGAGAGAGAAGAAGACAGAGAAAGAGAGAAAGAGTGAGAGAGAAAGAGAAAGAGTGAGATACAAGGAAGAGAGAAATAGTGTAAGAGAGCGGAAGAGAGAGAGAAACAGTGTGATAGAGAGGAAGGGAGAGAGAGAAAAAGAGTGAGAGAGAGAAACAAAGAAAGAATGAGAGAGAGAGGAAGAGACAGAGAAAGACAGAAAGTGTGAGAGACAGAAAGGAAGAGATGGAGAGGGAGAGGGAGTGTTGACACTGGAGAAAATCTTTGTAGCTTTCCTGTCTACCACCGGTGTGTCTCCAACCACGTGCCAGGACATAGAGCACCCTCAAGTATAGTCACCTGAAAGGAAGTATACAATTAGTAATTGCAGAGTACATACAACTGCACACGCGTAATTCTCTGTTTTGCTGCTGCGCACTCAGGCTGCTTCACCCCATCCACTCCCACTGCGCGGTGGTGTGTGTGCGCTCTTGTGCGCCCAGGCTGCTGCACACTATCCACTCCCACCGCCCAGAGGTGACTGCCCACTGCTGCGGAATGAAGCCTCACTGCTCACATTCCACCACCGGCATGTGTGTAAGAGGGTACACCACATGCTGAAGCAACCTTCTCAGGCGTTGCGTCCTCACGGTAAAGCAGCGCGCACAATTCAGAGTGAGTGTTGATTGTCAGGATAGCCACGCATCATCGCAGGTTGGACATATGTTCAGCTCTGGTGGCACTGAGTGGCAGGAGTTCCGTGTTGGGGGGGACATCAATTTGTGAATCACAGCCTGTTAGATAAAAAGCAAGATAAGATTATGCGTTATGCGTCCATCAAAGGAGAGAAAAAGAGAGAGAGAGAGAGAGGAAGAAAGAGTGAGAGTAAGAGAGAGAAAAAGAAAGAAAGAGTGAGAGGAAGACAGAGAGAAAAAGAGAATGAGTGAGAGAGATGAAGAGAGAGAGAAACAGTGAGGGAGAGGAAGAAAGACAAAGAGGAAGAGAAAGAGGAAGAGGGAAACAGAGGAAAAGTGATAGCGAGAGAGAAAGAGAGGAAGAGAGAGAGAGAAAGAGAGTGAGAGAGAGTAAGAGAGTGAGAAAGAGTGTGAGGGAGAGAAAGGACGAGATGAGGAGGGACAGTGAGTGCCCATACTGTGGACAAAACCCTCACAGCTCACCTTTACACCACCTCTGTGTCTCCAACCACATGCCGGGCCCTAGTGGTGCCCTCAAGCTCCCACATCTGAAACATAGTAGAGAATGAGTAATGGCAGAGTACAAACGACTGCATACTCCTAAATCATTGTGACGCCTTTGTGCATCCAGGCTGCTGCACCCCATTCACTCCGGCCACCCAGAGGAATCTGCCAGTCGCTGCGCAACCAGGCCTCACTGCTCACCTTTTCACGGACAGGGCACCCTCCACATCATGCAGCCCCGCGCTGCAAGTCAACAAGTCTTACATTTGGTGCTGCGTCTTGATTTTGCCATGGAAGAGGACATACTAGTGCACCTGTCATCATCGCAGGTTGCACACCCGCTCAGTCCTTGTAGTGCCACTAACTCAGTGACCAGGAAGGTCACGCCAGTGGGGGTAGGTCCCCCTATTCGATGGCTCAGGCTTACATTACGGTCCAGCAGGACACACAAAACATGCCAGCCGCAGTGCATCCAGTGCGATCAACTCTAAAATGGCGTAGAGCATGTGTGCCCGGTCTTTTTTATTAGTGGGGTCACGTGTCTTGTGACGCCTGTGCTGGATGGGTGTGGTTTGGGTGTATACCAGCTGTGAGGGAGTGGCTGTGGAGTACTGACAACTAGGCCTGTGACCAGCAGATCATTACAATGAAAATCTGGACCATGTAGCGTTGTTAGCCTTCCCTGTAAGCATAAGCAGAGTGGGCTGGCCTGGCATATGCCAGTCCTGCGTGAGGCTGTGAAGAATGACTATGGATCTATGGGCGTGGCTCCATCCTGAGCTGTATGAAGAATCAACTGATGCAGGTGTCCGTGTTCTAGTGCTGCCGTCACCCTGGTCGCACGCGCCAATGTGTCACTCTGTGAGCCAAGTCCCACAACATGGCCAACAAGTAAGGTACTGGGAATCACTGACCCTACATTCATCCATTGTTCCACACAAGAAAGATGGTGGACATGACACATCTGTGTGGATATGAATGTTTATTACACATTCAGTGGAGTGCTGCAGCTGTAGTAATACAGGGCTGGGAAAGCTCAAGTTTCAGTTTTTGGCACATGGAGGGCAGCTAATTAGAGCCAAGCTTGTTGTCGGAGTTAGGCTGTGCCAACATATGTACTTATACAATCACTCCGCCAATCCCTACGTACGTATAAATTCACTATACACACTCCTTGCGTACTCTAATGATTCAATCTTTACATATGTACTTGTACAATGACCAAGAGAAAGTTACATAACCACAGTTTTCCCCCACTGTCGAAGGTAAGATGGTTGCATATGCTGTCCAGAGCACAATGGAATGTGGTAGGGCTCAGGGGCAGCATACACAATGAACACACGGACACAGATAGATAGTGGAACTGGGTACGGGCATGTGCGCTCGACTACTTTTTATTACCAAGGTCACATGTCCAGTGACGTCTCGGCTGGATGCGGGTGGGGTGAGTGTAAGGCAGCCCTCCGGGAATGGTTGGTGCTGGCAACAGGTACAACAGTAATCATTGGATCAGACACAGAGATTCAATCATCAAGGGTCAATGATTTGTGCTCCCCTATTGTACCACTTTGTTCGCCATAAGTTGGCAGGGTATGCTCAGACGTGAGTCCCTTGCTCACTTTGCCTCTGGATTCAAGCAAGCCGGGTTGATGACGGCTGAAATGACAGAAACCGGTCCTCGAAGCTTGTTCCCGGTCCAGGGAAGGCATGGCTTGGCAGTTCGGGCTGGACTGTTCTCATGAGGCACAGGGTCAGACTGATTTGCATATGGCCATGTCTGAACTGGGGTTCCAGAGTGGGTTAAAGAACGGTGATGGATTAAACCCAGATCTGCTGACTGGGTGTGAGTGTTTGATTGGTTCAGATGCTCCGTCCATCACCACCCCCTTTTGTACCGCAATAAGGTAGGGGCACCAGATGTGAAATAAAACACAAAAGATTCTATCGTAAAGGGTCCATGAATTGTGGTACACTAAGGTAGGGGCAGCAGATGGGAAATTATACACAAAATATTGTATCATAAAGGGTTCATGGGTTGTGCTGCACTGAGATAGGTGCATCAGAAGCATTTAGCGTCTCCACAGCCAGCAATGATGCGTGGTGGGGGCAAGCCGCACTGCGAGCAATATCTGTTGCCTACTGGACTGCATCATCTGCAATCACTACTCGATGTGAATTGTGAGCCCTGCTATCTGCAGTGTAGATCGAGGGCAGTAGTCAGCAAAGACATCGAGGAATGTTTTTAGTCACTTCCTCTTGACAAAATTCGAGGACATAGAGTACAATTCTCTCTGCAATAAATAAATCATGTCTCAATTTAAATTGTGAGCTCTGCTGACTGCAGTGTAGGTGTATGGAATAAAAGATTAAACATTTGTGGAATACACTGTCGAAATATGTAGGTTTCAGGGACGTTATAGTTAGTTGCCTACTGGACTCTGAAATTAATGAATGAAGACTGGATTTCAATTGTGAGCCCTGCTGAGCATAGTGTAGGCCAGAGGCAGCAGTCAGGAACTGCCCACAGTCATGTGGCATTGACTTGAGCGTCATAGAGTTAGTGGTAGGTGTGGCACTCAGCTTATGCGCAGCCAGCGATGATGCAATGTCTCTTGCCTACTGGACAGCGCCATCTGCAATCGCCACTCGATCTGAATTGTGAGCCCTGCTGACTGCAGTGTAGGCCAAAGGCAGTGGTGAGGAAGGGCCCACAGCCACGTGGCGCTGACTTGAGCTGTATAGACTTAGTGGTAAGTATGGCACTCAGCATGTGCACAGCCAGTGATGATGCAATGTCTCTTGCCTACTGCACTGCGTCATCTACAATCACGACTCAATGTGAATTGTGAGCCCTGCTGTCTGCAGTGTAGACTGCCATTCAGTGTTCGTTTGGACTTGCAAGATGCATTTGGTCATTGTAGTAAAGCTAAAACTGATATAAAACAAAATCTTGAAGCAAGGATACTAAAAGGATATTGTGTAGATTTGAGGGACGTTATACTTAGTTGTCTACTGCACTCTGCAAATAATGAATGAAGACTCAATTTTAATTGTGAGCCCTGATGGCCGCAGTATTGGCAGGAGGCAGTGGTCAGCAAGGGCCCACATCCATGTGGCAATGAGTTGAGCTGCACAGTTATTGGCAATTCAGCAAGTGAGCAGCCAGCGATGATAAGTGGTGCACTGAGTTAGTGGCACCTGAAGCAACAAGCGTGTGCGCATCCTGCGATGACGCGTGGTCCGGGCGGGCTGCACTGGAAGCAATGTCTTTTGCCTACCCAATTCTGCCTTAATAAGTCCATGTGGCGATGACTTATGGTGCAGCGAGTTAGTGGCCCCTGAAGCACTCAGCGTGTGCGCACCCTGTGATTATGCTTGGTCCGGGCGGGCCGCACTGGGAAAAATGTCTTTTGTCTAATGAATTCTGACTTATTAAGTCCATGTGGCGATGACTTATGGTGCAGTGAGTTAGTTGCACCTGAAGCACTGAGCGTGTGCCCACCCTGCGATGATGCGTGATTCAGGCAGGCCTCACTGGTAGCAATGTCTTTTGTCTACTGAATTCTGCCTTAATAAAGCCACGGAGCGTTGATTTCGGGTGCACTGAGTTACTGTTACCTTTGGCGTTCAGTATGTGCGCAGTCTACAATGATGCATGGTCCGATGATGCCGCAATGGGAGCATTGTGTCTTACCTACTGGACTGCGTCATCTGCAATTTCCACTGCATCTGAATTGTTAGCCCGGATGTCTGCAGTGTAGATGAAAGGCAATAGACTGTACAGGTATAAATCTGCGGGGCTGTGCCCCTGGGTTTGCAGGGGGCCTGTTTTGAGGAGGCCCACGGTCATGGCAGCAGCCACGTGGCAGGGTGAGTGCCACCGCTCTGGCAGATGCTTTGGCCTTCCGACAAGTGAACCACGCCCAGATCCTCAGCCTATTTATTCATACTTCTACACTGGAATGGCATACATTGGACCAGTCCACTCCACTTCCGCTTCCGGGGGGGGGGTGACAATACAGCTACATGACCGAGATCTTCCCCACCGCCTGAGGTAACATGGTTGCGTCTATTGTCCACAACACTACAAGCACCAGCAGTATATGTACACATGGAGAGGTTTGTCCTCTGCATAGGGAGATTTGTCCAGTACATCACCGCTACACTTGGCATTGTGTGCATTATTATTGATGGGTGACTTGCGTCCTTCACATATACTTGGTTGCCACATCTGCCATCATTCATGTATTGTGTGGCTGAGGGACCATGCCGTTTTGGAAGAACTGCTGTCCTGCTCTGCACTGCCTCGGTGGTAATAGGGAGGGGGATGGTCCGGGGGGACGTCCTGAGGCTGGTGACAGTGGGTGTTGTGGCTTTTTTGGGCGTCGGAGCTGCATGATCAGTAAATTTACGACATGTCTTGGTCTTCAGGTGTGATTATGGGCTGGGCTCCATTTCACTCTGTAGGTAGTCGTCCTGGTTTACACCAGTAAAAGGCAAATGTTAGATTCCTATTGCTAACGCTGCTTATTGCCTGTTTGTGGATCGAACCCCAGATTTGGGTGCTGGTTTAAAATATCAGAAAGTGGTGTTTTTGTGTTATTTTTGCACAGGAACGGCTACTCTGCATATTATTACTGTTAGTTGATTCTCTCATTTGTGCCGATTTTTTAGCAGAAGACATTGCTGGAAAACTGGGGATATTGGCTGTTTTCACTAGGTTGAGAATGGAATGATAATTTAAAATCACTGAAAAAACCATAGGTTTAATGAACATTATAATTAGAAATTAGCATTTAAAAAACCATTGAAATTCACTGAAACAACCATAGGTTTCAGGGACGTTATAGTTAGGTGGACATTTCACTCATACAAAACCCTAGAAATTCCGCCGTTATAGTTAGTTAAACTAACTATAACTCACGCCCCCGCAATGCACTGCTGATAACGTCACATATTACATCATTCATGACATGGTCAGTGACATCACTAATGACATCACTGATGACATTGCAAATGATCTCACTGATGACATCATCCACGTGAAAATCTGATGCACCTCCTCACACCTTAATAAAACCTTTGATACACCCACTCTAAAATACAGACTACCATTTTCGAAACAATAGAGACACCAATACCAGTTACTATGTATGCACTCACTGATTCCTAGGTCTACACACACACCCACTCATTCACCCATACGGTCACTCATACATGCAGTGACTCATCAATACAACACTATTATAGGCACCCATACACCTATACAAACACTCACACACCGCCACTCATCCAGAGTTACTCACACATCTAGTCAGTCATGCAAAGAATCAATCATACTTCATTTTACTCACCTATAAGGTTATACACACACAACCTCACTGATTCATACAGATACTAACATATACTTACTCTCTTATACAATCACTGATAATATAACTCGTTCATTTATACAGCTACTCTCACAATCACTGACTCTCACGTATAGTCATTTATATACTCCAACTCTCACATGCACTGCGTTTAACATATGTAGTTACTTGGACATGTAGCACTGAGATATCCATTCACTCACCAACACACCAATACACACACTCACCCACCCATACAGCTGTTTCCACATGCACTCTTGAACCCATACACCCAGCGAACGAAGCACTCACACATCTATGCACAGAGTCACAAACCTCTAACCCACCCACACACACACTTAGGCACCCATACACATACTCAGGCAACCAATCATTAACCCATATAGACACTCATGTAGCTACTCACCAACCAATGCAGCAGCTTACACAGAAATATACAGACTGATAAAGACATTCACACTGCTTAGTCACTAACCCATGCATTCAGTAAGAAACATTTAATCACTCACGTATATAGTAAGTCACGCACCTACTAAATCCTCCATCCAGACATTTATACACCCACTCATTCTTCAATACATCTTGGCCAATATATATATAAAACATATTTAAACTCTACAGAAACACTCAGTCACTAGTGTGATGCCATCAGTGATGTCATTTGAGATGTCATCAGTGATGTCACTGACCATGTCATGAATGATGTAATATGTGACATCATCAGCAGTGCATTGAGGGGGCGCGAGTTATAGTTAGCTCAAGAGCGGAATTTCTATGGTTTTGTACGAGTGAAATGTCCAACTAACAATAACGTCCCCTGAACCTATAGTTTTTTCAGTGAATATATATATATATATTCACTGAAAAAACCATAGGTTAGAGACCATATATAGTTAGCTGGACATTTTATTGACATAAAACCAATGAAATTCCATATATAGTTAGTTGCACTAACTATATATCGCGCACCCGCAATCCACTGCTGATGATGTCACATATTACATCATTCATGACGTGGTCAGTGACATCACTGATGACATCACTGATGACATCTCAAATGACATCACTGATGACATCACTGATGACATCTCAAATGACATCACTGATGACTACATCCAGTGACTGTATAAGTCTGTAAAGTTAAAATATGTCTTACATATTGAAGAATTAGTGGATGTATAAGTGTCTGGACGAAGGATTTAGTAGGTGCATGACTGAATGTATGAGTGAGTGATTAAATGTGTCTCACTGAGTGCATGGGTTAGTGACTAAACTGTCTTAATTTGTGCATCATTATGTCTGTTGTTCTGTAAACTGCTGCATGTGTTGATCAGTAGCTATATGAGTAACTATATGGGTTATTGATTGATTGCCCAAGTATTTGTATGGGAGACTGAGTGTGTGTGTGGCTAGCTGGGAGGTGTGTGACTCTGTGCAGATCAATCTGTACTTGTATCAATGATTGTATAAGAAACTAAGTATGTGTTAGTACATGTTTGAAAATGTAAGGTGCTCTATGTTTAACTGTATAGACAAGAAAATGGAAGTCTCATTGATTCTTTACAGGACTGACTAGGTGTGTAAGTAACTCCATGGATGAGTGGCAGACTGTGAGTGTCTGTATAGGTGTATGAGTGCATATGATAGTGTTGTAAAGATGAGTGATTGTATGTATGAATGATTGTATGGGTGAATGAGTGAAGGTGTGTGTAGACGTAGCAATCAGTGAGTGCGTATGTAGTAACTAGTATTGGTGTGTCAATGGTTTCAAAAATTATACTCTTTTTAACACTGGGTGAAACAGAGGTTATATTAAAATGTGAGGAGATGCATTGTATTGTCACATGAATGATATCATCAGTGATGTGGTCATTGATGTCAAATGAGATGTCATCAGTGATGTCATCAGTGATGTCATTTGAGATGTCATCAGTGATATCATCAGTGATGTCACTGACCATGTCATGAATGATGTAATATGTGACATCATCAGCAGTGGATTGCGGGTGCGCGATATATAGTTAGTGCAACTAACTATATATGGAATTTCATTGGTTTTATGTCAATAAAATGTCCAGCTAACTATATATGGTCTCTAACCTATGGTTTTTTCAGTGAATTTTCAAGGTTTTGTAAATGCTAATTCCTAACTATATATGGTCTATAACCTATGGTTTTTTCAGTGAATTTTCAAGGTTTTGTAAATGCTAATTCCTAACTATATATGGTCTATAACCTATGGTTTTTTCAGTGAATTTCAATGGTTTTTTAATAGCAAATATCATAAGCTGTCGAATGTCAAGTACGTGGTAAGTAAAAACATTTTCGTGTTTATGCACACTGATCTGCTTTGAATGCTGCCCCACACCCCTCATTTCTATTAGGAGTACTCTCTCTTTGCAGATAGTGAAGGGTAGTTAACGCAGCCCTTTGCCCCCTTTGTAATCCGTCGTGCCTGCTTCTCTCTCCATTTGATTGATTGTTCTCTTTGGTTCATTCTCTATTTACAAACAAGCACAGAGTCGCAATACTCTGTTTAGTCTTTGCAGATAGCGAAAAACCGTGTAAAAAAACAAAAGGAATCGAGCAAAATCAGTAGGCCACTAATGGGATCTCTTTTTGACCTCGCTAAAATAGAAACATTAGGAACAACCTGTTGAAAATAGCAATGCGTATGTACATAAGCGGCGTTCATTTGTGTTCACAGTACCCCTTGTTGATTGTTTGAATCGAGCATTGAATTGTTCGAAGTTGGTTCTCTTAAGGATCTTCTCTGCCTGCAAACGAGGAAGAATAGGAATATTCTCTCTCCCTTTGCAGATAGTGAAGGGTAGGTAACGCAAGCCTTTAACACGTCGTACCTATTTCATTCCTCATTGATTGATTGATTGTCCGAACATTGACTGTTTGGGAATTAGTTCTTTTTGGAGGTATTCCCTGTTTGCAAATAAACGTAGGAAAATCTTTGCAAGTAGTGAAAGGGTACGTAATGCGGACCTTTCTCCCCCGTTGTAATCTGTCATGCCTATCTACTCCCCACTGATTGATGCACCTGTTTCACCCGGACCATTTACTAGACATACGTCATCTGGCCCGACCAGAGAGCACCCCTAGTGAAAAGGACATATGCAATAATAACGAAGTGATCACTGTATCCTGTTAACAGAAACTTTAGCATGAAACAACCTGGAAAGAAAAGAATAGGAAAACGAAAATCAGTAGGCCACTGATGAACATGAACTTTTATTAAACAACGAACAAAGAAACGATAACATAACGTAATGATAAAACCTGTTAATGTCCTAGAAACAAGAAAACGTTAAAATATGCCATTGGTGAGAGACCAGAAAAACAGTAAGAGAAACCAAATCACCCCTCGCTGTCCCACCGCCTGCCACGCCAAAAAAATCGATAGACTAGGGAAAATGCAAGTCAGTAGAACATCCGCCCCCACTCTGGAAACTTCCAAGGTGGAGCAGGGTTCCGGCTACGCCCAGCCGGGAGCAGCCCATATAAGGCAGGTCCTGCTGCCACGCCTCGGCCAGGAGATCCTAACGTAGGGTGTAGCCGGAGGAGAGGCCGAGACCAGCGGGACCCGGCCAGGGGATTGCCTTTACAACGCTGAACAGTTGCAGGGGGGGGGGAATGTCTCCTCGACCCTCCCCTCTCTCTCCCAGTCCGGCCGCGGTGGCCCTTGAGAGTTGCAGGTAGTCCCGCCACATGCTCTTCCGGTCCGGCCACCAACGGTCGGGGGGCCGAGGCCGACGGGATCCGGCTGCAGCCGATAAACCAAGAAACCCGTTCATGGGGCCAGAGCCAGGGGCGTCCGGCCGACATCTACCGGAAGCCCGGCCCGAAGACGGACGGGACACTTCTTCTTTCTTGTATAATTGCTGCAACAACCCTGGGGGGGAATGTCTTGCACATGCCTCCGACCCCCCCCCCTCGTCCTCATCGCCTGGTCCGGCCATAACAAATATCAAGCGAGACGCCGTGGGGTGCACTGGGAGGAAGAGACGGTGCGAACAGGCCTCTCCCGCCTCCCCAGTGGAGGCTTCCCAGCTGCACCCTCAGCGCTCCAGGCGCCCGGAAAAGAGTTCTTCCACTGTGGCCATGCTGCAACGTCTCGCCCGGCAGGGTGGAGCCCGTCCGCTCATTTGACCCCGCGATCGCCAGTAGCTACCGAACTCTCAAAATGGCGGTCGACCTGGCAAGAGCGGGCCCAGCATAAAGAAATGGCCCGGTCACTGGTTGACTCCACCACCGTAGTCCTCCACGACCTTGAAGATTCTAGAGGAGCCGCGGGAGTCTCCGACCCCCGATGGGGGAATGACTGCCATGATCACCCGTGGAGTGACGAAACTGTATTCGCGGGACGTCGGCGCCAGCCTCACTTTGAATTACTAGAATCCTGCAGACCTCACTTCCGGTAAAAGCACAGTGTGACCCGGTAGGAAAAATTGTTGCACCCCCTCCCCTTTTTGACTGATAGTTCAAACCACCGATCCTTTCCTTTGCCCTTTTAACGGAACTTTGGACTGCCTCCCCCTCTTTTACATTTTCTAGAGAAAACAAAACATTAACCACTACATTAGCATAGCAGTTGACACCAGAACTGTTTTCAAATTGAAAACCAACAACATCTTCAACAGAATCCTTTTTGTTTCTGCTGTGACCCTGCTACAGCACAGGCATTGTCCCCAGCAGTAATTCTGCAATGCCGGTAAGAATAGCTGTGGTGCCTACTGGACTCACTCACCCCCGCGGCGCCCCACGCCGTTATGTGCTGGGCGGCAACTTGCTAGACATCACTTTAGTGCCATCTAGATTTCAGCGCGTTCTGCTGCCTTGGAACTATTCGCACAACAGACCGCTACTGACAAGAATATTTCATTATTGGTGCTGTCAATTTCAATAAATCTATTGGATAATTCAAAAGAAATTGCCACGGTCTCTTCGTTGTTTAAATGATTTTACTGTTTTTGTTTTGTTGTATATATTTATATGTTATTAAAGTTTTATATTCCTACTACTTTGTTGGAGTGCTATATATTTTTAATGTGAGACATAATTGTAAAACTTTGATGTACAAAGAGTCATTCCTGGAATCTTCCGCTTCAGGCTCGATCCCCTCCCCAATCACAATACAGGATAGTTTTCAGATAGTAGGAACACGTGTGGTGTGACGGATCTCATCGGGTGTGGGCCTTGATCTACTATAACTCCTTTGAAGAGGGGTGATTCTTTACAGCTGAGGCCATAAACTACATCTGCAGGGCTAGCTGATAGCCTGGACAATCGGACACAGAGGAAGAGGAGTGTCAGAGGGTGCGGTAGTGAATAGGGCGAAAGGGAGGTGTCGGGCGGGCACAGAGTGTGATTCTCAGGGAAGAGCAGCGCAGATGGGGGGAGGTTTATTGCCCATGCATAAGACAGAGAGCGGGGGTGACCAGTGCCTGGGGAAGATGCTTGCGAGGGTGAGGAGCCATGCTACGAATCGACAGCGTGCAGAGAGTGGGTCTGGTCAAGACATCTAAAATGGCTGCCGTGCACGACAAAAGTGTGGCATTTCAAAAAAGGCAAGATGGCGCAGACAATGTTTTTCAACACTTCCTCATTTCCTTCGAATCGAACGTTAACAGACGTTGGGGCATATTACCAAAGTTAAGCGATATTTATCGCTAACGATGCTTACCAACAAATTTTTTACCGCTAAGCATCGTCAGAAATTATCAAAGATAAACCTTGCTATTATCAAGGTTTATCACAAATGCGATAATAAACGGCCGCAATGCATGAATATCGCTAAAAACTCAGCGATATTCATACATTACCGAGCTAATGCTCTTAGCCATGTTATCCACCTCCCATTGGATAACATGGCTAAGAACTGCTCAGGGCAGGTGTTACTTTTTGGAGATATTCGCGCTTAGCGCGAATATCTCCAAAAGTTGGTAATAGGAGATAGATATCTTGCATGTTGTAATGCAAGTTATTGTGGTATATGGAACTCATACCATAATCTCTCAGGAAAGCAGAAACTGATCCTTTTGGGACCGCCTAAAAAGGCCTAGGGGGTGAGGAGTACTCTACTTTGCCCCCTTTTCACGTTCCGAACTATTTTATTTTACTCTCTTCTGTAATTACACAAAATAGCACCGATAAGATGCATCAGAGACACACAGTGAGAGAAAGGAGGCCGGAGATGAAGAAGAGATGTCAAATACACATTGGAGATAATATAGTGGCAGAAGGGAAGTAAATATGAGTAAACTTACCATGTAACATAAAAATGTTGCACTCTATACTATAAGTCTCATTTTATACTACAATCACTTCGCTACAACCTCATAAATTAAAAATAAAAATGAATAATGTCTCAAACAATTTTTGATTTCTAAATATAAATTTATTCTTCAGAATTTTCTAAATTTGAAAGAACTAGTAACATGTCCTCATCAGCAATGTCCTCATGAAAAGTCTGCAATAATGATTCTTGTAACTCTATCGTCTCCAAACACTCGATAAATTCGCCATCAAGAGATTGATCAAAAAAATCATTCAAGTCATCTCCTCCTTCTGACAATATTTCATTATTGGTGCTGTCAATTTCAATCAATGTAGTGGAATCATTCAAGTCATCTCCTCGTGACAATATTTCATTATTGGTGCTCTCAATTTCAATCAATGTAGTGGAATCATTCAAGTCATCTCCTCCTTGTGACAATATTTCATTATTGGTGCTGTCCATTTCAATCAATCTAATGGAATCATACAAGTCATCTCCTCCTTGTGACAATATTTCATTATTGCTGCTCTCAATTTCAATCAACGTAGTGGAATCATTCAAGTCATCTCCTTGTGACAATATTTCATTCTTGGTGCTGTCCATTTCAATCAATCTAATGGAATCATACAAGTCATGTCCTCCTTGTGACAATGTTTCATTATTGGTGCTCTCAATTTCAATCAATGTAGTGGACAATTCAAAAGAAATTGCCACGGTCTCTTCATTGTGAGCCATTTTATTTTGAAATTGCTTGCTGTAAATTGCAGAAAAAAATAATCACTTTCATTTATCGTTTTTAGTAATACATAATATAAAACTAACTTTATCAAGTATTTAGTATAACAGAAGGACTGCAAATAAATAACAGAAAACATTTTTCAAATTATCTTCAAGTGTACAACATAGTTCCCCTTACAAATTAACAACTCACCTTTTCAAAAGTAGGAAAAGTGTTAGTACTGTGTAAATCAAACACCAGAAATTCACCACCAAAAATTCCTCACAAATGTACCTCAGACAGTAGTATCACAAAATGGCTGTGGTTTCCTCTCATTTGACATATATACATAACCAATTAACTTTCATCACACACAAATACAAAACCAAAGTAACATTTTAATTGGTTCTAAATTTCAACACTTTCAAATGTGTTTTCCCCATGCAATTTTCCATAGGACATTTACATACGTCTACAGCCTGAATGGCTGAACGGAATTACACCAAACTTGGCAAAATGGTACATCAAACCTAAGAGGTCAGGAAGGATCTACTATGCCCCCTTATGGTCATTTCCCCCTTCGCTTTGGCCTCCTCTTGTCTCTCAATCCTACCGAGAGACAAGATGGCGGCCGCTACGGACTGTTTGGAATGTTGACAGACGCCGGAGAACCAATCAGCTTCGCAAAGCTCCGTAACGCGAAAAGTACGCGAAGCGGAGCGCTGTTACAGATATATATCTTTTTTTGAACGTTAATTTCTCAAAATCCACTGGAGCACATATATTGAGACCTAGCAAAGGCACATCGGGCTACCAGTCCCTAATATTTTACCAAGTTTCGTGCAAATCCATTCAGCCGTTCGATTATTATTATTATTTATTTTTTTTGCCCCGCGGGGCCCTTTTAAAACCTCCACATCAAACCTAGGGGGTCAGCGAGGATCTACTATTCCCCCTTATGGTCATTTGCCCCTTCGCTTTCGCCTCCTCTTGTCTCTCGATCCTACCGAGAGACAAGATGGCGGCCGCTACGGACTATTTGGAATGTTGACAGACGCCGGAGAACCAATCAGCTTCGCTTCACAAAGCTCCGTTGCGCGAAAAGTCCGCGTCCTGGGCCGCTGCCCAGTCCGCTGTTACAGATATATATCTTTTTTTAAACGTTAATTTCTCAAAATCCACTGCAGCACATATATTGAGACCTACAAAAGGCACATCGGGCTACCAGTCCCTACAATTTTGCCAAGTTTCGTGCAAATCCATTCAGCCGTTCGGGCTAAAAGTGAGGCCAACCGCCCTATGGAAATTAACATGGGAAAAACGCGTTTTGGGACCCCCCTTTTTTCTCGGCCCCCCCTTGACAAACCCCCCCAGGATTTTCAGGGGCTGCTCAGAAACAAAATGTGCCATTTTCCTGAAAATTTCAGCCAATTCCGTCCACAAACGCCAAAGTTATTAGACATAGAATTTTCAAAAAACCCATAGAGAAAAAATCCTAACTATATATACCTACTGGCGACCGCCAGTAGGTAATATATATATATACCTATACTTTAAAAACAATAGATTTCAGGGACGTTATAGTTATTTGAACATTTCACTCATATAAAACCAGAGAAATTCTGCAGTTATAGGTAGTGGAGCTAATTATAACTCACACGCCCACAATGCACTGCTGATGATGTCACATATTACATCACTCATGACATGCTCAGTGACTTCACTCATGACATCACTGATGGTTTTCCTCCTTTTTGGAGGATAGAAAACAGGAGGTCTGGTCCCCCCCCATTTGCAGTCAGTGTTCCTCCCTTGAACGTTGGCGTGCCACAGGGGTCTATTTTAAGACCAGTACTTTTTAATTAGTGCATGGCTCCCCTGGTCAAACTGGCGGAAGCTGGTGAGGCAAAGAATATTTCTTACGCTGACAACGCTCAGTTGTTGTTCACAGGTAAGAAGGGGGGAGGAGTTTCACAGGGAGAAGATAAATAAATGTCTTAGAGTAGTCTTTGCCTGGTTCAGACATAACCATCTCAAATGCAACCCGGAAAAGTCTAAAATGATCTTCTTTGGAAGCCTTGAAACAATGGTGGCCAATTGGCATCTTTCCTCCCCAGTCAGCGGTTAAGACTGTTGAAAACCTGAGAGTGAAAATGGACGACACCTTATCCATGACATCTCAAGTTCAGTGGGTGGCAGGCACGTGTTTTGGTCTCCTGAAAATGCTCCAAAGGTTTCTCCACCAGTTACCGACCCCTCACAGAAAGACACAAATTGCCTCCAGATTGGACTATGTCAGCGTCCTTTATTTGGGCCTACTAGAGTTCTTATTGAATAGACTTCATGTCGTACAGAATGCGGCTGCCAGGGCAGTCCTGAGACTCTGGCCTAGAGACCGGAACTCTCACTATCTGAAGAATCTGCATTGGCTGCCTGTCCAATGCAGAATTCTCTTCAAAGCATTAGTCCTGGCTTTCAAGGCTCTACATGGCATGGGGGCTCATTACATCCACAGTAGAGTCTCACACTATGTTCTAGGCAGATCCCTAAGATCAGCACACCAATATCTAATTGTCGTACCTAATTTTCTCAGAGCGCGATGTGGTGGCCGCTCTTTTCAAGTGCAAGTGGCCCGAATTTGGAACAAGCTGCCACTTCTGCTTAGGCAGGCCACAAACATACTAGCTTTCAGGAAACAACTGAAAATGTGGTTGTTTCAACAAGCAGCATAATGGCTGCTACCCCCGTATTCGGAGTTCTCCTTTCTGGTCCCCGTATCTTCTGTCTTAGCGCCTGGACACTCTGTTGCGTAGCTGCATCCTCTATAAGCCCTTTTTAACATAACATGAACATGACTTCTCAAATGACATCGCTGTATTTTAAAGTGGGTGTATAAAAGGTTATATTAGGGTGTGAGGATGTGCATCAGATTGTAGTGTAGTTCCTATATTCCCAATAGGCTCTGTGCATTGGAATAACATAAACGATAGTTTAAACGTAGGACTGAGGTCGACAAGGTCTCTTTTGAATATGTTAGACTTAATTATGAATGCCAGCTAGCTCAGAGGTCACTAGAAACTTTCTCGAGTAAACAAGAAGGTGTTAACTTTCCTGAATAGACAAGAAGGGATTAGTTTCTGACAACCGCATAAACATGACAACTTTGCTCCCTCCAGAATAAGGAGTATATCTCCAGAGTCGCGGCCACAATAGATAACTATTTTACTCAGTCAATCGTGCATGCTTAGTTTCACCAGAAGCGCAGAGAAATAGAGAGACGGGCGTTTTCAATAAAAGTGGTTATTTATTGAACAGTGTTCTTTCTCATGCAAGAGAAGTGAGTTGCCACAATTGCAATACTTGTCATAAAGTAAAGTGCGTACAGTAAAAGGAGTATTATGAAATAATACTGTAAAAGCATGGTACGGTTTCTAAGCCATACCGTGTTTAAAATAGATAAAATGTATACATATATAAAATCATTGACTAAACGTACTCAACTGGTGCTTCTAAGATACGCCTACCCCAGTGTACCTAACCTAAGCCTAGTACATGGGAAGGAGTAAGTGAGCTATAGTTTGAGTTAAGATAGTTTTGCCAAGAATCTGAATCAAGAATTCTCTACGGGTCTAAACAGCTCCATACCTTGTTTATAGAATGAAGGAGGTCTTGTATCTCGTTCTCAGGACTCGATCTCCCAGCAACCCGCAAGGGTGACTTGAAACACTGGAGCTGGATTTCTCGGCAGGAGAAAATACAGCGTCTCTCTCAGTGCGTCAATGGGAGGGTCGGCTTTCTTTGGCACTTGCCTCAGCAGAGCGTCGGGCAAGTAGATAGCTGATCTGCTCCAAACCACCGTGTGTTTTGCTAGGGCAGCTGTTGGTATATTTATACCTGGAAGGTGCTGAGTTTGACGTAAGGTTGAACATAAGTCGTCACTAAGAACTCGCAGTTCTTTTTAAGACTCCAGGAGTTCTAGGACAAATCAATACAGAAGCATGGGGAATTCCCGGGCTGCTGGAGGCTTGTTTTGTTTAAGAACACTTTGTGCTTTCTAGGAGTCTATGGGAGTAGCCTTGCCGTATTTGGACTGCATTGGCTATGACTAAATATGGATATGATTCTTATGCCTTTATAAGGATATGATTTGTTATAACCACATAAGGGCATAAATCTGGAATATTTAAATAGGGTCCTAGATACGTTCACAACACCCACTCCATGTATAATGTCCATCATTACTAAATACTAAGCAATATTAAACATATAACTATGCATGTGTTTTCCAGCCCACCCCAAAATACATAGAATGCATTTGAAATGGTATGTACACAAATATGAGTAGTATACTGTACGCTTTTCAAGCAATGATATCATTCAGATTATGCATATATTGTACATTCGGAATGATGACTGAATGAATCACGAAAATTACATTTATGAAATGGCTCTTAATACAGAAGAGACGGTCGAGACCATTTCATCACATATTTATACAATACTGTACATGTGCTAGAGGCCAAGGCAAAATATTGTCTCTAGAGTTTCAAAAATAGAAATCTTGTTCTCTAAGAATAGTTCTACTTTAAGCAGAGTATCATGTGCCAAAAAGAAGTAAATATTTTGGGAACGGGGAAAAATAGTTTCGCTTTCAGGAAAAATTAGTTCCACGCTTTTGTAAAAAAAATTTTGTTTTTCAAAATTGAAGGACGAATTCAGAGTTCAGGGAACGCTATGTGCTCAAAAGTTATTCACGTATTAGGAGAGATAGGCTGGCAAAGAATTTGTCTACAACAGTAGGTGAAAGTTGGACCAAGTCCGAAAAAGTAGAAATAGTGCATATATGAGAAGCATTGCCATCATCGGTGTCTAGATCAGCAATGGTCACAGAAGGTTGTACCTGTGTGCCGTTTTCATCTCGTACCTCACCTTCACCTCACCTTCACCTAATCGTAATGGTGAGGTCTCTACGAATGCTGTCATCAGAATAGGTAGCCGCTGGGGACAACACGTTGCATGAGCAGTTACTGAACCAAGCAAAGTATCGATATCCATAGGTACTGCTGATGGTAGTGTGAGACAGACGTCCAACACACACACACATTCTTCTCCGCATAGCAGGCATCGTAGAACAGGTAGGATGCAATTTTGCCAGATTGGTCTGAATGAAAGAAACCATGTGGTATTCAGACCTCTTAGCCGAGCTAAGCCGAGTACTTTAGTTATCCTTTCTTGGTATCTCATCGCTAGGATCGTTTCTTCCATGGTTGCCTGAGTTTTGTTTGTGGCTGGGTTTGCCATATTGGAGCAGAAGGAACAAAAATAAAATTCCTGCTACGAATCCCAAGATGAGAGGCAGGCCGCCATACACAGAGTGCACAAAATTCGGGAAGATGCTCAGGACTGCTTCAAAGGCTGTTAATAGTCCCGATAAAATTGTCTTAAATACATGTGCGATGCCACTGGTATCAGACATGTTTAAAATTTACCTAATATCTCTACGAAATGCACGGGGCAATTTGTCGATAATAATGCATGTATCTCTGCCGCTGTCCTTGCAACTTGCCGATCATAAGTTTCTTTAGACGAGCTTAAAGGCACAGTTGTTTGTAAAAGAATAGACTTCATTCTGCTTAAAGTATCAAATCGAATAGAAGAGATATTCAGAGAAGGCCATACTACTGCCTCCTTGTCTGGTTTGCTGTTTGGATACAATACTTGCATACAGCAAATGACCCTGGAAGTAACGCTCACGAGATAGGCCGTTCTTGGCACAATGCCACAACAGCTTTGGTCACTTATTATAAAGTAGCTGCCATTGGAAAGTTGTCTGAAAAAAGGCTCTATCTGTGTAGCAGGGGTGCTGTGCAGGTGGCATAAAAGGTTATTTGATGAACCTTCACAGGCTCCATGCAAGTTAATACCTTGACACAGAAGTGTACCGCTTAGTGCATTTTTACAGTTGTTACCACTAAGAAATACCTCCTTTTTCCCTTCACTGTAACATCTATGTATATAAGGTAGATTCCAGGTCGACTTGATGTAACCTTTCATACAGGCCTGCTGGTATATGCTTTTGGCAATATTGAAACTGAAAAGTCGTTATCGGAATTGTAATTGTACCATATATTATCCATTCAATGACAGGTCGTTCTGGCATTGTTAATGGTAAATTTGCTAGTTTTTCAATGCTCAGCACCGTATAGTCTGCTCCTTTTTGTGCCAAAGAGATTTGTTTATCTGTAAGGTTAAAGATAGAAAATAATGACGTTGTGTTGATTAGACGCCATGGCACATAGCCTGAACGCAGATTTTGTAACGTCCAGCCTAACTGTACAATAGAACGTAATTGGAACTGGCCGTGTTGTAACATTAGCATATCCTGTTCTATTATATCAATAGCAGATGATACAATGCTGTCCAGTGAATATGTTCTGGAGGACAGAGTCGTTAACCCATTGTCCACTACAGACAGTGATTTTTCCAAATTAATACGATCAATTTCTCGTATTTTTTCAGCAGTTTCAATTTGCATTCCTTTCCAAGCTTCGTTGTAAGCAGCGTATATACAGGCGTATATGAAACGTTTTTGACGCTGTTTGCGAGGTCCCAATATGAAATCTCGCAAGTTAGCACCTTCTTTAAGTAAAGTCAAGTGTTGCTTAATTTCAGGCAGTGTGGATTTCTGTAGCCATTTGAGGCATAGCTTTCCTACACTGTATGTTGTAACTATCCCTGGATGTTGTCTCTGGGAATATCTTGGGTCTAGCCTATTTTGTTTCAACCCCTGTCTGTCTTTTATTCAGGAATCTATCTTGACAGTTATTAGTGTCTGTGGGCCAGATCAACCATTTTTTCCAATCAGGATAAGTTCTGTTTTGGTGTAAAATATGGGATACGTCTATTTCCCCATCTGTAGTGCTATTACTGCCAGGTATTGGCTTTGGTATAGACGGTTTGTTTAAGTCCTTTATCTTGGCTAGGCCAAGACAGGTTGTTTGTTGAATGGTGTCATTCAGGAATATTATCTGTTCTGGGATCATGCAGGCTCTAAATAATGATTCTAGACCTTGTACCTGCCAATCTTTTGTACCCCAAATGGTTTTTGTTTCAATGTTGTTTTTCCAAAATTCAAAACCAAATGTAGACATTTTTTCATAAAATGTTGTGGAATATATCAATTTAGTGTTTGTCAACATGTTTTTCATTCCTGTCTTATTTAACATTTTAAAATAAAACGTTTCTGGATCTGTGTTGTTAAACCCTGAGAAGTATGGGAATTTCTCATAAAATGTTTTCGAGCTGCCTTTTGGCGGTGTGGACAATGTTCCCATTGATTATAAGTAAAAACATTTCTAGGATTAGCAGATTTATGCAAATAGTGATGACCATAATGATTAAAGCAATACATTTCTTCATAATTTGATGAGCCTTCTAAATAATCATGTTCTGTAAATTTTGCTGACATTTCTAAATCTGACATCATATTATCAATATTTTCAAAGTCCCAATCATCAGAGAAAGTACTAGGTGATACAAAGTCACTTAATGAAACCTTGAACTGATGTGGATATTTCAAGAGTTCAACCGGGCCATAAATTTCGTGAATAGTAGCGTCCCATGCTACACCACCAGGTATAGGAATGGCTGTGATGTTCACTGACGATAGTTCTCTTTTTTCAATGTGAGAAGATCTGTGAGGTTTTAGGACCAAGTTGATGTTCTGACTTGCTGTGTCCATTGTACTATATTTTCCAACCATGAATTTTCCCAAGCTTAAAACCAAAATTAGCCAGATTAGGAGGAAAAGTACACCTAACACAATCCATAATTCAATCCATGGTGAAATCAGATATGTTTCTTTGAGTTGATGAAAGAGTTCAGTAATTTTTTCTTCGAAAGTTTTAGTTGTTTGCGTTTCTTCATGTTCACTTGGATCATCAGAAAAGTCATCGAAATTGATGAAGTAGCCAGATGCAGTTCTGTCAATTGTTGGAATTGCCTCCGGATTTTCATTAATCTTTGAAATTGTGTAGTCAGAGGCTACATCATTGTAGATTGGTGTTTCTTGACGAACTGTTGCAATTTGGGTTTCAAGAGGCACAAGTTCCATGGCTTTGTTGCATAGTCCTTTTTTATTCACTGCAGGTTTATCATATGTGATTAGTCTCTCAGTCTGAACCTCTTGAATTGTGGCAAGGTTTGATCTTCTGCTACTTCTTGGGAGTCCACTGGGCCTACTACTTATTATTGGCCACATGATTATGGTTTTACCAGGTCGATTGATACAACTCTGTTCTCCTTTTTACCTGCAAGGGGCAGTAGTTCTACTGATCTTGATCCGCTGACAGCTAAGACAGGTACTGCTTTTCTGTAAGAAGGCCCAAATTCCTTTTTCACCGCGATCTTTTCTCTGACCAGATCCCCAATCTTTGGAATCCAGACAGGTCTTGCTGGGACAGGTGGTTTTTCTTCAGTGGCCGTTGGCCTTAGCTTTATTTTACTTAGACCTCTTCTTGTTTCATTTAAGTCCTGTAAAACAGCCAAAAGATCTTTGATATCAAAGGTTTTTTGTTCCGCCACTGAAGTCTGACAATCGAGGTCACTGATGATCATTCTAGTACCAAACAAAAGTTCATAAGGAGTGATTCCCCCCAGAGAATTTCTTGACTGATTATTAAGACTACGTTGGACACTTGTTAGATGTTTGACCCACCCGTCACCCGAACCTAATACCCTCGCTGTTATAGATTGCTTTATGTCAGGTTTATTTCTCTCCACTACCGCATTTCCCTCGGGATGGAATGGACTAGAGTACCGCAATGCAATGCCCAAGCTGGCCATGGCCTCCTTGTAAGCTTGAGAGCTAAACGCAGGACCCTGGTCAGAATGTAGCATGCCAATTGCGTATGTGCCGATAAAGACTTGCAAATCTTTTATAACAGTTCTGGCGTCATAATTATGGGATCACATTTTTCCTTCTGGGTGTCTGCGTATAGATGGCCTAATGGCCTAATGCTGTCTAATAGAGATGTCTGGGCAGGTGTCTGGTCCAATTCACAGCTGCGATCTCTGTTTCAGCCTGACAATTCATTGCAAAGTTGTAAATTTCCAAGGCCACCAGTATTGTGATTGCAATTCTATTAGAGATTTCAAGATCTCTTGGTGCCTCAGACCCATTCCCAGGTGTGCTTCTTGAATCAAGTAAGCTCTCCGGTTCGTGTTTGGAATTACTCTGTCCCCCACTCCAGGGATTCGAGCAAACGGAACAGAGTTCGCATCAATTATGTATATATTTCCGAGTGGATAATTTAGAGGTAACGCCGCATAGTTGCCTTCCATTGAGGCTTTTACTGCTAGTAGCGTTTCTCCATCTATTTGTTTTTTAGAACGCTTTTTTGTAGCTACGGAAGCCGGTTTGACAGCTGCCGCTGTGGCTCTGTTAGCCAATAAATTCACTGCAACGTGAACGCCATCACGTTGAAGACTCTGCGTATGTATCACGTGAGTCTTTAGTAGTTCTTTTTGTAAAAGAACTACTTGTTCCCAAAGTTTTTTATACTTTATTGTGGCACCTGTCTCATCTTTGTATTCGTTATTAATCCAGGTCTGCATGTCATTATTGTACGACTGGACGCAGTAATGCGAATCGCACACTATTAGTGTGGGGAATTCACGATCGGCATTTTCAAGCGCCATCTTTAAAGATTGTAGTGTAGTTCCTATTTTCCCAATAGGCTCTGCGCATTGGAATAGTACCTACAGCAGTAAAGGCCTAGACCAGACGTTAACTAGGTCTACTACTGTCGATACTAGACTTAATTTTTGGGTTTGCCAGCTAAGCTCAGAGTTCGCTAGAAACTTTCTCGAATGTTCAAGGAAGGATTAACTCCCCTGATTAGACAAGAAGGGATTTCGTTTCTGACAACCATAGAACATGACAACTTTGCTCTCCCCTAATCAAGAGTCAATCTCAAGAGTCGTGTGAGCACAAGGCAATTATTTTACTCAGTCAGTACGTGCATTCTTAGTCTCATCAGAATGTAGAGAAAAGGAAGAGACGGGCGTGTTCAATAAAAGGTGTTATTTATTGATCAGTCTCTTTTCTCGTACAAGAGAGATGGATCGATATTATTGCAATACTTATTGTTAAGTAAAGTGCATACATTAGAAGCAATAGTATAAAATAATACTGTAAAAACATTGATATGGTTTCTGAGCCATATGATGTTTAAAATGATTAAAATATATTTACATACACATATACATTTGACTAAACGTACTCAACTGGTGTTTCTAAATACGCCTACCCCGTGTACCTGACCTAAGTCTAATGCGTGGGCGGGAATAGAAAGTTACAGTTTAAGTTAAGTTTGTTTTTGCCAAGTGAATAACTAAAGAATTCTCTGTGAGGGGTTATTCAGTTCTGTACCTGGAATTTAGGATGAATGAGGAATGGTATCTCTTTCTCTGCTCTCGATATTCCAGGCTGCCTGCGAGGGCTACCCGGAAGCGCCGGTGCTGGGTCTCTCGGCTTGAGATAGCAGCGCGTCTCTCAGCGCGTCAGGAAGGCGGGGCTGTTGCCTGCGGGGTCTGCTTCTGCTCTCGGCTTCGGCAAGTATGGCTGCTCCGTCTTGTCACCACGCGTGTGTTTGCATAGGGCAAGGTCGGCAATATTTATACCTTAAAGGTGCCGGGATTGACGTAAGGATGGACATAGGTACGTCAATAAAGATGTCATACGACTTGCTCGTTAGCACATTCTTTACTAAAGTTCTCTGTGAAATCAAAACAATGGCCGCACGGATTATCCAGGTTGTCATAGGTTTGATTTGTTATGAGAACGTCGTATGCCTTATCAGGGGCTGGAGGAATGTCGCTTGTCTAATTAGATCTCAAGCGTTATGACCTAATCAGATAACACGTTCCTGTGCCGTAGTGTGACTGCGTCAGATAACGGTATCTGCATCATGGGGGTTTTCTTGCCTCATGGGCTGACTGTTAGTTAACTAGCTAGGTAGTTTAACCAGAATAGGGTCAGGAATAGGGGGATCGATTCAGAACCTATAGAAATACACGACACCCACTCCACGCTAACTATGGTCATATCTACTAATCTATGCATAGTATAACATAGTACAACATACTATAGAGTATAGTGTATACCTTACCACCCCAAAATACATAAATGCATTTTGAAATTTTCAAATATACTGAAAAATTGCAGTCATATATTGTATGCACTTAAGCTATGAATTAAATGCAAAAGTAAGCACGCATTTTATGCATTATTGCTTGTTGGTATATGAGAAATACACATGAAATGGCTCTTAATATGGCTATACAGAAAGAAAAGTCGAAACCATTTCATCACATAATATATTTTGTGAACATACCAGCGGGCAGCTAAAGTCTATATAAAGTATCTAAAAATAGAAATCTTAGTTCTCTAGGAATAGTTTCTTACTTTAAGCAGAAGATCAGTGTCCCGTGGAAAAAATATATAGAAAAATATTTTAAGGGCTTGCTGAAAAAGGTTGCTGTCCGTGAACTGGATTGTAATTGTTCATGTGACTTTATTTTTAAAGTTGAAGGCCGAATTCAGGGAACGCCGTGTGCGAGTTTACTCAAAAGTCTCTATTTCTGTTCCGGAGAGAACATCATATCATTCAGGCTTTCGAAAAAACTGTCAACAGCTTCATGGGAAAGTTCCTCTAAGTCGGAAATAGGGGTAACCATGCATTCGTGCGCATGATTGTCTCCATTGACATTCTGATTTGCATTGCTGACAGAAGGTCGTACCTGTTCGATGCTGCTTTCATCTTGAACTTCACTACTCTTCAATCGCAGTGGTGAAGATTCCAGGAATGCCGTCATCAGAATTGGCAGCCTTTGAGGGCAGCACAGTGCGTGAACCTTGGTAGGAACCAACAGTGTATCTGCATCCACCGGCGCATCCGATTGTAGCGTCAGACAGGTGTCTAACACGCATTCTTCTCCGCATAGCAGACACCTTAGCACAGGTAAAACACACCTTTGCCACATTGGTCGAAATGATAGAAACCAAGTCATGTTTAGGTCTCTAAGCCGGGAGAGTCCCAGGATTTTTGATATCCGGTCCCGGTATCCAATGGCTAGGATCGTATCTTCCATTGTCGCGAGAGTTTGATCTGTGACATGGGTTGCCATAACGAAAAATAAGGACCAGGAATAGGATTCCTGCAATTAGTCCTAGGATCAGGGGAAGTCCGCCAAAAATCGAATGGACGAAATCTGGAAAAATACCCAGTATGGCTTTGAATGGTGTTAATGCCATCGAAAATACTGTCTTAAATACCTTTGAGACCCCAGTGGTATCAGAAATATTTAAGATTTCGCTCAGGATTTCTGCGAAATGTACGGGGGAATTAGTTGATAATAATGTATGTATCTCTGCAGTCGTCCTTGCGACTTGTAGATCATACGTTTCTTTAGATGACGTGAGCCTTGTAGGCGTCTGAAGAAGCACTGTTTTCATTCTGCTTAAAGTATCTATTCGAATAGAAGTAATTTTCAAACTGGGCCATGCCCTCGCCTCCCTGTCTGGAAAGGAGCTGGGGAACAAAGAACGTCCACAGCACTTGACCTTCGCCGTCGTAGTGACGAGATAAGGAGTCCCGGGCATAAGACTACAACATCTGCGGTCTACAATAAGAATGTAACTCCCATTATAGAGTCTTTGAAAGAATGGTTCTATTTCAGTTGCAGGTGCGCCTTGCTGGTGACATGAAAGGTTGTATGAATTCCCTTCACAGGCTCCGTGCAAACTAATACCGTTACACAGAAGCGTGCCGCTTAGCGACATAGCACAATTGTTGCCACTAAGAAACACTTTCTGTCCTTTGTTACTGACACATGCATGTGAATAGGGCAGGTTCCAAGTTGTTTTAAGGTACCCCTTTCCCAATTTCTCGTACATGCCAGCCTGTATATATTTTTGGCAGTATTGAAACCTGAAGGTTGAGATTGGAATATTTATGATTCCGTGGATTATCCATTCACTGACAAGTCGTTCTGACATTGTCATTGGTAATCTTTCTAGTTTTTCAATGCTCAAGATTGTATAATCAGCACCCTTCTGCGCCATACCGATTTGTCTATCAGTAAGGTTAAAGATTTGTAATAGTGACGTTGTGTTGATTAAACGCCAAGGCACATAGCCTGAACGCAGATTTTGTAACGTCCAGCCAAGCTGTACAATAGAACGCAATTGTGACTGTCCATGTTGTAATAACAGTAAGTCTTGCGATAATATATCGATTGCTGAAGACACAATGCTGTCCAATGAAAAAATTCTGGAGGACAGAGTCATTAACCCATTGTACACTACAGAAAGTGATTTTTCCAAATTAATACGATCAATTTCACGTATTCTCTCTGCTGTCTCAATTTGAGTAACCTTCCAGGCCTCATTGTATGCTGCATATACAGAGGCTGCTATGAAACGCTTATGACGCTGTTTGCGTGGTCCCAGTATGAAATCACGCAAGTCAGCACCATCAGTAAGTAAAGTTAGGTGTTGCTTAATTTCAGGCAGTGTGGAAGTTTGTAGCCATTGAAGGCATAATTTCCCCACACTGTAGGTTGTTATTATCCCTGGGTGATGTCTTTGAGGATATCTAGGGTCTGGCCTGGTCATTTTGAAACCCTGTGTTTTATTCAGGAATCTATCTTGACAGTTATTTGTATCTGTGGGCCAGATTAACCATTGTTTCCAATCAGGATGTGTTCTGTTTTTGTTTAATATATGGTTTACGTCTATCTCTTCATCTGTATCAGAGTTATTGCTAAACATTGTTGGCTTTGGAATAGACGGATTATTTAAATCTTTGATTTTGGCTAAGCCAAGACAGGTGGTTTGTTGAACAGTGTCATTTAAAAATATCATTTGTTCTGGGATCATGCAGGCTCTAAACAAAGCTTCTAAACCCTGTACTTGCCATTCTTTTGTACCCCAAACACTTTTCAAATCAACATTTTTGTCCCAATAATCAAATCCAAAAGTATTCATTTTTTCAAAGAACGAATCAGAATAAATCAATTTTGTGTTGGTTATCATGGTTTTCATCCCTGTCTTGTTTGACAATTTGTAATAAAATGTTTCAGCATTAGTTATGTTAAAACCTGAAAAATATGAATATTTGTCATAAACGGTTCTAGAGCTCCCTTTTGGAGGTGTAGCACAATGTTCCCATTGATTATAATTTAAAACATTTCTAGGTTGTGCAGATTTATGCAAGAAATGGTTACCATAATGGTTATAGCAATACATACTATCATAATTTGTAGAACCCTGCAAATAATCATGTTTTGTAAATTTAGCAGACATTACTAAGTCAGACATCATATTATTTATACTTTCAAAGTCCCAATCATCAGCAAATGAGTTTGGTTTTGCAAAATCACTCAAGGAGATCTTGATTTGGTGTGGATATTTCAGGATCTCGACCGGACCATAAATTTCATAGTCAGTGTTGTCCCAGGCTACCCCACCAGGTATTGGAATTGCTGTGAAGTTGGCTGAAGAAAGTTCTGAAGAAAGTTCTCGTTTCTTGACGTGTGAAGATGTGTGTGGTTTGAGGACCAAGTTGATGTTCTGACTTGCTGTGTCCATTTTAGCATATTTTCCCTCAATGAAGCGTCCCAAGGTAAATACCATGATGAGCCAAAGTATGAGGATAAATGCACCAAAACCCACCCAAAATTCAATCCATGGAGAAACCAGATGTTTCTTTCAGTTGTTTCAAAAGTTCCTTAGCTTTGTCTTTAAAGGATTTTGATGATGGCTGTGTCTTTTGTTCACTGAAGCCGTCAGAGGAATCATCGAAGTTGATGAAGTAACCAGATGCAGTTCTGTCAATTGTTCCAATTGGTTCAGGATTTTTGTTTTTTGCATTTTCACTTGGTACTTCAGTATAGATTGGTGTCTCTCTGCTAAATGTCTTTATTTGGGTTTTCAGAGGTCTTAGTTCTATTGCATTGTTGCATAGTCCTTGTTGTTCTTCTGTAGGCGTTTCGAATGTGATGAGCCTCTTTGATAGGACCTCTGTACTGGTAGCAAACCTTGGTGTTCTGCTACTTATTGGGAGTCCACTTGGCCTACTGTTTGTTATCGGCCACATGTTGTGGTTTTACCAGGTCGATGGATACAACTCGGTTCTCCTTTTTTCCAGCAAGTGGCGGTAGTACAACTGATCTTGTCCCGTTGACAGACAAGACAGGAACTGCTTTTCTGTAAGAAGGCCCAAATTCCTTCTTTACCGCGATCTTCTCCCTGACTAGATCCCCGACTTTTGGAATCCAGACAGGTCTTGCTGGGACAGGTGGTGAATCTTCAGTGGTCGTTGGCTGTTGTTTCAACTGTATGTTGCTCAGGTCTTTTCTTGTTTTGTTTAAGTCCTGCAAAATAGCCAAACGGTCTTTGACATCAAAGGTTTTTTCTATTACCACTGAAGTCTGACTATCAAGGTCAGAGATCAACATCCTAGTTCCGAATAATAATTCGTACGGACTGAATCCCTTCAGAGAATTTCTTGGCAAGTTATTTAGACTACGTTGGACACTTATTAGATGTTTGACCCACCCAGCTCCCGAACCTAATATCCTTTCTATTATAGATTGCTTTCTGCCTTGGTTTTTTCTTTACACCGTCCCATACCCTCAGGAAGGAAGTGAGAAGATTCCCGCTGGGCTGTGCTCATTTGGCCATGTTTCCCCCCCAGGCTGGTTTGCTTGAGTGAAAGAAATGGTCGAACGTAGCATGCTCTTAGCGTATATGCCATTTAGACTCGCAAATCTTGTATAACAGTCCGGACGTCAGCCGAGTGCTGTGGATCTACATTATAAGTGGAACTAGCCTGTATATGTTAATCGCAAGCCATTCTTTTTGCTGGTAATATTATCTGCCTTGATACGACGAGGTATTAAACTGCTTCTCTCCCCACTGCGATCTCTGTTGCAGTTTGGGCAGTTTTTTACAAACATGGTGTAGTGCAGGCTCATGCCTGGCCACCAGTACCGTGATTGTAATTCTTCCAGAGAATCTTTTAATTTAAGGTGTCTGTGACCCTCGCCCATGTGTGCGTCTGCGATTAACAAGTTTCTCCTGTCCATGTTTGGAATCACTCTATCCCCCACTCCAGGGATTCGAGCAAAAGGGACGGAGTTTGCATCGATTATGTATGTATAATTGAGTGGATAATTGATCGGTAACGCTGAGCAGTTGCCTTTTGATGACGTTTTCACCGCCAGCAATGTTTCGCCGTCAATGTATTTTAATGTACGCTTTTTTCGATCTACGGGAGCCTGTTTACTGGCTGCCGCTGCGGCTGTTTCAGCCAATGAATTCCCTACAACGTGAACGCCATCACGCTGGTGACTCAGTGAGTGTGTCACGTGAGTCTTTGGTAGTTCTTTTTTCAAAAGAGCTACTTGTTCCCAGAGCAGTCTCTGCTTTATTGGTGCATCTGTGTCATCTTTGTAACCGTTCTGAATCCATGTCTGCAAATCCTTGTTATATGCTTTGACGCAGTAATATGAATCTGACACTATAAGTGTCGGGAATTCGCGATCCGCATTATCTAGCGCCATTTTCAAAGCTAATATTTCAGTTTGTTGTTCTGAATTGGTTTCTACTGAGTGTGTCTTTGTTAATAGAGGTCTTAGTTTACCTCCGCGCCACACTTCTTTTGTAATCTCACATGTGGGGTTGTATGCTTGTTCTCCCCAAACGGAGGGTTGAGCATGTCCGTCTGTATAGATTACACAGGCGTAATGTCGTAGAGGTAGAATGTCGATTGGCAGAGGATACGTCTTTTCATATTTTAGATTTTCCAATTCTTTCAGTTCTTAAAAGACTGTCAACCAGGCAATACTTGATAATTCATATCCTCCGTACTGGATTTTCAGATGGGCAATTCTGGATTTTTTGAAGTTGAATTTGTAACCCTCTGCAGCGAAACCAAGTATTATGGTGTTCACTCTTTTCAAGTGAGTTTCCAAGTCATCATCTGTTAAGTAAATGTCATCGACATAAGATAATGCTTCATCATCATATAGTTGTAGTAATTCTGTTACTCTCGCTGAGAATACCCCCGGGCTGTTCTTGTACCCCTGGGCTAACCGACAGAATTGTTTTTGAGTGCCATTTACTGAGAAAGCTGTTAAATATCTGCTCTCTGGTGCTATGTTTTGACAAAAGAAGCCATTGGAGATGTCCAAGGTTGTTTTGTATTTTTTGCGCACTATGTTATTCATTAGTGCAGCACTGTGTGAGTTTTGCACTGCAAAGGTTTTGCAACATGTGTTAAGGTGTCGGTAATCCAAAACTAGACGATATGAGTTGTCTGGTTTGGCGACCGGAAACAAAGGATTGTTCATTTGTGAGGTGCAAGTTTCAATCACCCCCTGGTATTCTAGCTGATCTAGTATTTCATTTACTTGTTTTTTAGCTTCTTGCTTAATTGGGTACTGCCTTTGTGCAGTTGGTTGTGATTTTAACTGGACCTTGTGAGGAGGAGAATCCTCATCCCATCCTACATGATTTTTATATAAAGCAGGTGCTAAGGCCACTGCCCACTTTCTAGCAAGTGTATATTTTGTATGAATCGGTATTTGATTCGAGAAGGCAGGCATAATTACTTCTTCGCCATGAGGGCACTCCCTGACAAACTCTGGTGGCCAGTCTTTTTCAGCTAGAAGGATGTCATAACCCTTTGAGAGGTTATCCCAAAATAGTCCCCTTATTTTCCTAGTCTTATCTCCCTCTATACGTAATGTTATCTCGTATATCTTGTGGGGCTTGCTAACTCTGGTGTCTGCAGTTTCCACTTGAAGGTATTCATTCGTGTCCACTGTCTCCAGATGATTCATAAGGACTTTGCGAGCTATGCTCACCTCTGCTGCGCTGTCTAGCATTGTCTGAGCCCACTCTCCGTTTTTCAGTTGTGTCCTCAGTATTCTTGGCATTGTTAACTACCTTGATACTGGCTACCTTCTTTTTTGGAAATTGTGATTTCTTTTTCAGTTGAGCAGGTTCCTTGTCTTTGGACTTGGCGTGCTCTTCTGATCGTCCTCTTCTTTCCGATTTCTGCGAGGAATTCTGAAAAGATTGAGAGGGACGTGTATCAATGTCTTGATATCTATCAGGTTTTTTAATATTATCCCTATTTCTAAGGTTATATCTATTCCCAGAGGGGTCACTCTGGGGTGACCTTTGTCTCGGGTTTGGAGATTTCTCTCTTCGCCTAGGAGACCTTCCTCTGGACTGGAATTTCTTTTCTTTAGGATTGGATTGTTTGTTTCCATCCCAGTTCTTTTTTGGTGAATTATTATTATTATTAAAAAATATTTTTTCTGGACTTGTAGTCAGTTGCGGTTTTACTGGTATTCCACCTAGACTATCTCTGCCTAGTTCTTCATAGGATTTTTCTATGATTCTGGCAATTTCAGCTGGTTGGTCTGCTATATCTGTCTCTTTTAACCTCTGGCGGATCGCCACGTTTGCTGCTTCACCTTTTATGTTGGCTAATAATATAGCCGAGACCTGCTTGAAGTCTTTCAGTAATTTCATACCAAGAGTTAAAGCAGGTTCTGGACCGTATTCATCTTGAATTTGTTTTAGCACATCTGGTATTACCGAAATGGATGGAACACCGTGCGTTTTTGTATAGATGGAAGCAAAGACTGTACCCCAAGTGTCACAGTCCTCAATGTGTGGTGCGATTCCCATTGGGAGACATATAGTCAGAATCCTGTGTTTTTCCAGCGGGGTGGTGTCAGGAAACACCGCCTCTATTTGGGTAATTTTCTGTGCCAACCAGAATGGTATCTGTTCCCGTTTAGCTGGAACTTTACCTAGGCAGGATTGGATGTTCTGTGGTGTAATTTTATTTGTGTTCCCCTGGTGAGGGGTCAGCTGTGGAAGTTTAATCGCTGGCTGAATTGTTGAAGTCCGCATTACATACTGAACTAATTGTCTATGAATTTTTAGTAATTGTTTTAGCTGTATTAACAGCTCTCCTGTAGACATTCCTTCGATGTCTGGGTGTGGTGTGTATCCGGCTAAGACCGGCCACGTTGCTCCTGGTCTACCTAAAGGACCGAGCCTTGTAATGTGATTGTTATGTATTAGGGCGCCATCAAATAAGAGCAAATGCTCTTGGAATTTGAGTGGTACTTCCACCTCCTCGAAAGGAGTGTACTCATTAGGAGGTTCCTCTACTTTGTAATAGTGGAAGTACTTTGTTACAGCATTTGCTGCTGGAAAATGTATCCATGTATAGTATACCTCTGTCTGCCGATATTCGTGTGCCTCAATTACGAATATGACTGTGCCACCTCTAGGTGTCAGTCCATTTTCTATAAGTTTTAAGGTTATAGATCTCCTTTTAATGACCGGAATGAGTATTATATCCGCGTCTGCTGCTTGCATGGTAGCATCAGCATCTGCTATTTCAGTAGCTAATCTAATTGCCTCTCTTTCTCCATCACTGTCTCCCATTTTACTGACAGGATGGTATTATGTTTGTTTGCAGATCAGGTTTCTTTATGGAAACAGAGATTAGATGCACAATATTCTGGAACTGTTTTATCCTTCAACGTTGACTAGACCAAGAACCATAGGAGTTCCCTCCTGCGAGGTTTTGGAGGATATAATAACCTTTCACCCACTCCAGACGTCTTTGGAGTATTTGGGAAAAGGGGTCTGAGTGAGAAAGCACGACTGAGTTACTCTAAATGTCTTACGTTAGTTTTATCGCCCTTTCCAAACGCGTTGGGCGCCATGTAGTGTAGTTCCTATTTTCCCAATAGGATCTGCGCATTGGAATAGTACCTACAGCAGTAAAGGCCTAGACCAGACGTTAACTAGGTCTACTACTGTCGATACTAGACTTAATTTTTGGGTTTGCCAGCTAAGCTCAGAGTTCGCTAGAAACTTTCTCGAATGTTCAAGGAAGGATTAACTCCCCTGATTAGACAAGAAGGGATTTAGTTTCTGACAACCATAGAACATGACAACTTTGCTCTCCCCTAATCAAGAGTCGTGTGAGCACAAGGCAATTATTTTACTCAGTCAGTACGTGCATTCTTAGTCTCATCAGAATGTAGAGAAAAGGAAGAGACGGGCGTGTTCAATAAAAGGTGTTATTTATTGATCAGTCTCTTTTCTCGTACAAGAGAGATGGATCGATATTATTGCAATACTTATTGTTAAGTAAAGTGCATACATTAGAAGCAATAGTATAAAATAATACTGTAAAAACATTGATATGGTTTCTGAGCCATATGATGTTTAAAATGATTAAAATATATTTACATACACATATACATTTGACTAAACGTACTCAACTGGTGTTTCTAAATACGCCTACCCCGTGTACCTGACCTAAGTCTAATGCGTGGGCGGGAATAGAAAGTTACAGTTTAAGTTAAGTTTGTTTTTGCCAAGTGAATAACTAAAGAATTGTCTGTGAGGGGTTATTCAGTTCTGTACCTGGAATTTAGGATGAATGAGGAATGGTATCTCTTTCTCTGCTCTCGATATTCCAGGCTGCCTGCGAGGGCTACCCGGAAGCGCCGGTGCTGGGTCTCTCGGCTTGAGATAGCAGCGCGTCTCTCAGCGCGTCAGGAAGGCGGGGCTGTTGCCTGCGGGGTCTGCTTCTGCTCTCGGCTTCGGCAAGTATGGCTGCTCCGTCTTGTCACCACGCGTGTGTTTGCATAGGGCAAGGTCGGCAATATTTATACCTTAAAGGTGCCGGGATTGACGTAAGGATGGACATAGGTACGTCAATAAAGATGTCATACGACTTGCTCGTTAGCACATTCTTTACTAAAGTTCTCTGTGAAATCAAAACAATGGCCGCACGGATTATCCAGGTTGTCATAGGTTTGATTTGTTATGAGAACGTCGTATGCCTTATCAGGGGCTGGAGGAATGTCGCTTGTCTAATTAGATCTCAAGCGTTATGACCTAATCAGATAACACGTTCCTGTGCCGTAGTGTGACTGCGTCAGATAACGGTATCTGCATCATGGGGGTTTTCTTGCCTCATGGGCTGACTGTTAGTTAACTAGCTAGGTAGTTTAACCAGAATAGGGTCAGGAATAGGGGGATCGATTCAGAACCTATAGAAATACACGACAAGATCTTATTTCAGCTCTCTGAGCTGTACAGTTTCTGAGTGATTCAGTTTTGGTGACCATCGGTCTGAATTTACCTAAGCGCCAGCGACCTTTAACAATCGCACATGCTGCATTGTAAACTTGTTTTTCCACGACGTAGTGTTGTGCAAAACTGTCCGTGTATATTACACATGAGTACTGTTCGAGAGGTAGAATTTCGATTGACCGAGGACATTCATGTTAGTATTCCAGATCTTCTAATTTTTTCATTTTTGGATCAAATGTGTGTCTCACATGTGTTGTAGCAGGATCATTTTCCCATTTTATCCATTTTGGATCTAAAGCTTTAGCATTCGGAATGCTTGGTCTTGTTACTGCCTCAAGGGCTGATACTGCTGTTAAAACAGATATGCTCTTCCCTTGGGCTAGGGCTCTTTCTTTTGCTACAGCAGTTTGAACCGCAGTTAGTATTTTTTCAGTAGAACTGAATTTCATTTCAGCTTGTGTGTACAAGTGTGATTCATAAGCTATTGGTACCGTTTCTCCCTCATTAGAGGTCAGGTATGTGAATCCGCATCTTCCTGGGATGACTCGGATTACAAGGTTGCGTTCGTTTGCGCGTGTTTGCAGTTTTGTTTTAGTTAACATGTCTGTTTGTAATGATCGTAAAATTTCTGTGTGTTTCTGAGTCCAAATAATTGGTCTGAAATCAGGTTTTATTAATTTGTAGAGTGGTTTAACCCTCTCTGCGTAATTTAGAATGTATGTTCTTCTGAAATTCAGGAAACCTAGAATTCTTCTCTAAGAAGTTGAATGCTAGGCTTTTGCCTTCACTTGATAACTCATATCCCAAAAATAGGACAGTGAGGTGGGCAATTCGTGACTTTTTAAAGTTGAATTTATATCCTTCAGCTGCGAACGCAAGTATAATGGTGTTCACTCTTTTCAAGTGTGTCTCCAAGTCATCGTCTGTAAGATAGATGTCATCGACATAAGATAATGCCTCATCATCATACATTTGTAGTAATTCTGTTACCCTGGCTGAAAACAATCCTGGGCTGTTCTTGAATCCCTGGGGAGACGACAAAATTGCTTTTGGGCACCCATACAGGAGAAAGCGGTCAAATACCTGCTTTCTGGTGCAATATATTGACAGAAGAAACCATTTGAAATATCTAATGTTGTTTTATATTTTTTGCGCACAATGTTATTCATTAGTGCTGCACTGTGTGAGTTTTGTACTGCAAATGTTTTGCAGCAGGAGTTTAGGTGTCTGTAGTCCAAAACTAGACGATATGAATCGTCTGGCTTGGAGACAGGAAACAAAGGATTGTTCATTTGTGAGCTGCATGTTTCAATCACCCCCTGATATTCAAGTTGATCTAAGATCTCCCTGACTTGTTTTTTAGCTTCTTGCTTAACAGGATACTGTCTCTGTGCAGTAGGTTAATTTTTTAACTGAATTTTATGGTGAGGAGAATCCTCATCCCACCCTACATGATTTTTATATAATGCAGGTGCTTGGGCCACTGCCTATTTTCTAGCATATGTGTATTTTTTATGATTTGGAATGTGATTTGAGAAGGCAGGCTTAATCATTTCTTCGCCAAGTGGGCACTCCCTGACAAACTGGTGGCCAGGCTTTCTCTGCTAGAAGGATATCATAGCCTTTTGATAGGTTCTCCCAAAAGAGACCTCTTATTTTCCTAGTTTTGTCCTCCTCTATACGTAATGTTATTTCATGTAATTTATGGGGTAGACTAACTCTGGTGTCTGCAGTTTCCACCTGAATGTATTCATTCATGTCCACTGTCCCCAGAAGATTCACCAGGATCTTGCGAGCTATGGTCACTTCTGCTGTGCTGTGTAGCATTGTCTGGGCCCATTCTCCGCTCTTGAGTTGTGTCCTCAGAATCCTCTGCATGTCTTATTTTAATACTGGCTACCTTCTTTTTTGGAAATTGTATTTTTTTACTTTGATGAGCTGGTTCCTTGTCTTTGGACTTGACGTGCTCTTCTTTATGTTCTGACCATCCTCTCCTTTCCGATTTCTGTGAGGAAGTCTGAAAAGATCGAGAGGGACGTGTATCATTATCTTGATATCTGTCAGGTTTTCTTAATTTATCCCTATCTCTAAGGTTGTATCTTTTTTCAGAGGGCTCCGGTTGTGGAGACTGGCCCCCCTGTTCTGGAGATCTATTTCTCCGTTGGGGAGACCTTCCTCTGGACTGAAACTGTTTTTCTCTGGGAGGGGTTTGTTTGTTACCCTCCCACTTCTTCTTTTGAGTAATGAGATTATTTTTAATAAAGGTTTTTTCAGGATTTTCAGTTAGTTGGGGTTTTAGTGGCTTCCCACCCAAACTATCTCTACCTAATTCTTCATAGGATTTTTCAATAATTCTGGCAAGTTCAAAAGGTTGTTCTGCTATATCTGTTTCTTTCAATTTTTGGCGGCAGGTTGTACCGTCAAGTGTCAATTGAACCAATTGTCTATATGCTTTTGTTAATTCTTTTACCTTAACTAAAAGTTCTCCGCTTGACATTTTTTCAATGTCAGGATGTGGTGTATAGCTGGCTAGAACCGGCCATATGGCTCCTGGTCTACCTAGTGGACCGAGCCTGATGAAGTGATTTTGATGTTTTAGGGAGCCATTAAACCAGAGCTGGTGCTCTTGGTATGTTAGTGTTATTTCAATGTCCTCGAAAGGAACGTATTCCGTTGGAGATTCCCCTACTTTGTAGTAGTGAAAATCGCGTGTCACAGCATGTGCTGCTGGAAAATGTATCCAGGAATAGAATACCTCTGTCTGCCGATATTCATGGGCCTCTACCACAAATATGACTGTACCACCTCTTGATGATACTCCATTTTCTATAAGTTTGTAAGTTACACTCTTCCTTACATTGACTGGTATTAGTATAGCCTCCGGATCATCTTGCCGGAGACTTGTGTCTTCCGCTAAGAGTTGAGCTGCTATTTTAGCTCTCTCCCTTTCGTCGTCACTTTCTGACATGTTTTCTGACACAAAGGTTTTGCAGAGCAAGTATCAAGGAAACAAAGATTAGGTCACAATATTTTGGAACACTGTATCCTTCAACGTTGACTAAACCAATAACTAATATATAGGATTCTCATCCCACTAAGTTTTGGCGGATACTAACCTTTCACCCACTCCAGACATCTATTGTAGTATTTACGGGAAAAAGGGGTCTGTGTGAAAAGCACGACTGAGTTACTCTAGTATCTAGTGTTAAATTATCGCCTTACCAAACGTTGAGCGCCATCTAGTGTAGTTCCTATATTCCCAATAGGCTCTGCGCATTGGAATATTATAAACGATAGTTTAGACGCAGGACTGAGGTCGACTAGGTCTCTATTGAATATGTTAGACTTAATTATGAATGCCAGCTAGCTCAGAAGTCACTAGAAACTTTCTCGAGTAAACAAGAAGGTGTTAACTTTCCTGAATAGACAAGAAGGTATTAGTTTCTGACAACTGCATAAACATGACAACTTTGCTCCCTCCAGAATAAGGAGTGTATCTCCAGAGTCGTGGGAACAATAGATAACTATTTTACTCAGTCAATCATGCATGCTTAGTTTCACCAGAAGCGCAGAAAAATAGAGAGACGGGCGTTTTCAATAAAAGTGGTTATTTATTGAACAGTCTTCTTTCTCATGCAAGAGAAGTGAGTTGCCACAATTGCAATACTTGTCATAAAGTAAAGTGCGTACAGTAAAAGGAGTATTATGAAATAATACTGTAAAAGCATGGTACGGTTTCTAAGCCATACCGTGTTTAGAATAGATAAAATATATACATATATAAAATCATTGACTAAACGTACTCAACTGGTGCTTCTAAGATATGCCTACCCTGGTGTACCTAACCTAAGCCTAGTACGTGGGAAGGAGTAAGTGAGCTATAGTTTGAGTTAAGATAGTTTTGCCAAGAATCTGAATCAAGAATTCTCTAAGGGTCTAATCAGCTCCATTCCTTGTTTGTAGAATGAAGGAGGTCTTGTATCTCGTTCTCAGGACTCGATGTCCCAGCAACCCGCAAGGGTGACTGGAAACACTGGAGCTGGATTTCTCGGCAGGAGAAAAGACAGCGTCTCTCTCAGTGTGTCAATGGGAGGGTCGGCTTCCTTCCGCACTTGCCTCAGAAGTGCGTCGGGCAAGTAGATAGCTGATCTGCTCCAAACCGCCGTGTGTTTTGCTAGGGCAGCTGTTGGTATAGTTATACCTGGAAGGTGCCGAGTTTGACGTAAGGTTAGACATAAGACGTCACTAAGAACTCGCAGTTCTTTTTAAGACTCCAAGAGTTCTAGGACAAATCAATACAGAAGCAGGGGGAATTCCCGGGCTGCTGGAGGCTTGGTTTGTTTAAGAACACGTTGTGCTTTCTCGGAGTCTATGGGAGTAGCCTCGCCGTATTTGGACTGCATTGGCTATGACTAAATATGGATATGATTCTTATGCCTTTCTATGGATCTGATTTGTTATAACCACATAAGGGCATAAATCGGGAATATTTGAATAGGGTCCTAGATACGTTCACAACAAGATGATCATGTGGAAGATGTCATCAGTGATGTCATCAGTGATGTCATTTGAAATGTCATGAGTGATGTCAGGAGTAATGTCATTGAGCATGTCAGGAGTGATGCAATATGTGACGTCATCAGCAGTGCATTGCGGGGGCACAAGTCATAGTTAGCTCTACTAACTACAACAACCAAACTTCTCTGGTTCTATACGAGTGAAATGTCCAACTAACTCTAATGTCCCTGAAACCTATGTTATTTTCGGTGAATTTCTAAGGTTTTTTAAATGCTAATTTCTAACTATAATGTCCCGGAAACCTATGGCTTTTTCAGTGAATTTCAAAGGTTTTTTAAATACTAATTTCTAACTATAACATAGCAGTCGCGTTTGCAGAGTGGTGGAGAAAGTTGAGCGTAGCCTCCGAAAACCTCTTATCAATCCCACTGTGTGGGATTTAATAGAGGTAACAGGAGGGGTAGTTGGCCCACGACGTCAACCTTAGGGGCAACTACCCCTCGTATTACCTCCAGTAAGTCCAACTCAGCAGGATTTCTAACTTCTAATACCAGGCCATGCCCCCCTCCATGCAGCACTCCACAAATGCATCCCCCTGGTGCCTTGTAAGTTATGGAATTGATTCCCCTTGAATACTGGGGGTCACTAGGAGCCAACTAGTCCACCAGGGACCTCAGAGGAAGCACCACAGAGCTGGATTGCAAAGAGGTGGTCCGAGGCCAGCCCTCCCCACTTTTTACACCACTCTGACAATTGCGGCTCCTGGTGCAATGCTGCTCTGAGGATGAAGTCCACTCGTGTCCTGAGGTCCTCAGGACACAAGAGGACCTCATCGCCCCACCAGCAGTGCACCAAGAGGCACGTATGCAGAGTGGTGAAAAAAGGGACCAAGGTGCCTGCGAGGGTGCTGGCTGCAAAATGTGCACAGGCACTGGTTGAAAGGACGGTAATGCACTGTGTCTAGTAAATACACTTCACTTTCTAATTGACTTGTCAAAGAAAGGGAGGTTTTAGTAGTAGCCTTGGTTTAACACTGGATGTGCCTGCAGTGCAGCAGAAGGACAAAAAGTTATAAACTGTAGAACACACGAGAACAAGAAATAGTCGCAATAACTGTAGCTAAAGTACTATACAAAGGCAAGGGCTACTGCAGACCATGTTCTGCAGGTAACTGGACCACAGTCAAGGGGTAGGACAGGCACAGATGCCTACACAAACGACATCTCAGGACTCAGTAAACATGGATCAGACCCTCTCCTCTAGCTTCTCTTACTGAAGATAATATTGGAAGCAGAGGCTTCCTTGCTGATTGCCAACCCTAAGTATAACTTTTCGTTCAAGCTTCTTTCTCTACTGCCATGTGGCATCCTTCTCACAAATCCAAATATTGCACATGAGAAATTATTTAAATGGTAAATGGTGAAGTTCAGCAATTAATTAATCCAATTAGATTTATCTCCAAACTGGGAGGCACTTCTCTGAGATTAGCCACTATCCAGAATCCATACTGTAACGTTATCCTGAGTTTCGATTGTCCCCAAAAATTAATTTGACCTCACATAAAATATAGCTTAAGCACTTTTCTTGTTGAGCCAGATGAGGTCAGATTCACGGAAGTAGCAATATATCAGCTATTTGCTTTGACAATTACTTTTATAGAGCCATTATATTTATAAAATATACTTGATTGATTAAGTTACTGTAAATTTGTTTTCTCTAGAATAATAGAGATCGAGGTTTGTAACAGGAAGAGTGAGGGCATTAGAAGTATAGAAATCTTCCCATATTCAGAGGTCTCTGTGTGACCAAAAGGAAGTAAAATAAGTTAGCTCCTTAGGATGAAATCACATGCTAATGATGCCTTTTGCCGCACTTGCTGCTAATGCAGGAATGTGTTTTATATGCATGTCTGATAGGCACTGATGCCCTGTAGTCTATATAGTTGGTATGTAGAACACAATTACATTTTTTTTCCTTTCTTTCTATGCTCATTAGCAGACAATTCATTTTAGCTAGACAAAACAAAATGAGCTCCTCTGCACCTCTGCCACAATTTGATAAGAACAGTATTTTATTATATGAACAATTTCCATGCTACAGTTATTTGAGAGGACTGTTTCCATGCAGGGATTATCATGGGAACACTGCGAACAGTGGCTGAGATGCAAAACTGCTGACTCTGACCTCCATCCTGCGGCAGAAGTTAACCTGTGCACCATGGCCCGCTTCCTGCCACTTAAGACCAATATATGGGAGTTAGGCTATCCCAATTCGTCTGGCAGAGTGGTACTCCCACTGTGCTCTGTTTAGTATAGTATTAGAAACAGATAAGAGTAAGCACACATTAGCAACAACTGCCTTGGTTTATGCATTCATATTGTTTACCATTCTTCTAATGCTGATTACATTAACATGTCTCAACTTCCTCATAATCACAGCTCATGCTTGTTATGCAAGAATGCATTAATTTCAATAAATATTTGAAAAATAATTGTTTTATCTTTCTTGTGTTTGCCTTGGGCATGCAAGTGTGACCAAAACAAAGGGTTACATCTGTTTTCACGGATTCCTTGAGAATCAGGGTAATGTTTGAAAATACTAATAACATCTGTTACCCTGGTCAGTTTAGGGGTTGGATGTTGTACTGTGAGATAGCCGCCAACACTCACTGATGTTATAGTGGACTAAGGACCTCATTTACTACTTTTTGGCATAGGGGAGAGCTGCAAGTCTCCAAAAGGAAAGGGCAAGAATGTGCCGTATTAATGAACTATGGCTCATTCCGTGGCTCTCTGCCTGCACACAAATTAGAGTCTAGTGCCAGTGCAGGCACTCTTGGTCCATGGTGCAATGGTGTCTGTGTAGTACTGAAAGGAACAGCTTCCTGCACAAAATCAATGGAGGGGTTATCCCTTTCTCCTTTTTACACCTCCCCTGGGGAGGTGCACAGTTTTGACGAATTCTGAGGTTTACAGATCTTTGTACATTTTGAGAATGTGTCAAACCCCATGGGTGTTGCATGGAAAAACCCACAGCAGTGCCCATGGAATGCATCCTTGACACAGAGCAGGGAAATGCAGTGCTTTGCTCTACCTTGCCTTACTCCATATCTATGAGGGCATTACAAAGTCACGCAGGTTGGCTGTGTGTCACCTCATAGTTATGACTGAGCGGCCTGCGCCACTGGAGCATCATAAAAAAAGATGCTCTGGTGGCATAGACCTCTTGTAAAGGAGGCCCTAGGCCTATATACTAAGAAGTTTGTGTTGGTCAAATACATAGTTCTGTTATATTTGAAGGAACAGTATTACAGTGGCAGCATTGGACACTTCCATGGGGAATTTCTTTGCTTTCATTAAACTGTGAAATTTTTTACATTTTCCTGCAAGTGTCATTTTGATTACACTGAGATGTGAAAGGCACCAGAAAGAACCTTTAATGAATGCCAATCATAATTAGTCAAATTTTCTCTGCAAGGTAATATCCTCAAGGGTAAGCACAGGTTTTTTAGTGAATTTCATATAAATAAGGAAACATATAAATATGGGAAGACATTTAGATTATCCACACCTATAAAGTTTTCTGATAAGCTTATCCTCAGGGTAATTTGTTCATCAGAATATTTGATAATAGATTTCCTTTTTGAAATTTTATGCCATTTTAATAGAAGCATTTTAAACATAACCCCCTACTGACAGCCCATTAAGTTTAATATAGCTTTTTTTACTGTACAAGACACAAAGACTATACTTTGGATGCAGTATTATAAAATAGTTTATACATCATTACTATTAAGTGACTCCTACTTGCCTTTTTTCCAGGCCTGTGCGAAGTATACATTTAATAGTTTATTGTCATACACAATGTAAATGTATGAAGCAGTCCATTCCATGTACAGTGAGTTTTATATGGTTAAAATGGAAATTTGTCATTTTCATTTTCTTGGAAAAAATCAGGAATACTGCTAGGAACAAAATGTACAATACAGTGCATTCCTGCCTTTTACCCTGAGCCCTTTTGGCATCCTTTCACCAATGCAGGCACTCTTGCACCATGGTGCAATGGTGCTCGCCTGGAATTCTAATATTTACTTCCAAACCTTCGGCAAGACTGAAGCTTGACACATAAGGAATACACAGGTCACCTTGAGGAAGCACAAATATGACAACAACAGGAGGCAGCTATGATTTGTTTAAATGAACCGGTTTGTCAAGTCTTATGACAATTGTAATCAATACAATGACTCTTCATTTTGATTATTTCTGTGAACTCATGTTACTGTTCCTCATTAGAGATCGATATGCTGACAGACAGTTTCCCCTCACTTTAGAAGACTATGTGTGACATCATGTAGATTCTAAGTATTTACATCTTAATTAGACAAAATAAAGCTACATCTTATGCAATGTCTTTCCCTAAACTCTGTCAATCAGCATTTGTCTAATTTGTATAGGACAGTAAGGACTACCATCTTTAACCAGGTACATCTTCTTTAAAAAGAAACATGCGTTGGCTTTATGGGATGAAAAATGTTACTATTCTAAGAGCATTTAAGTATAGCACAGAATGAACTGTCAAGCACATATGTGATAGAATATATGAAAATAATAAATTGGATTATCAATATAATACATGCATTTTGTGAGACATGGAATGTGTTGATATTGGTACCTTCAAATAAATACATTTGCATAACATAGGATTAAAGAAAGCTTATGCTTTAGCTAGACCACTTAAGTAGCTGTAATATTTTAAGGTGCATTTTTAAATCTCGTTTACACTTTAAACAATCCTCTTGTTTACCTCTCTAGGCAGAGAGCATTGTCAACTGCTAATGCCCTGTTCAGCGTACAATAATGCTTATTTAGTATTAATCTATTAAGCTGTGAAATATTTGTCCTAGAAACCATCAACATTTCACATCATCTGAAAACCTTCTGTTTCTTCCAAGTCTCTTTTCAGTTGTACCTGGATGACACAGGAACAACAAAGATATTCACCTATGAACTCCTTCCCCCCTTTTCATTGTCCACTCAAGTAGAAAGTGGGACATAACTTCAGGAAGCTCATGGAATAGTGCAATGAATATAATAACAAATAAAACAATTGGAAATGAAGCTCTGTCACAAATGTGAGATAGGTAGTATTCTAAAAAGATCACTAGTCAACTGTGTCACCAATAACCACCATTTGTTTGTTTATTCTTTACTAATTATGTGCTCTGACTATCTGTTTCATCGGGAAAAGTAAAAGTCCAATCTGTGCTGGCAACAAAACCACCTGCACAAGTGGATATTCCTTTATGTTCCTTTGTGAACAAGCCAGTTCGAACTTCTCACGCACACATACAAAGCCCTACACAACACAGGACCAGAATACCTGAACAAACGCATACACTTTCACCAACCCACCAGACATCTACACTCTACTTGACTCTCACTCGCGTACATTCCCCGCACCCGAAAAAGGAAACCAGGAGGTTGCTTTTTCATTTACATTGGCACCTAAGACATGGATTGACCGTGCTGAACACATCCTAAACTTTCTAGGAGGTACATCACTTCTTGAGCTCTACAAGATGCTGAAGACCTTACAATTCATATCCGCACCATGATGTCCACAATCCTGCACACTTGCCAAAGCACCTGGATACCCTTTCAGGTGAATAGTTGTCTATACAAATCAATATAACATAACTGATTACTCTACCGAGGTTGTTAAAACTTTATCTGGAAGCTCATCTATCAGCACGGTCAGCAGACTACCTCAATTTCCCTCCTCTGACAGAGAACTGTTTACCAAGGTTTGAGATCAACCTCCTTCCTGGCAGGAATCTTCTCATCTAGAAGGCAAAAGGTAATATTGCCTTATGAGTTTGGAATACATCTTAGCAGCAATGTTTGAAAATCAGAATCAAGGGAAAGTTTGGATTCACATAGCTGCTCTAAGAGGGCAGTACCTAAAGCCTCAAGTAGGAGGCAGAGAATGGCGACACGGAGGCTGAGATTATGCGTTATTCGTTTAATGCAGTCCAAGCAGCCGCTTACATCACAATATTAAAAGGTTCCAGACCAGAACAATAGCAACACATGAAAGGCATGAGCCATCAACAATCTGCCTCTTTTAAATGTGGAGGAAAATAGGTTCATGAAACTTAAAACATCAATATGATCTTCTGATGTACAGGATGAAGGAGAAGGAATAACGAAGGTAAAACCAAAGGCCAGACAACACGCAGTTAAGGAGCATTACCTGAAAAGAGAAAGAAGTAAATATCTCTTGAATGTAAAAAGTAGTGTAAAGCTTATCACGCTAAAAGAACAAGAGCTAAAACAAGTACTGTTAATAAAAAGTACAGTAATAAACTGTAACAAAACCAGCATTACATCATTCTAAGACCACCATGGGGTGGGATGAGAGGGATAATGTCAGCCTCGTGTCTTTAATAAAATCCAGATTCTCTAGTCATGGTAATATGAGAATCGCCATTTAATTCCAAGAACGGAGGCTACATTATGCATGTTGGTAGCTTTGTAAAACATCATCAGGCATATTTTCAATAGGTTTGCAATAATGACGTGCAAATGTGCCAACATTTGACCAGTCAGCTGCTTAGAGAATGTCGTCCAACTTACCTCCAGACCAGAGAGATTTACTGGCCATAGCACTTCTAAGGGAGTGAGCTTGACATGTATTTAAGGGAATACCTGCTAAACTCATAACAGTCTTAACCCATCTAGCAATAGAGGTCGGGTTATGCCTTTGTGGGGTATAACAAAGGATATAAGTAATTGGTTAACATCCTGAGGGTGAAGAGCAAACATTCTGCGATCATACTCTCTCATGCAGTCCACAACGCAAAGTTGTAGACATAAATCAAAACGTGGGTTAAAGATTGACATAGTCTTTGTTCTTCTATAAATCTCAAATTTGACTCCATACATGTAATACGATCTATTCTTAATCTCCAGGGTTTTGACATCAGAGACCCTTCTGCATGAGATTAGGCATAGTAGAGTAGCCAGCTTAATTGAAAGGTTTTTTCTATTGAGGACAGTATTAACAGGCCAGTTATTGAAAAGATCAAGGATCAGTTTGACATTCCAAAGACTTTCATATTAAGGTTTAGGAGGTCTTCTTAAACTAATGCTTTTCATCCCTCTACAAACAATGACATTTTTACCCACCATTTTACCATTGACAAGGACATGACCAGCAGAAATAGTCGATCTATAGCAATTGATAGTTCTATAACTGAGGCCTTTATCAAATTGTTCAATAAGGAAGTTAACTATGTCTACAATAGGTGCTTCCAAGGAATCCATGTTCCTTTCCAGGCACCAACGTACCCAGATTCTTCATATGTTGTTATAGCTGTAGTGAGTGCCTGGGGCCCAAGACTCTGAGGAGAGTTGCAGCCGGCCATGAAAATCCTAAGATTTAATTGGATTTCCTGACTCTCTCCAGCCAAGAAGGGTTAACATCCCATTCTGAAATAGGGGCTGAACTCCTCTGTCTACGTCTGCAAGAAGATTCTCTAGGGTAGGATTTAAGAAGGGGGGGCTGCAAGCTAGTTATAGAGTGGTGGGGAACCATGCTTGGGATGGCCAAAAGGGAGTTATTAGGACAAGGAAGCACTGATTCTGTATCACCATCTGAAGAACTCTCTGAATCATGGCAAGGGAGGGAATGCATACACCTTGGCTCCAGTCCAACATTGTAGTAAGGTGTTGACTGCTAGAGCACCCAGGTCGGGCATCCAGCTGAAGTTGCTCTCCAGTTGAAAGGTTAGTCTGCTCGCAAATAAGTCTATCTCTAGAGGGCACCAGATCTTGTTTAGGGTAGTAAACACGGAAACGTTCAGTTTCCAATAGCTGTGATCTAACAGGAATCTTGAGTTCCAGTCTGCAGAGATGTTCGAGTTCCCCGGAAGGTATTCCGCTTTGAGAGCGATCTTCTGTTCCAGACAGAACATCCAAAGTTTCTTTTCTAGATTCGAGAGGTCCGCAGATTTGGTGCCTCCCAGACGATTTATATAGGCTACCGCAGACATGTTGTCCATCTTTAGACTGGCTGACCTCCCCTGGAGAGAGTGTTTGAAGCTCATGAGGGCATAAAGCCCAGCTTTTAGTTCTAAATATTTTATGTGGTGAGATGATTCCTCTTGTGACCAGATACCACCAGTGTTTTGATTGAGAAGGCAAGCTCCCCAGCCATAAAGGCTCGCATTTGATTCTAAAATAAACTCTGGTTTTGAACCAAAGATTGCTTTTTTGTTCCATGGGTCTAGGTTCTCGAGCCACCAGGCTAGTTCCGATTTGGCTTCTTGATCCATACGGATCCGATCTTGGTACCAGAGGCCAGGTCTTAGGGCTCTGGCCTTTTCCCTTTGGAGGGCCCAATCATTGAGGGGACTGGGAAAGATGGCTTGGATGGAGGAGGAGAGGAGACCCAGAAGTCTAGCTAGCTCTCTCAGAGATAATTCTTGATATTTCAGGAGGTGTCTTATTTCCTTTCTGATTTTGGTAATCTTTTTGGAAGGTAGTAAAAGGAGACATTTCAATGTGTCTACTGTGAAACCTAGGAACTCCAGATATCTGGAAGGGGTCAGAATAGATTTTTCTTTGTTTATGATGAATCCTAAACTTTCTAGGAGATCCATCATAATCGTCAGGTCTTTGGCTAGTTGTGAAGGATTTTGAGACATTATAGGAATGTTGTCTAAGAAAATGATTAATCAAATGCCCCTTATTCTTAGAGATGAGGAAACAGCTCTCATGACATTGATGAAGCACCAAGGGGCGGAGGAGAATCTGAAGGGGGGAGCCTGAAATTGGTAAAGGTGATTTTTCCAGACAAATTGAAGAAAGGGTTGGTGGGATTCGGCCATAGGAATGGTGAAGCAAGCATCCTTTAGGTCCAGATTGACAAGCCAGTCTCCCTCTAGAAGTAAATCCCTCAAGAGATGGATGCCCTCCATCTTGAAGTGTCTGTAAACCAAATATTTGCTTAGTTCTCTTAAATTTATGACAGGTCTCCAACCTTTGTCTTTCTTTTTTGCAAGAAAGAGTGTGCTTATAAATCTTGAAGTTTCTATTGGGACCTCTATTATGGCTCCTTTCTGAAGCATAGAGGAGATCTTATACTCTATTATTTTTTGCTGCTCTGGAGAGAGAGGCATGTCTCTCGGGAAAGAAGTTTGTAAAGGTATGTGAATCATTAACCCGTTGACAGTGTTCAAGACCCAAGGATCTTGAGTGATCAATCTCCAATTGTGAAGGAAGTATTTGAGTCTGCCACCCACTTTTTGGGGGAAAGAAGGAGAAGGGAGCGGGGAGAGAGTACTCACTTGCAGGGTAGTTTGAGATAAAGGTCCCAGAGGATCTAAACCCTCTGATACGTTGGCCTGTAATTGTCTGGGGTATGAATTGAGGCACGTTGTACTGCTGATACCCTCTTCCGAAAGCACGGGATTCTGAAAATGGCCTTTGATTAAAAAAGCGGCCGGAAGAGAGACCCAGTCTTCTGGCCCGCACAAGAAGGTTAGGATTGAAACCTCTGTGCATATTTTGCTGTCCGTTGTACAGGGCGGTGAAAGTAGAGATGTATTTCCCCCAAGGGTTTAATGAGGTTGATCCAGAGCTCCTATTGAAAAACTGTCTCAATAACACTACTGATCACCACAATACTCACCATGAATCATGAAACACTTATAAAGGCCCATAATACCAAAGAGACAATTTTGAGCAACTGAATCAGGTGGTCTGATTAATTAAACTACTCTTATATTATTTACAAAATTATATACAACAGCTGTTTATCTATTTTCACCATGGTTTTAAAACACTTATCATTCATTAATCAGGCCACTAAGGCGATTGAATCAACTGATGGTAACTAGATCATGAATAAACAAGACCAGCTTGTCATTTCAAACCTAATTTTTATTAACTTTATTTTTCATAAGAAAATGCATATACTTTTTAAAATCTTTATCTTATAAGCAATCAAGAAAGCAGCATTTTAGTGAGGAAATGAATTAATAAACTGACATTTTTAAAGCAAGCTCAGAAAACATGAAATATTTGCAGAATAACAGTTTCCATTCCCTAAATCTATTTCCCTGTCTGATTCTCACTTCACCTAGACAGGAAAAATCATTTAAAGTCTGCTGTCCTTACGTGCGCCAAAAGTCCAACAGCATGTCACGTCAATCAGGAATCGGAAAGAAGAGAGTTTTTTCTCCGCTCCAAATGTCAGGTTTTATACCTTTCTTTCTAGCTAAACCTTCTACATTTTACATTCTTTTGAAGAAATCCAAGCTTTTCATTGGCTGTCCTGGGTCAGTCCATGATAAAACATTAGGTCATGTCCGTTACTTGACCAGGCCCAGGCTTTTACATAAGCCCTATTGTCTCTCATTACCACGTCTTCCAACTTCCTCAGAAAGATACTTTTTCCACGAGTTTCAAACATTTACTTCCTAGCCTTGGCAGACACAACAAATTCCTGTCCTTGAGCCTTTCTCCGAGAGCACGTTCAACTCAGCTGAAGAACTGCTTTTTTAATTTATGTGATGATTGTGCAGTAAAAGTCTTCACAGCTAAGCATGTGCAAGGCATCGCTCTGGACAAATGTTCATCTGCAACTCTGTCTGCCATGTTTTCTGAACCATTTTTAGGCCTTACTTCGGAAGCAATTATTAAACATACTCAAAACATCAACTAATTAAAGAATTGAGACCCATTCAGTTACCCACCCCCTTTACTAATAAATCCCGTTAATTATGTTACCTAGCTGAAGCACAAATAAGCAGCATTATATTTACTTCTCCTTTAGGAACTGCAGGAACTCTTTTATGCATTTTGACACAGAAAAGACATAACATAAGCACACAAAATAGGCACATGTCATTAGTTAAACAGCCGCATTTAATACTGACAAAGACAATAGACAAGGTTAGTTTATTACTTCCTCTTTTGCGTCTGCATAATAAAGCACATTAGTTCATCCCGCGTGTACTGAAAAATGTATTCTTAAAACTAAGTTGATTAGTATTTCACCACAAGCATATTATTTCAATTACGGTTATGAGAGATTAACTTCACAAGTTTGAACAAAATCTTGTTCGACACCTTGCTCCATCAAGGTCTTCTCCGAGTAAACCTTTTGGGTTTTGCAAGGGATCTTCATCTGCCATGTCAGTTAGTTTTGGATTTATGTTAGTCAAAATGACTCTTCCTCTTTCTGCATTAATGCTAGCGTTGGCATTACCCAGTAGAATTAATGCTCTTTGGCTCTATCCCCTCATAGGATTGGTGTTGAAAGCGGTGCCACTGATGTGGCTGTCTTCTGCGGAATCAAGGATTCTCGCTAATGGTCCCAGTACGTCGAGAAGACGGTCTTGGCACACTTTCAGGGATTTTTCCGTCCCTTTTCTTGGTTCACATCCAAGTTTGAATAGGAATTTAGTGAGTTCAGGGTCCAAATTGGGGGTATATCAGCTTTTATCCTCGATAGAAGGTCTAGAGCATTCAGCTCTAAGGATATTACTAGTGTCCCTTTTTTAGGAGGTTTCTTATCCATTTTTGAATGAATTTTGTGACATGGTCCTGAGAGATTCACTCAGAACTTCTTAGGTGTTTCAGATTCAATGGGGAAAACATTTCTTCCCCTAAGGGGTCAAGGATAATGTCCTTAGAGGATGATGGGAGTTCCTCTTCCGGATTGTAAAATTCTTGATCAAGGACATACTTAGCAGGTGTGTCTGAGGATTCTATATCATTAGATTTGTTATCTCCCATATTGTAAGAGCATTATGATATTTTGTGCCACTAGGGACACCCAGATGTTTTGTGCCACTAAGGACACCCAGATAAGTCATGCCGCTAGGGACACCTTGGGAGTTTGAGGTGCGAGGACCTCCATTAGAAGTGAGGTGCTAAGACCTCCCTGAATTGATGAGGTGCTTGGACCTCCTATATTGCTTTTATCAATGTTTTATTTGTCTTAAGCCTATTACCCCATAATTCAGTGATCTTGTCAGAGTAAGAGTTTGGAATTTTTGAGATTTCGTCCTCATCAGGGAGTGACCTTTTTGAGGACATGATGTGACTTAAGGTCTCAAACATGCAGGACCTCAATTCCTTATGAAGGATTTTTTGCAAGGCTTCCTTGTCTATGTTAGGAGTTGGGGCAGAAGCCTGGTCAGAGTCAGACATGGTATATAGGAAATGTTAACTTGTAAAAAGTGGTAAAGCTCTTTAATGACAGATAATTAGGGAGGATTTTCCTTAATAATGGTGACAAGGTTTATAGATGAAGGAATGTCAAGAGAATAACTCCTCTCATTATAATTAATTTTGTTATAGAATATTGAAAAGCAAAGTTAAATGAGGATTTCCTGCTAAACCCCTATTTTTTAATGAATAAGGTTGTAAAACAATAACTACTTGCAGTGATACGAAGAGCAGCAGCTGATCGCGTTAACCCCGAGTAACTGACACTCTTGTGATCAGCTGCTGTTGCTAAGATGAAATCTGAAATAATAAAAGGTAGCGATGCAGAGCCGCGTTGGGGTGCACAGCCTGCATCAGTGGAAAGAGGTGAAAAACTGGAGTTAAATGAAGACATTAGGTAATCACATTATGGCATGAGGAAGTAGAACAAGGATGAAATTGAAGAAAAATTGTTTACACAAAAACAAAATATTAAGGTACGATTAAACATCTAAAAATATTTAAATATATTCAAACATTAGAAATAGTACATAAGCTGAAAGAAAAGGCAGGTTAATCTGGTCAGTCAGGCAAGGATGGGACTAGGGAAGGGGGTGTAAGGAGATTTCCGTAAATTGGAGATCGGTATAGAGGCAGTAGAAAGTAGCCACACACAAGGGAACTTCAAAATAGAGATAAAAATGTCTAATGGTAATGAAGAAAAATGAACTTATCTTCTTGGAGCCGCATTCAAAAGAGGCAGATTGTTGATGGCTCATGCCTTTCGTGTGTTGCTATTGTTCTATTCTGGAACCTTTTAATATTGTGATGTAAGCGGCTGCTTGGACTGCATTAAAGTAATAATGCATTATGTAGCCTCCGTTCTTGTAATGAAATCAACACATTTTTCTTCAGACTACAAGCTCTGAGTTAATAGCTGTCATGAAACCTGAACATCAAAGTTTCTGCATCTGCAAATCTCATGATAGTGCTACAAAGTATCATAGTGGAGTCTTGAAATTACACCAATTGAAAGGCAAAACAGGAGAAACAATTACAAAAGGATAATTTCCAAGTTGGCTGCCCTTCCTTTGCAAAAGTTGTACTGACGATTCAGGACCAGCCCTTGGCAGCTGAGGTTCATTTGCTCAGATTACCTTTATCAGCTGGAAGTGGTGGCTGGCATGTCCAGAGGGTGGTGGCCAGGGTGGCATACAGCAAAATAAAAGCCACTTCACTTTTCCCCAAGTGCAACGTCCTCCTCATCCCTTCTCCCCTCAAGGCATGCAAGAAGGCAGGCTCCCTACTTAAAAGCCAATACTGGGGCTGCTCTCATACAGCATGAGAGCAGCGCTAGGATTAGTGGGAGTGGTCTCTGTCAGCACACACAACAGCACTGGAGGGCTTTGCTTTCTCTAACCCAGACGTCTTAAGACAGCTGGGTTAGAGAGCTTTAAAATGTGCATGCCGGCTGGCTGTCACAAGACGGCTGACTTAAGAGGCATGCGCATTTTAAACTCTTAAGCACAAAGCTCCCTGCTACCACTCAGCAGCAATGACCCACCTCGTCCTGAAGCTCAGTTAAGGACGGGTCATTTACTGAAAAATAAAATGGTAATAAATAAACTTTATTACCATTTTGATATTCAGCTGTGACCTGGGGCTTTTGTTTGTGGGGCAACGCTCCTCTGTTCAAATGGAGGAGCCACTTCTGGCCAGCTCGGGAATGCTACTGAGTGGTTCTTGGAGAGACCATAGAATTTGTTTCTCTCTGAAGGTTGTCAAGGTTCTCATTGTCATTCTTCCATCAAAAATGCCACAATCTCTGTGTTGACACTGAGAAAGCCCTGCAGGTACCGATAGAGTATTCGTAAACATGACTAGTCCATGTATTAAAAGATCGCTTTCGCAGACATTACCTTTCTCAGTAACTCGCAGGGCCTCATTTATGAGAAGTGATGCATCGGTGAGTGAAAGCTGTGATGCGTCAATTCTCAGTGAGCCCTCCTTGCGACATGATGGATGCATCATATTTACGGTATGATGCATCATTCCACAAGGAGTTACAGATGCGTCAGTATGTATCTGTAGAAGCAAAAGTGATGCATTGCTGGAGTGTGTCACAAAAGTGATGCAATTCCAGCAATGTGTCATTTCACATTGGGCAAACCCCATGTCAAAGGGCCGGCGTCAGGCTGAGGTAGGCATAAGATATTGACGCACTTACATCCTAGAAGTGGCGCAGCAAAATCTCATAGATTTCACTGTGTCATTTCTATGAGGCTTACTTGCGAGGGAGCACCCACCCTGCATACATTATACCTGACGTACTAGGTATAATGTAGCGCCGGGGTTTATAAAGTAACGCATCAGCTTAGATTTGTCACTTTGTAAATAGGGCACAACAGGGGGCATGTTTTACGCTGCCGAAGCGTCAAAAAAGTGATGCAATAGAAGAGCAAAACTATCACAAGGCCTCATTATTAAGGCCTGCAGTTTCTTTGTAACGTTTGAATATTCTAATTTAGTCTATTCTACTATTGGCACCAAAATGTCCCTATGCTCTATACAAGATTGCCCTTCAGAAATGGAATACCTGTGCAGCTCTAATCACGTACAGATTACATTATGTTCTCTGCTCCCAGCATGTAACATGTTATTTGAATAATGCTTCAAAACAGAGTGATATCATTATATGAACACCCACCAGCTATGTAATTCCAAAGACACCTTCAAGCTATAACTGATTTATGACTTCTACTCGAAGGTTAAAAAGCTACTTTATCAATCAATTATTAAGGAAACAAGATATATATATACTCCAGGGAACAATGTCTCATGAGATGGCCAAGAAACATTCAGGAATGGTTTGCATTGCTTGTATTTTTTTTTAAAAAGCATGCTTTTTTCAAATATTGGTTTTGAGAAAGGATTGAAACTAAAAAGAAAAATATATAAATTGCGCGTTTGTACTTATCTTGACAGATGAGTTAACTAATTTTTATAATAACAATACTAAATTAAAAAAGGAGAGTGATGTAAATGATGGCTCTGAAATAAGGGGGTGCCAGACATGCTTCATTTTGTAAATTTAAGGCGATTTGCTCTTTGCAAATATCACAGAGATTTCCACCTTAGAATTTTTTTACCAGTCAATATGAATTCCTACAAGCATAGTTTTTGTATTCATAATTTAATTTCTGCAAAAACATTTAATGTAATCAAATGCTCTTGCTAAAAGCGTCACATACACAATTGAATTGCCCTGAATCCAGAGAATAGCATACCTACCTCCTTATTTTAAACCAAGGCTTGGGGGATAGAGCCTGACGCTGCGGACCATGGCAGCATTCTTTTGAGCCCCTGGCTTGATTTGCCCAGGTGGCTGGTTAATGCTTTAACCATAGTGGAACACTGCTCGGTGCCCGTTCATGGATTAATGCGGGACACCTAGGTGCACATAGCGGGCACCGACTGTTGGCGACATGTGTTTGAACTTCCAAATGCCGGGGCTGACCGCTTGACAAGGAGCAGTAGGCATCAGGTCCACCTCCTCTAGACCTAGCTGGAGCACACGTTGTACGGCACCCTGCAGATCAATATTAAACACAGTTCCACTAGAGAACAAGGGTCCAAGGGACAATATTTACCGACCAACTTAACATATTCAATCCCCACATCTCAACTGATACAGAAACACATGTGGAATCTGGTGGTCATCTCAAAAGACTAAAACCATGAAAAAAAGGTAAGAGGAAATGCAACTACTGAAACACACGACTCACTATAAAGGGTGTCCCAACCAAGCCAATACAGTTAGATCAATCTTATTGTCACATAGGAAAGTGGCTTATGGATTTCCATCAACTGCTCTTCGTGGCCAGTGTCATCATCTGGAATTCCATCTTTCCTGTCACAGCACCTCATTAACACAAGAGGTGACTGTGTGCAAAGTGCAGTATAATGTACAGGTAACAGGAACCAGAAGATAGCGTGTGCCTACCAACCTATGTACAAGGGCCAACATACAGTGCAGTGCAAAAAGTGGGGTGCAAGTTAAAAAAGGATAAGGAAGTAAATAGGTAACTTTATTCAAATAATACTTCCAAACCATGTGAAAGGGCCTCCGTCAGTCTTACGCCTGCTGTGAAGCAGGCGCAAGATTTTGACGCAACGGCGTCCTAGAGGTGACGCAGTGAAATCTCATAGATTTCACTGCGTCACTTTTATGAGGCTTTTTGTGGGGGAATGCCCCCCCTGCATACATTATACCTGACGCAGGTATAATGTAGCGCAGGGGTTTACAAAGTGACGCATCTGCTTAGATGCATCACTTTGTAAATAGTGTGCAACAGGAGGCATGTTTTACGCCGCTGATGTGTCACAAAAAGTGACGCATCGGAAGCGTAAAACTGACGCAAGGCCTCATAAATGAGGCCCCAGATGTTTGGGCCTGGAAACCAGTGCGTCCTTACGAGGGCACCTGCAGCCACCTTGGATTTGGATGTGAAAACTCCAACTCCGATGGATGCAAGAGCCGCACCAGGCACCGATGTATGAGACTAGCCCTCGATGATACCGGGGCAATAGGCAGGATAGATGACTCAACCCCACACACTTAATCCTGACAGCATCACCGCAACGAGATGGCGTTTTGGAGAAATGGAGTCCAAGCATGAGGTTCAGGCATTTAGGTGAAAGGGGACGTGGCGTCCTGGGGTCTGAGGGGCTTATTTATGAGCCCTTGTGTCACTTTTGTGGCGTCACTTTTTGTGACGCACCAGCAGGGTAAATAATGTTCCAGGTTGCGTCATATTTACAAAGTGACGCATTTAGGAAGATGCGTCACTTTGTAAACCCCTACGCCACATTACACCTGTGCCCTAATGTATGCAGGGTGGGCGTTTTGATGCAAGTGAAACTCATAGAAGTGATGGAGTGAAATCTATGAGCTTTCACTGCGTCACTTCTAGGATGCAAATGCGTCAATATATTACGCCTGCTTCACAGCAGGCGTAAGACTGATGCAGTCACATTTGAATTTGGACTTGCCCATGTGAAACGGCCCAATGATGGAGTTGTGTCACTTTCGTGACACACTTCAGCAACGCGTCATTTTTGCGCCTACAGATATGTCAGAAATACTGACGTATCTGTGACTCCTTGCAACATGATGCATAATACTGTTAATATGACGCATCCAGCATGTCGCAAGGAGGGCACGATAAAAGTGACGCATCGCTGTTTTCATGCAGCCAGACGTCACTTTTTATAAATGAGGCCCTGAATGTCTTGGACCCCTCCACATATGACACAGCTTACATAAGGCTCAAGGGCTCTGTAGCCATTGTTAAGGGCCACAGCTCAGTGTACTCCAGTTTGTCCCTCTGCAAAGGGACCTTCTTTACACATCTTACAGTGTGGAGATGAGACACTGATGAACGGGTCTGTTGTCTAACTTATACTACTTTGGTGTTCTAATCATCTGTCTCTTCAATACGTTCCATGCCCAGATAGATTGATCTGAATGATCTTGATTACCCCAATGCAGACTGCTTCCAAGAAAGATCGAGTTGGGGGATCCCCACACTGCAGCAGCTCTCCTAACATTATGTTCATTGTTCTTTTCAATCCTTGGTGGCCACACACGTTCAAAATAAAACTACAACCAAAATCCGTATGCCACCTATGCTTCTGTTCCTCAGCAACTTCCTACCGAAACTCCTCGACTTGACATTTGCGGCACAATTGGCAATAAAAGGGGCAGATCTGCAAGAAATTGCCGCAGCGCGGCACCACACGCCCTTTGGCTGAGCCATGCTGCAGCTCTTTCAAAGTACAGGAATGCAACATATTTCCAATGATATGTCGCCTTCCTGTGCTCTCCCCTGCGCTGGCGTACAAACAGCTGCCATGCGCCAGCGCAGGCACCCTTGCAAAGACCTCATGCTATCCTGGTTTGCCTAATGAGAAACCAACAAGCATAACACATAACACATTATCCATAGGTTGGGTAAGCCCACTAGACATTCGGTTGTCTCACTGGAAACTTAGGGGCATGTGTACAAGCCCCTATCGCCACAGGTTTCATCACTTCTTGTGACGTTCCCATGGCGATAGGGGCCTTGCCTTATGTACAAGGCATTTCAAAAAGGGGGTGGTGATGGACAGAGTATCTGAGTTAATCAGAACACTCCTACCCAGTCAACAGATCAGGGCTTGATCCATCACCGTTTTTTAGCTCACTGCACCATCCCAGTTCAGAACCTGGCTATATGCAAATTAGTCTGTCCCTGGCCCAGTGCATAATGGGAACAGGGCAGACCAAACTACCAAGCCAATTCTTCACTGGAAAGGAAACAAGCTTCCGGGGACCGGTTTCTGGCATTACAGCCGTCTTCGGCCCGGCTTGCTTGAATCCTGATGGTGCAGTGAGCAAGGGACTCATGTCTGAGCATACCCTTCCACACTTGTGGTGGCCAAAATATTTCAAAAAGGGGGTGGTGATGGACAGGGTATCTGAGTTAATCAGAACACTCCTACCCAGTCAACAGATCAGGGCTTGATCCATCACCGTTTTTTAGCTCACTGCACCATCCCAGTTCAGAACCTGGCTATATGCAAATTAGTCTGTCCCTGCACCATCAGGATTCAAGCAAGCCGGGCCGAAGACGGCTGTAATGCCAGAAACCGGTCCCCGGAAGCTTGTTTCCTTTCCAGTAAAGAATTGGCTTGGTAGTTTGGTCTGCCCTGTTCCCATGATGCACTGGGCCAGGGTCAGACTAATTTGCATGTAGCCAGGTTCTGAGCTGGGATGGTGCAGTGAGCTAAAAAACGGTGATGGATCAAGCCCTGATCTTTTGACTGGGTAGGAGTGTTCTGCTTAATTCAGATACTCTGTCCATCACTACCCCCTTTATGAATCGTTTTGGCCACCACAAGTGTGGAAGGGTATGCTCAGATGTGAGTCCCTTGCTCACTGCACCATCAGGATTCAAGCAAGCCGGGCCGAAGACGGCTGTAATGCCAGAAACCGGTCCCCGGAAGCTTGTTTCCTTTCCAGTAAAGAATTGGCTTGGTAGTTTGGTCTGCCCTGTTCCCATGATGCACTGGGCCAGGGTCAGACTAATTTGCATGTAGCCAGGTTCTGAGCTGGGATGGTGCAGTGAGCTAACAAACGGTGATGGATCAAGCCCTGATCTTTTGACTGGGTAGGAGTGTTCTGCTTAATTCAGATACTCTGTCCATCACTACCCCCTTTATGAATCGTTATGTACAAGGCAGCGTTAAGCCACATAAGGTATCTTAACGCTGCCTTGTAAATAAGGCACCCTTTCATGCTATGTTTATTGTGAAAGGGGCGTGCAGTTGGTGTTCTGGTAGGCGTTCCACCACAACGCCCATTGTATTTGATGCTGCCCCCTATTTACAAGGGTGGCGTTCATAGGAGGCACGCTAAAATTAAGACCAGGAAAATCTTGGTCTTAAGTTGGTGAAACAAGGAGAAATACATTATTTCTCCTCGTTTTTTCTTTTTCCATATGTGCTGCCTTGTGCAGCACACATGAAAAAACAAAATGCCATTGTTTGTTTATGTACATGAAGGTACCCCTTCTTGTACATAAACAAACCTTTTTAAAATTTGCCATTTTGTAACTTTCATGTGTGCTGCATGAAGCAGCACACATGAAAGTTACAAAATGGCATTTTAGGATTGTTTATGTGCGGGAGGGGACACCTTCCTACACATAACCAATCCTCCCCTGCACACAGACACCCTTGCACTCTGGTGCAAAGGTGCCTGAGTTTGTATCGCTGAGTTGGTGCCAAGCAGTTAAATTTAGCACCATCGCAGGGAGAATCGCAAGGCTGCACAACATTCTTGTAAATATCATGCAGCCTTGCGTTTACAAAGTGGCGAAGCATGTCATTATGCCGAGGAGGCTAAAAACACGCTCCACCACTCCATTGTTCATATCCCCCTGAGTTTTAGTCACAGGTCCAGATGCCTCAGGGACCGGAGCTCTCTGACGCCAGCATATGCATTTGCCCCATCCTAGATCTACAGAACTTGCTGACCATGTTCCCCGGAACCAGGGGCGTAACACAGGCCCACGAAGCCCCCGCGATGCGGGGGGTCCTCTAGATCCAAGGAGCCTGCTCGGCACTGCACTGTGGCCGGAGAGCTCCTGATTGAGCCCAGAGGGGGCCCATCTAAGTACCGTGCAGGGAGGCCCCCTCACTTTTCGTTACGCCAGTGCCCGGAACTAAAAGAGGGGAAAACGGTTCTCCCCGCATGTCGCTAAATTGCTATATATTTGTTATTACAGTGCTGAGAGACAGCTTGGAGACAACCCCCAAATCGCCTTTTCTCACACTTCCAATTCTTCATCCTTATTATTCCCCTGCTGATACCATTTGACATCCTCTAGATTACCACTGCTCCTGGTGGGTCACCTAGACCAATACCAATGGGCTGACGGGATTCATCAGGAGAAAGAAAGTGTTTTTTTACCTTAAGACTCACCTCCCTGATGTGGCACTAGTTGAGGAAACACGCTTGTCCGATACAGCACATGACAAACTCAAACAGAGTTGGGTGGGGACAGTGATTCATGCTAGTAAATCACACAAAGCCTACACAAACCACACCACAACACTTAGAAGAAAATTGGAGTGGCCATTCTCCCACATAAATTCCTAGCTACCGTACACTAGGCAAATGGAAAGGTCTCATGTGCAGGTACTTTTCCGGCAATTTAGGATTCATGGTGAACAGCTGGATGAATGTCATTTCTTTGCATAAACCCAGATATTAGCATGGTTGCCTCTTGTTTTATTCTCAGAGCTAGGGTAATAGTGAATGGTCCACAATTTAACAATCAGTAACCTGACATCACAAATACACTGAAAAAACACTCGTAATTTATTGTACATTCAAGCATCTGTGCAGTTAGCTTGCTCACATCACGGGGGCCTTAGAAAACAGGAAGTAGCTTCAGGAGAAGATGCCCCCATCACAATCCTAAATATTAGTGCTATTCGGATTGCTTCCTTAAACGTACTATTCTCTCTTGCGTACAACATCGCAGAATACCTACTTACTCTAACTAACCTGTATGCAAAATATTTGGCCGAGAGGGACCACCTAGCTTATGAAAAAAAGATAAAGACATTTTGAACATCGGTGCACACGCATAACTCAATAGAAAAATAAGCATACTTTAACAATAACGACAAAAACCACTATTAAATTAGACATCTAACAAATGTCTACTGACTACACACAAACAGCCACCTGTACAAGACAGAGCAATGGAAATCCTACAACCCTGTGAAAAAGAGTCTCACATTATGAAGGCGCTGAGGTGGCACACTAATGGAACAAGGCGCTGTAAAAATGCTGATGAGATAACACCAAAGGGTTATTAGGCACGCTTGTGAATACTGGCATCAGACTGCAGTGGGAGTGTCTAGGGTCACCTGCTCGACGTGCCTCTAACCCCCCTCAACTCCCCCCCTTCATTTGTCCAGTCATAACCATTAACTTTGACTTTAAATTGAAGCCGGCGGAGTGGTATTTGCTGAGGAGCAGAGCTGCTTCGCTGTCGGGGAACATTACAGGAGGCTACATCGGGAAATGGAAAACGACAACATTAACACCGAATGAGCGACCCTGGGATGAATGTTATGAATATGCACCGCCAGTGAAGGGAGGATAATCTGCTTTGCAGAAGAGTATCACATATGTTCAAAAAATAATTCGAATTTGAAAAAGAAGAGGGTCTGTCAGGGCATCCCTTCCAGAGGTTTTCGTCTGTCAGCCGAGAAGCGAACTGTTGGAATCATGTTTCTTCCTTTACTTGCTACCTTATTAACATTATTTTTTCACATTAAAAAAAAAATCAGTGCTCATTGAATGCCAGATCTCTTCCTTTCTTTGGGCAGAATCTGTGTTATTTGTGTGAATCCACCTTTTTTTTAAGCTGGCAGGTCAGCGCTTGCTTTGAGCACTAGCCTACTTGGCTGCCGGAGGACAGAACCTAGGTGGCTGAGGTGACAGTGACACCTAGTGGCAATTTAAGAATGTCATTACCGCAGGACATCTCGAGAGGCTACGGTAACCTGTTTCTTTACTTCTGGCAACAAATCGCTTTTTAGAAGCGCCAGGTCCTGCCAAAACCCTCTTCTCACACTTCCTGTTGTTCAGACAGCCAAGCAATGGAGTTTAGCTCAAGCACATAATGTTCTCTAGAATAATGGATCACAAGACTTCTCAAAGGGACCGGTGGGATAAAGTTAGGTTCTGCAGAGTGTATATTTTCATTTAACTGCACCTGCCATTAGCTTGTGTGGAATTACACCTAGGGGCTCCGAACTTAGGGGTCGATCAGGATGGCGGACGGAAGAGCCACCGCGGCCCTGGAGTAGGCGGAAAAAGCCTTTTCCGTGTCCGCCTGCCGCGGATACTCCGTCCGCCATATCAGGATAGGAAAACGTGTCAAATTTCCGTCCGCGACGGAAAAACACGCTCCGCCGGCCAACTACACACGACCACGCGGCGGACGGAACACATCCGGACGCTCCGCCGTACGCACTGACGTCGAAGACCGTCCCCCAAATCAAGATGGCGGAAAACACACATAAAACCGCTGCGGAAATACAACCTGTCTTCACACGGCGGAATCCCCACAGCGAACATAGGTGACACAGCCGAGATACCCACCGCAAGCTGACCACCACCATGGACCCGGCGCTACACGCTTTCCCGATGCTCTTCGCGATCCACCACGTCCTAGTCATGGCCTACTATGGACGACGACGCAGGTAAGGTACAAACCATTGGCTGTCTGGAGGGGAATACCAGCAAGGGACGTGACGTAGGGAGGGGGAGTGTCATGTTACCGAAACCACTGATGAGAAGCATATACGAATACACATTAGCAGTACGCAAGCAGGAATGACAACGACAGACCACGAGACTTGATAGACTACCTTTATTGTCAAATAATAGGGGTCAAATCACAGTGTATGCGTGAACATGGGCAAAGTGGGCACCAGAGCAGGTACAACATAGCAGGTAACGAGAGGGCAGCATGCAGTATCAGAGCATCAACAGGGCATTGTGCATTACAGAGCAGGTACATCAGAGGCAGGTAACGAGAGGGCAGCATGCAGTATCAGAGCATCAACAGGGCATTGTGCATTACAGAGCAGGTACATCAGAGGCAGGTAACGAGAGGGCAGCATGCAGTATCAGAGCATCAACAGGGCATTGTGCATTACAGAGCAGGTACATCAGAGGCAGGTAACGAGAGGGCAGCATGCAGTATCAGAGCATCAACAGGGCATTGTGCATTACAGAGCAGGTACATCAGAGGCAGGTAACGAGAGGGCAGTATGCAGTATCAGAGCATCAACAGGGCATTGTAGAGTACAGAGCAGGTACATCATAGGCAGCACGTGAGAGGGGCAAAGTGCATCAACAGTCCATTGCACAGAACAGGCCCATCAGAGGCAGCACGTGAGAGGGGCAAAGTGCATCAACAGTCCATTGCACAGAACAGGCCCATCAGAGGCAGCACGTGAGAGGGGCAAAGTGCATCAACAGTCCATTGCACAGAACAGGCCCATCAGAGTCAGCACGTGAGAGGGGCAAAGTGCATCAACAGTCCATTGCACAGAACAGGCCCATCAGAGGCAGCACGTGAGAGGGGCAAAGTGCATCAACAGTCCATTGCACAGAACAGGCCCATCAGAGGCAGCACGTGAGAGGGGCAAAGTGCATCAACAGTCCATTGCACAGAACAGGCCCATCAGAGGCAGCACGTGAGAGGGGCAGTATGCAGTATCAGAGCATCAACAGGGCATTGTGCATTACAGAGCAGGTACATCAGAGGCAGGTAACGAGAGGGCAGTATGCAGTATCAGAGCATCAACAGGGCATTGTGCATTACAGAGCAGGTACATCAGAGGCAGGTAACGAGAGGGCAGTATGCAGTATCAGAGCATCAACAGGGCATTGTGCATCACAGAGCAGGTACATCAGAGGCAGGTAACGAGAGGGCAGCATGCAGTATCAGAGCATCAACAGGGCATTGTGCATTACAGAGCAGGTACATCAGAGGCAGGAAACGAGAGGGCAGCATGCAGTATCAGAGCATCAACAGGGCATTGTGCATTACAGAGCAGGTACATCAGAGGCAGGTAACGAGAGGGCAGGTTGCAGTATCAGAGCATCAACAGGGCATTGTAGAGTACAGAGCAGGTACATCAGAGGCAGCACAACTACGTGTCCCTACCAACCCGTCACAGGGACCACAAGAGTGCCACGCAGTTCTCAATGGACACACCATGTGAATTAACATTTGAGTGAAGTGTACAGCACGTCACATCACAGAATCAGGGGGGACTGCGTGAACTACCTGCCTCGGACACACTGGCAGCACCAGCAACAGGAGTGTGAGACACAGCCACAGCCCGAGTGACACACACATGGGCCACGGACCCAGACACACTGGCAGCACCAGCAACAGGAGTGTGAGACACAGCCACAGCCCGAGTGACACACACATGGGCCACGGACCCAGACACACTGGCAGCACCAGCAACAGGAGTGTGAGACACAGCCACAGATGTAGTCACTGACACGTGAGCCACTGACCCAGACAGACTGCCAGCACCAGAAACAGGAGTGTGCAACACAGCCACAGATCTTCTAACTGACACGTGAGCCATAGACCCAGATACACTGCCAGGACCTGCAACAGGAGAGGGCACAACTGACACTGTGCTACCATCTGATACATGAGAGTCAACTGCACCGGCGCCACTGGGACAACTGAAATGATGAGCCACAGGGCTGTATGGGCCAGGAGGCAGGGTGGGCCTGGGAGCTGGGGATAGCTCACCTAGAGCCAAATCGGGGTTTGCAGGTGTCAATGGTGTGTGTCTGCGTTTCTTAGGGAGGTGTGAGTGCACCCTGGACAGGACAGGACTGCCAAGTGGTGGGGACTCCAAAGAATCACCACCCAGCATAGGTGGAGCAACTGCTGCCGGGGATCTGGTTTCGGGGGACGTGCTGGAGCCTGCTTGTCGTTTGCTCTGTGCCTGCCGCCTGGACTCGGAATGATGTGTAATGGGGGATGCAACAACAGGGGACACCCTCCTCTGCTTCTGACTGGCCTGGATGGGAGTGGAGGTATGGGGGGACTCCGCCGCGGAGACATCAGTTTGCCGTTTATTAGAAAACATCAGCCTCAGTGCAGCCAGGGGTGAAGTATGCCTGTCCTTGATTGCGCCATTGTCCATGCTAGATGCCTTGTCCGTAGGATGTGCCTTATCCTTAGGTGGAGTGTTGTCTCTGGATGTAGCCTGTGCCCTGCTCGCCGCCCTGTTCCTGCCAGCAGACTTGTCGTCTGTGGTGCACCTGCCTCCAGCAGACACCTGCTCCTTGTGTGTGTCGCTGCCCTTGGGAGTGTTCCTATCCACTGCTGTGGGCCTGCTCTTGGGAGTCTCCCTGCTCTTAGTAGGTGCCTTAGTCTTCTCACTGTCCTTGGGAGTGTTCCTATCCACTGCTGTGGGCCTGCTCTTGGGGGTCTCCCTGCTCTCAGTAGGTGCCTTAGTCTTCTCACTGTCCTTGGGAGTGTTCCTATCCACTGCTGTGGGCCTGCTCTTGGGGGTCTCCCTGCTCTCAGTAGGTGCCTTAGTCTTCTCACTGTCCTTGGGAGTGTTCCTATCCACTGCTGTGGGCCTGCTCTTGGGGGTCTCCCTGCTCTCAGTAGGTGCCTTAGTCTTCTCACTGTCCTTGGGAGTGTTCCTATCCACTGATGTGGGCCTGCTCTTGGGAGTCTCCCTGCTCTTAGTAGGTGCCTTAGTCTTCTCACTGTCCTTGGGAGTGTTCCTATCCACTGATGTGGGCCTGCTCTTGGGAGTCTCCCTGCTCTCAGTAGGTGCCTTAGTCTTCTCACTGTCCTTGGGAGTGTTCCTATCCACTGCTGTGGGCCTGCTCTTGGGGGTCTCCCTGCTCTCAGTAGGTGCCTTAGTCTTCTCACTGTCCTTGGGAGTGTTCCTATCCACTGCTGTGGGCCTGCTCTTGGGGGTCTCCCTGCTCTCAGTAGGTGCCTTAGTCTTCTGACTGGCCTTGTCCAAGGAACAGTCCATGGACATGTGAGTATCCCTTGCCTTCGGAGTACCTTTCGTGTTGAATGCCTGTGTAGCTCCGGAAGGCATGTCCCCCAACAACACTTGTGGATCCTGTGTGTGTACTCCAGTGCATCTGACGTCGTCTACGTGAACAGATTTAGCTGATCTAGGGGATGGGGTCTGTGCCCTGCGTGCCCTGACGTGCTGTCTGACGCTGCTTCTAGTGCAATAACCTGTATTTGAGTCCTGCTCTGAATAATCACTACCCCCTGAGACATCCAGCGGTGTAGATGGGGAAACAGAAGTAGCACCCTGTTCATTCGACTGTACTATTGCAGACGACACACTGCTTGCCAATGACTGCACTGTCCTGTGTAGACCTGCAAGATCGCCATGCATCCCTTCCATGAATGCCACCACCTGCCCCAACTTCCTATCATGATCCTGGAAAGCATTTGTCATATTGGTCTGACCCACACACAGCTGTCGCAGCAGATCAACGGCCTCAGCACACAGTGCATTTTGGCTCACCGTGGCAGGGGCAGCGGTGCCTGCACCGAACGCCACTCTGCTCCCCCTACTCCTCCGGCCACGAACAGTACATGGTGCAGTTGGCGGAAGTGTGGGCCCTGTGTGCTGTCTTCCGACAGAAGGTGATGAGTGCCCACTCCCAGTCTGTGACAACAGTGCAGGCTCACCAAGAGTGTCCGACGAGGAGGACGATGGTGTCTCCACATGCGAGTCCTCAGGGACGGTCCTGTCCCCCTCTCCGGCGCTGGCCTCCTCCGTGTCAGTCTGCGTGTGTGCGAAGTCTGAGCCGGACTCATTTCCTCGGCTACTCTCCACCGTCTGTGGCTGAGTGTCCTCTGTCAAAGCTGAAATGCACAGAAAAGATGTGTGAGTCATGGGCACACTCACGTACAGAAGGAACAGGATAGCCAAATCACATAGCAGACAAAGGTTCATGAGCCCTCATCCTGCACATGGCCCACCCCTACCAGTCATCCTCACATTTTCTGCCATGGGGACATGGACCACTAGGGGATGTGCTTTAACACTCAACTACTAAGCAAGTGGCGTGTCAACATGGCGGACCTGGATGTCAAATGAGTACCACCCAATGGGACCAAAATGCCATCACAGGCATACATACGCAACACGGAACTCAATAGTGTGTCTGTGCACCAATACATGCATAGCACTCACAAGTTTCCTACACAGACAGTATGCTCACCGCTAGTTTGCTGTTGATCGGCACTCAGACGTACGGCCAGTTCAGGATGCGTCACTGCAATGATACGGTGCATGAGAGGGGTCATGGAGCGTCGGGCCAGACGGGGCGTCCTTGGAATCAGGCCCAGTGTTACTTCCGCTACATTCTTGCTCAGCCTGGAAATGTCGTCCCAGCGTTTGTGGCAGTGTGTATGTCGTCTGTTGCACACCCCCAATGCCCGTACTTCCCGTGCTATGGTCCTCCACAGGTCCTTGCGAAGGTGCAGCTTGACCTACCATGATGGGAGACAAAAGGGTTTAAGTCAGTGGACAGGTGGCCTGTCACACACATAGGGGCAAGACGTTACTGTCAGCAGCCATGCACAATCAGGAACATATGTCTAGCCCACACTACACAGCTAAGATATAAATAGGCCTGATCATTTGGCCCCCTCATGCACACCAACATGTCCCACACTGCACTTACCACCCGTCCCGGTGCGCCGTAGAGGCGTCCATAGTTGCGGAGTACACCGTCCACGAGGACATCAAGCTCCGCGGCGGTGAAGGGTCGAGACCGGATCTCTTTGCCTCTCGACATGGCAAGATCACGGAGTATGGCACTAGAGCAGCAGTCGGTGGTCAGCTCAGCAGCAGCAGCAGCAGGTCGAGGTGATGGTCACAGGCAGCAGTCGGTGGTCAGCTCAGCAGCAGCAGCAGCAGGTCGAGGTGATGGTCACAGGCAGCACTGGTCCCCAGGGTAGGAAGTTTCATGTTGGCCAAGACACATATATAGGGCCCTCAGCACGTGTCAGTGGCATACGTCGCCAGCAATTGGTCAGCCCTGGAAGCGTGATCGTGAAATGGGCCAATGACTGGCCCTGTTGTTGCGGTGCACAGCTTCCGCTACTTGCGATTGGCCGTATGCGGCCAGCGTCCCTCTTCCCATTGGCTGCATGTGCAGGGACCGTCACGGGCACACATCGGCAACCGCACGTGCAAGCTTCAGGCACGGATGCTTCAGTTGCAACAATGTACTATCACTGGCGCCTCCATGGCGGTGCACGTACACAGCGGGGGAGGTGCAGGCCTATACACCCTGCAGATGTACTCAATGGACATGGCAGTTCATGACCCCCCTTACAGTCACCTTGCATCATCCACCGTACACCGGCCGGAGCGGCCGGCCCATGAACATCCGCCGTGCCCGGCCATGAACACAACCGCCATGGCCGTGCCCGGTCATGAACAACCGCCGTGCCCGGCCATGAACACAACCGCCATGGCCGTGCCCGGCCATGAACATCCGCCGTGCCCGGCCATGAACACAACCGCCATGGCCGGGCACGGCCATGGCGGTTGTGTTCATGGCCGGGCACGGCGGTTGTTCATGGCCGGGCACGGCCATGGCGGTTGTGTTCATGGCCGGGCACGGCGGTTGTTCATGGCCGGGCACGGCCATGGCGGTTGTGTTCATGGCCGGGCACGGCGGTTGTTCATGGCCGGGCACGGCCATGGCGGTTGTGTTCATGGCCGGGCACGGCGGTTGTTCATGGCCGGGCACGGCCATGGCGGTTGTGTTCATGGCCGGGCACGGCGGTTGTTCATGGGCCGGCCGCTCCGGCCGGTGTACGGTGGATGATGCAAGGTGACTGTAAGGGGGGTCATGAACTGGCATGTCCATTGAGTACATCTGCAGGGTGTATAGGCCTGCACCTCCCCCGCTGTGTACGTGCCCCGCCATGGAGGCGCCAGTGATAGTACATTGTTGCAACTGAAGCATCCGTGCCTGAAGCTTGCACGTGCGGTTGCCGATGTGTGCCCGTGACGGTCCCTGCACATGCAGCCAATGGGAAGAGGGACGCAGGCCGCATTCGGCCTTTGGGAAGTAGCGGAAGTTGAGCACCGCCATGGCGGCGCCAAATATGTGATCTTGTCAGACGCTGCACCGTGATGTGTTGTGTGCAGTTGCGTCATGAGGGATGTGAGGGTGATTGTGAAAGGTCATATGTCATACAATATAGCATGTGTGTCCATACAATGGACATCGGTCGGCACACAATGGCCAACAGATGTGCATTCGTACGTGTTGACGTCGGGTTTGACCCTACAGACGTTGTTACATCTTCACAACTACACAGTACATCACGGCTGTGTGGCCAATTCATGCATCTGTTGTCGGTTTATTGTTGTGTCGAGGTGACTACAGTGGTGGTGGTACACATGCATTCCGTGTATGTGATTTATACGTTCTGTCACCATGCATGTCATTACCGTATGCACATCATCATTGGTGGTGGCATTTGTGCTTGATGACATGGCGTGTGTAAACTTATCGTTTGTGTGCATGCAGTTGCATGAGTGTCTGTGATGTGTCTACGATACATTAGGGTGACGACTGGAGTTATGTCAGTAAGGTACACATGTGATGGAGTTGTACACGTATGCGTCGTTTGTACGTTGACCTAAGTTACATCTCTCTCCCACACAGGAGGGCTCCAAATGTGCATCGCCCATACACTCAGCTGGAGGATATGGTAGACGAGGAGGTGATTCGGAAATTCAGGCTGGATCGACGTCGGTTGCTGGAGCTTGTGGCTCAATTGGCTCCTCATCTGCAGCCACGTAGAACGTATCCTGGCTCGTTTACACCCACTGCAAAGGTCATGGCGGTACTACATTTCTTCGCTACTGGCACATTTCAGTATACAGTTGGAGGTGCCGGGGGTATGTCACAGGCAATGTTCAGCACGGTTCTTCGGGATGTGTTAACAGCTATGATGCTGTACAAGGATGAGTACATACATTTCCCACGTCCGGAAGAGTTGCCAGCTGTCAAAGCTGGTTTCTATGCACTGGGCCACATACCTCACGTTGTGGGCTCAATTGATGGCACGCACATCGCGCTCATTCCACCACGGGCACGCGAACAAGTGTTCAGGAATCGCAAACACTTTCATTCGCTGAACGTGCAGGTGGTGTGCCTGGCGAGCAACATCATCTCCCATGTGTGTGCAAGATTTCCTGGATCCGCACATGACGCCCACATCATGCGAACCAGCAATGTCCCACGACTCATGGCAAATCTGCCACCCGGTCAAGCGTGGCTTGTTGGTGAGTGTGCAGTGGGGACTCTTGTGATCTCTGTGTTGCATGGGGTACCCACCATATCTTGTTCTGATGTTTGTCTCTGTCATCCCCCTACATAGGCGACTCGGCTTACCCAAACCGGCCCTGGCTCCTCAGTCCCCTACGTAATCCGAGGACGGCGGGTGAAATGCGGTACAATGAGGCACATGGAAGGACACGGAGAGTCATCGAACGTACCTTTGGACTGCTGAAGTCTAGGTTTCGGTGCCTCGATAAGACCGGAGGGGCACTGCCTTACTCACCAGGAAAAGTATGCAAGATCGTGATTGCCTGCTGCATGCTCCACAACCTGGCAGTACGCAATGACATTGAACTGCTGTTGGACCCTGAAGACGAAGGAGTTCCTCGGCCTCCCATCCCACCCATGTCGACTGATGAGGATAGTGGTGAGGAGGAAGGTGTGGACCAGAGGCGCCAGCTCATTGATCGCTACTTCCCTTGAATGTGAGTATCTACCTCTAGTGGCGGTTGACAATGCCTCATGTATGTTTTCTGGTGTTGTGTGGATATGGGGTTATTCAGCTGGGTGTGGTTTGTGATGGTTGCACATGTGTGTCTTCATGTCTTTGGACATAGGAGTGTCCATGATGTGTGTGCTCCCATCCCATGCTTGTGTGATGGTTGTCGTTTGTGTAATGTTGCTGTGCATTGTGTTGTGATGTGTGTGAATCTCTTTACTGACGTGTGTTTGCTGTCTCTGGTTTTCTCTAGGTCACTCCCGCAGCGCCATGATCATGTGCGACTATGATCCCTGTACCTGTTTAGGTCTGTATCTGATGGCAATCATGTGAATAAACATGGAGGCAAAACATCATTGTGTGAGTAAATGCAATTTATTGACAGGTTGTGCTTTTGTGCTGGTGAATATTTACAAGTAAGTGGGAGGGAGGGAGTTGGAGTTGTAGGTAATGGCAGATGAAATGTCCGTGCTGACACCACATTGGGGGGTGTCAGGCTAGTCCAGCAGACCAGTGGCAATGATTGTCTATGTGGGACAGGATGGTTTGCAGGGTGAATGTCTGGCACAGGCAGTGGCATTGTCAAGGTCGTCCCCTCTTGGAGCGTGTGCCTGGCGCTCCAACACTGCTCTCAGCAACTTCCTGCCTCGGACGCCCCCTCCGTCTCGGAGGTGGTACAGAGGCAGCTGGGAGGGCAGGTTGGTGATGGGCCACATCCGTCGCCAGGGGCTCAGGTGGTGGTGGCGGCGGTGGAGGCGGAGGCGGAGGTGACGGGGGAGGCGGAGGTGACGGTGGCGGTGGCGCTGACACACATGGTGGAGGGGGGGGGGGGTTGTTCCGGGCAACCCATTCCCTCCACATCGTTGCCTGCTGGCCCATGATCACCAACATCTGGCCAAGGATGCCAGAGATCTCGCGCAGGCTGTTGGTGTTGTCCACTGAGTCCTGGTGAACACGATCGGCGTTTGCCTGGGACCGGTCGTATGAGGCCTGGCACCTGGCAAGAGCTTGTAGGGACTGTGCCACTGGCTCGGGTAGCTGTCCCTCCTCTGACCGGCGGTGTGTGGGTCGCCTGATTGGCAGTTGTCCCGTTGCCTGTGGCCCACTCACCCTGCTTGTGTGTGGGGCCGTTGGACCAGCGTTGCGCGCTGGGTCATGCTGGGTGGCACCGGCAGGAGTGGTGGTGCTGGTGGTGCTGGTGGTACTGGTGGTACTGGTGGTACTGGTGGTACTGGTGGTGGTGGGGACTGTGCAGATCACAGAGACAGGTGTCGCTGGTGTGACACTTGCGACGTTGGTCGGTCCTGGGAGTCCCTGTGAGCCAGATGGCCCTGGCTGCGTGCTTGGTCCCGCTCCATCCTCCGCCCCGGAGCTGCCTGTGTCGTCGTCGGCAGAGAGTCCTGTAGGTGTGGGAGGCGAGGCTGGCGGCCGGGTACTGCTTTCCCCAGTCAGTTGACGATCACCTGAGGGACAAGATCGAGCAGGTCAGTAATGTGGACAGTACATGGTTACATTGATTTGTAGACATTTCTGTTTCCTGTCGCACACACCCCACCCTCCACCACCACCGCCACCCTCCCCGTGCACATGGGGGCCTGTTGGGAGTTGTAGTTTGGGCCTCTCACACACCCCACCCTCCACCACCGCCACCACCACCACCACCCTCCCCGTGCACATGGGGGCCTGTTGGGAGTTGTAGTTTGGGCCTCTCACACACCCCACCCTCCGCCACCGCCACCACCACCACCACCCTCCCCGTGCACATGGGGGCCTGTTGGGAGTTGTAGTTTGGGCCTCTCACACACCCCACCCTCCACCACCACCGCCACCCTCCCCGTGCACATGGGGGCCTGTTGGGAGTTGTAGTTTGGGCCTCTCACACACCCCACCCTCCACCACCACCACCACCCTCCCCGTGCACATGGGGGCCTGTTGGGAGTTGTAGTTTGGGCCTCTCACACACCCCACCCTCCACCACCGCCACCACCACCACCACCCTCCCCGTGCACATGGGGGCCTGTTGGGAGTTGTAGTTTGGGCCTCTCACACACCCCACCCTCCACCACCGCCACCACCACCACCACCCTCCCCGTGCACATGGGGGCCTGTTGGGAGTTGTAGTTTGGGCCTCTCACACACCCCACCCTCCACCACCGCCACCACCACCACCACCCTCCCCGTGCACATGGGGGCCTGTTGGGAGTTGTAGTTTGGGCCTCTCACACACCCCACCCTCCACCACCACCGCCACCCTCCCCGTGCACATGGGGGCCTGTTGGGAGTTGTAGTTTGGGCCTCTCACACACCCCACCCTCCACCACCACCGCCACCCTCCCCGTGCACATGGGGGCCTGTTGGGAGTTGTAGTTTGGGCCTCTCACACACCCCACCCTCCACCACCGCCACCACCACCACCACCCTCCCCGTGCACATGGGGGCCTGTTGGGAGCCATGGACATGTTAGTGTGTTGGTGTCCAACGTGCATGGGTTGGGGCGTGGGGGATGTTTATTCTCAGTTGTGTGAGCCTGACCATGTCGTGCTGATCGTGGTGCTTGGTTTGTACTCACCAGTCTCTTCTCCTTCGTCAAGGCCGTCTAGGCTCTCTGGGTGTAGTATCACCAGCACCTTCTCCTCCCAATCGGTGTAGGGTATGGGCTCCGGGGGTGTGCCACCGCCAGTAAGATTGGCTCTGGCGTGGTTTTTCGCTCGGATGCCCTTGACCCTGGTCTTAAGGTCATGCCACCGCCTCTGAATGTCGTGCTTGGTCCTCGGCACAGTCCCCGACGCATTCACACGAGTGACGATCCTGTCCCACATGTGGTTCTTTTGCGCCACGGTCGTCTGCTGGACTTGGGCCCCGAAGATGTTGGGCTCCACACGGATAATTTCATCTACCATTACCCGCAACTCTGTCTCCGTGAATTTGGTTTTTTTTTTGGGTGCCATGGTGTGTGGTGCTCAGTGTGTGAGTTGAGTGAGTTGGGAGGTGCAGGTGTGTGGTGTGTGATGTGTAGGATTTGTGTGGTGGGTGTTTGTGTGGTAGGGTGGTGGGTGGGTGTCTTCTATGTGATTTTATGTGAGTTAGCAGTGTCTCGAATGGCCCTCTTGCTGGCAGCAATGCTGTGGTGCAAGGGATTGTGGTTGTGTGGGGGTGTCTTTTTATAGTCGTGTCTCGATGGTTGTTGGCAGTCAGGTGGTAGGTGGGCGTGTTGACTTGTGTGCATTATTGGATAATTGGGACGTGTCATGGTGGCTTGTGCTGGGGGGGGGGGCCTTGTCAATGTTCGTATGTTTGCTTAGGACTTGCGGTGCACTTTCATACATTTGTTAGGCGCTAGGGATGTTGTGCGTGTTGGCCTTCCGCCCTGATGCTGTGGTTCTCGTTGCATTGTTTCCGCCGCGGACGTGGATGGCTGTGAGTTCCGTTGTACGGGCGGATTTATCCTAATTGCGGCCACGGAGTATTCTCTGGGATGGCGGTACATGTTTAATTTTCCGCGGTCATTTCCGTCCGCGGCAGTGGTTGTTCATTGGACTCCGTCCGCCGCGGACGGACTTGGTTGTGTTCCGTCCACCGCGGACGGTGTTGGTTGTGTTCCGTCCGCCGCGGTCGGAGTTTCGTGACATGAATATCCTAATCCCAACCGCGGTTTCTCCGCGGCGCAGCCGGGAGTAAAATTTCCCCCACCATGGCGGACAGTACCCATTTCCGTCCGCCATCCTAATCGGCCCCTTAATGTACAACAATTTGACACAGGGCAAAGCTGCAGGTCACTTTACTGCAAAGCTGCACACCACTTTACTGAGCTGCCTTACATCAAAAGAAAAGAGCAGGAATACACAGTATCTACGAGATAGGGTGCTTTTCTGTCCTATTCCACTGCGCTGGCCAACAAATGGCTGCCTAGAGCCAATGCAGGCACCCTTGTCTGCGTTTTTGGCATGAGTGTTTTCGTGCAGGAAGGGACACCTTCATGCACAAAAACAATCATTATGCCTCCCCTGGGGAGGCGCATGGTTTGACAAATTCCCAGATTTACGCTGTGTTGTAAATTTGGAAATGTGTCAAATACTGAAAAATACCGTGGGCTTTGAGTGGGAACACCCACCACTTCCTGAGGGGAGGCGTAACAAGGAGAAATAGCTTATTTGTATCCTCTTTCCATGTCTACTGCATTCTGAAGCACACATAGAAAAGGAAAACACTTTGAAGGATTGCATTTAGGTAGGGAGGTGCCCCTTTCTGCACAAAAACAATTCTGCCTGCAAAGGAGTTCCCTTGCACCATGCAAGGGTGCCTACGTTTGCACTAAGCTGCCAAAATGGCACCAGCATAGGCAGAAGGACCTGGAATGCACCGTTTTGCCTAAATGCAATGCCTGCCCTTTCACTTTGGCGTAGGACAGTGCAGCAAAGTTTCTTGCTGCCCTACGCCAAAATGCCCTAAATGAGGCCGCAACTTTTGAGGGGTTGTTTTGTAAGGTTTTGGTGGGCCCTTGTATGACACAATTCGATGCAAAGCATTGCTTCAATTTATTTACAATTATAACAAACTGCTGGTACTGTGTGAAATTACACAATGCCATGCGGGCATTCGCGCAAGCCTCAGTAAATCGAGGCCTTCCTCACCTATTTGTTCAATGCATTAACCCTGAAATCCAGGGGCTTAATTATGAGAGGCTTGCACTGACACAAAACTTTTTTTGACGCTCCAGTGATGTAAGCCTCTCAGTCATCTATATTAGGTGACACAAAGTCACTCTGCATGGCTTTGCCTTACTCTGCGCCAAGGAGGCGTTCTATTGGTATTGTGGTGGGTTTTCCCATACTACACCCATGGATTTTGAGGCTGCCCCTTATTAACTGAATCATGTTCGAATGTTATCATACTCCATTTCTCCTTAAGCACTTTTCTAAATGTTTATTTGATTCACCTTCAGGTGCCTTTCCACTTTGGAAAGATATTGAACTATTCTTTCTCCTTTCTCATTTCAAGTATTTCTTTCATTTACTCATAAATCATGCTATCTATAATCTCCTATACATCGTACTACTTATACGCTTTTTCTATTTTTTGTGTTTAATAAGCTTTATTGAGATAAAGAAGATCGACAAGGCACTCCACAAGACTGGCCCAGCCTACCTCAAGAGACAGCTCACCTTCTACACCCCCAACCGCCTGCTCTGCTCCGCCGACTTCTCACTCGCCACCGTCCAGCGCATCCGAAGAACAACCACCGGCAGGAGATCCTTCTCCCACCTCGCCGCCAAGACATGGGACACCCTCCCACTGAACCTACGACAGACCCAAGACCTGCTGACCTTCAGGAGGATACTAACGACCTGGCTGTTCAATCAGTAGCGGCCCCCACCCCCAGCACCTTGAGACCCTCACGGGTATGTAGTGCGCTTAACAAATTACTGATTGATTGATTAAACATAGGCCTAGAGCATAATAATATGAAGATAATACATAAGCAAAAAATAGGAGGCAACAATCATAGTAGAAAGCTGTTTACAATTTAGGGATATCATGGGAAAAAGGAAGAGAGGGGAGAGGGGAAGAAAGAGGGGAAAGAAGGGGTAGAATAGGTAATCATAGACCATAATTAAAATTAATATGATAATGTGCTCCATAAACTATAATATATGGTAAATAACTAAACTTTTGAAATAAAGCTATGCCGAAGTTACAGAGATAAGGAAAAAAAGAGGAAGGAATCAAGGGGGTTTGACATTTTCAGAACGGAGATGAGAAACAGCCTTGATGGAAAGTCTGTTTAAATAAATAATTAATGGCAGCCAAAAAAGAGCCAGGTCTTGAAGAGTCTTCTGAAGGCCCAGTAGGTCTTGGGTCTGCAGTAGGTTGGTCGGGAGGGTGTTCCAGGTCATGGTGGTGAGGTGGAAGAAGGATCTGCCCCAGGCAGTTGTTCTTCAGATGCGGGGGACAGTGGCGAAGGAGAGGTCGGCGGAGCGGAGCTTGAGGGTGGGGGTGTAGAAGCTGAGTCATCTCTTTGGGTATGCTGGGCCTGCGTTGTGGAGGGCTTTGTGTGCATGGATGAGGAGCTTGAAGGTTATCCTCTTGTTGACGGGGAGCCAGTGTAGGTCTCTCAGGTGATGTGTGATGTGGCTGCAGCGGGGGATGTCGAGGATCAGACGTACAGAGGCGTTCTGGATGCGTTTCAGCCATCTCAGGAGCTTCGCTGACGTTCCTGTGCAGAGGGCGTTTCCGTAGTCCAATCTGCTGGTGACGAGGGCCTGGGTGCCTGGTCTTCTTGTTTCGGTGGGGATCCAGTTGAAAATCCTGCAGAGCATTCGGAGGGTGTTGAAGCAGGATGAGGAGAAGGCGTTGACCTGCTTAGTCATTGTGAGGGTGGAGTCGTGGATGACCCCTCGGTTGCGTGCATGGTGGTCGGTGGGTGTTGGAGCTGTTCCCAGAGTGGTCCGCCACCAGGAGTCGACCCAGGCCGAAGGGGTGGATCCGAGGATGAGGACTTCCACCTTGTCCGCGTTCAGCTTCAGTCGGCTGTTCCTCATCCATTCGGCAATGGCCTTCATTCCTTCGTGTAGGTTGGTTTTGGCTGTGTGAGGGTCTTTGGTGAGAGAGATGATCAGCTGGGTGTGGTCGGCTAAGGAGATGATGTTGAGGTCACGCTGACGGTCGACCTGAGCGAGGGGTGCCATGTAGATGTTGAACAGCGTTGGGCTGAGGGATGAGCCCTGGGGTACGCAGCAGATGATCTCGTGGCATTGGAGCAGCAGGGGGGGAGGCGGACGCTCTGAGTTCTGCCAGGGAGGAAGGATGAGTCCAGGGCTTTCTCTTAGATCCTGGTGTAGTGTAGGCGTGTTCGTAGGGTGCGGTGGCAGACCTTGTTGAAGGCGGCTGACAGGTCCAGGAGGATGAGGGCCTCTGGTTCTTCGTTGTCAAGCAGGGTTCTGATGGTATCGGTGGTGGCAATGAGGGCAATTTCGGTGCTGTGGTTGCTGCGGAAATCGGACTGGGCTAGGTCTAGCATGTTGTTGTCTTCGAGGTAACGGGTCAGTTGTTTGTTGACGATTTTTCGGTGACCTTTGCCGGAAAAGGGAGCAGGGAGATGGGGCGGACGTGTTTGAGTTCCTTGGGGTCCGCCTTGGGTTTCTTGAGTAAGGCGTTGATCTCAGCGTGCTTCCAGCTTTCCGGGAAGGTTTCTGTCTCGAAGGAGATGTTGATGGCTTTGCTGAGATGGGGCACAATGGTTGTGCTGGCTTTTTTGAAGATGTTGTGGGGGCATGGGTCTAGCGGTGACCCGGAGTGGATTGTGTACATGATCTCGCTGGTGTCTTTGTCATTGACGCTGGTTCAGGAGAGCAGACAGTTGGTGCTGAGTGGGGCGGTGGTTGTTGGGGCAGTCGTGGTGTTGAAGCTGTCGTGGATGTCGGTGATCTAGAGGTGGAAGAAGGCGGCCAGTGAGTTGTATAGGTCTTGCGAGGGCGGGATGTAGTTGGTGTTAGAACTGGGGTTGGAGAGTTCCTTCACGATGTTGAAGAGCTCTTTGCTGTTGTGTGCATTGTTGTCTAGGCGGTCCTTAAATGAGGCTCTCTTGGAAGCTCTGATGGGTTGGTGGTGTCTGCGGGTGGTGTTCTTGTGGGCTGTGTAGCTGTATGGTGATCGTTCGCGGAACCAGTTCTTCCCCAGTTTCCACCATGTTCGTTTGGAGGCCTGGAGGTCTTCGGTGAACCAAGTGGCTTTCTTGCTGGTGTGGCTGTTGGGGGGTGTCTTGAGCAGGGCGAGGGTGTTGGGGCAGTTGGCAATCCACTGTCTGAGGTTGCGGGCGGCGGTGTCGGGATCGGTGGAGTCAGCAGGTGGGTTCTGGGCGACGGCGGTGGTTAGCTGGTCTTTGGTGACTTTGCTCCAACTGCATCGAGGTAGCAGCTGGGTGCGGTGGTGCGTGGTGGGCTTCTTGAAGGTGAAGTGGATGCAGCAGTGGTCGTTCCAGTAGAGTTCGGTGGTGTGGTTAAAAGAAACGTGGGGGCTTGCGGTGAAGATGGGGTCGAGTGGTTGGTTGGCGAAGTCGGTGGGTGTGGTCACAAGCTGTCTGAGTCCGAGGCTGGCGAGGTTGTCGAGCAGGGTGGTGGAGTTGGTGTTGTTGTTGTTTTCGAGGTGAAATTTCAGGTCTCCTAGGAGAAGGTAGTCTGTGGAGGCGAGGGCATGCGTGCTGACGAAGTGGGCGTTGGAGTCGCTGAATTGTGGTCAGGGTCCGGGGTTTTCTGTAGACAAGGGTTCCTCTGAGGGTGGTGTTTGGATTGGTGTGGATCTGGACGTGCATGTGTTCAGCGGTGTTGAGGGTGTCATCAGTGTTGGTCGAGACTCTGAGGGTGATCCTGTGGACGATGGCAATTCCTCCTCCGACTCTGTTGGTGCGGTCCCTGTGGTTGATCTTGTATCCTTCTGGGATGGCAATGGCGATGTCGGGTGTGGAGGCGGGATTCAACCAGGTCTCTGTCAGGAAGGCGATGTCGGGGGAAGTAGAGTCGAGGAGGTCCCAGAGGAGCTCAACGGCGTGTTTGCGAGTGGAGCGGGTGTTGAGGAGGATGCATCTGAGGTAGTTGGGTTCCTTGGTTGGTGGTTTGGTTGGCCGGATGCTGGAGAAGCTGCAGTTCCAGCAGGTGAAGGGTCCTTGGGTGCGCTTCGGGGTGGCCCAGTACCAGGTGTGTTGGTGTCCGAGGTTCATTGCGTGGAGGGTGATGGCATCATAGCGCAGTTGGGTGTCGTTGCGTCTGCGGGGACCAGGGGTTCTGGTGCTGGGCGCAGTCCAGGCGCAGACGGGCTTGCCCTAGGCAAGGCTTCGGCGCCCCAGCGGTGTGCCCGCTGCGCGCGTCCACTGGGGACCCTATGATATTGGCATACAGTATTCCACCATGACTTAATTGAAAGTTTTGACAAACATTTCCAATTGAATGCAATTTGTTGAAACGCTAAAGCTAACATAAGATCAAACAACCCTTTTTCACTGGATGATAAAGTCATGGCTTCTGATAGACTTCCCATAAAGAGAAGAAGGTGGGACACAGGAATATGAAAATTAAAAATGGAGGATAAACGGGACCAAACTTGCGACCAAAAAGAGACTACAGGATGACATGAAGAAAGGAGATGAGAAAGGTCTGCTTTTGGAAACTCACCAGACCAACATTTTTTGTTATCTGAGTGTGTATAATTAGCTATAGAGATAGGTGTGAGATATAATCTATGGTAGAGAAAAAACATAGATTGAGTAGTGGAGGCGGATCTTGAGATCCTTAACGACGAGCCCAAATCTTATTCCATATATCTGTAGAACATTGAAAACCTAGGTCAGATTCCCAAACAAGTTCAACTTTGCTTTTAATATGATTAGAAGATGCGGAGTAAAATAATTTCTAGATTAAGGAAGCTTTAGGACAAGCTACCAACATTTTTAGAAGTGGATCCTGTGTATTTAAATGAACATCAATAGGTAGGAAATAAAAAATATGCATTATTGATTCCATCAGAATGGAAAATGTATATAAAAACAAATTAGGGCATTTGAACTTTTCTTTAAAAATAGGAAAGGAAGAGGGAGTAGAACCATCAAATAGGTCTTTGACCCATATAATCCCTTTGCCCTCCATGAAGACCAGTATATAGATCTATTATTAATGGTGATTAGACAGTTGTGCCAAAGGGTAGAATGTAAAAAATCATTTCTGGAAAGCATTTTAGAGTGAAAGTAACGTTTTAGCAATGTACATGTATGTTTAAAAAGTGGAAGAGAAGTAAGGGAATTTTTTCAGGAAAGGAAAGAACTTAGTTTTGAAAAGGGAGTTAAGAGGCAACGTTCGATAATATATTCAAACAACAAGATCCACCTCTAACAGGTTTTCCTGTGAGCCAAGATATGATAGGCATACACAGTATTTGTTAAAATACCCCTCACACACCAAAAGGTCCCTTGGTGTCATGCTTCATCATCGGGGACTTCCCACCCCGCTGCAGGACGGGGCCTGCTACGACTACCCACTACGCTGGAGCACTCAGATATTGTAAGTGCTATGTGAGGTGTATTGTTGTGAGTGTAAGTAGGGTCAAAAAGTGATAGGAAAAGTGAGGTTAAAAGAATACCTGGCCTTTTGAAAACAAAAAAATTCTTTATTACTCATAGGCTGGTATTGTTAAAAATTGGTGTGGCGGAGAAAAACACAGTGTGTCAATGAGCTAGTTCTCCTGATGGTGTCAACATGTTTCGAGGCTGCCTGCCTCTTCGCCAGGACGGGGTCAGAACCCTCTATCACTCACTAATGTTGCCATCAATGTGTGTTATGTGTATATACAGGTGAAACGGATATTCTAATACCTATGTGGTATGCAATTAATTTACAGTTTATAGAGCCCTAACAGTATTACTGATTCGTGGGCTGAAATACGTTGGAGACAATGCCCCATGAGCCGATCAGGAATGAGGGGTAAATGAAACTTCCATTCTACCTCAAGTTCTCCTCGCATCCTCCCTCGTCCGCGGCTTCCGTGATGACATCCTGTATATACACATAACACACATTGATGGCAACATTAGTGAGTGATAGAGGGATCTGACCCCGTCCTGGCGAAGAGGCAGGCAGCCTCGAAACATGTTGACACCATCAGCAGAACTAGCTCATTGACAAGCTGTGTTTTTCTCCGCCACACCAATTTTTAACAATACCAGCCTATGAGTAATAAAGAATTTTTTTGTTTTCAAAAGGCCAGGTATTCTTTTAACCTCACTTTTCCTATCACTTTTTGACCCTACTTACACTCACAACAATACACCTCACATAGCACTTACAATATCTGAGTGCTCCAGCGTAGTCGCTAGTCGTAGCACGCCCCGTCCCGCAGCGGGGCGGGAAGACCCCGATGATGAAGCATGACACCAAGGGACCTTTTGGTGGGTGAGGGGTATTTTAACAAATACTGTGTATGCCTGTCATATCTTGGCTCACAGGAAAACCTGTTAGAGGTGGATCTTGTTGTTTGAATATACCATTGACTGGAGGAGGGTGCATCCACCCCAGTGCTTTTTAAGCACTACCTCTTCTCTCCCTATTTTGATTTTTGCTTAAAGGTTCGATAATAACCCATAAAGGAGTGAAGAGAAAAGGTTCCAAAAGGAGCCAATGAGAAGCCTGTTTTAAACGAAAAGCCTTATGATATAACCGAAAGTCTGGAAAATTTACTCCACCAACAAGTCTTGGTTTTCTTAGATGAAATAAAGAAACTCTAGATTTTTTGTTTTTCCAACAAAAAATTGTAAAGGTGAGAGGAATGTGGACTGGAATCATAGAAAAATATTATAATAGAATTGGAGTGATCATCATCTTAAAAGAGTCAAGACGACCCCACCATGAAAGAAAAAGAGGATTCCAGGAAGACAATAGTTTAGAAATTCGATCAAAAGCAGTAGTCATGTTTATTTTAACGGAATCTGCGATAGAGTTAGAGAACCATATACCGAGATATTTGATTTTAGAACTGTTCCAGTGAAAACCTGTAGATTCAAATTGTTGTTTAAGTCAAAATGTGATAATTGGTAAAACGTCTGTTGTATCCGAATTTATTTTGTAACCTGAGACTGCAGAGAAATCAGAGATTTCTTGTAGTAATGAAGGAATGGAGGATTCCAAATTAGAGATAAAAAAAAGAATATCGTCAGCATAAGCAGATAATTTCAGATGACGATCACCATATGGGAAACCAGAAATAGAGGTCTTGTGGCGAATATGAGAGAGAAAAGGTTCAAGAGAATGGACAAATAAGAGGGGAGATAATGGACAGCCCTGTGTGATCCCACGATGAAGTGGAAATTGTGACGAAATCTTGCCATTAACAAAGGTTCAGGCATAAGGTGAAGAATATAAAAGGGAGACAAGAGAAATGAAGTTAGTTCCAAATCCATGCCAGTGAAGAGATTTAAAAAGGAAGGACCAGTCTACTCTATCAAAGGCTTTTTCTGCGTCTATGGAAATAGCCGCAAGGGGGAACGGTAAAGTCTAGGCTTTGTTTGGAACATTAAAGAATAAACGGGAATTGTCAGAGGTTAGTCTTCCTTAAATAAATCCACATTGTTCTGGATCTATCAAATGAGGGAGAAAGGATTCAAGACGTAATGCTAATAATTAGGCAAAAATCTTATAATCAACATTTATTCAAGGAGATGGGACGATAATTCTTACATAGTTTAGAATCTTTGCCATCCTTATGAATAAGGCAGATAGACACCTCCATAAAGGTGCCGCTCACGGCGCCGGTGGAGGAGAAATGTTCAAAGAGTGTAAAAAGTTTTGGTAATAACAGATTAGAAAAGTGACGATAAAATTCAACCGAAAAACCATCTTGGCCAGGGGATTTGTGTAACGTTAAGGAATTCAAAGAAGAGGAGTTTCCCGAAGCGTAATATCTGTATCTAAAGGAGTACAATCTAAATCCAGAGAAGGAGGGGGGAATGTTTCTAAGATAATAATCAATTTGTGAATCAGATGGGGGATCTTCAGGACTATAGAGATCTTTATAGAATTTAGTAAATTCATTTGAAAAATCCTGATCCTTGACGAGGATTGTGCCATCGGAAGATTGAATAGTGTCAATAAATGTTCTTTCTTTTCTTGATTTTAGATAACTAGCAAGAAGTGTACCAACCTTATTACGAACTCCGTAATATCTGGCACTACTGCGAAGTAAAGTGAAAGATGCATTAGCTGTTGAAATTCTATTAAAATCCATCTTTGCCCGAATAAGTTTTTGGAGAGTGGAGTCCGATGAGGAGGTGTAGAACTGATGTTCTAGTTATTTGATAGAGGCTAATAAAGCCTTATGTTTGGCAGAGATTTGTTTCTTCTTTTTAGAGACAAAATCTGTAATAAATCCACATGCAATAGCCTTAAAACTATCCCACACTGAGACTGGGGATGTAGAAGAGTCGTACAAAAGGGGGTGGTGATGGACGGAGCATCTGAACCAATCAAACACTCACACACAGTCAACAGATCTGGGTTTAATCCATCACCGTTCTTTAGCCCACTCTGCCACCCCAGTTCAGACATGGCCATATGAAAATCAGTCTGACCCTGTGCCTCATGGGAACAGTCCAGCCCGAACTGCAAAGCCATGCCTTCCCTGGACCGGAAACAAGCTTCCTAGGACCGGTTTCTGGCATTTCAGCCATCTTCAGCCAGGCTTGCTTGAATCCAGTGGCAAAGTGAGCAAGGGACTCACGTCTGAGCATACCCTGCCAACTTATGGCGAACAAAGCGGTACAAAAGGGGGTGGTGATGGACGGAGCATCTGAACCAATCAAATACTCACACTCAGTCAACAGATCTGGGTTTAATCCATCACCGTTTTTTAGCCCACTCTGCCACCGCAGTTCAGACATGGCCATATGTAATCAGTCTGACCCTGTGCCTCATGGGAACAGTCCAGCCCGAACTGCCAAGCCATGCCTGAATGATGTAGAAGAGTCATCATTTATAGAAAATAATTCTTCAGTGAAGGAGGTGAAGGAAGAGGCGAAAGATGGATCTTGTAAAACGTAATTATTAAATCGCCATCTGGAAGATTTAGATCTAGGAGGGCATAAGTCAAAATCAACAACCATTGGAGCATGATCTGAAATCAGAATGATTTCGATCGAAGACGAAAAAAGATTCAGGGCTAACTATTTAGAGTGAAAAATATAATCTGTCCGGGATAAGGAACCATGTGGAGGGGAAAAATAGGAAAATTGTGATTGGTCTGGATTACTTAGACTCCAAGCATCAAGTAAATGTGTCTGAGTCATTGTACCAAGGAATTGTTTTTAGGTTTTATGAGGAGTGAAATTGACTTGAGATTCACGATCTATAAAGGGATCCATGATCTGATTACAGTCATCTCCAAGTATAAAAATCTAATCCTTATATTGGAAAAATTTGTCTGTGATGGTGGGCCAAAAAGTTGGATAGGGTTGAGTAGGACCATATATATTAAGCACAGTGAGAGGAATATTGTTGAGTAATAATTTGACCAAAGTCCATCCACCATCCGAATCAATATCTTGTGTTACAACAGAACAATTCAACTTTTCATGTCAAAGAATTATGACCCCATTTTTCTTCGTATGTTAGGGGTGGGCGAAGTCGCGTAATGGACTTTCATGGAGAGGCACGGAAATTGAACCAATTTCCGTGCCTCTCCGCAAATTTCCTTTGCTTGACAGCCGCCCACCACCCGCCCGCAATATTAAAAAGATTAAAGCTGAAATAAGAGTTAAAACACTTACCTTATCGCAGGGACATCTCTTCCTGTCTATCGCGTCTTCTTCTTTGAAACTGCGCATGCGCGGGAGCCTGCGCATGCGCATTCCTCGCCAGGAAAGTAAGGAAGAGGAAATGAAAGTAAGGAGGAGGACACTGGAAAAAGAGATAGAGGAAAGATTGAAAATCAGAAAGAGGGAATACATCATCAATAATAAGCAAAGAGAGAGAAAAGAGAGAAGAAGGGAGGATACAACAGAGAGAAGAAGAGACAGTACATATCCAAAAAGGATGACTGAAAAAAACATACCTGAGGGGGACAAAAAGTGACACATGGGGGCGAGAACGACACACGAAAAGATGAACCACCCGATCACGGGAAGCTCGGCCATAACAGGACTAGGGGTTAATATAAAAATGGACCAGATGTAATGGAGGTATGCAGAGGGACCTGTAGGTAAATACAAAAAACAAGAAACTTTGAACGTTAACAAAACAGAAGAAAGTTATGTATTGATCAATCTAAAATACATTGAGAAAAACATCAATGAGAAACAAAAGTAGCGTGATATTTTAACAATTAGAGTAACTAAGAGGGAAAAATGGAAGAGGTAAATAAGTAATAAACCAAGAAAACAATACATAAACATGTAACAAACTATTAGGATTGACAACAGAAACTTTAATACCAGCAGAACCAATAAGAACATTGCTAAACCAGACAAACGAGCAACAAAACTGTGAAGAAGTCTGCAGTAGCCCTGTAAAGGAAAGATTAAGTAATCAACCATTTGAAAAACTAGCAGTATCCATAACCGTAGTATTATGAATATGAATGAAGTTCTTAAGTTCCGCAGGGTCTTGAAAAGACCATGTTTGGTTTTGATATGCCACTTTGAAAATGCAGGTATGGAATAGTCCATATCTGGTGCCAAGAGCTCGGAGAGGCGCGAAGATTCAGGAACTCTTTTCTTCTATTCGCCGTAGCGTTGGATACATCTTGAGAAAGAAACACCTTCTGCCCCAGCCATGTAATTTGTCATTTAGCTCTACCAGCGGAAAGAATTGAAAGTAAATCTGTAAACTTTAAAAATAGAATGATGACTACTCGTGGTTTAACCGAAGATGTAGAGATTGAAGGACGGGGACCAAGTCTGTGAGCTCTCTGAATGCTGAGGGAAGTAGTAGGGGGCATATTCAAGAGTTTTGGAAGGAAGAAGGAGAAAAAAGAGACAGGGTCATCACTTTCCAATGCTTCCAGCAGACCACATATGCGTAGATTATTTCTCCTATTTCTGTTTTCTAAATCTTTGGTATGTTGTTGAAGGCTGAGAACCGTTTTTTCTAAAGAAGAAAGTCTTTGAGAGTTTCCCTGTACCTCTGAGATCTGTACTTCCATTGAATATACTCTGCTCTCCATTGTAGACCACTTTTCCTCAAGAAATTGCATTTTATTATTAGTTCCCTTCACAAATGGGCGCAAGGCACCTATCTCCTCCAAGGGTAGCTCCATAGAGATAGGAGATGACGTTTAGTCAGTCGAAGGAGGGTCATGTTTCAAGCATTTAGTTGAGGAAGTAGGTGGAGATGATTTGTTAGAGCTAGACTGTGGTGAGGAGTTGCGTTTTGAAGATACTCCAGCCATCTGTTCTGCGGTGAGAGAAGAGTCTAATACTGAGGAAGCGGGAGAAATTGCCAAAGTGGTATGTTTTGTGGATACAAAAACAAATTTTGGTTTGCGCAACTTTCCCATAGATGTCTGTCCTACAGGAAGTACAATAGCCGTTGCTCAAACTTGTTGGCACTCATAATATCTAAGTTTTCCAGAAGATTTACCACCCAAATAAACTGACACTTTCTTAAAAAGACAAGAGTCCGGTAAAAGCAGATGGTAAACAGAAAGTTGTAGTACCACTGGAGCCAGAAAAGCTGATATGAAAATGCAATGATATAGAAAAGAAGATGTTGCAGCTTCAATTTATAGGAGAAAGTTTCACTTATTCCTCACATAGCCTTTGCTAAAAATTGAGGCAGGTAATAAGTCGGTCAGATGATAAAAATTACTGACAGTGCAAAATGGCTGCCATTTTATGACGTATGATATATCAGGAGAAAAGAGTTCTGCATCACGCTGTAAAACTTGTTGAAAACATCATATTAAAAAGATGCCGTGCAACTATAAAGGTCAGTTGGAAAGTACAGAGATGTTCAATAATGTTGGAGGTTTAAAGTCGGCGAGTGCATTTTGCCGGTGTGCGCCTAAGATGGCGGGTGCTCTGAAGAGAATGCGTTGGCAATGAAGAAAAGTAAATAAGCGGGGCGCACCTAAATATAGAAAACAGCTCATCAAAGACACCACATGTTCCGGTGTCTAATGTGGGCAGCCTCGGGCGAAAAACGGCTTGGGAAGCACACATGCAGGTCAAGAGAAGGTCCCGGCACGGCAGAGCAAACCCTTCAGGCGGCCATCTCGCCCAGCGCCATAGCCACTTCCCCCTTATACGCATTTTCAACCTATACTTTTTTTCAGTTCTTTCACATAATGAACAGTTTCTTCAATATTCAATTTGGCATAATAATCTTATAAAAATTTATAACAAACCTACTTTTTAGAAAAGGTAGTGGGATAACGGTTTACTTTGGGTTCATCAACATTGTCCAAAAGGTTATTTTCTTACAGTTTCAGAAGCACAAATATTATATAATCTTACACAATCATATTCTACTAGATGTATCTTCAACTATCTCCCCTCCATTACCTCCTATAAATGGTCTCCCTATTTTAAATAATCATTCAAGTGCTTCTTCCAGCTACCAATCACTTACTAAACTTCCAGACCACAGAAATAAGACTAACATTGAATTACTTTGGGAACACGACTTTCAAACTTCTTGGTCCATCGTATTTTGGGCCAAACTATTGTTAAAACTTTGTACGACCTCAAGATCAGCCAGTACAACTGAAACCTCTTTTCTTCTTATATAATAGACTCATGATCATGTTCATTATTTTACATAAATTCAATCCAGATGTGCTATTCCACTGTTGGTCATGTAATGCTACCCATGCTGAAATTTCATATGCTTTTTTATGCCCTTACGCCCACCAATTTTGGTTGAAGGTATGGTCTCAAATAACTATTTTTAATACACACTTCCCTTTTTCTCCTATACATATTTTTCTAGGTACTCTCTCTGATCATTGGCACTTCCTTACTTGCACCACCACAACAATGGCTTTATTACTACTGTTGGCTTTCAGCAAGTTACTAAACATTGGAAACTATTATCACAGCTTTCTTTTTCAAGCATGGTTGTATACTGTATGCTACAACCCCGATTGGATCACGCATACCTCTCCCCTCATCCCTTCTTATTAAATGAGAACATATATGGTCACTGCTAACTATTTTTTTAGACACTTCTGCTCGTAATTTTGCTCATCACCAGCCATTATTGGAAGAAGTACCCGAACCACTATGAATTGTTATACTTTTCTTACTTCTGCTTCTGTACCCTTTTTTATAATCTTGCATCATAGTTACTATATTGATAGTTTGGTATTTTAATATGCTCTATAGTTGCTCTCTCAGTTTCTTACCTTATAGTCATAATTAATTATTGCTCTCTTCCCTATCCCTTTCATTACTTTCTAACTTTTTTTTTATCTTTGCAACAATTTGATTGCATTGACTGTTAATGTATGTTGATTATTTCTCTGTAATTTGTACTCTTAAATTTCCAAAGAAAATGTATACAATTGTTGCAATATTTTTTAATACATTTTTTTTCAAACTAAAAAAGAAAACCAAAAAAACAATATATTCATGTAAACCTGGGGCAGCACCAACACCATATGCCTCCCTGGAGCAGGCATAAAGAGGAGAAATATTTTCATTTCTCCTCGTTTTTTTACTATTTCTGTGTTTTTTGTATTCTGCAGCACCTATAGAAAGAGGAAAATACCTCTTTGGATTGTTTTTGTGCAGGAGGTTTCCTTTCCTGTACGAAAAGAATCCTTCGAGCAGAGGAGGCCTGTTAGACCTGGCACCTTGGTATGGGTATCCCTTCATTTTTGCTGTTGCCTAATGTGTTTTTGCTGGTGTTAGATGCTTTGGGCACTGTGCCACTGCTGTCCAGTGCCACAGTGCAAGTGCGTCCTATTGTAAATTGATGTATGAATTAGCGATTCCATGATTGGCTGGTTTAGTTTACCCGTCAAACCCTAGTACAGTGCACCAGGAGTGCCCAGGGCTTGTAAACCAAATACTGCTATTGGGCTTGCAGCACTGATTGTGCCACTCACACAAGCAGCTTGTAAAAGTGTGTCTCAGGTCTGCCTTTGCAGAGCCTGTGTGCAGTCTGGTACTGCCGTGTTGACTGGGCACGTGCCCCGACTTGCCAGTCCCTAAACCTTCCCTTTTCTTCATGTCAGACACTCCTATGGTAGGCCCAAGGGCAGGGTGCATTGTAAGTATAAGGTAGGACTAGCCCTGATGTGTGTGGCATGTCCTAATAGTGAATTACAGCCAATTTCGTTTTTCACTTTTGCAAGGCTACCTATTCCCCATAGGCCCAAATGGGCAGTTGATTAATACATCTTATAATCCTAACTGACTCAGGGAACATGGTAGAAATTCGAGCTTAGTATGCCTGAACTGAGAATGATAAAATACATCTTTTAGTGAAGTTGCTTTTAACATTCTGTGTTTGAAAATACCACTTTTAGAAAGTAGGTAATTTCTTGTCTAACTATCCAAGCCTGCCTCTGCTAGGTTGTGTATTCCTTGTTTGGATTTTGAGTGACAGAGGCTGGGGGATTCCAGAAGACAGGGTGAGTCAGCCCAGTGGTGAATAGTGAGATGTGCATCTAGATGGGACGGAGGAGTTGCACCTGGGACCTGAATAGGACTGTGCCTTCCCCCCACAATGCTGACTCCACCTCCTGTGGTGTGTCTGATGTCTCTGCCCTGCACTGTGAAAGGAAAGAAGGAGTCATGTCAACAGAGTGCTCCAGGACTAACCAGAACTGGTTTTGGCTAGGCAAAGGCCTCTCTGCCCTCAGAGGACAAAGAGAAACTGTGTATAAAAGAGGGGACCCAAACCCCACAGAATTAGATCACTTTTGGACAACAAGAAGAAAGCTTTGCTGAGGAGTGGAACCAGAGAGAGTTAGGAGAGACTATCCCTAAGCTGAGTTGCTGCTTGGGGCATTGGCCTTCAGTGGTTGCTTAGCTGCCAAAGAAAGGAGAAAGGGACTTTGTGTACTCTCATCAACTTGTAAGGATCTCCAAGGGCATGAGAGAAGAGCTTGCCTCCTGCTAAAGTCTCAGGGACAACAGACTTCACCCACCAGCTCCCCAAGAGTTCTTTGGAAGTGCCTGCAGCTGTTTTGGGCCTACTGAGGTACTGCGTGTCGCAAGGAGCTGGAAGCTTGACTCAGGAAGAAGAAGCATATCGCCGTCGCAGCCGCTGCCATCACATCAAGGATGTTGCCGCTGTAGCTGTCACATTGCACCGCATCACAAGAAACGTCTCGCAACATCGAAGAAGTGTGTCGCCGTCGCAGCCGCTGCCGTCGCATCACTGAGCAAGGGTGTCGCCGCTGCAGCTGTCGCATCGAGCAGAAGCGTCTCGCATCGTTGGAGAAGAGTGTCGCTGCCAAAGATGCTGTCATCGCATCACTGAACAAGGGTGTCGCTGCTGCCGCATAGAGTCGAGACATCTCGCAACATCGGAGAAGCTTGCCACATCAAGAAGAATATGCCATCTTTGTTTCATCGCACTGGATCTTCATCGCAGCATGGCATTGCAAGCCGCACCACTACGGAAGTGCAGTAAGAAACCAACACATCACCGTTCCTGCGAGCCAGGAACCGATGCATCACCTTCCCTGCAACACTTTCGTTGTATAGTGTTACGCATCCAAAGGTACATTGACTCAAAGTGTTGCATTTTAAGATCTAAAGAGAGCTAAGCTAATTCTACCATTTTTAGTACTGTATTGTAGATTTTTGTCGTTTGTGTTCTTGTGTTAAATCTATATGAAGAATAGTTATTTTTAATATACAACTGTGTGGTGTCCATCTGTAGTGTTGTCACTGGGTTACTGTATGTGTTCACAAATGCTTCACACACTGCTTCTGAGATAAGCCTGTCTGCTCATGCCAAGCTACCAAGAGGGTGAGCAGGGGTTATTTTAGGAGTGTACCCCCTTACCCTGACTAAACGCAAGGGTCCCTATTTGTCACAGGTACCTACCTATGCAAACTAGAGACCCCCAAATCTAATCCGGCCCTTTTGCACCCTAGTGCAAGGATTCCTACATTGGCACTGAGCAGCAAATTGCATGCCAGCACAGGGGGAAAGGACAGCAAATCAGCGTATTGCATAAATACTGTACATTTGCGCAGAAAGAAAACTTGCAGTGTTGCCCTACCTCAATTCGTCATGAATGAGAACCACAGTTCTCTATATCTCCAATATAAGACAAAGTACATAAAACACCCAGAATGCTCAGGCTCAGAATCCTATAATTATTGCAGTCAAAATAGAGGGCAGAGGAGTAGGAATGAACAACACACTTTTCTCAAAGTCACTGAGGCTTCACCTTTATGAACACAGTGCATAGGCAATGTTATTTTAGTTGGTTGTTGTATGCAATAACTGCACGCAATAGTCTGATTGCTTTGCAGCACTGGATATACCATAACATGTTACTGGCTGGCCAAGGGGTGAATGACAATGCTTCATTTGAATGGACAGTTGGGTTGGAATGGTCATGGTGGCAGTCCGGACGCCCTTATGAAATCTGATTTTTGAAAACAAAATTGTTTATTCAAGTTTTTCATGATCAAAATACAGAAAACAACATAGCAGAGTTGTTGCACATTGGTTACAGGGAACATCATAGGTCCATAAGGTGGATAGTGGGGGAGAGGCATATCTCAAGCAGTTGAGGGGAACTGTGCATTTGTCTCCACTTTTAGTGGCAGAGGTGCCACAACCACGATAGATTACATAATTATGACTGCGAGACATGGGGGTATGGTACAGTCTTTTAGTACGCTCAATAACTCACTTAGTGACCATTTCCCTTTGAGAATTGTACTTCAGAGTGCACATAGTACTCTACGTCAGACAGGAGCGCCCGAAGTACGAATGGCTTACATCTCGATGACTAGGAAAAATGGCTATGCCCTAAAATGATCAATTATAGTCCCAGAAGACTTCCTTAATAAATTAGTGAAGAGTACTTTGCCACAGTTTGAGGCCTGTACAGATGCGAACGTCGACGACGGCATTGTTATAAATAATTATCTGGTTATAATCACTCAAATCAAAAACCTTCTTTGGGTTAAAACTAAAGGCCCTAAAGAGTTAAGAGTGCGTTGGTTTGATTCTGCATGTACTAAAGCATATTCAAATTTAAAACATGCATTACATGCCCCGCTCAAAGATAGGATGCTAATTAAGGAATGTAGATATAATTATAAACGGGCGCTAAGAAATAGGAAAGACATTATTAAGAAGGAAACCTGGGATGCTCTGTGTGAGGCCTCATTAAGTCGTGACACAGTAGCATTCTGGAACGCTGTAAATTCCTCCTTCACAAGCTATAATAATACGGCCACAATAGAGGCAGCAATATCTGCAGCGGAGTGGGTTAAGCACTTCGGAGAATTATATGCCGGGGAGCAGGAGGGAGATCATCTCACGGATTCTAAAATTATAAATGGAGATGAACACCTGTGTAAGAACACCCTGACATTTACTGCAGAAGAAGTCAGCGCTAGCATAAAGATTAGCATGGGGGGCAAGGCACCTGGACCTGACGGGGTCCCAGTAGACCTATTTAAGAATAACATTGACTTATGGGCCCTGATATTGACCAGAGTTTTTACCTATACGTTTAAGAATGGCCCTCTTCCATCATGGCGTGAATCATTGATTGTACCCATATTTAAAAAGGGGGACAGACTCAGTTGCCAGTGTTACCGCCCTATCTCACTTTTGGATAGTACTATTAAAGTGTTTGGTAGGGTCATCTTAAACAGGCTTCAATTATGGGCAGATGAAAATCACATAATTAGTGATGTACAATACGGGTTCCGGAAAGGGCTCAGTACAGTTGATCAGTGTTTGAATCTATACATGCTAGTTGAGAAATAGACAAAGGTAAAAGAGGGTCGACTATTTTTAACTTTTATAGATCTAACCTCCGCATTCGATTGCGGATCACATAGCAAGCTCTGGTTGGTTTTGAACAAAATGGGGGTAGATACATCTATTATTCACTTCTTAAGGGAATTATATCAGGGGGCATCCGCAAGAATCAGGTTTGGGAAAAATGGGGAATGCACAGAACCTTTTAGTATTGCGAGGGTCGTACGACAGGGTTGCATGCTGGCCCCATTCCTCTTCACACTGTACATCAATGATGTGGAGAAAACCCTCCTGAAGGAATGCAGGGACCTGCCTATGGTAGGAGAAAGATCTTTGCCTGCATTACTGTATGCAGATGATGCTGTCCTGATGGCACGTACCCCATTGGCCATGCAAGTTTTGGTTACTTCATTTTCAAATGTTATGGCTGGCCTAAATTTAAAGATAAATTGGTCGAAAACTTTTACCATGACCTGCGGTGGTGGTATAACTAAAAAGAGGAAAACAGTTTTTATAAAACACGTAAATTGTTGTATTGTAAAGCCATAGCGGCATTAAAAAATGTTAGCCATAAAATGGGCAGGAAGCCCATAGGGGAAATGTTAACCGTTTATAAAGCCACTTGTTTGTCAGTAGTGACATATGGAGCAGGTTTATGGGGACACGCGAATGCGACATGTCTACAGGTGGTAGAAAACCATTTCATGAAGTATCTCTTGGCGGTTCCAACTAGTGTCTCTACGTTTGCTTGTCACGTAGAAATGGGGGAACCATATCTTGTGGATATTATAAGAACTGCCCCGATTTTGTTATGGCACAGAGTCTGGACTACGGATGAATGCGGTTTGAATCGCCTGATTTTAAACAATGTGTTAGGCCTAGAAAGGAATGGCAAGATGGGTTGGTTGGCATATCTAAATACATTTTTCTCTGATTTGGGAACTGTAAATTATTTTTATGATCCAATCTCACTACGTAATATTTCAAGGAAAGCTCTAAAAGAGAAGTGTATGGCTTTTTTACATGAACTTAGAGCACAAACCGAAATGAAAAAGCTAACAGTAGTAGCACATGCCCAGACGGTTATTTCTAATAAAGTGCAGCCGTACCTTAAACTTCAGACGAGCGAATACGAGAGCTTTTTGTTAGTCCATTTTAGGTTCAATTTATTATTTCGGCTATATAGTTTCCAGGGTATGAATGATTGGTCTAAACAACTGATCAAATGCCCCTGCGATGACTCTTCAGATCAATCAGATATGCACATCCTATTCTTCTGTAAATTCTATAGTATACCTAGGCGAAGATGGATCATTCCCCTATTAAAGACTACGGAAGTTAACCGCTGCCGCCCAGCGTTCTTAGCTGTACAGAAATTGGACAACATTTTAACTATCGTATTTATTTCCTCGTTTTTTAAAAATGCTTTTAAATTACGGAAATCCATGGTAGCCTAAATATGATGTATTGTATATGATATCATTCTTGAACTGTCACTTGACTTATGTAGTAATTTTTATGTTTGTGTGACAACGTAATAATGGTGCTTATGATGAATTTGTTAATTGATTGTGATTTTATCTGCACTTTTATGGTTATTGAGATTTAATAACCGAATAAAGAAATGTTGATTGATTGAATGGACAGTTGGGTTGGAATAGTCATGGTGGCAGTCCGGACGCCCTTATGAAATCAGATTTTTGAAAACAGAATTGTTTATTCAAGTTTTTCATGATCAAAGTACAGAAAACAACATAGCGGCATTGTTGCACATTGGTTACAGGGAACATCATAGGTCCATAAGGTGGATAGTGGGGGAGAGGCATATCTCATGCAGTTCAGGTGAACTTCCAACATCATTGTCAACAGAGAAGAGAGCCTGATCTGCCCATCCCTCCCCCTCCCTTACCATAAACTCCTGCAGAGTTATATCTGTGTAGGCCAGAAAAAGGGGGAAGGAGAGGACACCATCCGCATGCAGTCCACTCTCACAGTTGTGGTGCCACCGACAATGAGTTATGGATTTTAAAAGCAGCTTATAAATAGTTGGAAACAATTAAGTAGGAAGGGCTACATAGAATTGGAAAATTAAACTTATGAATGTGCACTATGAAACATAGAAACGGGGAGAAGTGTGGAATACGAACGAATGCAGTCTAGTTAGCACTTTTAGCAATTAAAATAAAAACACAATTTTTTCTGTTTGTACATATACCAATATACTTTGCTCTGGTACCAGTTGGCCCTAACTTTCATATGAAGAGTAGATTCCTTGAAATATTTAGTGTCTAATGGTATAGTAGCCAGAGAGGGATATTGCCTAATTGGATAAAAGAGACTAGGGCCGGACTGGCCGTAGCAAGCACCGGGCATTTCCCCGGTGGGTTGGAGGGGTGGGGCTGGTTTAGAGGCCGTGGGGGCCAGTTTTGTCACTGGGGGCTGGTTTTGCAGCAGTGCTGCAATGTCACTCCCTATAACAAAAGAGGGAGTGGTGCATTTAACTAGCACCCACCCAACTCCCCACACCCCACTCCCAGGGCCAGATGAGCAGAAATCTGCCAGGGCTGGTTGCTGTTCCCATTCCAGCTTTGCAAGTGACTCAAGGTTTGAGTATGCGCGGAGGCCACAATCTTCCCGGAAATCACCCCATACTCATTTATAACTATGTTTTTGATTAAGACAAGAGCATGATACAGTGGTCAAAGAAATATTGCAAATCCTAGTGGAAGCTTGTCTCACACTCAGTAATGAAAAGTGTGACTTTTGTAAAAGAAGGCTGATTCTTTCGACACATCATGTTAGAGAGGGAATGGAGCTGCCTCCTGGAAAGGTACATTCACCTACACAGCCTTGCCAAAGGAAATAAGATCACTTAAGTCATTCCTAAAAATGGCTAGTTAGTTTGCAAGATTTATCAGGAAATAAGCCACATTGAGGGCACCTCTAAGAGAACTGATGGAATAGGGGAAGAAATGCATATGGGGCCTCATTTATGGGTTTTTTTCACAAGGGAGCACAGCAAGTCACCTTGCTGTGCTGTCCTGCATCACTGTGAAAGGGCAGGAATGCACCATATTTATCGAGTACGGTGCATTCCTACCCTTTCCTCCTGTGCTTGCTGTTTCAGCAGCCTAACTCCAATGCAGGCATCCTTGCACCATGTTGCAAGGGTGCTTGTGTTGAAGGCAGAATTTTTTCTGTGCAGAAAGAGGCATCTTCCTGCAGACATTTTCCTCCTTCTGTGTGTGCAGTAGAATGCATCAAAACCCGTGGGAGTTGAGCGAGAACACCCACCGCAATGCCCATGGAATGCCTCTCTTGGGCAGAGTAAGGCTGCACAGCGATTTGCTCAAGATTTATAAAGCTACTAAAAACCATGCACTGTGGCTTTGCATGGCTTCATAAAGTTGACTTAGAGCCTTGCGTTAGGCAAATACCACTTCACCTGGTACGGATGTTATGCAGGGTAAACACTCTAAATACTGAGTTTTTTATTTCGACCTACAAGAATATCAAGTTGGAAATATCGTAGGGACACAATATCGAAATCAAGACTATCAACGGCCAGAATATCGACCTGAAGCCAAGAAATATTGTTTTTGTTAATATCAAAGTTAGTAATATCGATAGCAAAAATATCGATGTTACTAATATCGATATTTTTAATTTGTGTTATGTATTTTATTATGTATTTTATATGTTTGTGTTTATATTATTGTACTAGTTTTGGAATATATGTATTACATTTTTAGAAGTTAGTAATATTTTTTTTAAGTAAATTATGCGTTTTAGGACCGTAGCGGGTTGTGGGTTTATAGGGGAATAGGGTGGGAAGTAATTTAATTATACTAATATAATTATAATTATTAAGGAATTAGTAATTATTTTTAAATACATTTTGCATTTTAGTTCCGTAGCGGGATGTGGGTTTATAGGGGAATAGGGTGGGAAGTAATTTAATTTTAATTAAGTAATTATTTTTTTTATTTGTTGGTATTGATAATTAATTTTAAGTTAAATAATTATTAATATTTTGGGGGAAATTTGATTATTTATAATTTATTTGTATGTATCAATAATTTATTGTTAATTAATTGCAACATATTATTGTATTGTTTTTGGTATTGAAAATTAATTATTTTTTATTTCATTATCATTCGGTAATTCATTTTTAATAATAATTATTTAATTGTATTTTTCAACAATTTAATTGTTAATTAATTATTAATTGGTAAATATTTTTAAGTAATTATTTATTGGTATTGTTAATTAATGTATTGTTATTTAATAAATAAATTATCATTAATTTTTAAAAAATATTTTAATTATTAGTAAGTTATTTTACCCCTACGCTATCCAACACTTTCCCTACTGTTGCACTCTCTGGAGTTGGAGTAGTAATTTTAACCCCTTCGCTATCCAACGCTTTCCCTACTGTTGCACTTTCTGGAGTTGGAATAGTAATTTTAACCCCTACGCTATCCAACACTTTCCCTACTTTTGCACTCTGTGGAGTGGGAATATGAATTTTTACCCCTACACAATCCAACACTTTCCCTACTGTTGCACCCTCTGGAGTTGGAATAGTAATTACAACCCTTACCCTATCCAACACTTTCTCTACTGTTGCACCCTCAGGAGTTGGACTAGTAATTTTAAGCCCTACACTATCCAACACTTCCCCTACTGTTGCACCCTCTGGAGTTGGAATAGTAATTTTTACCCCTACGCTATCCAACACTTTCTCTACTGTTGCACACTCTTGCGTTGGAATAGTAATGTTAACCACTATGCTATCCAACACTTTCCCTACTGTTGCACCCTCTGTAGTTGGAATAGTAATTTTAACCCCTATGCTATCCAACCCTTTCCCTACCATTGCACTCTCTGGAGTTGGAATAGTAATTTTTACCCCTACGCTATCTAACTCTTTCCCTACTGTTGCAATCTCTGGAGTTGGAATAGTCAAGTCAAACAAACTTTATTTCGGCAATTGCTGCCATAAAAGCACAAAAAAATAAAACATTTGTCAATCCGACATCTTAAAATGGCACACTGAAAATAAAAAAGAGTAAATACATTTTGGCAATTGGACTCCGGAAAATACAGAGGTGTCAGTATGTAGAGGGTTCCGCCCCCTCATATAAGTGACATGTGGTGGACATTAAACATGGGCAGATATCTCTATTAAGGGCACCATTAACAACATATTAAACAATACCATCATATGGCACAAACTCTCTAAAAATATAAATTAAACAAAAAAGGTGTTAAAAAGGTTAAAACCTTGATTAATACCATTTAAAATCGCAAAAATTTATCTTTAGTAAGACAAGACCACCTAAATTCTCTGCTCTAACTTTTCAATAAACATCTGCGTTTGCACCACATAGCAAGTAAATATTTGGAGATAGCAACAACAAAAACCAGGTGAGTGTCATATTTTAATAGCCTAAAGAACTCTCTATAGTTTCTTATACCCAGGTTTCTGCAGAGTTGAAGGACCCATTTAGATCTAGCCAAGCTATATGCAGGGCAGAAAAAGATCACATGAATCTCAGTTGCTTCTGTTACAGTACACCCGGGACCAAGTTGTTTAGTAGCACCCGCCCAATTATTAGTAAATACATAGAGCGGGAGCGCCCCGTGCCTAAATCTAAGAAACAATTTCTTAGCTGCAAGGGGTTGGATAAAATCCAAAACCAGCTCCAAACTATAGTGCTGCTTTACGTCCAGAAACCTTGAAGTCAGACTGGATGAATCTACACTCTGAATAATACGTGCAAGTCTATGTTCCTTCAAAGCAGATGTTAATGATATTTGGGATGTAACAACACATGTCTCCTCTGGTGCGAGCCGCAGGTCATTCCTCCCTATAGTGCGAAATGCATCCCTAATAAAGGACAACCAAGGCATGTTCCCTGCCCCCAGAATAGACATACCTGATTTTAATTCCTCTCTATAGTATTCCAACTCTGGCGTGCTCCATAGCTGTCGCCAGTGGAGAAGTGGGTGGAAAGCAATCAAATCAGCAATAGGAACGGTCCCCAGGTCCTTCCTCAGAGGGATTAAGGGGGTGCTTTTTGGGAGGCCCAGGAGTTGCCTTAAAAAGTTGTTTTTGGGTACTGTCAGAGTGTTAACCCCTTCCATGCTGCCGCGATTCTGCTCCTGTGCTGAAGATTTTAGCGCGGGTGCGGTCATGACGGCCTCCAGCCGTCATCAGCACACGAGCACTGTAGTGCATGACGACTGGGGGCCGTAATCAGCTTGCAAGGGGTAAATTGAGCAGTGGCCCCAAAGTTCAGCACCGTTCAGAGAGGCCTCCCTTGCTTGAACCTTATAGATTTCTGCAGGGGGACCAATAACCTTTACGGCGCAGCTCCTATGAACTTTTAAAATCCGCCAGTTGCCTGGATTCATTTTAAATATACCTTAGTGATTTGCACCCCCCATTGCATTTTATCATTTAAGGTAAGGCCCAGGTAATAAAAAACAGGCACCCTCTCTAAGGCTCTGAGATCCATTTTAGGGTGTGGGCAGTTGGTGGAATCGGCATGGAAGACCATATACTTTGTTTTCTGTATGTTTACCTCCAAATTCCTTTTCTTGCTAAACAAGCTAATTTCCTCGAGGACACGCTGCATCCCCATAGGTGTTTTAGATAGGAGCATTGTGTCATCCGCAAACATTAAAGCTGGTATTTTATGGTTGGCACGTCTTGCAAAATCAATGTCCTTAACAGCTAGAAAATCCTCAATTAGCCCGTTTAAGAAGAGGGAAAAAAGAATTGGTGCGAGCAGGCAACCTTGTCTCACTCCCTTCTCAACGGGGAAAGGAGCTGATAGTTCCCTGCTTTCCCCAAATCTTATTCTAGCTAAGGTGCCATCATGAAGGAGTTTAAGCTGTAGACATAGGTAAACTGGGGCTCCCATCTCGAGCAATAAGCCCCACAACTGATTTAGGGTCTACCATATCAAACGCGGATTTGAGGTCCACGAATGTTAGATAGAGAGAACCTCCCTCCATCAATATAGTTTTCCAGTAGATCAGTTGTAATCTAAACAACTGATCTATAGTTGAGGTTTTGGACCTAAAACCTGCTTGTATGGGAGTGAGTATATTATTGTCATCCGTCCAAATCTGCAATCTTCCCAAAAGAACACGAGCAAAGATCTTTTGTGTTACATCAATTAGGCTAATAGGTCTATAGTTCGCCGGTTCTAGAGGGGAGCCTTTTTTGTAAATGGGAATGATCTCGGCACCCGCCTCTGTTGGAGGGGGTGCCAAGCCATGAAGAATTACATTTAAAAGGCTCTGCAGATATGGAGCCCACACTACCTGTTCATTTCTGAACAGGTCTCCAGGAACCCTATCTAGTCCAGGTGCCTTGTTAGGTAGAGCTTTGGCCAAAGCCACTGATACCTCAGCCAGTGAGCAAGGAGGTATATCTCCAAGGGAGACAGGGATATAATCAATAACAGGTGGCCCCATCTCATTAGTTCCTATTTGAGACATAGAATATAAAAGTTTAAAATGGGTTCGCCAAACTTCCTTCCCGAGGTTTGGATCAATTGCAGACCTGCCCTCGGTTTTTCCTGTCTTCACCAGGTTCCAAAATCTTCTTGAATCTTTATCATCTAGGGCTTTCTTAATAGCCGGCCAACTATCAATTTCCTATTCAGATTTAGCTTCTTAAAAAATGCCCTTGCTTCCCTAGTAAAAGCGGGATCACCCTCTCTGAGTTTGATCAGCATAACACTCTTTGCATCTCTGCATGCCCTGTTGTACCAGGGTTCCTCTATGAATTGAAGTACTATAAAAACTCTGCCAGGGTTCCAAACATATCCAAATGGTTTTTCCCCAACACCTCATTGGGGTCAGTGGCACCACTGCTATCTGAGATAGAGCTTGCCTTTTCTAAAAAGGGAATCATCGATTTGTACAAGGAGGCCATTGCTTCTGGAGTTTGCGCTAATGTTCCCCAGTGAGCTCTTCTGCCTCCATCGGGTGCTATTAAATCAGATGGTGGCGAGTTAATCACAGCCTGCCCTACTACCGGTTGATGCCAATCCAAGGATACAACCAGCGGATTATGGTCACTTTAAATGTGAGTCTGGACCACAAAATTAAAGATCCTGTGCCAGATTTCCACATTCACCAAGATATAATCAATTGTGGAGGCCTGTCCATTCCTTTTGAAGGTAAAGTTCCCTGGGTTATCAGAAAACAGATGACCATTACATGCCCTCAGTGAATAACTGAGGGTAAGTGATGTCAGCTGAAGCACTAGGGGGTCCAGCCCCTTATCGGGTAAAGGTTACACATTTGAATTCTGCAGGAAGAATCCTCATCACTCGTAATAGAATAAGGTAAACCGTTAAAAGGTTCAAAGTGGCAAATAAAATCCCGACCAATGATAGCATAGGTTTGCTCGGGCAGTGTAGAAAGAAAAGCAACCAAGCAGTCTAACGTCTTCCAGGTCTGCCCATACCTCACAGGGCGAGAATAAACATTAATAATGGCCACCTTTGGGAAATTACTAAGGGAGAGAACAATAGATAAAATGTCAGGGAAATGGGTTTCTATCATTTTAACTGTACAGCCAAGATGTATACCAACCCATATACTAAAACCCCCCGACGGTCTCCCCCTTGGTCCCTTGGCCGCTTTACAATCTGTAAGAAACCCAGCTCTATGCAAAGACTTTAATGCCCAGGTCTCTTGGAATAAGCAGATCTCATGGGTATCAATGAATTCACCTCAATCGGAGAGGTCCATTTTAGCATTTATCCAGCTATATTCCAAGACAACATCCTTAGGCCCTGTGGCACTTCTACCTTAGTACTCCGCAGGCTATATTGGGCTCCTCTCTCTTTCAGATGCCATGAGCTGATTCACCTCCTCGTAACCACCGGTGGTATCAAGGGGGGCCTCAATATTACTATCAACTCTTCTTTTGGCATTCCCCGCTTATGCCCAATCATTGCTTAACATCAGTAGATGATCAGTAACCACAGCTCCCTGTAACCTTTGAACTATCATAGCCTGGGACACAGAAGTAGACTCCCCCTGTTCCGGTGTAATACGGAGGGTCCCCACCCTTCCAAGCGGGATACTATCTGAAGACTCCTGGGAGTCATCAATGGTTCCCGGGGAAATTTCCTCTATCACCAATTCACTACTCAAGACCAATAACTGATCATGGGCCTCAGCTCCCTCACAAATAGGGGGCGAGCCTAACTGTTGGACTGTGTAAGGTGAATGCTGGCTACTGGGGATCAGTCAATCTACCTGATCTAAAACACTAAATCTTTTACTCACGGAGAGGGCAAGTGGAAGGAAGGTATCAAAATTGCAACGCCTGTTATTTACGCTACCTGCCTGGGCTCTCGGTTCCCATCTTTCCCATGAGATACCCCTTCTCTCTAATAGAGGGCAAGGAGGATAAAAGTAGCTTACAGAAAGGGTCTGTATTCCAGTAACCGCCCGCGGCTGACACCAATCACAAATATGTTTAACCGCCCGCCTGTCTCTAAAATTGATCAAAATACAATCACCCTCAATTAGTTTCTCTCTTTGTCCCGCCCAACTTACTCAACAGGCAAATAGAATTTCACTAAACACCTGTGGTGGAAGTGGTCTATTTGTATTTAACCAGTGGGTACACTTGTTTTAGAGATCACTATACAACTCCTCTTTGCCTTGTTCTAACACAGGGACCCCAGCCAGTACAACCACATATGGAAATGATGCAGGAGGTAAATCTATATGTGGCAGGCTGGGATTCATTACACCAATAAACGGAGGGCATGTGCAGTGATCGCAAGCTTTATCTTTTCTTAGAGTTTTATGTGACAAGCCCCTCCCCAGAGTAGGTGCCTCTGCTCTCCCGTTCTCATCATTTTCTACTCCACCATGTGTCACATTGCCAAGATTAGAAATAGTGCCAACCCCAACATTCCCACTAGATGGTACTAGTAACGTATTAGATGATAATAAAGTGGATGGTAAAATAGTGGAATCAGGTGGATTACACATCACGTTTGTTGTAGTTTCAGGAGACCCTACGTTTCCCCCCAACGACTTATTGATAGAACCAGAATTGGATACAACAAGTGATTCAAAGTACAAAAGCTTTTCCTCTATTAATGATAGTCTTTCAAAGACTGATGAAAGGGATGAAGTAAGTAGGGCTCCCATTTTATCTCAGAATCCCTCTGCAACTTGAGGTGGATGAACACCAACCATGTCCGAATTTGGGGCACCCATAGGAGGAGTAAGTAAATGAGGCTCCGGTTTGGATGGCATTACTGAAATCTCCAGCACACCAGTCCTATTAGATTTATGTATCTTTGCATTTTAATGCCTCTAGGGTCCCCCAGCCCGCTTTCTCTTTGTTGCGGGTTCCAATCCATGGCTTGCGATATAGAATTACGGGCAGATCTCGTTGAAACACGGGGAAATATACTACAAACAGTCTCATTTGTTGCTTGAGCATCAAGCGAGGGACTAGAGGAGGATTCCAATATTAGAGAAGTATTCACTGGGTTCACTGCATTCACTAGATCTTGCCTCCAACCGGATTACTATGCTGTTATATGCTTTTAGATTCTCGATAGCAGTGATCTGAATGTTCAGTTAAATTCTTTAACAACTTCTTTATTTTTGATGGTACCACCTACAGGCAGTCACAGGGCACTGCGATGGGCACCTGCTTCGCCCCCAGTTACGCAAATTTATTAATGGGCTGGTGGGAGGAGCATGTGGCCGTGCAGATGGAAGAATTTGATAACAATGTAGCCCTGTGGCTGTGATATATATATATATATAGACAATACTTTATTCATTTGGAGTGGGGACGAGCAATCAGTGAAGAAGTTTGTTGAGAATCTCAATACTAATGAGTTGAATCTGATCTTTTCAGAGAATATCAGTATCAAAAAGATCGAATTCCTAGATGTGTCCATTGAGATCAGCAACAGTACCATAGAAACTAAACTTTTCTGTAAAAAAACAGCGGGGAACAGTATTTTGAGTGCCAGTAGTGCAGATCCACAAAATCTTGTGTATAGCATCCCCTATAGGGAACTGCTAAGGGCCAAAAGAAACTGTAGCACAGATGATGCCTATAAGATCGAAGAGGCTGTTATGTGCAACAGATTTAAAGAGCGGGGATACAGTGATAAAACCATCTCTGAGGTCCGAAAAATAGTAGAAGGTGCTACCAGAAGGGATCTCCTATATTCAAAGAAGAAAGGAGATCAGTGAAAACATTAGATTCATCTCAGCCTATTCTGGACATGCCAGTAAAGTCCGCAAAATTTTCAGTAAACACTGGGATGATTTACTGATGGACGAGCATTTTAACAAAGATCTAGCTAGCAATCCACAAATAACCTTCAAAAAAAGCAGATCCCTTAGAGATGAATTGAGCCACAACTATGTGACTCATGAAGAAAGAGGAAGGTCACTGGTCAAATCTGGCTTCAAATGCTGCAGGAAATGTAAGGCCTGTAAAAGCAGCACTGACTGTGACGGATTAATTGTACCCAATTCAGGAAGAGAATTTCTCATTAGGAACAGCCTCACCTACAACCCAACTCATTGTGTGTACATACTGATTTGTCCGTGTAACAAATGGTATGTGGGCAGCACAAAGCATCAAGCAAAAAAGCGAGTGCTGGAACACATTCGGGCGGTGAGGAACAACAATAAGCAATACCCGGTAGGCCGCCATTTTCACTCCAATCACTTTCAGGATGAAAAACTTGTCTGCATGGTTGTTATTGATACTGTGGACTAAGGAGTGAGAGGGGGCAATAGAGAACTGTCATTGAGAAAATTAGAATCGCGTTACATAATTGATTTTGAAAGTGTTGTACCACACGGATTGAATACCAATGAGGAATTGGCGATCCATTTGTATGAAACATGAATTTTCTTGTAGTAGTGTTATTTCCGCAGCTGCTCTGTAGAAATTTTAACTTTTCCTTCTTTTAGGGTACTCCTCTGCAATCAACATGGTTTTAATGTGTGAACGTATGGATCTCTTGTGTGCTACATACTTATGAGTGTTGACAGCAACATCTCTGAAACTGGACTTTGCATCAATACGTACGCATGTACGGTCATAATTTGAAAGTAAGGCAGGTACTATGTGTAAGGTCTGCCCACTGGGGCGAGAGGTTTTACTAATTGATGTACTATTATAACATCATGCAGTACCGTAAGGGGACAATTTTGGTGGCTTATGTGCAGGCACAATGAAGTAAATTTTCTGCACATCAGTGAGATAATTATGGTTTAGCCCACTTGGGCTTCATTCACAATGTATGTCATGCTAATTTGTATTTTTTTTTTTGTATGTTCTTATATAGCGCTCGAATCACCCGGAGGCATCTCGGCGCTTGCCTTGGGAACCCGTCCTGGCTTTTCCCTGTGAGATAGCCCCTACAGGGCATCCCCAAGGTGAAAGCCAGGCATCCCGCCGCAGGGGGGCCGTTGTGGAGATTAAGCAAGCTTAATGCCCAGAGTTGCAGAGTGAGAACCCATGATTAGGGCAGGCACCGGAGCGAGAATTATCGAGTCCGTGGACATTTGAGCTCAAGACCCTGCCGCGTCGGGAATTGAACCCTGGTCCCGGGTCTGACCTCTGCTCCAGGGTCTGCCTGCTCTAACCAGTGAGCCACACTTCTCCATGAATGGTATTTGTCATACCATGAGAAGGAATTCATTTTTAAGGCATTATGTGACAATTAATTTGTACATATATGTATATATTCAGACTGTATATAAATCACAATCTCCCCGTTAGCTTATTTTTCTAATATGACCATGCGCAATGATGGATGAGACTGCTGCCATGTTTATTTGAGCGGCGGTATTTGGCGCAGTGAAGCCCACTCGGGCACAACCGTTACATGTATGCCACGCTATTGGTTTCCATCAAGTTTTACCAACTGTGTTGTTTGCAACATATTATATGTACATAGCACTCTGTTGGTATTTGATTTATTGCCACCATAGTTGATTCAGTATACCGACCACTATTTGGTTGTTTATATATATGTATATTTTGTACATAGCATGCAGTATACAGTCTAATTTTCTGTTACAAAATGACCGCGTTATTTGTTCACACAAAGGATATACTGAAACTAAAGTCCTGTTTCTAATACCATGGTTGCAGGGGTTAAAAATGTGGCGACTATGAGCTTTCTAAAGCATGACCAAGGCTTAATTGCTAAAACGCGTTGCTTTGACTTGCCATTAAAAGTATTATTATTTTTCTGCACACAAAGGTGTTTGAGTCGTTTGTGGATTACAAACACGACTGGTTACATCCCAAATGCTCTCTTTTGTGGTAGTATTGGCTAGCAGTTAGGTATATCAGAGGGTAGAGCCAAGCATTTTGTGTACTCACAAATGGAATAAAAGATCTACACACTCATGAATAAAGATTACATCTGGGACTAATTTAGAAAAATGCTGTATCTTTATATAAATTTTGATACCCGGAACTTCTTTATCAAGTTAGTACTTTTTAAAATATTGACTTTTGCAGGTAAGTAAAATAGTCACGTCAACGCGCCTTTACACACAATGCTTTCCTATGGATAGAAAAGGCTTTGATAGCATACAGGTATTTACAGTTGGTTTCTGTGGGTCTCCTTCAGGACATAGGGTTGTAGGGGCGAAGGTCCAAAGTGCCACCCGCAGTTATGCGTTCCCTGCCCTGGGGCGTCCGGAAGCAGAGGTGCTGGTCTGATTGGTAGCTGTGCGTGTTATTCCGGCTGAATGGAGTGGGGACATCTAGAAATAGGCTGCAGTGGGGTACTTGGGGACAAGTCCAGGAGCTCCCAATGGGGGCTCTGGTCACAAGGGTCTGGGACCAAGGGAGCACATATGGTTTGTCAGTGCCTGGCTGGGGCGCTTGGGTGCAGAATGAAAAGGTCGACTGGGCTCTGTGCATCCTATGGCCTCGCGGTCATTGTTCGCACTGGGTGAGGGTGCAAAAATCAGAACAACTGGGCTACTCTGGAAGTGGGTGTCAATGGTGCAGATGTACCTTATTGGCTGCTTGGTCTTGGTGTCTTTTGAGTCGGCACTGAACTCTCATGGTCTTTGTTTGTTGCAAGGGGTCCAGTACCCTGGGTATTGGTCCTTTGTGGCTCCGGTTGGTCCTGGTGTCCTCTCACTTGGTATGGGGCCAGACCTGACTTTCAGGAACACTGGTATCTCTTCCTGGGTGCTGCAGCATCAGGCCAGCTGGTGAGCAGCAACTCAGTGAACTGGACTTTGCTCTTTGGTGCCTGTGGATTGCAAGTAGCTCCTCTACTTCCAAAGGTGATTGCTTGCAGTTTGTGAAGGCTGGCAGTCTCCCAGGGATTTTTAAAGCTGGTCAGTTGCAGGATGAGTCGCTGGTTACGAGTGTTGAAAATTAGTGCAGGCAGGCAGGGTTTGTCATCAGTCTTCTGTTCTCATTTTTCTTGAGGCTCTTCTTCATCCTCTCTTCTTGATCAGTCAAATCTAAGTTCTTGGTGTCACAGGTACCACCTAAATACTCAATTTAGGGGCATTATGGGGAGTGACAGGTAGTAGCCGATGGGTTACTTACCGTTAGAGTGTCTACACCTTCTATATGACCACTTTCTGTGGGGAGTGGGCATAACCCTGACCCAAAAATTCATATTCACATCAGTTAGCCCAACTTAGGGGTGGTAATACTCTGAGAGAGGAGCATGCCTCCTGACAAGCTCATTTTCCCACCTGTCCTGGTGCCAGTGGGTCTGGGGTAGTGGTGGCATTTCCACTGTCTGGGTAGGCTGAGGGTCGCATATCAAAGGCAGCAGAGGCCTTTGAAGCCTCGTGCCTTGATATGCTGATCTCTTAGCTATCATACTTGGAGGAGATGACAACACCTACGGCCGGAGCAGTCACTGATTCTGCCCTTCAGAGAGCACGTGCTCTCACTTGCAGGGGGTCATAAACCTGTCCGTGGTGGAAGGCTGATCTGCACCAGTCAGCCAGCACACTAGCAGTCAGTAGGTTTTCAGGGGACCCCTTGAAGGGGCCCTCTGTGTATTTGTATTAATACATGCATCACTGGTATCAGTGTGGATTTGTTATCACAAGATGTTTGATACCAAACATTTCTAGTTGTGGAGTGAAGCCATTGTGTAACTAGGGAACTTATGAGCACCAGTGTCCAGCACATATTCTCAAAATGGCATCCCAGGTCACTTGTAATATCTAAGAATCGACTCAGACATCACAGGGGCATATCTGCTCATGCATATGTCTTCACATGTAGTATAGTATAGGCTGTTAGGCATGCTGTAGTGGTGACTTCCTTATACTGCATGCAGTGTCTGCAGGCATGGCACACAGGAGGTGTGCCATGTCGTTTCTTCACTTTTCTCTGCACCATTGCACACAGTCTGCAATGTCAGTTTGCATGTGGGTGCTGAGGGGTCTCCTAGAGTGGCAAAATACATGCTGCAGCCCTTGGAGACCATCTTTAGCCTCCCTGCCCTAGGCACTAGGTATTGCCAATTGGGGGAACAATGGTACAGTTTTAGGGAAAGAGATATGGCATTGGGGACCTGGATAGCTGTAGTCCAGTGCGCTTCTGTCAAAATAGCAACAGGCACCAGGCAAATAGTGAGGGTTTCCAAGTCAATAAGGGACACTTTCCTACAGCCCCAAATTATGAACTATACTATGCAGTGGCAGAACTACAATGGCCATTGCAGTGATTGGGCATGGACCCTTACCCAAAGAGAGAGGATATTTTCCCAGTCCTAGAGAGGACCAGCAGATATACATCGGGAACACACCAGATAATGGTGGCAAAGACCTGCTGCTGGGGGTATGTATATCCATGGCAGAAAGACCTCCTGCCATATTCCTTACTAATATATAGATATGACAGCAGCCAGGCCTCTGGGAGATGTTTGGCGCCATTGAAGGAGACAGAGATTACCTGACTGGTGGACCAATTAACTGAAGGCACGCTCATGCCCTTTCAGGACATCATGGATACTTATGGCAGGTTATTATCTGACACTCCATGCCATACAACACAAAACATGCGGTTCACAACACATCAGGTCCCGGGGAGGCAGAACCACCCCAATCATTGATTCTACACATACTCCTGTCTGGTAGCGGCACAGGACTTGTGATTTCCATCTTATAAACAGCATTGTCCGTTCACCCATTAGGGGATAATTAAGAGCACAATCACTAGGTGGGATACTGTTCCCCTACAACCACTGACAGACAAACACTAGTCTTGGGTGCTCCAGCATATGAAGAGGATTTCCTGCAATCCATTCTTTTTTTTACTCACTTCATTTATCTGCATCATTTATATATGACACCACAACGCATGAAACATATATTCCCTGCAACTTCCCCTGAGTGCCCTCACTGTGGGGCACCTGAGACTGGATTTTCCCACATAGTTTGGGAATGTCCAGTGCTCCTCAGATGCTGAGAGGTGATCATGAGTATTACCGCAGAGCGTGCAAAACATGGCCTTATACCCTCGTCCGAGTACTGTCTGCTTGGAATTTGCCCAAAGACTAAAGGTGACAAACACTTTATAGATTATCAACTGCACGTTTGTCCTATTCAAGTGACAAATTGCAATGTTGTGGAAGGTACCCACAGCCCCAGATGTCCAGCGCTGGTTGACCACTTTACTGAAATTGGTGTGCTCAGAGGCAGCTGGTCTTAAACTGTCACACACCACGGGGGATGGGGTGAAGGGAGGTGGAAGCTGGGAGATCTACATTAGAAACATAAAGGTGAAAAAATCACCCTCCCACCCTGAATGATTCCTTGATCTCAGCGGAATCTCAATATGATTCCAATAGCCGCTATGTGGTATGCCCTGTTGTTTGTCGTGTTCCCCTCCGAGGCCTACATCCCAGTTGATTGCTATGCTACCTAAGGCCCCCATTGCCCTCCCATTTTCCATCAGGGTAAGGAGCCTCTGCAGGGATCATGAGGAAAGCACTGGGATGACTGCACAGTCCCAGGACACACAGTAGCTTCAGGATAAAACCACCTTAATTGTCTCCCTGTAGCCAACATATGGAACTGATGATTAAGCACTTGTATGCAAACTCACCAGTTATGTTTTGACACTAGTAACGCATACTTGGTGTCCTCCCTGGACCTCAGTACACACCTCATGAAGCACTGGACGTTCCCCTACCTTGTAGACATCACAGTTTATGTTTACTTTCCATCTTTTCTCTCTTCTACCTCTATTTGTGACAATTTTAAATGATCCGCTGAGACATGTCATTGTACTCTTGAAATCATTGTCAATTTCAATGTATTTTTGAACATTGTCTTGACTTCTATCAAAGCTAACAAAAACATATTCAAAAAACCTATGGTAGCCATGGCTTAAGTGAGTGTTCCCTAATGGCTGGTAGTGGTCTAATTAACAATGTTGTGAGCAAAATTGTAGGTTGCACTAGTGAAGAGAATTCTGATTTGCTACACTATGTTTACCATATCATATGATCTCTAATATCTGGACATACACGCTGTAGGGTTCAGAGCTTGCTGCCCTTCCTAAGGTCTGGTCTCTAACCCAATATCCCTCTTCCCTCTCCTCTAGGTTCACACAGTCTCTGGAATTTCTCCTTTTCCCTGCGACCCACAGTTCTGTAGGGTCAGGAATATCAATGGTTGAAAAGGGTAGTTATGGGTGGGCAGGTGTTTCAGTTTTAAACTTTGAGGGGGAAGTGAGCTTTGGTTGAGGGGCAGTGTCCCAGATGATGTGCCATGTTTTGTGTTGCTTTCCCTTATGTGAGGTCCAGTCTCTAGTGAGTTCATGGGTGCAAAAGAGGCATGTCTCAGAAGATCAGAAGACTTCTATATGGTGTCTTACGCCCTGGATGGATACGGCCCGGTTCCTCACTGGAGTCTCATATTCCTCTGTGACTGTGAGCCAGAGCAGTGCTGTTCAAATGCAAGCAGGTCGAGCTGTAACACCTGCACTACCAAGCAATGAACCCAGTCTCAGGGTCTGATTACTGGACCAGCCCCTGGAGTCTGCAGATGCATTCAGATGGGAGGCAAATATTTTATACACTTGATATGGGCTGGAGGGTGTCAGGAATCCTTACCTCAAAACTGACCCCAGTAGGATGGTAGTATTTTGCAATTAGTTTAATTTTTATTTTAGAGTGAAGGTGTACATTTGCTGTTCATGTTTTAAAAATAGAGTTTCTAAGATCTGAGGGCTAGATGTAGGTAACTCTAATTTACCGACTCATAAATACCGAATTTTACCGATTCGGTATTTATGAATCTGTAAATTAGAAGGAGGGAGATGTAGGTAATTTTTTATTTTGAATTACCGAATCTGTAACATTCGGTATTTACCGATTCGGTAAATACCGAATCGGTATTGCCCATTGATTCCTATGGGCCTTGAAGCCCATAGGAATCAATGGGCAATACCGAATCGGAATCAGTAAATACCGAATCCTGCAAGGGTGCTGGGGGTGTAACTTTGACACCCTCTAGCACCCCAAGTACAGGCTTGTGTGACATTTGGCACACATACATACCCTACGGGCATGTCTGTGTGTCACATTGCACAGGTGTGCATGCACAGATGTGCATGCACACCTGAATTCGGTATTTTACCACCCAATAGGATTGGGTGGTAAAATACCGACTCTTAAGGGCCTGTGGCACTCTTAGGAGTGTCAGCTACATATGGATTTACCAAATCGGTAAATATACCGATTTGGTATTTTACCGATTCCGGTAAATTTACAGAATCGGTAAAATATAGGCCCCCTACATCAGAAAACCCTAATACCGGTCGGTAACGGCCAAATTCAGCCGTTACCGACCGGTATTAGGGCTCCCACATCTGGCCCTGAGTGTTTAAAAAAATCTGAATGGCAGTGTGTAATGATGAAGTCCAGTAGCTGAGATGTAGTTAAAGTAATTTTATTGAGTCTTGGTTACACATTGGTAAGTTCATGTAGAGCAGACCCACCAGGAGCAGCCTGCCTGTTGCTCAGTCCATGCTCCAACTGTCACACTTCATTTGCAGGCACCCACACATTCTATCCATCATCAACACACCAAGATTTCATGCAGCACATTCACACTGGCTGAGCAGCTAGGGAGAAAGTAACAGGATAATGATATACACAGTTACTACATATCCTCACCCCTTATATAGCACAAAAATGAAACTGCAAACACTGAATAAGGTTCAAACAAGAAGAACCATAAAAAGAGAAATTATGGTAAAGTACACCAATGCAAGAAGGAATAAAGTTCAAACTTAAATGAGTCCTAATAAATATACAATGAAAAACTCCTGTAAGTGTTAAAGAAAAATAAAAAGAAGATGCACAGGAAACATATACAAAAGAAAAAGAAGTAGAAGCAATAGATGAAAGTACAAGATAAGATGAATTAAATGCATAGGTAAATATGCAAGAGAAAATTGAGAAGGATAGAGAAGATGCTTAGATAAATATGAAGGAAAAAAGAGACAATTTACACAATTGTACCTTTGACTACCACCAAACGCCAGACAGGCATGAAAGAAGGCCCAACACAGCAAGGCATGACCTAGCTGTATGAATGACTGACAAACATATATAACAGAAAAATAATGGGTGTTGGACACCAGAACCAACGTCCCTAAAAACAAGGGTTAGTGGAGTAACCTGAAGCAACAGATAAAACTCACACCCAACCAACATTTAAAGATTAGAAAAGCTGTGAAAATAGTTGACTCCTAAACATACAACCGCTCCTAACGTAAGACAAGCAAACAAAACTTGTAGCATGGGGTGATTTACATACCATCAAACAAAACGTGTAGCACAGGGTCACTTGCACACAGTCAAACAAAATATGTAGCACGGGGTGACTTACACACCATCAAAGAAAAACATGTAGCACAGGGTTTCTTACACACTGTTAAACAAGACGTGTAGCACATTGTGACTTACACACCATTCAATCATCCCTCATGTAAGAATATGGAACCCGACCTGAATAAATGGGACTATTACCCATTAGACACCCACAATGTGAGGGTCTAAAGTGTAAATAGTAGAAATAGGACTACACCCATTTCCATCCCTCACGTAAGGGAGTGTATATAACGTGTGAGAATGTTGAAATTCTACATGATAAAAGTGTAAGTAATAAACCTAAGAGATTTCCCCGACCTGAAATAGCTATGTTTCCAACCAGAAAAAGCTATGACACCACAGCACACAGTAGGAACACAAGCGTACACATAATGCGCACAGAGTGGAAATACAATTATACTATAATCCTTAAGAAAAAGTAGGAGGATATAACCCACATAGTAACAAAGCATTTAAGGGGGTGAATGCACACTAGTGCATACTAATAAGTAAAACAAAATGTTGGTTCAAACACACAACACCAGAAAGACAAAAATGTCTCGGCAGAACCAGGACTGCCTTCAAATGTGACACTTAGCGGTATCCCGTGAGCGATGACTCGCATGAATCAGGACTTGAGTTCACAGTTCCCAATAAGATAGCAGAGCTCCAACCTGGAAGAGTGTGTAATCCTTAGAACAGTGGAACTCAAGAAACATATTCAGGCAAAATTCTCCATGCCAGGCTTTAAAAAAAATACGTAAACATAGTGTTACCACATGTTGAAGATGGTCAACAGACCCGTTGGTGGAGGGCAGTCCAGCGGGTAGACTGAGAGCTCACGCTTGATGGACACGGGGTGGAATGCAGATGACTTTGTGTCTCCTCAGACCTTCCACAAAATGCACCTATAGATGGGAACAGATCTCTGAGACTGTTCCGGAACCAGCTATTAAGACAAGAATTCAAGTGGAGGAATGAACCATCCATCATCACCAGCTGGCAACATACTCCTGATGACACCGGCAGTGCCACCCTGGCATTTCTAGCTATGTAAGACCACTGTCCACCATGCAGATCCAAAGGAAGGAGATGCATGTCTGCATGCAAAGATGGTGGTACACATTATAGAATGATGCCGGGTAGCTCCAGGACTGTAAGTGCTCCAAAACATGTTAGGACAGCTTTAGATCCTGGTTGACGATACAGAAGATCTCCCCGCTGCCCCTTCACGCGACCCTGTGGTAACAGTAAGGGGCGCGTGGACCACTTCAAACAAACAAATGTATTGCGGTCCATTTAAACGCTGCATTCTGATGACGGTGAACAGGACTAACTCATCCGAAAACACCACTAGGCAGTGTTACATCATGGTGTACCACACTGAACCAAACCCCATTGGTAACATCATTAACTTGAATGTTGCTTGTACGGCAACCAGCTTACAAGTATTGCAAAAAGAAAGTACATACCGCTGCTGATTTTTCACAGTATCCAATCGGATAAAGAGCCCAGAGGCCATGCACCTGACTTCACGGTAGAAAGTCAAAGCACGTCTAAATAAAGCTGGTGTTGTAATCCACATAGATAGGTGACAAATAGTCATGCCTTGCATTTAGACCGTCCAATTACAGAGGATACTAGTAAAATGCTGATCCAACTTGCTACATACAATACTTTCTTTGTCAACCTAGGCAAATTCAGCTTGCAGAAATAACACAATGTACTGCAGGTTGGCTTCATACGTAAGAACACTCAGAAATGTAATTAACAGTATCACGCCCTGGCTAGGGCTGTATTGTATTGTATTGTATTGTATTCTTATATAGCGCTACTATCACCCTACGGGCATCTTGGCGCTCAGACAGGAAGTGACGGTTATACCTGCAGTTCCAGATTGAAGCAGATTGAAGCAGAGATCTAGCCCCTAGGGAACAATAGGGTCTTCAAACACTTTCTGAATTCCGACAGGCAGTTGGCTATCCTAAGATACTGTGGCAGCTTGTTCCATAATTGTCCAGCTGCCACGCTAAAATCCCTGCCACCCATTCTAGACTGTTTAAATCTGGGGACCGTAACTGTCTAGGGGGTTCGTACCAGTTGAATTTGACCTGCAATGGTAAAGGTCCCTGTCCATGAACCGCCCTAAAGACGATGCACAGTGATTTAAAGCTGACCCGTTCTTTTATTGGTAGCCAATGGAGGTCTTCAAGGCCAATGATGTTGAGGAGCTCCATGGTCTGTTCAAAGCCACCTTAGCTGCTGCCGACTGCACCCTTTGGAGCCCTTGAAAGATGTACTGAGCGGCCCCCAGGTACAGGGCATTGCAGTAATCCAGCCTGCTTAGCACTAAACTCCTCACTACCAGGGCTCGAGAGTCAGCTGGTAGTAACAGGAGGAGCTTTCTCAGCATGCGGATTAGCTTAAAGCCAGTTTGGATGGTTTTGTTGGCCTGTGACACCATTTGAAGACTGGCGTGCATTTGCACTCCCAGATTTCGTACGGTATTCGTCATATTCAGAGAATCTTCTTCTGGGGAGAGCCTAAAGTCTGTCATAGGGTGCTTTAAGATTTTTGCGGCTGAGCAATACATCACCTCCGTTTTCCCTCCATTCAGTTGTAGCGAGTTAGCCCTGAGCCAGTCCGCAGTTTTCCGCATACACTGCTGGAAGGCCTCTAGGGAGGTCTCCTGCTTGCCTTCCAAGGAAAAAATCAATTGAGTATCATCCGCGTAATTTATGACGCTGATACCAAAAGATTTGATGATGGACAACAGGGGTTTCAGGTACACATTAAATAAAATGGGACTAACTGAAGACCCCTGTGGGACTCCGTGAATGACAGGAGAGACTTCTGATGAAAACTGGCCTAGAGTCACCGTCTATTGGCGGTCCAGGAGGTAGGACTGTAACCACTCAAAGGCTCTTCCTCTCACTCCGTTGTTCCACAGTCTTTGTAGCAGCACGGTGTGACTCACAGTATCGAAAGCCGCCGACATATCCAGAAGGACGAGGATCGACGCATCCCCTCTGTCGGCGCGCAATCGAAGATTGTCCATCACTGTGGTCAGTGCCGTTTCAGTCCCATGTGCTGGACGAAACCCAAATTGGAATGCGTCCTGTGTAAAGGCCACTGGTGTGGCTGCAGGATGTCTTGTGTTTGCTTAGTTGTTCCCTCATGTTCATTAGTCTTTGAAAAAAAGATTATTTGCACAATCATCATTTCCATGCCATCTTCATCTGCGGAAGACGAGCTGTATGTATGAGTCTGTCTCCAGATCATCGCCAAAATGTAATGATGAAGTCCAGTAGCTGAGATGTATTTAAAGTTGGCTTATTGAGTGTTGGTTACAAGTTGGTAAGTTCATGTAGAGCAGCCCCACTAGGAGCAGCCTTCCTGCTCTCAGCCCATACTCTAACTGTCACACTTCACTTCCAGGCACCCAAACATTCCATTCATCATCACCACACCAACATTCTGTCATGTCCTTTCGGATAGTCCCATCATGTATATACCAAATACCTACATTGTGTCCCATCCACACAACATAACGGTCCTAGCACAGGTAACCTTTTACCTAGTAGCTTACTTCTGTCTCCCTGACATCAGGCTCCTGGTACCCTATCGTAATCCCTGTACCCAATGTTCATAAACATGTCACCAGGCACAGCAAATTTATTTTGTAAAATGGTCACCCATTTTTCATCCATGACCACAGCCTGCTGTGCATGATCATGTTTGTTTAGAAAAGGATTAGCAGAGGATTAGTGAATGTTTTCAAAACATATTGATTCTAAAATAAACCCTGGAGTGACCACTTTAGTATAAAAGACCCTCACTCCCCCTTACAGACAGAGAGGAGAATTCCTTCCAGACTGGACAGAGACTCTGCAGGCTGATTCTTCAACAGGTAGAGACCTGACATCCCTTGCAGGGTGTCATCCTCGATGCAGAGACGGGATCCTTCTTTCAGAACCAACAGGTGAGGGGTTAGCACTTCCCCGGGGGTTACTTTTCTATGTTAGGATGTATCCTGACATTTACATACACATGCTTCACCTAAATATCTAGGCTAGGTACATTTAGGTAGGCTAAGCATCATAGGAGTACGCCAATGCTATTGTCTTGCATTATCTGTCTATATTCATCTTATTAGCGCTATGGTAGAACTGTATTTCCTATTTACAATATTGCTGCTAGCGATCACATTTGTCTGCTCCTGTCTTTCGATTGTCGCAGCGAATATGTTTCATACTAGACTGACGCTTGACCAATAAATAATTATTGAAACGTTTCAATTGTCATTCTTTGTGTATTCTGAGAAAAGTAAGCAGGAGTGACTAAGCGAAAAATACCTTTTTGATGTCCATGATACCTGAGGAATCAGGGTTGTCATGTTAAGTGGTTGCCAGCAACTACCTACACTGCTGTAGAAGTAGTGTAACCATAGAGCTGGTTGGTCTAATGGCTAACTCATCCTGTGGGGGGTATCCAGAGTCTGTCTGCACACCAAGCCCTCAGTTAAGGTCATCCAAAACGTGCAGATCCTGGGAGGGTCCTAGGAACTACACGACAATTCCACGCAGCACATTCCCACTGGCTGAGCAGCTAGGGAGAAAGTAACAGGATAATTCACCCCTGCAGTATGGTAGTATTTTGCAGTTATTTACATTTTTATTTTAGAGTAAAGATGTACATTTGCTGATCACGTTTGGAAAATAGTGTTTATAAGAATTAAGTGTTTAAAAAAATCTGAATGTCAGTGTTCTGCCGATGGAGTTAGACCAATTGCTTATTGTAAGTTAGTTTGAGGAGGGGTTTGTGGTGAGTTTTGCTCTGATCACAGGATAAGGGCAGCTGTTACAGGGCCTGGCTTCTCGCTGCTGACCTTATGATTCAAATGTACACAATGCATCTTGCAGAGGACACAGAACGGATGACTTATTTGTACACTACGCACCAAAGCTGGTGCGTCCCCTTGGAATCCTGATCGCCTCTGGGCTGCAATCCGTCATAATTTGGGTATTCCAGACCCCTTCCATTTACCAGTCTCTCTTCTTGGGTTTCAGACACCCTCAGATTACCATTGTCCTCTGACCTATGTTGCAACCCTGACCTCCAGCCAATCTTTGATTTTCGACTTTCTCAAATAGCCCCAGTGATCAGCTGGTCTGCAGACTTTGATTCCTCTGGCAGGAGTGGGGGCTTTGCCAAGGGGTCCTCTGATTGATATCCTCCATTGATCATATCATCCTCGGGGTGTGGCAATACATTTTAAATTGCAGATTTTTTTCTTTATGGTAAGGTTGTTTTTTAATTTAGTTGTGATCATTGTATATTAACTCCTTTGTTTCACTGTAGTGCTCATGTACTTTTCCATTGCTGGATTTTTGAAACTATATAGATAAAAGCTGGAATCCACATGACAACTTAAAGATATTTATTTTGTTCTTTTCTGGTAATAGAGGTTTCTAAAAGCTGTTTGCTGTTGAACAGGTTTAGGCGGGTTCTCTTTTTGAGTATCCTCGCCAAGCTGCTCTCCAGAGACAGCATTTGTGTACTGATGCTCATCACCGCAGGCTAGTCTACAGCGCAGCAGAGACACCATGAAGTGTGAGGTTTAAGAAATTCTTGATCATCAGTCTAATTCAAAGTGAGATGAAAGAAGACAGAAGGTTTTGCCTCATGTAAGGTATACTCTCCACCTTGCACAACTGAATGTGCAGTCCTGCCTTCAACTCTACCACCTACCGAAGGGCAGTACTTTGGAAAGTCTAATCATCAGACGCTTACTAACATGGTCTTCACTGAATTTTTACAGGGACCGACCTTTCATCAGTGTCTGGTTCTCTTCCTACATGAATGCAGGCAATACATTTCCACTGTCTGGAAAGCTGTCCTCAAGCTCCATTTTGTGCCAGCGGCCCCCTAATTGTATTCCGCTGTGCTAATTTATAACCAATACTGTGAGCAAAAACTGAGGCTGAACATCAGTAGACATCCAATTCAACATTTGCAGAATCTCCTTTCAGAGTTTGTAACTTTACACTTCTAATCCCGGAGCTGATCAGCTCTCCTTGCTGTAGGTGTGGTCTATTGCAGTAGCCTTACTCATGTGGCTATCAAAATAAGAAATGTTGCACCATCTTCACATGCAAATAATACTGTTTCTTTCTACAGTCTTGCATCCTCCAATTCCATGCTGTCTCATACAATGCCCGTATATTCCTAACATCTGTAATGAAAAACTGATCTTTTCTTAAAACCTTTGATGGTCAACTCTCATATTTCCCTTTCAAATGACTCTCTCCTTCCTTTCCATTGTCTGCATGCATTTTCTCTCAGAGCGCAACCTTGTCTATGTCACATGCATTTTTACCTTAATCTTTAATAATGTTTTTCTGTAAATTGTGCACAACTCATTTTAAAGAACACAGCCTCTCCTTTTTTTAAGTTGTACCTGTGCAAAACAATACTACCTAATGTCCACCAGCGCACCTATTAACCCTGCCAAACATCTGCATGAACTAACATGCCGCCACCCCATCAACAGTCATTCCTAATTTATAATAATGTAATCTACGTCATAGAAACTGAAGTAAACGAATCTAATCGTATCCTTGAGTGCACAAGACTAATCCCTAAAACCAATAATAACTAATGACATTGGACTAACTGCTAACCTTGGGTGCTGGAGCAGCATGCTAGCCAGAGTAAAGCTCTTCAATGCCTCGTCAGTGGTAGTAAGCGCTATATAAATTCAATTATGATTACAATGTCAGTTTTTAAATAATATGTGTATGTTTAGGAAAGCGGATTGCGCTCCCAGTGAAAAGTCACAGAAAATATGGTGAGCAATCAAACATTACCACATTTCGGCAAATATCAAATTACCAGCACTTAGTGACTGCTGTGCATCTGATGACATTGGTTTTATGTGGTCAGAAATGAAAACAAATGGCATCTAGGATAAAGAAGGCTCGAATGCCTTTTCAAGCTTTGCCTTCGTTATCTGTTAGATGCAAATTCAGGCTTGGCAACGTTTGTGCATTAATTTAAATTACAATTAAATTGAAATCTCAAATGAGTCTGTAATCGCATACGTGTTCAGGATGATAAAAAACATTCCTGAACGATGTCAAGCTGTAAGCTTGACATCTAAGTCAGATTTTTTAATCTGAGTGGCTTAAAAAATGGAAAGTAATGCAACACCGCAAATCGCTGCCCTGGGTAGGCGTTCCATGGGTGTTGCGTGGGACTTCCCAGATTTACCTGAACTTGGAGGCGTAATGAGGAGAAATATCTCCATTCCTCCTCGTTTCTTCCCCTTTCTGTTAGTGCCATATTTTGCAGCACACATAGAAAGAGGAATATGCCTGCCAGGATAGTTTTTGTACAGGAAGGTGCCACTTCCTGCACAAAAACAATCTTGCATGCAAAACAAGCACCCTTGCACCACGGTGAAAGTGTGCCTGCATTGGTGCTAGGCGCAGTTGCAAGGAAAAGACAGGAATGAGCCGAGTTGACTTAAATACGGCGCATTCCTGCTCTTTGTCTGTCACGCAATGCAGTGCAGGAAGGTGACTTGCACCGCTGCACTGAGTCACTTGTTCGTAAATGAGCCCCTTTGAGTCTATACAGGTCTTTCTTGCAGTCAAGAGAAAAAGTGATCTGATAAACGTCTTTTTAAACTATTAAGTAAAAAGTGTCTGCTCAAATCTATACTGCGTGAATAATAAAAAGGCTGTCACCATGTGAGGCTGGCATCCTGTATCAGACTTTATATTATACTCATGTGCTCATACGATTTATGGGCTAATTATGGGGCATATTACTAAGGGCCATTATTGCCACTTTAGCGGCACTTTTTGCCGCTAAAGCGGCAATTTTTTGATCGCCCTATCAGCAAGCTGTCGATAACAGGCGTTAGCGACAGCTTTCTGGCGATAGCGGGTTGTTTGGGTGCCGCTTTGCATGTCAGAGATATTCATCGCTAATGACATGCAAAGTAGGCGTTCCCAACCAACAGACCTAGTAAACAGCCGCAAACAGGCCTATCGCCTATTAGCAAGGAGGCCCTGGACCCGGTTAGCGATGGGGTCATCGCCGATTTTTTACACCTGCTATTTTCCTGACTTCACTATACATAACATGGAGGGGTGAATTATGCTGATACGACCACAGGGTCGTATCTGCAAGGTTTTCCCCCTTCCCCATGCAACATCGCTGGCTGTGTCCCGATGTTGGCCCTTCCCTCTCGCTATCGCTGGAATATATATCACCATAGCGCTAATTGTTGCTAATACAGCGTTAGCGTGGTGATATATTCCAGAGATAGCTGGCGATGAAAGTTTTCGCGCTTAGCGCGCTCAGCGATTTTTTTTGCATTTTCTTGCTAATATTCCTCGTGTCCTTTTTCTCCTTACAGTGCCTAACTAGACAGACTGCCTCATTCTGGTAACTTTTTGATATTTTTTAACGAAAATGTTACAGTCTCTCTTTTGGTTTACATGCACATCTACCGCACCTTCATCTACAGTCACGATTTGTGTAGAACTTGTCTCTTGCACTTGGTTTTTCTACAGGTTATGGCAATTTGGGTTTCCACGGTGGTAGCCACACTCGATATGATACTAGTCACATCATATTTTGTTACGTAAAATGCCAACATTATGGTATATGTATCATTCGTATCCCTTGTATCCTTTCCCAGCCTTGAGGAAGTCACGGAAAGATTGTTCCACATGCGACGAAACACGTGTCAGCTGGTTTGCTTGAAAATTAAAGACTGAACATTTTCTAAACTCTTGAAAAGACCATTTCTGTATTTGTTGGCTTGCATATTGTGCTATATATGTTTACATTTACATACTGTTATACTCAACTTATGTGTGCCTAGGTCTATGCTCAGGCCCATAAGGCAAGGGCTGGGACTTTGCCAGCCCTCAACAATCTGTCTGGTGGCTGGTGTAGATATCTCTATGAACCTTTTTTAATGACCTAACTCACAACGAGGGTCATCAATTTATTATTATACCAATAGTGAATAATACACTATTGTTCACAATTGGTATAATGAAAAAAGGGCATGAAATGTGGAGGGCGGATCTGCATTATCCATTGGGGTGAGCCACCTCTGCTCAGAAAGATTGTTTGTTTCATTTCTTCTCTATTGCTTTGACCTTTCCAACCATATAGTAAACATAGGCCTTGACATGTGCAGGAGTTGCACAGGTCAAGGCAGAGATTGAACTTTTATGTCTGGCCACTCGGTTTTGAATGGTTTTACTTAAAATTCTCTTGCATCCCTGCCTCAAAGTCAGGGGCATATGTACAAGTCCCTTTCGCCACGGAAATGTCAAAAAAGTGATTAATTGGTCAATCTATACCTAAACAACATCCTCATCATGTCACAGAACAGACTGGAAGTTCAGAAACATTTACTAATGACAATGGAACTCTTAGAAAAACTAGTATTTATTATAAATACAGAGAAGGAGGGTTGACCCCCTACTCAAAGAATAGACTCCGTGGGCTTTCAAGTGAACTCCACTCTATCCCAACTAATTTTACCTCACAAAAAGGTGGTAAAGATAAAAAAGACATGAGGATGGTTCTATCCAAAGACTCATTCCTACTCAGAGATGTGGCAAGAGGTCTGGGATTACTTTCTTCCTCTATTCAGGCCATCTCTCCGGGACCACTATACTACAGATGGTTTCAGAGACTAAAAACAGTAGGACTAAGGAAAGGGCTATTTTACGGAGACTCGATAACCCTATCACAAGTCGCACAAGAGGACTTAACTTGGTGGTTAAAAAACCTCGAGGCATGGAATGACAGGGCCATTTTCAGGAATGTCCCAGACTTTGTAATAGAGTCAGATGCTAGCAACAGAGGATGGGATGCCCGTATAGGGAATATAGAAACTGGGGGAAGATGGTCCCTAGAGAAACAGTCACTTAATATAAATTGCCTGGAGATGGTGGCTGCCCTGTATGCTGTTATGAGCTTCAAGAATGTTCTAAAAAATTCAAACACACTGATTCATTTAGACAGCTTCTCTGCAGTGTCCTATATAAACAGATTGGGGGGTGCGAGATCCGAAAGCTCTCAGATTTAGCGTACAAAATATGGTATTTTGGTTGGGAGCACAAAATAGTTCTAAGAGCAGAATTTATTCCAGGGATTCAAAATGTAAGAGCAGACTGAAACTCTCGAATACTCAGGGATTCCAGTGATTTTAAATTACATCCAGAAGTCCTCTCATTGAAACAAGACCCTTGGGGTCCAATACAGATAGATCTATTTGCGAGCAGGTAAAAAATTCCAAGTACCAGCTTACTTCAGTTGGAAACCAGATCCAAGAGCAATGTCAGTAGACTCCTTCATTCAATCATGGGGCAAGAACAAAGCTTATGCTTTTCCCTACACCTCCCATGATTCAAAGAGTTCTGTGGAAAGTGAGAGTGGAATCCAGCAGTATTATCCTTGTGACTCCCTTTAAGAGATCCCAAGTGTAGTTGCCAGGAGTCTCAGGGGACCTAATGGATATTCAGACCTTTCACCAGAAGCTAAAAGCTTAATGGATGAATCTTGGGCCCCGGGAACAAGGAAAAGATATAGAGGTGTCTGGAAAAAGTGTTGCAGTTGGTGCATGGAGAAAAGTGTGGATCCCATTGAGGTCCCTGTACAACAAATAGCCAACTATATAATGACCATCTTTGATTCTGGCCTCTCTTATAAGACAATTCATTCCTATAGATCCACAATTTCCTCTGGACATGCTTTAGTGAATAACCTAGCCATTGGTAGCATTTCTCAAAAGAGTAATGAAGGGTGTAAGACTAAAAAGACTCCCCAAAGCACTGGATGAATCCATGTGGGATGTCAGTTTAATATTCAGACTTTTCATATATTGGCAAGATAAGACTTTCCTTTTTCTTAAACAGATATCCATGATATTGGCCACATTACTTTGCTTAATTTCTTTTCATAGAGTTCCAGATATAAAATATACTTGAATTATCTAACAGATTCTATTCCAGGGAAGACGTACACTTTGACATTTGGAAAAGAACAAAAACCATGTCTGATTCTTTATTTTACCCCTTTTCCCATAACTGTGAAAAATTATGTGTGGTAAAATGTATGAAAGTGCACGAAAGTAAGATATCAGAATTTAGAGCGAATGATGTTGATCAACTTCTCCTATCCTATGTCAAACCCCATAAACCAGTTTCAACAGCAACACTAGGTAGATGGATACGTATGATAACAAACAATGCAGGCATAGACCTCTCAAGATTTGGAGCCCACTCTTCTAGAGGGGACATGTCTAGAATGGTCTTTGGGCAGGAGGCTCCCTAGGGGAGATTCTTAGAACAGCTGAATAGTCAAATGCAAACACATGTGCAAACTTTTACCTATGATCACTAGAGCATGTTGGCAAAATAGCTCTGGATGGCTTTAAACAAGAATAATGGTAGTCTCTGGTCTTGTAATGAAATGACAATTCTTCAATTAATATGCAGGAAGAATCTCGATTTCATTAAAGACAACAGATGCTAACCCTATAACATCCCCCTTACCCTTGAGGGGAAATTGTACGTAAGATAAGAACGTAACATTTCTTAGACTTGTATTTCAGGATTAATTATTGTCTAACCTTTTTCTTCATCTTATTTGATTTTTAACATTTTTAACCTGATTAATCTTCAATCCAGATTACCTTTACCTTGAAATGTTTTATCTTCCTTTCAGATAATACCATTTAGGATTCAGAAAAGAAACAAGGTGGGTTGTTGAATTCTTAATTCTTACAACGGAAGTGGATAAGTGAGCTCTTGCGTGTTCGCAGTTAAAAGAGGAAGATTGGCCTGTGCACTGGATATTTATGCTTCTCTGAGAACATTCTAAATTTTTATGTTGTATTGATGTTCTTTAGAGGGCTGCATGCTGGGGCAGCAAGAAAGGTATAGTGCATAATGTTAGCCTCTGTTGTCCTTAATGAAATCAAGATTCTCTCTGCATATTAATTGGAGAATTGTCATTCTCTTGCATGCCCACCTCAAACTAAGGGGCATATGTACAAGCCCGTAACTCCACAGGAAGGTCACTTTTTGTGACATTTCCATGGTGATAGGGGCTTTGCCTTATTTACAAAAGAATCGTTAAGCCACCTAGCCTTTTAAAAGAGGCCCCCTTTCACGCTATGCTCAGCGTGAAAGGGGTTGGCAGTGGGTGTTGCGTCACTCCTATTGATTTTGATGCTGCCACCTATTTAAAAGGGCAGCGTCAATAGGAGGCAATGCCGAAATTAAGACCATGGAAAACCTGATCTTAAACAGGCGAAACAAGGAGAAATGCTATATTTCTCCTCATTTTTGCTTTTTCCATGTGTGCTGCCTTGTGTAGCACACATAGAAAAAGCAAAACACCTTATAAAAAAAATAATTTGTTTATTAATTTCAAACATCACAAAGCATTGGTATGCACAGTTCTCATACATAGGATATCACCATGTTCTCATGTTTCAGCATTATACAGTCAGTTGGTCTAACAATCCGAATAGCTGATTATTGCATCTTGACATGTCTATTTCGACCATTGGGGACGTACATAAACCTCCTCTGTGTGTATTCCACCCTCCCCATTTTTTCTCTCATTTTTTAGGGCAACCTCTGGATTTATACACTTCTTTTTCGTCAACCAGGCTTTTGTCCATTTCAACTGCCCAGTGCCTGATCTATGGCAAAACACATTTTATTGTTTATGTACAGAAATGTCCCCCTTCCTGCACATAAACAATCTTTAAAAAAATGCCATGCTGTGACTTCCATGTTTGGTGCATTAAGCAGCACACATAGAAGTGACATAATGGCATTTCAAGATTGTTTATGTACAGGAAGGGGGACTTTCCTGTATATAAACAATCTTTCCACTGCACGCAGACACCCTTGCACTATTGTGCAATGGTGCCTGAGTTTGCGCTACACTATTAAGTGTAGCCCAAGAAACGCAAGGCTGCACCATATCTTTGTAAATATGGCGCAGCCTTGCTTTTCTGAAGTGGCGGAGTGGCAGTATAATAATAATATTAGTACCGATATTCCTAGTACTGCTATTAACAAATGAAATTCTTAAGCGCAAACTTTTTGGATTTCATTTACAATTTCAGATGTTCCAAACAACTGCAAAAAACTTCTCATGTCATGTGTCTAGTTACCAGTTTTTAAACGTTTTATATAGGGATGGATGCCAGACATGCACTGTGGAGGCAACTGTATCAACAGACTGTTAACCTTTTGCATTTTCTCACTTCTAGTTTTATTTATATTTAAATACCTTGACAATTTCCATGAAGCTTCTACATTCCCATCACTTGCAAAGGCCTGTCAGATAACGCTGTCAGGAACGTACTCGCTGTCACTCTGAAGCATGGTGTGAATAATAAAAGCGCGAGGTGACGTGAGGCAACTGATAGAGTTGATACAGCTGCAGCATGCTGTGAAAGAAGTTAAAGAATTCAGGCACCCTGTTTCAGGTGAAAATGTGGCTAATGTACATGCAACTGCCTCTCGTTTAATGTCCTCCCTCCCCCCAACTTGGGCTACTAGTCAGCCTGTGAAACAGAGAGGGACAAATGCTTTATTTTGTATTCAATCCTTGAGGGCATGCTAATGTGATTGTTAAGCACTTACCCATCAAACTTAGCATGAAATAATATAGTAGCTTGGGTGCAGACTCATTACATTAAGGCTACAATATTACATTACCTTTAAATCACACCCATTACACTGGATACACAACATACTATATATGCTTAAGGGGACAATGATGAGTCTGTTTAGGGACGCAGTGTTAGTAAAGATAGAAATAGGGTTACAGGAACACAGTACACACGGTGCAAATGGTTAAGGGGACAACGCTAAAGGTATAACATTAAGAGCACAGAGTATAAAGGGTACAGGATGCATGGTTTTAAATCCTTGCATGGTATTGGTGCTGTCTATTTAAGGAAAAGAGTCCAGTTCTATTTTCCCTCTAGATCTCTTCGCTCCTCCTCACTAGCACTGGCCATTGTCCCAGCTACTAAACGTGCGCGCATTGGTGGTCGCTCATACAGATTGTTGGCCCCTCAACCCTGGAACAAACTTCCCCTTTCCCTCAGGAAATCAGATAATCTGCTGTCCTTTAGGAAAGGACTAAAGACCTGGCTTTTCGGACTATAGTCTGTCTGCGTTTTTCTGGCCACTCCTCTACAGATCTGTATAGCGACGGGACACTCTGCCCGAGTAGCCGAGCGCTTTATAAGACACCCAATAACATAACATAACATAACATGGTTAAAGGTACAGGGCTAATGTTATGACTTAAAGGGACAGAGTTAAGAGTTCATGGAACAAGCTTCAGAGGAAGTGGGAAACTGTACAGGACACTGGGTTAAGGATACAGGGATAAGTAAACAGGATTACATGTATAGGTTTAGGAGTAGATGGAGTACGGTTTAAGGTACAGGGTTAAGGGTACAGTATGCAGTGTTAACGGTTTAAGGTACACTATTAGGGTTTAGGGTACAAGACTACTTGTGCATGGCCACGGGTACAGTTCAAGGTTCAGGATGCAGGGCTATGAACACAGCTCTAAGGGTACAAGGCTAAGGGTACAGAGGTAGGGTAATATTAAATGGAACAAGGTGTGGCATGAAAGTTACACTGTTAAAGGTACAGGGCAATGGGTACAGGACACAGGATTAAGGTACATACTTAAGGGTGCAGGGCAGGTGACATTGTTAAGATATAGGATTGACTACACAAGGTTTAGGTAATAGAACTAAGTGCACAGGGTTAAGGTCACAGAGTTTATGGTTAAGAAAACAGGAATAAGGGTACATGTTTTGGGGTAAATTACACAGGGTTAAGGGTGCAGAGGTAAGGCTACAAGATACACCGTTCAGGTTGTAGCGCTCTGGTTTTTGGGTGTAGAGATAAAAATATATGATTCAAGTTTGAGGATCGAGAGTAAGTAGCTAAAGGGCTCATCTATAAAATGTTATTACAATATGTGTGTAACTCAACCTAACATCATCAAAGTTATCTTCCAAAACCCTTATGGTTGGTGATTTAAGATTGAATAAAAGCACAGACTTTACACTTTTCACTGGGTGAACCCTTTCAGGATAAAGGGTTAGGAACAGAGGGAACATGGTTAAGGCAAAGGGTTAAAAGTACAGGGTTAAAGATACACGGTTTAGGATACAGAATTAAGGGTACAGACTTTGAGCTAAGGGTACAGGGTATGAAGTTTAAGGTATGGGTAAAGGTTTAGGGCTACTGGATGCAAAGTTAAGGGTACAGAGTCAAAATTTAGTGTACATGGTTAAAGGGACAGGAATATACCTTCTGGCAGTTGCCAATAGGTAGATATAGTTAGGACAGAGTTTCTATTCAAATTCAATTCAAATTAGTCTTTATTTCGACTTTTGAGTCACAAAAGACACAGACATTTAAAAATACATTTCATTACATTAATATTTACAGGGAAGTACATCTTTAGGATCTACAGATTATAATTTCCACATACAGGGTATTTCATCTTGACCATAAAAACATAAATAATGTGTTTGGATAAAAACATTAAAAGATATTCCACATTTTATACCATGAAAGATTTATAAGAGCTGCAATGCTTTCAATTTGCTACTACGGATTGACCACATCCACTTTAGAAATTTTGCGAGCGCGATCACAAGAGCGTTCGAACAATCTGTCTGAAAAATCCTCATTGCTGCTGTCCCAGTCTGAATCCCCTTTTGGATACAGATCGACCTAATCCATTTATGGCGAGGAGCTTTATACTCCGGGCATACAAACAGGACATGAGCTATAATTTCTGTATGTGATATACAGAAAGGGCACGATTGATCATTTTTACTTGTTGTCCATTTGCAGGTAACTTGGTTGAGAGGAAGAGTCCCAACCCTGAATTGATGAAACAGTTTCCTGTCAAGTGGCAATGTAATTAGATCCCAATATCTCTCATACACAGGAAAATGTTTCAGCTCCAAAAAAGCCCTGGTGAGCGTGGGATCAGTGTGTGACTGAAATGCCTCCTGTGATACCATCGCCCAATACGCTTCTCTTAACTTAGTTTTTGAAGGGAATATACTCTCCTGGGGGTTATCCCATAGCTCCCTCATACCTATGGCCTTAAGTAGAGTTTTATTTGAAAGAAAGAAATTAGGAACTAATGTTTGAAAACCATGGACATAAAAGGACTAAAGACAGGCACAGACTATAGTGAGACAAAGAACATGGTACAAAATTATTTTATTATTCTTATTTCATTATGATAAAAAGCACATTTGTCATTTGGAAATACATGGTTATTATGTGCATGCCTTCATTAAATATGTGACTTATTGTCTACATATGTAGGCTACTGTTGTCAGATCCTGTACAGTTTTGATAATGATATGACTAGAATAGGGATCTATACAAGATTAATTTTGAAGATATTTATGCATTAAAACATGGCTGAAAATGTCAACTACGCGCGTTTCGGCTGGAGGCCTTCATCAGGGAGCCATGTAGATATCCAGGTTGACCTGTACATATTTAAAAGATAAAAACAATAGTGGTGCTTGTCAATGTCCGTGAGAAGTCCTAGGTATATACATTTCGAAAAAATACAATACACATTTAGTGGTAATACATTTATACAGTTTTTAGGCATAGAGATAATAAATGCCTTATGGAGGGGAAACAACAACAAGAACCTGGCCTAATATTTACAATTTATATACAATAGGTGTTATAACCAATGTTGGATTAATGCATTCGCTTGACAAAGTCAGACACAGTTATACTATTTATCTAACACAATGGGTTTAACATATTTAACAGAGAAGGAGGTAGGGAGAAGAACTTGACAGCGAAGGCTTTCAAAGTTGACATAATTTGAAAGGGGTGGAGTTGAAGACTGAGGGAGGAAGGGCCCGTGGGATGTGTCAGAGAGTGAACCAGTGGGACAGGGGAATGGATAAAAATAGGGGAATGGATAAAATGAAATTGATACCTGAACATGTGAGGGATGTTGGTTCGCATGAATGGAGTAAGTGGATGGTCTATCTTGGCGGTTTTAGCTGTGGGGCAATGGTAAGTTGAATTGGTGGATGAAAATGCAGACACAAGCAGGGGCAAAGTGAACTGTAAATCGATCGCCAAAAGAGATCCGGTACCTGAGTTGTGGATTGCTGGCCTGTTTTCTGCACTTCAGATCGCACATATGGCAGTGGTCTCTGGTATTTAAACTATGAAGTAGAAAATGACCACTATAAGGATGTAGATAACTTCTGCTATTGAAAGTCAGGGCTTATAGACAGGGGACTGATAAGGAAAAAATTAGGATACCTGTGTGAATGCTCTTGGTAGACCAGAGATGCACGCTGTGGGTTTTGGTTGGAAGATGAATCGATAACCTATGTATCAGATTATACATGGATGTTAGATGTAACAAGCAGGTATAGAACAGGGAGAAACAGACTCGAAAATATGAAATCACCTGGGTACCTGATGATTTGGTTTCGTATTTATATGTAGAGGGGTCTGTTGGCGGCTCTGGTTGCAGCAGCAATCTATATGTTTGAACATAGCATGAGGAAGTTAGGCTATTTCCTAAGGATTGTTATGATCAGAGCATCATTTATTTACACATAATCAATAGTCTATTTCTTCTTTGTACCTGCGAGGTACGCCAACGATTTGTATTTGGGGGGGTCTGGGGGCTGCAGAACGAACCGCCGTCGGTTGCCGTCCCGTGTGTTGATGAAACGTCGTTGCGTTAACAATTGCAATTGCAATTACAACGTTACTGCAGAGGGGCGCATAAGTGGGAAAATGTTCAATAAAGACTGTCCTTATTATGATATTGTTCCATGCTCTACATTAGTTCGTTTTATTATACATGTTTACCTTCATTGCGTCTCAGCGCAGAATTATAACTGGGGTCTATCGGCTTCACGGACTGGGCCGGTGGTTGCCGTCCTCTTAGCCGCAATGCATGGATGCGAGGTGTGGCTGGAGAGGGGAAAGGGAACAACGGAGCCAAGGGTTGGTAAATGGCTGTGTCAGGCAATAACAGACAAGACACCCGTTCGTGGAGCATGCGTGTGTGTAGCATGGCTCTTACCTGATAGTTTGGTATCGGCGTGATTCGATAGTGGAGTCTGATCGGCGTTCGTCTGCAGGCTTACACGGAAGGGATAGAGGCAATGGCGCCAATTGCATTTAAGCAGGGCCGATCACTGTGAGTGGTCAATTCCTGCTGTTGTTGAGGGATATGTAAGGGTAGAGAAAGGACTATGATCCTGAAAGTCCTTATTCCTAGCGATGAACTCGCCGCCATATTGGAGTGGTAAAAGATATATATAGGGGTAATAGGGGATCGATAAATAATCGTACCTATAGCTTTCAATTACATGGGTTCGAATGTGGTAAAGTAAGGGAAATCGCTCTCTAAGTGTCTGCTAGGGTTTACAGAGTATTGTGGAATTGTTGCAGTTCGAAGTATTGATACTTCAAGCGATACTGAAAATCAGCAGACATGTTGGAGTAGCTGGCACTTTTTGGTTTCAGAATAAGTATGTTAAAAGATTATTCTAGGACTATCCAATTGTTTCAGAGAGGACATCCAATTAGTGTTAGTGCATGTTTAGCAGTATGCGCATGATCTGGGGTACTCTGGGATGCTAGGGGGTGTCCATACAGTTTTAAGCATGGTTGTAAGTGAGTACTTGGTCCCATGGGATTTCGTTGTTCATCCCCTTGGTATATGTTTCCAGAGTAAATATCCAAAATACTTCACGACATTTGCGTACCTGAGTGCTAAGAGTGCCAGTAGTGTTGTTGATTTTTTCTAAAATAAACCAACGGATGTCATTCGAATTGTGTTTGGCCTCTTGGAAGTGTTTGACTAGGGGGGCTAGCTGTTTGCCTGTGCGAATGGCCGATCTGTGCTCAGATAAACGTGTGGACATCTTCCTGGCTGTTTCACCAACATAGCCCTGATTACATGGGCATAGTAAAAGATATACTATGTTGGTGGTTTTACAGTTCGTTAAAGTCCGGGAACAAATGTTCCTGTTGTTGAAATGCAGTTCTTTAGTTTCAACTGCAAATTGGCAGGCAGTGCAATTAAGGCACTTGTAATTGCCTATCACTGGTTGTTGATCAGTGAGTGTTCTTTGCCTGGGAGTCGTTTTGTTGTTGGGTGCCATTCTTGATCTAACTACCAAGTCTTTAAGGTTTTTATTTTTTCGGTATGCAAACATAGGCTTTGCCAATTGACTTTCTTTAGATTTTGTTGCATTAAGAATATGCCAGTTGGAGTAGATGATCTGTTGGAGCTTCGCATTCATGGTAGAATGTCTGGTCACAAAGACCATTCTGGATTGGGGCTCCTTGGTTTGAGGAGTCAATAGATGCTGTCTGTCAAAAAAGCGTGCTCTTTTGTATGCATCACGCACTAGGCGTTTGGGATATCCTCGGGATATGAATTTATGCTTCATGTCAATTGCCCTTATGTCAAAGTCTGTGACAGAGGAGCAATTCCTTCGGACCCGAAGGAATTGGCTGAAGGGGATGCTGGATTTCTGCATGGTGGGGTGGTAGCTGGTATAGTCTAGCAGTGTGTTACGGGCGGTAGGCTTGACATATAGGTCCACGCTGAGATAATTATCCTTGCTGATGATATTGATATCTAGGAACTCAACTTGGTGTTGGCTAGATGTGACAGTGAAACGCATGTTTATGTCACATAGGTTGAGCCATGATACAAAAGTGGATAGAGGTTCTGTTTCTGAAGTCCAAATAAAAAAGATGTCATCAATGTAGCGAGCCCATGATGTAATGGACTCGCTAAAAGGGGCAACCTCATTATATATAAACTTGGACTCGAACTGAGCCATGTAAATGTTGGCTACCGTCGGTGCGCATGAAGCCCCCATGCTTACGCCTTTGGTTTGTCGGTAGAGTGAACCGTTAAAATCAAAGGTGTTTTCAGATAGAACTATTTGCAGGCACTCCAGGATGAATAGTTTTGGACAGTCAATATGGTATGTGTCAATGAACCATGAGACAGCTTGGATTGCTCCTAATTGCGGAATGTTAGAATATAGAGCCTCTATATCCATTGTTGCTAACCACTGTTTCTTGGGGTCAAATGAAAGGGATTCCACAATATTGATAATGTCTCTAGTGTCTTTGATATGAGATGTAGTTTTAATGATGTGAGGCCTTAGGATGGTATCTATGTACTTAGATAGAGGTTCCGTGATGGATCCAATGGTGGTAACTATGGGTCTATATGGTGGGTCAAGACTATTTTTGTGTATCTTTGGAACCCCATATACTGCTGCCATTTTGGGTTGGCAAACATTGAGGAATTGCCATTCCTTCTCACATATAGCGTTGTCATCAAGTGCCTTGTTGGTTAAGGACAGAATCATGGATTGGACTCTTTTGGTAGGATCTTTTTGAACTGGAATGTAATGATTGGTATCATTTAATAGTGTTTCCATGTTCAGTATATATTGGTTTGTATCTATCACCACGATGCCACCCCCCTTGTCACAACATTTAATCGTGGTGGTTTTATCTGTTTTTAGTTGTGCAAGGGCTAAATGTTCTTCATAAGAGATGTTAAACTTGGGGGGTGCTATGTATTTAGTCGCTGCTGTGAGTTTGTTGTACACTACGTGTTCAAATGTGGCAATTTCCGGCGATACTTGCTCTAAAGTTGGTAAGAAAGTGGAGGCAGGTTTAAGGCCTGATAAGTTGATGGTAATTTCTGTGTCTAGAGTTTTTGATTCAAAAAAGTTTTGAAGTCGGATCTTTCTGAAAAAGGTCATAAGATCTTTGAAGAGTTCAAATCTATTGATGTTGCAGTGGGGCACAAAGGAGAGACCTTTAGTTAATAGTGTTTCAGTGGCTTGGGTTAAGGACTTACTACTCAAATTGAAAATGGGTATTTGTTCTAGTCGCGCCAGTACTGAGCATGGCGGGTCACTAGAAATTGGTTGGGGTTGGGATAAATAAGTAGAGTTTTAACCTTCCTAAACCATAAGAGTTTACCCCCTGTGTCCATATTTCGCGTTTCCAGCAGAGCTAATGCATAGTGAGAAAGTTCAGGTGTCACCCACATTCTCCTCCAATATGCGAGTGGTCTGTACCTGCAAATGTCATGTATACTATTACTCCCCAAATCCAGACATAATGGTACAAGAGGCGTAGAATGTGGGAGCCCTGTTATACAACGAAGAAATTTGTTATGTGCCATTTGCAAGCTCGTGATGTCAGAAACCCCCCAGAGTTCTGCTCCATATAGCATGGATGATCTAACTTTTGTATCGTAGATTTTAAGTACTGGGGCCAGTGGTTTAGTAGCTGAGGACTTAAACTCTCTTATTAGAACACCAGTCAACTGAGCATGCTTAGAGGTTAGGTATGACATGTGTGGCTTCCACTGAAGCCTAGAACCTAATATTATGCCCAGATAGCTGAAACTGTTCGTCTGTTCTAGGAGTTCCCCATTCATATAAACTCTGCCCCTAATGTTCTTACTCTTATGCATGACCATGAATTTGGTCTTAGATACATTTACGGATAACCCATGGTCTGTACAGAATTTTTCGAAACAGCCGATTGATTTCTGAAGCCCTTCCTGGGTCTTGGATACTAAAAGAGTATCATCGGCAAACATTAACAAGGGAACCGTAATACCATTCTGTTTAGGAGCATCTGTGTGGGAGTCTCTATAGTATTCTATGACCCGATTTATGTACAAGGTAAATAATGTGGGTGCCAAAACACATCCTTGTCGGACACCTCTTGCCGTTGGGAATCTGTCAGTCACCTGACTCTGGGTACCCCATCTCACCTGCGCGTAATTATCCTCGTGCAGTTTGATCAAGACTGTTAGCAGTTCTGGTGGCATGCCTTGGTCATGAAGCGCGCGCCACAACCTATCAACCTTGTATCGTTGGTCATAACAATATCTTCTGTTATGTCATGTTTCATTGTACCTTGACCCTTAAGGAGCAGTAACTCGAGACTAAGCGGATTGTGGTCACTCTCAAGTCGTTGAATTATGGACATATCACAGGCGGAGGACCAGAGTTCAAGATTCACTATTATATAATTTTTCTACTTGAACTCACACCATTATTAAATGTTGGTTCACCCTGCTTGTCCTCGGGTGTTCTCCCATTGACTGCGCGTAGCCCATGTTCAAGGGTAAAGGACTTAAGTTGAAGTGCTGCTTGGGTCCACCTTTTTATTGGCGGTAGATTTAATGGGGGAATTTGCCAACAGGTATCTTCCTCCTCCGAGAGCTCTAGGTCACTATGATCCAGAGGCTCAAATGAGCAATTAAAATCACCACATATAAGTAGGTTGGCACCTCCTCTCCAGGTTCTGACGTACTGATCCAATGCCTCAACTACCTCAGACGTCTTCCCCCCTGGTTTCCCCCTAGCATATACATTGAAGACTATAAGGTCACCAAATAAAGGAGATTTCAACTTAACCACCAATATGTCCCTGGAGGTGGTTTCAAGTTGAGTAGTTGAATATCTATCATCCTGCTTGACCCAAGTGGTCAAGCCCCCCACTGGTCTTCCTTTATTTGGGTGTGTTGCCGCTATCGCAAAATGGAGATACCCGGATCTATATTGTGGTTCAGTTGCCCATGTTTCCTGCATGGCTATTATCATATAATTGTCTATAAAAGTGGCCCAATCCCTGGACACCAACTTGCTCTTTAGACCTGCCAAGTTCCAGGATGCCACATATTGACCTCCCTTGTGTGACTGTATTTGGTTTTGAACCCAATTATTGCTCGTGCAATCTTCCCCAAGAGGAACAGTGTGCCCCATCTCAATCTGGCTTTTAACCTGCGCTCCTTCAATCAGTAATTCTCTTTCCTCAGTCACACTACCAGTAGAATTAATATTGTCTGTGCAAGTGTTAGATGAAGCAATCCATGTTACCCTATTGCTAGCAAGATTATTGGTTAAATCAAGCAGTTTATTCTCAGATAGGCAGTTTGATTGATGGACATTTCCAATGTGATAATTGGGAGGTGCATTCACTATCTCCTCCACTCTGACAATATCATTATTCAAACCCTGATTTTCGGAATCACACCGGGGATAGTAGGCTGGGTTTAACATTTCTGCGGCTGAGCTCGTTGCAATGTTTAAAATATCTACCTTAGGGACTCCCAGTCCATCATCCACCTCAAATCCATCTGTGCTAGGGATATTTGCATCTCCTCCCCCCTCCCCTCTTTTCAATAATCTTCAGTCGCAATCTTCCAGTCCACTAAATATATCATACCTATTAGATACCTCCAGTGGTGTAAGTGGTAATAGGTAGTTCAACCTACTGTGTGCTGTTTGATTAAACCTGGGGGGTATGGTGTCCCACCCAGGTGTGATAGGAGCTGGAATCGGATAGTACATGGTAGGTGCATCGCTTGTATACTCCGTATTTGAGAATTGATTAGTGGAGATGGCATTGCTATGTAAAGTTTGTGGTGGGAAAACTGCAGATCTTGGATAGAAATATGTTAATGGGCGGGGGATGATATTATTGGTGGCATTACCCTATCTTCAATTTAAGATGTAGCGAACTGCATTCTGGTCCCTAAAGTTGACCACAACCACATCACCCCCGATGTCTTTTGGTCTTCCTCCCAACCACTGAAGGCGACGTACGTGAACTATGTCACCATTAATGTGACTAGCGATTGGCCTATATATAGTCAGCCAATGCATTACCTTATTCTTCAGTTGGAAGAAACCTTCCCGCTTGTTCTCAGACAACTCAGGTACCCCAGTGAGAACCACCACAAAAGGTGCAGCTTCCGGCGGAAGTTCAGTTGGTGGTCTCCTAACTTGTGCCCCCCTAGAGTACCTGCAGCTTCCCTCGTCCATTCCTGATTTTCCAATCATTGTTATACCCAAATCCCTTGTTGGTTTATTAGCGGGAATGGTTGGGATAAAATTAGATTTGATTTTTGGTCTGGTAGGGGGTGCTTTGGGCTGATGTTTGTGTGTTATATGGTGGTTGTTGGGTACAGGTGTTATACTGATAGGCAAATGGTTGGATGCGGGTGGCAGAGCCGGTAACGCAATGATGGACGGAGTGGTGGAAGAGGATATATTTTTGTTGGGTACAGTTGGGGGATTGTGAGCGGATGTTGTGCGTTGAGTTAGTATTGGCACGTTAGCTACATCTTTATTCTCACTTATCCTAGATGGATTTGCCTTTTTACCCAAAACAGACTCAATTATCCCTAATCTAACCTCCATACTTTTGAACCTTTCTACAATTGCTAGAGTATAGCTTCTCATTATTAATTCAAGGCTATCCAGTAGATCGGTATTTGGAGTTGGTTGTGACCCGTCAACCACTTGAACAGCATCGATGTAAACCTCACTATCTGGATGTGAAGATGGTGGCAGTGATGGAGGAACAGCCACAATTTCAACAATGTCCATAGCAGCGGTAGTACCCGTGGCATTAGAAGTAGTAGATTTTAAATTCTTCCCAAATTCAGAGTGACTCAGCTTCTGTTTAATTGAGTCCCCTTTTTTACGTCTTTTTTTGGTAGGCGGTGGACCATAAATTTTATGTTGCAAAGTTCTCTTAATCTTGCTCTTACCTCTAGCTAGCTTAGGGGGTGTGGGTGTAGGTGTAGGTACAATACTCACCTTAGATAGACTAGGTGTGCTGTTAGAGATTGGAACTAAAATGCTGGCACAGGTTTGAGTAGGACAGATAGAGGGTGCTAAACATTCTCTGAGTAATAAGGGCACGCTGTCCATAGATAACATTTCATTAATAGAGTCTGAACAAAGCATGGTGTTAGAGTCTGAAGCTTGGGTTGGCTCAGTCACAGCCCTATTCTTAAGATTGCCAATTGAACGGCGGCGCTCGGCTCGCCGCTCTGCAAGGAATTGGTCTTTAGAGCTTTCTGCAGGAGTTTTGATTATATAATTGTCCAGAGTTCCATTAGTCAAGCCCCCAGTTTTTTTGTTCACAACGATTTCCGGGCTCAGCACAATGGTAGACATTAGTATAAATGTATTCAAAAACGATGCAGAGCAGAGGGATACAAATAAGTATGGAACAACTTACTCCAAGTCACCAAGGATGGGGGACACTCGACCAGGGGGTCCGGCCCAGTCCAGTCTCCTCAGGCCTCTGAGGGCCTAAGAGGGCCCGCCCTTTGCCCGGGCTTCGCCCGGCTCGCTCCGCACTCGCTCACGCGAGGCGGGGGTCTCGCTGGATTTATAGCGCCTCCAGGCGCATAGATGATGTTTTCCTGGCTGCGCCGCCGCTGAGGGTGATGGGATGACGAGTCCTCCGCTCGGCGACCGCAAGGAAGGCAAAAGCGGCAGCGGCAGCGGGCGGACTCGTGGGGCACAGCAGCAGGGTAGAAAGCAGGGGCAAGCAAGTACGGCCTCAGGGTAGATGTCCCACAATGTTTTTAAAGCGTCACACGCTCTGCCGGGGTCTCGCTGGATTTATAGCGCCTCCAGGCGCATAGATGATGTTTTCCTGGCTGCGCCGCCGCTGAGGGTGATGGGATGACGAGTCCTCCGCTCGGCGACCGCAAGGAAGGCAAAAGCGGCAGCGGGAGGACTCGTGGGGCACAGGGTAGAAAGCAGGGGCAAGCAAGTACGGCCTCAGGGTAGATGTCCCACAATGTTTTTAAAGCGTCACACGCTCTGCCGGGGTCTCGCTGGATTTATAGCGCCTCCAGTCGCATAGATGATGTTTTCCTGGCTGCGCCGCCGCTGAGGGTGATGGGATGACGAGTCCTCCGCTCGGCGACCGCAAGGAAGGCAAAAGCGGCAGCGGGAGGACTCGTGGGGCACAGCAGCAGGGTAGAAAGCAGGGGCAAGCAAGTACGGCCTCAGGGTAGATGTCCCACAATGTTTTTAAAGCGTCACACGCTCTGCCGGGGTCTCGCTGGATTTATAGCTCCTCCAGGCGCATAGATGATGTTTTCCTGGCTGCGCCGCCGCTGAGGGTGATGGGATGACGAGTCCTCCGCTCGGCGACCGCAAGGAAGGCAAAAGCGGCAGCGGGAGGACTCGTGGGGCAAAGCAGCAGGGTAGAAAGCAGGGGCAAGCAAGTACGGCCTCAGGGTAGATGTCCCACAATGTTTTTAAAGCGTCAGAGTTTCTAATAAAAATTTGACTTTCAGGTGCGTATATCTTTGACACTCGTTGATGAAACTTTATGAAATGTTCCCCAAATATTTGCCCTGCACATCAATGAAGTCTGGAAAGTTTTGGGGTGTTTCATGTACTAGGGGCTGAGAAAAAGGGGGGGGGGGGTAAAAAAAGGTGTGTTGCCCGTGTTAATTCCCATAGGACATTTGAACAAGCCTACAGCTCGAACCGCTGAATAGAATTACACTAAATTTGGCAGGAAGCTAGCTGTTGGTATGCAGATTATGCTTCTTTTTTATTTTGTATAAATCCGTTGGGAAGTTTGGGAGATATTAACTGGAAAACAAATTACCCATGGATCCAATAGTCCCCATGCTGTAATCTGATTGGCTGCCAACACTTCAACCAGAAAGTGCTGCTATCCATCTTGGGACTCGACTCCAGAAATAAATGTAAGAAAAAAGAAAAGAGGGCAGGGAAGAAATACCTGGAGACTCCAGGCCTCCGCGGAGGCCGGACCACAGGGACCTTGAAGGACGTAAAAAAAGCATTAAAAAAAATCAAATTCAGAGGGATCCACAGAGCCCCCTGATAATTCTTTTAAAAAATGAAGCACGATCTCCAGTGCTTTGTTACTAATTGGCCCCAGGGTGGGCCAGGTCCCGAGGGCCTTTTTTATAAAGAGGGAGGGGGTGCAATTCCCCCCATCCTGGGGCTTATTGATTCCCTTGGGAACACCATCTCCTCCTGGCTTCTTTGTTTTTTAAACTGGTGGCCTTTTAGACCTTCCCTGTCCCCAGGGACCACCACCTCACCGTGTCCATAAACAAATTGTGTTGGAGGACCTCAGGGACCCCCTGGGCCTCAGGGACTACCACCTCCCCAAGGTCAACTCCGTTTGGTATAAATGAGAGGGGGCCACATGTCCCACTCCCTGGCCGTTAATGGCCATGGGAACCACCACCTTTCCAGGGTGTCCCCCTCCTGGACCCTTTGATGGCCCTGGGTATCACCAGCACCCATGGCCTGCTTCTACTATGTCCTGGGGTGCCCACCCCCAGTCATAGCTGTAGGCTCTGGCTTGGCAGGATATTTAGCGCTATGGCCAAGCCAGAGCAAACAATGTACTTCCACCATGTGAAAGTATTGAAAATCTTCACAGAGAGGAAGCTGCCTTTCCAGAATCTCCCTGTCTGTAAAAAACAATGTTGGCTCCCGCAGACGGCAGGGTGCCAGCAGGCATCCCTGCATCTCCTACAAAGTTAACTTGTTGTCCTGGATGGGATCATGGCACCCGAAGTAGAGGCCAGCCCCTGGGAGGTTGCCATGCAGCCCCCTTAACAAATAAAAAAAAGGATGGGCCCTGGGGATGGGCTCCCCTCACCATTCCATAAAGCCTGGCCCTGGGAAATGGGGTCCTGAGGCCACAACTGGCCCAGGAAGGGGTACTCGTGGCCCCCCTTCCCTAATAAAACTAACAAAAATGAAAAAAGTTGTCCACCAGTGGCCCATCCCCTTACTCCCCCGTGAGGGTCTCAAGGCGCTGAAGGGAGGAGGGGTGCTGCTTCTGCTCAAAGAGCCAGGTCTTGAGGTGTTTCCTGAATGTGAGGTGGTCCTGGGTCAGTCCTGGGTCAGTCGTAGGTGGGCGGGGAGGGAGTTCCACGTCTTGGCCTCCGGTGGGGGTTCTGCGGAGCCATAGAATGGCGGCGAGGGCGAGGCTGGCGGAGCGGAGTTTGCGGTTTGGAGTGCTGAACGTGAGGCAGTTGTTGAGGTATGTCGTGGAGCGCTTTGGGAGCGTGGGTGAGCCGCCTGAACGTGATCCTTTTGCTGACGGGGACCCAGTGCAGGTCTCTCAGGTTGGCCGATATGTGGCTGTGGGGAGGGATGTCGAGGATGAGTCGTGCGGATGCGTTCTGTATGCGCTGGAGTCTTTTCTGAAGTGTGACTGTGGTACCTGCGTATAGGTGACGAGGGCCTGGGTGACCGACTTTCTAGTTCCGGTAGGGATCCACAGGAAGATCATACGGAGCATGCGCAGTGTGTTGAAACATGAGGATGAGATGGCATTGACTTGCTTGGTCATCGTGAGAGAGGAGTCCAGGATGAATACCAGGTTGCGTGTGTCCCAGGTCAGTGGGTGTTGGTGTGGTGCCCAGTGCTGTGGGCCACCAGGAGTCATCCCAGGTGGATGGGGATGGTTCGAGGATGAGGACCTCCGTCTTGTCTGAGTTCAGTTTCAGATGGCTAAGTTTCATCCATTCAGCGACGTTTATCATTCCTTCCTGGAGGTTGTGTTTGGCGGTGGCTGGGTCTTTGGTGAGGGAGAGTATCAGCTGGGTGTCGTCTGCGTATGAGATGATGTTGAGGTTGTGTTTGCGTGCGATGGCGGCGAGGGGGCTCATGTAGATATTGAAGAGGGTTGGGCTGAGCGATGAGCATTGGGGTACGCCGCAGATGGTCTCGGTGGCTGCGGAGCGGAAGGGAGGGAGGCAGACTCTCTGGGTTCTGTCGGAGAGGAACGAGGTGATCTAGTCCAGGGCTTTACCTTGGATCCCGGCGATGTAGAGGCAGGTTCTTAGGGTGCGATGGCAGACTGTATCAAAGGCTGCTGAGAGATCTAGGAGGATAAGGGCGGTTGTTTCCCCGTTGTCAAGCAGGGTCCTGATGTCAGCGGTGGCTGCGATGAGGGCGAACTCGGTGCTGTGATTGGCTCGAAATCCAGACTGGGATGGGTCGAGGGAGCCATTGGCCTCAAGGAATGCGGTCAGCTGTTTATTGACGATCTTCTCGATAACTTTTTCAGAGAAGGGAAGAAGAGAGATGGGGCGGAAGTTCTTGAGGTCTTTAGAGTCCGCTGTGGGTTTCTTCAGTAAGGCGTTGATCTCTGCGTGCTTCCAGCTCTCTGGGAAGGTGGCGGACGCAAGGGAGTGCTTTATGGTGTTCCGTAGGTGGGGTGCGATGATGGTGTCGGCTTTGTTGAAGATGAGGTGAGGGCATGGGTCGGAAGGAGAGCCGGAGTGGATGGTGTTCATAGCGTGGGCGGTGTCTTCAGTGCTGATGGGAGTCCAAGCACTGATGGTGGTTGTGGGTGGCGTTGGTTCGGTGGCTTAGGGCGGAGTCTGGCCGCCAAAGCTGTTGTGTATGTCGACGATCTTGTGGTGAAAGAACGTGGTGAGGGAGTTGCAAAGGTCTTGCGTCGGTGTGATGTCGTTGCTGCTGGCGCTGGGGTTGGAGAGCTCTTTTACGATGCTGAAGAGTTCCTTGCTGTTGTGTATGTTGCTGTCCAGCCGCTCTTCGAACAATGTCTTTTTGGTGGTGCGGATCAGCTGGTGGTGTTTGCGAGTGGCGTTCGTGAGGGCTGTCAGGTTTTCTGTCGTCTGTTCACGGCGCCAGGTTTTCTCGAGGTTCCGGCAGGATTTCTTCGATTCTTTGAGGTTGTTGGTGAACCATGTGGTTTTTCTGTTTCCGGGCTTGCCTGGACGGTTCTTCAGTGTTGCAAGGTCGTCGGCGCAGTTGATGATCCACTGTGTTAGGTTGCAGGCTGCGTCGGTGGTGTCAGCGGTGTTGATTGGTGGGTTCTGGCTCAGTGATGTGGTTAGCTGGTCTGTGGTGACTTTGCTCCGGTATCTGCGGGGGATCTGTTGCAGGCGGTTGTGGGATGTGGTCTTTTTAAAGGTGAAGTGGATGCAGCTGTGGTCAGTGCAGTGTAGTCCAGTGGAGTGGCTAAAGGCGACGTGGCTGCTGGCAGAGAAGATGTGGTCGAGCGTGTGGCCAGGGTAGTGGGTGGGGGTGTTCACCAGTTGCTTGAGTACGAAGTTGGCGAGGTTGGCGAGCAGGGTGGTGGTGTTGTTGTCATTGTTGTTCTCCAGGTGGAAGTTCAGGTCCCCTAGGAGGATGTAGTCTGATGAGGTGAGGGCATGTGGGCTGATGAAGTCAGCGATGGTTTCACTGAATTGTGTGCGTGGGCCCGGGGGTCTGTAGATGAGGGTTCCTCTGAGGGTGGTCTTGGGGTCGGTGTGGATCTGGAAGTGTAGGTGTTCGGCGGTGGTGAGGGCATCTTCAGAGTTGGTTGTGACGCCAATGGTGCTCCTGTGGAACACCATTGATGAGGGCGATTCCTCCTCCGGTTTAGTTGACGCGGTCCTTTCGAGTGATATTGTAGCCGTCAGGGATGGCTATGGCGATGTCGGGGGCTGAGGAGGCGTTCATCCAGGTTTCTTTGAGGAAGGTGATGTCTGGTGCTGTTGAGTCGAGGAGATCCCAGAGTTCGACAGCGTGCTTGTGGACAGAGCGGGTGTTGAGCAGGATGCATTTGAAGTGGTTGTTGTTGTTGCCGGGTCCAGGCGGTGGGGTGCAGGTTCGGACGCAGGATAGTTTGCAGACTTGGCAGGAGAAGGGTCCGTGGGTGCGCTTCGGGGTGGCTTGGTAGCAGGCAGATGGTCGCCCGGTGTTGAGTGCGTGGAAGGTGGTGGTGTCGTATCTCCATTGGGTTTCTTGGTTTCGGTGGGGGCCAGGGGTTCTGGCACTGGGCGCGGTCCAGGAGCGGACGGGCGTAGACGGGCATGCCTTTGGTGCACCTTCGGTGCACCAGCGGCGCGACCGCTGCACGCGGCCTGCATATGAGGGGATGTGGGAGGGAGGAGCAGCTGGGAGGCGGGAGCAGGGCAGTGAATGGAAACCAGGGGGCGGGCCACCGGGGACGCATCGGGGGAAGTTGGGGGGGAGCGTGGGTGCAGAAGGCAAAAAAGGGGGCACAGAGTGACGAGGGTAATGGGTCACACAGTATAGCGGGGCAAAAGCACACAGTAAACAAAAAGGAAATACAGCTGGCAACAACAATTGACAATAAAGACCAACCGCAGTGGTGGCAACGTGGCAGAAGGGGCACAAAAACGAGGGGGAAGTGAATGGCAGGGGCACAGAATCAGCAAAAAACGAGTGGTACAGAAGGCAAAAGGGGCACAAAAATGAGGGGGAAACAAGTGGCAAGGAGCACAGAATCAGCAAAAACGAGGGGTACAGAAGGTAAAACGGGGAGGGAGGCACGGGGGCAGCAAGGGTTACAGGAGGAAGAAAACGGGCAGGGGCCACAGCAGGGGAAGAAGACAACAGCAGTCACGGACACCACATTGAGAAATACGGCAATACAGTCAGGCAGAAGATGAATAGACTTACGGCCTGCAACTTCCTCAGCAGCGCAGCTGGGGCAGGAGCACACTGGCGGAGCTACGTGGAGGGAGAGCGACCGACCAGGAGGGTCAGGGGTCGTTCATGACCCTCATGAGTCCGCATGACTCATGAGGGTCCTTGGGGGTGAACTACTCCTCCTTTTATCTCCAGTAAGTCCCACACAGCATGATTGATGAGAAGTCAATGGGGCCTTGCCCCCTTTCTCCACCACTCTGTAAATACGCCCTGGCACACAACTGGTTGGGGAATTAAGTCCCCTTGACTTCTGAGGGTCCGTGTGTGCCAACAACCCTTTCTGTTACTTCCAGTAAGTCCCACACAGTGGGATTACTGAGAGGTCATCGGAGATCTCGCCCCCTTTCTCCACCACTCTGCAAACAAGCTTCCTGGTGCAATACTGGTTCGGGGATGAAGTACCCTTGACTGCTGAGGGTATTTTGAGGCTACGAACCCCTCCTGTTAACTCCAGTAAGTCCCAAACAGTGGGATAGCTGAGACGTATTCAGAGGCCACTCTTCCTTTCTCCACCACTCTGCAAACATGCCTCCTAGCACACTTCTGCTTCGGGAGATGCAGTCCCCTTGGCTGCTCAGGGTCCTCGGGGGCGAACAACTACAAAACCAGATTCCATGCATGTGTGAGTCAGTCTGTGAGTGGGTGAGTGAATGTCTGAGTGTGTCTGTAAGTGGGTGCGAATCTCTGACTTGGTCTGTGAATGGGTATGTCAGTGATTGTGTGGGAGTGAGTGAATGAGATGTATGGGGTGAAAGTGCATGTATGAGTGGTTCTGTGGATGATGTCATCAGTGATGTAATATGTGGTGCCATTAGTTTTGTCACTGACCATGTCATTAGTGATGGAATATGTGAGGCTATAAGCAGTGCAGGGGAATAAGTTATAATTAGCTCAGGTAACTATAATTGCTAAATGTCATTGGTTTTAAAAAAGTGAAATCCGAGCCTAACTATAATACCCCTGTAGCCTTTTTTCAGTGAATTTCTAGGGTTTTAAAAAATTCTATTTTCTAACTATAAAGTCCTTGTAACCTTTGGCTTTTGTCAGTGAATTTCTATGCTTTTTAAATTCTATTTCCTAATTATAACATCCCTGTAACCTTTGTTTTTTTCAGTGAATTTCAATGCTTAGTGACTGTATTTACTAACTCTAACCTGTACCCTTTGAGATCTGGTGTGGGAGTGACCATATAGGTAGGGGTGTGTGTGTGTGTGTGTGTATGTGTGTGTGTGTGACTGGCTGTGTGGGTCCTTAATTGGATGTGTGAGTGGTTTTGTGACTGAGTGAGTGGCTGTATGGAACTGTGAGTGGATGTGTGAGTGACTGTATGGGTGTGTACATGGCTGTGTATGTGGGTGTATGACTGCCTGTGTGGATCCATGAGTGGGTACATGAGTGTCTTATTGGGTCTGGGACTGGATGTGTGAGAGTCTGAGTAGGTCTGTGAGTGGATGTATCAGTGTCTGAATGGGTCTGTGCATTGGTTTTTGAGTCTCTAAACTGGGTTTGTGAGTGGCTGCATGAGTGTCTTTGCAGGTCTGAGAGTGGATGGATGAGTCTCTGAGTGGGCCTGTGAATGGGAACATAAGTTTCTGAGTGAGTCTGTGAGTGGGTGGATCAGTCTCTGAATGGTTGAGTGAGTGGGTGCTAGTTTCTGTGTGGGTCTGTGAGTAGTTGTGTGAGTCTGAGTGGATATGTGAGTGGGTGGATGAGTGTCTGAGTGGGCTTGTGAGAGCATGTGAGAGTCTGTGAGTGGATATGTGAGTGGGTGCGTGAGTGTCTGAGTGAGTATGTGAGTGGGTGTGTGAGTCTCTGCATGGGTTTGTGAGTGAGTGCATGGGTGTGTGGATGGCCTCTGAATGGGTCAGTGAGTGTGTGTGTGAGTCTCTCAGTGGATCTGTGAATGGGTGAATGAGTGTTTGGATGGATCTGTGAGTGGGTGCATGAATGACTGAGTCTGTCTGTCAGTGGGTGCTTGAATCTCTGATTGGGTGTGTGAGTGGGTTTGTGAGTGTGTCTGTGAGTGGGTGTGAGAGTGTATAAGAGGGTCAGTCAGAGGGTACATGGTAAAAAAGTAGGAGGGAAAATGGGAGAAAGTCCTCGTACCAGCTACCCCGTGATTGCTTTACTGTTCAGCTTGCCTGCAGTCCGCTACCCTCTGCTGCTTTCAGTTTTGTGCTTCCTCTTGTTATTATTTTGCCTCTTTTCTGCTTGCTCCTGCCCTCTAATTTGCCTCTTTTTCCTTGTTCTGCTCATTCTTTTGCCTCTTTTTCCTCGCTCCTGACCTTTACTTGTCCTCTTGCTGCTTGTCTGTAACCTATATTTTGCCTCTTGCTGCTTGTTCCTGACCTCTATTTTGCCTATTTCTGCTCATTCTGCCTAGTGTTTTGCCTCTTTCTATTCGCTCCTGACCTTAATTTTACTTTTTTATGTTTTTTCTGCTCGTTTCTCATCTCTATTCTGCCTCTTGCTACTGGTTTCTGACTTCTATTTTGCCTCTTCTAATTTCTGAACTTTATTCTGCCTCTTTCTGCTTCCTTCTGACCTTCATTCTGCCTATTTCTGCTGACCTTTATTTAGCCTCTTTCAGCTGGTTTCTCACCTTTATGTAGCCTTTTTCTGCTTGTTACTGACCTTTATGCTGCCTTTCTGCTCGTTTCTCACCTTTATTTTTCTTCTTTCTGCTCATTGCTCACCTTTACTTTCCCTCTTTCTGCTTGTTTCTCACCTTTATTTTGCCTATTGGTGCTCGTTTCTTTCCTCTATTTTGCCTCCTTCTGTTTGTTTCTCACCTGCTTTTTGCCTCTTTCTGCTAATGTTTTACCTTTTTCCTGCCCCTTTCTGATCCCTTCTTAACTTTATTCCACTCTTTCTGCTTGTTTCTGACCTTTATTCTGCCTCTTGCTGCTTGCTTCTGACCTTCAATCTGCAGATTTCTGCTCTTTAATCACATTTATTTTGCCTCTGTCTGCTCATTGCGGACCTCTATTTTGCCCTAATTTGCTTGTTTCTCACCTTTATATTGCTGCTTTCTGCTAATTTTTTACCTTTATTCTAACTCTTTCTGCTTGTTTCTGGCCTTTATTCTGCCTGTCGCTGCTCCTTTATGACCTCTATTTTGCATTTTCTGCTTGTTTCTGACCTTCATTCTGACTCTTACTGCTTGTTTCTGACCTTTATTCTGCCTCTTTCTGCTCATTTCTGACCCTTATTCTGCCTCTTGCTGCTCATTCGTGACCTCTATTTTGCTGCTTTCTGCAAGTTGATGACCTTTATTCTGCCTCTGCCTGCTCATTTCCACCCTTAATCTTGCCTTTTTATGCAGATTGCAGACCTTTATTTTGCCTCCTTCTACTCATTTGTAACCTTTATTCGGCCTCTTTCTGCTAATTTCTGACCTTTATTTGCATCGTTCTGCTTTATTCCCTGTTGGTCTCAGCCGGCTGTCTGCCTCCTGCAAGATCCAGCATTGCTCTTTCACAAAGGGATCTGCTGGAAATGCAGCTCAATGAATTCTGAGAGCAATAGTTGTATCTCTTTCCCTGCCTGCATGTCTGCATGCAGGGAAAGAGATGAAACCTCTGCTTCCAGCGGGCGGGAGTACTTTGACAGCTGTGGCTTGCTGGAAGCAGAGTGTTTACTTTTGCTTGGTGTGATCTGTCAGCTCCCGCCACGTAAAAGCAAACAGCTATGTCCCGGGGAAGGCACCCAAAGACATAGCAGGAGCCAGCCCTATTTTTTTTATTTCTTTCCCACTGACAATCACTGCCTTCAGCCTCAACATCTGAGCTCTCAGTCGTGGGTTGTTCTAAACTCTTTTTATAACAAGGCATGACTAACAGCATTGACGTTGACCTCATGCTGGCCAGTGGTAGGTTGGTTGCCAACCAAATATTCAGGTTAACAGCTGCCACTGGTAGGCAGTCTGGGCTGATGCTTGTTGCCCCTAACCTGCCACCCGATTCCCAAAAGGAAAGTTGTCCCATTTGCAAATCAGTAACCATGCCATCTTGTAGGTCGGTAAATGAACAATGGTTAGTGAATAAGTGGGAGCATCACTTTCTCTCTCCCTCTTAATTCTTGTCTAGAAATTAGCATAAAAGGGCTTCTGCTCATTGTAAAAAGCCCTTTGGCTCCTGCAAACCATATTAATTTATGAATCACAGGATTTGCGACCATAAATGGGCTTTTTACATTTGGATCAAAATCATGTATATAACCTTATCCCAAAAAAAATCAACAGTAATATATACTGTTGGCTCTGTCAAGTCCACTTTTTAGTGCTGTAAAATTGGCAGCTGATTTTCAGTATTTTTGAATAACTGTTTAGTAAGCACACATTTGAAATGTGATTATACTCATGAGTCCCTATGCAAAGATAGAGATGCCCATTTTGCTCATGTTGCTGTTTCGATAAATCTGCCAAGACAAGCCCACAATCAAGCGAAGTGATAAATATAGGCCTTCAATTAAAAGAAGAGCTAAAAAGCAAAGTCTAGCAAACTCTGCACAAGAGAGAAAGCATTATTAATAATCTTGTAGTAACTCATTGGGAGTTCTAAGTCAAAGGAAAATGTTCTTGTGGCTAGCTGTGCCTGCATTTGTCTTTAAATAACAAAATGGTTAATTTAGAGTGTTGCAGATGTTGGACAGCCACTGTAAACCAGTCACCACCATATACTCCAAACCTGGGGTCTCTCAAGACCTTTACAGAAGGCAGAACTGCTTCCTTTTTTTGTTTGTCAAAATCTGTTTATTGAGTTTTATGTAAAGGTTACAAACAATTTACAGCAACCATAATGCTTTCAATCTCTCTTCACAGGAGCAAAAACCATATATTAGATAGCTATAGTGCAGGCACAGTTTAGTGACAAGTTTCAGATTGCCCCAGCAAGCAGAAATCTGAGGAAGGCACCTCATGTATACTTATTTTCCCACATCAAACACTATACAGGAGGAACAAATATCCCTAAAGCTGAGTGCTAATGTGTTTGAATGCCACGACAGGTGGAAAATAACAAAAAAACAATAAAAAACAATCACACCCAGGGAGTCACTTAAGCTTAAATTGTAGTGTGTGGGGAGGGGTTGAGAAGTGCGCCCCTGGCAACCTCGCAAGAGGGCCCCCATAAGAGGGGGGAAGCATCACGACCCCACCCCTGGGAGAAAGGAATCCTCCACTGTATCAGGAAGAGATGTAATGCCCTCAGTCTTGGCCTGCATGTAAATAGGGGAAGCCCCTCCCATAGATAGCTCATTAGCTGGCTCCGAACAAAATCCAGGCCCTTGCGAGAATCCTCGACAATATCTGACATTTGTTCTAGGGCCAGTGCATGCCATTGCGTGAGGGAAGGACCCTCTGGTTTCTTCAAAGCTGCCACTAGTGCCATCCTAGCCTCACCCAGACACAGCTACATAATAGAGTGGTCCCCTTGAGTCTGATACTTGAGAATCGGGTTGCGCATTCCCAGGAGTATATGTTCCATGGATTCCCCGATCGGATACCCCAATATCATCTTAATCTGGGATAAAATGTCCTTCCAGAAGGGCTTTATTGCTGGGCAGTCCCACCATATATGTTTAAAATCCCCCAGAAGGCCGAAACCCCACCAGTATCGATCAGACGTTGCAGGGAAAATTTTGTGTAGTTTCTGAGGATAAAGGTACCAGTCGTATAGAGTTTTATAGTGGGCCTCCCTCAGGAACATGGAGCGATTGTATTTCGATATGTCTATGAATAGGGACTCCCACTGCTTATCTGAAGGCGGGGTCGGGAGAATGCCCTCCCAAAATATTTTATGGCGCAGTGATCGCTGTGGGCTAAGTGTAAGCAGAAGTGTATAGTGGAAGGAGATGCACCCCCTCCTCCCCCTGTTGCCAGTTTGGACACATTTTTGCAGTGGGAGCAGCTTCCTAGTGGCCGTCTGTTGCATCAGCGACTGTTGGACCCAATGTACCAACTGGGCATAATGGAAGCTTTCAGTTTGTGGAAGTTTGAAGCGCCTTAAGCAGTCTGCAAAGGAGCGTATCCTCCCTCTGGCACAGAGATCCGAGATCATGAGGCATCCTTCCTCCAGTGATCAAAGGGCACTCCCTTGAGCCCCGGGGGAAGGCAGTGCTTAAATGTATGGGGGTGTAGGGGGATGGGAACGTGGTCAATGGCAGAGTTTAGTTCACCGTGTCCCACACCTGGAGGGTAGTTGCTGTGGGTATGCTCAGATATGCGTTAGCCAATCTGTGGTAAATAAATAATTAATTACCGGTTCTATTTTTCAGGATACTCATATAAACAGATAGCTCAATAAATAAGAGTCAAGATACGAGGTAGCTGGAGTTTACAGGCTTTAATCAGGCATAAAAGGACAGGAACAGGACAGCCTGCATGGGAATGGGATGGCAGGGCCCGGCAGCTGCCGGGCAGGATCTGGGAATGATGCGCAAAGGGTAACTTTTAATAACAGTGCATTAATATATATACTAAAAACAATTACATTGCATTCAATACAGTAGGCGTAGCAGTAGGCGGAGTTTGTAACAGTCGCGAAAGATAAGGCATAAAGTGGGTGTAACAAGAGGTGTGTACAGGGCGTATACATGGACATGTGATGCAAACGTAACAGAATATGTCATAAACGGGGCGGAAACATGGAGGGGGCTACCTGAGCAGCTGGGACCTCTAACCTAGTGGTGCGCGCAAATGGGCAATGACGTGTTACCAGGGAGAACTGGGGGCTATGACTTCTGCGCTAGAAGAGGAGACGAAAGTCTGGAGGGTCAGAGCGACATGTACCCAGGCATATCTAGTATCTGGTGTTTAGAGTACATGTTGATAGAATCCAAAAGTTATCAGGGCAAAGGCTAACAGACACTAAGACTGGTGCGTGCATTATTCTACATGTAATGCTTGTGCGAGGAATATTTTATGTATATTAATACAGTATTTCTCTTACATGGAGACATAAAGGCTAGACCATGACGGAAACTATTGATGCGATTCAGTAACTTAGGAATGCAGAGAAGGAGGGCTGGACTGATAACTAGAAACATAACATACTCTTGGCAGACTGGGAGGCAGAGCCAGGCCAAGCCGGGCACTGCGTGGCAAGAAGTAAGCTAAGGGTCAGGGATACAGGTGGGGGCTGTATCGCTCCTCGGAGAGGGTTCAGGAGACAGGAGCTGAATCTGAGTCCGGGCCCTTTTGAGGCCTAGAAACGGGGATAATTCAATGAATTAACGTGTACACTGTAAAACGTGGCAACGTAGCTTTACATAGGCCTGATATTCGTTGCTTTAACGAGGACTGGAAACTGGCATACTAGAGATGGACACAACTGTAATTGCGTCTTTAATCGATCAGAGGGGAATACATGCATATCGATCATGCACATATAACAAAATATGGGGAACACGTAGGCACATATAACATGGCAAAATTTACTTTTCCACATTCCCTCCTTGTGCCCTACGTTTCCATCAGGAAACATCAATATTCATGATACCATCTATCATTTCATATAGCATCATTTGCTCGTCTCGAATTGTCTTGGAATGGGATTTAGGACTAGGAATACAAGAGGTAGCACACATGCCGCAAATCGCAGGGCCACATTGTATACAGAGGCAGCAACTGAATATGATCATTACTGCAATACCTAGGAATGACAATACTTTCCATCCCCAGGCAGATATAATACTCCAGAGCCAACTGGACCATGTCCAGGTGCCTGGATTCTGGTGTAACTGATGGGCAATTTTATGAAGTCTGGTTATAGCTGAATAAACAGACGGCGCGTTATTAGGAATGAAAATGCAGCAACTAGATCCGATGACTCTACATGCTCCTCCTCTATCGGCCAGTATGACGTCAAGAACGAGACGATTTTGGAGCACGACAAATCTCATAGCAGATTGCTCTTCGGTTAAGTTACCTAGAGCAGAAGTAGTCTCATTCACTACTGCTTCAAGGGTTCTGGTTAGTCTACGTATTAGCTTACTATTCTGGATAGGTCCTATAAAGAAGAAGAAACCTTTATTAAAGTCTTGATACTGTTCTAGAGTAGTTTCAGTTTGATCGACAATGGGGGACTCAATCTCCCTTCTATGTCTGACGTGTACTAGATGTGTGTTTCTGTGATAATCAGATGGGGCTAGAAAAACTGGTGGCAGTAGGAAGGCAATGTAACATGTTTCATCCCAATCGAGGGGCAGACGAACATATGCGGTCTGACCACAAACAAAATATGAATGACGTGAAGCTTTGAAAATAGATTTCCCACTGTCACTATACTCGACAGTAGTAGTACAAACACTATGTCCTACATGTGCGGAACCATTCTTTCGGACACATAATTCGCCTTTGACTGGTAGTACTGAAATAGCAGGCAAGTCTGGAGTAGTATCAGACTGAACATTCAGGATCATAAAATTCGAAGAATAATTACCTAAATCATATACTTCATTTTCTAGATCTAACCCTGTTCTGTGGGAGAGACCTTGCTTGTCTGGAAAACATGTTCTATTCAGAAGGGACATATCATTTGAGGATGACGTTAACATGGACCATGCTCCACACGAACCATTATGTGAAAACGGATAAGGAAAGAGTGGCAGAACTCCCTTCGGTGTCTGGAAAGGGGGGAGTCGACCACACACCCAACAATTAGTAGCATTGCTGGTCTGGTGTGAATAATGTAACATTCGGATGAATGTGTTATTTCTCATAGCAAGACGATAGGATAACTCGTGAGGAGGCAGATCACTAAATGTGTGCTCTACTGTAGCATTAGAAAACGTATTTACATGAGAAATTGGAAAACATAAATGTAATGCATAACTTGTGCAGGTAACCATTAAACTTAGAAACAATAAGAAACTTAAAATGACGATACATCGTATAGAGTTTTGACTAACTCTCTCACTATGGGGGTCTATCTCATACATGTCAGATACCTGTCTAACCGTTTCACCCGAGAGGGACTTAGACAATTAAACTGGCTGACTTATTTTGCTAGACCGGAGCTTTAATTTATACTCCTGCTGTGGAGTTTCCTCTAACAGGGGAGGCTTGAGTTCAGAGTCTGTTTTTAGGCAGTCTTTAGAAATAGAACAGTCCTTTGCAAAAGATTTTTCACGAAGTCCATGGAATTTTTTGACGTGGGACAGGTGGACCCATCCTTTCCTGCCCTCCAACTTCACGGCGGTCCTTGTAGTCAATAAAACAAGTCGAGGCTCCTTCCAACGGGGTTCCAACGGACTTGAACGATCAAAGTTCCTTACAAAAACGAGGTCCCCTGGAATGACCTCATGCGGTTTCACCTCGGTATTGTCTGGAAATGCAGCGGCAACCTGTGAACGACAAGAGTGTAGGGCAGACATCAAGGAAGCTAGGTAATCTGTCAACATATTACTGGAAACATCTGTAATACTGCGGGGTCTAGGTGTACCCCACATATTTGGGGGGCGGCCGAATACGACCTCATAAGGGGACAGGCCTGATCTGGAATGTGCGACCATTCGCATAAAGAATAAAGCGACTGGCAGGGCAACTAGCCAGTCTACACCTTTCTCTTTGCATACTTTGGCAATACGGATTTTCAGGGTCTGATTATGTCTCTCTACGAGACCGGCTGCTTCAGGATGGCGCACACAATGGAACTTCCACTGGTACCCTAACAGAAGGGAAACATGTTTCATAAGCTCAGATGAGAATGGCTGGCCGTTATCAGAATACACGACCCTAGGGAGTCCATAGCGGGGAAAGAATTCACGAACCAACTGCCTGGCAGTTGTCACGGCTGTGTAATCTGGAACTGGATATGCTTCTGTCCACCTGGACAAAGCGCATACAACTACGAGGACATACTTGAAACCTCGACATCGCTCCATCTGAATATAATCCATCTGGAGGACTTCAAAAGGGTGGTCAGGAGGTTGGAATCCCCCTTGTTCCACCGGGACACTTTTACCTGGATTGAATTGACAACATATCATACAGGTACGGACTTTTTGCTTGGCTGCAGCTCGTAAGTGCTTGTTGAACCATAGGTTCTGAATACTGTCTAACATAGCTTTTTCTCCTAGGTGTGCTGGACTATGTGCGGTATTGATAATGACTTGAACCATAGAGTCGGGGAGAAACCATGTGGCTTTTCCCTTCGTCACCCATCCTTGGTCTGTCTGGACCCCTCCTTGTTCGGACCATTTCTTGATTTCTTCAGGAGTGGCATGTAACTGTATGTCTATGACATCTTGTGTAGGGTCCTTAACTGTCATACATGTAGTCGGATCTGGGGTGAATGTCTGTGTCTTGTTAACTGGAATGTCTAGTGTCTGAGCTGTAAGCTTGGCTGTTCGATCTGCTAGATCGTTACCTTGGGAAATAATGTCTGTAATTTTCGTATGTGCCTTGCACTTCATGATAGCGATAGCTGTCGGTAAATGTATTGCATCTAACAGAGCTTGAATGAGGAGACCATGCTGAATCTTGGTTCCATGAGAAGTCATGAAACCTCTCTCCTGCCAGAGCACTCCGAAGTCGTGTACAACTCCGAATGCGTAACGTGAATCTGTATATATGTTTACTTTCAGGTTCTTGGCACGTATGCAGGCTTGGGTCAGAGCAACTAGCTCTGCTGCTTGAGCAGACAGGGTGTCAATACGGTGTGTTTCAACAACTTCAGTGTCAGTAGTCACTGCATACGCGGCTACTAGTTCTCCTGTACTAGTTCTCATACATGAACCATCCACATAAAGTGTCAGGTCGGGATTAGGTAATGCAATATCTGTCAGGTCTTGTCTTGGCTTAGTCATAGTGTTAATGACTTCCACACAGTTATGTGTGGCAGGATTTGAAGTAACTGATGGTAACAGGGTAGCAGGATTTAGAACGTTGCAGCGTCTGATTTCTATGTGTGGCTGGAACAGTGTCAGTTCATAACCTGTTAAACGTGCAATGGTCAAGTGCTGAGTCTGTGTTCGGTTTAAAAGAACTTCCACGGAGTGTGGAACTTGTACTGTCAGGGAGTGTCCTAATACTATGGAATCACTTTGTCTGATTGCTAGAGCTGTGGCTGCAACTGACTTGAGGCATGCAGGCAAAGCCTGGGCTACTGGATCTAATGTGCTCGAAAAATAAGCACAGGGCTTGTACTGTCCTGCTTGATCTTGTGTGAGAACAGATAATGCAGTACCATCACGTTCTGTGACAAAAAGTGTAAAAGGCTTACTGTAGTTCGGTGTAGCTAGAACAGGTGCTTGGCATAAAGCTTTCTTTAATTCATTAAAACTAAGTGTATGTTCAGATGTCCAAGGGAGGACAGTCGATACGGCTGCCTCCTGTGTCGTTAACTGTATCAGCGGTTTTGCCAGAAATGCATACTGAGGAATCCATTGTCTGCAGTAAGAAGTGAGGCCAATAAAAGCACGTACCTCCTTCTGTGTCTTGGGCTGTGGAAGACTCGCTATTAACTGGATACGATCTGGTGTCAACTGCCTACCCCACTTGGACAGTAAGTGGCCTAAGTAGATCACTTGCTATACACAGAACTGGAGCTTTGAAGGGGACACCTTGTGCCCCTGCTCGGCCAGGAAATACAGAACTGTAAGTGACGCTCGCTCGCAGTCACGTTCAGAACGGGCTGTGATCAGTAGATCATCGACATACTGGAGCAGGGCAGTGTCAGTTGGCATGTGGATATTGTCTAGTTGTCTTAAGTGCTTGACTGTAAATACTAGGACTTTCTGTGAAACCTTGAGGAGCTCGTGTGAATTTATAGCTTCTTCCATTTAAACAAAAACCAAAAAGGTACTGGCTGTCTGGATGAATGGGGACACTGAAAAATGCATTCTTGAGGTCTATGACAGTGAAAAATGTAGCTTCAGAATCAATAGCTGTCAATAGGGACGAAATATCTGGGACTACTGGATACTGAGGTATGATACATTTATTAAGTTCTCGAAGGTCAATCACTAATCGATATACTGGAGGTGCATTTGGATCAGTACGTTTCATGACTGGAATGATAGGAGAATTACATACATTGGAGTCAGTTTCTACAACCACTCCTTGAGCAATAAGTTCGTCAATAATTTTGGATAAGGCTGCTACAGCCTCAGGTGGCAATCTGTACTGTCTGATTCGTGGCAGGACTATACCTTGCTTGAGAGTCACACGATGGGGTGTGATTTGCATACATCCTACATCAGTTGGACCTTGCGCCCATAAATGCTGTGGAACATTTAGTAACCTTGGATCAAAATCACGTAATACATAGTGACCTTTAAAGTCTCTCAAAAACAATCGTATTCCTTCTGGAGAGCAGCAAATTACTGCACCTAATTCTTTCAATGTTTTAATGCCTAACAGATTTTCTGGACATGACTTCGTAAGTAACAAATCAGTAGTTCGGGACAATGGACCAACTTCTAGGGAAACTGGTTTTGAAATCTCGTTCACAATAGGCTTTCCTGAAAATCCAAGGGAAACATTTCTAGAGCCTGAGAGCGGAGCCCCTGGAACCTCGTCATGACTGATAGTAGTCCTACTTGCCCCTGTATCAATCAGAAACTTTCTGTCTTTCCCTAATACTTGACTGTGTACATAGGGACCCTCTTGATCTACAGGTATCTCGATGAGAGGCAAGCCTACCTCCCTCTCTAGGCTGTTTCATGAATACTGTTGATACTCTGGATACTCTGTCTGGGCATACTGGTACATCTGCTGTGTAACATGCTGTGTTGCAGCGATAGGCTGCGGTGCTGGAACTGTCTGTTGTGCATTCTGTGGTGACTGAGAAGTCTGTGAAACTTGTTCTTGTCTAGGCGGACGTGGTCTTTCTTTAGTCTTACCAGTTGCTATATTGTGTTTCAGAACTGCACGCTCGTTTATAAAATGACCTGGCTGTTTACAATAATTGCATGTCCCTTTAACGGGAGCTGCAGGATGACTGGCTTGATTCAGACCCCTCTTCTGACTGTCTTGTGGAACAGATTGTGCAACTAATACTTTCATTTTCGTGTCTTTCATACGTCTCTTTTCGTGTTCTTGCTCTTCCCTGATTCTATTCTGGTGATACTGGAGCATCTGAAGCATTTGTGACGGGGTACTAGCTTGCCAGGTACTTTCGACTTTCAAAACTCGATTTTTAACTTGTGGACTTGAATTCTCGACTAGTTTAGTAACAAAAAGATGAGGGTATGACTCACTACCTGTCTTCAAACCACTGTTAATTATAAAACATTTTTCAAATCTAGAATAAAAATCACTAGTGTCTTCATCCTGTTTCTGTTTACATGCTGAGATTGCATCCCAATCTTCCTTTTTCGTGGCTAGTAACCTTGGCAAAACCTGAATCAATAACTCGGGCAATTCTTTACATTTGTCCCCAAGAACGGTACCTGGTACTCGTATATTATCTTCAGCTTCTAGAGCTGTCCAATCTATCTTTTTCTCTCCCACCTCCCATTCTTTTTCCTTGAGTTTTTCATATACCCCTGCGGGCAACAGGACTTTTAGCATTTTAATGATATCTGGATACGTGTATTCTCCCATACGGAGCATGTCTTTTAATTCTCGATGGAACCCTGCTGGATCTTTGTCGTGACAGGGAATTAACTTCTTCATCTCTAAGAGTTCCATCTTGGTGATAGGGGTGTAAACAAATACTCGTTGCATTTCACCACCCGCTGTCCTAACTGGGTGTACTTCTCGTAACGGATGCTGTCTATCTATGTAAAATGATTTACTTTCTGGGGGTGAGACATGAACAAAATGCGGATTCAGAAACGTTCTATATTTGTGGCGCTGTTCTAGAATGACACTAATTAAATCGGTACCTAAACCTTTCCATCTATACTGGAGTAACTCGTTCAGAACATCATGTAACGGACCTGGATCAGAATGTTGCCCCTCATACAGTGTAATGAGGTGCTGGATCATATACATACCCACCAGTCGCTGCTCGGCTGGGGGCAGTTTCAGAAACATTTGTGCCACTATTTCGTCTGGAAAAGTGGTAGAATCAGTAGTCCATCGGACTGCTGATCGGGCTAGTTCTTGTTCATGCATGGTACTAAGTTCACTGTAACCGATTCGTGATTTCAGAATGTGATCGGTAGCTTGAAATACTTGCTCAAGAGAACCTTGTTCCGGTGCTGGAAGAGGAAAAACTTTCTTGTGATCTAGGCGTGAATGTCGGTCGGGAAGTCTAGTTCTACCTACATACGCTATTCTGGTGGGGTTCTCGTCGTCTACCTCTTCCGTAGAAGAGTTGTCTTCTTTCTCGCTTACTTGTGCTGCTTTGCGTTTCTCGTGTAACTTTATTATTTCCTTACGGATCTTCTTATACATACTGTCTATACAGTTCTGTGTCTTGTGTCTTCCCTCGGCTATATGGTCACTCCACCTGGTCAGGACTTTCATTTCTTCCGGATCTTTATCCGGATAATCTTGTTCTCTTATCAAACAATTAATTAGAAACTTTAAAAGCATGAGCTGAATCTCGACTTTTCTTTGAGACATGGCCTCGCCAATACTTTCTGGATCTACTCCTGTACGGATGAAACGATATATTCTGTCTAGATAACCTTTCATATTCGGTAGGGTGTCCAAATATTCGGTCACCCGTCTTACACGCAATGAATACAGGACCATACCATCATCGCCTGGGACCGGGTCATAACGGCATTCTGTAAGAGCTCGTTTGATATCTGCAACTGACTGATTTTTGGGTGACCGCTGTAACGCTCGGGCATGTAGCTCGAGTAATGTCACACGTCTGTGTTGGGGCGGGGTTCCAGGAGGACTTCCCCCCGTGGCCCCTGGACTAGAATCGTCGGTGGGTACTGTACGTGCTGGGAGAGTGACTGATGTAGCGGGTACCTGTACTGTGGGCTGGACCGGGGGTACCGTAACAGGTGCTGTAACGGGTGCCCCGGTGGCTTGAGGAACCGGAATTACATTATTTACAGGAGCTGGCGGAACAGGATTCGCATATTCTGGGACTGTGTCGTCCAAATAGGACGAGAGAAAAATATCAGCTGCGGTCGGTTTGTGACGCAGCTTAATCGGAACTAATGGCGGCGGAAAATTACATGGTGCTTCCGGGGTTGCTTTCGGCAAGCCCTCGGCAAGAAGAGGATACATACCCTTAATAAGGGCATTTCTCTGTCTGTCTGACTGTTCGGCTTTAACTCGTTCACCTATTTCGATTAATTCCCTTTCTTGGGCTCTTTCTAAGGATTCCCTACTTAATTCTGTCTTTCTGATTTCTTTTTCGGTTCTTTTATGAGATTCTTTGCGCCATAACTCGATGGCATCTTTCTGGGACTGTCTGGATTTCTTTTTCCATAATGCTTCTTCTACTCGCATGATACACTCGGCATCCCATGTACCTGACATGGGCCATCTATATTTCTCTTCTAATTCCTTGGTGTATTCCACCCATAAGTCTAGATATAATATGGCACTTATGCCATGCTTATGATACATAAAATGACCTGGACTGTCCCTAGGCGGGACAGGAACTGCTTCCTCGAGCAGACCTTTTCTAGTTCTTAACTGACGTAATTTCGAGAACAAAGGCATAATTTAGGCTGGAGTCTGGACACAATACAATACACGATAAACACAATAATAACTGAAAAAACGAATCACTCATACCACGACATTGAAAACACATGGAATAACATTTATAATAACAGTTCGAACAGAATACATGAATTTTCTCGAGAACAGAACTTACTGGAACAGAAACTTACTAGAATGACTAGATGCACTGCTAAAACAGTACGAAACTTACCGGTCCCATTAAGAGACACGTCAGGACCCGCGTCCACCTAGGTGGACACTTCGTGTTGGATCTGTGTACCCAAACCCACGGACCAGAGACAAATTAATTGACCCTGTCTAGATACTACCCCAGCAACGGTACTCACCGGGCAGCAAGAACGGAAGGCCTCGGACTGGACTGGACTGCTACGACGACGGACGGACGAACTTCGGACTTCAGTTACAGGTGGGCCTCCGGATACCTCGGACCTTGGACTCTCGGCTTGGGCTCTGGTCGGGACTCGCCGCGTTCCTCCACCGCCTCGTCTGGACGCTAGACCGCAACCTCCGTCTCCTCCGTGGGCCTGAGGGATACTTGAAGCAGAAATATCTGCACGTGCACGGTATGGTTCCGTCACGGCTGCAGAGGATCAGGGGGCCTGCGTGGCTTCTCCGGCGCGTGGGGAAAGGGCAAGTCCCTGTTCGGGCGCCATTATGTGGTAAATAAATAATTAATTACCGGTTCTATTTTTCAGGATACTCATATAAACAGATAGCTCAATAAATAAGAGTCAAGATTCGAGGTAGCTGGAGTTTACAGGCTTTAATCAGGCATAAAAGGACAGGAACAGGACAGCCTGCATGGGAATGGGATGGCAGGGCCCGGCAGCTGCCGGGCAGGATCTGGGAATGATGCGCAAAGGGTAACTTTTAATAACAGTGCATTAATATATATACTAAAAACAATTACATTGCATTCAATACAGTAGGCGTAGCAGTAGGCGGAGTTTGTAACAGTCGCGAAAGATAAGGCATAAAGTGGGTGTAACAAGAGGTGTGTACAGGGCGTATACATGGACATGTGATGCAAACGTAACAGAATATGTCATAAACGGGGCGGAAACATGGAGGGGGCTACCTGAGCAGCTGGGACCTCTAACCTAGTGGTGCGCGCAAATGGGCAATGACGTGTTACCAGGGAGAACTGGGGGCTATGACTTCTGCGCTAGAAGAGGAGACGAAAGTCTGGAGGGTCAGAGCGACATGTACCCAGGCATATCTAGTATCTGGTGTTTAGAGTACATGTTGATAGAATCCAAAAGTTATCAGGGCAAAGGCTAACAGACACTAAGACTGGTGCATGCATTATTCTACATGTAATGCTTGTGCGAGGAATATTTTATGTATATTAATACAGTATTTCTCTTACATGGAGACATAAAGGCTAGACCATGACGGAAATTATTGATGCGATTCAGTAACTTAGGAATGCAGAGAAGGAGGGCTGGACTGATAACTAGAAACATAACATACTCTTGGCAGACTGGGAGGCAGAGCCAGGCCAAGCCGGGCACTGCGTGGCAAGAAGTAAGCTAAGGGTCAAGGATACAGGTGGGGGCTGTATCGCTCCTCGGAGAGGGTTCAGGAGACAGGAGCTGAATCTGAGTCCGGGCCCTTTTGAGGCCTAGAAACGGGGATAATTCAATGAATTAACGTGTACACTGTAAAACGTGGCAATGTAGCTTTACATAGGCCTGATATTCGTTGCTTTAACGAGGACTGGAAACTGGCATACTAGAGATGGACACAACTGTAATTGCGTCTTTAATCGATCAGAGGGGAATACATGCATATCGATCATGCACATATAACAAAATATGGGGAACACGTAGGCACATATAACATGGCAAAATTTACTTTTCCACAAATCTATCAGCTCTCTGTCTCCACAGTAAATACCAGATAGTCCTACTTGTCACCTGTCAGTCTATGTGGAGCCACAGGTTTTTCCGATTCCCTCAATGACCATTCACCTAGGACCCATAGCTAAGCCGCTCTGTAATATAAAAGGAAGTCTGGGAGGGCAAGGCCCCCCGAGCTGCTGTCACGTCAGGAGGCGATGTAAAAGTCGTGCTCTTTGCCCCTGCCAGATTAAATTGGTAATCATGGCTCTTAGCTCTTTAAATAACCCCTTCGCAGGCTGTATAGGTAGCCCCTGGAAGAGATATAGAAGGTGGGGAAGTTTGTTCATCTTTATTGTGTTAATTCGGCCTATCCAGGAGATATATGCGGCGCTCCATTTTTTTAAGTCAGTTATAAGCTGTCTAAGTAGTGGGGGAAATTAGCCCTATAAAGGTCGCTCAGCTTGGGGGTGATTTGAACTCCTAAATACGTGCCCATCGGAAGGGGGGACATCTCCTCCACCCTTCTCTGCACCTCCGGGGGCAGCGTTAAATTTAGTACGAAAGATTTGGATAGGTTAACCTTGAAGCCTGAGACCTTCTCAAATTGCTCTAGCTTCCGACGTATTTCAGCCAGAGAGACCACCGGATTGGGGTTTGGCAGTATGGCATCGTCCGCAAACAAAAATATTTTGTGATCATCAGTGCCAAATCGAATCCCACTAATCTTCGGGTTCGCACTCACCTTGCTGCAAAAGGTTCAATTCTAAGGGCGAAGAGCATCGGGGAAAGGGGCAGCCCGGTCTGGTACCCCTAGCCAAGTTAAAAAAGTCGTAGGCCACCCCATTCACCAACACCCTGGATCTTGGGGTGCAATAGTTGGCCCTCACCATCCCCAAGAAGGACTCACAGAACCCAAATCACCGTAGAGAAAGCTGCAGGAAAGCCCAATTGACTCTGTTGAACACTTTCTCTGCTTTGAGCGATAGAAGAGCTGCAGGGATCTATTTCTTCTGAGCCTTATCTATAAGGTGAAATTCCCTGCGGAGGTTATCATGAGTTTGGTGCCCTTTAATAAACCCGGACTGGTCGGGGTGAATAAGAGTGGGTAGGACTTTTTCTAAACTGGAAGCCAACATATTTTGTAGTATTTAGCATCTAGAAGAGTGATATTTTTGGTAGAAGTGCACTCCTGAGGGTCTTTACCCGCTTTTGGGATTATCGAAATCAGGGCTTCCCCCATAGAGTGTGACACCACCAAGGTTTGATAAAATTGTGCTGTAAGCCCATCAGGGCCCGGGGATTTATGGCGCTTAAGGGAATCATGGGCTGCCTGAACTTCTTCCTGAGACATGGCACGGCCCAACTAACTAATCTACCATCTCTCTGTGCCACGCTTTCTGGAGCACCAGTTCCTTGATCTTGAAGGAGGCGAACTTAGACAGGATGTCTCTTGGTCATTTATTTCTCCCTTGTAGCACTGGGTGTACTCGGTGAACACTACCCAAGTGAACATCATGTTCCTCGCCGATAACACTAGTGAACAAGCCCACCATATAAGTCTCCAAGTCCGTCCCGTCTGTCCCTTCTTTCCCTAACTCCAGGCCTCGCACCCTGATGTTGTCTCTGCAGGAGCAGTTCTCCAGATCCTCGAATTTGAGCAGGGCCGAGTTCAATTGGGCAGAAAAGGATTCAGCGCCCTCTTCTAAAGTTGGATTTGACCTTGTAGGTCCTGGCATTTTGCCTCCAGATCGAAGGTGTTTGCCCCAATCGAGACTACATCCGCCTGTAGTGCAATAATTTTGGTGCCCATTTCTGATTTGAAGGAGTCAAAGGAGACTCCTATGTTCAGCTTTATGTCCTCTCTGAGATCCCGCTCGAATTCCTTCACGGTTGCACGGAGGTCCTCCCTGGCAAGCACCATTCCTCCTGTTCCCTGGGTACCCTCCTCCTCCTGCTCCTCCTTGCTTTTGGGGCTCCGAAATGGCTGAAGACCTTGTTGGGCTGCCCTTTTTTGGGTGGCATATGGGCAGCTTCGCATCGCACTTCACAAGTCTCTGCTCCCGAGTTACAGGTTCAGGGGGAGGAGAGCGGTGCTATCGTGAGATAGCTGCAGTAGCGTTGCTTGACTTTTCTGGCGTCCCAGGGTCTGAGCACATTCCCCACCTCCATGCGGACTATGCTGTTCCCTGGTGGCCACCAGAATGCTATCTCCCCCAGCGCCCGCAACGTGTGAAACCTGTGCCTGCTGTCGTGTCGGTGTTATTGTAGCCTGGCTTGGAGATCTATGGGCGTCATCTTACGGTCATGCACAAGGTCTGGAGTTCCTCACCATCCTTGGCGTACAGGGCAAACCAGCGGGCCGAGTTCAAGCAGACCACCCGCTTGTCCTCCCAACCTCGGCTAGCCCAGTTCTCCACTCGTACCTCCAGGGGTCGTATGCGCTGAGGGGGGGGGAGCACCTACCTTCCCTGGTGCACTTAGCCTGAAGGCCTGATCACTGTCTCATGGTCTCTGCTTCTTCTGTACTTAGTCCCTCTCCTGTGCTCCAATGTAATCTGCACCTCCGGCAGCCTCCACTACTGTCAGCCATAGTTGTGGAATGAGGCCGCTGTTAGACCTTGCACCATTTGCGTGGGTCGCCCTTCCATTTTGGCTGTTGCCTCATGTATTTTTGCTGATGTTTGATGCTTTGGGCACTGTCCCACTGCTATCCAGTGCAACAGTGCAAGTGCTCCATATTGTAAATTGATGCATTAATCAGTGGTTCCATGTTTGGCTATTTGGTTTACTTGTCAGACCCTAGTCTAGTGCACTGAGTGTGCCTAGGGCATGTAAAACCAAATGCTGCTGGTGGGCTTGCAGCACTGGTTGTGCCACCCACAGAAGCAGCCTTGTAAAATGTGTCTAAGGTCTGCCATTGCAGAGCATGCATGCAGTCTGGTACTGTCATGCTGACTGGGCAAGTGCACCCTCTTACCAGTCCCTACACCTTCCCTTTTCTTCTTATCAGTCACCCCTATGGTAGGCCCAAGGGCAGGGTGCATTGTAAGTATAAGGTAGGACAAGCCTGATGTGTGTGGCATGTCCTAATAGTGAATTACAGCCATTTTCGTTTTTTCACTATTGCAATGCTACCTGTTCTCTATAGGCCAGAAGGGGCTGTTAGAGTTATTACATTTTATAATCCTAACTGTCTTAGAGAACATGGTATAAATTCGAGTTTAGTATGCCTGGACTCAGAATGGTAAAATACATCTTTTAGTGAAGTTGGTTTTAACATTCTGTGTTTGCAAATACCACTTTTAGAAAGTAGCTTTTCGCTTGTATAACCATTCAAACCTGCCTCTGTTAGGTAGTGTATTCCTTTGTCTGGCTTTGTGAGTGACAGGGCTGGGGGATTCCAAGAGGCAGGCTGAGTCACCCAGTGGTGAATAGAGAGATCTGCATCTAGATGGGAGGGTGTAGTTGCACCTGAACCTTGAATAGGGCTGTGCCTGCCTTCCACAATGCTGGCTCCACCTCCTGGAGAGAGGCTGATGTCTCTGCCATGCACACTGAAAGAAGAGAAGTAGTCCTGTAAACAAAGTGCTCCAGGACTGTACTTGCCTTCCACAATGCTGGCTCCACCTCCTGTGGGGCGTCTGATGTGCCTGCCCTGCACTGTGAAAGGAAAGGAGAAGTCTGGTAAACAGAGTGCTTCAGAACTGGTTTGGACTGGGCAAAGGCCCCATTCCCCTGAGAGAACAAAGGATTTTGGGGTATAAATATTGGGACTATGATCCCATGAAATTACATCACTTTTGGACTTCAAGAAGAAACCTTTACTGAGGAGAGGAACCTGAAGAAACTGAGGAGAGACTATTCCAAAGCTGAAGTGCTGCTTGGGGGATTGGCCTGCAGTGGTTGCCTTACTGCCAAAGGAAGGAGAAAGGAACTTTGTGTACTTTGCTTTCAACTTGTGAAGGATCTCCAAGGGCTTGGAAAAGATGTTGCCTCCTGCTGAAGTCTCAGGGACAACAAACTCCCCAGAGGTCTTTGGAAGGGCCTGCTGAGGAACTGTGTGTCGCAAGGAGCTGGAAGCGCGACTCAATGAGAAGAAGCGTGTCGCCGTCGCTGTGCCTGCTGTCGCAACTCCGAAGGAGGGTGTTGCCGCTGGAACTGCCACACTGCACCGCATCGGAGAGAAGCGTGCCGCAATGAAGAGGAAGCAATGTCGCCATTGTTGCTACTGCCGTCGCAACTCCGAAGGAGGGTGTCGCCGCTGTAGCTGTCGCACTGCACCGCATCAAGAGAAGAGTCTCGCAACGAGGTCGGAGCATGTCGGTGTCGCTGTGCCTGCCGTCGCAACTCCAATGGAGGGTGTGGCCGCTGAAACGGTCGCACTGCACCGCATCGAAGAAGAGCACCTCGCATCCCCGAGAAGCGCGCCGCCGTCGGAGCTGCTGCCGTTGCATCATAGATGACGCCGCTGTAGTTGTCGCATCGAGCGGAATCTTCACGCTTCGTGGGAGAAGAGTGTCTCCACTGAAGCTGCTGCCGTCGCATTGTCAGGGTGTCGCCGCTGCAGTCCACGCATCAAACTGAGAACTTCTCGCATCCCCGAGAAGCGTGTCGCATCTGGAAGATCTTCGCGTCTTTATCAGGGGTTATTTTAGGAGTGTAATCCCCTTATCCTGACTAAAGGTGAGGTTCCCTATTTGTCACAAGTACCTACCTGTGCCAACTAGAGACCCCCAAATCTAACAGCCACCATCTTAGAGACCTTGCCCCGCAATCTAGTGCCTCGTACCACCCTCTGCAATCCAATTCGGGCTCCCACTTCACACCAGGGGGACCAGGGGTCCCGGAGATGCTGCTTCTACTACTGTAGCTCTGCCGAGCACCACGCACAGAGGGAAGCCCTGCCATTGCGGGGTCCATCTGCCATTTTAGCTTGGCGGCTGCGCTCCTAATGGCAGATGCAGGGTCTCTGAATAGGGGTCTCCGCTTACCCGATGCAAGTATCCAGAGTAGCCTTAATTGTGTAGATGTCTAACCCAGGTGCCTCATTCTCCATCTGCCCGGATCTGGACGCTGGTAACCACTTTCCCACAGGGCTCTTCCGTGGAGCTGAGCGAAGTCAAGTCTTCGCGGCCATGATGGCTGGCCACACCCCCCTAAACTGCTTCCTTTTTTTTACGTGGTACATCTGCTTGCACTCACTGGTGGCACATTTTCCACAAAGTCATCAATGTGAGAATGTAAGAAAACTCATCATGTATAGGACAGGCCTTCCATTGCTGATTGTCCCTGGTGTGGTACACTGTGTGGGGAAATTGTTGTCGTTTGCAGATATAATCAGCAATGAACACCGAAACTCCAAGCCCAGTAGGGCAATTACAATGTTGTACTTAGAAACAAATCCCTGCTATTTGTGTTCGTTTTGTTGAAAAGAACAAAAACCCAAACAGGCAGCCAGAAATTGGAGACTTGCCCATTTTTGGCGCTTTTACCAGAAAAGCTCCTTCTGTCTGCTCAAGCACTTTTGTTAACAACTCTCTGCCAAAGCATTGAGAAACTCGACTTGGCAACAGTAGCGGCCCATGGAGGGAGTGCTGCGGGCGGTGGGGTGGGGCGGGGAAAGAGCTGGGTGGGGGGGTCGTAAACTCTGGCTTAAGGCCGACCTGAGTAAGGTAAATAAATAAATAAATAAAATGAATTTCATTGCGCGTGCTGAAACGCCAAATGAGTTACTGTAGTCCGTCTGTGGTCTTTGTTTGTGATTCAAACTGTAGACAAGTATGGTTATGGTTTTTTCAAGGATGGTGATGAGGATATTCTGCTTACCATTAATATTATCACCCTGATTAAGCATTTTCATGGTCTCAAATACTCCAATTTGGTGTTGCAAAGGGTAACATACTGTTTCTTCAATTTTAATCCCATTTTAGGAGCTGGAAAAACTTTATTTAGCTCCTAAAATGGGACTCTGAATGGATACTGGTACATTGTCTAGTAGTGGCATGTTTTAGGTATCCCAAATACAGAATCTGTATTTTATGTATCAATGTTTTGTGTAGGAAGCTTGCTTTTTATGTGGTATACCAATAACTAGGTATATTGTGTAAAGAGTTAAGTGTTTCCCCCAGAAGTGTACATGGCTCAATGTAAACTCAGAGTGCTCTATTGGGAGTAGTGTGGTCTAGCAGCATTATGCCTAACATAGGGGAGTGTAAAACATTTGTTATGCACACAGCGATTAATAAATTACATACACTTGAAAATGGAGATACACGCCAAATTTAGACACATAAGCTTCTTTCAAGATTTATTTTAAGACCAATAATTACAAAAAAAGGTAAGTATGTTTTTTGACAAAAATATTTTCACATAAAAAGTGAACACAGTACAATTTTCAGTTCAGTAATGTTAACCTATGGGAAGAAAACAAGCATGCGGTTTTGCAGGTAAGTATACAACTTACAGTCTTGGTTTTCAGGATGAAGAATCAGCACCAGATGAGGTTCAGGCAAGTAGCAAATCTACACCTCCAGCAGCAGAGGGGTGGCTGTGTGCAGGGTTCTAATTCAGGTTCTGTTGCCAGTGCGATCAAATGGAGAAAGAGGGCAATCGAAGAGATGCTGCTCACAGCTGACTAACACGGTTTGGTAACCCAGTCTCCGGGGGCTAAGGTAAGCATAGTGGGGGGGCCAGAAGGCAGCAACAAACTTACACCCTCAGCAGCAAAGGGGTGGCCGGGTGCAGAGTGCCAACACAGTGTTCGGTGCCCGATGCAAACCAATGGGGGGGGTCTGCAGGCTCATGCCAGGAGGCTGGACAAAGAAAACCCACAACTGCCTAGGTAAGTAGAGATCCTAGAGGATGTAGAAACGCATTGTTTGTGCTCCCCAAGGCCCAGGGGCTTTGAGTGCAGGGGTTATAAAAGTCTTACCTGTCAGGTCGCAGTCAGAGGAAGTCTTCGAGTTGAGGCTGCAGGCGTCAAGCTGGAGTCTGGCTGCCCAAAGTAGACTCTTGCTCTGAAGCACTGGGGAACCTTCACAGGACTGATGGGCCGCTTGGACTTGGGATGTAGGCTTCGGGTGCAGAGGTGGGTCCGACTGTGGTTTTGCAGTTCCTCAGGACAGAGGTCTTTGTTCTTTAAATTTGGTTTCTTTTGTACAGGTCCACAGTCCAAGAGAGATATTGGTCTATGTTGAAGACAGGAAGTCTTCTCAAAGCTTTGGCGGTCACAGGATCCCCAAGGGCTGCAGACAAGCAAGTTGGGGAGTGACAGATAGGGACTAATGGGGTGTATACACTATTATGCCACACTCCTGTAGGAGGGTGGCATAACCCTAGCCCTGATTGGATTAGTCCTCACATCGTCAAAATGGTGGGCACTGTAAAATGTGCTTCACTTCACCTCCAGCACCTGAGAGGTGGAGTTGGCGAAGGGGGGTACACCTCCTGTTCTCACTTAGGTTTTACTATCAGTTCTCACACCAAAAGTGGAGGTTTGTACTGGAGTTTGCATCTGCTGCTAGCTTCCCTCTCAAGCACTGTGCTCATCCTGGGGGAAGAGGTGTGACACCTCTGACAAGGGTAGCCCTTGTTTCTGGTCTCAGAGATCAGGGGCTTTGGAACTAGTGGTCCAGAAACATGTCTGGTGGTGGCAGGCTGCTTTAATCCAGTCAGAAACCACAACAGGATTGGAAGAGTTTCAAGGGGCATCTACAAGGTGTCCTCTGGGTACATGATTCAATAAATCCCACGCTGACATCAGTGGTTCAGTGAAGCCATTTTTATGCTGGGGAACTCGAGTTGTTGAGTTTACAGCCCATGTACTCTCTATGGCATCACTGGCACTTACAATATTAAGAATAGACTTAAATATTGTAGGGGCCTATCAACTCATGTTGATATGCACACACCTGAGATATAGTGCACCTTGCCTTAGGGTTTGATAGGTCTGCTAGAGGGGTGACTTACTTATATGTTAGGCAGTACAGCATGGCATGGCTAACAGGCAGTGTGTCATGTCGGCGTTGCCATTTTTCTCTGCACCAAGGCATGCAGGCTGCGGTGGCAGTTTCCATGGCCTTGGTGAATGGTCCCTAGGAGATCCTCTTCAGTCCCAATGTCCTAGGTACCATGGTACCATTTACTAAGACTTACAGGAGGGTCTGAAGTTGCCAATTGTTAGGGAGGGTGGTCTAACACCGGGGACCTGGTTGGCAAGGACCCTGTGCACTGTCAATCAAAGCCACATCATTTCCCAGGAAACAAGTGGGGGACTGTCCATGTCAAAGGAGGTACTTTCTCACATTTTGCAACTGAAATCCACTTAGAAAACACTGTAGGTTTACAGAAACCTCAATAAAGGTGGAAAGGTATTCACAAAAGAGAAGAGGCCCCTTTAGAAACCTTGAAAAAAGTTTGTTTAAGAGTAGTTGGTGGTCCAAAGGACCTCTGCCAACTCTCATACAAACTTAAAAAAATAAAAAAAATACTTACATTCGCGTTGACTCTGCGGCCAACTCTCCTCCGTCGTGTCATCCCTACGTGTTAGAAGGGCCGATCCCCGAGGGTCAGGATATGCTCTCCCGACCACCCCGTGACCCACCACTCCCAAGAATACTGCCGATTCTTAACGTGAGGTCCTCGCCGGGGAGGGCTTCGGGTCTAGGATCGTAAACACTGGGCTCACACCACATTATGAACGGACACCACACCGTGGATTTCAATAAGCAAGTTCTTCATCACATAGTAGAGATCTTAGGCAAAATGAACAAGTATTTACAAGCGATCAAGGGATCGTAAAGTCTCAGTGGTAAGGAGTAGGGAAGCGGGACAGTCTTGGTATTAGGCCAATACGATGCGTACCCTGCGCACAGCTCTCAATCCTCGAGCCGGGGGATATGGAAGATGGAGGTCGTACTAGCTGCTCCACTCACTGCTTCTCGAACCAGGTCGTGTTGTTAGCGTCGATGGTCCAGCCGGACCAGAGTACTCCTCGAGCCACGACGAGGTCAGCAGGGCTCGATCCGGAGTGAACAGAGTATCTGTCAGGTCTTGAGGAGCCGCGACGACGTCAGCAGGGCTCAGGGTGTTCAACGAATGTCCTTAGAGTTAAAGGATGAGCCGCGATGAGGTCAGCAGGGCTCCGAGGTTCCAGTTCCTTCTTCACGAGGATGAGCTGCGACAGTGTCAGCAGGGCTCGATGGGTTTCAAAGTTCAGTCTTCTCCCCAAGGGTTGAGCCGCGATCAGATCAGCAGGGCTCTCTTGTCCAGGATACAACTGCTCGCTAGTCCTTGGGCGGGCCTTGATATAGTGGAGAGGCCCTTTGATGTCCGGACCCTCGCAGGCGGAGATCTCCTGCCTCGGGGCTGGTCGTCGGAGTGTTCCGTCGGCTGGCCCTTTGATCCATTAGAAGATGCATCCGGGGATTCCCAGATGCCCAGCAGGGTCTGGAGCCAGCTCTCGGGGAGGCCAGGGGTGCGGTTGAAACCTGCCCACAGGGAAAGGCCAGAGGTGTGAGAGAAACCAGTCTCCCAGGGGAGGCCGGAGGTGCAATCAAAACTCTTTGATCTTATCTCACTCAGGAAGCCCTCTACCCCCGAGCCGGGCATGGCGCGTCTGAAGCCTAAGTTTCGCTGGGGCCGGGGTCAGGCAAGGGCTATGGAGTCAGGGACCTCGGGAAGGGTAATGGCGGCCGGTGGCCCTGTGGGGTGATACAGGTTCTGGGCGCCCGGTGCCGGGAAGCGGGATGGCGGAATGCGGGGATGGTCATCCGTTGGTCGTGTAGGGAGCGGGGCGGACACTGGACGGGACGACCAGGGGTTTCTGGGTGCAGGGCTAGGCTAACGGGGTATTGAGGAATGGGGGGAACCACGCCACGAGGCCAGGTCCAACACTCCGGAACAAGGACGTTCGGAGGCTTCCTCCCCTGACCAATCACAGTTCTGTTTTGCAGCGTTGTGATTAGCCTGAGCTTCGTAGCTCGACGCTCAGATGGGACCTGGGAGTGTTTGCATGTTTCTCATCAGGCCGTGTAATGCAACCCGGTGAGAAACATGCAAAGTGTGCATGACTGCTTGGGGCAGCCCGAGGGGGCCGTCCAAGCAGTCATGAGCACTTTGGAGTGTGCTGCAACCATTACTCTTCCCGGACGTCACAGGAGCCTCGCCCCACCCAACCTGGCCAAAACAATTAATAAAATTACAATAACAGAAATCACTTCTGTTATTTTCATTTTCATTTTTTACACTGCTCCGCTAGCAGTGGAGCGACGTTCCTCTGCCTTAGAGAAGGAGGCGCCACTGTACCTATTAAAGAACCCACTGTTGTGTGAGACGTAAATTAAAGTATTGACACTAGATGCAATCTCGCCAATACCGCAAAGTTGCCCATCTAACAATTATCATTCGCCTTCAATGTTTGCCTAGAACGGCCCTGTGGCTCATTGATGCATAGCCAGCCACCTTCTTTATCATTTTCTTCCGGGAACATTTTCTTTCACTTTCTCTCTTGATTTTTAATGCAGCCTGTTTTTTTTATGAAACGTTTAAAAGCTGCACAAAACTCTAGTTGATTTTTGTGAAATGTGTTCCATGGAACTGCAAGTGACCTAAACAAATAAATAATCAGCTCTAAAATCCCAAAGACTGCGCCTTTTTTTAGACAACATGACTGCAGTTTGTCAATTCGTTGCCCTAGTGACTCAAACTGAGTATACCAATAATGCAGCCTGGCGCGTGCAATCTCAAGTGACTGGTGGCCGAGAGCAGAGCATCCGTTCCACGAGGAGTCAATCTGAAATCCCATTGCTAGCAATTCACAGTAATCTGGGTGACAAAAAGCAAATGTGGACACCTCCTCTGACAGGGGACTCTGTAACTATTTCCTGATTGCTCTCTGAAAAGACGCAAGAGTGTTCCAAGCGTGCTGTCCTTCCACAAAGGAGGGATTGACCTTCTGGACGAAAATGTGGAGATAAAGTCCCTCTGTGCAGGGAACTGAGGGGTTGTTGATGATTTAGCAGATGGAATGCAGACAGCAGTATAAGGCCCGCTGCCATCACTGTGGAGACGGGAAACAGTGACAAATGATGTGCATGAAAATAGCACACTGCACATGACGGCAACGCTGCCGCATAAAGAAAAAGACCAAATGCTTGCAAAGGAAATGTTTGAGACAGAAAGTGAGAGGTGGATGCAAAACCTAGGGTCCTTATTCCAAGTGACTCATTTTTTGGTGTGTATATTTATATAGTGCGATCTTGACTCAAAGGTTTTGGAGCACTTAACATGAGCACCAGTTACATTACACAAGGACCCATACATTTTTGGTAGGGACAGGGAGATTCAGTGATTTGCCCAGAATCACAGGATGCTGAGTCGAGGCTGATGCTAGATACTGGGGACATATTTACAGCAGAATGGAGAAGCATGGCATTAAGAAACATTGCTAATGCCATGATTCTCCATTCTTAAAACTCAGGGATGTGCCATATTCACAAGAATGCGGTGCACCCCTGCATTTCCTCTAGCGCTGGCACTGAGTTCAGCTGCCTAGCGCCATTCCAGGCACCCTTGTACCATAGTGCAAGGATGTCTGCGTTGGGGGGAAGATTGTTTATGTGAAGGAACCTTGTCCCACTACTAGAAACACACTCCTTATTGGTCTAGCCAAAGGATTCTCCTTCATATAACTGAAATTTGTGGACTCACCGGTTTATTGATATCCTCTGAATCTGTGAATGATGCATGTCCATGCATGATGGGCTGTCATTGGAGGATTTGTGTACGACATGCTTGTCCATACAGAGAGAGCTGAATGGACTCCATGAAATCACCCCTTTGTGCTTCTTGGCTTTTGAGGCTTGAACTCACAAGCAGCCAGTGTCCTGGTCATCAGACTCAAGGTTTTTTTTTCCACCAACTTTATTGACATTCTCATTAACACAATGACTGTATCACTCATTATCTGACTCATTGTACCTAGCCAATGAGGTAGATCATATGTGGTAGACAGACCCTCTAATTAGTGCTAGAAAGTAAACACTTTTTTTAGTTTCCTAAATAAGTATATGCCCGATCCTTCCCTTGGTGGTTGCTGTTCACCAGACTCCCGAGGAAGACACACCTCTACAGCAGACGGTGTAGATAAATTGTTGTATTGTGCATCAACCCTTTCATTTTTTGTCTTGCTCTTGGTGTACCAGGGTTAGAATCCATTTTTCCTTTCCTTGCTTTTTCTCAAAGTTGGTACCTTTGATTAGTCACCTTTGTCTACCAGCTTGGCAACTGTGAAGTGAGGTATTTAATGAAAGAATCTCGCAAGAGCACTTGTCACACAACTTGCTAATGGGAGCAGCAATGTACGCCATTAACTCAAGTTATTCAGTGGATGGGGTTCTCACCAGGGTAATTTAAAGGCCTCATACTCCCACCTCTTTGTGTTCCTGCTATGTGATGTCAGCTTATGTTTTGGGTTTATTTAACCCTGGTGAGATGGAAGGGTAACAATGTTAGCCTTTTTAGGGACCAGTGCAGTTCTGTCTCCCAGGCAAGAGGCTCACTCTCATTGACTGAGGACCAGTAAAACTGGAAGCAAGTGTTTGCCATCTGGCTGTTGACACCTGACATGAGTCAAGAGACAGTTTGTAGAGAGTTACTATGCAGGAACAACTCAGGCATGCCACTGCTTTGTTATTTCGCTTTATGTGCATGATAATTGATTCTTATGTAATGCTCGGCACATTAATTATTAGGATGTAGTTATTATACAACGTAAAGGTACACATGTGATCAACTTTGCTAGTATGACATGCTGAGTCATGCATTCATTCATAAACTTTATTCGAATGCAAGAAAGATACAACCAATTAAAGTACATAGCTAAAATCACACACATGAATATAAGCATACAAACAATAAAATCCATATTATATATATGAAATTGTATAAAAAGGGTACAGTTAAAACACATCTAAAAATAAATGTGTACATATAAACTCATAGTTAGATACTACAAATCAGTAATATAGACGTTTCATAATCCAGTAGGTCAAAGAGCAATTAAAAATATGGTACCCCATCCATTAGCTATTGCAATATGCTTTCCTTGCTTTAATAGCATTTGTTGTAAATAATGCAACATTTAAACACACATGGGGGCCACCTAATAACACCAAGAAGCTTTGTTTTTTACTATAGCCATCACAGAGGCACAGAATGAAATCAGAGGGGCAAGACCTCACATCTGGAAAAGCAACTAGATGATGCGCAATACCGCATCTCAACCTTGTCGACACAAAGCGGAGTTGTATTATATTTACATATGTCATATAATGGTCATTCCCCTCTTCCTTATTTAAAGTCTTATAGAATATCACAAACAATCTTTTTCCCTTGTCCAAATCACGTTTGGCAAGCCTAACTTGGAATTATTTGTGTTTGATCCTATTCTTGGTAAGTGATGTGAACTGGGTAGTATCAGACCAAACAGACAGGTTACACAATTCACCCAGAAGGGAGTTGATGTAAAATAGCCACGGTATATTTAAGGCTTTATTTAAGGTTAGATAGTCAAATATTATTTTTCTAGTATAACTAATCTCATCCTTGGCCCAAAGTGAAATCCATAATAAGAAGGGTTTCACCAGAAGAAGATCCTCTACAACCTGCAATTTTACCTCATTGTGAACTATAGTGTTTGCTGCATATGGTGGCAAATATAAAAGCCTTTTTAAAAATGTATTTTCCTCAATTTTCAGGGCATGGCTATTGGCATAACCCCAGAGGTCAGCTCCATAGCTTGCCATTGTCGTGCCCGTAGCTTTATATATAGCCACTATTACCCAGTTTTGAAGCACAATTTCCTGGGAGACCGCGCCAATTTTAGCTCTGGTGTGTAATACATGCTGAGTCCATGACCCATTGCCCGCAAAGAGTATCCTCAGATGACAAAAGGATTTCACTGAAACAATTGGTGTACTATGAACAAAAAAGTTTCTGCAAGGTTTTCTGGTTTTACCACAGATCATGGTAAATGTTTTGGTTTTGTTAATAGCCATTTTCCTTGAAGACATAAATTCGCCAAATGTGTTAATCGGTTTCTGTAGACCTACCGGTGTTCTAGCCAGGAGTAGCACTAGTGTTGAATATCCTTCAACCTTAGGGGCATCGGTCTGCAGTGACTTAAGATGACTGTCCACCTCATTAATAAAAAGTGAGAAAAGTAATGGTGCCAGTATGCATCCCTGACAAATGCCATGCCCTACTTTGAATTGAGGCCTGCATTCTCCTTGAGGGCTGAATCGTACCTGGCTTGTTAGTTTTTCATAGAGATGTGAAGGAAACTCCACAATCAGTCTAGGTGCACCTAGGGAAATCAGCAAAACCCATAATAGATTGTGGTCAACTAAATTGAAAGCACTACTCAAGTCTGCGAAACATAAATGTAAAGTACCCTTCTTGGCCCTTGTATATTTTCCATTTAAGAGCTCAAGATTGGTGCATTGCTCAACGGTACCCATCTGCTTCCTGAAACAATATTGAACCGGGAAAAGATCGATTATTCATATACCCATTCCTCCAAACTTGCCAATAGTACTCTACTCATGACCTTCAGTAAGGAGTCTAGAAGGAAAATCGGGCGACAGTTTTTGGGGTCAGCTTTGTCCCCCTTCTTATAGATGGGTATAATAATCGATGTCTCCCAGGAGAATGGGATACTATCTGTCGATGCTGCATTGAAGACCCTGGTCAGGATAGGCCCCTAGAGGTCAGGAGCGGGTTTAAATACATCAACTGGTACCCCATCTGGACCAGGGGCCGGGCCCTCTGCGCTAGTTTTAATGGCCAGCTTCGGGGATCATTTCTAGGTTTTCCAATCCCCTTCCCCTCCCGTCCTTCATATAGGCCTTACTACATCCTCAGTATGCTCTTTAAATATATCTGAGAAATGTGCCACCCAACTATCACAGGGAACATGATGGTTGAACTCTGGGTATCATAATTTTTTCAGAATTGTGCATTCACCGTGTCCCAGAATAACGTAGTATTTTTATTCTCTGCCCCAATTGTGAGATTGTCTCATGCTTCTTTTTGAAGTGTTTTTTTCCTGTTATCCCTAGCCTGTTTATATTGATTACACAGGGTCCTTGATTGTGAACATGTCCCCGGGTAGACTGCTCAAGGCACGTTTTAGCGAACAGCGTATTTTGGTGCAGGCGGTGTAAAAATATCCGCTTTTCTTATTCCCTGCACTGGGTGGGTAACGTGTTAGTAGTAATTTTATGGAGCTGGAGTTTTGCCTAAAATGTTTAACTATTAGGTTAGGTACAGTATCCTCCTGGAGGTAATAATCGATTTCCACAGTATTTTTCTCTACTATTATTTGCAACATAATTGCGGGGTCTATACCTTCACATTTTATTCTTACACCATTGGGCCTACTAACACTGATAATATTTACAACAAGGAATGTATGGTGCCACTTACTCCAAAAGTGAAGTGCATTGTGATCAGATTGTGGTCAATTAGGGCTGCCATTACGGTGGTTGTTGTGCCGCACAAAACATTTGCTGATGCTGAAATGATAGAGATCGATTTCCTACCAGTAAATGTTAGAACTAGTTCACCATTGGTATCACAGTCACATCTCAGCAGCTCAAGATCCTATTTGACAATAATAGAATTCAAGGCTTAGCCATACTCATTATGTAAAAAATGGTTAAATCTCATCCCATCCTAATTAGTAGACCCACATGACCGTGAATCACCTAAAGCACAGGCTTGTATGTTAAAATCCCCTGCCCTCATTACCACATAGTTTATATGTATAACGTTTCGAATGGTTTCCAGATGATGATCTAATGCTGTCACCAGCCTACTGCGTTATTACATCAAAAATATTGTTATAATAGTTTATTATAACAAGATCTTACTCTCCATTTTTCCTCAGCCACAATAATTGAAAATGTGGTCTGGGATCAGATTCTTCTTGACTTTAGCTGAGATGTTATTGGAGAAAAGGGTTACCAGCAATGTTCCCTATAATTTCTTTCCTCTGTGTAAGGCAGTGTAAGGTCTATGTGCGCTGCAACCAAGGCTATGTGCGCAAGTAACCAGATGCACGTGTGGGTACAGCGCCAAATATCACTCCAAACTTTTGTTTAAAAAAGTGAATAGACGGTGCATTTCCATACATATAGATCCACATGAATGGTGTTAAGGGCAAGGCAGGTTTGAAACCATCCCACATAGCAATTTGAAACCTTGACAGCCATGTTGCTGCATTTCTTTTCTTAATAGAGCTGGGCTGCGGGGTGAGTGTGTGCATTTGTTCAAGTTTTCATGTTAATTTCAGCTCATGATGGGTGCTGCGATTAACATGAAAACTTTAACAAGTGCTCTCTTTGAGCAGGAAAAATAAAGTTATAATAACGTTGGTATTATAATTTTAGTTTTCGCAGTTTCAGGGTTGGGTTAGGGTAGTGCTGCATCAGGCTTTCGACTAACGCATTTTAACGCTAGTGTCTGCATCACCGCATTAAAATGCATTAGTCACGCATTCTCACGCCCCTCTGACAATACTGCAATTGAGGCACACTGCCAATGAGATAGCACCAGCACGCTAAAATTGTCTAACATATATGAGTATGCAACTGCGCCATCACATTTAAAATGCTATGCATCAGAGATAGAATATTCATGGACAGCGCTGAGTAGGCAGGCCAGAATTTAACAGATCAATTAGCCGTGCCCCAACCAGCCTTCCTGTAAGTCTACTCTGGGGGTACCAGCTATCACGTGGGTGATCCATGGAGCGGGTCTTGCCTGCTGTTTTTCCACAATCACACCACCCTTTTGGTGACCAGAAGCACACACATGCTTTGAAGATTGGACACATCGGTGGGTGGTAGCTACACCAATGACATACGAATCCAGCAGTGACAAGGTGATCAGTCAACCTTTGCAAAGGGCTGTCCACTTCGCAGAAACACTAGTCACATTTTTTTGTAACATTTGATACGTTTGAGCTACAAACTATTTTTTTGTTAAAATTGTCAATTTATGCAGCAGCTGATGCATTATGCGATGAATATTGCAGAACCAGAATTATGTGGAAAACATTTGCAAACTAGGACATTCATGCTTGAACTGCTCTTGTTGAAAAATGGAGAACAAGTGCTGATGACAGAAAATCTATGGCTTGGAGACAAATGGTTTGTGCTTCCACTTTTAAGCTTATGCAGTGGTGGTTGTTGCTTTTAAAAAGTGGTGAGGCAGAAAACGTTGAGGTGAATTTAAAGTGTGAGAAAGAGTGAGAGAGCGCAGCGATTGAGCTTGAATCAACCATGGAGACGGGGTTACTATGAGACTAATTATTAGTTTGATACTATTTCACAAGAAAAAAATAGAACAAAATGGGTGCAAATGGTGCATTTCCATCATATATTTCACAAAAACTTGCAGAAATGTATTGAACATAGGCAAATGACCTCACAAAGACTCACCACTCTTCCTATACTCATGCAGACACATCGCTCCTCTCACCCTGTGTTCACAGAGGCACACCGCTTTGCTCAGCATACACTCACATAAGCACACCCTTCACCCTGCTCTCACTAGTGCACCCCACTCACTGAGTGCATTCACACCTCTCATCCAGTATGCTCATAGTCACACAACTCACTGTACGCTCACACAGACACATCGCTCCCTATGCACCCCTATCACTCACCCCAGCGCTTACAGTGGCACACTAATGAACCTCCACATACTCACTCACACAGGCACATCCTTCGCCATGCGCTCATACAGTGGACTTGCATAATTCACTCTGCAGGCACAAAAGTAAACCACTTACCCTGCACTCGTACAGTCACATATCTTACTTTGCAGTCACACGGGCACTTCACTCACCCTGCATGCATACAGTCACATTACTCTGTATTCACCCTGCATGCACATAGAGGCCCCAAGGTTGCAGCTCTACTCCAGTCAAGTGCAATAACTGTGGTGTGTTGGGAAGGGTTGTTGTTGTGTAGGCCCTCAGAGGAACAGTCGGGCGGCAGGAGTTTGGAGTCCACGCTGATGGCTACCCCTCAGAAGTGCAAGTTAAGGGTAGAGAATGTATATCTTATGCCCTCTGGATGCCTACCTTCCGTTCTGACACGGCAGGATCCTGAGCCTTTGGAGGTAAGGGGAGGAAGTAAAAACAAGCATTTGCAATGCAATTGGTCTCACCTTTGGGACCTTATGAGTATTTAGCCATACAGCACATTTGTGCTTTAGCCCATGAAACGTAACGTAACATAACATAAATCATATAACAACTTAACAAAACATAATATATAGATCTGTAAAGCTTCCGACACCCTGTGAGATTTTTTGTTCCTGTTACTTTTTACTGCTAACTCAACTCGATGGTTTACTGTTACGTTACGCAATACTTATAATTGTATATACCTTGGAAGGATGAGAGGCTGACTGGACCCGCCAAGATGTGCACCTGAGGTGAGGACAAACCATATATATATCTACATGTACACATAGCTATAATATTAATGTGCACAAACGTAAAGACATCCACAATAATATAGACACATATATGTAGCAAACAATAGTAACAAAAAACTACCCATGTTTCAACATTCTAAAACAACTCACCTTTACAAACCTAGAGGCCTGCTCTGCGATCCAGCGCCCTCCCTTGCAGCTTGTTTTAGAAGTGCACACAATCTAAATGGTTTCTTATGGATATATCTCTCAGCCCTGGGTGCCTCATACGCTGCCAAAATAAGTGACATCAAAGTATTAAGCTTGAAGGGGGACTCTCACACTGTCCGACTCTGGTACCATATCACTTACTGCCAGAATCAGGGTGTACAGCGCTCCGATGCCAAGTAGCTAGGCTCGCATTGTAGAAATACTGCACATACACATGACTGGAGAGCGTGGAAGGAATGTATGATGTTACAACGCGAGATATTACAACGCACTCTGTTACAACGCATTTTTTACAACGCAGGATCCATTACATCGCATGGCATTACAACGCATGACATTACATAGCAGATGCTATTACAACGCATGCCATTACAATGTAAGTATAGGTAAGTATATCTTTTTTTTAAAAAATTGTAATTAATCTAATTTAATTAATTTAATTTAATTTATCTAAATTAACTAATTTTAAAATTGTAATTAATTAAATTAAATTAATTTAATTTAATTAATTTTAAAATTATTATTATTATTAATTTAATTAATGTAATTTAATTATTTTAATTAAATTATTTTAATTAAATTAATTTAAAATCGTTTTTTTTAAAAACCCAAAAAATAATCCTGTACCTCAAAACCCAAACCCAGCCCTGAACCCTTAAAATACCCTTGTACCCAAAAAACCAAACCCAGCCCTGAAACCTAAAAATACCCCTGTATCCCAAAACCAAAACCCAGCCCTAAAACCTAAAAATACCCCTGTATCCCAAAACCCAAACCCAGCCCTAAAACCTAAAAATACCCCTGTACCCCAAAAACCAAACCCAGCCCTGAAACATAAAAATACCCCTGTACCCCAAAACCCAAACCCAGCCCTAAAACCTAAAAATACCCCTGTATCCCAAAACCCAAACCCAGCCCTGAAACCTAAAAATACCCCTGTACCCCAAAACCCCAAACCCTGCCCTAAAACCTAAAAATACCCCTGTACCCCAAAACCCAAACCCAGCCCTGAAACCTAAAAATACCCAAACACCCCAAAACGTATACCTCAGTACCCCAAAACATATACTCTTATACTCATACTTATTTTTTAAAATTACTTAAATTAATATATTTAATTTATAATATAAAAAAACATAAATTAATATTTTTTTATTCATAATATTATTTAATTTAATGTAATAATATTAAATAAAATTTAAAAAAAATTATATACTTACTTATACTTACGTTGTAATAACATGCGTTGTAATAGCATCTGCTATGTAATGTCATGCGTTGTAAAGACATGCGATGTAATGCATCCAGCGTTGTAAAAGCTGCGTTGTAATAGAAGTGCGTTGTAAAAGTTGCGATGTAACAGTTGTTTCCCGCGTGGAAGGGAACACACAGACACATGCATGATCCAAAAATATGTGGGTGCAATTTGATATAACTGAAGAAATGCACGTTTTAAATACATGCAAAAACACTAAATCAGGTGAAAGGGTGGTGCTAGATGGAAAATCGGGCTACTTGAAAAAAGTCTGAGGACAGCAAACTACTGAAAAAGTAAAAAGATAGTTCGCTGTTGTTAAACCCAGAACTTGTGATCTCACTTGTGCAGTCAGAATGCCCCTCCCCCACACATGCCGCCTCACCTTCAATTTGTCCTTAAAAATGTGGAAATAATATTCCAAGAGTACATTTCGAAATCCTAAACTTCCCTTGTCAAGATTGAACCCGTTTTTTTGCCAAGAATGGAAGGACTCACACAAGCAGTGACAGATATTGTCTAACAAGAAGCTTGGAAGTCATGTTTTATTTCGCAAAATCTACATAAGACAAACAAGTAAGAGCAGTATTGTAACTGCCACGCTGCAAAGAAATGAGTCTTAAAACGGATTTATGTAGGCCTACTCTGGGGAGGAGGCGTTCTGGTTTGTGTGCATTTCCGGCACGGAAGTGTGTTATTCTGACTATATCTTGTTTCATAGGCTACGGCTAATTTTAAGAATCTCCCAATAAACTAAAGAAGCTTTAGTCCTCGGAAAGTTGCTAATGTCCTTATTATGATGGAATGCAACATCCTGCCCTTGGGTTGCCCCGTTTGCAGCCAAAACAACGCGTTTGTGTGCTTGCTGTATTTCTTCCATTAATAGAAAACAGCTGCGGGGTGATTGTGTGCTGTTTTCGTGTTAATGGCAGCGCCCTTCATGACCTGCAATTAACCTGAAAACTTTACCAAAAAGGCACATAATCACCCCGCAGCCCAGCACTATTAAGAGAAGAAATGCAGCAAGTCTGCAACACAGCGTGTGATTTTAGGTGATTCTAAAATCACACGCTGTGTTGGGTGCTGCATTTCTTTTGTTTTCCAGAGTGTGGCTGCAGGGCCGATTGTGTGCTTTTTTTAAAGCATTCATGTTAAGCTCAGCTCCTTATGGGCTCTGCAATTAACATGAATACTCAAACATAAGCACACAATGAGCCCCAGAGCCGCACTCTAAAAAACAGAAGACATTTAGCAAGTGCTCCCTCCCTGGAGCACTTCCTAAATGCCTTTTCATATGCAAGATCGAAATGCCCGTTTTTCGCGCTGCAGTGGTGGCGCAAATGCTCTCAGGGATGTGTGCACGCCAATCACAGAGCACTGCGCGCTCGGGGGCACTGAGGTGGGCACGTGAACAGGCGCGCACGCTCGAGGGAACATTGGTTACCAGCCCCCCATTTGCCCGCCCTGCATGTGATCCTATTGCTTCTAGGGAGTATGAAGAGTACCCCGAGACATACACCATGTTTCTTGCAAACAGATATACATATTTAGATAAAAAAATGCCAATCCGGGTTCCTTATTATATTCGTAAACCCATTCACATTCCATGCAGCAAAGCTGTGTGTTCCACCCTTTAAACCATTATTTGAATTCATGGTTGAAGTTATAGCTGCTGCTAAACTGCGGCTCATACTAGTGGCACAGGGAAATTATTCCAGGCTTAGACAGCTCCCTTCTATGCTTAATGGCCATGTCATGGTCACGGTTTTTAGCATTAGGAGGCATGTTACTCTTCTGTACATTACCAGCCTCCTTTCTATGATACATTACTGTATCTTCTGCCACATATTTATCGCAGATGAGTCAATCATTTTCTTCCATGGTACTTAGTGGTTGAAACCTATTTGACCAAGGTTTAACTTCGGTACATGGGTATGCCGATCTTAGAGCATGATTTATTAGATGGTTATAAAAAAAGCCTGATGGTAGAACAACCATACTGCGGCCAGCCAAAAGTAGTAATGCTGCCTTCATTTGGATATTACCAGCTATAGTGGGATTTTTAAAATTAACTATAATGCAATTCCCCTCATAGCTTTTCATTTGTGTACCAATCCACCTTAACCTCCATATGAATAGAATCTGGTCTGCGTTGAGTTGTGAAAACAGACATTTAGTGCTAAGCCAGTGGACCACTTTATTCTTCAGGCCTTCTGCTGTTTCTCTAGTACCATTTCTTAATTGGACGGACATTTGCCAGAACGGCCACATATGGGCAGCAGGCTGGGTGGAGGTTGAGGTTTACTTGCTCTTTGTAATGGTTACAGCTATTAGATGTATAGCTTACATTGCGAGATACATGGCTTGAGATTTCTATTGATGTTGGGTAGGGATTGTATTGAAAGGTCCTAATCCTCCACTTGTTGTTATTGTTATTGTTGTTATTGTTATTGTTATTTTTAATTTATACCGCGCTCAATCACCTACAGGCCTCTAAGCGCATGGGACTAGATGGTAAACAACAACTTAGACAGTACAGAAGTCTCCACTTAACCTGAAGTGGCTCAGAGGGCTCTCCTGAATAGTAACGTTTTCAACCCCTTTCTGAAGCGTAGGAGGTTTCCTTCCTTACGTAATAGCTCAGGTAGTGTGTTCCATAGATGAGGAACCAGCACCGAGAACGCTCTTCCTCCCTTGGTGGTAAGTTTGTAACGGGGACACACCAGTAGCTGAGAATTTGAGGATCTGAGAGCTCTCTTTGGGCTGTATACTGCTAGACGATCTTTAATGTATGCTGGCGCCATGCCATAGATGGCTTTATGGGCAATGCACATATTTTTAAATTCCACTCGCTCCTTAATAGGGAGCCAGTGGAGACTCTGCAGCAGGGGGGATGCTCTAGTACGTCTTGGCAGCCTGAAAATAAGACGAGCAGCATCGTTCATCACCACCTGTAGCCTGTTTATCAGGGTTTGTGGTAGGCCAAGGTAGAGGGCATTTCCACTTGCAATCAGGTATGACTGCAACTGACTAGGGGCTGAACTCCTGGCAGATTGATCACCAGTCCCTGCCATTTTGAGGATTTTAGAATGCATCTACTAGTGCCTGGAGATTGTGTGTGCAAAATACAGGGCAAATTACCGCAACAGGTGATAACAGTTTCCAGACCGCCCTCCAATTTATCCATTTTCAACAGTAAGGACCAAGAAGATCAACAGAAATTCTTTGCCACATCCTGTCTGGACACAGTACAGGCTTGGGTATGGGAGTACGGGTTCTGAAATGCTCATCACTATAGCAACATTGTACACAATTCCTGATCAAATTATCAATTATCAATTTCCAGGTCCATACTAGGCCACCAGAAATCATTTCTAATTCTACGTTTGGTAGCATTCATGCCCAAATGACCAGAATGAGCTGTTTCCATGATCCTTACTTTGAATACTGCAGGAGGAATACGTTTGTTGTCCCTAACCAGTAAATCATTCTGAATGGATAGTTCATTGGAGATTTTGGAAAATGGTTGTAATTCAGCAGAATGAGCTTTCTCTTTGGGCCATCCTTTAACAACATAAGCCATTACTTGCCTCAACATAGGGTCATTACATAAAGCATCTTGCCAACAAGACATATCTGGACAAATAATAGTATCTTCCACATTGGCAAGGATACACTCTTCAATGTCATCACGAATTTCCGAAACATTGGGAGAATTTTCCATCGTTTGGAAAGGAAGTCTGCCTTTACATTTTTACCACCTGCAATATGAAGCACCATTAAATTGAATTCTAACAATTTGGTAGACAACCTGGCAAGTCCGGCAGTAGACTTTTTGATTTTAGTACCAGAAAGAATATCAACAAGGGGTTTATGGTCCGTCCTCAGCTAGAATTTTCTTCCCCATACATATGATGTAAACTTTTCAACTCCCCATACACAAGCCAGCATCTCTTTTTCTATTACAGAATACCTAATTTCAACTGTTTTCATTCTCCTGGAAGCAAAACCTACTGAAAATTCCCTTCCACCATCCATCTGGGACAGAACCGCACCCTCCACGTAAGCTTGAAGAGCTGGAGCAGAAACAATACACCTTTTAATCAGGACAAATTGTTATTGGCAAATCGCTGTCCAGATAAATTCAGATCCTTTTTTAATAGATTTGTTAAGCATTCAGTAAGACTGGAAAAATTCCTAATGAATTTAGAATAAAGGTCCCACAGACCAAGAAAAGATCGCAATTGGTCTTTGTCTAAAGGATGTGGGGCATTAACAATACCATCTACTATGCTGGGTTTAGGTTTAACACCATCCTTAGTTAGCAGGTGACCAAGATATTCAATTTCATTCACAGAAAAAATTCATTTGTCCTCCCTCAAAGTAACACCATTGTCCTGAAGAGTTTGAAAAACAAGATTCAACACATGATTATGTTCAAGTTCTGTGTCTGTGTGTACAAGAATATCATCTTGGAAAATTATGACATTGGGAATATTTTGGAACATCGAAGTCATGACTTTCTGAAAAACGGAGGCAGCTGAGGTCAGTCCAAATTGCATCCGGCAAAATTGAAATGTACCATCAGGTGTCACAAAAGGTGTAAGATGACGAGAGTTGTCATCAAAAACTACCTGATGGTACGCAGGACGTAAATCCAATTTAGTGAACCAGCAGTAATAAGATCAACTTTGCGTGGAAATGGAAATCCTCAAAATCACAGTAACTGGCCAACACTTTTAAAGCAGTAACGTAGGTATCGATGGATTCATTTGCAGATTGAACTTGTGTAAAAAATGTGTGCCTATGAACAACCAAATTAACACCAACTTTAAAATAGGTGCTAAGTTGTTTAAGAGCCAATTGGCATTCATCCATATCACCTCTGTCATGACCAATATAGGCAGGTAAATGATCAAAAACATTTTGCCCCTCCACACCTAAATATTAGTAGAGGAGACTGAGTTTTCTATCCGGTTTAAACTTTATGCCATCAATAGCTCCTAGAAATGCATTAAAAGATCTAAACCACAAACGCCATTTTAAAGGAGGTTCTCCAGGAACCTGTAAGAAATAATTAGGAGGAGTACAGTTTGCATGTTAAAAACAATTTTAAAAAAAGAAGGTAGAAAAGAAGAAGAGATATATGCAGATGTAGATATCCTAAAATTATCAGGAAATGTGTGAGACACTGAATACTTAAGTTGTAGAAATAATACGCTAAAAATGTCATAGGAAAAACATTTAGACACTCAGAGAATAGCGACAACATAAACTCCTGTAAGAAAAATAATCATGGAATAATGGCTTGAATAAAATGAAAAGTCGGAGCGGTATCCCACGACAATGCACGTTGAAGAAGGAGAAAAGTAAACAAGCAGCGTGAAATCCTATGTTCAATAACAATGAGATGTCAGCTGACGTGGAACAGCTGGAATAGAGTCTTACAGCTGTACACACTAATGGGAGATGACCAAAATACAGGCTGTAATACGTAGACACTGTCAAATTGTCTCACGCTGTGTATTTCTTCAAGGAAGGTACGATAAGAGAAGTAGAAATGCGCGTATGCTGGAGCGGTATTCCATTGACAGACACGCATGGAAGAAACCATTGAGCAGTGCAAAAGACCGAAACTTCTTTAAAATATGCGTATACCGGTCAGTATCCCACAGACATACGCACACAGAAAGAACCTTGAGAAACACAAACACTGGAGGGTCTACCCACGTGTAAAAGCACAGCAATAAATCCTTTCGGCAAGACTAGCTTTAGGGAGAATAGAAAATCGTGGCGAGAGACGCGGTATCCAAGGAAATCCAAAGCGTGACAAAGTCAAACACGCTCGGGGAGAAAATCCTTTCGGAAAGTCTAATTTCCAGGACAACAAAGAGCACAGTGGTATCAGAAATGGTGTCCAAGGAAACCAAAGATGTGACAAAGTCAAACACGCTCGAGAGGAGGCTCGATAGCAGGTAATCGGAGAGTTTAAAAATACACAGGAACGTAAAGCCTTGAGCTGGCATTTCATTCGGAATATGTGGAAAACAAAATACTGAAATAACCAGCGCTGGAGTATGATTTAAAATATGTGAAATGGAAAGATATTGGATGAGTGCCCTCTTGGCCCATTGGATAATAATAAAAATAAAAATACCTTAACGTTGACAAAAACAGAGTTTTCCAGGAAAAGAAGTCCAAAGGTCCAATCCCAAATCGTCGTCAAATTTAAAGATGGAAAATCACCACGTGAAGAGTTGAACTGGTAGATTTATTCCAACAAGAAGTAAGCAGGACTGATGGGCCCAGAGAATCAGCACCAACTGAATCTGGTGTTCTCATCCACTGAAGCCCAACATTCCATTACAACATAGTACAGAGTATAGGGACAAGGAAATCCCAACATTCCATACCATAAATGATAAAATAGAGGAGACAGAAAATAAAAATATTAAAGCTACATAGTAATACATTAGAACACCACATTTCCGAAATTGGAAACACCCATGAGAATTATAGGACATTTTTCAAAATGACTTCTTTTTTACACATTGTCTTTCATTTGGAATAGCAAAAATGCCTTGAAACGCAATAGGTAGTAACAGTTGCTCTACAAATCTGTGTTACTATAAGTGTCCCGATAAAAATGGTACCTCACTTGTGTGGGTAGGCCTAGTGGCCACGACAGGAAACGGCTCAAAACGCAATGTGGACACACCACATTTTCACAATGAAAAATTACCCCTTTTTTGCAAAGTACCTTGCTGTAGTTGTTGAATGCTAGCTCTGGCGGCACCTAGGGAAACCTAGCAAACCTACACTATTTTGAAAACTAGACACCCAGGGTAATCTAGAAAGGAGTGACTGAACTGGCTCTCACCAGGTTCTGTTACCCAGAATACCTTGCAAACCTAAAAAATTGTCCCCCAAAAAATGTTCCTCACATTTCTCAGGTGGAAATTTCTGGAATCTGCATGGATACACAAAATACTATCCACCCTGCATTTCCAAAAGTCTTCCAAGAAAAATGGTACTTCACTTGTGTGGGTAGGCCTAGTGCCCACTACAGGAAACAGGCCAAAATGCAAGGTGGACACAACACATTTTCACAGTGAAAAATGACCCTTTTTTTTGCAAAATGCCTAGCTGTAGTTTTTTAACCCTAGCTCTGTCGCCACCTAGGGAAACCTAGCAAAACTATATATTATTGCAAACTAGACACCCAGAGGAATCCGGGATGGGGTGACTTGACTGGTTCTCACCAGGTTCTGTTACCCAGAATCCCTTGCAAACCTAATAAATTGTCAAAAAACACATTTCATCACATTTCTGTGGTACAAAGATCTGGAATATGCATGGATCTACAAAATTCCACCCACCCCACGTTTCCCAAAGTCTTCCGAGCAAAATGGCACCTCACTTGTCTGGGTAGGCCTTGTGCCCATGACAGGAAACGGCCCAAAACGCAAGGTTGACACAACACATTTTCACAGTGAAAAATTACCCTTTTTTTGCAAAGTGCCTAGCTGTAGTTTTTTAACCTTAGCTCTGGCAGCACCTAGTGAAACCAGCAAACCTATACATTTTTTAAACTAGACACCCTTGGGATTCCAGGGAGGTATGGCTTACGTGGATCCCCCAACGTTTTCTTATTCAGAATCCCCTGCAAACCTCAAATATAGCTGAAAAAATCTAATTTTGTACACTTTTGGGTGGGAAAGTTGTGGCATCACCCGGCTGACACAAATTTCTTACCACCCAGTGTTTCCCTAGGCCTCGTGATAAAAATGGTGCCTCACTTGCGTGGGAGGCCCAAGTACCCGGGACAGGCAAGCGCCCAAAACATATTGAGGCAACATCAAAATTGCCTATCACAAAACAACAAGGTTTTGCAAGGGAGATCACCCGTTTTTTTGGCCCCGTGCTCGGCGGGCAGCTAGGGAAAATGAGGAAAAGTGTTCTTCTGATCGGCATCATTTGTACCGGGACTCCACCGTTTTTTCATTGCCATTTTGTTTCAAACACTTCCACAAGACCCACCTGGTCGTTTCTGCTGATGCCTGAGGAAATTCTAACTGACACGACAAAAACCATCTTGCAGCCCGCATTTCTGCCCAGGAACTGTCGCACACCCAACCCCCCTTGTTCTTTGCAGTTCGACAGAAAGCCATGAGATACTCACGCCCTGTGTAAATGATTTGTTTTCAATCTCCTGCTCCCTGCCTGGTAAACATCCTTAATACCGTGATCAGGTTACCTGGAAAATGGTCTGACTGCTGGACCTTGATCTGGGTGATTGGACAATGGTTTGAATGACCGAGCTTTGATCAAGCTGATCGAACAATGAACTGAATGACCGTGCTTTGATCAAGCTGAGTGAAAAATGATTTGAGTGCCAAGCCTTGACCAGGTCACCAACTACAAACATCATCTGGATCTGGTTATCAACTGCAAACACTGCCCTGATTGAACAATGGACTAACAGCCAAAGACTGGAATGAAAAAGTATAGAAGGCCTGTAAGCTGTGTAGTAAAGCAGCAGCCTCCTCTGTCTTGTTTCTAACGAGCTTGGGATTCTGTTCCATAGCCAGGGCTATTTGAATGAATCTGGGTTCCTCCTGCAGATGAAGGCTCCTGTGTCTCCTTTTACTACGTATGAAGGGTATGGAAGCCTTGGGCGGTCCCCCCGCCTCCGAGACCCAGTAAGTGGGTTATTCCTGTTCTTCAGAAACCTTCCAAACCCACAAATTTCTAAAAACTAGTCACCCAGGGAATTTCAGAGAGGTATGTCTTGCGTGCATCTCCCAACGTTTTCTGACCCAGAAAAATCCCCTGCAAACCTTAAATTTAGCTGAAAAAAATCACTCTTTCCACACATTTTTGTGTGGGAAAGTTGTGACATCACCGGGCAGACACAAATTTCTTACCACCCAGTGGTCCCCCAGGTCTCCCGATGAAAATGGTACCTTACTCGTGTGGGAAGTCCACCTACCCTCTACAGGTAAGGGCCCAAAACGTATCGTTTTGATCCCGTGCTCGGCGGACAGCTAGGGAAGCCTACCAAACCCACACATTTCTGAAAACTAGACACCCGGTGAATTCCAGGGAGCTATGGCTTGCATGGATTCCCCAATGTTTTTGTACCCAGAATGCCCTGCAAACCTGAAATTTAGCTGAAAAAACTCACCTTTCCACACATTTTTGTGTGGGAAACTTTTGGCATCACCGGGCTGACACAAATTTCCCCAAAGACTTCCAAGAAAAAATGGCACCTCACTTGTGTGGGTAGGCCTTGTGCCCGCGAAAGGAAACGGCCCAAAACGCAAGGTGGACACACCACATTTTCACAGTGAAAAGTTACCCTTTTTTTGCAAAGTGCCTACCTGTTGTTTTTTAACCCTAGCTCGGCCGGCACCCAGTAAAACCAGCAAACCTATAATTTTTGGAAAAATAGATACCCGTGGAATTCCAGGGTGATATGGTTTGTGTGGAACCCCCGACGTTTTTTTACCCAGAATCCCCTGCAAACCTCAAATTTAGCTGAAAAAAAGAAAAAAATCACTTTTTCCACACTTTTGGGTGGGAAAGTTGTGGCATCACCAGGCTGACACAAATGTCCTACCACCCAGTGTTTCCCCAGGTCTTGTGATAAAAATAGTGCCTCACTCGCCTGGGAGGCCCAAGTACCCGCAACAGGCAAGGGCCCGAAACGTATTGAGGCAACATCAAAATTGCCTATCACAAAACAACCTGGTTTTGCAAGGGGGAAAACCTAGGTTTTTGGCCCCATGATCGGCGGGCATCCAGGGAAACCTCCCAAACCCACACATTTCTGAAAACTAGACACCCGGGGAAATCCAGGGAGGTATGGCTTGTGTGGATCCCCCAACGTTTTCTTACCCAGCAAAATCCCCTACAAACCTCAAATTTAGCTGAAATAAAATCACGTTTTCCACACATTTTGTGTGGAAAAGTTGTGGCATCACCAGCAGATAAAATTTTCCTACCACCCAGTGGTTCCCCAGCTCTCCCGATAAAAATGGTACCTCACTCGTGTGGGAGGCCCACGTACCCTCGACAGGCAAGGGCCCAAAACGTATTGAGGCAAAATCAAAATTGCCTATCACAAAACAACCTGGTTTTGCAAGAGGGATCACCTGAATTTTTGGCCCCGTGCTCGGCAGGCAGCTAGGGAAGCCTACAAAAAAAAAACATTTCTGAAAATTAGACACCCGGGGATTTCCAGGGAGCTATGGCTTGCGTGGATTCCCCAACGTTTTCATACCCAGAATCCCCTGCAAATATGAAAGTTAGCTGAAAATATCACTTTTTCCACCCATTTTTGTGTGGCAACGTTTTGGCATCACCGAGCTGACACAAATTTCCCCAAAGTCTTCAGGGAAAAAATGGCACCTCACTTGTGTGGGTAGGCCTTGTGCCCGCAAAAGAAAATGGCACAAAACGCAAGGTGGACACACCAAATTTTCACAGTGAAAAATTACCCTTTTTTTGCAAAATGCCTACCTGTCGTTTTTTAACCCTAGCTGTGCCGGCACCGAGTAAAACCAGTAAACCTATACATTTTTTTAAACTAGACACCCGTGGGATTCCAAGGAGGTATGGCTTGTGTGGAACCACCTATGTTTTTTTACCCAGAATCCCCTGCAAACCTCAAATTCAGCAGAAAAAAAATCACTTTTTCCACACTTTTGGGTGGGAAAGTTGTGGCATCACCGGGCTGACACAAATTTTCTACCACCCAGTGTTTCCCAAGGTCTTGTGATAAAAATGGTGCTTCACTCGCGTGGGAGGCCAAGTACCCGCGAGAGGAAAGGGGCCGAAACATATTGAGGCAACATCAAATTTGCCTATCACAAAAAAACTTTCTTTTGCAAGGGGGATCACCTGGGTTTTTGGCCCCGTGCTCGGCGGCACCCAGGGAAACCTACTAAACCCACACATTTTTTGAAAACTAGACACCCGGGGAAATCCAGGGAGGTATGGCTTGTGTGGATCCCCCAACGTTTTCTTACCCAGCAAAATCCCCTGCAAAAACCCAAATTTAGCTGAAAAAATCGCTTTTTCCACACATTTTTGTGTGGGAAAGTTGTAGCATCACCGGGCTGACACAAATTTCCTACCACCCAGCGGTTCCCCAGGTCTCACAATAAAAATGGTACCTCAATCGTGTGGGAGGCCCACGTACCCTCGACAGGTAAGGGCTCGAAACCTATTGTTTTGGCCCAGTGCTCGACAGCCAGCTAGGGAAACCTACCAAACGCATACATTTCTGAAAATTAGGCACCTGGGGGATTCCAGGGAGCTATGGCTTGCGTATATCCCGCAACATTTTTGTACCAAAAAATCCCCTGCAAACCTCAAATTTTGCTGAAAAAATCACCTTTTCCACACTTTTTCGTGTGGGAAAGTTGTGGCATCACCGGGCTGTCACAAATGTCCTACCACCCAGGGTTCCCCCAGGTCTCCTGATAAAAATGGTGCATCACTCGTGTGGGAGGCCCACGTACCCGCGACAGGCAAGGACCCAAAACGTATTGTAAATGTCAGTGGTGTCATCAGTTGAACTATTGTCTGCCACTGCATTAGGAAAGGGGGAAGTCCCTCCCTCTGTATCATTAATAGCGTCTGCTAATTGCAGTGATGGTATATCTTAAGAGCTTAATTGTGCTGCTCCTTATGGAGTTTTTAGTAAAGATAGAGGGGATTCGTTTAGCTGGATTGGAATTTGGAGTAGGAAGGAAAGTGACTCGACAGGAAGATGCAGATTGCCTGGGGTAGCTAGGCTAATAACTGGAGCTAAAATACCCTGGCATTCTATCAATGGATCGTCAATGTGATCAAAAACGCAGTTGTTTGCTGCTGATTTATGAGCCACTTTAGTTTTAGTGGCTTTCAAATGGGCCCCTTTATCTTTCCACTCCCATCACTAGGAGTAGATGTACTTATCCCCATGTCAATGGATAACTATAATGCAAAGATAAGTATTAAGATGTCTGAGAAATTGTCTTAGTAGTTGATGCAAAGACACTTGCTGAAACAATATACTGAAGGTACACAGAATATTTTCTCTGAGATATACAAGAAAAGAAATTTAGGGAATAACATTAGGACATCCGCAACTCCCAGTTTATGTTGTAACTGTCCACAAGTCCCAGAGTCTGGCATGGTGATCACAGGACCAGAGAACCAAGAGAGGTGGCCCTGCCCTGCCTCTTCCTCGCGACTGCAAATAAGCTCCTCCGGGCGCAGAAGCAACGTCAGGGCAGCAGCAGAGGTTTATAAACCATTATAAATAGATACATTAAATAAAGTATACACTGACATAACTAGAAGAAATTGCCTTAGTCAATGTTGTTGAGCATGTGTGCAGAGGAATCAGATTCCCTGTCATGGTCAATATGAGCATTTTTAGCAGCTGAGTCAAAGTAGAGTTTTGCCAGCTGCAGTGCTCTCCATGCACTAATGACAATTTTGGTGGACTTTTGTATTAACTTTGTACCACAAGTAGGCAGTACCACTATATTTCCTTACATCCCCCTTTGAAAGCAGTAGCATTGGTCACAGCAGAGTTCCCACCCTCCTGATATTGCTTGACCTTTCAGCTGCCTTTGACATAGTTGATCATTCCATCCTCCTATGCACCCTTGAGTCCTGAATGGGATTCACCTGCAACGTCCTTCAGTGGTTCTCCTCCTACCTTTCCAACCAACACCAGTTGGTTCACATGGGCATCTCAAGGTCATATAAGATCCCTAGCACATGTGTAGTCCCCTGTAGTGTTTCGTACTGTCTTTGGCTATCCTCAACCCTCAGACAGGACCTCTTGGTGCTCTACTCACAGATAACAGCATCAAGAGTGATCAATATGGTGATGACCCACAACTCTACTTGACTCAAACATGCCTTGAACATCATCCAGACCTGAATGCCCAGGGCCTACCTGCAGCATAACCCATTCAATACAAAATTCTGGCTTTTTGCCAAGAACAAACAAGATACAGTACAAACCTGGCTCAATGACAGGATCCTTGGTAGCTTCAAACCACAACTCTCACCAACTGTCAAGTCAGTTGGACTCACTCAGAGCACCAACCTCACCCTGAAGGATCACATTGGCAAAACAACATACACAGCCTTGTACCAGTCCACTCTTCTGAAGAAAGTCAAAATATTTCTTCCAGAAAGTGACTTAAGAACTGCTGTTCAAGCACCACTTTGAAACCCTTAGGGGCATCCTACATGTTGCAGAATGTCTCATCCAGGGCCAAAAGAAAAAATATCACATACCCCCATTCTGCCGGAACTCCTCTGCCTCTCCTTTCCAGCCCGCACAATCTTCAAAACCAGCTGCATCTGTGCTTATCTGACGGAGAAGCTCAGCATCGCTGGTGGTTCTCGGCACACCCACAGCCAAGACAAGAAGTGTAAAAAAGAACAAAACACAAAAAGGCCTTTTCAATATATGCACAAAGGATCTGAACAACATCCCCATATCCTTCAGGACCTCTCCAATGCTACTCCAATTTAGGAAAGAGTTACCAAATCACCTCTTTTAATAACACTACATCATAGTGTATTTACTGTCCCCAAGCTGATTCCTTTCCAGTTGCACATTGACTTTAAGCTTGCCTTTAACCATGTGCTGTGTTCCACTCGATTTGGCTTGGTTTGTGGTATAGAAATTCCAGATACACATGTGCTCGCATACAGAGTCGCTGTTTGTTCATACCTATTGGCAAATAAACAGCTATTTTGTGTATGTTTGTGTGTATGCAAACATCTGTCTGACCTTTGAATAATTGACCTGAACATATTGGTATGTTGTGTTTTTTGGATTGCAGGTCATTAATATCTCTAAGATCTTTTTGGCCATCTGTCAAGTGCCATTCATTGCCTTACTACACTGTAAGACTCTCAACCGTTTTCCCACCTGTTCAAGATCTGCCAAAGGGAGTTGCAGCTTCTTGGCCATTTTTCCATACTGAAGCCCCTTTAACACATATTTAATGTCAGAGGGAAGCTCAACATAATAGCTCAGAGTCAGGTCTCTTAGGTTCAAACCTGATTGAGGACTGAAATGGTCCCGATGGTCACGGTGGAATAATGTTTTCCTGCAGTGGACTTTCAGTGCACTCATAGTATTAGACCCACTCATACACTCATCACAATATTTTCATATATGTGTGCGTGCGTGTGTGTGTGTAAAAGTGTTGTGCTTCACAGTCTTTGCCTGTGTAGTTGAAACTGTGATGTGTATAAGAGACTGTGTGTTTGCTATTAGTAGTAACACATTGTAAGCTTTATGAGATTACCCTGTGATTGTTTAAAATGCTTTTGTGTGTTTACCAGCCTGCCAATCAGAATAACACCTAAACCCAAACCAGTTGTCTATCACCAAAGAGTAGAAATCCAATTGCCTATTGACAACTACATTTTTTTAAAAATAATTTGGTGTGTTTTGTCTCCAAGGCTTTGTTGGCAAACTCAGCTTTCACCCTCTCATCTCTCCAAACAAGCCTTTGACTCACTCAGACCATAAGGCGTTTCTTGCTCACTGGAACAGACAGAGGCTGTCGAGCCTGCCACAGTGGTGGAGCCGACATACAAAAAAGAGGAGGGGCGTTGGAAGGAGTGTGGGGGGGAGGTAGCACACGTGTGGGACACGGGGGATGAGGAAGTGTTTACCATAATAAAAAATAAAATTAAAGTTTAAGCGTACCTGTTGCCTCCCACATTGCACCTTGGTGCTTGGACCTCTATGTCCCTGCAGACACAATGTTACTCTGTCACAGACTCCCTGTCCAATCCCTATGCTGCAGAGCAGGGATTGGCCCGAGCGGGCTGGAAAAACGTTCTACTCAGGTCAGGGAGTCTGTGCACTGTTTTTTTTAGCCCAGCTGTTCAATACAACCGGTTTAGAGAAACCTAAGTGCGCATGTGTGTTTTGGTCGGCCAAACACACATGAGCACTTAGGGAGTGCACCTAGCACTTCTCCTTCCCCTCCCATGCCTCGGTCCCGCCCCTTCCTACACACGTTGGATAAGCCAGCAGCAAATAAAGAGCTCTTCAGGTTTTATTCACCCCAGCACCCTACATTGTCCTTCACACTCCCTTAAGAGGAAGGCCCAGGGATGTGAGTTCAGGCACTTTGCAGTCAGAGGTCAACCTAGGTCAATGCCCTGCAGTTTAGGCAAATGGCTGACGATTCAGAGGGCAGGTTGTAAAATTATCCTGGTTCATTTGGGTGTGCGATAGGGTGATACTACGGGAAATTATTTTAAGCCAAACAAAAACCTTGCCAGATAAAAATGGTAAACTCAAAGAGATACTAGGCATAGATTTAACACCGATGAACGTCTGTCTCTGGAGCTCTTAAACACTTGACTGAAGTGTTCGTGGCCATCTAGGCACTATGATAAAAATGCAGCTCCATTGCCATGCACGGACGTTTCACCGCCCATAAACGGCCATAGTCTCTCCCTCGGCAAAGTAACACATCTGCTGCCAAATGAGCCTGCCCTAATGAGGCTGATTAATAAAACGATTGATCGAAAGCCACTCTCTCCAATCTGTTTTTAACTATTTTTTTGGTGGCATGCGGTCTAGCCAGAACAAAAGCAGTCTCTAGCCAGACCTAATCGTAGTGCACATAATAAACTCAAGATTATGTACTGCTGGTAATTGTCACTCCTAATCGTGAAACACGTTTTTGCACTAATAGAAGCATGAAAGGCAAGTTAAGCTTTATTTGATTTTAAGCTTATAGTTAAATGTAGAAGTGAATTAAACTGATGTTTTTTTCATGAACGTTTATGAACATCACCTTAAATTAAGTGAAAGGTTACGAAATCCAGCTACTGGTATATGATGAGAAAATAAATTGAAGGCATAACTCATGTTCAGTAGTCACGAGATACCCACAAGAGACTGGTTGAAAAGAAAATGCTGTTAATGATCTTGGTGTAAACATCTTTTTTTGTTATCTAGTTACATGCGAATCTTCAAAGCCTATGGTTTCACATTCCGGTCGGCGAGAAGTTTCTTTAAGGTCAATTTCAGTCTCATAGTCTCTGATGGCTGGCTGTGCATAACTGAGAAAAATGCCTAGATTAACAGCTCCAATGACTTCTTCTGTGTGCTCAGTTTATCTCCTCATGTCCCATTTCCATCCCTGCTATGATGACAACAGATAGGAAATGCAGCTGATAAATTATGAGCAGCGGTTTTACTCACATGCTCCAAAAATTACAGACAGATGGCTCCCTCATCAAGCAAGCATAACACAAAGCCGGTGATATTTATTGGTTCTGCACACGAACATCTGATGTGAAGCAATATGCATATGACAAAGCTGCGACTCAGCATTGCGTGCTAGCCATCATCCATGCTGAGGCTGGAAATGCAAAATGGCTTGGAAAAAATTCTCCTTTTTAGCCTTTGATTTTCCAGTATCTTGGAAATTAAAAGACAAATTAATTACTTTGTTTTTCAAGTTTCATACGTTTGGAAATATCCTTCTCCCTTGTCCTTCTGATCCATCCGCATCCCTATTACCCTCTCGTACACAAGTCTTTAACTTCGAGCTCTGACTTTCCTTCAACTGTGTGCCCCTTGTCTCCACCTTCCCAAGACCCTTTACTTTCAATAGTTTTGACCCTACGATCACGGGCAGTTCCTCCACGTGGGCGGAGGAGCGTCGTCCCACTGCTTTCTCGCAGTGCGAGAAGCAGAAACATAAAATTGTATTTTAAATACCATTTTATGTTTCTGCTTCTCGCAATGAAAGGACTGGTTGGGGTTGGGCGGGTGGGCATTCCTGCTCCAACCAGGGGAGTATTGGCTTGCCCACTGTTGTGTGCTCTGACTGTTTGGTTGGCCCCAGGGCCGACCAAACCAGTCATGCACACTCTGCATTTTCTCTATGAAGGCTGCTTGCAGCCTACATAGAGAAAATGGCCTCCCATTAGACGCCTGTGGGGTTGGTGTCCTGGACAATCACAACGCTTCCATTGCAGCATTGCGATTGACTTAGGGGAGGAGAGGGAGGCTGCTTGCTTCCTGTAAGGCGTTAGGTGCAGAGAGGAGACGCGATGCATTGCGGGACCAGAGGCGAACGTTAGTTTAAACTTTTAAAAATCGTAATTAGCCCTATCTTCCCGCACAACCCCGCCCGCACACCCCCCTTTACCAGCAAGTCATGCCGGCCGTGGCTTCTTACAATCTCTCCCTCCCCCTCTCTATTTAACGCTTTACTGATACGCATAAAGGCGCTCGTTCCACCTCTCCGTCTTTCTTTTCTTCCTCCCTCTACCCCATTCCCTATGTCATGATTTCTTAAGGTTCCCTACCATCCTTATGAATACTAACCTATGCCTTGCATTTACAATATGCGATTCAGTACCTTCAACTCAATCTCACAATTGAATGCTTCTTTTCTTTCACTTGTTTTATCTCACTAGTACAATCTAATATTACTTATGTTTGCATAACTCAAAATGCCTCACTACCTCCCCTTCACTTGTCCTATTCGGTATTCTGTGTCATCAGCTCACCAGCACTTATGGTTATTGCTTACCTTCACCGTATTTTTTGGGTCATAGTACTCTTGCCTATTCAGTATTCCTTATATTCACCCCACTACTTTTGGTAAGTTTTCCTTACCTTTGTGTCAGCAGTCCTTTTCAGTAGGTTTTACCTTGAACTCACTACCATTATTCTCTGTCCCTTACCTTACCCTCACTACTATCAGTTAATACCCCTATACGTCACCTCACTAGTGGTATTTAATACTCTTTACTGTCACTTCACTGCTGTTATTCAATATTTTTTACTTTAACCTAAATACTATTACTAAAATTGTCATATTCACTACTACTGTTGACTTTTGCTTACCCTTGCATCACTGATCTATTTTGAATTTCGCTGTCTCCACTGACTATGGTTATTCATTATTTTTTACCTTCACCTCACTAGTAATATTCAATATTCCATACTTTCACTTTACTAGTGGTGTTCTTTAATCCTAATTTTCACACCACCTGCACTATGAAGTATTACTTATATTCAACTCACTAATATTACCCCTCTTGTTCACTTTAACTATTCATGTTCAGTGGTAATTTCTCCTACTCCTCTATTCCTGACAACCTGAACCCCAGTATGTTCCCATTCACCCATCTAGTTGAATTTTTAGTCTAACCATCTGGTTCACGTTTTCCTGTGACTCCCATATTTCGGCTCCTATTTGACCATTTCATCTTTTGTGTTGGACTTGGCCCTTTTTGCAGGGTCATCCCAGAACGTTTGTCCTTCCGCCTGTATATTTGCTGACCTGTTTTTGTTAGTTTTATGACTCTGGGCACTTTACCACTGCTGACCAATCCTAAAGAGCATGTGCTCTCTCTTGTAGATTTGGTAAGATTGGCCTACACTATACCCAGGTCTTGCAAATTAAATTCTAGTAGTGGGCTTGCAGAGCTGCTGTGTCACCCACCAAAGTAGCCTTTTAATCATGTCTCAGGCCTCTACCGCTGCAGAGCCTGTGCGCACAGTGTCCTGCCGCAGTAACATGGCCTGTACAATGGTTGCCTTTTACTACATATAAGTCACCCCTAAGGTAGGCCCTAGCTACCCCTATGAGCAGGGTGCTCTGTAGGTAAAAGGTAGGACTTGTGTCTTAACTGTGTGGCATGTCCTGGTAGTGACAAACAGCCTATTAGGTTTCTCACTGCTGTGAGGGTGTCCTCTCATAGGTTTGCTTTGGGGATTCCCTGATATGTGCTTCAGTCGTAATTTCTGATATGAGAGGGGTAGCATGGCCATGTTTGGTATGTTTGGAATAGCAGTGATACATCCTGCTTATTGGTGAAAGCGTATTTGTCATTACTATTTTAGAAATGCCACTTTTAGAAGTGGGCATTTTTGTGTGCCTATGAGTTTTTGTACCTTGCCTGGATTTGTATTCACCATCTGGTTTTGACTGACTGTTTTTTTGACTTTTGTATAAACATGTAGAATAATTATTTTTAAAAATAATAATAATAATAATAATATTTTGTTTTTTAAGTACAACACTTGAAAACCAGAGCTTATCTAATCCATCTTTAATATTCATATACTTACTTCCTTTATGCATCTATGTACCTTCCATGTATTTGTAGCTATATATTCATTACTTTTCTCCAAAAAAAGAATATTCAATGCACTACTCTATTTCTCACCCCATACCGCAATCAATATCTTTAATCCGCATATACTTACTTACTTTATGCATCTATATACTTTCCATGTACTTATGGATCTATATATTTATTACTTTCTTCTAATTCAGCATATCCAATGCACCACCATATTTCTCACCTTACACCGCTCTCTATATATTTTCTACCACAACTCTCTGACTCATCTCAAATCTCTTTCTACTACTCTTTCCAATGCATTACCCTATTGCTCACCCTATACCTCTATAAATATATCCTCTACATCCACTCTCTCATTCATCCCAATCCCCATACCACTACTATGATCCCCAAAATAGCCTTTCAAGACTCTCCCCTACTCTACCCCTCCATGCATAATCTGACACCTCTTTTACTAAACGATCCCTCAAAACAAGCCTTTCTAAACTCTTCCCTCTGACTCTTCCCCTCCACATCCCTTTTGACTCATCCCAAGCATTCTCCTACTGTTATGACCTCCAAGTCTAAGTCCTTCATTCTTCTATCCCTCCACTATCCTTTTCAATCAAAATAACAGACTCACATATCCACTTCTCAAATTTCATATTTCACTCTACTAGTTCACCACTAATCCTTTTATGGGTTCCGGAGTAGCGTGCTACTCGCCAAAAAGCACTTCAACATCCCACCAGGGGTAACAAGCGCTATATAAATGCAAACCTTTTCCCTCTTCCATCCCTCCGCTATCCTTCTCAATCCAAATAACTGACTAATATCCACCATTCAAATTACTTTTATATTTCACTATACTAATTCACCACTAATCCTTTTATGGGTTCTGGAGTAGCGTGCTACTCACCAAAAAAGCGCTTCAACACCCCATCAGGGGTAACAAGAGCTATATAAATGCAAACCTTTTTCCTTATTCTATCTCTCCTCTATCCTTCTCAATTCAAATAACTGACTAATATCCACCACTCAAATTGTACTCATATTTCACTATACTAATTCACCACTAATCCTTTATGGGTTCCAGAGTAGCGTGTCACTTGCTGAAAAAAGTGCTTCAACAGCCCATCAGGGGGAACAAGCGCTGTATAAATGCAAACCTTTTTCCCTCTTCTATCCCTCGGCTATTCTTCTGCATCCAAATAACTGACTAATCTATCCGCCACTCAAATTACTTTCATATTTCACTATACCTATTAAAAACGAATCCTTTATGGGTTCCGGAGTAGCGTGCTACTCACCAAAAAAGTGCCAGAAGAACCACCATTGGTCTGACTTGCTTGTGTGCTGGCCTGTTGTCTGCTGATGGTGTGCCCCAGTGTTCTCCAGGGCCTGAGGACATTGCCTGACTTCCCCCTGATCATGTGGTAGGGTTCCAGGGGCTCAGCTGCGCCTCTTTTAAACTGCCTAGGAATAGGCAGTGGGACTTGTGAGTCTGGCCACCCCGAGACTGTTCCCTCAGTTGACTTGGGTGCTCTCAAGGGGCAAAGGTGCGTGTGGAGCATTTCCCCCCTTTCACCTGGAGTTTTGAGGATAAGCATAAGTTGTGACGCTCCTGAATACCGCCTTGATACCCGAGGGAGCACTGATCTTTTGTGGAAGTTCTGGCCTGAGTCCCCCACCCCTTTGTGGGTTCTCAGAGGCATGGACTCACACCGTGTCCTGAATGAGAAGGAGCTCTGGCTGCTCCTGCCAGCGCCATGGTTGGCCTGTTGTTAACAGTCAGCACATGGTAAGCTCTTCAGATTCCTTGGAGATTTGCCCCAGTACGGGAGAGGTGTCGGCTTCATGATAAAAAAAAACCTCAGTGTGGCCCCGCCTGCCAGCAAATCAAATGAGGAGAAGGAAAAGAGGCCTCGGCTGCAGCACCACCCAGGTTTAACCCCCAGCCAAACCCATTCCCTGACGGAGCCTCGCGGGCTCGGGTGAACTGTGGGTCCTGCGGGGACAGAGGAGGAAGCGGGGAGCGTCCTGCCGCATGCTTACCGGGCTGACATGTGCCCTTGCCACTCTACAGCCTGTCAGCAGAGTGAGGAGGAATTCTCGACGGTGGTCCCATTCGGCCAGTGAAGGTACTGCCTTAGTAATAGCAGCGCACTGCGGGCAGCTGCTTTGTGATTGAGACATGGAGGGGGACGCAGCGAGGTTGCCCCACAGAGATATGCATTGTGGCCCCACGTTGGTACCTACCTGTGGGGTTCATACCCTAGCCAACCAGTAACTCCATTTCTAACATATCCCTTCATTCCTACTGACCTATCCCTTTGACATTTCTCTCAATCACCTGTAACCTCTCTATTTAAAGTCTTATGTTTGCGTGTATTATCTCTGCTCTTCTACCCTTGTTAAACTGTAACTCCTTTACACTTCAAACTTGTTGCTTACTTAAGTATTTCCTTTTCTTTCTGCTTATCTCTATCCGTTTCCTCAAAATGTTTTTATCCCAAATGTCCAGGTCTGCAGCATCAAATTTCCTTTCCGTTCTATTATTCTGTGAAGTTAATTCTCTTTTTGAGGAAATATGGATAGTTTAGTCAACGTGCAATCTCTACATTGCAACACTTATTAATGTTTTGTTTGAATGGGGGCATTGGAACTATAAATTCATTTATTTGTTACTCCTCTCTTGTTCGGATAATGGACGCCACTGGCACTTGTCATGACTTTACAGTGATTATACAAATCACCAGGCCAATTGGACCCTTGTCATAATCATTACAATTAGGGTCACTAAGTCAAGTCAAATTTATTCGATCAACAGCATGATCATACACAGAAATATAAAATCACAATGCATACAAAATGTAATTAATAATCTATACTACTATTATAAAGAGAGAACACACACCTTTGAGCCAGGTAAACTCGGGAACCACAGCGCCAATCCACACACCCGATACATTGTAGAAATTGTCAGGGTGTGCAGATGGACATAGGCTATAAAAAATTTAAAAAACGTACATTTAATAATATAACTTTAAAAAAAAAGTAGTGCCCTGAAAGCAGCGCCGGCCGCGACGCTGCGCTGGCCGCGACGTAGCGCTGGCCGTGACGTGCGTGATGATGAGCGGAGAGGCGGACATGGAGCGGCGGTGAAGTGAGGAGCGCGGGAAGAAGCGGCGGCTCAGGTGCGTCATGGCGAAGAGGAGCGGCGGACATGGAGCGGTGGTGAAGTGAGAAGCGGCGGGAAGGAGCGGCAGCTCAGGTGAGGTATTGGAGTCAGGGCGGGAGGGAGTCAGGGCGGGAGGGAGTCGGGGCGGGAGGGGAGCGGGAGCGGGTGTGCACAGAGGGACGGGCAGGAGAAGTCGGGGCAGGAGGGAGTCGGGGCGGGAGGGGGTCGGGGCGGGAGCGGGTGTACGCAAGCGTCAAATGCTGCCCCCAGCCCCTTTCTGCCCCAGGCAACGCTGGGGCGGGCTGCTAGTAAAATACATAGTCCTAAGCGACTTTCAAAAGTAGAATTGTGAATTTGTGACATGATTCAGAGACTAAAAATTATTTTTAAAGCACTATGGTGATCAATAAAAGAGAAGAGCCGTAGAAACAATCCTGTGCCATTATTTGCATTACAGTCCCTGTCCGACGCCTTAATACACATTTTACTTAAGTGTGCCTAGACTCCTGCATTAAAGCGTTATATTGCCAGTTTGGACCTCTGCCACCAAGCATAGAGGAGATATCTAGATAAAGTGAAAACAAGCCACCTTGTCATATCATATCTAAATACACGAAGAGCATCTGAAGGAAGTGAGATAGACAACAACCGAAAAGCAGGGATAATCCATGTTTTCCTCAGATTGGCATATGCAGGACAAAAAAAGACAAAGTGTTCAATAGTATCTGAGGTGGAGTTACAAGACGGACACATAGGGGTTACAGTAACATTCGCCCAACTGCTTTTCATAGCATTCAAATGAAAAGTTGCAAATCTAAATTGTATGTAAAATGCTCGTGCTTGGGGTGGTTAAACGTCATCCATATAGGCATCAAGCTTAAAACAACTTTTAACATTTAAAAATCTGGTAGTTAAAATGCCAAGTGACCTAAAATCAGTGCCAGAAGAATCAATGACATTCCAGTACATTATTTTGAGCTGTGGTACCATTTTCTTCTGATAGACTGCACATTATCCCACATATTCCCCAGGCCAAGCATGAAAAACACTCCTTGACTTTCTCAAACCAGGGAAAACACCCTGATTTTCTTTGTAGAATTAGTATTTCCTCCACAGTGTCCTTTACTGGAATCTGAGTATTACTAGTCCAGAATCTTATCCAGAACATAAGCACCTTAAGAACAGCAAAGTTGGTAGTAGGCTACAGACCAAGATCAAAGCATAAAGATAATAAAGGCGTATTCTTTGAGAGATTTAGGAGAGCTCTTAGAAATTTGTTTTTGGTGACTTCTAGCTGGTTTGCATTCTCAAGCCGCACAATTCAGCCCCATAAAGAGCTGCACCCAACCCTTTAGCCTGATGTATTCCTAAAGAGGGAGAATTGGGCGAAAAGCTGAGCGTTTGACTCTCTTTATAATTGCACAATCCGTATGCTGGAGAGTCAACACGCTCTTCTGAATTTGGGGAGTCCATGTCCGGTTATCACTAATACTGACACCCAGGCAATCAAAGGCCTTAATCTGTTCTAGTAATTGAGCACCCAACCTCACTTTCCCCTTGGTGGATTTATAAGGATTAAAAACCATGAACTGTGCTTTTGAATGATTGATTTCAAGGCCCGAAACTTTGCAGGCTGTCGCAAATTTAGTTAACATGCTCTGAATGCTCATTGATGTTTTAGATATGAGCAAAGTGTCGTCTGACAGAGAGGGTATTAACTTGCCTCCTAGTTTAGGCAGATCACCCCCACAGTCATGAAGGTCACTTATAAGCCCATTCATGTACAGGGTAAACATGGTTGGGGCCAGAACACAGATTTGGCGCACTCCCTTCAGAATCGGACTGCCATCGGAGTTCCTCCTAACTTTAGCATAGCTATTGTGATGTAAATGGGTTATAAGTTGGAGCGAACCAGAGGGAATTCCTAAATCTCTAAGGACAGCCCATAGCCTGGTGCGATCTATGGAATCAAATGCCGTTTTGAGATCAACAAACACTACATAAACATGGCTACTCTTGATTTTAACCTTGTTCTAAATAAGCAAAAGAAAACAAAAACCTGGTCTAGGGTGCTTGTGGAGGCTCTAAACCCAGCCTGCAAGTGCCATACTATACTATTATCCTCTATCCAGTTGTGGAGATGTAGTAGGATAAGTTTGCTAAAAACCTTTGTGGGACACATCTATAAGGTTACTAGGCCTGTAGTTCCCCTTTATCCCCTTGTTTGAATATTGGGATTATTTCGGTGCCCTTCCAAGTTGATGGAATATCCTCCCCATGTGTAATGGCATTAAAGACTGTATGGAGCAAAGGGCCCCATTATTTGGGCTCAGATTTATAAAGATCTCCAGGCGGTTTATCTAGCCATGGTGTTTTCCCAGTTTGAAGTAGGCTGATTTCGTTCAAAGTTTCCATTAAGGAAAAAATGACTAGCTCTTGCGCATTAAGCAATCCCTGGCTAGCTACACTGCCTCATCCTTAGGCTCACAATCTTTTTCAGAATATAAGGCCTAGAAGTACTCTTCCCAAAGATGTGACTTTATGCAGAGGTCATCTTCACTGACAGAGTGAATTGCCCCTTTAGAAAGAAGAAGCCAGAATAACCAACAGTCCTTCAGTCTAAAAGTCTCAACTAATATATGCAATTTTTCCGCTTCCCAACTCCGTTTTGCCTCTTCTTGCATTCATTTATGTAGCCTTCTTTTATGAATTATGTTGGTCCCTTCTTTTACTGGCACTGTTAGCTCAATTCTCGCTTGCCTGCATTCCTCATTATACCATGGAGCATTTGTACGTTTAATCGTGATTGGACTTCCCTGCCTACTAAAGTGGGACATCATGTTGTTCGACAGTTCATGATAACTAGACATGATAGTGTCATCATTTATGTTGGAATTTCTCAGGTTCCCTAGTGTCTGAGCCACCTCTTTATAAATGTTAGAGAGGAGATTGCCAACAGTTGCTACCTTTGTCCACTTAATTCTCCTGTTGTTATTATTTGTGACCACTGGCGCCATCACCAGATTTAGCTTGGCTGTAGAATAGGAAGCCCGGAAAGCCTTAAAAGCAGTGCATTATGATCACTATCCTCACAGTTAAGAATGATCATATCATTAACTTGTGGCCAAAGATCGATATCTACCATAATAAAATCAATCCTGCTTTTAACATTCCCCCTTTTAGAAGTAAAATTAGCATTTGCTTCTAAATGTTTCCGTACTTTACATGCACTCACCCCATAAGCAAGAATAAATTACAGTGCTTGCTGCCCAACACTAGTACATATTTTAAGGGCTGGTATTGGAAGCCTTTGGACACCTCTGACTTGTTCTTTCTCCTGGACTATTTCCTGTACATATCTACTGGCTCATAGGTTGTATCAAAATCTCTGGCTACAATGAGGTAATACTCTTTTTTTGGAAGTTTCAAGGAAGTTTGTAAGCATTGTCATGGTGTCAGAGGGCTTGTGGGGGCTATTAAACCTGTTGTTTATGTTGATTAATCTGACATGGGTATCCCCTTTAAGCGATATCAAATCAATACCAAGGATCTTCTGTGAGCCTATATTTAGGCACTTGATTTTGCAAGCCAGTGTGTTCTTGACACAAATCAGCAACCCACCCGCAGGTCTGCCAGATGTTAACTGTCTGGCTTCTAAACTAAATGAGATAAAACCCACCCTATGAATCTATTCTGTTGCCCATGTTTCTTGGAACAGACATATATGGCAGCTGTCCACTAGTTTACCAGAATCCGGGTCATTGAGTTTAGACCATATCCCAAGATATAATATTCAACTGTGAATCATCGGTAGGGCTTCCCTGCAGTGGGTGTCCTATTGGGGGGCTTTCTCTTATTGAGCCTTTGGTGGGAGCATGGTAGTTAAGTGTGCCTCCAGGGCACGGTTCACTATTTCATTGGGGGTGCTGTTAGTAATGTCCCCCGCCCGATGGCTGGCCTGAGTCATGCCCTGGGCTGCTGTCAAAAAAGAATTACTAGACTTTAGTCAGTCTGGCTTATCCAGCTCTGTGAGTACTTGGTATCTATTGAAAGTTACAAGTGAGAATTGCTCCTTTCTCTTCTGCAGATTCTGTAGTAATCGGGCATTTGGTGAGGTGACTGGGCCACAGGGTTTGAGATGTCTGTGGAAGAATCTCAGCGGCATTATGCCTATCCCATGGTCAGAACCCCATCTAATTGGTTTCCTTGCGCTCCTGAGTAATCTCCCTGCAAGATCTAAGTTTCGGCAATTTACCACTATACAGTCTTAATAGGTAGTCTTACGTAGGGTACCAAATCAACTCACTCTTCTGACAAACAGAATGTCATGTTAGCTGGAGTTTTTGTAATCTGTGTTTTGGGATAACCAATGGCATACCTTGTTTTTCAGTTGACCTGCGGTTTCTTTTAAAATTCCCTGGAGGAGGGGGACATTAGTTATAATCACAACATATGGACAACATTCTGGTGGGAGATCTAGGTTAACCTCATTTAGTAAATCATGTGTGTCTGCAGCATCATTTCAAGGAAAAAGATGCTGCCTAAGGGGTTCAATACCATTTACATTATGTATAAAACTCTGAGTGTTAGACCTAAATCTACCACCAGTACACTCACCCCCAGTTATATGACTGTTTTGCTTCAATGCTCTGTCTTTAGACTGGTCTTTCCCCAGAACATGCCCAATGTTTTGCAAGGTAACCACAGGAGAGAGTTGTAGGGTTTTGTTACAGTGATTTCCCACCCTACCATAGTGACTTGCAAGATCATGTGACTCCCCGAGGCAGGGCAATCTGAGATTGTCTGTCTGTCCTTTCCTGCCCCAGCAAAAAGACAGGTAACAGACTTAAACATTATTTCCACATTAGCCTCAAGCTTATAAAATCTGTTCAATATTGGATAAAGGTTTTTTGTTAACAAATTATCAAAGCGGTTTAATAAAGTCTCCATATCTTGAAGAGGTGGGGCTGTGAAGACTGCTGAGGCAGAGTGGAGTTTTTGCACAGTTGCCGGTATGGATTGAGTACCATTAGTCCCATGTGGTAATTCCCGTAGCTTTTTTTTAGGCTTTGCTCCTACTGAGGGCTCCGGGTGTTTTAGCTTTTTCTTCCTTCTGACAGAAGGGCTGGATGGCAGAGAGGCTTCATGAGGGGGAAGGGACTTCACAGTGGATGATGATTCGGCTGGTGTTTGTATACTAACAGAATGTCCAGGTTCAATGACCACAGGCACCCCACTGTGTACTAAATCCACATTCAGAGCAGTAAGCGAACCACCCCAGAGGGTAACCGCCAATCAACTACTGACATTCCTTGTCTATGGCTCTAGCAGCCCTTGTCAAAAAACAGTCAAATGTAGAATTTTGGAGGCTCTTGGGTGTCTCCGCCTTATCTCCCAGTTGCTTCCCTTTCACTATCTTGTTTAAAAAAGTCACGGCCACACAGATCTTCTTGGGGCTGAATCACATCACCAGACAACACAATACAGGGACGAAAGAACCAAGAGTTTAGGCCCAGCCCAACCTCCTTCGGGCTCTGACGGGCGCAGACAGGCTTGCCCTTGGCCCGGGCTTCGCCAGGGCACGCCCGCGCAGGTCCCGTGCTGCGGGAGCCCAAGCTGATTTTATGCTCCTCTGGGCGCGGATACACCACTTTGGTGCGTCCTGGAATGAGCTCTGATGGGGATGTAGTGCCCGGCATGTGGCAATGTGGCAATGAAGGGTCACAATTACTACTGGTAGGTTTGCACTTAGCGTGGAGCACTAGGCATAAAACATCATCAGCAGTGCATCATAGTAAACATTTGCAGCTGTGCACACATCATAGAAATTACTGAACATAACCAGCAGTACACCATTGTACAAGATTTATAAGATGTGCACAGTAAAAATGCATCCCCACTGGGAATATCCCTTCTTTAGGCAACATTACATCAGGGCATGAGACATACGAAACCTAGGAAATTACCAGAGGTCAATAAAACACAAAGGGGCAGTGCAGCTGCACTCTTACTACAGGTCATGTAGTAATTTAGGGACAGAGCTGACAATGAGGCTAGCGCCGGTCCCGTTTGTCAACTGTCAACGAACTACTCTGCGCCTCCATAAAACGGGCCAGCTCCAAAGGGTAGGTTGCAATAACACACAAATCAACTTCTTGAGGTAGCCCAGGCTACGTGAACATCTGTGCAATTAGATCGTGGGCTTCCCTTCAGGAAATGCCTCAACAAGATAGGTATAAGAAAGGCAGAGGTGCGGACCATCTCCCTCAGCAGGGTGACCTCACAAGGCCCCTCGCATCTGCCAGATTGGCCCGGTAGGTCAGGCCAGCTGCCCCCTACCATGCGGGGCTGCCCCTATTCCTGGCGAATGGAGTCATACTGTGTCAACTCCTCGCATGGCCTCCCGTCTGAGGCTGGGCTGATCAGCGCTCCTTTCTCTGGCCTGGGCGCAGGAGGGGCTCACTTCGGCCCACGGCAATGCTCCCGGGGAGGTGCCAGGCAGAGCTGGGGAGCTCGTTTCTCCCACGCCTCTCCCAGCAGACTCCTGCTGCTCACGGCTTCCCCTCCTTGCATGCCGCTGGCTCCAGCAGGTTGCTGGGCACCTCTTGGCTTTTCTGCAGCGCTCTGCTCCTGATGATCAGCCGCGCTTCGTGCCTTCTCCTCAGTCGGTTGGGGGCTCAACCCACAACTCGGCCCCAGCGCAAAACACCGCGGGGAGTGCAACGTAGCCTCCCCAGTGATGAAAGAGACACAGAGCTCCCAACAAGCTTGCAGAGATCCTATGTTAGTACAGCACCTGAACGTGAGGGACCCAGCAGTTCCAGCATGGGTCAAGGACTTCCCATGAAGCCAAATGCACTGGGGTGTCCCCAAACAATAGGGTGCTCTCCACACTATTTTCTTTCAAAGACAAGGGGCATAGCATCACTCCTGTCACTCTGGGCTCCTTTTTGAGCAAGGGGGGGCATTAATTTCTAAGAGAACAGGTAGCAAGCCAGCACACAGGGTCCTGGGGCAGTTATGCAGCCCCTCCAGCAATTCAGCCCACCAAATGAAGTCCCTGTGGCAGCTTCTGCTTCCAGTCCTTCCCTGCTCCTCATTTCCATTCCAAGCAGTTCAAAAGACATGGGGTCACATCTCCAATACTTACTGTTCACAAAGTCTTTCTTCTGCCCTGGTACAGGGCCTTGGCCCCAGTCCAAACCAGTTCTGGGGGGCATGTAAAATTATCCTTACAGTGTACAACACTCTCTAGTGTAGGTATAAGCCCTGGCCCCCTCAAATACCACAGGGGCGGAACCATCATTGTGGAAGGCAGGCACAGCCCTATTCAGGTGGAGGTGCTACTCCTCCCACCACTCCTAATGCAGACCAGGCCTCTTCAGCCTAGCTCTGATTCATCCAGACTTTATGGACCCACTGCACATCCCAGCCCCTGTCACTCCAAAGCCAGACAGTCAATACACAACAGGCAGGCACAGACACATAGCAACCCAGAAATGCCCACTTCTAAAATTGGCATTTCTAAAATAGTGATAATAAATCCGCAAACACCAATAGGAAGCATTTAACACCACCGTTCCAAACATACCAAACTTGATCACGCTAGTCCTCTCATGTCAGGAATTAGCACTGATGCACATATCAGAGACTCCCTAATTCATCCCTATATGAGGGCAGCCTCACAGCAGTGAGAAACCAAAGAGGCTGTTTGTTACTACCAGCACATGCCACACAGTTAAGGCACATGTCCTACCTTTTACCTACACCACACCCTGCTCATAGGGCTTGTTAGGGCCTACCATAGGGGTGACTGATATATAGTAAATGGGGACTCACTGACGTGGCAACTACTTTATGTGCCACGTCGCAGCAGTAAACTGTGCACACAAGCCCTTTAGTGGCAGAGGCCTGAGACAGGTTTGAAAGGCTACTTTGGTGGGTGGTGCAAAAAGCGCTGCAAGAGCACACGTAGCATTTGATTTACTGGCCCTGGGTATATGGGATACCACTGTACAAGGGGCTGATGGATCAATTAAATATTCCAAACAGGTGTAGGCCACTCTTGCCAAGTTTACCATAGAGAGCACATGCACTTTAGCAATGAACAGCAGTGATAACGTGCCCAGAGTCATAAAACCACCAACAACAGGTCAAAAAATATTTCAGGAGGAAGGCAAAAACTTCTGGGATGTCCCTGCAAAAAAAGGCCAAGTCAAACAGTAAACATTATCGTTGGCAAAAACATTGTGTAAAAATGTTGTTTACCACATTATTGTGCTCCTATAATTATAATGGTAAGCACAAAAATATGAGGGAAAAAATATCAGTGACACTCATATCGTCCAAAAATTTACAAATGTATTGATTTTTTAAAATATAAATAGAAGTTAAAGTAGCAAATGATGAATATTTTAAAATATAATGCAAATTAAATATATACACTAATATTTAATGTAAAAAAACGAATGCTCAGCAGATAGGGGCGCAATCAGGAGGCAAAAATGAGTCTTAGGTAATAACGAGCACCTCACCAACAGTGCTCCCCTGACACGTTTTGGATGTGATTCTTAATCATAGGCTTGCCTCAAGTTGCATGGCCACCGGCACATTTATTTATATTCTTGCCCTCCAATGGGCTCCTCACATGAGAATCCCAGTGTCTGCTGGGCAAATCAGCCCCCAAATGAGCAAAAAGTGTTCATAATGCCTGCCATTGCTGACTTATCTCCCCACAATAGACATGTGACGTAATTTCAAAGTCCGTGGCCCCTTACGCATCCAAGGGTGGTGCAGCCCCTCGTGCCCGGAGCCGGCGCATATAACATAAAAAAAGACTGCTCTGTAGATAGGGGCTCACTCAGGAGGCCAAAATTAGTCTCAAGCAATTACGAGCACCTCACCAACAGTGCTCGCCTGAGACGTTTCGGACTTTGGAGGGCAAGTTTTTAAATAAATGTGCCGTGGCCATGCAACGTGAGTCAAGCCTATGATTAAGGATCACATCCGAAATGTGTCAGGCGAGCACTGTTGGTGAGGTTTGCAGTATATGTTCTCAAATGTCTTTGTAATAAATTTGACATCCGAAGCACCGTACACAAAACCAAAAAGGGGTGTTAAGGCATATCTGTGCAATCCGAAATGATGATAAGCAATACTCAATTGCACTAGATTTTAAAGCTTACCACAACCAAAATGGTAATCTGTTAAAATTCTGTGTTCTAGACAAAGTACCAATTCGGGAGCGAGGGGTAACAGAACTTTAGAAGTAAGAAGATTTGAATATAACATGATTATTAGGTACAATACTCTTCATCTCATAGGCTAATACCTGGATGAAGAATTAGCAGTCCATCTGGGATAACAGAATCTGCCAGTATAAGTTATCAAAAAGAATCAGGCGTATCTTCAAATGACTGATATTAGGTGTATGTTTTTAATAGTAATATGTTTTCGTGTATTTGATTTTAATCACTGTGTTTTTATGTCTGTTTCTTTACAGAAGAGGTGATAAGCAAAACACACGAGAGCCAATATTTATGGATACTGTAGCACAGTAGGAATGTTATTTTGTTTTATTGCAATTAAGTGGATGTGAGAATCAAATCTGATGTAACTAACCAGAGCAAAATGGTGGCATAAGGTTTAAGACACATGGTATAGAGTGAAAATGGATGAACATGCAGAAGCATGCTCACTAGAGCTAAATCTTATGGGGTTTGCATTATGAGAAAGTGTTTTATGGGGTGAAAAATGCAACAGTATTCAAATGTGATTAATTACCCACTGGGTATAAACAATGATTTTCATCACTAGGACTTTGAAGATCGGTCTTATTTACACACGAAAATAACAATATGTCCCCCAATGATATTAGGTCCAGTTGAAAATAGATATAAACTTTAGCGACCCCCCCACCCAAATAATCCATTGATTTTAGATGCTTGACTTGGTAGTTTGTAGGCCCACTAGGGCAAAATTGGATAGCTGGTGTAATAGGAAAGGTGATTGCAACGATTTAAATGAAAAATTATTTTTTTGTTGTATTACCCACATTGAGCCAAATTGCATATAACTGTTTCATCAAAATAAATCAATTTTGTATTTCTTGTTAGTGTTTTAGTTCCAAAAATATTGAATTGGAAACTGACAAAAGATTTCTTTTATGTCTACTGCGAGCACATGGTGGGTTCTTTAAAAAAGAAACAGAAGTAACTTGTAACTTTACCCATGACCAAAGAGTGGAAAACTCTGAAACATGTTGGGACGTTGTTGATGGTGTTGTGTAAATAAAAAAGCTGTTTTATTGGAGCCGCAGCACTGTGATTTTTTGTGACTGGCGTTATTGGGATCCAGTTGAAACGTACAGGATTTTGTGGATATATACATATATATTTATGGGGGAAAACACAGGAACCGCCCAACTCTCTTTGCTCTCCGCAGTGCGGGTGCAGAAGTTCGTGTAGGCGCCCACACGAAAATATTTTGCAAAACCAAGTCTCCACATGAGAAACAAAGCTGCGCACTCAGGCTCAAACATGCAAATTCTTTTATTCCAGTTCCAGGAGGATGGCTAACACACGCATTCTGGCACCCATGGCCTTCCCCAGTGTTAGTTGCCTTCGCATTTTTTAAACCTTTAAATAACCGGTTACCTCATTTGTCAGCAAGCGATCTTACATTAACACAAACAAAGGACTTCATAATACAGTGTCCTGGCTCGCGTTTACATGGCGGCCATCTTAACCTGCTTAACCGTTTCATTGTCTGGAGGGGCACCCAGGAAGAGGCGGAGGACCATATCAGAGTTCTTAATGACAATCTCAGGATCACAAGCTACATGAGCAAGACTGACATGCCTTTTTTGGATCTCTCTGTGTTTGTGGCAAATAAAAAGATAGGCACAAAACTTAATCGAAAGCCCACTGCAGGTAACACAGTTCTGAATTATAAGAGTCAACACCCTCGTAGCTTGATCCATAGCATCTTCTATGGAGAGTTGTTGCGGCTTAAAAGAAACTGCCCACTCTCTACTGACTACACATAAGCTGCTAGTGAGTCTTTGGGGAGATTCAGACAGAGGGGATATCATAGCCGTCTGCTACATGAGACAGCACTGAGGGTACAAAAAACGGAAAGGCAGACACTCTTGGGATATAAAGGGACAGAAGAAACCCAAGAGAGTGAGAATGCAGAAAAAGTGAGATTGATCTTGGTGAGTCAGGCACAATCAGAAGGTTGGTTGAAAGAAATTGGAAAGTGCTGCAGACAGATAATGTAATCGTAAATTTGCTACCAAGCAGACCTGACATTACATATCGGAAGAGTAAATCTTTAAAAGATCTGCTAGTACACAGCCATTTCATAGAAACTGTACACAAGACAACAGTGGCAGGATTTTATCCATGTGCCTCCTGCAAGGCTTGCAAAAGCAGTGTTAAAGTGAAAGAGTATCCAATCCCAGGTAGAAAGGGGAAACGTAGTATTGACAAAGTGATGAATTGCAACACGCATTTTGTTGTTTATCGTTTGGTGTGCCTGTGTGGTCTCCAGTATGTTGGAAGCTTCATCCATCCAGCCAAGAAACGGGTGCTGGAGCACACAAAGGGCAATCACCAATTGTGATAGTGCCTATCCAGTGGCAAGACACTTTGCGGAAATGCATGAATCACATAGTGTTAGGTTACGATATTTCTGCATGGATCATGTCCCAGTTACTGAAAGGGGATGAGACAGGGTGAAGCTGTTGCGTCAGCTAGAAGCAAGATATATTATTGAGCTGCAAACACGCACACCGGGGGTATAAACAGTGACGAGGAATTATGGTCCTTTATTGGTTAAATATGTTCACAGATGAGATATGTGAGCATGAGTTCCGAAAACTGCAATCAGTATTACATGAGGGACAGGATCCTCTCACCCCATGCATGTGAACGCATTTTCCTCCACTGTGAACCGTATGATACCTTTTATATTTCTTAGTCACACAGTTTTTGTACATAGACTTTTTCACCTTCTTTCGTTGATATTACTATCATTTAGTAGTGATTTTGATATCCCTAATAGATCCAATGTCTAATGGGATAAGGAGAACGTTTAAGCCCATAGGCTGTCTTGTAAAAAAATGCAAAATAATGATCATTCAGTGATCAGGTTTGAAATCTTTACCCCATTTGAGGGCTTAATTTTGAAACAGTGATCCTCGGTTTGCATTAATAAATTTATCAAATGTGGAAAGTAATACTTTGATCATATGTATATAATGGATCATCTAATGAAGGTTTTAGAATATTTTGAAACAAAATTCTGTCATTAATAATAATTTTTTGCCATGTATTAATAATCAAATTGACCTGACTGTCAGAAGGCTCACACCAGGTCCATCGAATCCGACGATGCTCCCAATGCCCAACTCCCTCAGAAGCTGCCTAGAAGTAAATTCAGGCCACTACTGAAGTGGAGGGGAAAGGCGAAGTGGATAAAAAGAGAGAGACAGCCTTGAAACAACACTGGTCTCTGGTCTTCGGTGTCAGCCAGCTATGCGGTCGCTCTGCACCTGCATAAATGACAAACTTAATTTCTACACCACAACGTTCTGTTAATATACCTTATATCATCTAAGGGTTCTATAATTACCTGTGAGACCTGGATATAAGCTTCTCTCCCATGAATGTATTTACATCTGCTAAACTCTGTCATTGATGTGACTCTGCTCTTGTAAATGCATATTAACAGTTACCCTTTCATGTCCTCAACTAACCATAAATAATATTCAAACAAGTTCTGTGAAGCTCTATCACGAAGACACTAAAGAAAGAATGGGCCTTGCAAAAGTCTCCGTTATTTACATTGTCAGGAAACGACCTCTTCTGCCAAAGACTATAATTTCCAAGAAGTACCTGCAGATGGCGCACAGCTCTCAAACATACAGACTATTAGTTCGTTGTTCTCCACAATTCGAAGTTCAGGACTCTCTGTAGCTCCCTTGTAGCGCATGCGATATTGCTGAAGATTTATTTCAGATGTGCTGTGAAACTATAACTTAAATAGCTCTCAAACATGAACCATAACAGGAACACCACGGACTTCACAGAAGACGCACTCGTCCCGGTGCGCGGCCAGTTGAAATGCGTAGGTAAACGGTTCTTCACAGCTTTTAGTCATTAACTATCGCGCGACCACAGGCACTAGACTGCAGCCGCAGAACAAAGTTCACTGGAAGTTTGGCAGCCATGCTGTTGGAAGTCTCTAAGTGTTCGCATGCACTGCCTGAGCTTTGACACTATGAATGTTTTTTCCCAGCGAGAAAAGGTCTTTACCTTTGGATGTTTATGGCGCTTCTCTGATGCCCTGTGATTAAGACCGGTAACAACACCCATGGTCCTGACAGTACCTCCCTCCAAAAGGGTCCCTCCCAATTTTGGTTTTGTAGGATACGTTTTATGAAAGAGTTTTACAAGTCTAGGAGCATGAACATTACTGGAGGGCTCCCAAGACCTCTCTTCCGGACCAAACCCCTTCCATTCCACCAGATAGTACAGTTTATTTTTGGAAATCTTTGAATTTAAAATCCTACTGACCTCGAATTCCTCATCCGAATCAATTTTAATGGTGACTGGTTTACCTTTAAGCCGAACCCTTGGGGGATTTTTTTTTTTTAAAAATGTGAAAAGCAGGGTGAATTTTTAATCTACTGGGAAGTTGCAATTTAACCACTACTGGATTTATTTTCTTTTGCACCTTAAATGGACCTATGAATCTAGGCTGAAACCTCCGGTTACCTTTCAGTTTTAGATGTCTGGTAGACAACCATGCCTGATCACCCACCTCAAAACTGACTCCCACTCTTTTCTTTTTATCTGCCTGCTGCTTGTAGGATATCTTTGCCTTAGTAAGGTTGGTTTGTGCTTGCTGGTAAGATCTTTTTATTCCTGCTAACCACTCCACCACTGTTGGGCTCTCCTCCGTTATTCTACCTATCATTAAAGTGGTATGACGACCATAGTTCAAGTAAAACGGGGTAAACCCCGTGGAGGTGTGTATAGTGTTGTTATATGCAAACTCAGCCGACCACAACAGGTCAGACCAGTTTCCCTCTTGTTCCAGCAAATACAATCTCAAGTATTGCTCCAGTTCCTGATTCACTCGCTCAGTCTGCCCATCTGTCTCTGGATGGAAACTGGTGGAGAATCAAGTGTCAATACCTAAACTGTGCATATAATTTTTCCAGAACTTGGATACAAACTGAGCCCCTCTATCTGAGACAATGATTTGTGGGATGCCATGAATTCGAACCACATGCTATTTAAACAGTTTTACTAACTGCGGCCCGGTGGGAATTTTTTCTAATGGCACAAAATGGCCCATTTTCGAGAATGTGTCTACCAGTACTAAAATGGCGGTGTACCTCTGACTGCGTGAAAGATCTACTATCAAATCTAGAGATACTGTATGCCAGGGACCTGGGGCGTTAGGGAGTGGTTGCAATAATCCCTGCAGGGACAGTCTAGATGGTTTGCCCTTAATGCATAATTCACAGGTTGCGACATACTGCCCTACCTGAGCTGCCATACCTGGCCACCAAAAATATCTCTGTAACAACCGCAAGGTCTTTTTAGTGCCCTTGTGACCCGCCATTTGATTGTCATGACAGCCTTTTAATGCCTTCTCTTGAAGCTCACTTGTGGGTAAATAAAGGGCTTCATCATAGTAGGGTAAAGAGTTTCTGATTGATTTTCTATTATCATCTGTCGTCCAATTCTCCAGATCCTGAAGGGAGCACTGTTTCCGAATTTCTTTAGCAAAGTCTTCCAGATGAATTGCCCCTACAATATTCTCCAGGGGAATAATTGGTTCATCTACTGGGACTCTCTTGTCCTCAGAAATGTTCATTCAGAATAACGCGTCAGCTTTCCCATTCTTCACACCTGGTTTGTACGTTATGACGAAGTCAAATTCTGATAAATACAAGGACCACCACAATTGACGAGGGGTAAGGGTTTTAGCAGACTTCAAAAATTGCAAGTTCCGGTGATCAGTGTACACCGCCACCTTGTGTTTTGCTCCCAACAAGTAATGTCGCCAGTCTTGGAAAGCTTCCTTCACTGCTAACAATTCCTTATCTGCGATGGTGTAGTTAAACTCTGTCTCGGATAGTTTCCTTGAGTGAAAAGCCACAGGATGAAGCTGTCCTGTCAACTTGTCCCTTTGAGACAGAATTCCTCCGGTTGCGAAGTCTGAAGCATCAGTTTCAACAAAAAATTCTTGTTCAGGATCCGGGTACATCAAAATTGGTACGGTGACAAACGCCCTTTTTAGGAACTGAAAAGCCTCCTCCGCCTCTGTTGACCAATGAAAAACTTTCCCTTTCTTTAAAAGTTGTGTGATGAGCTGAACTTTAGCAGAAAAGTCAGGAATGAACCTCCTGTAAAAATTGGCGAATCCAATAAAACTTTGAATCTCTTTAATGTTACTGGGAGATGACCAATCCTGAATGGCTTGTACCTTTGAAGGATCCATTCCCACCCCCTCAGCCGACAAAATTAATCCCAAAAATTCCACTTGCTTCACATGAAATGAACACTTTTCCAATTTTACGTACAAGTGGTTCTCCAATAATTTCTGCAAAATGGCTCGCACATGTGTAATGTGGTTCTCAATACAATCCGAAAAGATTAATATATCATCTATATAGATGACTGCCACTCGGTCCAAAAGTTCTCTTAACACATCGTTCACGAAGTGTTGAAATGCCGCGGGAGCATTGCTCAACCCAAAAGGCATCACCTGATACTCATAAAGACCATATTTAGTGCGAAAAGCAGTTTTCCATTCGTCGCCCTCTGCAACTCTCACCAGATGATACGCTCCACGAAGGTCCAGCTTTGTATACACCTTGGCGCCTTTAACTTGATCCGATAGCTGTGAGATGAGGGGTAATGGATATCTATTCTTGATGGTTACTAGGTTCAGAGCTCTGTAGTCGATACAGGTTCGCAATGAGCCGTCCTTCTTCGGCCGAAAAAACAGAGGCGAAGAAACGGGCGATTGTGAAGGTCGTATGAAACCTATTTTTAAATAGTCATCCAAATATTTTTTGAGGTACTGATTTTCAGCTTCTGTGAGACCATAAATCCGACTGCACGGCAACTTAGCGCCAGGTTCTAATTCGATCTTGCAGTCATACTCCCGATGGGGTGGAAGTTTCTCAGCATTGCCCTTATCAAAAACACTTGCCAAGTCTTGGTATTCCAAGGGAATTTCTTTCGACTCCAATACACACACTTGGTTAGTGAGTTGAGCCAATTCCAGAGCTCGCAAGTTCAAGGTTTTCTGGCCACGAGTCAAATAACAATTCCTGCGACAATGTTCTGAGGTCATCTCCACCGATCTCTTCTCCCAAGCAATTTTCGGATTATGCTCAGTGAGCCATGGCAAACCCAATATCAATTGAAACTGCGGTGCATCTAGTAAGTTAAATCGAAGAAACTCTCGGTGACCTTGAAGACCCACCAACTCCAATGTTTCAATTTCTTCAGTGATCAGCCCGGAAGTAAGGTTAGTACCATCGATGGCTTTGACGATCTCGCAATGTTTTTTTTTATTGCTTGTATGCCCATTTCCTTAGCATAGGTCAGGGCAAAAAAATTTCCAGTGGCCCCAGAGTCAATCATGACTGATACTCCTTTAACTTCCCTGGTTCCAAATCTCATGACAAAGGCTACTGTCAGATGTGGCGCTGCTGATTGAAGAGTGTTGATTAACTGCTGCATAACCGGAGTTCAATTCTCTTCTTTTCCACCAGAGCAACTCCCTCTACTGGTGGGATTTGGCTTTTAAACCTGCACTGATCTTGGGCTTTTTCGGGCAGTCTTTTACAAAATGTCCCGAGACACCACAGTAAAGACACAAATTGTTTGCTCGTCTTTTCTCCTTTTCCTCTTTGGACAGTGGTCCTCTGATAGACCCAATTTGCATGGGTTCCTCACCCGACCCATTGTCAGTTCTCGAAGATTCACCTTTAGCCCGATCTAACCGTGGAAAATATGTCCGAAAATCTTTCTTCTTTTCAGACTTCCTTTCAGAAAGTCTATGTTCAAGCTGTAACACAAGATCAATTAATTCCGATATTTCACGGGGTCTTTTGGGAATCTGCGCCAGAGCATCTTTCAGCTCATCCTTCAGTCCTCGGTAAAAGATAGCTGAGCGTTTGTTTTCTGACCACTCTGTTTCTACAATTAGTTTGTTGAACTGGGCAATGTACGCTATTAAATCCCGATTTCCCTGTTTCAAATCCAACAGTTCATTATCTGTGGCTTGTTCTGCAGTTCTCCGATCAAAAATCCGTAAGAATTATTTTTTAAACACATCAAAGTTGTACAAGGCTGGATCGTCACGAGAAATCAAGGGCATAGACCAAGCGGCCGCGTCCCCACTCATATAGGACAGCATGAACGCAACCTTCACCCTATCATCCTTAAATACCACAGGTCTGCACAAAAAATGCAATGAGCACTGCGTAAGGAATATCTGCGCTTTATGGGGATCCCCCCCGAACCTCTCTGGGTTAGCCAATGGAACCACTGGAGCAACTGAGTGGATGACTTGAGTTGCTACCTCTGAAGCGGAGCTCCAACTAGATTCCGAAGAACCTCCTGCCAAAATCTCCTCCATTTTAGTTCTAATTATGTGATTCTCTTGTTGGGACCTTTTTATCTCCTCTCTCAGAGCCCTATTATCCTCGGCGGACTGGGTTAACTGACTTTGCAGTCCATCCAAAATACCTGCCAGAGTTTTAAGATCTAAGCCTTCCGCCATCGCGGCTCAGATGGAAATTAAGTGGCACTTCAATCTGTCAGAAGGCTCACACCAGGTCCATCGAAGCCGACGATGCTCCCAATGCCCAACCCCCTCAGAAGCTGCCTAGAAGTAAATTCAGGCCATTACTGAAGCGGAGGGGAAAGGGGAAGTGGATAAAGAGAGAGAGACAGCCTTGAAAAAACACTAGTCTCTGGTCTTCGGTGTCAGCCAGCTATGCGGTCGCTCTGCACCTGCATAAATGACAAACTTAATTTCTACACCACAACGTTCTGTTAATATACCTTATATCATCTAAAGGTTCTATAATTACCTGTGAGACCTGGCTATAAGCTTCTCTCCCATGAATGTATTTACATCTGCTAAACTCTGTCATTGATGTGACTCTTCTCCTTTAAATGCATATTAACAACTACCCTTTCATATCATGTAGGTTATACTTCCCAACCCTGCCCTAGGCTTTAGGGCTCACCTATAATGACTAAGGGTGGGCGTCCGAATCGGCTACGCCCACGGAGTAGGCGTAGTGTTGCCTTCTACGCATTTTGCGTAGACAGCGTAGCCGGCAACACTACGCCCACTCCGTGAGCGTAGCCGAGTCGGCCGCCACCCGCCTCCCTCCCGCCCTCCACTAGATACTTTATTTAAGCATTTGCACGGATAAAAACAACTTAAAAGCACTTACCTTGTCCGGGGCTCGTCCGGGTCTTCATCTTTGAATAGCGTCCTTTGCCTGGATACCAATGCGCATGCGCGGGCGGCCACGCATGCGCATTTCTCGGGAGAAATGCGCATGCGCGGCCGCCCGCGCATGCGCATTGGTATCCAGGCAAAGGACGCTATTCAAAGATGAAGACCCGGACGAGCCCCGGACAAGGTAAGTGCTTTTAAGTTGTTTTAATCCGTGTAAATGCTTAAATAAAGTATGTAGGGGAGAGCGGGAGGGAGGTGCGTAGTGGGGCTATGCGGAGTGCGGGAGTGGGCGTAGCTTCTCGCCCTCTCCGCGTAGCTCCGCGGAGCCCCACTACGCCCCACTACGCCCAGGGTTAATAATGACTTAACAGTTGAAGGAAAATAAAACCTTAATGTAGAAAATGTCCAGTTGATTTCATCCTCAACTAACCATAAATAATATTCAAACAAGTTCTGTGAAGCTCTATCACGAAGACACTAAAGAAAGAATGTGCCTTTGCAAAAGTCTCCGTTATGTACATTGTCAGGAAACGACCTCTTCTGCCAAAGACTATAATTTCCAAGAAGTACCTGCAGATGGCGCACGGCTCTCTAACATACAGACTATTAGTTCGTTGTTCTCCACAATTCGAAGTTCAGGACTCTCTGTACCTCCCTCGTAGCGCATGCGATATTGCTGAAGATTTATTTCAGATGTGCTGTGAAACTATAACTTAAATAGCTCTCAAACATGAACCATAACAGGAACACCACGGACTTCACAGAAGACGCACTCGTCCCGGTGCGCGGTCAGTTGAAGTGCGTAGGTAAACGGTTCTTCACAGCTTTTAGTCATTAACCACAGGCACTATACTGCAGCCACAGAACGAAGTTCACTGGAATTTTGGCAGCCATGCTGTTGGAAGTCTCTAAGTGTTCACATGCACTGCCTGAGCATCAGCTTTGACACTATGAATGTTTTTCCCAGCGAGAAAAGGTCTTTACCTTTGGATGTTTATGGCGCTTCTCTGATGCCCTGTGATTAAGACCGGTAACAATACCCATGGTCCTGACACTAACTGTGAAATAAAGAAACATGTTCTTGGCAGTAACAATGCATATTTCAAGCAGGTTAAGATGGCAGCCATGTAACCTCGAGCCAGGACCCTGTATTATGAAGTCCTTTGTTTGTGTCAATGTAAGATCACTTGCTGACAAATGAGCTAACCAGTTATTTAAACGTTTAAAAAATGTAAAGTCAACTAACACTGACAAAGGCCAGCGTGCCGGAACGCGTGTGTTAGCCATCCTCTTGGAACTGCAATGAGAGAAATTGCATGATTGAGCCTGAGTGCGCAGATTTGTTTCTCATGTGGAGACTTGGTTTTGTATAATATATATTACCTACTGGCGGTCACCAGTAGGTAGTTATACTTAGAACCTACTTTCCATAGAAAAAGCATTTTTGGATTTGCTAATAACTTTAGTGTCATTTGATGAATCTTTCTGAAATTCTCCAAAACAAAAGTGTATCCAGGTCAGTGCCTATACTGAAAGTTTGGGGGTGATTCATCAAGTAGGGGCTGAGAAAAAAGGCGTGTCCCAAATCACGTTTTCTCCATGTTAATTTCATCAGGAAATTTTGCCACGAGCTACTGCCCGAACTGCTGAGCGGAATTACCCCAAATTTGACAGAAAGGTAGAGCTTGGTTCAGAATGCAATTTTGTTTTTAAATGTTGTAAATCCATTCAGCAGTTTTTGAGAAATTCAAAAAATAAGAGTGAAAAAATGATTTTCCCATAGGAAATTTGTGCAAGGCTACCGCGGAAACTACTGAATGGTATTACCCCTAATTTGGCAGAAAGGTAGTGCTTGGATCAGAAAGCGACCTATTTTTTAAATGGTGTAAATCCATTTAGTAGTTGCTTAGAAATTAGAAAAATTAAAGTTATGATATCTGGGCGAAGCCTAAGTCGCGTGCGCGAACTTTAATGTGACGGGATGCCAACACTCCAAACCAGGAAGTGTTGGCAGCCATCTTGTGACTTGCTAGCAGCGAGTCACCCGAAAACAGAGAAACAAAGATATAAAACAAGAGAAGGGGGCAAGGATAGAAACACCCTGACCCAATAGGCCTGCTTAGGGGGTCGTAGAAGGACGCCCAGGGCCCATAAAATTATTAAAAAAAGAATAAAAAATCGGAGCAATTCGCGCTGGAGTCGCAGGCACCTGCGTTTTATTTTAAGGAGGCCCTTGGGTGGGCTACGTTCCAGGGGCATTTCTTAAAAAATAATAGCAGCGGCTCGCTGGACCTGCAGGGGCCTGCTGTGGTCCCCGCAGCCCCGGGGCTTCACTCATGTTGGGAGGGAGGTTGTGCGGCCCCCCTCCTGGAGCCCTCCATGTGCATATAACTTTGGCGTTGTTTGACGTATCTTTCCGAAATTATCCAAAAAGTTTCTATTTTTTGATCAGCTCCTATATTGAAAGTTTGGGGGTGATTGGTCAAAGGGGGGCTGAGAAAATATGGGGGTCCCAAAACATGTTTTTACAATGCATTTTCAATAGGAAACTTTAGACAAGGCTACAGGTCAAACTGCTGAATGGAATTACAGCAAATTTGAAAGGGAAAAAGGTCTTGGTTCAGCAAGTATGCTTTTGTTTAAATGGTGTAAATCCGTTCAGTAGTTTTTAAGAAAAATCAAATTTGACAGATATCGATACTTGGGAATTGTGATATGTGATTGGCTGAGGGGTTACAATCACGAGCTTATGGTTGATTGGCTGTGAATGGTTGAAACTAGGAAGTGTTGCTATCCATTTTGTGATTCAGTCTGTGAGCTGGCATCTCTCCCTCGTCAAGCCATCGGGTCCATAGTTCTATCTCTGTTAGGCAACACTCAAAATATACGGCTGCTCTGTCTGTGCGAGATACCCCTTTCACGGTCCCTCTTCCCACATCACCGGCTCGCGGCTTGCTCCCACGTCACAGGAAACCAGGACCTTGGTATGTTGTGGTGTACCAAAAACATGCCTCAGTTCACAGAAACCCCTATTCGGCTAGCTATAGTATGTCATTTGTTTTCCGTACTACAGCGGAGCTACCAATGATTAAATATCCTAGAACAATGCGACTCAGGTCCTCTCAAAATTCATGGGAACAAGACACTCTTTCAGTTAGACACTCATACCTGTTCAGAATGTGAGTAACCAGAGACTTTGTATAGTTTAAAATGTTTATTTCAACTAACAAGCTCTGTAATGTAGTACACGTGCTAAGATGAGCAAAGAAATGCATGTAAACAATACAAACAGCTTAGTTACAATTGCATAAAGTATGAATGGGGAAAGGATATTATAATGTCAATGTCATTGTGATACCACAATTAGTTGTGACACCTTTCTGAAATACTTTTTGGATAAGGTTGACACTATTTTAAAGGAAATAAGAAACACTGTCACTGGCCCTATGGACCCACAATCTACTCAAACTCCGGTCGGAGTCTACATGTCCGAATTCCCCCTGATGGACTCATTAGGTCTCGAAGCATTAATGAGGAAAATAAAATCAAGCTCCCCAGCGGACCCATGTCCCCCAAGCGTGTTTCGCCTAGCTCGCCTTAGTCTGGAGGACTATATCTTGTCCGTGCTGAACAAATCATTAAACACAGGACGGCTACCCATCAGCTTTAAAGAAGCTCGGGTAAAGCCGCTAATTAAGAAAGTGGGGGCAGATCCCAAAGTGTTGAAAAATTACAGGCCGTTCTCCCAGCTGCCATTCCTGTCCAACGTTCTTGAACAACATGTGCTGATATCCCTGGCCTCGTTTCTGGAGTCTAACCATCTTCTCCATGAAATGCAGGCAGGGTTTCGAGCACATCACAGCACCGAGTTGGTAATGCTCTCGGTGCTGGACGATCTTAGGTTGTTGGCTGACAGTAAAAAACCTAGCGCACTGATACTTTTAGATCTGTCAGCGGCGTTTGATACTGTCAGCCATACTCTACTTTTGGACAGGTTGGCCAGTTATGGGTTTCGGGATTCAGCCTATCAATAGCTGGAATCCTTCCTATCCGGGAGAACCCAGAGGGTCCAGTTGGGAGATATGGTATCAGGAGTGGGAAAGCTTACATGCGGGGTTCCCCAGGGCTCTGCTCTATCGCCCCTCCTGTTTAACTTGTACCTACAACCCCTAATAAAAGCCCTGGTTGAGATGGGCTGCCGCGTATACAACTATGCGGATGATACTCAGTTGTTGTTAAGCATGGACGACACTGAACAGGCCCAGGTACAGGCACAGGAGGTACTTAGATTCACTGTTAACTGGATGTCTAGGAACCTCCTGAAGATTAACCCCGAAAAAACCGAGGTGTTAATAATCTCATCTATCTGCTCACCCTGGAGTGACCTGTACTGGCCCCAGGAATTGGGCCCCGCCCCTAAGCCAGCTGACCTGGTAAAAAGCCTTGGTATTAAGATAGACTCTGCCCTTTCAATAGCGAGCCAGATCTCCGCCGTTGTAGGAACTTGTAATGGTCTTATAAGACAATTGCGTAAATTAGTTCCGCTCCTCTCCCAGTCCATGCTTCGTACTGTAGTCTCTGCCACTATACTCTCGCGGCTGGACTATGGAAACGCGCTCTACCTGGGCTTACCAAAGGTATTAACCAACAGACTGCAGGTGGTTTTAAATGATGCGGCAAGACTCATCTATAAACTTCCAAGGAATTCACATGCCTCCCCGCTGCTGCAGAGCCTTCATTGGCTGTCAGTGACGCAAAGGTCTGCCTTCAAAAGTCTCTGCATAGCCCATAAGTCCATCTATGGGCAAGCTCCTGCATATATTAAAGAAAGGCTGGAGATCTACCAGCCAGAAATAAGTCTAAGGTCCTCCGAGGCTCAATTGCTTGTATGTCCTCGGTTTAAATTGGCCACAAAAGGTGGAAGATCTTTTTCGGTCCTGTTGCCTAGGATCTGGAATAAACTGCCTGAGGCTCTTCGTAAAGATGGAAACCGGCTCCACTTTAGGAAAGCCCTAAAGACTATCTTATTTAGAGAAGTGCTGAGCTCAGTATAGCCTCTATCCGGTCCCTGTTGCTGATTAGGCTGTTATGTTTTGCGGTCAAAAGCGCCCTGAGACCTGCCGGTAATTTGGCACTATATAAACTGACATTAACAATAACAATAACAATAAGGCAAATAGCGCTTAACACCCTCCGTATGTTACAAACTATGTTTATTATATTAGTGGAAGACCTCTGGCTGATTCGTTCTCCGTACTACAGCGGAGCTACCAAAGATTAGATATCCTATAGCAATGCATCTGATGTTCTCTCAGAATTCGTGGGAACAAGACAGTCTTTCACTTAGACACTGCTAACTCTGCACAATGTGAGTTACTAGAGACTTTGTATAGTTTCAAATGTTTATTTCAACTAATGATCTCTGTAAAATAGTAGTACACGTGCTAGGGTGAGCAAAGAAATCCATGTAAACAATATAATCAGTTTTCTAAGTGTGTGTCATTTGCATCCTGTGCAATATTAGAAGCACTCCAAATTTCAGAAGTAGAGGTTTGTTCCATGTTATGTCTATATGTGCGTGGGACGGGTCAAAGCTGAATAACCAGCTGTTTCTGCTCTTGAATATGGTACAGTAAGCTGCAACAGCTTCCAAAAGGAAATCATTATTTTCGTCTGCAAAAGTAGACGCCGTCCAATTCAGCAATTCGAAGGAGCAAATGTGCTCATTTATTATTTGTGTTTCCAGCACCATAGCAGGGCAACTTGCGTGGTACTCAATGTAACTCCATTGGAGAAAACCTTGTGCAGCTGTACATACATCACACTGAGCTAGTACACCAAGTGCAGCAGCATATGCCATGAAACTCATACCGGAACATTCACGCTCATGATTCACCAAAGGGTTCATCAGTAAATGAAAATCGAGTTCAGGCGACGCTGTGTTGTGAGGCATAGATCCACCACCCATTGAAAGGGACAGCACATGCATGAGAACACTGCCTGGATGCAAGTATACCAGGGATAGCGGAAAGACAGATTGTAAGCCACGCTGAGAGTGGCCAGCGGCAAGGTACCATAATAGTCAAGTATGCAGTTGCAAAGCAGCTGTAGTAGGGCTGGGTTGTGAACGAGCACAAGTGGAGCAGCCATTTCTGAGCGTGCAAATCAAGAGGAAAACTCCGGCAGCCAAAGCTAGTCTAAGGGGCAACCTGCCGAAAACTCTGAAGAAAATAGAATGAATGAAAGCAGGGATCACACCAAAAATAGTTTGAAAACACGTTACAAGGCCAGATCTCAGAAGCTTAATAAAATACACTAGCCTTGTCGTATGTGAAGCATTGAAAATATAATGAATTAGTTCAGCAAAATGTTGTGGGAGATCAGTGTTTAAAATATTATGAACTTCTGTTGTCCTGTTGGCCACCTGCAGGACAGACGTCTCAAGGTCAGAAGTGAAAGAAAGTTTTTTCTGGGACAATGAGGCTCTTATTAGGCTCAGCTTGCGGAAGTCTGCCTTCAAGGTCAGAATGGAAGGCTAAATCTAGGTATCGAAACTGCCCTGTGAGGGAGGAAACAGTACGTTTTTACAGCAAACTATACGTTGTGACACAGTCATAATGTATGGAATACCTTTGAAGATGCAGCAGCATTTTTCATTATTCCAGAGTAAATAAGTGCCTTTACCCAACATTGTTTAGCGTGTTGTTGATATTGTAGAGGATGATGTATGTGTGTTATATCATGGTCAGAACTAATTGTGGGTCACGGGTATGCTTTTAGAAACCAGTGCATCGGCTCGCAGCTGTGCGCCAGCGAGCGATACAAAAGGGGATGATGGACGGAGCGTTTGAACAAATCAAACACTCACCCCCAGTCAACTGATCTGGGTTTAATCCATCACCATTCTTTAGTTCACTCAGCCACCCCAGTTCAGACATGGCTATATGCAAATCAGTCTGACCCTATGCCTTATGGGAACAGTCCAGCCCGAACTGCCAAGCCATGTCTTCCCTGGACCAGAAACAAGCATGCTGGGACCGGTTTCGGATTCATAATCCTCATCAGCCAGTCTATCTTGAATCCAGTGGCCAAGTGAACAAGGTACTCACGTCTGAGTATACCCTGCCACACTTAGGGCGAACAAAGCGATACAAAAGGGGATGATGGACGGAGCGTTTGAACAAATCAAACACTCACCCCCAGTCAACTGATCTGGGTTTAATCCATCACCATTCTTTAGTTCACTCAGCCACCCCAGTTCAGACATGGCTATATGCAAATCAGTCTGACCCTGTGCCTTATGGGAACAGTCCAGCCCGAACTGCCAAGCCATGTCTTCCCTGGACCGGAAACAAGCATCCTGGGACCGGTTTCGGATTCATAATCCGCATCAGCCAGTCTATCTTGAATCCAGTGGCCAAGTGAACAAGGGACTCACGTCTGAGTATACCCTGCCACACTTAGGGCGAACAAAGCGATACAAAAGGGGATGATGGACGGAGCGTTTGAACAAATCAAACACTCACCCCCAGTCAACTGATCTGGGTTTAATCCATCAACATTCTTTAGTTCACTCAGCCACCCCAGTTCAGACATGGCTATATGCAAATCAGTCTGACCCTGTGCCATATGGGAACAGTCCAGCCCGAACTGCCACTTGGCCACTGGATTCAAGATAGCCTGGCTGATGAGGATTATGAATCCGAAACCTGTCCCAGGATGCTTGTTTCCGGTCCATGGAAGACATGGCTTGGCAGTTCGGGCTGGACTGTTCCCATGAGGCACAGGGTCAGACTGATTTGCATATAGCCATGTCTGAAATGGGGTGGCTGAGTGGGCTAAAGAATGGTGATGGATTAAACCCAGATCAGTTGACTGGGGGTGAGTGTTTGATTTGCTCAAACGCTCCGTCCATCATCCCCTTTTGTATCGCTTTGTTCGCCCTAAGTGTGGCAGGGTATGCTCAGACGTGAGTCCCTTGCTCACTTGGCCACTGGATTCAAGATAGCCTGGCTGATGAGGATTATGAATCCGAAACCGGTCCCAGGATGCTTGTTTCCGGTCCATGGAAGACATGGCTTGGCAGTTCGGGCTGGACTGTTCCCATGAGGCACAGGGTCAGACTGATTTGCATATAGCCATGTCTGAAATGGGGTGGCTGAGTGGGCTAATGAATGGTGATGGATTAAACCCAGATCAGTTGACTGGGGGTGAGTGTTTGATTTGCTCAAACGCTCCGTCCATCATCCCCTTTTGTATCGCTTTGTTCGCCCTAAGTGTGGCAGGGTATGCTCAGACGTGAGTCCCTTGCTCACTTGGCCACTGGATTCAAGATAGCCTGGCTGATGAGGATTATGAATCCGAAACCGGTCCCAGGATGCTTGTTTCCGGTCCATGGAAGACATGGCTTGGCAGTGCGGGCTGGACTGTTCCCATGAGGCACAGGGTCAGACTGATTTGCATATAGCCATGTCTGAAATGGGGTGGCTGAGTGGGCTAAAGAATGGTGATGGATTAAACCCAGATCAGTTGACTGGGGGTGAGTGTTTGATTTGCTCAAACGCTCCGTCCATCATCCCCTTTTGTATCGCTTTGTGCGCCAGCGAGCCGTCAGGCCGACAGCTCTACCTTTGTGAGCCATCCGGTCTGCTCGTAGGTGTGTCTCTGCTAGCAGGCCCGATGGCCCGTAGCTCTCCCTCTACGAGCCGATATATATATTCACTGAAAAAAAATAGGTTTTACAGGCGTTATAGTTAGAAATTAGCATTTAAAAAACATTCAAATTCACTGAAAAAAAACATAGGTTTCAGGCACGTTATAGTTATAAATTAGCATTTAAAAAACATTAGAAATTCACTGAAAAAAACATAGGTTTCAGGCACGTTATAGTTATAAATTAGCATTTAAAAAACATTAGAAATTCACTGAAAAAACATTGGTTTCAGGGATGTTATAGTTGGTTGGACATTTCACTTGTACAAAACCATAGAAATTCCCACGTTATAGTTAGTTCAGCTAACTATAACTCACGCCCCGCAATGCACTGCTGATGAGGTCACATATTACATCATTCATGACATGGTCAGTGATATCAGTGATGACATCGCAAAGATTGGATGAATTTGGTGCTTTAAAATTAGCCTCCATATTTTAGTTTTTTTTCCAGGTAGATTGGTCCTGAAGTTAGAATGCCGTCTTATTCTAAAACAATGTTTGTGTTCCATCAAGAACAGGAGATAACTCTTCCTTATTTTTCCCATCCTCTTCTACTTTTAAGGAAGAATCTCTGCCTACACTAGCTATTGTCCGAGCTGTTGAACTGTCTCTAATGGAATAGAGCTTTTGAAATGTCTTTAATGAGATCCCAGGTTTACAGAATGATACCCTTTTTGTGAATTTTTGTACTTTTTAACGTGGTTGCAAAGTAAAGAATCTGCACTAACTTTGAGCAGATGGATTAGGACTGATTTCCATCACATAAGTATCACAAAATACTATCCTGCTAAACTTCCTGCATGGTAGGTCCACTACGTGGTATGGCTGCTCTTAAGCTAAAACATGTGATCTATCAAGGACATTTACAAGGCTGTCACTTCAGCTACTCCAGCTACGTGTATGTCCCATTACAGTTTGGATGTAGGAGATTTTAATTGACTACAATTTAGACGTAGAGTATTTGTGTCTGATATTTCCAAGATCAGTGCTCTTTAATATGATTGTTGCAAATCTATATGAGATTTTGAATGATTTTTGCATCATCTAGGAGTTGTGTTGTTTCTCTGGGAATAAATCTACTGTGTTTGCTCTCAATTGAGTAAGTGCTTATACTAAAATAAAGTTCATGATGTAATGACTCGTTTACTTATCAGCAATCTTCATTACACTGAATACTCTTTTCTGCTACCAATATTTATGCCCCTCCTTCCTCTCACAACCTCGATTATCTTAAAGTTTTAGGCTGTCAGGGAGGTATGAGGAGGAGCAATACGTAAGAAAGATGGAGAGCAGTGGCTAACATGCATACACAATTATTTTGATGGCTCACTTGGAGCCTGGGTGGGAAGTGGAATGCTTCAAATGAGTAGGAACTGCTATGAACAAAGGGCATTAAAAGTAATGAAGATTACTGATAAGTAATTGAATCATTTCTCTGCAACAACTTGTGCAAAATGAAATGAATACTGCACATGTTCTCCAAACATTCCTTCATCACAATCCAATGAGATAATAGGCAAAGACTAAATAGAACATATCGAAATAATTCCATCCTTGTTAATTACATTCCATTCGGAAAGTGCAGGAGCTGTACAGTAATGGACCAGAAAGTTAAGCTTCATTCAGTAGAGCAGAACATAAGCGTTTTAAAACAGTAAGACCCTCTGAGAATTCCATACTTGTATGCTTACAAAGGAGTTATGTTTCACATTAAATGTTGTTTTTTCATTTTATCGACATCAACTTGTGCATACATAAATGTAATAACTGTGTATTATTCACGTTTGAATTGACTATAGTTACTGTAGGCCTGCTTTTTAAAATAGCTAACATCTGGTTGCTATCTTGTTTCCAGAAATGTGTATATCTTTATTTTTAGAGCAACTGAATGCACCTTTACAATTGCAATGTGCCTTTGTCCCTGTGAAATGTTTTCCTTTGTGTGGTAACTGTAAAATGTATTAATAAGCTGTTAAGATAACTCTCAGAGTACTGGCTGGTCCAATATCTTGTTTGTTGCAGATAACTGTAAGTTCGACAGACGTTTAGAGAAGCTTCATTGTTAACTATCCAAAGAAAATAATGAGGTTAGCTTATATCTGTGTGCCTTAACCTGCTGGGAGCAATTTATGGCTACCATGGATACGTTTTACATTTTAGAATTGTGTGATTTGAGCTAGTGCAAAGCAGAACATTTTCAGAAATCTTTTATAATACTTACTGCTAGAGTGGTGATTTGAGGTATTGTCTTGTGTGGGAGGACTGATTTACGTATCGACTTGCCTTTTCACCTATAAGATCTTGCTTGATTTAAACTTGTTATCTAATAGATGCATTCATTTATTGATTCTTGATACCAATTTGACTATTTTTGATTATAAAACCTTTTAACCTTTAATAAATCTTTCTGGCTTGAAAACTTAACCACTCTATGTCTTCCTTGTGGAGCCTAATGTGCTACACGTTATTTGAAAGTATTGGATCGGTGACTAGCCTTAGTTGTGGATCCCAATTCATCATAGTGCTTTATGGGCTTCGAATTTGAATGGTCTTAAAGCGGCTCTGATTTAGAAGCCAGATAAAGAAATAGATTCAGGGCAGAGCCATCTTTAAGAATCATGGGACCCTTGCCAAAGAACTACCTAGGGGATTCTCTTGTTAGAACATTTAGACTTAATTTGGGTTAGAAATAAGATTAAATGTCATCCTATTAATATACAAATGATAGCTCCTTCATTGAGGTATGTTAAGCAGGTATCTACTTTGTAAGAGGGAGGTAGGGCAAGAGGTCACAAATTGCTCCACAATAGTCTAGCAGTGGGAATACAGTAAAATCATAGCTACAGGCACACACTGTGGACACGGCACCTATCATTTTGCCACAAACTTACATGCACAGTGAGCGTTTAAATAGCAGTAATATAAGCCGGCACCTTTGCCAAAAACAGTCGTTTTTTTCTAGTGCATATGGTAAGAAACAGTCTTGCCCTGAGTAAAGACGGTAGCTCAGCTCACCTCAGCTCCCTGCTTACAGACTAATACAGTTATGTGTTTATGTATCGGAAAAACAATGCATATAATATCATAATTAGAAACATATTTGAGTGTCATTTTTTGTTCAAGAACCAATATGGTCCTAACTGTGTTGAAGGCAAGTTTGACTTTACTGGTACAACAGTGCATGTCTTTAAATTGGCCCTTAAGTATTGGGAAAAAGCCAGTGGCAATTTTAATAATAAACCTCACCGAAATCTGAACCTTTCGCAGAAGCCAAAAGGCGTGTGATGGTTGTGGCTGTTTCACTCCAAGGCTGACCTGGTCTGTATGTTTCGCGTGAAATCTGATGCCATTTGTTGTCTGGAGGTGCATGTTGCAGCATCTCTATGCGATTGTCACCATATTTGTGCCTGTGATCTTTTGGAGATTTACCGGAGGAAGTGTCTCCCTATCTTAATGTACGTGCTGGTCTATGGAGCTGCATAAACCCTAAGCAACTCCAGGTGGTACAAAATAGAGTACTTGGAAGACTCTTGGGGGGTCACACCTAATTTCTCCACCTAAATATCCCTTCAGGTGCTAGGGATGGAATACGTAAAGGACTCTTTTATCCTGGCCCCACTGTTGTGGTACTCCACATGGACCAATTCGCATGCAGCTTTCACTAGAGAAATAGAGATTGTCTGAAATCTGACAGAGGGTTAACCATCACGTGGATTCAATATGTAAAGTTAGGGCTGCATGATTTGGGAGAGATGCAACTATTTACCAAGCCTGCAGTAGTTAAATATGTTTTTAAACCAAATAGACAAACCCTTAGAGAAGAGAATGAGTTCTCTAAGGCTAGGGTTAGAGAGGGTTAGAGAGCATACTGTTTTCAATGTGACCTTGACTATGGCACCATACTTGGGCTGAATCTACTCCTCATAGGAGACAATGCTAATCATACGCTTTCATATGGGGTTTGTGAGGTGGCCTTTGAGCTTCCCATCGGGGCTGTACGAGATGGCTAGCATAAACTACATGCCCATGTAATGAAGCTTCTTCACAAAGCTTTTTAGATTTTGCTTTCTTTTGCACATTTTAATAGGAATTCAGCAGATGGTATCATTAGGAACCAGGCCATTTGGACATCCAAGGCTGCCTTGGTGTATCTGCAAACTATGGAGTCTCCCTTGAACTGCGTTAATGTTTGTTCCTTTTTAAAAAGTGCCATAAAAATGAGGAACAATATGTTGTTTTAGTTGGTTCTTACGTGAGATCAGTTCTTAAGTAAAGATAACAGTATTATGGCACAACTTGACACTTTTTTAATACTTCCCTTTTATATCCATAACTGGGCCCCAGGATGAACAGCATGTATGCATTTTAATGCTAACAGGGTAGACGAATGTTGTTACTCTGTGCTGTATTTGTATCTTACATGTGATGTCATTTTAATTTGATATGTGTTTAATTTTTTACCTATTGTACGTTTATGGCCACTTTTGTAGTCAAAATAAAGATGTAAATGAAAATGAAAGAAAATTTGACTTGTAGATGTTCAATCTTGGATGGGGAAGAGAATTGGCTAACTTCAGAATTCTATACTTTTTGATATTGATGGAGTACCTTCAATATTACATATTAATCACAAAAACTCAATACCCAAATCCACTCCTTCCATTCACCCTCTTCATGTCTGTTACTTACTGTTTTCAAACAATCATCACTTCCATTCATACGTCTCACTTCTGGCACTCGCATGGACACCATGTCACACCATGTCAAACCCTGAGATCCACGTGCCTGTGCAAACAAAATAAGATGGAACTGTGCTTACAAACTAAGGGCCTTGTTTACAAGAGGCCTGTGCCACCGGAGCATCACTTTTCTTTTTTGACACTCCGGTGGTGCAGGCCTCTCAGTCATATCAATGAGACGACTCGAAGCCACCCTGTATGGCTATGCATGGCCTTCTAGTTATGGAGTAAGGCATGGGAACGTTCCCTTACTCTGCATAAGGGAGGTATTCCATGGGCGTTGTAGTGGGTATTCCCACGTAATAACCATGGATTTTGATGCTGCCCCAGATTTACAAAATCATGTAAACCTGGGGCAGCGGCAAAAACTTATGCCTCCCCAGAGCAGGGGTAATGAGAAGATATTTCGGTTTCTCCGTGTTTTTTCCTCTTTTCATGTGTGCTGCATTCCGCAGCACAATTGGAAGGCAGAAAACACCTCCATTGAATTTTTTTTTTGCAGGAAGCTGTACCTTTCTGCACAAAAATAATCATTCCTACAATGCTGACACCCATGGACCACGGTCCAAGGGTACCTGCTTTTGTGCAAGGCAACCAAAACGGCACCATCACAGTGGGAAAGGAAAGGACTGTGCTGTATATCAGTGACTACTGAAGATGGCCGCCGCGAGCAGGGAGTGACTGGGACGAGCTCCGGTCAATGGTACACTCTTTAGTGTTTTTTCCTGACCGGAGCGACCCCACCGGAACCCCCTCGCTGGAAGAATCTAGAGCGTGAAGACTCGACTATCCCCACAGGAACGATCCCAGAACAAGGAAGGCTCGAGGATCGCTAGCTGGCTGCCAGACCACAGATCCGGAGGCTGAAGGTACATGCCCTTGCCCGCCCCAATCTGCTGCTCTGCTTCCCTACCGCCGCGCCCTCCCCCCGTGTTCAGTTGCTCACTTACCGAGGCGGAGGGGTACTTGATGTGGCTAGCGGATCAAGGCAGGCTCTCCCTCCCGGCATCTTCCACATAATGCAGCTCTACCCTCTCCGGTTGATGCCGGTCCTCAAGATGGCGGCTCGACCCGAGTAGAAAACAATTCAAAGTGACTCGGCCCATGCTGCCCTTCCTCTGGACCCCAGCAACGACAACCGGACGCCGCAATCACTCGACTGCCTCCTCTAATATTAATTAACTTTACCCGGCCCCCAGGAAAGTTCCTACTCGTCCCTCACCTCGGGATGCCTGGACCCAAGATGGCCACCATGTCAGACATCACAACACACTAGAGGAGATTCCGATCGTGAATCGCACCACGGACTAGACCAAAGGACTTCCCTACTTGACGCCAGGTTCAGAAGGCACATTGACCCCTCTGCAGGCGCTTACCCACATAACTTGCAAGCTCCAGTTCATTTCCCCCTTGCATAAAGACGCCTGGCTTCAAGATGGTCGCCACTTCGGACATTACTACAAAGCAAACTAGCTTCTGACCTAGAAGCATCACTACCGGCCCCCAAAACAGCAACTCGACATTAAAAGAAAAGACACGCTGGCACGTTTAGAGTACTACGCACGCCCAATGCCACAAACGAAGGGTACTTTGACCGCTCTCTAGGCACAACACGCTCTCCACACAATCTCCAATTCTGTTATCCACTGCTAAGAGCTGCCTAGCACCAATATAGACATCACCTCTGATCAAAGGAGCTTTGGAGCAAAACACACTCCTCTGGACCCCTGCTACGCCGCCCTTCGCCTCTGCCGCAAACTATATATCACGCCTTAAACTAGAAGCTCAACGCAATAGTGCATTCTCCAATCATCAAGAGCACCTTACTCTTTAGACATACAACCTCTAACCACCCAGGACACTCCAGTTGAACAACAAACCTTTCCCCTAATTTGCTCCAGGATGCCTCTGACCTTGAGCTCAGTCACGCAGTCCTGCCCGTTACAGAATACCCTTTCCCCTCTCGGTCAGAACACCTACACCATAACTTTCCCACAAAAACTCTCCTTCAAAGCAAAAAAACGCTTTAAACAGAATCTAATTAGGCAACATCCCGAAACACTCATTGTGGACACCTACCATTGCTCTTCAAGAGGGCAAAGAAAAATGGACTTCATCTTTCACACCTTAAGTCCGGACTTATGGGTTACCACTTTTAACTCACTCTTCCCTGTCTCAAAAACCACCCTCACAGAACATAACCAGAAACTAACTATCTCCCCCCTCAATCAACAGTCTCTCTCTGGAGACATCACCATCACCATTTTCCTGAATGGCACCACTCTTATTCAGGCGAAAGATGAAAACCTAGAGTTCTTTGACTCCCTCTTCCCCACTCTAAAGACGGCTACCGCTCTCTATGCTCACCAGCCATGCACCTCCCCCTCCAGTGGCTCCAGTCTAACCCCTAAGCCGCAAAGTAGGCTTCCCTCACCTCCTCGTGCACCACCGCCCATGCCTACTCATCTCACCAGCCATTCACCTCCCCCAGCCTCGTCCTTTAATTCCCCTCACCCCACGGCCACCCCCACTTCCTCCCTACCACACAGAACTCTGCACCCCCCTCCCTCCCTTCCATCTCCCAATGCCCCGGACACCCCCCTTCCTCCCTACCTCCCAGAACACTAGCGCGCACCATTCCACTCAGCGAAGATAACCACCTCTCCCAAAAAGGCTGTAACCCGCCTCCCTCTCGTTTCCTTGACCACACGATCTCGAAACCTGAACCTGATCCCCCCACCCCTGCTATCCCCCTAATCATTATCCCACCCCAAACCCATTCCCCCTCTCTAGCCCTCGCCCTTCTGAACACAAAACCTGACTCAGTCCCTCCCTCCCCTACCATCCCTCCAAACAGTATCTCGCCCCAATTCTCCTCTCCCTCCCCAGTCCTCTACAAACCGGAATCGGTCCCTCCTACCTCGTCTCTCCCCCCCACGAAGGCCCTGCCCCTTAGCCCCTCTCACGTAAGGCCCTGCTCCCCCCTCTCTACCCCCCCCAGCTCCCATGACAACACATCGCTTGGACCTTCTTGAAGCCCAGATCGCCGCGCTGATCCTCGGACTAAAAGAAACCCTTTCCTCCCTAGAGAAACTCCAGCTACCGCCCCATCTCGTCTCACCTCCCCTCCTGCAGCAACCTCCCACTAGGAATGATGCCCGCCCCCTGATCAGACCCCTGTCCCCCCTAGGCTCTTGGCCTCCTCTTACTGAACCCCAGACTGAACCACAAGTTGACTGTCCCGGAAGAACCTCTCCCTCTCCCCCCCCTCAGGAAGTGAGCTCCCGAGTCACATCCTATAAACCTCCTCCCAACCATTCTGCACAAGCCCTACTCCCGCACCTCTCACCCCTTTCTTCGATCCAAGTCATCACTGGTATGAGAAGAGACCCGCCTCACCGAAAAATTGCCAGACCCCCAGCCCATCTCGCATCCCTACCCAGAGCGAATTTGGTCAACCGGAACCCGGATACTGAACCTCCCATCAACTGCATGCTCATCAACTGCAGATCAGCCGTCAAACACGCAACTGAATTAGCCGAAACTATCCTTTCCCATGACCTAGATGTAGCCTTCATCACTGAAACATGGCTGAACACCCTATCCCCTCCCATCTTGGACACGCTGGTGCCCCCCGGCTTCTCACTTATCCACAAAGACAGGCCTATACTAAGCATGAGCGCAAAATCCGCTCCGATCGCGGATTTTTCGGATTTTCGGTAAATCCGCGATCCGCGAACTCTCGCGGATTTACCGAGAATCCGCAATCCGCGATCGGAGCGGATTTTGCGGTCAAAAGTTCAAGCCCCATGTAAATAATTTACGATGGCGCCGGCAAGCTGCCAGCGCCATCCTCAAATGGTTACTTAATTAGCTTCGACAGGAAGCTCTAACAGCTTTTATCAGTTGGAGCTTCCTGTTGAAGCTAATTAAGTAACTTTTGCAGGATGGCGCTGGCAGCTTGCCGGCGCCATCGTAAAGTATTTACATGGTGTCTTCTTCTTGAATAAATATGAAGGGCAGGGTTCATTCTGGCACGACGGTCCTGGCACAAAAAAAAAAACCTCAACAGGAAACACTTGCAGATATCAATAACGCATGTGCCCTAGTTGAAGCTTAAATTCAGTGACTCATTCATCAGCCCAAAAATAATCGTGAGCGCCCCCGTCCGTTTGGCCCCGCCCACACACTCGAGGTGTGCACCGTCTTCCCGCCATTTACCCACTATGATGGCCATTTCACTCCAGGGACCCCTGCGCACTTCGGCGCGATTGCATAGTAACACACACTTGGTCGCTGGAACTAGTTGAAGTGCAAATGCAGTGACTCATTCATCAGCCCAAAAAAAATTGTGAGCGTTGGGAGGCTGGGCAGATGTGCCTTCTTCACAAATATACCATCGAAAATCCGCTGTGATGCTGGCCAGATGCATTTGCATCTTTGACTTTCACGAGCGCAACCCCCGTGCTGTTCCTGTGAACAGGGGGCTTCTGTCTCTTAATCTGCTGCTCTGATCGATCTCGGACCTTTAATATACACAAGAGGCATGTGCGCTCGCATGGAAGCCCCGTCCGTTTGGCCCCGCCCACACACTCGAGGAAGCCCCGCCCCAAATCCGCAAATCCGCTAAATCCGCGGATTTTGAGGATCCACGATCCGTGAATCCGCAAATCCGTGAATCGTGGATCCGCAAAATCCGCCCATGCCTAGCCCATACGCAAAGGAGGCGGAACAGCAATTATCCACAGAAGTGACCTCTCCATTACTGAATCCCCCTCCCTCCTCTACAACTCCTTTGAATGTCTCTCGGTCAACATCAATTCGCCCCACCACAGCCCACTCCAATGCCTTCTCCTTTACCACCCTCCAGGCAATACTACTGTATTTGGCGAACAGCTATCGGATCTGATCACTCAAACCGCTCTCAATACTGACGTCAGAATAATCCTGGGCGACCTCAACCTAAGATGGAATGCAACCAAGAATCCCCTCATCCAATCTCTCACCTCCCTTCTACAAGACCACGATATGATCCAACACTGCTCAGAAGAAACACACCATAGAGGAGCGATCCTAGATGCAATCATCGCGGACAAAAAGACAGTTTCAATTGACCACATCATCCCTGTGGACTGGTCTGACCACCACGTCATCCTCTTTCACATCAACCACCCGGCTCCTTTCCTCCCATCCACTAAAACCTCCCCCAAGTGGGTCAGAAACTTATCGAAAGTCCCCCCTGACAAGTTACAATATGCCCTCAGCTCACTCCTCCCGAGCTCGTCGGAGCTCCTCTCAACCACGGATCTCACCTCGCTCTATCACTCCAACCTGGAGTGCATACTGGACCAGCTGGCACCTAGAGAAAACTAAAAAAAAAACAGAAGCATCCCCTCCAGGTCTTGGTTCTCCACGGACATCAATGATGAGCGCAGACTCCTAAGAGCCATGGAAAGATCCTGGAGGAACAACCCAACTGCCTTTAACCGGGACCAACTCAAAACAGTTCGCAAAACCTACCTTAATCATATCAAGAACCAAAAGTCATCCTTCTTCTGCTCTGCTCTAGACAAGGCTAAAAACCGCCCAATGAACTCTTCAATATCTTCAGAAACCAAACCTCCATACCAATGACAGACAGATTAACTGCGTCCAAATCCCAGTGCGACGAATTTGCTAACTTCCTCAACGAAAAAATTGCCTCAATTGACCGATCGTGCAGCAATCTTTCCGTCCTCTCAGAGTTGCGCCCTACTGCTTCTACCCACTCAGGACCTACAACTGCAGCCACTCGCTGGTCTTCCTTCCAACACATCCAAACCGAAGCGATAAGCGATCTCATTGCCATTGCTAATCCCTCGTCTCACTCCCTTGATCAGCTGCCCTCGAGACTGACGTAAGACCTGAAACTTACTCTAGCCCCTATTTGGGCCAAGATCATCAACAGCTCTTTGAGCGATGGCTCCATCCCTGACTGCCTCAACTAGGTCAAGTCACGCCACTCCTAAAAAAACCTGGCCTTGACCCTAAGGTTTTGAACAACTTCAGACCAGTGTCGAACCTGCCGCTCTTATCGAAAATTTTGGAAAAATGTGTGCTATCTCAACTAACCCATCACCTAGAGATCTTGAATCTTCTCGACCCACACCAATCTGGGTTCAGAAAGGGCTGCAGCACAGAAACCGCAATCCTCAATGTGATGGATGACCTACACATGTCTCTCGACTCCAACCAATGCAGCCTCCTCATCCTCTTAGACCTCTCGGCAGCGTTCGACACAGTGGATCACAACCTACTACTCAATGTCCTACAGAAGAGAGCGGGGTTGGAAAAAACTGTTCTCAAATGGTTCGCCTCCTTTCTCAACAACCGCACACAGATTATCAAAATTAAAAGCTCCAATTCGGACCCCCTCCCTATTACTAGAGGAGTCCCACAGGGGTCAGTACTCTCTCCACAACTTTTCAACATCTACATGGAGCCCCTCACTACAATTCTAAGGAACTCCAACATCCCCTTTCACCTCTATGCGGACGACACACAACTCTACCTGGAAACCACCTCGATCGCAGACATCCACAGACTAAATGACACACTCACAGAGGTTCAACACTGGCTCTCCTCCAACCACCTCAAACTTAATGAAGAAAAGACAGAAGTTCTCCTCATCTCAAACAAAAGTGAAAATCCCCAAATACTCGAATGGCTCAATGCCTTAAACGCCCTCAATGTTCCTCTTGTTCCTACAACCTCCGTCAAATCACTGGGGATCACTCTGGACCCAAAACTGGACATGAAAGAACACATCTCTAAAACTGCCAAAAGTGCTTTCCTTAACCTGAAACTTCTCTACAAACTTAAACCCTTCCTCCCCTTGAACGACCTGAAACAGGCCACTCAGGCACTGGTAATCTCCAGGATCGACTATGGCATTGCTACTCTGACTGGAACAGCCAAATCTCATCTAGGTCCTTTGACTGCTACCCTTAATGCAGCAGCCAGGATGGTCACGGGAACTAAGAAATATGAGCACATCACCCCGCTCTCAAGGACCTGAAGTGGCTTCCTATTAACCTACGAGCAAACTTCCGCACAGCCTGCCTCACACACAAAGCCCTGCATACAGGTAAACCGGAATATCTGGCCAATAAACTCAAGTGAGCCGGTCAGTCCAGGACCCTCAGAAGCTCAAACACGCTACTACTCATACCTCTGAAATCACAGAAACGTAAAACATCTAACAGGTCCTTTGCGGGAAATGCTCCTAAGATATGGAACTCCATCCCCCCCCCACATCAGATTGACCGTCTCCTTCCTGAAATTCAAGAGACTACTCAAAGCCTTCTTTCTTGAGCGGGCTGGTCCATAACGAGAACCATCGTATGACGTTGATAGTTTACTCTCTGGTCCTAGCAAAAACCTGATGACTCTCCTTTGTTCTCCGCCATGTCGCCCTCATGCTGATACTGTATAGACTTTCACGTGCTACCATATTTTCTCACACTCTTCCTACCCTGCTTTGACCTACATGTTATGTTGTTGCTTATTTTTATACGTTGTGAAGCGCACTGATACCTTCGGGTCTAGCTAGCGCTATACAAAACTTAAATAAATAAATAAAAAATATAATAAATACACCACATTCCTGCCCTTTCGTTTTGATGTGGGGCAGTGCAGGAGTTACTTACTGTGCTGCCCTGTGTCACAAGAGGCCTGCGCTGTCAGAGCATCACTTTTTTTGATGTTCCGGTGGTGCAGACCTTTAAGTCATATCTATGAGGCGATGCAAAGTCCCCCTGCATGACTTTGAATGGTCTCATTGATATGGAGTCAGGTAAGGCAGCGCAAAGCTCTGTGTTGCCTTACTCTGCATGAAGGAAGCGTTGGATGGGTGTTGTAGTGGGTGTTCACACACAACACCCATGGATTTTAATGGTGCCCCATATTTAAAAAATCACCTAAACCTGGGACAGTGCCAATACCTTACGCCTCCCCAGAGCAGGCGAACTGTGGAGAAATGTTTTCTTTTCTCCTCGTTTTTTCCTCTTTCCATGTGTGCTGCATTTTGCATCACACATAGGAGAAAACACCTCCATAGATTGTTTTTGCGCATGAAGGTGTCCCTTCCTGCACACAAACAGTAATTCCTACAATGCAGTCATCCTTGCACCATAGTACAAGGGTTCCTGCATTGGTGCACGGCAGCCAAAATGGCATCAATGCAGTGGGAAAGGACAGGAATGCACAGTATATTATAAATATGACAAATTCATGTCCTTACCTTTTGACGCAGAGCAGTGCAGCAAAGTGACTTATAGTTCTGCCCTGAATCAAACACTTGTAAATGAGGCTCTAAAAGTGTGCTGAGAAAGCATTCTCAAGTCATAACTGCTTGCACAGACTAACTATATGAGGGGCAAAAACGTTGCTATCCTCAAAGAAAAAGACTTTAGTTGTTTCTAATTCTTTGACTCTGTTTTGTATCCAAAAAGTTTTTTAATTTAATATTAAAACACCGATGATTTTATTCTTTGTGTTGTATGGCTTCATGGTTATATTGCTGAGGTCGCTGGTGTGTTGTAGGTAGGCATTCATTCTTCCACATGTGTGCCCTGGTTGCTTTAGAATGAGTGCTGCAGGGATATCGGACTACCCTAGCATGGGGTACGGCAGGATGCTTTTTGTTTCTTTCTGCATATGTACCAAGGTCACCTTGGCATGGACTCTGATTGGGTGATTTATGTTCACGTGCATCTATTCCTACTTCACTCTGGGAGAGACATGAAGGCATGTTTGACTTCAGCGCATATGATTGGGTTGAATCGCGAAAGGCAGACAGTTGCAGTCGGTGCCTGACACTCTGCAGTGCCTGGGGACATTCCACAGCCAGTGCACTTTAAAATGTGTTGTCACATTTCATTAAGCCTCCTGCCCATTTAACAATTTTGCCTTTGACACTTTAACCCTTTTGCACTTTCTGAAGGCTCTGCTTTTATTTTCAGCATCTCTCTCTTCTAGTGGAGACTAATGTATCAAAGCAAATCATGGCTTGCTTTTACATGTTTCTATAGTTTTGCCTCATTTGGCCTCTTGCTCTTCATGATGCTCACAGTGACTAGGAAAATCATGATTGGAAGAATACAATAAAAGAGGTTACACATAATGAGCGTTGCCATACAATCAACATGAACAGATTGGAATGCTGAGAGGCCATCAAAGACAAAAAATGGCACACAGAGTAGGAATTTTACTCCCTCTAGATAGTCATGCTTGATCATCCCATTGACACTGTGCCAGGGCCATTGCTGCCACTGGTGGGGCTGATCCAAGAACCTCACTAAACCATCCAATCAGCAGTAGCAACAGGCAATGTGCACAAAGGACAAGGACCAAATTAACACAAGTTTACGACAAGCTATTCCTTGTTCATGGGAAGTCATAGCAATCCCCAAACCCTATTACGAACAGTGGATATAGCAGCACGCAATGTGAAGGGCAAACTGCCAGTTTGGCCGCGGCCCAGACTGAAGCATTTTCGTAATTGGCCATATCGAGTGCACATCATCAAACAGAAGAGGCTTCCACTAGCAGCAGCTTACACAGGCAGTGCTTGTGAAAGGGCATCACCATTGGTTAAAAAATGATATATTGTAATATTATTCAATAAGGATAGAGACCAGTTTATTCAATTGGAGGTGAAGTGAGAGATTTGGGTCGGATCGAGAATAACCGGAGCACTATGAAGTATCGCCTTCCAAGCACCTAAAACGCTGCCCCTGCACAAGGACAAGGAGCATTGTACTTCACTTGAACAGACTGTCCTATAATATATCTAAGGCACTGCTCTTATCATTGCACAAGTAACAACCCCCTACTACTAGGGGCGTGGCTTGGAGCTCGGCAAAATGGCCGCACTGTAGTGCAGCTCTGCCAGACATCGCATGTAATCCTTGAAATATCCTGCCCCAGCCCTGCCGTATTGCTCCCTCACCTCCAGGACTGAATTGCCTGACTTCAACGCTCTCCGGCGTTACTCTTCACTGGCCGTTTCATCTGGGAGTGCGGATTTCGAGCACCCATGCGGCCGCCGTGAGACTGTGCCTAATGGCGGCCCGCGCCTGATTAGACGTGCCGCAATACAGCCGTGAACGCACCACCAACGTAAGGGGCCTGCCGCTAGCACTCTGTGGGCTGGTGTGGATGTCGCAGGACTCCGTCTGTGGTCCCGACATTGCCTGGACAGCCCGCTGGGGATGTGAGGCGGGAGACATAACGGCCGTGAGCTGGGAGCGGGGGTGAGTGTTCACGCGAGCGCCCGGCTCTGAGATATCGCACAGGCCGCGCCGTGGGGCCTATCTTCGCTGAGGGTTTCGCCGCCCCTCCCCCCTCCTCCTCTCTACTCCGGAGCACGCGCCACGCACTTAGGGACTACCGTGCTGGAATATGCCTGTGCCTGCCTGTGTTTAGCCCACTGCAGCGGCGTCCCCTGTGTGCAGGTGCTGGCCCCTACTACATATGCTGTTGTGGCAACAGGATAGACAGACACCAAAGTTGACCTGAAAGAAGCCGTTGGCCCCCCCTGGATCAGCCCCGCAAGACCACTGGTGAGTGAGTGCCCGCGTGAGCCATTCACCCAAGATATAAAGGCCCCACCGGCTGACTGGTCATCCACTTCTGCAGTCCGCAGCATTGCCAGCGATACTCTGAAATACGGCGGTTGGGACATATACCTGCCTTGCCCGGGAGCTCAGCGCCATTTTACACACAGCCCCACAGAGTGCCGTCCTGCGCCCACTGGATGAACTGACTGCTGCATAGGGGACCCTGGCCGCAGAATCCGCTCGCAGCTCCCGCTCCAGAAGCTTCACTGGCCCAGCAGCACACAAGGACAATACGCGCAGTTGCGACGGACCACAGCGCGAGAAGCACTAGACACCGTCCCAGCAACAGCGCTGATAGCCCTGCACCATGGGGAAGCCGGACAAGAATCAGCCCCGCCTTACCTTTGAACTGAGCAAAGGGAACAAACAGGGACATACTATGGCCTCAGACTCTGAACCAGATGCACCGCCGCCGCCCTCCACAGCGCTAGAGAAAACACTGGCCGCGATCCAGGCAAGTCTCTAAGCCATCGATGGGAAGATTGAGGCATTTAATGGCAGAATGGATCACTTCTCTGCAAAGCTGGACAAGCAGGCGGTGCGTATCAGAGAAGCAGAACAGCGCATCAATGACACGGAAGAGGGGCTCCAACAGGTGGCAGAGAAGACATCGGACATCACTAAATTGCTGGCAGTCATACAGGCCAAAAATTAGGCCATCGAAGCGCGCTCACGCCGCAATAATATCCGCGTTTTGGGTCTGCCGGAGTTCACAAATGTGGGACGCTTAGAGGATTATGTTGAGGCGATGCTCCAGGAAATCTGCGGTAATGATGAAATTTCCTCTCTGTTCGCAATCGAACGCGCGCACAGGACTCTAGCAGCGCGTCCTCCACCGGGAACTCCTCCAAGACCTTTCGTAGCTCGACTACTCAACTTCAGAGACCGGGATACTGTTCTACGAATAACTAGATTGAAGGGCTCGATTACCTACCAAGGGAATGCCTTATCCTTTTATCCGGACTTTACAGCCAACGTGCAGGTGGCCCTTAAGGAATTTCAGAACGTCAAAAAATTGCTGCAGAAGGACCAGATCCTATATGCAATGCTCTACCCTGCACGATTGAGAGTCGGTACCATAGAGGATGGGAAAATCTTCACGAACCCAAAGCACGCTATGGAGCACGCACGGAATCTACGCCGTCAGCGACAGTGCTCCTCCCCCTCTCCTACATCGGACATTGATGAATGAACATTAAGAGGGTGCATGTCGGAGGTCATAGGAGACGGATTATACTGTTAGCTGTCGGACATGGAGGGGTGGTAGTGGTCTGAGGGCGGTTCACCTGGGGTGATTGACACTTTACTTTGCATTGTTATACATGTTATTGATGGGAAGCCATGATATGCAGGGCTGGTGGAGATGAAAGTTTATCAATGGCTTCTCTCCCGATGCTATCTGGGAGTGGACGCAGCCGCCACGAATCCCGATGGGTGATCCCCGATGGGAAATGTACTTATTCAAGTTGGGGTTATAATGGGAGTTGCATGGAAGATATGTCTTTGGCAGTTTGGGTATGCTAAAGTGGGAGGTGGGAGGGGGGACAGGTTTTGTTTTTTCTGTGCCAAAGGTACTTAGTCTTGGGAACACTACACTGTGCTACAGAGCCAGTTTGAAGTGCCTACATGATTTTACAGCTTATGGAGGGTGCACTTCACTTCCACACTACACATGACAGGGGACACATATAATTATGTCACATGGAATGTCCCAGGGCTCAATAAGCCTAGGAAAATCTCCCGAGAACACTTTCAGACCATAATCCTGTGCTCCTTACTTTAAGAATTCCACACAATCCCCATAAGCCCTTCACATGGCGCTTTAGGGCAGAGTCGCTACTTGACCCGACATATGCTGATGCCATAAAAACTGCCATCATACAATCTTTTGAAACGAATGTGGACTCTACACATTCAACAGATATACTCGCTAATTTACATGCGCACATTGAGGAGTATAACACCCTAGTGGAGACGGAGGTTAAATACCTATCGAAACAACATGTAGCTAGGCGATATGGAGAGGGAGGTCAGGTCACTGGCAGGTAGATTACAAAACAGAGCTTGTAACCTCCCAGTTGAACGCATAATAGATGCAGATGGACAGACTCATTGTTCCTCAACTGCCATAGTGGAGCAATTCTGCCAATTCTACGCCGCACTCTACACCTCCAAGGGCGGGATGGACGAACAGGTCATGGATAGCTATCTAGACGAAATCGCCTGTGCGTGGTTATCCGATGGTCATCGGAAATATCTTAGTCTTCCGCTAGACGTGGAGGACGTGACAGATGCCATTAAGTCGCTCCCAAATGGGAAAGCCCCCGGCCCCGATGGGCTAACTGCTGAATTTTACAAAGCACATGCTGACATACTGGCTCCTCATCTGCTAGAGATGTACGCGGAAGGGTATGAGTCAGGCGGTCTTCCCCCTTCTCTCCGACAGGCAATGATCATTACGCTTTTAGAGAAAGACAAATCTCCCGACCGCTGTGAATCCTATCATCCACTGTCCCTCATCAACCTGGATGCCAAGATACTGCCGAAAATTCTCGCTACGAAGCTACAGCCTCTCATCCCACTACTGGCGCTCCCAGACCAGGGTGGATTCATTCCTGACCACTCTACATCCCTTAACTTGCGCACCATTTTTGCCATGCTGCTTGTCCTGAATCTCGACCTACAAGCCGTGGCGGTCCTGTTAGATGCTGCCAAGGCATTTAATTCTATTGAATGGCGATACATGTTGCACATTCTGTGTAGAATGGGTTTCCCCCCAACCTTTTTGCGCTGGATTCAGATACTGTACACAGGGTTCGAGTGGGAGCAGGAACATCTGAACCCTTTGATGTTGAACGGGGCACACGCCAGGGATGCCCACTATCCCCACTCCTATTCTCCATTGTGCTAGAGCCTCTGGCATGCAAAATTCGGCAGGTGCATAGAGCGGCAGCTCTCAACTTTCAAAATCGACCGGTAGGGATCTCAATGTACGCGGACGATATGGTCCTATATGTCCGCAAACCACAACAATACTTGGCCCCTGTCCTCCGTGAATATGTGAAGTTCGGCCTAATCTCTGGCCTTAATATAAAGTGGGACAAATCTGTTATCATTCCTCTGACAGCAGCAACCGCATCTCCCACAGTCGAGTTCCCACTAGTTTGGTCTGCGGACCCTGTGAAGTATTTAGGGGTTTGGATTCATAGAGATCCGGCAACAGTCGTCACGGAAAACTATGGTTCAGCGTATACAGCGCTGGTTGCACAGGTAGACCGATGGCTCAGTCTGCCGCTTTCACTAGCGGACCGGATTTCCGTTATAAAGATGGTAGTTTTACCCAAGTTTTTATATTTGTTCTGCAATGTACCGGTTCCGTTGACTAAACAGTTTTTTCAAACTCTTCAAACGCAATTGTTACGCCTTGTCTGGGGTACTAAACAACCGAGAATAAGCTGGCGTACACTGTCGCTAATGTACGAAAGAGGTGGGTTTAATGCACCGGACTTTTATCTATACTACTTTTCCTGTCAAGCCCATTATACCTACTATTGGTGTAGACCACACGACTACATTCCACATGTTGCAGTGGAAGCGGGGGACACCCACCCTATTCCATTGTGCGGCGTCATTACGCACATACATAGGCGCACACCCAGGACAGAGATTAATACGCTGCATGTCACGGTGGCGGCCAGGCAGGCGATTGGCCGACGTACGCAAAAACTTCCCTTATATGCACCGGCATTGCCCCTAGAGGGACATGCCGCATTGTCCGTAGCACAAGATCGGGGTTCTATTTTGGCACTACGTGAGGCGGGCATTGCGCACCTGAGTGATTTGTTCCCATGATGATTTATCTTACATACACAACCCTACACTATTGTTTCAGTTCACCTGCTATAGATTGCGCCGAGCGATCAAGGAACATTACCATTGCTTCCCGGATGAACCACATGACATTGTCGGCCTTACAATTGATACTCACAACCCCAACGAGAAAGGAGCTAGTTACCAAATTGTGCGGAGCCATACAGAAAGACAGCCCACACGACATTGCAGTCAGTTTGGCACGCTGGAACACTAAGGCAGATCCCTCCATCACAGAGGAGGAATGGATGAAAATATGCTCAATAACGGGGCGCTTAACACCCAACAGTAACCTCCGTATCATTCACCTCAAATTTCTCCACCAGACGTATCATACCCCACACAGGCTATGGAGAATCGGCCTCAGGGCGACTGATGAGTGTAAACGCTGTGGGATGGGGGAGGCTGACTTCATACATATGGCGTGGCAATGCCAGCGGGTTTTTAACTACTGGGAGAAAGTACTAGCTCTTATTACCAATATGACAGGATTAATCTTACACGATACTCTGACTGCTAGGTCATGGTCCTCAGATTCAAGGTATGGTAGGGAAGTTTATACAGTTGGCCCTGCTACTGGTGAAAAGGTGTACCCTGTTTACATGGTATAGTCGGATGCACCCCAAAGTGGACAGCTGGTTAAAGGACATGGTGTATTGTAGGGACCAGCTGGACATTTATGCAGAAGAGCTGCCACTCTCGTCACGTCCCAAGAATGTCTGGGCCCCTCTGCGTGAGTACTTGTTGACTTGTACTGATACAGACTCTGAATGAACCACGTAACTAAGAACTCTGATATCAGGACTCCCTGTTATGCTCGGACCTTACCACCATACTCTGGATTGCTGGAGATAGGGGGGTTGATGCATTGGAAAGACGCTCATTCCATTCTGCATTGTGTATGGTGCTCATATCCTTATACTGATTAGTGTGACCTTTGGCTTTGTTCTGTTGGAGTTCACTGAGCGGTACTTTGCTGATATTTGTCGTACTGATATGCATGTAATGAATGAATATTGTATGCTCAATAAAAGTTTGACCAATAAAAAATTAAAAAAATTTAAAAAGTATGCCTCGCTAAAAAAAACAAAAAAAACAACCCCCTACTAAATTGTACACAATTATCCTGTGTCTATATTGTGTGTGATAAAATAATGTTCATTAGTTTCTAAAAATCAGGGCCATATTATCAAGGAAGCTGCAGTAGTTTATCGTCGTTTTACCGGCAGGAAACTGCTGATAAAGCGCAGATAATGGGCTTGATAATATGTGATTCGAATTTCAATTGAAGCCCAGGTTAGATGTGTGAACTGGTTAGACAGTGATGTATTACTTATCACCGAATAATTGCCAAGTGTCTAAACCCACACCACCTCCCTGAGAAAGCCTAGGACTGCTCAACTTTGCTACCCTGAAAGTCAAGTGCTAAAAGGATGTGCGTTGTGTCCAGTTTGCTTTCTAACAGTAGGACTACATGTGACACCATAGCAAATGGATCGGAAGGATATAATCTAAGAACAATAACCTCTGAATGCCCACGGACTCCTGAAAAAGTTAGTCTAGCTCAATATTAATTGTAAAATAGTAATAGGATTGACAGCTGCTAGGGCACGTTTGGTAAATAAATCCCTTGCAGTCATTTGCACATGTAAGCCCGACCTACAAATAGAAATCAATCAGACCCTATGAATGTATTTTTTTACTCAGCTGTCCTAAACATCTTTAATATGTTTATGTGCACCGTCTTCCTTAGGCTTTAAATATATGTGTCCTTGCTGGCTGGTTTCTATAAAGCATGACTTGACCATTTTTCTGTACACAATTCCATGTAGAGTCTGAGGCTCAGCTGACAAAAGTATGAAGACCTCTGATGTAGACAGTATAAATTGAACTAATCTAAATGCAGGAAGGAGTCAAACACCAACTTGTTGATAATATTTCTTCCCTGGCACTTTCCCATTCTCGCATCAATGAAGATATAAAATGTTTGTCATGGGGCAGGTGAAACTTGTGCCACCATTTTTGACATTCTAATTTGAAGTTGTCGTGTGTTTATCAACCTTAAGTGTCTTCAGGCACTAAAAATAAATTGACAACGTTGATTTATGAACCTCACTGGATTCAGGTGGAGACTGGCCTTGTGCCGAAAAAATGATGGACATTTGAGACATGCTAAGAGGGGAGGAAAGGACAAATCTAAAGGAGAGATGGAATAAATAAAAGTAAATAGACTCTGCTGTAAAACAAACATATCTCATTTCAGTCTGTGTTCATTTCTCTGGACGTTTAGCAGCGGACTGAGCAGGAGTCTGCTACCAAATGCGTCTGTCTTAAAAGGTTAACAACAAAAATAGGTAGCTGGCCTTAAATTGCCTGGGAACATTTATAAATACTGGAAAAGCCTCTTACTCTCTTGTTGGAAGCATTCCAAGGCCTGTGCTGCCTGATAATTAACATCACAAACGAATGTGACTCTAAAGTTGTAAGGTATTGGGACCCAATGGATCAGCCCATTGAAGACTTTGAAACGTATGGTAACATGGGGGCATATTAGCAACAAATAGCGATAATTATCGCTAAATGCGCTTACCGCATTTTTTCTTATCGCCGCCTATCGCCGGATATTATCGCAGAGATAATGTGCTATTAGCAACGCTTATGTCTAAAGCGATAAAATATCCGGCGATAGCAGCTCAATGTGTGAATATCGCTGGAAATCCAGCGATATTCAGGCATTAACGCTAATGGTGACTTAACCTTAATATCCACCTCCCATTGGATATACAGGTTAAGTCATGGACGGAGCAGGCGTTAGGTTCTAGCGATAATCGCGCTTAGCGCAATTTTTTTATTACTTCACCTGCCTTGCTAATAGGCGATAGATGTGTTAGCAACTGCTTTCAGATGCTAACAGGTTGGGTACGCCCACTTTGCAGGTCATAGCGATAAATATCGCTGACATGCAAAGCGGGCCCCAAACCTGTAGCTATCGCCTACAAGCTGTAACTAACTGCTGTTAGCGACAGCTTGCTAATAGGGTGATAAAAATATCGCCGCTTTAGCTGGGAAAAGTCCCACTAAAGCGGCGATATTGCCCTTGCTAGTTATTATGCCCCATGTTTCCAATTTCTCATTAATTGGGTTTAGAAGGAGAGTTGTGGGGGGGTTGACCACTAGGTCGTATTATTGAGACATAAGAGAGTAAATTCAGTTTTACTAATATATTTTAGCTTTCCAGATGGCATTTTATTTTCTTTTGATATTTATTTAAAATGAATGAGGTTAAGAGGTCATTGGAATTATGGGATGTATAAGACTATCTCTATAACTATCTGTTATACAGATATTGTAAGTCACGAAGGAGTTCTGCGAATAAACTAAAGGAACATGGCTAAAGAATGTGTTTTTATGGGGTCACGGATCTCTGATAGGGATTTTGATATCTTTAATGTGCATTAGAGGCTACTGTATTACTTATATATGAGTCATGATCAGATCACCATGTCCACACTCTACCAAATACATGGTTTCATGCTACTGCAACTTAATTGAATTTTTTGGGTGCAGTTAACTTCTATTAAATATGGAATATGCACTATGAAAATAACACTTCAACATGAGCTCCATGCATCTTGCAAACATACTCTTGAGAAGATTAAAGAAATCAGTATTAATCCTACTTTTGTGTTTCAGAATTTGTGTGTAATTTGAATTTAGAACACTATTTCTGGTACTGATTTGAACTCGAGCATGCACTACATTCACATTTTATTGAAAGAACCAATGAAGGATGGTGACTTTTTGAATAGAAAGTTTACAGGTTTAGATTACAAAACTGTGCAAATCTAGTCTTCACCTGCATTGGCCATTGAAGTGTTCTACTTAGGTATTTACATGTGAAATCATATTATGGATCTGTCAAGAAGCAATATGCTAACACAACTCAACTATAAGAAACTCTTACAGTAGAGTAGAGATGTCGAATTCCTAATACAGTTGACAGCACAAATAGATTGTAATGAGAAAATGGGTCTAAATAATTTTATATAGTGTTTTCAGGCTTCTATGTATTACTATTGAATACATTTACAGCAGGGGATGTCCTAAACACACATGACCTACGTCCCCTACCTCTCCTGGCCATGGTTCTCCTCGGGGATCACCCATGCCACCCTATAGCTTTTTCCCGGTACCTTTCACAAATCTATGGCATAGAAAACATTTCTTTCAAAGAAAGCGATACAACACCCACACCAAATGTGATCTGTAATATGGAACAATATGACGTGTAAGAGAAATATCTAAAACTTTGGTGCATTTGCCTACATTAATAGCAGCTCCTCTGCCTCCGCAGAGCTGTCACTTGATGAGCCAGGAGACGTCGTGCGTGCCCTCTGGCTAACAGGTTTGATAATCGCTCCACATGCTGAGTATTGGAGACTGCTGAGAGTGAGTATGACAAGTTTTTAATGAACCGCATACCAACATGTGCGCATTAATAATTAACCTTATGTCAAAATCTATGCTGAGACATTGGTTGTTTCCTCATAGATAATATTAAATATCACTTTGGCTCGTAGGTGCATTTTGTTGAGTGATGTTATGTTTAATTATGCAAAGAGAGGGTGCTTAGCAGGCCCCTATGCCTTGAAGAGGTCCTTTACCAAAACATTGATGGAAAGATCTCATGAAAGGGCTCAAAAGCCTGGAATTGTGGTCACTATGATGTCTAGCAGCCACTTGATATTTTTAGCTATGTCTATGACTTTGGATCAGTGCTGAGGAAAACCCCAACAAGAAAAGGAGGAAGAGAAAGGCAGATAACTTTTACAAAGGGAAAAAGCAGAAATCTGCAAGAGTGAAATAAAGAGGCAGGTAGTGTTTGGTAGTAGATTAAAGAGGTACGATGTGGATTCAGGACCGCACAACCTCATTCGGTGCACCAACATTTAATAAAGTCGGTTGTGGGCTTTTGAGCAGAGCTTTGGGCACAGCACTCATTATTTTACAAATTCAGCACAGAATTGGATATACCAGACCATGGTGATGTCCAGACGTGTGGAGGGAAGTTTGAAATCTTCATCAGATGAGGCCCACCTTTATGAAGACAAAATATACAATCAAAAGAAGCTGCTACTTCTAAAACCAGGGGTCGAAATCTATGACTTCCACTTGAGCATTCATTGAAAAGATGTGCAAAAAATCAAAAACAGATAATTAGGGCTGTCACACTTAACACTACAGGAAAGGTACCTTACCTGTAAATCAAATAATTGTTGTCATTTGTCTATTTGAGTCCCCAAACATTGAAATCCTTATAAAATGAAGAAACAGGGGAGGAATATACACAAGCAAAGTATTTGCAAATTCTGTTCACTCACTATACAATTCGGGGACCATTGCAATAGTTTGAGTGTAATTTTGTTTCTGAAATCCCAAGAAATGAGGACAAGTTTATCTCTTGGCCATCTGTTTGACCTATACAATTCACAAAGCTAGGAATAATGTTGCCCTGTCTGTTTTTGAACGCTCTCCTATTGTGCACCTTCACTTTTCAAATAAATGTTATGAAGCAAATGATTAGATTTTATGGATATATTTGTATGGGATAACATGAACAGTACAATAATGTTCCTGCTGATCAATTGCATTTACTAGGCATTGCCTAGACTAGCCATAGTTGGGCACAGAACGCATGGGAGAGAGGATGTCGCATAACATTCATGCCTGCCAACTTTGGAACAGTGGAACCAGTTTTGACTCATTGTGCTGGGTCAACATCCTGCCTGTTTCCGGATAAATCACTAAGGGACTGATTACGATGCAGTCAGAGCCTTTCCGGGCTGCACCTTGGTTTAATTTCTGTCTGCCGCATTACAATGCTAGCAGTCAGAAATTAAACCAGCTGGTCATTCTGGCTGGCTTCGGACGGGCTCAAGGAGCCTGTTGGCCAATTGGAGGATGGCCCGTAATCTCAAAGGATGGCCTTTCCACACTTGGGATTATGATACTCGGTCTCTGGCAGGCTTTCCATGTCGGCCTCCGGTTGGGGGCCAAGGGGGCACCTCTGGTGCCCCCCTGTTCATCCTTGCAACATATGGCAAGCACCCTGAGGTGCAGGGATGAACACAGACTCCCATTCCTCTATGGGAGCTTGTGTTACGGACAGTTTCCAACTGTAACACGAGCTCCCATAGAGGAATGGGAGTAGGCCCCTTAATCTTTAATTCACTCATGCCTAAAGAAAATATTAATAAACAAAGTGTAAAGGCCTCCAGTACATTCAAGTCGCTCTGTTACTAAATAAACTCCATAAGCAAAAAATAAATGAGGTCAAGGCTCTTTTTAAAATGCTGCAATCATTGTATTTAGAGCAGTGGGAGAGTTATTCCAGCAGGACATGATCAATCACAGTGGTGCTTTGGGGATGAAGGCATTGCCACTCTTTAATGTCTACCTCTCACATATGGTCCTTTGAGAAAAAATAAAAAGCTGTGCAGTGTGCATCATTGTGCCTTTTTGTTAACTTCCCATGGCTCAGGCACTAAGCCACATATCCAAATTTCAATGCAATTGCAATTTTTAGGTGCCTGAGGAATAAAGAGGGGTCAACATCATCCACACATTTAGTTTACCATGTTGTCCATTTGGCTACTCAATGAGGATCCAAAAGTCAGTAAATGGGGATAAGTATAGGTCTGTTACAAATTCAGAGCCAAGTTGATGTGCACTAATCTCAAGAATATGTGCAAATACAGAGTCACTTCTGGCAGACCACATTGTTTGACAAAGTTAAATCTCAATAACATGAAGAATACACGAAATTCAGTAATGACAATGGAGAAAATGAGAAATATGATTTGGTACTCATATATGATTTGTATTCCTCTTGCCTAGGCATGAGTAAATCTAAATTATCTAACTTAATGTACACTAAGCAGTCTGACTGGAGAAATCCTAATTAGATCCACTAAATCAGAAGGATGACAGCATTGTAGAGAATGTGTCTAGAAGTTTTTTCAAAATCAGAGGTATTCTATAGTGTAAACCCACACAACAGAAATATAGCAAAGAGGTCTGTACCCCTCGAAGTCTAAAAATAATCTTTCTAATGCTAAAGTGTGATCACTAATTAAACCTTTACAGAACATTTGAGAATCCCACATGTGTCTAATTGCGTTTCCACTTTCTCATGTTAAAACTCCGCAACTTCAGTGGAAACTCTCTTCTTCTGGTTTGCACATCAGAGCATTCTTCGATGTTTCCTTCTCCAGAGCATTCTTGGATGTTTCCTTCTCCAGATACAGCGCAGAGTGTGGTCCTCCCTTTGTTTGTTAGTACCTCTCGTCCTTACCAAGTGTTCTCCACCCAAGCCTCACTATCTCTCATACACAATGTGCCTTTCACTAGCTATGAGATCATATGAATGCACCCACAAGAGGAAGAAAACATTGCAAATCGAGCAAACCTTCATATTGAAGGTGAAGCATTAAGATTCAAATGCTAAGGCCTTTGGTCAAGTTAACATAACAAACATTCAATACACATTTAAATGCATGGTTATGGATACATGTACATTTATAATGTAGATGCAGACTACTTTTTGAATGAATACATAACTGCAAGAATTAGCAATACTACTGAAACCACACAAATGCAGATATATATATATGAAACTGCAAAAGTGACGCTGTTACATTAAACATTAGTGTGTGCACTAGTATAAATGTCTAAATTATATAGTAAATGCGCCTTTAGTATTTCAGTTAAGGGCATCACTTTACATTAATGATATTAAATTACACAAATATATGAGACCATGTAAACGTATATACGGCATGGCCAAAACGTAAAAGGCTGAGGCCAAGATTATGCTGTTTCACTTACAACAGTGCAAGCGCTGTCTGTTATGAGACATGTTGTTAGCTTATAGCGGACTTAGAGGCGGGTCATGGTTTACCATTGATTGGTGTAATTGTCACTCTCCTTTGCTTCTATTTTATTTAATGTCATGTTTGCACTTTACTTTCCATTATTGTCCTGTCCAATTAAGGACCAGAATACTAGTCAGGGTAAGGTAGATACACACTAAACGATAACCTGTGCTCACCCCCTGGCAGATTGGCACAGAGCAGTCAGTCTTATCTAAAGAGGCAATGTGTTAAGTATTTGGGCAGCACACACAACCACACACACACAGAGTGACACAAAGAAAGCACCAAAAAAAGATTCAACATAGGTATAGAAAAATAGAGAATATTCCTATGAGAAAATCAAGATAAAAAAATACAAAAATCCAATACGTAGAAACTGAGTTATGAATATTCAAGATTAAATTAAAAGGTAGTGCTTAGAAGTCAATAGCACTAAGGGGCTTCTTGAGGTCGCACTGGACCAGAGCAAATCCAAAGTTTAGTCCGTCTGCAATGGAGGGCAGAACAGCTATAGGACTCAAGCAGGTCTTGCTGAAAAAGTACCTTGGATGGAGCAAAGCGTTGAAGTCTCGATGTGTTGGCGCCAATTCTCACAGGCGATGAAGAGCCTCTTTACGATGCAGGCACTGTGTCATCATCGAGTGCTGTCTGTTGTCAGTGAGCCATGCTGGCTGTAGAATTGCTGTCATTGGCATCGTCAGTTCAGATCGACGCAAAATCACTGCTATGTCAATATAGGCAAACATTCAGAAACACACTTCTGAGGCCAAGGACTGGAGGGTGCACCTCAGGCAAGGATAGCATTCACAGATGGCAACACTAGGGGGGTTGAAGGAAGTCTTTTAATAACACTGATACTTCAGAAACAGGAAGCAAGCCAGCAAGCCCTTGGAGTCAATCTGGTTTCCAGTGAGATGGGTCTAGTCTCTGTTCACGACAAGGCAAAGATCAGCAGGCAGCAAAGCAGCTCAGCACAGCAGTAAGGCGGATCACTGACAGAATATCGACAAACACAATATTGAGATGACAAAATATCGAGGCCAAAATATCGACTACAAAATATCGACTTCCTATCTTCAAACAGGTAAGTACAAAAATATTGACTGTCAAAATATCGATTTTTTTAAATGTCTGAAAAGTAATTGAAAAGTAATATAATAATAAATAAAATAATTTTTAACCTATTTAAAATACATACAAATAAACATAACATTAAAAAATAATTAATATAACTGTAAAAAAAATTATTTTATTTTTAATACATATATATATATATACATATTATTACCAAAACATATACAATATTTTTACCGTAGGATAGCAAGAGGTTTAGATTTACTGTCACAACTCCAGTGATTGCAACAGAAGTGAAAGCGTTGGATAGCGTAGGGGTAAAAATTACTATTCCCACTCCAAAGAGTGCAACAGTAGGGAAAATGTTGGATAGCGTAGGGGTAAAAATTACTATTCCCACTCCAGAGAGTGCAACAGTAGGGAAAGTGTAGGTTAGCGTAGAGGTAAAAATTACTATTCCCACTCCAGAGAGTGCAACAGTAGGGAAAGCGTTGGATAGCATAGGGGTTAAAATTACTATTCCAACTCCAGAGAGTGCAACAGTAGGGAAAAAGCTGGATAGCGTAGGGGTAAAAATTACTATTCCCACTCCAGAGAGTGCAACAGTAGGGAAATAGTTGGATAGCGTAGGGGTTAAAGTTACTATTCCCACTCCAGAGAGTGCAACAGTATGGAAACCGATGGATAGCGTAGGGGTAAAAATGACTATTCCATCTCCAGAGAGTGCAACAGTAGGGAAAGCGTTGGATAGCGTAGGGGTAAAAATTACTATTCCCACTCCAGAGAGTGCAACAGTAGGGAAAGAGTTGGATAGCGTAGGGGTAAAAATTACTATTCCCACTCCAGCGAGGGCAACAGTAGAGAAAGCGTTGGATAGCATAGGGGTAAAAATTACTATTCCCTCTCTAGAGAGTGCAAGAGTATGGAAAGCGTTGGACAGCGTAGGGGTAAAAAATACTATTCCCGCTCCAGAGAGTGCTACAGTAGGGAAAACGTTGGATAGCGTAGTGGTAAAAATTACTATTCCCACTCCACAGAGTGCAACAGTAGGGAAAGCGTAGGATAGCGTAGGGGTAAAAATTACTATTCCCACTCCAGAGAGTGCAGCAGTAGGGAAAGCGTTGGATAGCGTAAGGGTAAAAATTACTATTCCCACTCCAGAGAGTGCAACAGTAGGGAAAGTGTTGGATAGCATAGGGGTAAAAATTACTATTCCCACTCCAGGGAGTGCAACAGTAGAGAAAGCGTTGGATAGCATAGGGGTTAAAATTACTATTCCCACTCCAGAGAGTGCAACAGTAGGGAAAGAGTTGGATAGTGTAGGGGTAAAAATTACTATTCCCACTCCAGCGAGTGCAACAGTAGGGAAAGCGTTGGATAGCGTAGGGGTAAAAATTACTATTCCCATTCCAGAGAGTGCAACAGTAGGGAAAGCGTTGGATAGCTGAGGGGTAAAAATTACTATTCCCACTCCAGAGAGTGCAGCAGTAGGGAAAGCGTTGGATAGCGTAAGGGTAAAAATTACTATCCCCACTCCAGAGAGTGCAACAGTAGGGAAAGTGTTGGATAGCGTAGGGGTAAAAATTACTATTCCCACTCCAGGGAGTGCAACAGTAGAGAAAGCGTTGGATAGCATAGGGGTAAAAATTACTATTCCCACTCCAGAGAGTGCAACAGTAGGGAAAGAGTTGGATAGCGTTGGGGTTAAAATTACTATTCCAACTCCAGAGAGTGCAACAGTAGGGAAAGAGTTGGATAGCGTAGGGGTTAAAATTACTATTCCAACTCCAGAGAGTGCAGCAGTAGGGAAAGTGTTGGATAGTGTAGGGGTCAAAATTACTCCTCCAACTCCAGTGAATGCAATAGTAGGGAAAGTAAATACTTCATATATAAATATAAATAACGTAAATAGTAATACCAATTACAAAATAATTAAAATATTTTATAATTGTATAAAATATATTAAATAATTATTTATAAATACAAATTAAAATTATTTAATTATAAAAATTAACTTCTAATACTAATTAATTACCTATTAACAATAAATTAATTTACAATTTAAAAATTAATCAATTAATTTTAATTACCAATTATATTTTAATTAATTACCTATTAAAAATTAATTAACAATTAATTCTAAATAAATACAAATAAATTAAATGACATATTTAATTAATTATAATTAATTTACTTACCACCCTATTCCCCTATAAACCCACAACCCGCTACAGAAAATTATTTAATGAAATTAACAGATTTATCAATTAATCAATTAAAAATATTTACCATTTATATTTTAATTAATTACCAATTATTATTTAATTAACAATTAATTCAAAATAATTAACACTAAATAAATTAACATATTTAATTAATTATAATTATATTACTTCCGACCCTATTCCCCTATACACCCACAACCCGCTACAGAAAATAATTTAATAAAATTACCATATTTATCAATTAATCAATTATAATTAATTACCAATTATATTTAAATTAATTACCAATTAATAATTAATTGTCAATTAATTCTAAATAAATAGCAATAAATAAATTAACAAATTTAATTAATCATAATTAAATTACTTCCCACTCTATTCCCCCATAAACCCACAACCCGCTACAGAAAATAAATTACTAACATTAAAATATTTATCTATTAATCACTTATAATTAATTTCCAGTTATATTTTAATTAATTACCAATTAATAATTAATTAACAATTAATTCTAAATAAATATCAATAAATAAATTAACATATTTAATTAATTATAATTAAATTACTTCCCACCCTATTTCCCTATAAACCCACAACCCGCTACAGAAATATATTACACAAAAAATAAAAAATAATATTAACTTACCTTAAATTCGATATTTTTGTTGTCTATATTATGTCTAGTCGATATTATGTCCATTCTATATTTTTGATTCGATATTATGTCCATTCTATTTGATATTAATTTTTTCTAGTCGATATTTTTGTTGTCTATATTATGTCTAGTTGATATTATATCCGTTTTATATTTTTTACTCGATATTCTGTCCAGTCGAAATAAAAAACTCGATATTATGACTGCACACCCAGTAAGGCAGTTCCTTAGAAGAGTCAGTCAAGCAGAGTGGCAATCCTTGTAGTGTAGCAGTCCTTTCTCCGGGCAGAGTTCTTCACAGGTCTAGTAGGGTATTGTCTTGGTAGTGTCAGAGCTCCAGTACTTATATGCAAACGTGCTTTTGAAGTTGAGCGTGACTTCAAAGCAGCTACTCGAAGTGCACAGGTCCCCTTTTCATCCCAGCCCTTTCTGCCAGACTATCTGTGTAAGGTAATTAGACCTTTGTGTGGGGATAGGACATGGCCATTCAGATGTAATTGTGAGCTCACTTTCCGCTTTCTCCGCCTTCCTGCCCAGGAAGGCAATTAGAATGCAGATGAATACAGATTAGTCCTCTGTCACACCCACCTTTCCTGTGTTTGTGGCTGTCTAGAGGGAATGCACAAATTGTAGCTGTCACCCAGCCCAGGCATGTATTGGAGACAGGCTGCAGGCTCACATAGTTAAGAGCAGAGAAATGCCCACTTTCTAAAGTGACATTTCTTAAATAGTAATGTTAAATCCAACTTTACTACTTAGGAGGATTTCTCATTACTATTTCAAATATGCAAAACACGATGTAGGTACTCCTTTCTAATCAGGAATTACAGCTTAAGAGTGTTTTAAGGAAGTCACAATACTAGCCTATGAGAGGAGTAGGCCTCACAGTATTAAAAAACGAATTTAGCCATTGGTCACTACCAGGACATGTCAAACTTAAAAGCACATGCCCAACCTTTAGGTTACACCTGCTCCTAGGGCTACCTGGGGCCTACCTTAGGGGTGACCTACGTGTTATAAAAGGGGAGTTTAATGTAAGTCTTTGCAAGGGATTGTAAACGCCAAGTCGAAGTGGCAGTAAACTGCCCACAAAGGCCTTAAAATGGCAGGCCTGAGACAGGTTTGGAAAGGCTAGTTGTGTTAGCTGTAAAACCTGTGCTGCAGTCCGACTTGTAGCATTTAGATTACAGGCCCTGAGTATATGGCATACCACTTTAAAAGGAAGTTATAATTAAACTAAATATGCCAACCACATATATCCCATTGTCACCATGTTTAGAGGAGAAGCGCATGCACTTTAGCACTGGTTAGCAGCGGTACAGTGCTCAGAGTCCTTAGGCCAACAAAAAGATAGAGCAAAAAGTGGAGGTAAGCAAGCAAAACGTTGGGGGAAGAAGCCCCTAAGGATGACAGGTCTGACATGCTGTCGTTGAGAATGCAATGTTGTATAAAACACAGAATGTGGCAGCATTAAATACATTCTGAATGCACATGGAAGAAGCCGTTGCACACCTTGTTTATCCGTTTACTTTTGGTAATCATTGTATTCCTTATTTGCGTGCAATCTGGGAACGCGCCAGTGGCAGTAAGGTGTTTAGGGTCAGTTATGCAGTAAATCACAATGTTATTTTATAAACCACTCAGTTATAAGGGTAGTTCTTGCAGGTCATGTGTGCAGTATGCAATGTTGGGAATACGTTTTGGAGCAGGAAAAATAACACAAGTTTTATTTTATTGTAACAGTTTCCCCTGACAAAGGGCTTTTAAAGATGCCCGAAATGCATTGGGAATAAGAGTATTGCTGCTATCCATGAACTAAAATGTCCTGACGCAATATAGTAAGAGGCCTTGATGGGCACAACTATTCTGTGTGAAACTTATGGACATCTGGATAACTTTATCGTGATTAATTAAGTCAAGTTGGAATACAAAGAAATATCTTGAATTATCTGAACTAAAAGATGAAAAGTCTAGAACATATTTTTTCTGAAGCAGTGCGAATGGGTTTGCAGCACAACTATGCTGCATGTTGTTTATTCAGCATTAAATAGATTGCCATGGTCAACACACATCCCAGAAACTGTGACCACAGCAGGTTACAGGCTGTACACCAGAGAGGCAGTTAAGGAGGTTCAGTGCAGGCTGCAGCAAGCTCGCTGTAATCTGGAGGCCACAAGTTCCAATACAGGGCTTTTTTATGAGAGGCTTGCACCACGTTTGCACCACGCACAGTGGTACATGCATGACGCAAGCCTCTAAGTCAGATTTATGAAGCCAAACAGAGACACATTGCAAGACTTTGAATGACTTCATTAATCTGGAGTGAGGCAACACATCTCAAATTGCTGTGTTGCCTTATTCTGCGCAAGAGAGGCATTCTATGGGTGTTGCTGTGGGTGATCCCACCCAAATCCCATGGTTTTTAACACATTCCCAGAGTTACGAAAACAAGTAAGCCAGAGAATGCATCAAAATGAACACGCCTGCCCAGGTGAGGTGTAATAGGAAGAAATATCTTTATTTCTCCTTGTTGTTTCCTCTTTTCAGCACACCTAGAAAGTGGAAAACACCTTGATTGTTTTTGTGAAAGACAGTGACTTTAAAGCATAAAAGCAATCCTGCCTACAAGACAGGCACACTTGCACAATGGTGCAATGGTGTCTGCGTTGGTCCTTGGCTGCCGAAATAGCACCAGCACAGGGAGAAAGGACAGGAATGCACAGTATTGAATAACAATGGTGCTTTCTTGCAATTTCCAGGGGCAGTGCAGTAATGTAACTAACTTCGCTGCCCTGAACCACTATTCTTGTAAATATGATCCTAAATATTCTGGAAAATTGCACAGATATAAATATAGACATGGGGACAAAAGCTGGCTGTGGGATACCTTTTTATGTTAGGTATTTGATATTTGGTAAACCTAGAAGAGATATTTTTATGTCATCAAGGGCATCTTAAATCTGGTACTGTACTTGGAACAATATGGTGTGCATATGCAGGTGTCTGGTAGCAGCCAGGTAACACAATCCTACAAAAAAGCCAAATACAGAATGGGCACAGAAGCTGTAGCAAACCTCTCTTTAGAGAGGTCGATGCCACTGCAGAGACGTGCATGGCAGATAAGGTGTAGAGTCTTATAGACCTCTAGCTAATATGCAGTGAGTTAAAGGTTGGACCAGACAGAAAGGCAGCTCCCCCTCCTTATTCTGTATATATAGTCCACTCTATATTTTAAGGTTAGCCCCATAAGGTAAATTTACATCCAATTAATATTTATTTAACTCATCTACATAATTTCTGGTTAGCCTGAAAACCTGGTGTGGATCTAGCACTCATGGGCCTATGCTATGCCTATGCTGGACATCCCCGTTTTCAAAGTTGGGACGATTTAGTTTTTCATGGAAAATGGATTAAAAATGCAAAAATGTTCCCATTTTTTTAAATGCCTTTGATGGGAAACCCCCAAAACCCTCCCACAAAACAATCCTTTGACTGGTCTGTTATAAATTGAATATTTCTTAAATTCCATAGAGATTATTAATGCAGGGCATTTGATGTACTCCATACAGCATTGTGACACTTGACCAAAAATATTTTGATCATAGTCAGAGCACCTCAAACATGAGGTAGCGAAAACTAAATGATTTGGGTGCTTATTTACAAGCCCATAATAAACTTGATGTATCAACAGCGCAAGGGGCTTGTAATTAAGCCCCTTGGTGGTTCTGAGCCATATGTATCACAATGTTCTTCAGCGATTCTCAAATAGCGTTTTTGGGCGAATCGCTATTTGAGAATTGCAAAACGCTATGTATGTAGGATTTGCAAATAATTTTGTGAATCCTACATATTCCTTAATTGCAAATCGCAAATTGCGATTTGCAATTAAGGAATACCTCTTCATTCATTTTTATGGGCCTAGAGGCCCATAGGAATGAATGGGAAGACATTCTCAATTTGCGATTCTCAATTAGAGAATCGCAATTTGAGAATGCAATTTTAAGGGTGCCAGGGTGTCAAAAGGACACCCTGCTGCACCTCTGAAATGTGCATGTGTGCACATGTGGTGCACATACATTCCGTTCGCCACAAGGCACATTGAACAATGCAAACAAGTGCATTTTTCAAAGCAATCGCAAAATACCACCAACTTGAAGTTGGTGGTAAATTGCGATTCCTTAATGCCAAATTGCACTTTTTCTGTGCCTCTTACATTGCATTTAAGGAATCGCAATTTGTAATTCCTTAAATGCAATCGCAAAATAGGGAATCGCGAATTTTGCGATTCCTTATTTTGCGAGGCAGTTTTTCTTTAATACATAGCATTAAGCCCAATTGCGATCGCAATTTGGAATGATACATATGGCCCCAAGATCTGACTGAACCCATGTTATAGCTAAGGAGGCTGACTTTGAAGCTGGTAAACCAGGTTTGAGTCTGGCGTGAGGCTCAAGCATCCTGTGATTCTGGACAAATCACATAGGGCCAGATGTATCAAGATACCCTTTTGCGGTTCTCAAATAGCAATTTTTAAGGAATCGTTATTTGAGAATTGCAAAATGGATGTATGTAAAAATTCGCTATTTTTTAGCGATTTCTTAAAAAAAGGAGGCCCATATGAATGAATGTGAAATTATTCTCAATTTGCGATTCGCAATTTGCTAATCGCAAATTGAGAATCATTTCAAGGGTGCAAGGGTGTCTTAAGGACACCCTACTGCACCCCTGAAATTGACATGTGTGCGCATATGGCGTACATACATGCCCTAGGGGCATGTATGAGCGTCACAAGCCAACTTTACAAATTGCAAAAAGTGCATATGTAAAAGAATTCGCAAATTACCACCAACTACAAGTTGGTGGTAATTTGTGATTTTTTAGAGCGAAATCGCAAAACTTTCTTCTTTCTTACATACCATTTAAGGAATCGCTTTTTGCGATGTCATAAATGGTAGCACAAAATTAAGGAATCGCAAATTTTGCGATTCCTTAATTTTGCGATGCGATTTTTTTAATACATCGCATTTCCTGATTTTTTTGTCGCAAACGCTGCTATTTTGCGATTCGCAGCGTTTGCGTCAAAAAAACGCTTGATACATCTGCCCCTTAATCACTTAATCTCCCGGTACCTAAAATAAATGTGTTCTTCGGTAATGAAACTAGTGCTCATGTAAAGCGCCCTGATACCTTCGAGTCGAGTTCGCACTACATAAAATTCAATAAAACAAAAAACAAGTAAACAGGAAAATGTGAATTGGACAGAACAGCACATCACAAGGCACAGTTGAATTAATTCTTTTATTCCACATTTCCTAAGCAAAATGTACTAATTTATAGTACTTAAGCGACATTAGACATTTTTGTAGTTTCAGGCATGGGAAGAGAAAGTGAGGAAGTGTTCTCCTGGTTCAAGTATCAGCAACTTATTCATAGGAATACACCTCCTCCTTAGGCGCACAAATTCGAGTTAGCGGAGATGGACAGCTAAATCTAGTGCTTTAAGTAGGCCTTGTCATTATTTTAATAATGCCGGCGTAATTGGTGCCATTTGGTCATTTCATGTTACGCTAGCTCAGTGTAATTACCAATATTAAAACCATGATGCTCTACCACCTGGCTCCCAGTAGTACATGTATATTGGACTTATTACAGACTGTTGTGGCATTCTGAGCAAGCAAACAAGATCCCTGTATTCTCGCTATGGTCCCCATATTTTTTCAACTTTTCTTGGCTATTCCCTGCTTTTGAAGTCATTTCAAGCGGTAAATGTATGAATTGGAAGAGATTAATAGAGCGCGGGGCTACTCAGAGTGTCCTGGCGCTAGGTGGTCTGTGAGAGAAAGCAGATACAGCAGGTAGTTACTGAGAAAAAAGCAAGGTCTTCAGCTTTTTCTGAAAACCGGCTTCAGCCTTTGTTTAACACAGGTCATAAGGGGGCTTGTTCCACCATACAGAACCCAGGAAACAAAAGGAACAGCCTCCCGCAGTGGACAAACGAAGCCTATGGACAGATGATTACCGGATGAGCGTAAAAATCTTGCCGGGCTATTGAAAGCAAACCTAGCCAAAAGATATTCAGGACCATGATGATGGAGAGCCCTATGCATTAACAGTACTACTTTATAAAGAATCGATTTTCCAATGGGAAGCCAGTGCAAATTGTGCATATGACAGGAACTATGTTCCCGTCCCGGCAAGCCCAGAACCAGTTGAGTTGCTGCATTCTGAACAACCTGAAGCCTACTCAGGAGATATTTTGATAACCCTGCATATAATGTGTTGGTGTAATCCAGTTTGGATATCACCAGGGCCAATACCACAGTAATCTTTGATGAAAAAGAAAGGAAATGCAGAATTATTTTGCCATGCACAAGATACCAACGCAGATAACCACTGACGTAATTTTGCACACGCTACTCGAACATGCGGAGTACTCTCCCGTGAGATACAGATGTTCTAGGATAAACAATTCTTATACCTCTGGGTTCTGACTGGACAAATGCATTACATTGCCCAACCGATTGGACAGTGATCATGTGGATGACTCCACATATTCTGATTCGAACAGTCCTGCAGAAGTTGCTGTCTTAATGACCTATCAACGAAACATGTGGTGGCTTTGTCTCCAAGCTGTATCATTAACAGCATGTTGCTCTGAACACTTGTACAAGCTTATCTGCCTGTTTGAACACAAGAGATAGTCAATTACTACAAAAGTTATATGAAGACTTGGACTACTTTTGGGGCCTGAGCTAAAGATTTTAAATTAAAATGGACTATCAACTTAATACTACTGTGGATTTTTGAGTGCTCTGATTCGTATGTTTAGATATTTTTCTCTTTTTAGGAAGGCATGTAGGATTGTGGTAGGTAACCAATAATTTCCTTAGAGCACCACTCATACTAATCTCTTGCTATATATTTTCCCCCAAAATGTTAATGCAGAGCAGCCACGCATAGCTCTATACCTGGTTACCAAGTTTTTCCAGATGATTTTGTTATGGAATGACATTTTATTGTCAAATGTGATCCCCAGATTTTTTACAACAGCATCTTGAGTAATTAGTGAATGTATCCCTGAAGGCCAGTGAACATCGAAGTTTAAGAAAAAGTTATGTCAGAACTAAGAACCTCTGTATTCTCTGTGTTGCATTTCAAATGGTTGCATGTCAGCCATTGAAAACCAGCTGAGAGACAGGGCTGAATAACATTTGAATCGATGAAATCCCCCTTACTGAAGATAAAGAGGATCTGAGTGTCATCAGCACATGACATAACCTTATCCCCAAATGATTCCACCACCTTAGCTTTATGGGGACAAGAAGATGTTAAATATAGTGGGACTAAAGAGTAGAGCCCTGAGGGACTCCGATTGACACTCTTTGACTGACAGGAGAGTAAGGGGTAGCCACACTTCCTGACTCCTGTCCTCATGAAAGGACTTAAGCCAGTTCCAGGCAGTACATTTATGCTGCACAATTTACTTAACTATATTATATGTGCAACAATAATGGAGCCATCCGAGTGGCCTGTTTTTGCGGGACAGCTAATGACACGTCACCATAAATTCTAATGGCACAACTCCCATCCTACTCCCTCCTGAATTCTGCACTTAATCCCACACTGCAACCTACATCCCAAATAATGACCTTCAAAACCTTTTTTTGTTGGAAATGGGGGGCGTAGGTGTACATTAAAGGGCTTGGGCTAGGTAAACGTTTTGTATGGACTTGTTGGGGTCAGACTCATTGTGTGCTAGTAGGCTTTGTCGCATGGTTAGAGAAAGGTAGAAGATATAACCGTAATGGAGGCCATAAAAATGAGTCTCTTAGGCAGAAATTGTAGGGAAAATGTGACACATGCCAAGAAGGGATTGTAATTGTTGTGCTGACTGGGACAGAAAAATGAGGGAAGTGCTAGGTGAGTGGGCACTTGGCAGCAATTCCAGAGAGGATGAGACTTGAGAATATGAGGCTGGATAATTGATGAATGGATTGGTAACTGGGCATAGAAGAAAGGAAGGAATACCTTAACAACTGCAGTAGTTGTTACTGAGAAAGGAAAGTGACGTACCACATGTCCCAGCTGCCACTCCCTTTCACTCCACAGGATGGTCGTTTCCTCTGCCCTCCTCTTCATGAGCCTTTACTTCTGGATCCAGACAAAAACTTAACATACATTTTTTGATACATATAACTGGAAGAAACTGGGTTATTGGTTGAGTGGGCTGGAAGTCCCACTCAGGCAACAATGACAACCCTTGTCAGAGTAAACCACAAAAGTCACTAGATTAACCTGTGCTTTGCTTTCTGGTAGCTTAGCTTAAAGGCAGTTAGGCTTAACTTAGAGGTAATGTGTGAACTAGTTGCGCAGCACACAAACAGTAATAAAGTAAAAACAAACACAAGAAAAATCCCAAAACAATTTAGAAAAGTAGAGGAAAATTTAATGAAAGAAGTAAAACCACAACAACAAAAATCCAATTTCTCGAACGAGAGACACTGTCTTTTAAAAGGATAGGTAAAAATAGCACCAAGAAGCAGAAAGCACTAGCTGTGAGTATTTGGTCACACTAGACCAGGCAAAGTCACAAGTTCAGGCTGACTGAAATAGAGCACACACCAGGCATAGGACCAAGATCAGCCTTCTAAGAGTTGTACCTTATGTCCTTTGCTTGAGGTCAAAGCGGCATGGCTTCGCTCTGCTTTGATTCCAGTGAAACATTCAGCTGTGCAGCAAGGCTTTCCGTTGCTCAGTTCCAATGAAGCTATTAGCTGTACAGCATGTCTTTGCATGGTTGTCCATCGCTCAGCATCAGAGCTGATGAAGTTTTCAGCTGTGCAGGCTTTGCGGTCTTTGACAAGTTACTTGAGGTAAGTGTTACTATTGTGAAATGGCCAAACGATGGAGACAGGCTTTCAGTGTCTACAAACATTGGTACAACATTGCAGTATTTGTTGACACACATTGATTCATATTTTACTTTCATTGCATGCCATTAATGCAGCTTTTTTGACCTTGCATACTCAGAGCCTCATCTACAACGAATTAGCGCAGGGCAGGGCAGCAAGACATCTCGCTGCTCTGCCCCATTCCATTTAGGAAGGGCACGAATGCACTGTTTTTACAAGATATGATGCATTTCTGTACTTTAAGTGAGCACCGGCACACAATTTGCAGACGAACACCAAGTCAGTCACACTTGCACCATGGTACAAGGGAATAGGTGTTGGTGGCATGATTGTTTTTGTGCAGGAAGGAGCACCTTCCTGCAAATACAACCACAAGAAGAGTTTTCCTTGTTCTATGTGTGTTGCAGAATGCAGCACACATGGACAGATGAAAAAACAAGGAAAAATTAAACCATTTCTCCCCGTTACGCCTGCTCTGGGGAGGCGTACGTTTTTGGCACTGCCCCAGGTATATGTGGTGTATGTTGTGTTGTAAATCTGAGTTAGTGCCAAATTCCATTGGTGTTCAGTGGAACATCCACAGCAACTGCCACAGTTTGCGTCCTTGACATAGAGTAAGGCAATGCAGCACTTTGCGCTGCCTTCCTTGCTGTAATCCATATCTATGGAGCCATGGAAAGCCACAGATGGATGCTTTGTGTCGTCTTATAGATATGATTGAGAGGCTTGCGCCACGAGATCATCATAAAAAGGGATGCTCGGCAGTTCAGGACTTTTGTAAATGAGTACCACAGGGTCTAAAGGTATTTTTGGTGTATATCCTTCTTGGTGACATAAGTTCACTGTTCTAGGGAAAAAAGGCCAATCATTCAGAATTGTTAAACAGTTCCCCTAGACAAATGAATACGGTTAAGAGACAAGCTCATATATGAAGTAGAAGCTGTCATGGGGAACTATAAAACTGTCACCAAATGGTTTCAGAAGACGTAAAGTACCAACATTTGTGAGCCTTGTATCAGGTGCAATAAGAAAAATAGGAAAATGTTTTGTTCTCAAAGTTATTCATCAGTTCTATTCACCCAGCTACAATACAACTATTACATATGTCTTTTTCAGCATCATCCGGAGCAGGTGAAGAAGTTGACCACATTGGTGAGGTAGCAGCTGGCCACTGTGTCTCACCTGGTGAGATCACCAACACCAAGGGATACAGTGCCATGAAGGGTGAGGGGACTGGTACAGAGGTCACCAGCTCAACATCTTCTCCAGGGACCTTCCCAATCTACCACTCCCTAGTAGTGGCAGACAATACTGTCCACACCCACATGCAACACCACAGCAACATACACCACAACCACACCCAGGCCCTCCACACCATACCCATCCACACACACACATACATTAGAATGCACGCCCACAAAACTCAAATGCCCACACTCACACAAACAGACACCTAGAAAGCAACAGACCCCCAAACACACAAAATATGCCAGACCCACAGACACCTTGGCCCTCAACAGACACATGCACATCAACCACTGCCACTCCTTCCCAAACCTAACAACCCTGCCGAATACCCTGCCCATTTTCTCCATGGGAGTTTGTTGTTTGCCTTTGCCTTAATCCCTTTCAAACCTCAAACCACCCCTCCCAAATGGAAAGCTACCCCACCCCTCCCAAAAGGAAAGCTACCCTTTCCACTCCCTAACTCACCCCTTCCACAGTCCAACCCACCCCTCCCAAAACAAAATCCACCCTTAATAAAAACCAAATGTACCCATCTCATAAGCAGCACTCCCTCCCAAACCCAAGCCCAGCCCTCCCAAACCAAAACACCTCCCTCCCAAGTAAGATCTTTGTGGTGCCTGCTCTGCCCACTAGATGTCTTTTCTTGAGCAGGTTCCCTTGGCAGTGAATTAGGAGGCAACCTTTGTGCCACCTCACAATATTGCACAGAATTTTGAAACATTATGGACTCCCATTTGGCTTTTGAAGTATATTGAGAGACTTATCTCATTGTTTTGAAAAAATCCATAATTTATATTTCACCAAGTTAGTACTGGCATTCATTTTCCTTTGCAATTGTTTCATTCTTAGCAATGTTTCTGAATAAAATGTGAAGTACTGATTCTTCTTTAGCATTATGGCAGGTAATACAACAGTTTTTTTTAATGTCTACTTTGTCATGTTTACTGTGCAGGGCCCATTGTAGTATTCCCTATGTTAGCTTTCTTTGCCTGATACAGGCCACATTAACTTTGCACACGTTACTATATAAACACGTTTGAATCTGTGCCAGAATATATTTTCATTCTGTTCTTTCCTGGGATTTAGTCTGAACACCAGACAAGGTAAAACAATAATGTCCCTTGTTATTTTGTTTTGGTCAGGCACTCACACCTAGACACCACACAGAAATGTAGCTGTTGTTTATGAAAATGTGAACCTTGTCATATAGGTATGCTCAGCAATGTAAAACACACACACAGATGTTTCTTGAGAGAAGATCACGGCTGTATTTGAGATGTAGAACATCCATCTGTGTATGTTAAGGTATGAGGTCTGCGACTAAACCCAGAGACATTTGCTGTAAAATCAGTTTGCTTCTGTAGAAGAGAATGGCGGCTAATCTGTCTTATAATAGTACAAGGCGTTTCATAATATACAGGTTATTGACTATGCTGATGGTATTTTTGCTAGGCAGTTGTTTCTGATTGTGGCACGAATACGGAGTTCTAGTGCACAATAGTTAAAATAAACAACTCAAACTTCCTTCGTCTCTCTGTCATATCTTACTGTGGATGAGTACAGGTGTGTGAGCGAAAGGGGGTCTCTTGAGAGGGTCAGGTGTGTTGTGTTCTGGGGTATCCCTGGAACACTTTGTTAAGTACATGCACTGGTTAACATTGTATGTGATGGTCATTTGAATGTAGGTGCAGGCATTCATCGGCAGAGTCCGTGACTTTTCAAGAGGCTTCTGCAGCACAACCTACAGGGTTTGAGAACTCGCATTTGAGGAGCGGTGAATCAGCTGACCTACTGTGGGCACCTGCGCAGCACGCTGTAGTGCTAGCGGGGATGCGCGGAACCGGACCGGGGACTGCCCCCTTCTCCCACCTACAAAACAGTGATGCAGCCAAGAATCCTGGCCCGGGCTGGCCTAGGGCACAGCATTGAGGAGCAACTCGCCACCTCCCACCTGGGTTCAGTGCGTGAGAGGCTCTGTGCCCCCAACCTGAATCTAGGTAACACTAGTCCTTCGCGGATGCTTGGTTCCAAAATGGGGCCTGTCTGACTAAGCAGCTGACTCTGGGAGAGAGGAGAGTTGCATCCCAACACTGGAGCACTCTGTCCACTGTGTAGAGGTAGGCTGCCGTTACTCCGTGACGACCACTGCCCCTGGTGGGAGGGGCATCGCACCCCTACATGTGCCAAGTTGCTACATTAGCTCTGGAACATGCCTGGCTTTAAAATGGCGACTGCAAGCCCGCGCTGGATCTGCACACTTAAAGCCTCCCCCTCCCAGAAGCAATTGGCGTGGTTATTATCTAAAATAGCAGGGATCGGAGGGGGGAGAGCATCGGCCACCCCCTTGTTAACCTTTGCTGCATCCAACATGCTGCTTCCCTCACCAAAAATCATGAGAAAATCTATTTGTATATATATATGTATATAGAGATAACTCTAACCACTAGTATATGTAGTAGACCCTTGTACTCACTACCATTCCTATGTGATTCTTAGAATTTATCCATTTGTATCTCTTCCTTGGGTGACTTTACAACTTGCACAATTGCAATTTTCTCTGTTTGTATCTCTTCCTTGTGTGACTTTACAATTTGCACATTTGCAATGTTTTCTGTTTGTATCTCTAATGTAACTCATGTAATCCTAAGTCCTTATGTATCGCAACTGGTTCTTTTTTAAAGCACTCTGACACCTTAGGGTAATGTTTGCGCTATATAAAATTTCATTAAATAAATAAATGAATAAATAAAAATGATAATGGTCTCTTGCACCAGCTAGTTGATGTTTACATTTTTTTTTTTGATGTGTTACTACATGTGTGTTTGTTTCACCTTGACTACTGATCAGTATGGGCACATATGCCTTACACCTTATAAAATATTATGACTATTGAAACTAGATGCAGTACATGACATTCACTAGAGAAGAGGACATTTTATATAAATGTATATGTTGAATAATACAAATTTGGGACTGACGTTGATTTTACTGGTAATTTATATGATAAAGGTTACACCTTGTCCAGTGCAATTTCTGCATCATATTACATTGCACTTATCCCAATGATGTGTGTTGCACATGTTTTTAATATAACAATTTTAAAAACATATTTAGACATACCTTTATGGTGACTTTTTGATTTTTGATTTGATGTCCTTTTTTGTGCAAGTGTCCATTTTTTTAGGGCAGCTTGCACCAATCTTATACATTCAATGTGATCATACAGGTGTATTTCTTTAAAATTCTTAAACGTTAACATTACAGACATATGCATTGTACATTGGTATGCTATTGCTTGTAAGAGAGATTCAAAAATGCACAAGTCCAATGCAAATATTAACGGACAAATAAAAAGGTAACAGGTAAAAGTGGAGCTTTCTGTTGATTCCGTCCACGACAGTATTGATTATGTTTGGCAGCAGCAGCAGGACTTGGAAGATCTGGTTCATAGCAGAAAAGGTAGTGTGCAAGTGAGTAAAGGTGAGTTTCTACCTTGTATAGTGGTTTCAATCCGCCAACTCAGATGTGAAGGTTTTAATGCTACTGTCACGTTGGTGGGAAGGTACATCATTATTGGCCTCGCACACCAATTGGCAGGCCTCCCTTCGACATCCGCTTTTGCCTATTGTGCTGTCGATGCAGGTGGACATACCTTGCAGAGTAAGTGGCATTCCAACAGCCTTTCATCCTTCGAGCTGCCAGCATCTAAACAGAACGGGCAGACCGCCTAGTAGGCGGGTGGAAAAACCATTGAAAAAGCAGCAGCAGGACCAGGTTTGCCAAGTTCTAAATCAGGCCCATTGACTTGAGAAATTATTAATTTTTGTTTGAAGAAGCTCAATACGTTGTCATATGCAGGTCTGGGAGTAGTTCGTGGAATTTCACTATGTTCAACTCCGCGAAGTGACAAAAAAACTCTGCGGAGTTCCATAAGTGGCGCAGTGCAGTGCGAACATCCGTTCGCGCTGATCTTCCGCCACACTGGTGGAAATTCTACCCGAGCGGCAGCGTGCATGTGCCAACCTACCACTCTCGAGCAGGGAAAAAAAGTCCGCAAACTCCCCAAATGGAGTGGAGTTTACCACCCAGGCCTAGTCATATGTGAAAATGCGGATGATCAACATTGAATTATTTTTTCCTCATGGACAAGTGGAACTGAATTCTTGAATTTTTGAAAAATAAATCTGTGTCGTGAAAACAATCTAATAATGACATTTATTTTTTCCAGCATTTTAGTACCAGGAATACCAGAAATACAAGTTTTTTTTTTTTACAATTCAGTCTCACTTCTAGGACCTGTTCTATGCATATTTACAATCTCCTTTGCAGGGGAGTGCTGCGGGTCAAAGTCTCGGAAGTAAGGGTGGCAGAAGAGTGCACCAGAAGTAGGTAATGGTTGCTGGAAGATTATCTTTTTTTCTCTTGGTACAGAAAAGGGTGGGAGAGCCAGGACTGCACCTCTGCCCCAGTCTCTTACTGCAGTTTCTTGGGTGCAGAGCCACACCTGATGAAAGTGTGTCTGTTGTTTTCGGACATGAGTTTACTGGATCATGTATGTGCAGGCTCAGATATTCCCAGATCCAGAAACATTGGGCCACATGTATCTCCCAGAAGCAGTATCCACCCTGAGGATGCCGCTTCTGTCACCTTGTAAGGAGGACCCTAATCTCCTCTTTATTTTCCTCTGCTGCTACTGCTGTCTTTTTGACCAATAATACAAATGGTTATAACTTTTAGCAGCAGTTTGGCAGGTGACATTCTCAATTTTGACAGGAGGCTTTTGATTTTTGTAACCCAAGTATGACATTTTCCTGTCTTTCAGTCTTGTAGTTGACTCTCTATGTTAAAGCACACTGTTGAAATATTAGTACAAGTGTGATGGCATATTTAGCAAAGATTTGTTATTTTCATGCCTAAACTCTAGCCTCTTCTCACAGCTCCGAAACAATCCATCTTTGTGGGAAGATATGTGCTTGACTTAAATAAATTAAAATCGTTGAGAGAAATGGGTTCCACCAATTTAATTCCTCTAAATTTGTCTCTTTCTAAATATCCGGGTTTATGGACTTCTGCCGTGAGAGAGTCTCACTACCTGAGCTTCACTCAATTTAAGCTCTTTTATAATGGATTGGCAGTGCCAGTGTGTAACTTTAAAGATTCGGTTGGCTGTTGTGCAATTTGATTTAAAGGCTCTGAGCTGGTAGCATGTGAACATGTATGCACACACATGTATACATGTGGGCGGTTTGAGCGTGTGAGACTACTGTTTAACTCAGCCAATATCTGCCCATATTTACCCCGTTGCAGAAGGGACCTTTCAGGGATTGATGCAGACCTGACGGACCTAGTAATATGAATGGACATTGATAGTATGAATATGTGGACCTGCAGTGTTTACTGAAAAGTGTGTGTGCTTCACTCCATTATACCCTGAGGGGGAAATCTGCACCAGCCTGCAGTGCCATCAAAGTTTGGCTTAGAGACTCAGTTGGCATATCAAAATTATGATAAATTACAGTCCAAATGCAAATTTGACCTTAAGTTCTACATATCTGCACTACACGTGGCATTTCTAGATTCAAACTTTTCTCTGAATCAGTTTCTAATTAAATTCCAGGCATTTGTTCCCCCTGCTGGGCCAAGTTAATAACTCTTCAGGCCAGCTGGAGGATCACTCCACGCAATAGTTCCAGTAGCCAGTAATTGGGCCTGCTGCTCAGAGAGGAGAAGGTGTGGGTGAAATCTGCATGTGTTAATTACTTTTCACACTGGACCTTGCCTTGTAAAGCCCAATCCAACAGAAACAAAGGAGGATAGCCTCAGCTCTAGAGCCAGTCTCAGGAGAGGCTGCTTTTTAACGTTTTGGAGGGAAGGAACTTGGTAGCTGTGGCAGTTAGAGGCAAGACTTATACTCTCAGAGAAGGCCATTTAATATACCACTTAATGGTGCCATTTTGGAAATTCTCAAAATGCTGTGCAGGAGATTTGAGGCAGGGATGCAATGATATGCCACCCTAAGACTGGAAAATGGTGCCAAGCTTCTGGAACCTTCCACCTCCACGTAAAAACCCCTACATGAGGGAGAGACTTTTATGAATAGTGTGGACATGAGGGTAGTGATGCTGGAGAAAAGCCCAGCTGGAAGAAAGTCACCCCTTCACCACCACATACCTGTCTTCAGGATCTATTTTAAATCAATCTAATACAAAAAGTATCCCCCAGGCCACCCAGATCAACACCTAACAAGCAAAAGTAGGGTAGATCGTACTATATGGCTATCCCCACCACTTCCTATAAAGTTTATTAACTTATGTCTGCTCCAAATGAGTGAGTCTCCTGTAGATAGGCAATCTAAATGTGTTGTCACCTTAAATACACGTAGACATCATGTTGTTTTTTATGAGTATCCATACCACAAATGTTCCATGTCAAAACATCATACAAGGTGTTGTGTGCTCCTCTACTCTGTGCCATCCTTCAGGTGAGTAATGGACTCAGTTGCCTGTATGGCTAACTTATCCTCCCACCTACCCCTAGTGTCAATGTACCTCAGGCCAGTGATGAAAAGTTCTGTGATATACAGTGTGCAACCCATTACTAGCTGCATATACCACTGTTGTTACTAACATCCCCCCAGGCATGGTGGGTTGTGAGGGCTTCGCCATACACAATATATACCTCAAAACTAAAACATTCAAACTTAAAATACATTGTAGTGTACTAGACAGTGCGGGGGAGCATATGATGCAGCCTCAAATTGCTCCACTGGTGCAGGTATTGTGCCATCTCCCCTGCCATCCTACATCTTTGTTCCCTGCATTTGGTGCATTTGTCCTTGGCCCCTCCACATTACATCACTTCGGTATCCACATCTTGCCCTCAACCCAGCTCATCAGCCAGCCTTGGTATCAATTGTGGGGCACAGTGATGGGACCCCAATAAGGCTACAGATTTATCTGTGTCTCAGTCCGAATCGAAGCCATGGTCTGACTGCAGAACTGTGAAGGGGATTCCACTGTGCTTTACGACTTCTGCCTCTGCCCTAGCCTAGCTTTTTGATCGTCCATTAGGTGGCTGCTAGGCTTTCTCCGAGTATGTCTAGTAGATCTTGGCTGTGCCCCGCCCTCAGCAGCTAGCCCCTCATCAGATCGGCCAAGCGCTCCTTTAGCTTGTAACCATGACTCCTCTGGTCCATTAAAGAAGAGTGTTGTGTTGCTGGGAAGAGAGGGGTGCACTTCACGGCAATGATCCTAAGTTGTTGCTTCACCGCCCTGAAAGAGTTTCTGCATTTTTGGACTTCCATCGTGTAGTCTGGATAGGTTGTGCTTGTTGTATTTTCATACTTCCTAGGACCTTTAGTACGGAGTAGTTGCAGGTTGAGGTCCCATTTCACAGTAATTAAGCAGTCTAGCTATCACAGGATGGGGGCAGCTCCAGGGAGCGGTGGGCGACTGAGTGGGGGGTGAGCTCACTCAATGGAGAAGAATTACTGTAGCCTCCCAGCAAGCTCCTTGTCCACTAACCATATTCAAGTCCTCCATCTTTTCGGCATGCCAGTAGGCAGATTTTTTTCTGAGATCTGCCTTCTGCATCCTCTGCCCACTGGTTCAACTCCTTGACTCCATCTGTGGGTCCCACAGTTGGTGATGCGTGTCCTGGACTGGAGGCAACAGTGAAGTTATTGCGGATTCTGTGTCAAGTACTCAGACAGTTTGTATAATCTGCGCATAGCATATTGACTTCGATGGTAATGGTGTCTATATTTATTTCCAGAGCTGATTTAGGGCCAAAAATACAAATCATTTTTGAGGTTACAACAGGCCCGATTCTCATATTCGGGCCATTGGCAACATCAAAAAGGCATTTTTTAAAGTACAAAGGCCACATTTGCTATTAGGTAATCTATTACTGAATCACAAATTGGGTTAGCGAATCGATATTAGAAAGGAGCATGTTTAGGGCATCCCTTTCTAATACTGAATCGCAGTGGTATGTTTGAATGTTTTGCGACTGAAATGCAGTTGCATATCATTCACATTTTATCACTTACTTCAAGTAGGTGGTAACCCTTTTGCAAATGCAAAGGGGTCCCTAAGGGGCCTCGTTTCCTTTGTGAATGTTTGTGATTCCACGGACTACTTCCTACTCTCAAAAATCAAAAGAAATCTTTTTTTTAGACGAATCCCATTTTCCCTAAGGAAAACAGGCAGCAGTTTTTTAATGTGCTTTATTGAAATCCTTCTGAGGTCACATACAGCGCGAAGCATGTTGACCAATATATATGTCCATTAGGGACATATACCCAGCTACAGAGGGACATAATATCCCCTAGAGTAGCACTACACACTTTGTTTTAACAATCACAGAGGGGTCACCCTAATAAATAGTACCCACTCTCCCTCCATTCATTTTTTAACAAACCACTTTAGACTTCACTGCCACTTACACCCATGCATCCAAACGGCTTCTCATCAAAAGATCTCTGATAAAGAGACCCTTCGGGGGACACGTAAGGCATTGCAGCCCTGGCCCGACGAGGAGCAAAGCCCAAATGATGAAGCATGACATCCTTCGGTGTGTGTGAGGGCATTTTGATGAGGACACACTGTCCCCCATAGATAGAGTAGCACACGAAAAACAATTCTTCCTCTTTCATCCTCTACAAGGAACAGTTACTCCCCTTGTGTACTAGTTACTTTTCGGGTCACTGGACCTAATAATCAGCTCCTAGTGTCCCCCCTCTCTATAAATAGGAGAAGTTCTATTTGCAACACACTGAGAATTGCAAAATGTGTTAAACTCACATTTGTACATTGCTGTTAGCGATTGCCCATTACAAAAATGTACTATTTGGTCATTGCAAACTCTTTCCTTAGTACATCGGGCCCTTGGTGTCCATTATAGCTTGAAGAATTGTCCCATGTGTTTTTCTTGGGTAGTTTCTAATTGGCTCAAGCGTTGTTTCCCAGGCTGCTGTGTGGGAAGCATCTTCCCTTTATCTCAGAAAGATGCCTCCAATGGTTTGGACACTTTGGGTTTGACCATCTCAACAGACGTAAGGTGACACAACTTGAAAGGCGATGCCCCGTATCTATCCTCATCAATCATGCCAGGTGACAAATGGGCCCCTTCCCCTGTGTCACCGTCAGCGTAACATCAATCACTCCAGGTTCCCCTACTGCTGCGTGACTGTTGTGGCTGTGGCTTCTAAGCCTCTGGGGGGTGTCCCTAATATTGACTGAATCTCGCGAGTCCCTCAGCTGAAGTGATGCTTGCACCTTGCAGAGTTGTAACACTGGGTCGATCACCGTGGTCTGGTCCTCAGGAGTGTCACTGGTATGGGCAGCAGCCACCTGCCCTGTCCTTCATCCACACAGGGGTGCCTGGTTTGGGCAGAGTGCCTTCCCACAGACTCACCAAAGTCCAAACTGGGTCAGGCCACCACATAGTGATGGGACAGAACAGCAGTCACCACAGTACTATTATTGTAGGCCAGCATGGCCTTTTTCCAGGGGGCTGTTTGGCGTCCTGGTGCCACCGGCTGAACTCCGTACTTACCAAGATGGTTCCAGAACTCCTCTCAAAGAGGGGAGTCTCCAGTCCACCATTCACTGAGGAGCAACCTCCCTCGTCCTCCAGATGGCACTAGGTCCTTCATTGTTGATCCACCGAATTAATCGGTAGACCCCGGCAGTCGACCCATTGACCACCTGCTTACAACTCTGGGTCACGTTACCAGTGCTGTGCCTGCGGGAGGTCGTGTCACTGTCTCAATCACATGGTGTGGTTAACATTCGGCCATGTTGGGCCCAAAAGGCACTGCCGCGTCTCTGCCACCTCACGGTGCAGGGCACTAAGGAACACCGCTGATCCGTTCACCCCCCTCCTGCAGGCAACATTATTTACCTGCTGCCCAAAGTCCTACACCGGGCCCGACACAGCTGGCTCCTCTTCGCTGTGGCCTCCTCACCGTCCCATACACCTCCATATGTGTTTATAATATATTCTTTATTTCGTGTCCTATCTTTGACTTTTCAATCTCCTCTTGGACTCTAACTAATCTCCCGCTCTATCTTAGTGAGTTCAAGCATCCGTTCCCATCAGTTAAACTTGACGTTTCGACCTGAAACTTGAATATTAAGAATTGCTCTACGAATGTGCTAACAAGGAGTACTAGTTTCGTTACAATATGATTCATACCTCCCTTCCCATACACCTCCAGGGCAGTCACGGCCCTCACTTGGGGCCTCATTTATGATTCCCCTTGCGCCTTCAGAACCCCACTTTTTGTGACGTTCCGTGGTGCAGAAGCCTGCGAGATATTTATCAGGCAGCATTAAGCCAATTTTTTTGGCTTAATGCTCCCTGATAAATAGCAGTCCCTTTAATGCAGTGTTCTGCGTTAAAGGGGCGTGCAATGGGTGTTGTTGGGGGCGTTCACAGCAACATCCATGGCCTTTTGATACTGCCCCAGACTTATGAGAAATCATAAATCTGAGGCAGTGCCAAAAGCTTACGCCTCCCCAGGGGAGGCGTAAGGGAGGCGCAACGGAGAGAAATATCTTCATTTCTCCTCGTTTTTCCTTTTTCTATGTGTGCTGTATTCTGCAGCACACATAGAAAGTGGAAAAGCCTCTTGTGATTATTTTTGTACAGAAAGGTTTCCCCTCCTGTACAAAAGTAATCATCCCCGCAACGCAGGCACCCTTTCACCATGGTGCAAAAGTGCCTGCGTTGGCGCAGGCAGCCCATTGTGCACCGGCGCAGGGAAAGAGGACAGGAATGTGCTGTATCTTATAGATACGACACATTCCTGCCCTTTTCTTTTGCCGTAGGGAAGCGCAGCAGGAAGGCCTGCCGTGCTTCCCTACGGCAAGACCTCATAAATTAGCCCCCAAATCTTTAGGCCTGCAGCACTCTTTGCACCTGGTGCACACTGTCCAAGGTGATGTCCCTGCTTGAACTCTGGCCAAGAACTTTGGAGTCTTGCAGGGGAGCCCCTCCACTATTGATGCTTCTGGTGTCGGCTCATGTTAGACCGGATTGTGCGGGATATAGTCGAAGCTCAATATTACGTGTTCCTCTTGGGCGCTATTTTGGCCACACTCCCTACCCCATGATTTGTCATGTGAATGCATATCATGTACGCTATGCATTGTTTTTGTTTTTAATTATATATATATATATATATATATATATATATATATATATATATATATATATATATATATATATATATATATATATACTATACCGTACTAATATGTTTCTTGTTTTCTTGTGAACTTTGTCAATTCATTACATCTGTTGGCTAGTGAAATAAGACAGTGATGGAATTTATTCCCATTTCCAGGACGCTGGGTCTGCAAATTAGTGTGTTTCAGAAAGAGAGGAAATAATAGGAAATAATAATTACCCCAATTTATCACTGTGTTATTGGCCTTTCTTGAAAGCTCATTCAAAGATCATTTGTCATTTAATCTACGGGATGAATGGAACGAGGTTTGGTTCACTGCACTCTGAGATGAGAGAAACTAATTTGAAGCAAGTGTTTAGGAGACAGACTGTGATAACAGCGCGAGGGACTTCAGTGAGGAGACAGCTGGATGTCAGTGCAACCTTTAGGCTCTAGGTTTAGATGGAATACCTTGCTCTAGATCAGAGTTCTTCAAACTGTGGGGTGTGGACACCATCCTAGGGGGGGCGCGCACTCCATTCTAATTTTACTGTTGTTCCTTGCGTCTTAGAGAACTCTGGTATGGCTAGAGGGAGGAGGGAGGGGAAATCAACTGGGCACGAAGTGCCCATGCATTGTTATGTTAACCGTCCCAGGAGGGGGTTAAGTCATGGAGCTGAAATGCTTCAATGCTTCAGCTGCAGTGAGGAGGCAGGAAGTCTCCTCTGCTAAACCTGAAGGTAAACAAACAACCAGGCCTGTTGCTCATTCGATATTATAGTAGATGAGACATCCTGCCTCTCACTGCAGCTGAAGCATTTCAGCTCTATGAGTTAACCCCTCCTGCGCAGCTGCCAATGTTTCTGATTGCTATGTGTGACATTTTCATAATTTCAGGGTAATTATTAGTGACATTTCAGCACGTATGAGTGACACTTTCTCGCTAACAAAATCAAGCCATGAAGACTAGGAAAACATATTAAATTAAATTTGTGCAACAAGAAAATCTTAAAATTGCTGCCAAGTACCAGAAATGCATTATGCCTCAAGCTAAGGCGCAGAGAAGTCTTAGGCATAACATACAGCTAGGGCACTGTAGTGTTTATAATTTTATAAACAAAGATCTCCCAACACTTAATAAAGTTGTTTCCAAGTGCTTCAAGGATGAGCCCATTCAACCTGAGCCTGCCCAGCATGAATTAGTTAATGTACATAATAAACTCCTGCATTCTCCATTAAAGTGTATAGTTTTGATGCATTTCAAATCAGTTTAGTTAGCATTCATGTACCACAGGCATACGTTCAGCTACCAGCCGCCTCACAACAATGGGCACCACCTTCAAGAGACACCCACCAGCCTCTTGTGAGTGCTGGATTTGATTGCCTATCATTACCAGAGTAAAAAGATATTTGGAGCTGTTGGCAGGCCCAAGGTGAAATGAAAAGTAAAGGCGGCAGACTGCAGCACGCACCCCAGGCTTTTGGGCACAGATCAATTGAAACTTTATGATCAGCAAGTACTCTTATTTTACGCCCCTATCTAACTCCAGCGTTAGGCACGCGCTTACTTGAAATGAAATTGCAGCTCGGTAGCAGCTGCATTTCACACGACACCTTCTACCTAGCTCCCCTCTCTTTGTTGTGACCGGCCACCTGAATCAGACTCTCTCGGGCCGGCTCAGCTGCTCAGTGAGGGGTCTCGACAACCGCATTCTGAGAGACTGCACCGCCACCCAGGCGGTGGTGGGCATGGCGGGGACGGTCGCTTGGTGGTCAGGGGTATTTATTATCATGCTGGCAGCGGAGCTCATCAACAGCAATGTGGCCCTTAATGAATTCTTCAGCTGTTGCCCGCTCGCGCCACAGGAGGCAGCCTCGATCCTGAGCACTTTGTGTTGAAGGGTTGTTCCATGGGTATTGCTGTGGGTGTTCCCACGCAACGCCCATGGAACAAGACACATCTCCAGATTTATGAGGAATCGTAAATCTGGAAATGTGTCTGAATGCTACGCCACCCTAGAAGTGGCTTAGCGAGGCGCAACGAGGAGAAATGTTTTCATTTCTCCTCGTTTTTTCCTCTTTTAATGAGTGCTGCATTCTACAGCATGTATTGAAAGAGGGAAATGCCTGTAGTGATTGTTTATGTGCAGGAAGGTGCCCCTTTCTGCACAAAAACAATCTCCCCATCTCCCCATGACGCAGACATCCTTGCACCATGGTGCAAGGATGCCTACGCCAGCGCATGGCTGCAGTTTGTGTGCCAGCGCAGGGGGTAGCACAGATATGCGTCATATTCTTGTAAATATGTTGCATTCCTCTGCTTCGGAAGTGCTGCAGCCAAAGGGCTTGTGGTGCCACGCTTCGGCACTTCCTTGTAGATCTGCCCCTGGATGTGGAGCACAATCTGAGGAAGGCAGTAGCAAAAATCCATCCACAGATTGACCGTCTGTGGCGAAAAACAGGCACACCCGTCATATTTATGTTGGTGGTGTTATCAATCAAATGTCATGTGTAAAACAAAGCATCCTAGTAAAAACAATTTGTGCACATTTTATCTAGGAAAATGGTTGTTTAAGCTGTGTAATAACCTGTCATTTCAGCACACCCACTCACAAACTTGCACTTTACTAAACGCTCTTATTGTGTTGAACATTATGTGCTGGATATGGCACGGGATATGCGGGCGGCGGTCAATTATGTGGTTTACCAGATTCTAGAAATTTCTGTTAGGTGGTGGGGGGCCCAACACCAAAATAAAATGAGCTGGGGGGCTCAACGTACAAAAGTTTGAAGACCTCTGCTCTAGATCGTCCCCTGTAAGTGGCGTCCTGAGCTATATTCGGCTTTCAGTTGCCCTTCTGGGTAATTCTACTGTAGATACTCTGATTAATCCAAGTTATCACCCTGTCAAGTCTCTACCACAAGTTGTATACATAGGAGTTGTGCACTGTTCACTTTGAAGAAGGGAGGGTGCACGCACTGTGAGAGTTGAGAACTTTTTGGCTTCCCTTCCTAGCTAACAGAGACAGTTTCCTTTACTACAATAAAATATAGACGTTTATTTCATGCTTAAGAACAAGGGGCATATTATCATGGAATGGCGCTATAATTATCGCCGCTTTAGCTGCAGTTTTGGGCTTGATAATATGCCCTTGTAAATTCCCATAGACGCCCATGTTCTGGTGTGAACCTGGGCTTCTGTTGAAGGCACGTACGAAGGCACCTGCTATAAAGAACCCAAACTGAAGAAAAAACACATTTTACATTGCATTCACTAGTATGAAGAAAATAATATAACGAAAACTTGAATGAAGAAAATCCTTGATCACAACCTTTACCATTCCTAACATTAAACCCTTAACCTAAACATAATCGAACCCATGGCCCTTGCCAAAACTATTTCATCACAAACTCTAAATCTATACCTAATTTTACAGTGTTTAAACCATTACTAAAGAAACACTGTTTCCAATCTTCTAAAATAATTCACTCGCAATTGCTCAGAAAAAGATGTCAATTACCCGCTCATTGTACTCAATTTAAAAACCTTCAGGAAGATAAAAGGCTAATCTTTGCTGGGAATCAGGGAAACGAACTCGTGACTTGCCGGTCAATGCTTTGCTCTGATGGCAAGCGTTCAGCTCCCCTTCCCGAGGGGACAGGTGACCAATTCTATTTAAATAATGTGAGCCAGTGAACATATACGGGAGTGCTGAGTGAAAGGGCAAGTCTGGCTCAGATTAGTACGTGTATGTAGGGCATTAAAGGGGACTTAAATGGCAGAGTGAAACCAACTCTCACTATTAGGGTGACCAACTGACATGGGTGCAAATTCAGGATGGTGAGTGTGAAAATTCGGAACAAACTGTCGAAATTCAGGACAAAAATTCAGGACAGAAGGTCAAAATTAAGGACATAAATTCGGGACAAAAGGTACGTTTTACAGACACATCAGAGGAGGTCACTCACTAGTAAAGGAGTACGTAAATAGACAACCAACATAAGTACAAGTCAAATAAGTGTATATTAGGTTGCGACAATCATATACTTCCCTTTGGTATGCCTGCAGATTTGAGCAACTGTGCAGGTATTTTTGTGGCATTTCAAATCATCATAATTACTGGCTTGTCCCATCTCACAGTTGAGAGCCAAGCAGGGCAAATACTTTCTGTGATTATTGAACATTGTTTTGGGAGGTCACTCTCTGGCTCACAGTCAGAGATTGTCTCCTCTTAAAGATTCTGATTGTTGTGGGGAGAAAGTAAAGTACCAAATACTGGCTGTACGCTGGAGTCTGCAAAGGGCTTCATGTGAAGTGAACTTACTAGTGAAAAGAGGTCACACTGTGACTGCAAAGAGAGGCCCATTATCATTCTGTATGTGATAATTAGGCCGACATACAGATTGATAATTGGACTTATAGCAGTCTGTGCCAGGTCGGGAAGGGGCTGTTGCAGGCCATTGATCACAGCAAGAGATGGAGCTGGCCCCTGCAGTGACAGTTACTGAACTCTCAGGCTGCTTGCAGGGGGGGGAGGGGTAGGGGTAGCTCGCTGCAATGTGCCGAATTACAGACAAAAGGTGTCCGCTAAAGAAATCCTTACGGATAAACGACATGAGGCCCAGACGGGTGGTCTGTGAAATTTACGGACCGTTGGTCACCCTACTCACTATTAATAATTTCTTTATAAAACTAAACAATAGGTACTGCACTATTGTACGACGTATGTTAAAAATGTAGGTAGAGTAGAGAAGAACAAGCTACTCAACAATTTATAACACTAAGGGCAGGGTCACAGGAAGGGAACACTGAATGTTCTAACTTAAAATATACTGTCGGTCACAGATTGCACTGACTGGCCACCTCAAATGGGTGATCAGCTGAAACAGTGGTATGTTAACACCTTGGACGTAATTAAATGGCTGTTTGTCTTCGGAATTTGTGCTGAATGCGATGCTTTTGACTGGAAAAGCAGCAGCTTTTATTAACATCGCTAAAGTGACTACAGACCACAAAACAATAACAAAAAACAACATAAAACTCGATAATATATTAGGGCACAAAGAAAGAAGCAGAGCAGACGGTAACACAACAAGCATAGTAAAGTAACACAACGCAATAATGCAACACAAAAGTACAACAGAACAAAAAACAAATATAGCACATCAAAAAAAGAAATACAATAACAAAAATATAACAAAGTACAGCCGGAACAGCAACACAATGAAGTCAAAAAAGGAAACATAACACAAAAACACAAACCAGCATAAAATCAACAAAGTAACACAACCCAAAACAACACAGTAACACATTAATACAGAAAAATGACGCTATAGAACACAACTTAAAAAAGACAGCAGAATGAAAGAACACAATGGCACACCTTTAAAGCAGCAAAACCACAGGCCTTGGATCAACACAATGCAACAAAACAGAGCAAAAAGCACATTCACAACTCTACACAATAAACCACAGCCCACAACCTGAAAACAAAAATACACCAGAGCTAAACACATCATAACTTAAAATGTAATCTGGTTTGTGTGAATGTATTATTGCTTTATGTTGATGTTTGCTTCCATTGGCCTGTAATTGTACGATTTGTTTGTGTTTTGTGTTGCAATTCTATTATTGTTTTATTTTGAGGATGTTTTTGGTATGTTGTATCATTTTGTTGTTTTGTACATATCTTGCTGTGTTGGTGAGTTTTTGTGTTGTTACGTTGTATTGGATTGTTGTACTACGTTGCTGTTATTGTGCTTTTCTATGCTGTTTGGTGTTCTTCAGCTGCAGCTTGTTTGTTTTAATAAACACAAACATTCTTGTCAAGATTATAACTGATAACAATTTGCTCTAATAATATGGTGGTAAACATTTACAAAGCAGAGTGTACTACAAATATTGTAGAAAAGTCTTACAGTTAACTTTTGGAACATTTCAGGAAAATGTGAGTAAAAAATCACAACAAGAGTTCTCTGATAATTTAAATAATATTAATGTCCTGATCTTTGGTCAACCAGACCCAACTTGTGTTAAAACAATGGTTTTATGGGGAAGGGGGGACAGGGGGAGCACTGGGGGGGGGCATAGGGATAAAATAAAAAAAAATACTCATCTCACCAGAGTTAAGGAATTGAGCCTGTTAGGGAATAGAAAGAGTAATGAGAGAACAAAGTATAGGGAGTAAACAAACCATTTTTATCACTTGGAATGTGAATGGAATGAGGTGTCCTCGTAGACAGAGACTTATTCTAAAACAATTGGAAATATCGAGTGCTCAGATTTTTCTACTACAGGAGACCCATTTGAGTGTAGTTGAAAGTCGATCTATATTCTCTAAGGTCAGATGGATAAAAGACTTTGAGGTCTCACAGCAGACAATACATAATAGAGGGGTAGCTATATTAGTGAAACAAGGCACCTCGGTAACAATCAGGGGGTACATACAGACTCCTCTGGAAGATGGATAGTTGTTAAAATGTCGTTAAATAACATTGAGGTTGTATGTGCTTCTTTTTACGGCCCCAATGTGGACGATCCATCTTATCTCTTGAAACTACAATCCATATTGATGTTAGAGGCACCACCTTATATCTTGGGAGGGGACTTTAATGTACTACTAGATCCCATCAAAGATAGGTCCAATTTGAGCAAATACGTAGGGGCACCAAAGATACGGCGTGCACTACGCAATATGATCCATGATCTCGATTTGGAGGATGTATGGAGAGCTAAGCACGGTCCACTACAGGGCCATACATTTTATAGTAAGAAGTCTAAACATGCCTCTAGGATAGACTGCATGTTCACAGATAGGCATTCAATTAATGACATCAAGAAGGTAGAAGTGATGCCTAGTCTTTTATCAGATCACGCCCCTATACAGTTAGTGTTTTTGAAAAGTGCAATACAGACGCAGTCTAGATGGACATTAAAGAGGGCTATTTTGTCCAGTCCAGAGACTATACAATCGATCCAAGCATTTACCTTAGAATTTTTTACATTTAATATGGGGTCTACCACTCCTGATAATGTTTGGGATTCCTATAAGGCAGGGCTTATAGGGAAGCTCCATGCATTAGTTTGTGCAAAGAACAGAATGGAAGTAAGGGAACTAAGGGAAATTGAGAACAGAATAGGTCAGCTAGAGCAAGATGGGAATAATGTGTACAGTAGTGAGCAAGAAAGACTTCTTCAGGACGAAAGGGACCTAGAATCAGCTAAGCAATTGTATAGAGGGCGCTTAGATGCAAAGTGCAAAGCCCAGTGGGATGTAAGTAGGATGGATAATTTTGAATATGGAGAAAAAGCAGGAGCATTACTAGCATGGAAAACAAGATCTGACCGTGCTAGGAATGACATCAAGGAGTTATTAATCAATAATAATGGGGATACATCAAGGAATATTGAGGATATGCAAAACTGCCTTCTTTCTCTATTTTCAAATTTGTATAAAGAGGAGGTGAAGCCGCCCATCGAAGCCATACGTACTTGGCTGAGTAATTAGAATCTGCCTAAATTGTCTGTGGAGGGAAGAAATAGTCTGGATGCCCCCATACCTGTAGAAGAAATATCAGCACAGATCAAGAAGTTAAAAAACAAAAAAGCTGCCGGGAAAGATGCTCTACCTAGTGAGATATCTAAATATCTAACAGATGATCTATGTTCAATATTAGAAATCATTTTCAACTCAATCTACTCACTTACGGGCAGGGTCCCAAATTCATGGAAGGAAGCTATAATAGTCTTGATTTTGAAGCCTGGAAAGGATCCCCAAAGAGCGGACTCATATAGACCAATCTCCCTGCTTAATGCAGATTATAAAATCTTTATGGGCATTTTGGCTTGGAGATTGGCCAAATTAACATCTCAATTGATCCATGAAGACCAGAAGGGCTTTGTGGCTGGTAGACACATTGAAGATCAAATACACCTCCTGCTGGGAAACATTGACCTTGCAGTGGGAAAATCCGAACCCTTGGCTGTGGTAGCCCTAGACGCAGCCAAGGCGTTTGATAAAGTTTGTTGGAAATACCTTTGGGAGGTTCTAGAGATAATGGGGTTTGGGCCACACTATTTATAAATACGCTTAAAAGCTGCTATAAAGGTGCCTCTGCTAGGATCCTTTTAAATGAAGCATGATAGATAATACTTTATTTGATTTAAAAAAATCATAAAAGGGTGGACTTACCACCATGCAAGCAACATTTTCATCATAAAAACAACACAAAATCAACTTTGAATCAACTTAAAAACTAATATCATAAAATATGCAAAGTTAGCGGGGAAAGGTCTAAAAGGAAAAAGAATAAAAGGAGTCTTGTGTGTTCTGTCTGGATACACATTATTTTGTACTCGTAATAAGAAGGGGAGAGGTGAAAAGGTATGGGAGAATAATAGGAGTTCACACAGGGGGCACGTTAACTCGTAATACAAAAAGGCGACCGTTTGGAGAGGAGGGGAAAGGAGTGGAAGAGTCCGTGGCCGGCCAAAGCCTGGCCTATTGTCCGGAGACCTCTTTGATTGCTGCCCTGTTTTCCCGCTCTATAGCAGCGAGGTTCAAAAATGTTATGGTTTTACATGAGAGTTCTATCCAAGTTCCACTTAGGCATCTTATCACCGCCGCCTACAAGTTCTCACCTGGGCTTCTCTTAGAAGTGATTGAAGAAGCATTTTTCTAAGATTCTGAAGTGCCGGGCATATGCATATAAGGTGCAGTAAAGACTCTGCGCCGTTGCCACAGAGGCGGCAGTCGGGAGTTTCCCACAGCCGTAGCCATCTTGGAGTGAGATCTTTGGTCGAAAAGCAGCCCAGCCTTAACAGGGTTAGTTTCCTTTTGTAGTGGTCCCTAAAGCATTCTTTCAAATATTCCTGAGGTTTTAAGTGGGTATATGACGGCAAAACTATCCAGGCATGGTTTTTGCCAGCCATTGCCGCTTTATCCATGAGTAATGATGCTTGTTTGACTGCTTTCTTGGTTATCAGCTTGAAAGCAGAATAATTCATGGGCAAAAGCCAGGATTCTTCCAGTTTTAATGCTTTGAGAGCTTGCCTCAAGGTCTTATATATTGAGCCCGGAAGCCCGGCCTGTTTTTCAACTTCTAACCAGCAAAGGTGCACCAGGAATTCGTCTGCTGCGTCCCTCATGCGCCAATAATATTTGACGAGTGCTCCTTGTCTTGCTGGGAGCTGGTTAGTAAGACCAAACTCCAAACGAATTTGGGCTTGAGAGATATGACGCGGGATTGAGAAAAGGTTTTTGAACAGCCTGGATTGGGCGAGATTTAACACTGCGAAGTCCCGGGTTGCCAATAATTCAGAACCATATGTTAGTGATGGCAGAAATTTAGCGGCTGCAATCTTAGGAATGTGGCCAGTGGAATGTCCGTTTAATTGCTTTTGGACAGTTTTAAAAGCAAATTGAAGCTGCTTGGCTTTGGATTTCCCCTGTTCCAAGTGCTGTTTAAACTTTAATAGGTGGTCCAATAGGATTCCCAGGTATTTATATTGAACTACCTGGGTTAGAGAGGTAGAATGTATCTTCCAGACAAAGTTTTGTTTTTTCTTTCTTGAGCCGCAGAAGCATAGGATGTTTTTTTTTTTTAGGTTTATAGTCAGTTGTGCGTTGGAGAGGTACTGCGACAGTTTGGAGATCAAGCGTTGTAGACCGATGGGGGTTTTTGAGAGGAGCACAATGTCGTCTGCATATTGAAGACTTATTATAGGTGAGTTGTCCAATTTTGGTGGATCCCCCTGAATGGTACGCAGGTCACTTTCTAGGTCCGCGGTGTAGATGTTGAAGAGGCTGGGGGCTAGTACGCAGCCTTGCTTTAAACCGTTGGTTGTGTGGAATTTCTTTGTCAGGCGTTGACCATCTCCTTTTTTCACTTGGACCCAAGTGTCTGAATAAAGCTCAATTATTGCTCCCAACAACTTTGGCGGCACGCCCCAGGCTTTCATTTTGGCCCAAAGATTGGATCTAGGCACTTTGTCAAAGGCCGCTTTTAGGTCCAGAAAACAAGTGTACAGCGGGGTGGAGTTGTGGCTTGCTTTGTTAACAAGGAGGGTTAACGCGGATAGGTTGGTCAAGGTACCCAGTCCTGGCCGAAAGCCTGTTTGTGTCCGAGGAATTATCCCTGTGCTGTTCACCCAGGATTCCAGTTCCACCAACAAGTTGGAAGCATAGATCTTGGCCTCCATATTTATTAAGGCTATCAGCCTATAGTTGTTAGGGTCTGCGCGGGACCCGGATTTGTAGATTGGGTGAAGAATGCTGCCTCTCCATGATTCGGGAATGTTCCCGGTCTTTAGGCTGTGACCAAATAAAGGTGTTAGTTGGCTGGCCCAAAACGTTGGGTCTTTCCTAAATAAGGCATTGGGAAGCCCGTTTGGTCCGGGTGCTCCATCTGCTCTCAATGTTTTTATGGTGTTTGAGACCTGCTTTAATGAGAATGATTCCATGTCTCCCGTATTCTTTGATGGCCGTGAATTCCTAATGATTTTTGGAGCTAGCTTTGTGCTGGAGCGAGGGAGCTCCTCAGGACGCTCGGCGTTATTATCCGTGAGTGAATTGTGTGGGGAATTATATAATAAGTCAATGTGACTACTCCAGAGCTGGTCCGTCATGTCTGAGTTAAGCTGGCGATGTTTGCCATTTAGCATAAAGTTTATTTTTGCCCAAAAATCTTTTGAATTCTGCAATTTGCTTGCGTGGAGTATGGAGCACGCTAATTTTTCCTTATGCATTCGCTTGGCCAGATTGATCTCTCTTTTTAGTTCTTTTTTAGAGATTCGGTTGTGTTCAGCGTAGGTTGTGATAGCTGAGGGTCTATTTTGCGTTCGGCCCTTAGGAATGCGTTTAATTGCCTTTTTAGCTGGCGCAGTTTCCGGGTGTACCATTCCCCACCTCTTTTTCTTGTGGGTTTGCGTCCTCTATTGTTGGATTGGTGTTTCTTGTTGATCTCCATTACGAAGTTTTCCCAAGTTTTAACTGTGTCTCTCGATGTTTCAGATAGTTGGAGCAATGCGTGGCATGACGCCATTAGGATAGGGAGATTCCCTTCATTCCAGTGTAGCCGTTTTAGGTTAAATATTTTTGTGTTCAAGGACAGAGGCGCGGCCTTCACCGACTTTGTAGGTTGGATGTTCAGGATAAGGGTCTGTGGAAAATGATCGCTTTCTCCGCGCTCCTGAATCTGGAAGTCACTAATATGATGAAATAGATCAGGGTCAGCCAGGGTATAATCTAAGGTGGAGCCTGAGTTCTTGGAGACCCTCGTTAGGGCGGCTGGTCTGTCCAGATGGCCTCTCCCATTTAGGGTGTACAGATGAAGAGCTTCCAGTTCTGAGGCGCATTTCCTTCCCAATGCATTTTGTCTGCATTGGTTGCCCTGCCGTGGCTCGATGTGAATGGGGAGGATTTCCTCCTGACCACAAATTAGGTTCAAATTAAAATCTCCCGTTATTATCATGTTTTCACTTGGGTAGATTGATTTCAGTGACTTGATTGTGGTGACTAGTTGTTTTATCCTCTTCCCTTTATGTTTTCCGCTGGGGTGCATGTAGAGATTCACGATCAAGAGACCCAGGTTTGGGGAAATTTCCACTTTGATACATTGCATCCATGTAGAGTCTAAGTCGATGCTAGTTGATGTCCAGGTAAACTTTTAAATGAAGCATTAACATCAGTCTTTCACATTCAGCAGGGAACCAGACAGGGGTGCCCTATCTCCACGTTGCTGTTCAATCTATATATTGAGCCCTTGGCTCAGGCTATTAGGCTCGACGCTGCTATAACACCTTTTCAGTCTGGGCAGTGCAGCTCTAAGTTGGCTCTCAATGCGGATGATCTAGTTCTGTACACAAGCGACCCAGTAACAGCTATCCCTCGTATTGAGGAATTGACAGCAGAGTTCGGTGCACTGTCTGGGTATATGGCGAATAGATCGAAGACCGGGGTCATGTGTTGGAACATAGATCATTGGTTAGGAGGGGAGAGTGTGGAGTTCAGATACCTGGGCATCTACATTGTGAGGGAATTAGATCGGATTCCCAAGATAAATCTGGATAGAACCACTAAAGAAATAGACCGTCTGTTTAGTAGATGGAGGAACCTCCCATTGACAATCTATAGGAAAGTGAATTTAGTTAAAATGGTTATTCTGCCCAAGCTTTCTTATTTATTTTCAACTATACCGTTACTATTCCCTAAGAAGGATGTAATAAAAATACAGAGTAAAATTGGGAGTTTCGTGTGGAGAGATAAAGGGATACGATTAACCTGGAAAAAACTTAGAAGAAGGTTGTTAAAGGGTGGGCTAGCACTCCCGGATATTAATCTCTATGCTGTGGCTTTTCAGTTCAAGAGTCTCCGTATGCTTCTCACCAGACCTGATGATTCATCTTGGGGTAAATTGTTGCAAGAAATGGTGAGAGTAGAAGGGCGGAATGATGAATTTTTGTATAAGTTTGGCTCTCGAAAATACTTCAAAAGGGTCCGCCTGAAGATACTAAAAACAGCTTTGGAGATATGGTACAGAGTAAAGGTAATCTGCGGGATTGGATATTTTTCAGCTTTATCTCCAATCTGGCACCCCCGACTGTCTAAACGATGCTCTGGCTATGCCCATAAAAAGAGCCGGAATTTTGAGGTGGAATGAGTTAATGGATGAGGAGGGGTTATACCCATGGGAATATATAAGGGCAAAGGTAGGGAACGATCTATCAAGGTTCAAATACCTCCAATTAGTGTCATGGCATACAGCTGAGCGGGAGGAGATGAGGAGCAACGAGGTAGTTGAAAGGCTTAGCCAATCCCCCACATTGATACCAAAAGAAATCCAATATGGTATAAACATTTAGTAGAGGGAGAAGACATGGGGATACCACCGGCAGAGGGGATTTGGAACAACACTGTATTGGCATTGCAGGCAGAGGACATGCTAGAACAATCTTTGAAGCTCTTATATAAATATATAAAGCCTGCCTGTCTGAAGAAGAATCCCTTTTTTGTGATTAATAGGCTTTACTACAACCCCTATAAAATAGGAAAATGTGCCCCTATCCCCCCACCGAAATGCCCAAGATGTCAGGAACTGATGGCTATTGACATCCACATGTTTATTAATTGCAAAGAGCTGGATCAATACTGGAAGGAGATAGGACAGGTTTTGTCGGGACTGTTCAGCACCACAATTAAAGTAAACTCCTCACTCGTTATTTTTGGAGATGATGAACGCTTCTACCAGCAAGCTACATGTCAGGAAAAAGGGCTCCTCCTTTATTTGATACTGTTGGCAAGGAGGGAAATATGTAAAAGATGGAAAGACCACCTTCCCCCGAGCAGTGAGGACTGGCTGAAAGCATCATTCAGTATGGCTCGGTTGGAATACGAAAGGGCAGAGGAGAAGCCGTCTAACATTTGGTACCCTCTAATGAGGTGGGGTAGAAACTTAAGAATGATCCGGTCACTCCAATGATTACACCATGTCCCCGATACTAAGGGGGAGGAGGTCTGGTGACCCAAGTAAAGTGTGGTCAGCTTGGTAGCGCACAGTGAGTGAGTATGGCTGTATATGTTCCACAAAGACTTGACACGGTGAGATGAGGAGTAAAAATTTTTTTTAAAAAATTGTAAAAAATTAAAAAACAATGGTTTTATGAAACAATTAAGTTTCCTGAAACATCTTCCAACTTGGTATCAGCATTTACATTTTGGGCAAATCTCACCATTTTATCCGCTTTTACCTTTATTCTCAGAGATTGATGTGTGTTTAATAAATTATTCAATGCATGTGTTATTTCAGTGAGTTATACAACTCAACTCAATCTTTATTTGTAGTCAATCAATTAAAATCTTACAAGAAGACATGGGTCATAAAATATCATAAACTATCATAAGAACCAGAAAAAGTGCAAATGACACTCACTTATGTTGACTAAAAGGTCGGGGGAAAAGTGCAGGCCTGCAGCAGCTGTTAGTAGTTGTAGGAATGCCAACAGTGTTAGATCAAAAAAGAGCTCTTTCTGGCCAACTGTAAGTACAGCAATAGATCAAAGTGCATGCTTGCAGCAGCTACTAGTGATGTGCATTCCAATAATTGCAGAACAAGTTAATTCACTAGAAACCCCTTTGGAGACCACAACGCGAAGAAGGTATAAGAGGACTGCTCACCCATAGTAGCTTTGGGGCACCATGATTTAAAGTGCTAGCGTGTGGCAGCTGTTGATAGATAAGATTCAATCCTGTGATAACCAAGTAGGTTAGTTAACTAGTGGTCCCTGTGAGATCCAAATAAAATGCAAGTGATAAAAAGATAGGAGTAACCATGTACAACAATAAATAACACAACAAATTCAATAAATTAACATAATGCCACACTTAGTTGAGTCTAATAGGATTGCCCGTGGCCAGCATAGCATAGAGGTTGAAGTGAGGGTGAGCCTCCAGCTAGTAGCTTGGTGAGCCTCCAGCTAGTAGCTTGGCCCAGTGAGGGTTAACTTTTTTAAAGATTTTCCATGGCGTCCTGGATGCGCCAATCGGTGGGGAAGTTTAGAGTGTGAAGTCAGGTACTCAAACGCAAGATACAGGACTTCCAGAAAGAAGGACTGTCAGTGGTGTAGATGCAAATGGAGATATGATTGGCCCCTGGTTAGACAATATGGCCACTGGACTCCAATACAGTGATTTAATTGCTTGGATAGTTTTCGTTCAAAATCGTTGGAGAATTTTATGAAGCGACAGGATGTTATAGGGTATTTTGGCCCAAGACAAACTATCACAGCATGCTTACATGTATGGATTTCTTTGCTTAGATATAGCGGCTTAAGACGGCACTCCCTCTCGGAGCCAGCAAGGGGTGACTGCAGGTTAAGATCAAGAGATTCTCACCAATGGCCCCACATAGGAAGCACCCTTTATTTCCAGTGTATTTCCATGCTGGTTTTTCCACTGAAGATGGAGGCAGCCAGACAACACTGCAGGTGAAATAGGCAAGGGCAGGCTAAGTATAAAGTTTGTGGCAGTCAGTTGGGGGAACTGTTGAGGACTGTACAAATGGCTTCATTTTGTCAAAGTCCTCTTTGTCCTTTAAAAAGAAGATTTTAGCCATAGCGGAATTCACTAATTTTTTTAAGACGTTATAGGAAGGTGATGATGTACACAGGCTTTCTAGGTGCAAGTTCTTTAATGACTGGTACACATTTTATTAAAGCTACTGCATCCCTCCTTGTTGATTGCCAGCCACAAGATCCTATCAGGGTGTTGGTTTCTGCTTGTCTTAATTTGAAGCAGGTCTTGACTATTGTTCCCTGTCGGCCAGTCGTTTGTCTTTAGAAACCGAACTCTAGTCCACTTTGGCTGGAGAAGATGTTCCTTGTTACGTTAAATGCAAAGCGATCATTTTTAGTTTATTGCTTATCCTATAGGACTGCATCATAGCCCAGGAGTGCCTCACTACCCTATGTCAGAGTAGGCAGGGTTTTTGCTGCCATTACCTTCAGCAGTGGATCGCGTGAAGGGCCTTTCAACTTCTTAATCACATTACAGACGACAGCAATGAGGGCGTTTCCCTTAATTGTGATGGCTCAAAGCTGTTTGGAGGCTGATCCCTTGTCGTCCAGCATGAACCCTAAATGCTTGTATTCCTTTACTACTTCGAAGGTGTGAATGCCAAAATTGAACTGTTGGAAATGGCCCTTTTTGCAGGGTTATCCCCAGACCTTTTTGCTTCTTCCTCCTGTTTTTTCCTGACCTGTGGTTGTTGGCCAAAATACTCTGGGCACTTTACCACTGCTGATCAAAGCTAAAGTGCATATGCTCTCTGTGTAAATTGTTATTGTAATTGGTTACCCATGATTGGCATATTTGTTTTACCACTAGGTCCCTAGTAAAGTGCATTGAGTTTGCCAGGGCTCGTGATTCAAATGCTACAAGTGGGCCTGAAACACTGATTGTGCCACCCACATGAGTAGCCCTAAAATGGTGTCTCAGGCCTGCCACTGCAGTTTGTTAACTGCCATGTTGTCTTGGCCGGTGTACACACTTGCCAGGCCTGACCCTTCCCTTTTCTTACACATTGGACACCCCTATGGTAGGGCCATACCCCTCTCGGCAGGGTGCAGTGTATGTGAATGGTAGGACATGTACTAGTGTGGATAACATGTCCTGAAAGTGAAATACTGCCAATTTCGTTTTTCACTATTGGAAGGCTATCTTGCCCATAGGATAGAATGGGGAATGCTGCGTAACATGTTTACCTGCATATCTTCCCTTAGCAGCAAGATAGACAGTTGGAATCTGGTATCACTGAACTCAGAATTTAATAACACATCTTTTTGTGAATATGGTTTTTAAATTCTAAGTTTGGAAATAGCACTTTTAGAAAGAGGCTATTTTCTTAGTCAGCCTTTCTGTGTGCCTCTGCCTGTTTGTGGATTGATTGTCTGGTTTGTGGGTAACAGAGGCTGGGGTGGCTCCAGGATGCTGGGTGAGTCAGCACTAGGCTGAATAGACCTATCTGCATGAAGAGTGGTGGGAGGAGTAGCACCTGGGTCTGAATAGGGATGTGCCTGCCTTCCACAATGCTGGCTCCACCTCCTGCGGTGCATCTGATGACCCTGGCCCACATTCACAAAAGAAGAAGATGTGCACTGGCAGAGGGCACCCAGAACTGGTTTGGACTGTGTCCAGGACCCCTCATACATGAAGAACAAAGACTTTTGGGATATAAATATCTGAGCTGAAACCCCTAGACATTAGATTAGGAAAAATATTGTGATCAAGAAGGAATCCCTGCCAAAGAAGAACAGCCAGGAAGACTAAGGAAAAGTGCTGCCATTGCTGAGTGTTTGGGAGCTGACCTACAGTTGCCGTGATTGCTAAGGAAGAAGACTAAGTGACTATCTGCTGTGCGCTGTGTACCCCTTGCTTGACGAGGAGCTGTGCTGTATGCTTTGCCTCGTCTGAAGTATACCTGTCTCCAAGTGGCTAATCGGAGCTGGCCTCCAGTTGAAACTCAGGGATATAAAAGTTTGCCAAGGACCTCCACAACTGGTCCTACATCGTGCTCCACTGTCCCTGCTGTCTCCTTGACTGTCTGCTCACCTGCTCTCCCCAAGGTTTGAGAGCACAATGTGCATCACCGCCGCCGGCCTCTGATCAAGGCAAACGCCGAGGGCAGTTATCTCTTTACCACCGGCCCCCGATTGCCAGAGTTCCTGTTTGAGTGTTGTATAATCACAGCCGCCCCTCGAGCTATGTGCCTGAGGACGGGTCCGCCGAGGAGAAGAGCTGCGAAAACATCCTGTCAATACTCGCCACCGCTGGCCTGGAGTCCATGAATCATCACTGCCGAACTGCGTTGGATTGGTCCCAGCATCGAGGGTGTCCCCAGCAATGAGGAGGCTCATCCAGGCAGAGTCTCGTCGAGTCCCCAGCAGTGCAAGGCATCCCCTAGCAACCGGGGCTTCCTCAAGCTCGTCATCAAGGGCGGAGCCGAACCTGAGGTCGAGGTGTGTCTCATCAGAGAAAGCAACTTCACCGGAGATCAACGTGGACCGCAAAGCCCCCTTCTCATCCCAAGGTAACTGGCTCCAATCCGTGACCGGAGCCTTTGCAAAGGAAAATTGTGATTCAACGTGTTACCGGCGGACCGCCTCAGGGGTGGTTAAATCTTTTGTTGACTGGCACGCCCGTGCACATTTGAAAGGGGGTGATTTTCCAAAAGTGAAATTGAGCAAGCCAAGGTAGCACCTTCCGTGCTACGAGTACAGCGGGCATTTAGTGATAAAGGCACCATTTGTAAAGTGACTTTCACTACGCTAGGAGCAGTTGTCCTACATTAAAAAGGACTCAACCAATTCCATTATTCTTACAAGTACGTTTTCTTTTACAAAAGAACATTGCTACAGTGAACCTTTTACTAAGGAATCATTATTGGAAGAGAGTCTATTTTTTTATGTTCGGATTTATATTGTTTTGACTCTGCCTAATCATGATAAAGTGATTTATATTTTTATAATTAACTTGTGTAGCATCCATTTGTGGTGTTTCACTGTGTTAATGTGAGTGTTGGTACAAATACTTTACACATTGCCTTGGGGATAAGCCTGTCTGCTTGTGCCAAGCTACCAAGGGGGTGAGCAGGGGTTATCAACATTGTGTTTCCCCCTTACCCTGACTAGAAGTAAGGGTCCGTATTTGGAAAAAGGTACTTACCTCTGCCAACTAGAGACCCCCAGATATAACAGGCAGGTTATATTTTTCTTACTTGGCTTATTGACCGTCAACACCTTAGTTTTATTCTGGTTAATGGCCAGGCCATTTTGCGTGCCATGCTTGTGGAGCGTGCTATTAAGCCTCTGGATGGCAACTTTGGTTAAGCTACAAAGTACTAGATCGTGAGCATGTAATAATAATATAGCATACAGTGTTTCCCAGTGCTAAGACCTGACCTGTCTAAACTACAAACAAAGAATCTAAAATCAGAAAATCAGCAACAGACACTAAGAAGAGCTGAGCAATCAGGTTTTGAGTTTGTTCCTAAACAATGTTTCATAGGTTCCAGCTCTTAACTGTGCAGGGAGTTCCAAGCCTTGGTGATCAGGAGGGAGACAGAGCTCAGAACAATCTTGCCTAGCCGGGGTGGGCCTGACTGCTGATTCCATCAAGGACAAGGGAGCGGTCAGCCATAAAAAGATTCAAAAGACTTGGGTTAGCATGCACCCCTACTTTAGGCTTTGGTGAGTTTGTATCTTCCTTGATAATAAATAGCCGTCACCAGTTTTGATCCACACCCACATGTGACTGTGTAAGGCTGCAATAATTCTAAGCAGGTGTGCTGGAAGATTCTAAGCTCAAGCTTCTTGCAGAGCTTCACTCTGTTTATACAGTCAAATGCTGATTTATAATCAACAAAGCAAAGATATGTGGTACAATTCTACTTTCCCAATTGGCCCAAGATGGTTGATAGGGCACGAATGTTAGGGATGGGAAACGAGCCCCTCGGGAAGCCAGATTGAGTTATTGGAATTAACTGGTTGGCATCAGCCCAGGCAGTTAGATCATGAAGAATGGGGATGCACATGATTTAGGTTCATTGTTTAGATGTGTTATGAGGTAATCATTTTCTGGGCGTGTTTTATCCCCTCCCTTATGAAGCCGGGTAATGAGTGTCCAGTGCCATGAGTTGGGTATGGCCCCGTGTGGACTGCGTTGGAGTAATGGGGGGCCAACGTTCTTGCCCAGTACGGCAGATCATGCTTGTGAATGGCCTAGGGTATTCTGTTTGGCCTGGAAAGGCTGTCTTTCTGGGCTTTCTTGATGACGAGTTGGACTACTTGTTGAGGAATTTGCACACCTTCTTGGATGATTGATAAAAACATGTCTGTGCCGAACCACAATTGGTCATTTGAACAGTGATAGGAAATGTGCCATACACCCAGGGTTGGGACTTGGTCTGCTGCAGAGATGTTTGTTGGTGGCTTGGTTGCTGCTTGGGAAGACTTGATGTAGGAGACTGCTAGGCCAGAAGATGGTTATTAACTGGTTATCTATTTTGGTGAATGTAATTCTATGACTTTCTGAACTTTCATGGCTCTTGTTTTATGATATTTGTTGACACTCTTACGTTGATTATTATAAGTACATTGTTGGTCTGAATTCAGTTCTAGATGAAAAATCATTTTTAAGAAATGCAACCCAACACTTTTCCCTAATTGGAATAATTGAGGGGGACTGCTGCTGATGGTTTAAGTTGTTCACAATTGGCCAAAATGATCTTGGTGGATTGCTTACTGTTGTAAAGCAGCTTAGCCCAGAAGAAATTCATGTTGTTCTTCTTATCGATTTAGCTTTCCTTTTGATATTCCTTTTTTGCCACCCTTAGAAGCAGCCCTGCAGGTCCCTCCGAGTGGTATAAAGAAGATATGGGGGAAGATGGAGGTTTAAGCGAGGTGGAATAGGATGAGGGGGGGTCGCATAGCCTTCGTTTCTTAACCTGGAATGTAAACGGCCTGGATGATAGAGCAAAACAGGAACGTTTAAGGATGCCTGAATTTTGTGTGTGCAAGAAACTTGGCTATGTGACTAAACCCTAATATTTGATGGCTTCCTCAGGCTCCCCCGACCGGTTACGAAAAAGAGGTTTGGACGCCTGGCGGGGGGAATTATGACCTTAGTATCCACAAAAATAGCAAAGAATGTGATTCAGTTAAAAGTGAAATGTAAATGGCTTTTGGTATGCAGATTGTCCTTGTTGGTTTTAGACAAAAAATATGAAAATGTAATTATTCTAAATGTGTACATGCAATGGGAGAATTTGAAGGAGTATGAAAGTGAGTTGGAGCATTTTAAAGATGATATAGACTCTCTATGCGGAAAGTATGAATCAGATTTATTTTTTATAATGGGGGATTTTAATCATAAACTTTGCCCAAAGAAGGTAGACCTCTGGTATAGGGATATACTGGATGCATATGAGATAAAGGAGGCAACCTTTCCAGTCTGTGAACCATTAAGACGGGATGAAATGCTGGGAAGCTACCTAGGGATGAAGGGTCTGTTCTGCTTGAATGGTAGACTAGATTCAGATTGCCCAGCAAAGAAAAACATTCAAAATAGGCACTCAAAATTGCCCAATAGATTATATTTTTATGTTTGCTTGGAATTTCTCTCTTATTAGTAAATTTAAGATACTCCAGATAGAAGAGAGTGACCATAACCCCCTGCAGTTGGCAATTGAAGGGGGAAAGCCGAAACCCCGTGAGAAAGTAATCGCGCCGCAAGTTGAATACCCAAAAAGAGTGACTACTAGATTATCAGAAGAATATATAGAAAAACTAGGAAAACTCCAACAGAAGATACCCTTGGGGGAAATAGGGGTCTGAAATCTGGAATGGTTTGAGAGAAAAGTAGAGCAAGTAGTGCAATGCCTACGATTCGACTTAAAAAGAGAAAAACTAGATCAACAAATAGTCCCAGCAGGACCATCAAAATGGTTCTCGGTAGGATGTCAGAAGAAAAAAAGAGAAATAAGGAAGGAAACCAGAAGTATTAGAAAGAAATATGATCAGAAGAGATAAAGGCATCTTGAAAAATTGAAAAGAGAATATAAAAAGTTAGTTGCAAACGCTAAAAGAACTTATAAAGATAAATGCTGGGAAAATGTATTGGAAGCTATCGAATTGAAGAACTTAAGACAGTTCTGGAAATTGGTAAAAGAAGCAGCAGACCACCCTGTTGGGGCAATGAATTGTGTAGTAGATGAGGTAGTATGGGTGAAGTATTTGAAGGAAATGTACGGCCCACGGGGAGAGTCAGTGGAAGAAGTGCTAGAGTCATGGGAAGGGTTGATAGAAGATCTAAAACCAGACTTTACACAAGTAAATGTAATAAATACAATAGCTAATTTAAAGTTAACACGAGCCGCTGGCCCAGACAATCTCCCAGCAATAATAATAAAATCAGAGATGAAGTGGTGGGCGAACTTCCTCTCTAAGATGTTCCTGGTAATCCTTGAAGGAGGGAAAACACCTAAGAATTGGAAGGGGACAGTAATAAGGCCAGTACACAAAAAAGGGGATGTGAATGCACCATCAAACTATAGGTTAAATAACCTGTTAGATATAGGGGGAAAAAAAAATTCAAAAATAATCTTGAATAGATTAAAGAACTGGGTAGAGGAGTTCACAATTGTACCAACTGAACAGGGGGGCTTTAAGAAAGGCCACTCCACTGTCGACCATTGCTTTGCCCTGTGGGCAGCAGCATGCAAGTCAAAGGAACAAAACGGTAAGCTGTGCTGTTGTTTTGTTGACTTTTGAGCCGCATTCGACTCAGTTGATCGGAACTGCCTCTAGGAAACCCTAGAAAATAAAAAGATCCCCACGGGGTTGCTGAGGATAATAAAATAGTTACACAGTGGCAATTGGGCCCAAGTAATTAGGGACACAGAAGGGTCACTGATAAGCATGGGCGGATTTTGCGAATTGGCAATCCGCGAACTTGCGTATTTACGGATTCGCAATCCGCAAAATCCGCGAACTCTCGCGAATTTGCGGATTTGTTTTTTTTTTGTATTCGCAAGGATTTCTGCCAGTTCGCGAGGGTTCTGTACCAGTTCGCAATTGCGAACTTACTTGTCGGCTCGCAACGGCCGCGACTATGTTGTTTCTAGATCTGGTTCATCATCACAGGTTCACAGCACCCTCTGTTTCACCACTGCCACCCTCTGGTACACCCATGCCACCCTCTGGTACATCACTGCCACCCTCTGGTTGGTTTATCACTGTAGATTATGGGGGTGAAAAAAAGCAAGCACACCTGCCCTGCTTCAACTGACATGAATTAATTTGGGGTTGATTAATGTGTCACTGAATTTAAACTTCCAGTCTGGCTGGCACCTGCTTCCTTATCTGTAATTTGCTTTCTGTTGCAGTGCACTTTTTTTTCACAGGACCTTTGTGGCCTATAGTTGCAAGTAGGCAACTGAACTCTGAAGGGGCCCCTCAGGAAGCACTACAGGGAATGGTTACTAATGATAAGATTGAACTTTTGCACCTGCTGAGTGCTTTCAGTTTTGTCTGTAATTGCTTTCTGTTGCAGTGTAATTTTTTTAACAGGACCTTTGTTGTATACTTGTAGCTATTCTCTGAGCCTGCTGTGAGGGTCAGAGCAGGGTCATAGAATAGTTGCAAGTAGGCAAATGAACTCTGAAGGGGCCCCTCAGGAAGCACTACAGGGAATGGTTACTAATGATAAGATTGAACTTTTGCACCTGCTGAGTGCTTTCAGTTTTGCAAAAATCCAAATACCCAGCAGCATCCACAAAAAATAATCCTTCCAGGTCAAGATCCAAATCAAAGTGACCAGCACATGAAGAAAGCACTGGGAGGAGCCTGGTGGACAGGAACAGGAAGTTGGAGACTGTGGGGCACTTCCTTCCTCCCACCCCCACCCCCCAAAATGGACTCCTTGCAAAGAAAAAGTACAGGCAAATGTCAACCTGAGGTGTTATTCTGATAAAAATCATAATTTTTAAGGTTTATGCTGCCTGCTGGTGGATTTCTTGTGCGAAATTGCAAATTTTGCAATCTCGCAATTGCGAGATTGTCGCTGCCCGCCGCATCTACGTGTTCGCAAGTGTTTACTCCCGCGAAATTGTATAGTATTCTAGTTGGCAAGTGCGACCAACCAAAAAATCCGCTTCGCACGGATTTTACGAATTTTCGGCAAGTTTGCGAGAGTTCGCGGATTGCGAATTTACCGAAAATCCGCAAAATCCGCGAGTGGAACGGATTTTACGCCCATGCTTAGTCACTGACTCCAAAAATAGCTATAGAGAACGGTCTAAGACAGGGCTGTGTGCTAGCCCCTCTGCTCTTTGCAATATTTTTTGCTGACTTACCAGCAACCCTAGAGGTTGGAAGAAGTGCAAGCCCGAGAATGGATGGGAAGAAAATCTCCTGCCTGCTGTACGCAGATGACTTAGTGATTTTAGCTCAGACTGAAATAGGCCTACAAAGAAAATTAAATGTTTTTAAGGAATACTGTAATGCGAAATCTTTAACCATAAATATGGAAAAAACTAAAATTTGATGTTTTGGAAAAAAATGAGAGAAGTTTTAACTGGAAGCTAGGAGATCTGAAATTGGAAATTGTGAATGAATACCGTTATTTGGGGGTGTGGTTTGACAGGACGCTAAAGTGGCATATTCACTTAGAAGCCCGGAAGGCTAAGGCCTTCACATCGATCTGTGGTTTGGAGAAATTCAATCAAGATTATGGAGCGATGTCACACAGACCGTTGTTGAAGGCCTTTAGCGCAATGATTCCCCCGCAAATCCTATATGGAGCAGAGGTTCTTTACCTAAGTGGGAAACAAGCTTGGGATTCAGAGGAAGGAAAGTGTCTGAAAACACTGCTGACACTACCACTCTCATCGATGATACAAGCAATAAGAACTGAGATAGGTACAACTGTTTGGAGTATACAGGCACAAATGATTTTACTTAGATTTTGGAAACGTTTGGATATAGTGACAGGCCAGAAGGTGTCACAATGGTGTAGGAAAGAGATCCAAATAAGCAGTCTTAAATGGGCAAAAGAGATAAGGAAGAAAATATCACATGCCTGCGAAAACATAAAGGTGAACATTTCCCATGATTCCCTGCATGTTGAATTCTCTAAGAGTGAGCTCATGAAACAAGGACAAGAAGTTTCAAGAAGAGCAGATATGGTATACCGCGAGAAGAAAAAATCGGTTCAACAAATGAGGGATTCTTGGCGAAAAGAAAATTGGTTTCCTTATCTGGACATCTTACCTAATTACTTGTATAGACAGGATATCTTAAGACTGAGAATAGGTATAAACCCCTGGCTAGTAAATGAAGAATTAAAAAGGAAAATGTTACACTGCGATGGTCACTATAAATGTAGTTTGGGCACTAAAGGAGATATATTGCACATTTTGTTAGACTGTGTAATATTATTAGAGAAGCGTAATCGTTATCTCTGCCCGCTATTTTTAAAATATGATATAAGACATCGATTAAGGCAGTAGAACTACTTACAGAAATGCCAAATCTTGACATAGCGATTGCAGTGGGGAACTATATGAAAGAAATCAAAAGTTTCCTTAGAGAAAATTAGTTGAAATGTGTAGTAATCTTAACTTTCTACTAGGCCAAACTTTTAAATAAGGAGGATTGTATTTTAAATATATTTTATATTGTACAATTTTCTAATGTATTGTGTCTTCCCGAATATGAGCGCCAAATTATGCACTACTCATTGAAAACTTATCAACTTTCTTAACATTGAGAATGTATAAATTGTGATGTTTTAATCTGTGCAAATTGGTTTTATATCTGTTTAAAGGCTAAGGTCTAAATAAACATTGTTTTGACAGTGACTCCTAAATTCCTTCTGTGAATACCGAAAGTCTTAAAGTTAGGATTTTTCTCAGTTTAGGAGTAGTAAAGTTAGGAATCCTAACATTAGGACTCCTAAATGCCTTCTGTGAATACCGAAAGTCTTAAAATTAGGATTTTTCTCAGTTTAGGAGTCCTAAAGTTAGGAGTCTTAATAATTTACAAACAAATAACTATTTTTAATAGGAATTATTTATAATCAAAAACATTCATAATTACATGAATGTAATTTTTTTTTATTTCCTACCCTATAACACAACACAATTCACAACACACATCTAAATGAAAAAATGTACCTCCATTGTTAACATAATTTGTTCTTAATTAAAGAAGTATAATTAATTAAAAAACAAATTAAAACAGATAAAAATTAATTTACTCCCCAAACTTTACCCCTATAAAACCGAAACCCACACACAAAATAATAATAAACAATCACCATAAATATTCATATATTGATGAATTATTAATAATGATCAACTAATTATTAATTAATTAACCATAAAAAACTTTCCACCCTCTACCCCAATAAACACCACAACCCACACCTAAGAAGCATTACACAATTTCCATAACTTAATATCAATTAACAACAACTTAATTCATTTAAAAGATAGTACTTCCCACCCTTTATCACTATAAACCCCACAACTCATATCTAACATTAATTACACAATTGCCAAACTTGTATTTTAAATATTTAATTAGCATTAATTAACATATAATTATAAATTGATTATATATAAATTACTTCCCACCCTATTCCTCTATGAACCCCACCACGCACTCCTAATTTTAAAAAAAAACTATATTTCGTTTCTCCAAGTCGATATTCTTGATCACAATATTCTTTCTGTCGATATTTCTGCATCACAATATTTTCAACTTGATATTTGCGTATGCCGACATTTAAAACTTTATATTCTGACTGTGGACCGATGTGCAGTGGTGCAAACAAGATTCTTTTCATGAGATACCAGCAAGTTTTTGGAGGCTCAAATATTGTTGATGTTTTGGCAATTCTCCTGAACATTAAGGGGTCCATTACGATGGCGGGCACGGTGGTGGTGGCATCCCGCATATATTGCATTGTGGTGGGCGGTGCTGTAAGCAGCACCCACCACAATGCAATATATGCATGTTGTGCATTGGCATGCATATATTGCATTGTGGCGGGCGGTGCTGTAGGCAGCACCCACCACAATGCAATATATACATGTTGTGCATTCGCATGCACCGCGCGGTGCCTGCCACCTTGTGTATGCCAATGTTGGGGGGTACCATGGGTGCCCCCCAAGTGCAGCTCCCACCCCCCCCACCTCCTTGGGGGCCCACAAGGGGCCCCAAAGTAAACACTGCATGCCTTTCCATGGCCGAGTCTCCGCCATGGAAAGGCATTAAAATGCCAACATATTGCGAGACTTTTCCACCTGGTAGGCAATCGTGACTATTGCCTACCAGCGGAAAAGAGGCAGACCGTCTTACCGTACGCCACGGTCCCCCTCACCATGCTAATGTGGCAGGGGTAACGGGCCATACGGCGGGGTGTTTTGGCGGGCAGATCGCCAACGCCGGTTGGGCGGTGGTGATCTGCCTGCCATGCTAATGGGCCCCTAAGTTTTGTGATAGGTTTTTCTGGATTACACAATCGATGTGAAAGGAGCTGAGAGCCTCCAAGTGGGTCTACTTGGAGTCCAGACCAGAATTTGATGGATAAGACTGCCTGTCAGACAGGCTATTTTGAGAGGCCGCCTGTTAGAATTGGGGGTCTCTGGTTGGCGCAGGTTTGTACTTGCGACAAGCAGGGACCCTCTCCTCTAAGTCAGGGCAAAGGATTACTCCCAGAAATAACCCCTACTCGCCCTTTAGGTAGTGTGGCGCAAGCAGTCTAGGCTAAACTCTGGAGTACATAAGGTTAAACATTTGCACCATCACACACAACGACCACCAACCCACCACACAATGACACGAGACTGTACTTCTGTAAAAATATCTTCTTTATATATATATCTTTAGATCAGGCTTGTAAATACAGTCTTTGCGTAGTTTAAGAACAGTGGTTCCAGTTACTCTTTGATTATGCCACAGGTCTTTGTATCAGCGTTAACGAATTGTTCTGGTGCTTCAAAAAGGGTTGCGGACTCTTCCCTAGTCCTGGTACGTTCCTGTAGCAAGAACTTCACTCAGCCAGGGCCTCTCTGCGCCCACGATCGGACCCGGTCTGCCCGATCTCACGCTTCTAGCGAGATCGGCGGCCGGGGAGTCACTGCCGGCCTGACGAGCGCGCTGCGCGGCTGTCAGGGGAGAGAGCGGGGGCCCGGGGAGCGCTCACTGCGCGGCTCCGGGGGCTCGGCTGAAGTAGCGGGCGGTGCGAGCGAGGTGGGACAGCGGCTCGCACCGCGGGACGGGAAACAGTACCTTTGTCTTTCTGCAGGGGTCGGGTGTAGGCCGGCTCGGCGGTTCGCGTCGCGGTGTCTTCCTCTCGAGGTTGGAGCGAGCGGCGGCTCGGCTCTGGCTCTTAGGTTGGCGTTGCGGCGCGGGTCGGGTAGACGGCGACACACCTCAGGTCCTGGAAAAGGGGGCAGAGCCCCGGGTAGCAGCGTGAGGCACACACAAGCCTCTCAGGTCACAGCGGGTACTTGGCTCAGTCCGTTCTTGCGGTGCTTCGCAGTTAGGCAGGCGGTAGGGACGGTGATTAGTCCAGCGAGGCTGGGCCTTTCGGTGTCACCTGGTGCCGGCCAGCTAGCAGATGCGGTGCTCGGCGGGTCGGGGTGCCAAGGGCCTCGTAGGAGGGGCGCAGGGATTCTTTCACGGCGCGCTCCTCTTTCCTTCAGCAGCTGTGCCGATCAGGTTGCTGGCTCACAGCGGCTCCTTCTTCCAGGGGGACAGGGTAGCGCCCACTGTTCCTGGGGCGCTGGTCAGGGGGCAAGTTCACAGCAAGCCCTTGGAGATCTTGGTAAAAGTTTTAGCACAAGGTGGATAAAAGCAAAGTCTTTCAGTCTTTCTTCTCCTGCTCTCCTTCAGCAGCAAGGCACCCACTACAGGCCAGTCTCTTGGGATCAGAGTCAGTACTTCTCCTTGCAGCGTCCAGGGTCCTTCTCTTCAGGCAGAGCTTCTTCTTTGCGCAAACTGGATCTAATTTACAAGGAGCAGGGCTCCTACTTTTATACACAGTTTCTTTTGTCCTCACTGGCCAGGGGGGCCTCTGCATAACTGCTTCAGTCTCTGAGTACTTGTTGAGGGTTCTTATGACTTCTGCATTCAGTGTGAGGGCAGGCACATCAGCCGCTCCCCAGGGGGGTGGAGCCGGCATTGAGAGGGCAGGAGTGGCCTGAGTACTTTGTTGACAAGCTTCGGTCCTTCCTGGGCCAGGTGCAGGCTGAGTCATCAGTCGCTCCCCAGGAGGGCGGAGCCAGCATTGTGGTGGCAGAGCACAGCCTGATGCATCATTCAGGGGAAACTCCCACCACCCATTAAGGGGCCCTCCTGCTAATCACTACCTGTCAACTCCCAGCCCTGTCACTCACACACACCAGACAGTCAGATCCACATCCAAGCAGAGGCGGGCTGAAATGGTTAGGCAAGCAAATGCTAACTTTCTAAAAGTAGCATTTGCAAACACAGGATATTAAAATAAACTTTACTAAAAGAAGTATTTTATTATTCTGAGTTCAGGCATACTAAACATGAATTTCTACCATGTTCCCTGAGCCTGCTGGGATTATAGAGTGTAATAATTCCAGCAGCCCATCTGGCCTAGAAGGGAACAGGTAGCCTTACAATAGTGAAAAACGAATTTGGCAGTAATTCACTATTAGAACATGCCACACACATCAGGGCATGTCCTACCTTATCCTTACAATGCACCCTGCCCTCAGGCCTACCATAGGGGTGACTAATATGAAGTTTAAGGGAAGGTTTAGGGGCTGGCAAGTGTGTGCACTTGCCCAGCCAGGGTGACAGTACCAGACTGCACGCAGGATCTGCAATGGCAGACCCTAGACACATTTTAAGGCTGCTTCTGTGGGTGGCGCAACCAGCGCTGCAGGCCCACTAGCAGTATTGGCATTCACAAGCCCTGGCACTCCTAGTGCACTTTACTAGGGACTAACAGTAAATCCAATGAACCAATCATGGACATCAATCACATGTACACTTTACAGTAGGGAGCACTTGCACTGCGGCACGGGTTGGCCGTGGCGCAGTGCCCTGAGTAGCAGACACCATCAAAACATTCGAGGCACAACAGCAAAAAGTGGAAGGGAAACTCACGCCAAGGTGCCAGGTCTAACACGTGTCCCCTCCAGCTGAAATGTGGGGAGAACTACCCTTCCCCAGGGAGTTCCTCATCACTAAGGCGGAAAAATCTGGACAGACCATCAGCGTTGGCGTGATCTGTGCCAGGGCGGTGTTCCACCGTGAAGTCCATACCCTGTAGGGAGATGGACCACCTCAACAGTTTTGGGTTCTCACCCCTCATTTGCATCAACCATCTGAGGGGCCTGTGGTCCGTCTGAACCCGGAAGTGAGACCCAAACAAGTAGGGTCTTAGCTTCTTCAGCGCCCAGACCACAGCAAATGCTTCTCGCTCTATTGCACTCCACCTACTTTCCCGTGGAAGTAACCTCCTACTGATGAAGGCTACGGGTTGGTCCCAGCCCTCCTCAGTCATCTGTGAGAGAACAGCCCCTACACCATGCTCTGAAGCGTCTGTTTGCACTATGAATTCCTTGGAGAAATCAGGAGCCAGGAGCACGGGCGCCGTGCACATGGCAGTCTTCAGGGTGTCAAAAGCCTTCTGACAGGTGTCAGTCCAAATCACATTCCTGGGCTGCTTCTTAGAAGTCAGTTCTGTCAAGGGGGTCACAATAGTGCCATAGCCCTTGACAAACCTCCTGTAATACCCAGTGAGCCCCAGGAAGGCTCTCACTGCAGTCTGGGTCTTGGGGGGTTCCCAAGCCAGGATGGTCTCAATTTTGGGTTGCAAGGGTGCCACCTTGCCACTCCCCACTTGGTGTCCCAAGTACACCACGGAACCCTGCCCAATCTGGCACTTGCTTGCCTTGATTGTGAGGCCTGCCTTGCGCAGCGCCATCAACACTTCCCAGAGGTGCCGCAGGTGTTCTGGCCAGGTGCCACTGAACACTGCGATGTCATCCAGGTAGGCGGCACTGAACTCATCCAGCCCAACCAACACCTGGTTGACCAACCTCTGAAAGGTGGCAGGGGCATTCTTCATCCCAAATGGCATAACCCGGAACTGGAAATGCCCATCTGGTGTGGAGAATGCTGACCTCTCCTTTGCCCCCTCGGTCAAGGCGATCTGCCAGTACCCAGACGTTAAATCAAACGTGCTGAGGTACCGGGCAGCCCCTAGCCGATCAATGAGCTCATCAGCTCTGGGGATAGGGTGCGCGTCAGTCTTGGTGACTGAATTGAGTCCTCTGTAGTCCACACAGAACCGGAGTTCAGGTGTGGCTCCCGGCGCAGCAGCCTTTGGGACCAAGACCACGGGGCTGGACCAAGGACTGCTGGAAGACTCAACCACCCTAAGAGCAAGCATCTTGGAGACCTCCTCCTTGATGCAGGCCCGTACCCTGTCAGTTACCCTGTAAGCCTTGTGCTTCACAGGTAAGCTGTCCCCTGTGTCCACATCATGGACGCACCAATCTGTGACACTAGGAACCAGGGAGAACAGGTCTGGAAACTGCCCCAGCAACTGGCGGCAGTCTTCCTGTTGCTCAGGGGTCAGGGTGGGTGAGAGGTTAACTCCATCCACTGACCCATCTTTCTCACAGGCCACTAAGAGGTCAGGAAGAGGCTCAGACTCCTCTTCCATTCCATCATCAGTGGCCAACAGCATGCCCACTTCGGACCTTTTCAAGTGGGGCTTGAGGCGGTTGACATGTAAGACCCTTAAAGGATTCCTGGGCGTCTTCATGTCCACCAAGTATGTCACTGAGCTCTTGCGCTCCACAACCTCAAATGGGCCTGTCCACTTATCCTGAAGTGCACAGGGTTCCACTGGGGCCAAGACATACACCTCCTGTCCAGGCTGAAGCTCTACCAGAGTGGCATTCTGGTCGTACCACCGCTTCATCTCCTCCTGGCTTGCTTCCAGATTTGCCTCAGCAAGTTGTCTGAAGCGCCTGGTTTGGTTTCTGAAGGCCAGCATGTAGCTATATACATTCTGGGGAGGTTTCCTGGGAGATTGCTCCCAGCCTTCCTTTACCAAACTCAGTGGTCCTCTCACGGGGTGGCCATACAGCAGCTCAAAGGGGCTGAACCCTAGAGACTTCTGTGGCACCTCGCGGTATGCAAAGAGCAGGCATGGTAAGAGGACGTCCCACTTACGCCTCATTGGACCTTCCAGGCCCATGATCATGCCCTTCAGGGTTCGGTTAAATCTTTCAACCAACCCATTTCCTTGGGGATGGTAAGGTGTGGTGAACTTGTAGGTTACACCACACTCTTGCCAAAGGGACTTCATATACTTGGATATAAAGTTGGTCCCCCTGTCGCTCACCACCTCTAGAGGGAACCCCACTCTGGAGAAAATTCCCATTAGTGCACGCCCCACCACGGGGGCCGTCACTGTCCTCAGAGGGATGGCTTCAGGGTACCGGGTGGCATGATCCACCAAGACCAGGATGAACCTGTTGCCCATGGCTGTCTTGGGGTCCAGAGGCCCAACAATATCAATACCCACTCGTTGGAATGGCGTACTGACCACAGGGAAGGGTTGGAGGGGAGCCTTGTTCTTCCCTCCGCACTTCCCACTTGCCTGGCAAGTTGGACAGGTCCTACAATGAGCATCTGAGCTCTTGTGCATTTGGGGCCAGTAGAAGTGGGTGACAAGCCTGTCATAGGTCTTGTCCATCCCCAAATGTCCTGCTAAAGGCACATCATGAGCCAGTCCCAGTAGGAAGGCTCTGAACTTCTGGGGTACCACCAGCACACGGGCTGACCCAGGTTCAGCAGCCTTAGGCTCTGAGTACAGGAGGTCATTCTCCCAGTACACATAATGCGTTTTGGCCTGAACACCATTGGCCTGGTCTGCAGCCTGCTGCCGCATACCCACGAGAGAAGGGCATTCTTTCTGCTCCCTGCAGAATTCCTCCCTGGAGGGGCCTCCTTCTTGCTGCCAATGGGTCAGCTCAGGCAGGTCCCCCAGTTCGGCAATCTGTTCCCCAGTAGGCTCCAGGGCATCCCCCTCAAGGTCTGCTTCCTCCTGGACCGTGGGAACTTCAGGGGCCGGTTTCCCGCGCGCCCTGCGCCTTCTCCCTAAGGCCGGTTCCTGGGCCTCTCCGTCAGGCCCCAGGACCTCTTGCTCACCCCTACTGGCTGCCATTGACCGGGTGGTCACGCACGCCCAGTCAGGTAGACCCACCATCCTCAGGTGAGTCGTTTTCTCCACCTTTTCCCAAGGGGAGTCCTCCAAGTCATTCCCTAGCAAACAGTCAACAGGCATGGTTTTCCTCACACAGACCTGCAGAGTACCAGAGACCCCCCCCCACTCGAAGGGAACTTGAGCCATCGGACACTGACTCTCTGAATTGTCAGCGTTGACAACCCTACAGTAGGCATGGGGTACAACCTGCTCTTGAGACACCAGGTGATGCCTCACTGCAGTCACACTGGCTCCTGTGTCTCTAAGAGCCTCAGCTTTCTTACCATTGATGGTAACCACCTGCCCATATTTTTTAGTGTTAGAGGGCAGGTAGCTTGTAGGGACCATCTCGCTGTCTCCTAGTGAGACTAGGGTCATCTGAACAGGATCTCCACCCCCCGGGACCATCACTTCTCCTCCTAAGTGAACACTGGTCACTTGTCGGGGCGGAGCACCAGTGGGTGCTGGTTTTCCAAACAGGCGACACTTGGGGTCACGGGCTATGTGCCCCGGGTCACCACATTTGTAACAATTGAAGGGCCCCTTTGGAACAGGTCGACCTGTCGGGGCCCCATCCTGCTTAGGGGGTGGGGGAGGCTGAGAACCTTTCTGCTGGTCCCCTTGGGGATTACTTTGGGGGCCTTTTTGGAACCCTTTCTGTTTTCCCTTGTCCCCCCCACTCTTCTGCTGGGGACCCTGCCCACCCTTGGCGGAGTCTCCCACTGGACCCTTGTGGACCCTGGTGCTGAGCCAGCGGTCCGCCTCCTCAGCAAGTTTCCTCGGGTTGGACAACTTGCTATCAATCAGGTGCTGGCGTAACTCAGGAAAACATTGATCAGACAAGTGCTCCCATGCAATTAAATCAAAGAGACCTTGAAAATCATTCACTTTGTTACCCTTCACCCAACCATCCAGTGCTCTGCAAAAAAAAGTCACAAACTCCACATACGTATTCCCAGGCCGCTTATTACACCCCCTAAACTTCTGCCTATACATTTCAGGGGTAAGCCCATACCTGGTCATTAAAGCTTCTTTCATATGGGGATAGGATCTCTGGTCTTCAGTGGGCAAATCTAGCAGGGTGTCCCTTCCTTCGCTAAGGAACCTTCCCCATAACCCCGCTCCCCAATCCTTCTCAGGGACCCGGTGGGAAAGCATGGCTACCTCATATGCCCTAAACCACTGTCCTATGTCATCCCCCTTAAAGAACTCTTTAACTACATCTTTGGGGATGTGCACTCTTGACTCTACCTGCACCGGCGTTGTGCTGCCACCAGAGGGAGGATGATCCAAGGCTTTCTCTTTTAGACTCATCTCCCTCATTTTCACATCAAACTCCAACTGGAGTTTTCGCTCTTCCAGAGCCATCCGTTTGCTCTCCAGCTCCAGTTGGCTCTTCACGTTTAATTCTGCCAGCTTCATTTCATGATTCCTGGTTTCTTTTCTGTCTGCCAGCTCCTCTGGTGACAGGCCTCTGCCAAAGCTATGGACGCTGCCTTCCTTGTCAGGTACACCAGTATCATCAGGTAACTCCTGATCCTCAGGTGCATTCCTAGATTCAATCCAGGCTTTCAGGGCTTTGTAGTAATCCGTCTTGTTTTTGCACCCTGCACGTGGAACCTTGAATCTCTTGGCAAAGAAGACTAGCTCATCTTTCTTGTATTCCTCCAGTTTTGACACATCCCATTCTATTTCCAACACCTCAGAGGTCACAGACGCGGTTTTCTCTACGCTGTTGGTTCCAGGCATGGCTTTAGACAAAAAGGGATCTTCTTCTAGCAGAGCAAAGTCACTTAAAAAGAAATCTGTGGCTCAGTTACTGGATTGAAATCACTGTGCAATGGTCACTAGTCAATGTATGGACACTGCAAATGTAAATTCGAGATCCTCACCGCTGCGACCAATGTTAGAATTGGGGGTCTCTGGTTGGCGCAGGTTTGTACTTGCGACAAGCAGGGACCCTCTCCTCTAAGTCAGGGCAAAGGATTACTCCCAGAAATAACCCCTACTCGCCCTTTAGGTAGTGTGGCGCAAGCAGTCTAGGCTAAACTCTGGAGTACATAAGGTTAAACATTTGCACCATCACACACAACGACCACCAACCCACCACACAATGACACGAGACTGTACTTCTGTAAAAATATCTTCTTTATATATATATCTTTAGATCAGGCTTGTAAATACAGTCTTTGCGTAGTTTAAGAACAGTGGTTCCAGTTACTCTTTGATTATGCCACAGGTCTTTGTATCAGCGTTAACGAATTGTTCTGGTGCTTCAAAAAGGGTTGCGGACTCTTCCCTAGTCCTGGTACGTTCCTGTAGCAAGAACTTCACTCAGCCAGGGCCTCTCTGCGCCCACGATCGGACCCGGTCTGCCCGATCTCACGCTTCTAGCGAGATCGGCGGCCGGGGAGTCACTGCCGGCCTGACGAGCGCGCTGCGCGGCTGTCAGGGGAGAGAGCGGGGGCCCGGGGAGCGCTCACTGCGCGGCTCCGGGGGCTCGGCTGAAGTAGCGGGCGGTGCGAGCGAGGTGGGACAGCGGCTCGCACCGCGGGACGGGAAACAGTACCTTTGTCTTTCTGCAGGGGTCGGGTGTAGGCCGGCTCGGCGGTTCGCGTCGCGGTGTCTTCCTCTCGAGGTTGGAGCGAGCGGCGGCTCGGCTCTGGCTCTTAGGTTGGCGTTGCGGCGCGGGTCGGGTAGACGGCGACACACCTCAGGTCCTGGAAAAGGGGGCAGAGCCCCGGGTAGCAGCGTGAGGCACACACAAGCCTCTCAGGTCACAGCGGGTACTTGGCTCAGTCCGTTCTTGCGGTGCTTCGCAGTTAGGCAGGCGGTAGGGACGGTGATTAGTCCAGCGAGGCTGGGCCTTTCGGTGTCACCTGGTGCCGGCCAGCTAGCAGATGCGGTGCTCGGTGGGTCGGGGTGCCAAGGGCCTCGTAGGAGGGGCGCAGGGATTCTTTCACGGCGCGCTCCTCTTTCCTTCAGCAGCTGTGCCGATCAGGTTGCTGGCTCACAGCGGCTCCTTCTTCCAGGGGGACAGGGTAGCGCCCACTGTTCCTGGGGCGCTGGTCAGGGGGCAAGTTCACAGCAAGCCCTTGGAGATCTTGGTAAAAGTTTTAGCACAAGGTGGATAAAAGCAAAGTCTTTCAGTCTTTCTTCTCCTGCTCTCCTTCAGCAGCAAGGCACCCACTACAGGCCAGTCTCTTGGGATCAGAGTCAGTACTTCTCCTTGCAGCGTCCAGGGTCCTTCTCTTCAGGCAGAGCTTCTTCTTTGCGCAAACTGGATCTAATTTACAAGGAGCAGGGCTCCTACTTTTATACACAGTTTCTTTTGTCCTCACTGGCCAGGGGGGCCTCTGCATAACTGCTTCAGTCTCTGAGTACTTGTTGAGGGTTCTTATGACTTCTGCATTCAGTGTGAGGGCAGGCACATCAGCCGCTCCCCAGGGGGGTGGAGCCGGCATTGAGAGGGCAGGAGTGGCCTGAGTACTTTGTTGACAAGCTTCGGTCCTTCCTGGGCCAGGTGCAGGCTGAGTCATCAGTCGCTCCCCAGGAGGGCGGAGCCAGCATTGTGGTGGCAGAGCACAGCCTGATGCATCATTCAGGGGAAACTCCCACCACCCATTAAGGGGCCCTCCTGCTAATCACTACCTGTCAACTCCCAGCCCTGTCACTCACACACACCAGACAGTCAGATCCACATCCAAGCAGAGGCGGGCTGAAATGGTTAGGCAAGCAAATGCTAACTTTCTAAAAGTAGCATTTGCAAACACAGGATATTAAAATAAACTTTACTAAAAGAAGTATTTTATTATTCTGAGTTCAGGCATACTAAACATGAATTTCTACCATGTTCCCTGAGCCTGCTGGGATTATAGAGTGTAATAATTCCAGCAGCCCATCTGGCCTAGAAGGGAACAGGTAGCCTTACAATAGTGAAAAACGAATTTGGCAGTAATTCACTATTAGAACATGCCACACACATCAGGGCATGTCCTACCTTATCCTTACAATGCACCCTGCCCTCAGGCCTACCATAGGGGTGACTAATATGAAGTTTAAGGGAAGGTTTAGGGGCTGGCAAGTGTGTGCACTTGCCCAGCCAGGGTGACAGTACCAGACTGCACGCAGGATCTGCAATGGCAGACCCTAGACACATTTTAAGGCTGCTTCTGTGGGTGGCGCAACCAGCGCTGCAGGCCCACTAGCAGTATTGGCATTCACAAGCCCTGGCACTCCTAGTGCACTTTACTAGGGACTAACAGTAAATCCAATGAACCAATCATGGACATCAATCACATGTACACTTTACAGTAGGGAGCACTTGCACTGCGGCACGGGTTGGCCGTGGCGCAGTGCCCTGAGTAGCAGACACCATCAAAACATTCGAGGCACAACAGCAAAAAGTGGAAGGGAAACTCACGCCAAGGTGCCAGGTCTAACACCGCCATACTGTATGCAGCTATACCTCCTGAGGTATCGAGTGCAATTTGCTCTGGCTGTTCGTGAATAGATGCTTGGCAAGATGGTGTGCTTTTTAACATTTTTTATGTTATTCTGTTCCAAGATGTGGTACAGCTTTTTTGAATGTATAGAACTTTTGATTTTGTAGGATCCATCTTCTGCTTAATCCAAGCTTTCCTCATTATGTTCTTTTGGTGTTTGGAGCGAGGCGCATGCATGTTTGAGGTCACTGAATAAGGCAGGGGAGTGTTTTTGTGGGACCTTTTTCTGACAGGCTGTCATTTGTGGTGCAGGGGCTGGAGCAGGCTTCTGGCTGTTCTACAGTTACAGTTACGGTTCTAGTGGCGCGGTCCTGCCCAACGTCTGTTATTCACTCAATCTCAGCTAAGATATCAATTGTGGGGGAGGGGGATGCTGTGGTAAAGTATTTTGTGCAGGGGATTAACACCAGCCCAGCAATTACTCCGCTTTTCCTTCTGACTGGACAGCTTTGCCTACACGAAGGTGTGCAATGGGCGAGTGGCCTATGCAAAATGTAAACCTGTAAAAAGAGCGTTTAGATTGTGGGCAAGGTACCTAATTTGTCTATGATGTGGGAGCATGAGCAGGAGGACTGCAGGAAACACATGGCAGTCTTTGTTTTGATAATTAAATTGATTAATTTTGACTGTTTATATCAATACAAGAGCTGTGGGCAGCCACAAGATTAAGGAAAACTACTTGAAGGTTCAGCTTGACTGAATAATAGTTAAAGGTATCTACAGATGTTGGAAAATTGTGCAGCAAAAGTGACGGGGGGCTCATTTACAAGCCCCTTGCGCCACTTTTTCCATGTTAAAAGTGACCCAAAAGTGGCGCAAGGGGCTTGTAAATCTGCCCCCAGGTCTCTACGCAGTGACTGTGTTCATTCGTGGTCAGACGTGTCGTGGGCCATGTATGCTCAGATAGGTCAGCCTTGATGTTGGGGATTGCGGTTGGATTTTCATTTTCTTGCTCCATTGCCAGAGAAAGTGCGCCTTTGATAGTCCCCGCCATATGGGCGGGTGTTGACTTCATCGTTGAAGTTAGGCCTGCAGGAAGAAGGTCATGGACCTGGTGGCTGAGCTGGCCTGGCGCATGTAGGTTTAAAGGAACCTGTACATGCTCAGTGGAGCAGTGCTTAATTTAAGCCTATAGTCTTTGGCACTTAATTGTTAACACCAGCACGTGTGATAATCTGCCACAAGGCAGCACTCTCTGGCTAATTTAGATGTGACCACAACAACACTTTATAATGAATTTAGTATACATGGAAAAATTACTATTGTGTGCTGCCCAAGCCATTCTTTTGGGGCCCTGTATTAGCCCGAATTGTCACACTTGTGGGAGTGTGATGTTTAATAGTTGCTTTGTTACTATCATTGGCAGCATGGCAGAGGCGATGTGTGGTGCAAGCTGCCGAGGCCTCCTGACAAGAGCCCTGGGGGCAGATTTACAAGCCCCATGCGCCGCCGGTGCATCACGTTGCATGGCGCACCGGTGGCGCAGCCTGCTAAGGGATATTTACAAGCACAGGTAAAGTCACCCTGCGTGACTTAACCTTTGCTTGTAAATTTTGCCCCAGTTCACGCAGCACTTTGCGTCTTAGGGGTGGGGCATGGGTGTTGCTGTGGGTGTTCCCACGCAACACCCATGTCCACTGATGCATTTCCAGATTTATGAGGAATCGTAAACCTGTAAATGCATCAGTCTGCTGTGCCACCATGGGGGTGGCGTAGCAAAGCGATACGAGGAGAAATGTTTTAATGTCTCCTAGTTTTTTCCTCTTTCAATGCGTGCTGCATTCTACAGCACGCATTGAAAGAGGAAAAAGCCTGCAGTGATTGTTTTTGTGCAGGAAGGGGCCCTTTCCTTCACAAAAGTGTTGCAGCGTGGCGCAGCCAAAGGGCTAGCGGTGCTGTGCTGCGGCACTTTCTTGTAGACCTGCCCCCTGGTACTTATTGTTTTACAAATTAAGCACTGCAGGGGAGATAAGTGGGGTCAAGATTTCATATTGTTTAGACAAATCCACAGTTTGGATTTTTTTTGTGGGATGCCTGTCCTTGTAATCTTTACAAGGAGGGGGAGCTCACCCTGCCCACAATCTGCACACTGGCCTGGCTGGGATGCATCCGCAAGCACGGAGCTCAACTTTGTGCAACTACTCTAGTAGCGCTGCACTCCCTGGGCAAGGCAAAAAGGTAGGTGGGAGCGGTTGCCTGAGGCTGAGATTGAAGGCACAGGGGTAGCTTGCCGGGCAGAGGTTTTCATTTTCTTTTTAAAATACCCTCAGTGCACCAAAATAGTCCCCAATATACAGCACTACCTGTTGATTGGCAGTGTCCAGGGTCCAGTAACAACAGGCATAGGCATACAGGTGGCAGAGGCAGCCTCCCAGGCCAGACCAGGAGGTCACTTTTAACAGAGGAGGGTTGGCGGTGGCCCGGTGTTGGTAGTGTCAGTTGTTGCAAGAAGAAATGGCAAGAGGAGAGCGAACTGCCTACCGTTGTACAAGTCAGTGCCGCCCTCTGTCGCTGCACCTTGACGAGCCCTTCCAGGGGCTAGGCCCGTGCTTGTCACGGGTCGGGTCGCGTTCTACACTGCTGATGCTGATACCGGCCAGCGCTGTCCATAATTCACGCTGCTGCTCCTGCCGCAGCGCTGCACCATAAGTGGTGCACAGCTGCTCCAGAAGCCTTAGAGCAGGGGTCTCCAATCTTTTCTGCAATGAGATCTACTTTTGTTCAATGAAAATCATCCTGAGCTACTACTAATAGTGATGAAATGGTGACCATCCCTTCTAAGATTGTCAACAGTGAAAACATCAGTACATTAAGCAGGGTAGCCATCAGTAAAGAAAAAAAGATATTATCGATTTGAAATGTCTCTGCATGGGTAATGCATTAAAGCCATAGGGCCAGATGTAGGTGTCCAAAAACCGGTCAGAAACGGCCGAAAATACCGATTTTCGGCCGTTTCCGACCGGTATTTGGACATTGGTATGTAGGGGATTGAAAAACCTACAGATTCGGTAATTTTACCGAATCGGTAATTTTACCTAATCGGTAAAATTACAGAATCGGTAAATTTACTGATTCTGTCAATTTTACCGATTCGGTAAAATTACCGATGGTAAAAATACCGAATCTGTAATTTGCTATGTAGGTACCACTGTTAACAGTGCTACAGGCCATTCAGGATTCGGTATTTACCATGTAATACTATTACATGGTAAATAACGAATTCCTGTGTACATGCACATCTGTGCATGTACACCTGTGCCATGTGGCACACAGACATGCCCTAAGGGCATGTTTGTGTGTCACATGGCACACAAGCCTGAAACAGGGGTGCAACAGGGTGTCAAAGTGACACCCTGTCCCCCTTGTAAAATCGGTAAATTTACCGATTCGGTAATTACCGATTCGGTATTTGCTATGGAATCCTATGGGCTTCAAGGCCCATAGGATTCCATGGCAAATACCAAATCGGTAATTACCGAATTGGTAATTACTGAGTTGTACCGATTCGGTATTTTTACCGAATTTTTTACCTACATAGCAATAACCGAATAGTAAATACCGAATCGGTAAAATTCTGTATTTACCATTCGGTAATTTGCTATTACCTACATCTGGGCAATCTCTCTGGCACTAAGCCAATACTTTGAGTAATACATCACTTCAACTTAAATAGCAGCTATAAGTACATTTTAAAAATTCAACACTTTTTCGCCAAACATCAGTTCATGAGTTATGAAAATACACACAAATTCATCTCAAATACATGCTTTTACACTTTTGGTATACATACTAGAATTCAACCAAGCAAAAGCTTCTGTAAAAATAGGCTGTGCGGCAACCTCGAGAGCTACTCACAGGCACTTAGAGATCCACTGGTAAGCTCATGAGCTACTCATTGGAGGCCCCTGCTTTAGAGTCACTTCCAGTTTATCTCCTAAGAAGCAGTGAGCTAAACAATATTGATTGGAACATTTCTTGCCTTGATAAATCAAGAAATATTACAATATGGAGAAGTGTGGCTCCATGGTTAGAGCGGCAGACCCTGATGCAGAGGTCTGGCCCGGGACCAGGGTTCAATTCCCGCCTCGGCGGGTCTTGGGCTCAATTTCCTCGGACCTGATAATTCTCGCCTCTGTGCCTATTCTAATCATAGGTCCCACTCTGCAACTCTGGGCAATAGCTAGCTTAGTCTCCACAACGGCCCCAACAGCGCTGGGATGCCTGGCTTCACCTTGGGGGTGCCCAGGAGTGGACATTTCACAGGGAAAAGCCAGGAAGGGTTGCACAGGGGTATGCGTTACAGCGCCAGGACACCCATGGGTATTAGTGTGCTTTAGAAGTACAAATTACATCACATGTAAGTCTCAGCATTTTCAAACACTAATATAAGTGGCCATATTCTTTGTAGTAGAAAAAACACTTCAGTTGTAATAATATGCGTATTTTTTTAATTAATGTTCAATTTCCTGGATGTCTTTTTTATATTATATGTAATGTACTTGGAGTCTGCATACTTTGGATACGACGTGGCTGGTCTACCCGAAGATGCCATGTTATATTTTCAGATTTGCAGGTGGTAAGAGGCCTACCACCCCCCCCTCCGTTGTGCGTGTCAGCCCAGGTTGAGACAGCTTCCCGGGCTAACACCACACAGACAGTTTTTGAGCTGCTGTATGCTGGCTGGTCAGGTGCCCGTCATATTGCAGCCGCACCTGAGTACTTCACAGGTCTTTAAAACACCATTTACCTGTTAATGAGGCTTTGGTATTTGTCACTCCTTCTTAAAACCCCCGCATCCCCGCTCTGCCTATTGCTGGAAGAATTAGCCCCCAGCCAAAATTTGTATTAGCCCCCCCCCCTCAAAATGTGGCTCTAGTTGGGCCTCTGGTAAGAGGTGCTTGCATCAAGCACTGCCTTACGTAACTAGAGATAGCACTAGCTGACAGCAGGCCTCATGTAAAAAATTATTTTTAGCAACAAATTCCAATTCACGAAATCGGAATTGCTAAATATGATTTAAGTGTGTTTCCTATGTTTCTTATGGGAAATTTGTGATTAATATTTTCAAATTCTAAATCAGAAATTGTGAATTGGTAAGAGACACTAATGTCACACTGGCAGCGAGTGATGATCCCATACATTTTAGGAAGTACATTTAGTTTTAGCTTTAGAGCTCAAAATCAGAACATCTCCACCTGCAGAGGACTAACTCATAACAGCCTGTCCAACCAGGAGCCGCAGGTCGAGATGGGGAGGAAAGGAAAGCTCATATTCAAAGACCTAGTCCTGGAGATATTAGAGCAGGAGTATGACTCAGAAAATGACAGACTCTTTGACAAAACATCTATCAGTTCTAGAGACAACTAAGAAACAAATTCAGACAGGGATCCAGCAGCGCAATAATGCAATGGGTGTTACGAAGAGGTCGTAGGAAGACATCTGTCTGGGAGCACTGGTACAACCTCTGATCTGGCACCAAGGAGAAGGTAGCTACCAGAAGAAAGGAGGCAGCAGGTGGAAAACCAAGCACAGCCTCCTCACACCAACCCCTATGGAACAGATGCTATTATTACCATTCTTACAGAGACTGAAAGTACCAAGCAACCAGAACGCCATCACTATGTTTGGAGACCCAACTGCAACCTTTGCTTCCTCTTCAGAAACACAACTTCCAGTACCAACCCTTTCTATTTTAGAAAGAGAAAGAAGGGCTTTAAATGCCTACTGTAAGGCTCATAATATGACAAATCTGGGAAAGCTCACCTACTCCTGCTCACGTCCATGCAATGGAAAAATCCATGTTGAAAATTCAAAGAAAACAGCAGAGGGAATTTAGTAAATTGTAGCAAAAACCATTCCTGAATGCGATGAAGTCATTAGATCAAGCCTTGAAGATTTAACTATGACTATAAAGGATCTGACCGCACAAATGGCTCAAGACTCTGCATTGCACAGATGTCAACAAAGACACAACGTACACTTGTGTGATAAATTGGGTCTTTGGGGCATATTAACAAGGAACAGGGAAAATTAACGCTAAGGGTACTTAGCGTTAATTTTGTTAACGCCCGCTTTCGCTGGATAATATCGCCTGGCTATCGCGTTCTTAACAACGCTAACCGCCTAGGCGATAAAAAACCCAGAGATAGCGGCATTTTGGGATGTTATCGCTGGTAATGCGGTGATAAAAATACAAGGATAGGGATATCCTTCTTGATAGCCCATGGTGGACTTAGCCATGTAATCCACCTCCTATTGCATTACATGGCTAAGTCTGAAAATTAGCAGACGTAAAAAAACAGCGTTAACAGTGGTTAGCGCTGCTTTTTTTGTCTCTAACAGGGTTAGCGTGAAGCTTGATAATAGGAGAAATGTCACTTAGCGACATTTCTCCTATTATTTTGCTCTGGAACTCCCACTTTGCATCTCATTAGAGATGCAAAGGGAAGCATAGAGGAAAAGGGTGCTAACATTAGCACCCTGTTGTTGATAGGGTGATATTTTTATCTCCGCTTCTTTTGGCTTTTAAAGGCAATAAAAGTGGAGATAAAGCGCTTGATAATATGCCCCTTTGTTTTTAAATATAATTTTATTATATCAATCATTTCTGATTCGCATTTCCCACACTGTAGCGGCAGAAAAAGCCTCACCTGCATCAGGTTTTGGAATCATGTCTGACAAATGCCATGACCCGGTCACACAGTTCATCTCTGCTTGAAATAAAACACAGGGCGTTTATAGCAATTTGTCTCACCGTGGTGCTAATTTCCCATCTAAGAATACACATTGTGTTCGATCCAGAAAGATTCTGGGACACCCTTAAACTTACACTTTAAGAAATAATACCCTCTTGTGGGCGCTATTACAGTAAAAGACTTCACCACATGCATTTGCAGGTCGCCAGGTGTGAGGGACAATCCTTAAAGCTTTTTGCTCCTTGGAAGAGCTGCAGTTTTAGCACTTGCTGAAGAATGAATGGCCAGGTTCACTACATGTCACTAGCAGTGACAAAGAGCTGCCCCTTTGACAACCTATTTCACCCATGTAGTTTTGAGTAAATCACAAACAGATGGAATACAACACCTGCTCTCATAAATGTACAAGATCATTTCGAAAAAGAGTGAAAGCCCTGGACCGCACTACTTCATATTTATTTCCGTAAACTAACACACATTCGCAAACAAGGGGTGGTCCTCTGTAGCAGGACTGTTTGTGCTGCTGCTGAGTTTTTCAAATTTACTTTCCACTAAGCGTGATTTTACCCAGAAAGGGATTTTATGCCTTAATAGCAATTGTGCATTTAAAAGAGTTTCAAGCCCCTTCAGGTGTTGGACAGAGTTTTATGTCAAAACAAAGACAGCAAAAATACTGTGGTGAATAAATACTGCTGTATAAACACCTAAAAATACAAAAATATTGACATTTGCCGCATCCTTAGTAAAATAGGATAATCTACAAGTATATTGATCGATAACATATCATTGTAACAACGTGGACTACAAAATTATATAGTATAGAAATACGGAGGGGCATATTTACAAGGAGCATGTGGCATCAGTGCGTCACTTTTTTTGATGCAGTGGCGGCGCACTCCTTGCTCCATATTTACAAATTGAAGTCATCTCTCTTTGTCTTGCGTCATTTTCTTCTGCAATCCAACTGGCTGCGTCAGGTTACATTAATTAAATGCAAGATAGGAAGTTCTAGTGCAGAACAGAGGCATCCATATTTACAGGTTTTGGGGAAAGTGACGCATCGTTGGCAAATGATGAGCAGCCTTCAAAATGTGTCTAAAGCCCTATGCATCAGAAACCCATGAGTAAGAATTACGCATCAACGTTTGTACATAAGCAGAACATACCCCGAGCACTTTGGCAAGCTCAACTAGGCCATGGAGCTACTCATACCCTAGCTCCGATCAAGAAGAAGATGACGATCCCCACCACCACACCACCACCTCCACCATCACCATGGAAGCAGCACAGGAGAAGGGAGCGGACATACAAGCAGAGGAATACCCTCATTGACCTCAGGGAGGCAGAGTTCATCACCTATTACAGGCTCATAAGGTAGTCCATTGTTCAGCTCCTGCACCAGATTGCACCAAGGCTACAGACAACATCCAAGAGGTGCACCAACATCCCACTGCTGGCCAAGCTGATGTAAATATTCAACATGCTGGCATCTGATTTATTCCAAACTGCCACAGCAAGGGTGGCAGGAATATCTCAGCCATCCTTTTCCGCATTCCTCCGCTCCATCCACGATTCCATCAGAAGCCTCACACACCCGAACCCTGTGTCCCTCAACACACAGCAGAAAAACGTGAAAACAAACAGGACATCTATGCCACTTCCACATATGTTGAGGGCAATGGACTGCGCTCATGTGCAACTGGTTCCTCCTTCTGCTACATCCCTCCTGTACCGCAATCAGAAGCACACATATTCAATCAAAGTGAAGGGAATAATGGACCATCTGGGGATGTTCCTCAATGTCCTGGCAAAGTATCATGGGAGTGCCCATGATGTGCATATCTTCAGATATTCTATCATAAACAAACACTTCCAAAATGGTAGATATGGGAATGGCCTACTGGTTGGTAAGTACATCTAAAGCACATGACTGTACCTGTGACATTAAAATATGTTGGATAAAATGGCCATATTTGTGTTGGGTGAATGAGACAGTGCATACATAGCAGGTGTGGTCCTCATACTTGCACCTTAATACATGGCCCATGTGCTATACAAACCTGCAAGTCACATATGTTAACCTTCCAATTCCCTCAATCCATCAATACTCATAATGTGAGCTTTTGTTGAGTTTCAGATAGAAGAGGCCATTACTCAACCACCACTGAAGCTAGTAAAGTGGGGTGGGAGGGGGGTCACAGTCACGAGTTGATGACGACGCCCTAGTAGCTAGTGAGTATAACAGTAATTGTCAATAAGCAAGAAATTATGTGACTTACCAGTGCCCGCCCTGCTGCCACTTCTCCCACTCCAAGTGACTCTCCCCCCAGCAGCACTTAAGCCAGCATCAATGGTGTTGTGTGTGGCTAGAATAAAACAATATACATATTTTAGATGCCAGGTATGCTTCCCCTTTCAGAGAAATACAACTGCAATACATGACTACAGTTCGGATAGCACTGCAGTATCTTCTAACAAAAATATTACTCTGGACATTTGGTTGGTTCACGATGCTAGACAAGCCAGGTAGTGAAGCCAACCAATGACTTTTTGTGATAGAGGGGCAAGGTATAACTTATGATAATCAAAATTACACAGTAATTGAAACACAATGAAGGGGTGGAATAATGGTCAATGAAAGACATATGGTGTTGGTTGGCAAATGTAATGGGACCTCATACTTTTTTTCAGCCATGCGCACTGTCATGGAAACTGCTGGTAAACTGCATAATTGAATTATACAGCACACAACATTGGGGTGGGCCTATGACCGTGGCCATTCTCTCGTTAACTCAACTGTACGAGCATGAGCAAGAAAAAGAAAGCCTTTTTCAACAAACGTACATGATGAATATTATTTATAATACTAGCTTACTTGAGCCAGCAATCTTAACGGTACAGAGTTGTTTACCCAAAAAAAAATTAGTATTACACTACCACAAAATATATAGGTGAAAGGGAAAGATTATTACCATCAAAGCAGAGGATAAGTGAACTAGAGACTAGAGACCGGAAAAAATCAGCTACCACACAAAAAAAGAAACATGGAATTTAAGGGGAAAAAAATCATGCAGGGATAACATGAATGAAACAAAACTTCATTAGCGGAGTTGGAAAAAAAGGAGACAGTATAAAAAAATAAAGAAGTCAAAATGTAAAAATTGCATAGTGTGCAGAGGAAAAAAAAGTGAACGCATTGTGCATAGCGCAAGTGGGTTCATAACCTGTTCCCATTGCCACGTGAAAGGAAGATGGCAGGTAAGGGTGTCAAAACAACTTTATTTCCTGCCAGCAAAACCAGCCTCCAGGCAGCAACTCCCATAATGGAACCCAGCACCAACATTCCAATACCACAAGATTCTATCCTAAGCCCACAACAATCCTAAAATATTAGGTCAATTATAATAATATATAATAGGTCTTACTGGGGTTAGCCCAGCCCTCGGCAGCAGCGCTAGTGGTCGCTGCCTCCTGCTAACCGGCTACTCCTGGACCAGTCTCCGCAAACTCCATCCTCTTGCCCTTGAGTGCTGATGTAAGAAATGAAGAACATAGAAAACAAATATATATGAGTGATTAAGTTAATCTCCACAAAACTATTATGACAGGCAAACAGTCACATTGTACTTCTCTGAAACAGAATGCCTATAGTACTAGTTTTGAGTCTATCGACTATCCTTGAATTGCCCATAATAATCCTAAAATCCCTATTCCAAATTTCCTTAACAAAAACTTAATTTGGAACTAATGCATTGCTGTGAATGATCTCTGCTCCTATTCTTTTTTCTCAACCCTCTTGATGGACCAACTCAGTCTTCCTGCTTTACAATGCATAGATGCATACTACACATTGCTGTGAAATAGATCAGAACTATATGAGCTACATAAATAAAGTCACAGATGGAATGCTAACTCACTGATATCACTGATTCACTACAGTGACAGGAGGACAGAAAAGTCTGCAATGGCTTCTTAATTAATCAGCCAAAGCAAGGGTGAGTACAATCAGGTTGCGCTGAGCACCTGCCTAGCAGAAACTAGCAGCGATAATAATATTCTTAATGTCACTAAACATAACTTACCTCTGGGTGTGAGCTGCTCTTCAGAATTTTTTTAGCATTGTAGAAACACAACCATTAATTAATGCTCACTGAGACCTGGAATCGCGACACCAAGCAGGTCAAGCAAGTCCTGCCCCCAGTCAAGAATATCTGGCCAGCAGTGCGTCAGCTGCTGGATGGTGTGTTGAACCTGGCTGGGTGCTGCACACACCGGGGCAATCTACCCCAGAACTGCTTATGCTCCTATTGGGGGTATCCACTGCTGGGCGTACTGCCAGCCTGGAGGAGAGGTGGTGCTGCACAAAAAAAACTAGTGCTGCTGAGGGCACTAGGGGGCAGGCTCACAAGATGGCCACACTGTAGTGAGGCTCTTGCAGCCCGGGTAAATTATACAAAAATATACTAACCCAGGGGTAAATTTGAAGGTCAGGAGGAACAGATACAGGTGCACAAAGCAGAAAGGAGGCAGTCACCCAAACCTGGGAGTGCTACAGCAGCGCAAGCCTAAGATACAGCCGCAGAAGGATTGGGCCGGCTGAGTAAGTGCAACGTGGCCGAGAGTGGCGCTGGTGACTGGAAAGGCTCACGCCCGTGTGCTGAGAGGCGGTGGTTGAGCGAAGGAAGAGCAGGGATACAACAACGAGGTGAGCAGACGCAAAACCGGCATCAGGCGAATGACTGTGCTTTAATAATAAAACTCAGTGCGAAATCAGAAGCACAACCACCGTGCTGGAGATAGAGCGGGTGGAGGCAGACATTGTGGCTGAACGGGCGTCAGAAAACTGGCCAGGCACCGGGTGCTGCAAAGTCCATGAACAAATCTCCAAAGGCACAGAAAGAGACCACAGGGAGCTAAATAAGAGAGCAGCAAACAACAACTGCAGGGGGAAGCATCAAGAGCACACACCCATTTTATAAAGACCGTGCATACAGGAGAATTACAGACATTACTATCGCATAAAATAAGGCCTAATGAATACGTACCCATACAAATAGCTAATCCATAGAAGAACTCCAAACTCCTGCGCAGTCATAAGTAATGCAGAGCGGCGACAATAGAAATTAAAATTGTAAAAGAAACAAACAATAGTAATAACGCAGTGACCAAGGAGGTCTGACAAAGAAGCTACAGAGTGGCAGTTGTAGTGCTAGAGGTACTCTAGTGGTCTGACACCCTGTGATGACCTTTGACTACCAATATTTTATTTGACTTTGGTGTGTTATTTTATCCTAGCCTGAATGTATGATGTCTTGCACATGCCCTGCTTCTCTTAAACGTTTCTATCTTGTAATCGTGCTGTCTTTCAGTGGGAGCTGTCATGAGGTAGAACAGCCTTGCCAAGAACCGAACATGTGGGATGTGCATTTGAAAGCATGAGAGAGAGTTGTGGAATGTACTTTTTGCTCTCGAAGTGCAGCATTGTGAGCAGTGACATCCTTTGGCTGAACAATCCAGACGAGCCTATCAAGCCAAGAATCATGAACTGATATCATAAACATGAAGTAAAACACAGTTATAATTTTAAATACAAGAAGGCTGTGTGTCTTTCACACAGCAGCACATTATTTGTTCTGCAAATGCTGGTCAATGAGACATCAAAAAAATTGTGCAATTGAAATTGAAGAAGATGTTTTGTTTTTTGAGTTAAAGATAAAAATAAGATGTTGATGTTGCCTTTATTTATAAGCACAAAATATATAAGTGTGGCTGCTTCAACAGTACAAGTTCCAGTATTAGCCATTTGTGACATTAGGAGTATTACTGAGTTCATATGCTTGATTCTTTTTGTGCATTTATTTTGTATATCCATCATACAGTTATTCCTGCTGAGTATCCAGATATACACAAGCTATTTTACATGCTTTGAAATGATTATTTCATGACTTTATCATTTCACTGTTTTAATGTGTGTTTCAAATATATTTGTGCTATCAGTTCAGCATGAGTTTATAATGTTACTGTTTTAACACGTGCTTCAATCGTAGTTGTGCTTTCAGTTAAGAAGTTCAGTTTTCAATCATAGTTGTGCTTTCAGTTAAGAAGTTCAGTTTTTGATATATGTATGTGATGATAGTCAAAGGTCATGGGTGGAATGTAATGCTAGAGGTAATCTTGTGGTCTGACACCCTGTGATGACCTTTGACTGCCATTATTTTAATTGTCTTTGGTGTGTTATTTTATCCTAGCCTGAATATATGATGTCCTGCACATGCCTTCCTTCTCTTAAAAGTTTTTTTTCTTGTAATCTTGCAGTCTTTCAGTGGGATCTGTCATGGAGGAGAACAGCCTTGTCAAGAACAGAACAGTGGGATGTGCATTTGAAAGCATGAGAGGAGAGGAGAGGTGTGGAATGTACTATTTGGTCTTGAAGTGCAGTGTTGTGAGCAGTGATGCACAAATGTGCTCGGTGTTGTACATTGAGAGATGAAGTATGTGAATCTATAAGCAGTAATCCACAAATGTGCATTGTGTTGTACATTGATGAGTATTATGAAGCTCTTACTATTGGCTTTGACATGGCCTCATGTCATACTGTTTTCTGACTCTATTTGGCTTCAGCTTTCTGGGTGCACATGTTAATCATGTTCAAGGATTGTTTTGTGAGAGATTGTTTGATGTACCCTTGAAGGCTTTCGTGAGATTTGTCAAAATAAAGGCTGGAACATGCAAGATTGGAGAAGGAACATGAGAACTCCTTCCTGCCATTGGAATGCTTGCTTGGAAGCTGGCCAGTTCTGGTAAGATTCCTCTGCCAAGGGGAGGTTTCTCTCAAACTTCTAGTGTGTTTTGAGATAATGAAGCTGAGGGTTACTGACTTCGAAAGTGGGATTGATGGGACCAGGGTTTCTGAGGCTCTTAACGACGGCTGTTTAATTCCCCCGGTCAGGAGTGGGCTAAGATGCAGTGTTTGCACCAGGTGAAGAGTTGAGTTTTGATTATTGCCATTGTGATGTTTGGCCAGTGGCTTTGATCATTTGAGGTATTTTATTTATGATATGTGAGTGATTTGAGGTGCACATCCAAAGTAATCATTTGATGTATCTAGTGTGTATATAAATCTTTCTGATCTCTTGCAGGACGTCCAGCATATCACATTTTCTTCAGTGTTATTTTATTTTCTACTTGTTTATTCATGGTATTACTCATGCATTTAACTGTTACTTTTGCTTGCATATAAACATATATATCTGTTTGTGTATTTGAATTTCGTGCATTTGACATCTGGGAAAGCCTTTCTGTTAGAGAGCATTGTGTAAAATAAAACCCCAAGCCTTATTCTAGAAAGAGAGTCTTTGCATTTTGTGAAATAAAACCCTTTTCTAAAGGCGTTGTTTATCTGGTGTTAATGTGTCCTGCTTTGTTGATAAGTGAAGCAAAACAGCAGTAAAAAGGGGGCACCATGCAGAAAGTCACCAGCAGGAAAACTTGAGCCAGTGTGCAAACTACAAAAACAAAAAAAATCACGATTAGCGAGGTGACTAGACAAAGTAGAGGAATTACATGCTGAGACAGGCATTGCATTTAAAGACTGAGGAATACATCCTTGCAATTGCCAGGGAAAAGTAAAAGCATACAAACTGATACCGGCCAACTCTAAATTCTAGAGCGGAGGCCCCACATGGGAAAACATGGTAAATTAGAGAACAAAGGAGAGTAATGTAGGAAATAAGGGGCCGATTCACAGAACTAACTTACGACAAAATCCTAAACTCACTACTTTTGTTATTCACAGAAGGCATTTAGTAGTCTTAAGTTAGGATTTTGTTCTAAATTAGGATTTTGTCTTAAGTTAGGATTTTGTCCTAAATTAGGATTTTTTCTTTCAGTCCTACTCCGGGACTTTTATAACAATGCCCCCCAGAAGAAATCAGCACCGCACCTCAGTGCCCCAGGGAGCATCTATGCAGCTCCAGGCACCGACAATGTGCCTATGGGAGCCCAAACAAGGCTCTTCTGGTACCCCCTTTGGGAGGGAGGAGGCACCCACAATAGGCAACGTAAAGCCACGCTCACTGGTGCTTCTCTCTTCTCCTCTGCTCCAGGACCCGGGGAGGCTCCTTCTCTTCCCTTGCAGATACTGAGGAGACCTCCGCACAGGACTCCAGCATGGAGCCCGCGAGGCTCCAGTCCCTCTTAGCGGCCTTCTTCCATTTTTGGGCAGCCTGCCGGGCTCTCTACGATAATGGGAGTAGAGCTCCGCCCAAGATCAGGATTCACAACCTGACTTCTCTCATGGCCGCGCTCTCATTGGTGGCCTAGGCAACTTCCTCTTTCCAACCCGCTTCTGCTGGTGGGCCAGGAGTTAGCTCCGCCCACAACCAGGCACAGGCCTCCTGGCTTCTGGTTCATGTTGACAGCAGCTTGGCAATGCGGCTTCTAGCTCAGTAGCACAATGTGGGGTGGTCAGGCACCCGCTTTCCAACGTGCATCAACTGTGGGGTGGGCTCCCGTCAGTCATGCACACATGTGGGGTGGACTCCCGCTGGACAAGTTCAAATGCGGGGTAGGCTCCTACTATTCAGGGGCAACAACGTGAGGTGGGCACCTGCCTTCCAATGAGCCCTAGATGCAGTGTGGGCACCCGCCTTCAAGAAAAACACCAGTGTGGGGTGGGCACCCGCTCCTTTGACAAAACGCGGGGTGGGCTCCCGCTATCCCTGGCAATGCAATGGGAAAACCCGGTCAGGATTCCCTCGGCGCACACGTTGCAGCCTAGCGCTGCTGAGCATGCACGCTCCTCCTCTTCAGCAGTCTTAGAGTCCACTCCTCTGGGGCTCCAGCAAACAAAATATAGTGCTCTCGAGGCGCCAAGCCCCTCAAAGTTCCTGGGGCAAAGCTGGGCAAGGAATCCAGCAGGCAGGAAGCAAAAGTCCCTGGGGCTGGGGACATCCCAGCAGGGGGCAGCCAGGCAGGCCAGCATGCAGGGCCCCCCAAAAAGCTGCAGCTGGGTCCCACGGCAGTTCTTTCTTGCAGAATGTCCCCCTCCAGCCCAGGCATGCACAAGCACCTCTCATGGGGTCACAGCCTCTATATTTATATTACAAATCCCCTTTGTTTGTCTGCCCTGGCACCAGCCTAAACTGGTTCCTGTGCACTTTGTTGACAAGGCTCCTTTTCCCCTTTGTCATCAGGCACTCCACAGGGGGGGCGGAGCCAGCATTAACATAGGCAGGCACAACCCTATTCATGGTCATGGGACTACTCCTCACACTACTCCAAATGCAGATGCACTATTCAGCCTAGTGCTGATTCACCCTGCCCACCAGGAACCACACACACCTCACCAACCCCTGTCTCTCAAAGGCCAGACATGCAATTCACATCAGGTGGGCAGACACATGGCACACAGAAATGCCAACTTCTAAAAGTGGCATTTCTAAAATAGTTATAATAAATCTGCGCACATCAGTGCGTAGCATTTATTATTACTATTCGAAACATACCAAACTTGACCACGCTGCTCCTCTCATATTAGAATTTACCACTGAAATACTTATCAGGGAATCTCCAATGCATTCCTATGGGAGGGCAGCCCCACAGTCAGAAACAAAAATTGCTGTTTGTCACTACGAGGACATGTCACACACTTAAGGTATGTGTCCTATCTTTTACCAACAATGCACCCAGCCCATTGGGTTAGCTAGGTCCTACCTTAGGGGTGACTGACATGTAGTAAAAGGGGGTCCCAGACATGGCACACACTTTAGATGCCACGTCACAGCAGCAGTAGCACTGCTCACACAGGCCCTGCAATTACAGAGGCCTGAGACAGGTTTGAAAGGCTACTTTGGTGGGTAGCGCAATCTGCACTGCAAGCCCACCAGTAGCATTTAATTCACCAGCCCTGGCTATACGAAATATCCCTTTACAAGGAACTGACAGGTAAATTAAATATACCAAACAGGTGTAGACCAATCCTTTCCATATTTACAAAGAGAGCACACGCCCTTTACACTGTACAGTGCCCAGAGTCCTAAAGCCACCAACACCGTGTCAGAAAAAAGGTTAGGAGAAAGGCAAAAAGCTTAGGGATGACCCTGCAAAAAGGGCTAAGTACAACATCCATGAAAACAAACCTATCCTCAATAGAGGCAAAAATATACAATATCAGTACCAGAATGGACTTCATAATACAAAAAATCAAAAAGCAGGATTGCAGATTGGATGAAGCTGAGAACAGAATCTCGACACTTGAAGATGAACAAAACCAATGCAAGGAAATGCACAAACTACTCAAGATTATTGCAGCAAAAAATGAAGACCTGGAAGTGAGAGCCAGAAGAACTAATTTACAAATTCTAGGAATTCCTGAGACTGCAAACACTGGGATAATGGAACATTATGTAGAGCAGCTGCTCATCAACTGCTTTGGAAGAGAGAAATTATCCCCTGTGCTGATTATAGAGAGGGCATACAGAACTCTGGCACCAAAACTACCCCCTGGAGTCCCGCCGAGACCCATAGCCACAAAGTTGTTGAATTATAGAAATCGCGATATGGCTCTACGGAAGGCCAGAGAAGCATGCAAACTAATGTATGAGAATAATGACATAGTGATGTACCCTGATTTTACACTGGCGGTACAAGAAGCAAGGAAAATGTTTCTACTTGTAAAAAAAGAAACTACAGCAGGCAGGAGTGGACAACGCTATGATTTACCCTGCTAGGCTACGTCTCACATACCAGGGAAAGTAGCACTTCGGCTCCAATCCACAGCAAGCAACAGATTTCCTGACATCGCTTCCCTCCAAGAGCGCTGACAAGTTGTCCACGAGTGGGGGAGAAGCAGTGACAAAACACAAAGAGGAATAGAACAAGCGCAAGGAACAAATCTGTCAATGCACCACGGACTAAGAGGAGATGGTTGCACTTAGTAGGAATCCAGAGTAATTCTACACAGACTGTGCATTCAGATTTCAGAGCAAAAATGTGCTATGGTAGGACTTTTATATTCATGATATGAGGGCGGTAAACTACAGTATACTGTCCATGCAGGCTTTGAGTACAGTTTAGACTAATTGAATAGTACCGTAAAGATATAAGATCAAAAATGGAAACGAAAAAGGAGAAAAAGGGAAAAAGCCCCAGAGGTTAAATATACGGCTGGGTATTGACTAGGTTGGAGGTTTCATCCTTGCCCCCTAGTAGAACTGTCCCAGAAGTCGATCCCTACACCCTCCTTGTTGATTGGGAAGCCTTTGTTAATTACATCACTTTACATTAGCGGATTGTTTACTGTTCTATGGATTAGGCATGCATTAACTGTAACATTGAATATACATGTCCCTGAGGAAGTGAGTGAAGCCATAGACAGAAAGAATTCTCTTGAAAGAGAGTATATGGGACACAGAGCACAAGGCCAAAGACATTCGAAAGATATATGCTATGTTGAAAAACAGTTGAATTGCATGCATGTTTGGGATAATATGGGAAGGGTGGGGGAACAGTACAGGGCAGGTTGGGCACGCCGTTGTTGGGGGGATGGAGTTTATGTTACAAATTGCATGGACAGTGCAACACAAAATTAAAAAAAAACAATAAGTTACGGATCCACGACAAATGCTATATTAAACACATTTGCAGGATAAGTTAGCACCAGGGAACAGAACACAAATAGGGACAATCTAACAGCTGGCATAGGGTTAATGACATGGAATGTTAGAGGGCTGGGCGACCCCCATAAAATAATACACTTGCTAGCCTATCTGGATAGGCACAATATAAACATAGCAATGTTATAAGAAACACACACTACCCCATTAGTAACCCCTACATTTGCAGTAAAGTGGGCTTCATACAGATATTTAGCATCTTACTTCTCATATTCAAGAGGAATGGCCATACTTATAATGAAAAAAACTACATATCTAGAAGAAGGGATAATGAAAGACCCTCAAAGGAGATACTGCATAGCTTAGACAGCAGTCACACACAGTCACTCTGGTGAAGTGCTACGGACCGAACACAGACGATGAAAACTTTATCAAGACGCTATGGGGAAAGATAATTAATGTGGGGTCCACACATATTATTTGGGGTGGGGACCTTAATCAAACGATCCTGCCTGCACAAGATCGCTCACACCCTCAAGTGCAGCATTATACCAAGGCGCACCGCCTTATGCAACAAATCATTGCTGAACACCAACTAGTGGTTGCATGGCACTTTGGACACCCAGACAGAACGAAAAGTACATTCCACTCAGTGGTACACAACAGTTAGTCCAGGTTAGATTACTGGATAGTCTACAAGGGGATTGCGTTATGGATCACACATACCCAACATTTAGCAAAAACATATTCTGACCATTCACCGGTGTGTATACGCATACTCCTGCCGGAGAAACAAAACCTGCTCGTTACATGGCGTATGCCGACATATGCGCTACTGGACTAGGTTTTCAAAATGGAGCTGGGTCAGGAAATAGAAGAGTTCATCAGGAACAATATTGATTCAGTTCCCTCAATAGCTACGGTTTGGGAGGCTTTAAACGTCTCAACCAAATGAGAGGGGCTTCTATAACCAACACAATTGGAGCACCAAATAGACTTAAGTCAACAAACAGAAATCCTCTTTGTTTACTCAAAAACACATCTCACTTTTAACCACACCATATACTCAAAAAGCATCATCAAAGCATAAAAGTACCCAAATCGAAAATAATTTTAATATAAAAACAGTTGTTTATTTCATAAATAAACAGAGCAATTATATTAATGACACAATAAAAGTTAAAAACAAGTAAAAAACATATTGCAAATCTTGAGGGTATATGTTTGGAAATACCACAGGTACAGAAGAAAAAATATACAATTCCACAATATTTATGCATGAAAAACAAAGACGGGAGAAAAAAGACAGACACAGTTCATTTCAATAAAAAGAGCCACGAGGCACTGTTAGATTATCTGGCGTAGTTAGAATATTAGTTTCTACTCAATCTCAATAATACACAGATATCCTAGTGATCTAGTTCCTATTCAAACCAAGCATGCTAGATCACTAGGATATCTACCTGGAGCAGATAGAACTGGGCTGGTTAAGCAATGCACACCGTGAGTTTGTAGTAGCGGATTTGGAGGAAGAAGAGCTCAGAGTAGCCATAATGCAAATAGGCAATGGCAAAGCCCCCGACCTTGACTGCTTACTGGCCGAGTTTTACAAAGCAAACATAGATATTCCGGTCCCCTTCCTAAAATGTATGTTTGAAGAGGTGGTACAAGCGGGGATATTGCCACAATCGATGCAGGAGGCCCTTATAGTTTCCCTGCTGAAACTGGGGGAAAAAAACAACTGTGTAGATTCATACAGGCCTCTCTCTCTTATAAACTGCCATGCTAAGATATTAGCTAAAGTTCTGGCCAATCGGCTAAGTCTATTAATGGATAAACTAATACGCCCAGACCAAACAGGGTTTTTGCCAGGAAGAGCCACATCACACAACCTGCACACACTGTTTTCCATTATGCAAGAAATAGATCTGGAGGATAAAGCAGTGACAGTCTTCATAGACACCATGAAGGCTTTTGATTCCCTCGAGTGGGAATACTTGGCGGCAGTACTGAAACACATGGGATTCCCACCAGGCTATATGGATTGGATTAGTTTGTTGTACCACAAGCCTAAGGTCAAACTACTGATAAACGGGGTTAATACTGCAGCCTTTGAGATGACAAGAGGCACAAGGCAGGGGTGCCCACTTTCGCCCTAGCGTTTTGCGCTAGCAATAGGACCTTTACTGGCTACTCACAGATAACACCTTAAACTGCATGCATTGGAGTACCCAACAAGACCGGTACTAGTATCATTGTATACAGATGACATAACACTGTATGTAAGGGACCCGAAAATAGGCCTTAATGGCATTATACACTAAATTATCAAATTCAGGGCGCACTCAGGGATAACAATCAACTGGTCCCAGATTATTCCTCTCACCAACTGAACACTGAAAAGTCAAGTAGAGTACCCACTGAAAGGGTGTGACTCGGTACTTAGATACTTGGGTACCGTCATTACAAAAGAAAGGGAAGAACTGCTCAGGGCTAACTATGGCAGAGTCCTAAACACAGTGGAAGTGGCCATAACAAGATGGATCGCAATGCATGAAATGAAATGAAATGAAATGAAATTAATTTATATCGCGCAACTGAAACCCTAAGGTATCAAGGCGCCTAACAAAACAGATCAAAAAATGGCAAATCAAGCTACAGGTATGCGCGCGCAAAAAGACGGGTCTTCAGTGCCTTTCTAAATAACTGCAGGGTAGGGAGGGACCTCAGTTCCCCCGGGAGAGCATTCCACCACTTAGGTGCCAAGGCGGAAAAGGCTTTGCCACCCCATCTCGCTTTTCGAATGCGCGGAACTGATTGAAAGGCCTTACTTGAGGAGCGTAGAGTCCTGCAAGGACTATAGCGCGACAGGATAGATCCAATTCCTAAGAGGCTGTTTTTAGCTAAGGCCTTGTAGATAAGGCACAAGACCTTAAACACGATACGGTCTTCCGTGGGGAGCCAATGGAGTCGTTTTCTGGCCAGGGTGGCCGAGGTGCCTCGAGGTAAATCCAGAGCAAACCTAGCTGCTGCGTTCTGGACCACCTGCAAGCGCTGCAGCAGACTTTTATTCAGTCCCGCATACAGCGCATTGCAGTAGTCCAGACGAGAGCCCACTAGAGCGACTGCCAGTTGTTTCCTAGCCTGCTGCGAGAGATAGTGCCTGATCTTCCTCAGTATGTGGAGGATGCCCCAACAGGTAGAGATGGTCCTGTTTACCTGCTGGCACATACCGAGGGTTGGATCAATCACTACCCCAAGATTTTTAGCAGATGCAGCAGGGACAGGACATGCTCCCAGTGAGTCTAGCCACCAGTCGGCTGACCATACCTCCTCCTTACCTCCGAACACCATCACCTCCGTCTTCTCCCCATTCAGTTTTAGCGAATTGTGAATCATCCACTGTCCGACAGCCTCCATACAAGATCTAAAATTGGAGGCTGTCGGAAAAGCTGGCTGGGAGAGAGAGACGAGGATCTGGGTGTCATCCGCATAAGAGACTACCTCCATCCCAAAATATCTAATTAGTCTGGCAAGGGGGGTCACATAGATGTTAAAAAGGGTCGGACTTAGCGCCGACCCTTGAGGGACCCCACATTGCACAGACAGGGATAGGGATAGAAAGGAACCCAGCTTCACTCGTTGCTCTCGTTGATCGAGGAAAGAGGTAAGAAGAGCTAGTGCCTCTCCTTGAATCCCAATCTCCCTCAGACGAGATGTTAAGACTGAGGGAGAAAGGGTATCGAAGGCGGCTGTAAGATCTAAAAGGATCAGGAGGGAGGTCTGTCCCCTATCCACACACATACGGATATTATCCAGTACTATGGTGAGGGCAGACTCGGTGCTATGTTCCCTCCTGAAGCCATGCTGGGAAGGATCTAAACAGCCAGAATTTTCCATGAAGGCAACAAGATGTTTGTTCAAATGGATTTCTAGCATCTTCGCAGGGGCTGGGAGCAGTGAGATGGGACGGAAATTCTTTAGTACCCCAGGGTCGAGAGAGGGTTTCTTGAGCAGAGGTCTTACTACTGCATTTTTCCACTGTTGAGGAAAAATACCCTCCCTCATGGCCCTATTCATGATGTCTACCAGAGGGGGTAAGAGAGAATTCCTACACTGCTTCAAGATCTTAAGCGGGCAAACATACAGAGGAGAGGCAGATTTAATTTTATCAAGAAGTGTCTCTGCATCATATAGGGAGAGGGAAGGGAAGGATTCCAGGTAAAATGCCTGAGGTCTCTCCGAGAGAGCAGGGTCCGGAGCAGCAGGAACAACAGGCTTAGCGGTAACAGGTCTCAGCAACTCTAAAGCAGTATAAATGTCCAGGATCTTAGTCTGGAAAAAAGACGCTATGTTGTTACAGAGCTCCTGGGACGCAATCACCGGGTCGGGGATCTGAAGGGTGGTAAGGGAATCCGCTATCCTAAAGAGCTCTTTAGGAGAAGAAAGTGAGGAAGTCAGGGCAGTAAAGTATTCTTGTTTTACCCTGATAACCTCCAATTTATACTTTCTTATCAAGATTTTATGGGTATCCTTATCCCTTAAATCCCAGCTGGTGTGCCATAAACGCTCCTGTCTCCTAACCTCTTGTCAGAGTAATCTTAAATGCTCCGTAAACCACGGGGCTGAAGGTCTTTTTCTGGCAGAATAGCATGGCCGTATAGGGGCCAATACTTCCAAGGCCTCCGTGATGGTCTTATCATATTGTAGGACAGCTGACTGGACATTGTCCCCAGGGGAGAAGACATGCTCGATATCCAAGGTATAAAGGAACCTTCCTTAATATTATTCAGATTCCTACGTAATTCCGTTTTACTCGGAATATTTCTAAAACCATCCAAAATTGGACAGGACATAGTAAATGGTACGGCCAGATGGTCTGACCATGACAGAAAAAAAGGATCTTTTACTGTCAACCTCGGATCGTTAGAAAAAATTCCATCGAGCGTATGTCCTGCTCGATGAGTGGTAGCTTTCACCAATTGGGAGAATCCACAAGCCGACATAACATCCTGCATGGAGAGAGTGTCATGGGTCTCTAACAGCTCGAGATGGAAGTTAAAATCTCCCAGAACCGTTAGGTTGTCACAGCCAAAATAAGGCTCTAGGGTATGGAGCAATTGCTGTCCAAAGTAGGCTCTAGGGCCTGGAGGGCGATAGACCAAAAGTCCATTAAATGTGAATTTATGGGGGCCTGTCAAGGAGAAATATAGTGCTTCAAAGGTATCCCTAAAGACCTTAACCGAAGTGATAAGGCAATGGAAGCACTCCTTGTAAAGAATAGCTAACCCCCCACCCACCCGGCCCACTCTATCATGCCGCGCCAGGCAATACCCTTCCGGGACTGTATTAATAAGGTCAGGGCCAGAAGAGTCGTTAGCCCAAGTCTCCGTGACAAAGACCAACGACGGCTTTCTGTCAAGTACAAGCTCCTTAAACATAATGCTGTTCTTAATGAGTGAGCGAGCATTAACGAGAATACAGTCTTCTTGCCTCGTGTTGATTCCTGTATCCACCTGGGGGTATGATAGATGAGTAGAGGGAGGTAGACCAGGACCACTAGAGCATGAAATAAAGCAGCCGCAGTGCGGAGATGAGAGAAGGTCTTCAGGAGAGCTTCGATGAAAACATGATAGTCTTAAGGGCTTAAGCCTTAACATCTCCTGTGACGAGTACTTACCGGTCAGTGGACCCACCTCATTATAACCAGCCGGCCAGCCGTCCAGCCCGTCCTTAGCGCGGACGGGCGCAGACGGGCTGGACTCTGGCGTGACTCCGGCGTAGCGACGGCTTACACGCTGCGCGCACACGCTGCTCGCCATGGGTCCGGTTTATATAGGGCTCTGACTACTCTACCTGCCTACTAGAGCGCCCGATAATGCAGCGCTTCCCAGACCCACCCAAGATGGCGCCCACCAATTATGAGGTACGAGGGTCAGGGCCGCCTGAATAGCGGTGAGGGCACGATTTATAGTGCAGAATTGCGGACAATGATAAAAGCAGGGAATAACTATCCTGAAAATAAAAACCTAAATGAAATACGAAAACGGGAGTTTAAAAGCGCTAAACGCGTCTTCAAGCCAGCGCAAAGCGCGTATCCTGCAGCCATTATCAATGGCTGGACGCATAGCGTTAATGAAGATGGTTATTATGCCCACATTTCTGTATCTATTTATAAATATTCCATTTCAGCCTGGATGGCCCTTCTTCCTCAGATTAAAAAGCCAATTAATACAATTGGAATGGGGGGGAAAACAGGCCAGAATAAAATGGAATATGCTCACATTGCCCTTCACACAAGGCGGATTTGAAGCGCCTGATCCTGAATTATATTATTTAAGTGGCAAGCCTATTACTCAATATATTGGTTTAAACCCATTCCAATCATGACACATCTAGCAGTCAAACAGGGTTACATGCGCCCATTTCACTAGCTGGGTTTCTGGGAACAAGTAGCCATGACATAGGGAACAAATATTCCACCGTAGGATGCACGATTCTCGCTTGGAAAATGATCACTAAAAAACCACACACCCCCATAATATACTCGCCATTACTCCCATTGAAATATCTTCCAATACTTCCAGTTGCGCATGAGGGAATATGCCGCGCTAATGCTACTAAAGTATTGAATACATTTGTGGGTAACACTGTACGCAGATGTGATATTCAAGCAAGAAGAGGCCTTCTCGGGGGGAAGACTCCTACTACTATGAATTGATTTCTATACATATGAATTAGACAAGACGTTATATCAGCAACACCACAATTCCCTGAGGAACCCCCCACACTGCTACCACTACACATAATGCTCCAAGCGGAGGGACTATCCTACGCAGTGTCGTGCATTTATTAAGCTGCAGTCGGCTTGCAGAATGGGGATGATAAAAGAGCCAAAAATAGTTGGGAGCTAGAATTAGGTGTTTCGCTAGAGGACAAAATGTGGTCCTACTGTTGTTAAAAAATAGAACAAATTATTGCGAGCAGCAGACTCAGGATAATACATTTTAAATTTTTGCATAGAATGTACTATACCCGAGACCGTATGTATAGATTTGGATTGAAGAACAATGATAGATGTACAGATTAAGAATGGGCGAAATATGCGAATTCGCGATCTGCGAATTCGTGCGAAATTGCAAAAAAAGTCTGCGAGTTCGTGAATTTTCCCGCGAACTCGCTTATTTTTGTGCCACTTGCACAAATATGTGACCACGTGTGCCTGTAACTTTGCCAGCGCGACAAAAGGCACCGAGGTCCCTTGAGTGAGCTGGCCATTATAGTGGGGACGGGTGGGAAGACATTTCATACCGCTAGTGTGTGGTGGATGGGGCCAAACGGGTGGGGCTTCTATGCGAGTTCACATGCATCTTGTTTATAAAGGGTCAGAGACCGAGCAGAGCAGCAGATGAGGAAAAAGCAGCCGCCTAGTCACAGGAGCTACACGGGGATGGCGCTCGGGAAACTCATGGATGCAAAAATACATTTGGCACATGACCCCAGAATCCTTCAGATGTCCAAGATAGCTCTGCTGCACGTGTTGATACAAAGCCATTCTGATCCTGCTCAGTGGGTTCAGGCGCATGCAGCTGCTGCTGCTGGACAATGTCCCATCTCATACTAAACTGCCCCGTACAGGCATATGCTGGCGCTGGGCAGTAGGGTGCAGTGGCATGCAGGTGCTCCACGCCTCATACATACGCATACCGGTGCCAGGGGGACACGTGTTTATTGGTGCTGTGTAGCAAGTTATGACTTTACATTTTGACTGCACCAGACGGTGGTACCACCTACACGGATCAGGAGCATCCAGGCACCAGACTTCATGGTGCAAGAGCATAATGGTGCTGTGCGGTACGGGTATATATGTACTGGGGGTAGGGGGACACTTAGCACAATGTGTGCTCACACCCAGAGGGCTCCCAGGCAAATGAGCAAGAATGATTTTCACACTAAGAGGGCTCCGGGGCAGTTCAGCAGCACGGGGGCTCACACCCACTGGGCCCCGGGGCAGTTCAGTAGCGCATGGGCTCACAACCCCTGGGCACCTCAGCGGCGCAGGGGCTCACACCCACAGGGCTCCCGGGCAGTTTAGCAGCGCCACCCTCTGGTTCATTACTGCCACCCTCTGGTTCATCACTGCCACCCTCTGGTTCACCACTGCCACCCTCTGGTTCATCACTGCCACCCTCTGGTTCACCACTGCCACCCTCTGGTTCACTACTGTCACCCTCTGGTTCATCACTGGCACCCTCTGGTTCATCACTGCCACCCTCTGGTTCATCACAGCACCCTCTGGTTCACCACTGCCACCCTCTGGTTCATCACTGCCACCCTCTGGTTCACTACTGTCACCCTCTGGTTCATCACTGTCACCCTCTGGTTCATCACTGCCACCCTCTGGTTCATCACAGCACCCTCTGGTTCACCACTGCCACCCTCTGTTCATCACTGTCACCCTCTGGTTGATCACTGCCACCCTCTGGTTCATCACAGCACCCTCTGGTTCACCACTGCCAGCCTCTGGTTCATCACTGCCACCCTCTGGTTCCTCACTGTCACCCTCTGGTTCATCACTGCAACCCTCTGGTTCACCACTGGCACCCTCTGGTTCATCACTGCCACCCTCTGGTTCACCTCTGCCACCCTCTGGTTCATCACTGTCACCCTCTGGTTTGTCACTGCCACCCTCTGATACACCACTGCCACCCTCTGGTTCATCACTGTCACCCTCTGGTTCATCACTGCCACCCTCTGGTTCATCACAGCACCCTCTGGTTCACCACTGCCACCCTCTGGTTCATCACTGCCACCCTCTGGTTCATCACTGCCACCCTCTGGTTCATTACTGCCACCCTCTGGTTCGCCATTGCCACCCTCTGGATCATCACTGTCACCCTCTGGTTCATCATTGCCACCCCCTGGTTTGCCACTGCCACCCTCTGGATCATCACTGTCACCCTCTGATTCATCACTGCCACCCTCTGGTTCATCACAGCGCCCTCTGGTTCACCAGTGCCACCCTTTGGTTCATCATTGCCACTCTGGTTCATCACAGCACCCTCTGGTTCATCACTGCCACCCTCTGGTTCATCACTGCCACCCTCTGGTTCATCACAGCACCCTCTGGTTCACCACTGCCACACTCTGGTTCATCACTGCCACCCTCTGGTTCATCACTGCCACCCTCTGGTTCATCACTGCCACCCTCTGGTTCATCACAGCACCCTCTGGTTCACCACTGCCACCCTCTGGTTCATCACTGCCACCCTCTGGTTCATCACTGCCACCCTCTGGTTCATTACTGCCACCCTCTGGTTCGCCACTGCCACCCTCTGGATCATCACTGCCACCCTCTGGTTCATCATTGCCACCCCCTGGTTTGCCACTGCCACCCTCTGGATCATCACTGTCACCCTCTGATTCATCATTGCCACCCTCTGGTTCATCACAGCGCCCTCTGGTTCACCAGTGCCACCCTTTGGTTCATCATTGCCACTCTCTGGTTCATCACTGCCAGCCTCTGGTTCACGACTGCCACCCTCTGGTTCATCACTGCCATCCCCTGTTTCATCACAGCACCCTCTGGTTCACCACTGCCACCCTCTGGTTCATCACTGCCACCCTCTAGTTCATCACAGCTCCCTCTGGTTCACCACTGCCACCCTCTGGTTCATCACTGCATCCTCTGGTTCACCACTGCCACCCTCTGGTTCACCACTGCCACCCTCTGGTTCACCACTGCCACCTTCTGGTTCATCACTGCCTCCCTCTAGTTCATCACTGCCATCCTCTGGTTCACCACTGCCACCCTCTGGATCATTACTGTCACCCTCTGGTTCATCACTGCCACCCTCTGGTTCACCACTGCCACCCTCTGGTTCATCACTGTCACCCTTTGGTTCATCACTGCCACCCTCTGGTTCACCACTGCCACCCTCTGGTTCATCACTGCCACCCTCTGGATTACCACTGCCACCCTCTAGTTCATCACTGTCACCCTCTGGTTCATCACTGCCACCCTCAGGTTCATCACTGCCACCCTCTGGTTCATCACAGTACCCTCTGGTTCACCACTGCCACCCTCTGGTTCACCATTGCCACCCTCTGGTTCATCACAGCACCCTCTGGTTCACAACTGCACCTTCGGTTCATCACAGCACCCTCTGGTTCACCACTGGGGAGAAAGCACCCCTGCCCAGCCTCAACCAGGGGCTGGTTAATGTGTTACTGAATTTGAGCTTCAAGTCCGGCACCTGCTTCCTTATCTGTAAGTGCTGCCTGTTGTGGTTTAATTTTTGTGGCAGCCTGGAGCATTGTGCCATACTTGTAACTATTCTCTGACCCTGCTTCGAGGGTCAGAGCAGGGTCAGAGAAAAGTTGCAAGTAGCCAACAACTCTGGAGGCGCCACTCAGGAAGCACTTACAGAGTTACAGCAGGTGCCCAAGTTGAAGTTAATTTCTTTGTTACCATTTTGTAAATGGTTACAAAGAAATTAGCTTCAACTTGGGCACCTGCTGTAACCCTGTAATTGCTTCATGTACTTCAGTTTTTGAAAATCTGTCCCGAACGCGATTTCGCGGATTTTTCTGCAATTTCGCGAGATTCGCGGACAGCGAAATTGCAGAAAATCCGCAAATTCCACGAACGGAATGGATTTTACGCCAATGCTTAGTACAGATGCGGGTGGGAGGGAGCAAACTTTCCACATTTGGCCTGGGATTGTTCTGCTGTAGCTAAATACTGGGGGGAGGTTGGCCAGGCTGTAAGTGAAATAGCAGAGATACAAATAAATCTGACTCCAATGATGGGGCTATCGGGCTACACTCAGAAAATTGAGTCACCGGCGATAGATTGATTTTGTTGGGACTACTTATGGCAAAACGAAGGGTAGTGTGCAGATGGGGCAGAGAAAGGGTCTCCAAATTCAAGGAATGGTTTAAGGATATGGCGTATTGTCTAGAACAAAATTGTATTTATGCTGAACTACTCCCACCAACCTCCAGGCTCAGGGATATATAGTAATCCCTAAAGGAGTTTTCACAAGGGCTGTACAGGAGAGGGAACAAGGTTCAATGAATAATGCAAATTGATACTCAGGGAACACTGCTGAAAGCTCCGGTTGGGTATGGAAGGTGGGCCGAGAGGTCATGAAGATCAGACTGAATGATATACTATTTAGATAAATGCAAAATGGAATGTGTGGATGTAACACGTTAAGAAGCTGTAAGAAACGTGAAGGGTTGGACCAATGTCGCAAATTTAAACGTCAACTTAAAAGAACAAGTAGGATCTGTATTGTACAATAAACTGAAGTACTGTACATGTGATATGTCAGTTGATGTATAACCTTGAAAATGTCAATAAACAAAGTAAACAAAAAAAGAAATAGTGCTGCCACCTAGCCCTCACTGATGATCAAACAGGGCTGCACACCTGAGCGGCGGCAACACCTGCAATTGTAGGCAATCCTCTGCCATGGCAATGGGTGGGGTAAAGAAAGATTAGAAAAGGAACAGGAAAAGGAAAGGAAGGAAAAAAGAAATAAGGAAGTAGGGAACAAATAAACAAAACTCAAAAAGTCATGAAAAACACCCCAGAAATTCCCCCCAAAAATTAAAATACACAAATACAAAGACACAGTAATATAATAAATAAAAATGAGGAATAGATAAGTTTGATAGGGGGAGTATTAAAGAGATTAAAGAGGGATTGCAATTTAGACCCAGCATCATAAACAGAGTAGGAAAACAAGATTGATGCGCCCATGTGAACCACGTGGTGTAATTTGCACGTTTTTTGGAATGCAAGGACACACTTACGTTTCGCAATGCGAATGGGCGCACCGGCACACTACGCCCGCCCATGGAACTCTGTGTAGCGCACACAGTTTTTAGCCACTCCGCGGAGTTCCAAATAGTGTGAATCTGTGAATCCCACCCAGGCCTAATTTTGGCTACATAAGCTGGCCTCGGGTTCATCAAATTATAGGCTAATGACTTGATGCAAACAGTAATGCGCATTGCAACTGTGCATCTGCCCCACATATTCTTCCAGAACAGGCCCATACAGCAGATGTGTGTGTCCCACAGCATGATATGTTGGTTGTTGGTATTCACTCTATGGTAACTTGGTTTGCGCATATCAATATGTGTCATTTATGCCTAGCCACATCCATTCCACATCTAGACAGTCAATTTGTCCCCCGGATGCCACATACACTGTAGACTGGCTGAACCAGCCAGCGTTTGCCAAACCCTGAGTGGGTATGCTTCCATAACACATCCTAGGATAGAAATGGAGTCAGATATGGACATATGTACCACAGGCTAGTGTCGCTTGTGGCTCACTACTTTGGGATCTAATGTAGCACTAGCCTCTCAACCATATCCATCATGCCACGTAAAATCACCCTAGTGGTTCTTCATGGCCTCATAGCTATGGAGTAAATCAAGGCATCTCAATAGGGCAGCTTGTTGAACTCTGTGCCATGGGGACATTGCAGGGGTATTGTAGGGGTGTCACTCACTGCACCCGCCTGTAAGGGGATCTTTAATCCCTTTTAAAAGTAGTAAACTTGACATTATAGTAGTAAACGTGACAACAAAGTAGGAAATGTGATACTATAGTAGTAAACGTCACTTTAGTAGTAAGCATGAAAATATAGTAGTAAACATGACACTTTAGTAGGACATGTGACACTATAGTAGTAAACATGAAACTTTAGTAAGAAAACGTGGCACTCTAGTAGGAAAGATGACGCATTGGTTGTAAATGTTATGCTTTTGTAGGAAAAGTCCTGCTTTACCGGAAAACATGACTCTTGAGTAGGAAAGGTGACACTCTAGTAGGAAAGGTGATGCATTTGTAATAAACAGGAGGCTTTTGTAGAAAAAGTTCTGCTTTACCTGAAAACGTGATGCTTGAGTAGGGAAGGTGACACACTATTAGGAAAGGTGATGCATTTGTAGTAAACGTGACGCTTTGTAGGAAAAGTACAGCTTTCCTTGAAATGTGACACTTGAGTTGGAAAGATGACACTCTTGTAGGTAGCGTGACACATTTGTCGTCAGCGTGCTGCTTTTGTATGAAAAGCTCTGTTTTTCCTGAAAATGTGATGCTTCAGTAGAAACAGTGTTGGACGGATGCCAGGCAACAACGCAAAAGAATCAAAAACACTGCTTTGGGCATTGTCATGTGTTGTGTGTAACTCGTGCGTTAGCTATATCCCTAGCGAAGTGTTAGTAGGAAACGTGACAGATAGGTGAGAAACGTGAAGCATCCACCCAGGAAATGATACAGTGGCTGAGCCATGCTGCAAACAAGGAAGTGTGAAGTTCCTTTCACTTTCACTTACAATCTATTAGACTGCTCTGGCTGGTGAAGGTGTTTGTTGTTTGCTGGAGAGTTTGGTGCTGTTTCTTGGACTTGTTGGTGTCTGTGCTGTCCTGTTGTGTTCCCAAACAGTCATTTTGGGCCTGTCATTGTAATTTGTGCTGTTTTGGTAGTGTATTGATGGGTGTTTGTCCAAGTAGGGGGTTTATTGTTATAGGGAAGAGGGAAGGGATAGCGTTTCTGTTGCTGGGTTTAGGCTGGCTTTTGGGGATAGGGATATGTCGGGCAGGGGAAGAGTCAAGAACCTGATAGAGGATGAGTTTGGGGCCTGCTTTGAGTGATATACAGGTACCTGCTCAACATGATCGGCAGTAAAGACTGGGTCAGTCAGGGATACACAACCTGTGAGAGGCATCAGTGTTGGGAGAAGGTGCACCTTCAGCTGTCCCTCATCTTCGATGTCTCTCAGTGAGTGCCCCAGCTCAAGCACCGGTGGGCTGATGTCATCAGCCGAGAGCATGATCGCCAGGGCCACCTGGTGACCAAAGTTGGTGGGACTACCGGTAAGAACCTATATAGGAGGAGCTGGTAGTTGTGTGGCTTTCAAACAATACTTTGAATGGTTTTCATTCCAGAAAGCCCAGATATATATGGGTTACTATGGTATGATACGGGCTAACTCCGTTACATACACTGAACATGCCACAGGGGCCTATACCCAGGGGCATCACATTAGCCAAAATATACCATGCAATGCAGGAGAGGCTCATAGGTGATGTGGGACCCACCCGGCACTGAGCAGGGAGTACTGTCAAATAGCCTGGAAAATCATTACTGACTTAGGACTATGAGGGCCACCCGCCATGTTTGTTGCTGGGAAGTGCACTAACTAGTCTTCAGGCTATAGGTTGGAAGGGATGTTTGATTCTCCCCAATGGTTAGACATATGTCTAATGGTAATCATTAATTCATGAGCCTGTATGAACCTTGGTTGATCATTGTTCATTTACAGAGCACTGATCACATGTAACAAGCTAAGTAAAGAAGACAAATAAGCATGGCTTCTGTTTGATATGGGTAGCATTGTAAAGAACATGTATTGGCTTGAGAAGGCCACAACATTGTCATACCATGCAGACTGTGGTCCATCAAATTGGACTGTTCACATAGCCATCAAAGCCTGGCACTCTTGTACCATGTTACAAGCTAGGCTGGTCTTGTACCATGCTGCACTCTGTGCACCTAATATGTGATGTGCTTGCTATCATCTGAATACACTGCAACATGGCATATGAAAGTACATTATGATGGCAGTCCAATGTGCCTCATGCTACAAGTCCAATGTAGAGACAATACCAGGCACTTGTGACATCAATGCAGTGTGCTTATGTACACAGTGTACATGGTAAGCATTCATTGAGCAATGTACCATGTTTTTGTCTTGCAGGTGAACTAGATCCATATACGCAATGCTACTAATAAGCGTCACCTGATTGTTTCTGTGCTCTGTAATGATTGTGTGTGTTGGCTTAAATGGGTTGCAGTGAGATGTACAAGGGGTTTCATTACTCTGCGGAAACAAGCTGTTCCTTACATGTGGATTCACAACAGAAGTAGGACCAAGTAGCATGTGCAATTGACAAGGCTAAATTGCTTTGTGGAATCATTTCCAATGTAAGCAGACTCACATGATGGATGCCTTTTAATGTGTTGTGCAACTGCTGTGGCAGCTATAGTGTGGATACTTATAGCACATGTATCCTCACGTGCCCTAAAACCAATTGATGGTCTTTGTTTCCAATGTCTCTCACCCATACTATGGACAGAAAGTGCCAACATTCTAGCCAAAATATGTGACACAAATATTGCATGTGTTAGGTTGTGATTTCCCAGACACAGAATGTTTCCTCAAGTCCTAATTTCAGCAGGACTCAGTTGTGGTTGGGGTATAACACATATTCCAAACCATACTTCCGAATTTTAAACAGCACGTCGATTGTAGTAGTAGTATGAGCTTTATTCGATAACAAATTATCATAAAAGCATGTACATATAAAAATTCTGATGCTAAACACATGTCACAAGATAAAAATACATCATACTATACATCAAATTTCATACAGTTTAAACAGAGCAAGGGGTAAAAAAGGGAAATCCGTTGTCACAAAGCTAACAATATCGGGTAACAACCATGATGGATATTAAACTACACATCTTAAAGCTTTGATCTTATCAGCTATGCGCATCCCAAGTATTAGTACATGTCGCATTTTTTGCTTGGATCTTTGTTCTTATCAGTCATGCGCATCCCAGATATTTGGCCACTCTTCAAATCAAGGTAAGAGAAGAAGTATCAGTTTTTAAAATGCGTAATGCAGCACGATGGTTCATTAGGCCTACCATTTTACAGACCGGTTTGAGCCATTTGGCTCTAGCCATCCTATAGGCTGGGCATGCAAAGAAGAAATGGGCAATAGACTCATTGGGAGATGCGCAACCTGGGCAAGGCGCAGGTGTTGAGTTGGGCCCCTTCCAGGATGCTGTCACATTATTGAGCGGGAGGGTCCCTAGTCTCATCTTCATATAAAGGACCCTGTCCCTGGGAACCTGTATGGAATCAAGGTAGGGTTCTAATTTGCAGATAGATTTATGCTCAAAGAACACCTCAGTAAGTTTCCCTGTTTTGGGATTACATAGCTTTTGCGTCTGTACCCATTCCCAATAGGCACGTTTTAAATCCTGTTTGGATGGCGGGATCTGACTGGCCCAAGCCTCTCTGAGTCCAATATCTGTTAAAAGCTGCCTAAGGTCAGTTATCCATTTGATCCTGCTCCCTGTGTCAGCTATTATCAATTCACTAAGGGCAGCAGCATAATTGGACAGCTCAGCGATCCTTCTTATGCGCGCCCAAAAAAGCAGGGGACGAAGGCGTGCAATGTCGTGAATGGAACGTCTTCCCATGTCATAAAATAGGGGTTTCAACAGGGTGGAAATAGGGAGGGAGATAAGTTCTCTTAAAAACTTATTTTCTGATTTAGCAAGCTCGCTAGTATTCTCGAAGCCCCAGAGTTCAGCCCCATATAGGGCTGAAGGTAGCACTTTGCCGTCATGGACCGCAAGACCTGGGGCAACTGGCCTGCTCGCCGACAGATGTTGTTCTCTGACGATAGCCTCAGACACCCGCTTGTGGCTTAGGAGCATTTTGGCTTAGTGGGAACTCCATTTCATACTTTTAGAGACCCGAATTCCCAGATAGTCGAAAGAATCAACGGTGTCTAGTGGGGTATCGTTCAGGGCGATGCCATTTCTAAATCGTTTTGATGGGTTAATAGTCATTAATTTTGTTTTGCTTGTATTAATTGTTAACCCCCGAGAATTCCAAAAAGACTAAACCTGTTTAAGAGTTTTTGGAGGCCGCCCGGTGACTTGGAGATCAAGAGGGTATCTTCGGCGAACAGGAGGGTTGGTGTTTTCTCCCCCGCCAAAATTGGAGCGTCAGCTGGCTCCTCTTTAAGATGGTCTACCACCCCATTGATGAATAACAAAAACAGGGTAGGGGCCAGTACGCATCCCTGGCGTACCCCTCTGTTTACCACGACCCTCTCTGTCAATTACCCTTGTAATCCCCACCTAATTTTAGCATAGTTGTCCTTATGCAGGCGTTTTATGAAGTCATGGATCTGGGGGGAAATACCCAACACTTGTAGGACCTGCCAGATCTTATCCCGAGGTACTAGATCGAATGCAGTCTTCAGATCTATAAAGGCCAGGTACAGACAGCCATTCCCTATAATCACTGTTTTCAAGTAAATCATAAACAATCTGAAAACCTGGTCCATTGTTCCCACATTTTGCCTAAACACTGCTTGGTAGTGAGAGAGGATGTTTCCATCCTCCATCCAAGTTCTAATCCTCATAAGGAGCACCCTGCCAACCACCTTCTGAATCACATCAATTAAACTAATTGGTCTGTAGGTGACAGGGTCCTCCTTATTTCCCTTTCTGAATATTGGGACAACCTCCGCGCCTTTCCAAGAATCCGGGACAGGAGATCCCCTAGCTATTAAATTCATCACAAGTAGAATAAAATGGGCCCAGGGCTTTGGATCGTACAAAAGCAGGTCCCCGGGATGACCGTCGGGTCCCGCAGCCTTTCCGGGAGCGATGCTATTTATTGCTAGACCCACCTCATGAAGCTCAAAACAATCCAATGTCTGTGGAGCACCAGAGATGGTTGGGGAGGTCTTGGCATAGGGGGACGCAGGACGTTCTTCTCCCGAATAGAGATTGGAGAAGGGGTCATGCCATTGATGGCCTGTAATATGGTTTGGGATTGGGTCAGATCCCTTTCTATTCCCTCTATTGACTAAATCCCAAAATAGTGTTGCATCCCTTTGCTTGGAGGCATGTTTAAGTTCCTGCCAATGAGCCTCATCCAAATTGCGTTTGGCTTCCACCAGTGCCTTGGAATAGTCTTATCTTGCTACTTTGATTACTGATAAGTCTTTCTTTCTAACAGCAAGGGATAGTGCCACCCTCTTCTCCCTGCAGACCAATGAATATCAAGGGTTTGCAGGCCTTGCTCGATCTCACCTTGGGGCCGATTTTCCTTCTACGATAAAAAACAAACTTATCTTATCTATTGATTCTCGATAAAGCAGGGAACATTTGGATTGCTTCCCCATTTCACTATGGAGCACCGCAAGCTCCTCGTTCTTAAACTCAAGAACTTCCCTGATACTTTGCAGTTTGTATTCTTGTTGATAGACTTTATGCCATTTCAGGCGTCTATTACAGTTGGAGGGGGTTACCTCTCTGGTTGACATTAAAGAAGGATTGGGTGCCTATGTCCCAGATGGTAACCAACCGTTGTTAACTTGTAGACTGTGAGGATTATGGTCACTGTCTAAAGAGGGTGTAACTATCATATCCTGGAGGTCCCCCCATAGTCGGACATCAACAAGAATGGGATGTACGGCGGTACAACGCGTACCGTTTCAGTGCAAGTCGTTACCACGACTTGCACTGTAGGGGTGCTGGACTTAGGAATAGTTAAATTTATTATTCCAACACCAGCCTACTTACAGTAGGGAAGGTGTTGGAATAGTAAATCTACTATTCCTTATCTTAGAGCGCCCTCCAGCGCAAGTCGCGTCATAATGGTACTGCGGGGTAACATCCGCGTTGAAAAGGATGTTCCCCACAAGAATGTAGTCTATTCTGGATGGGAGCTTATCCTGTTAAAAGTGTTTGCTCCACTTAAATCAGGTGTTTGCTCCACTTAAATCAGAGCATGTCCTTCTGTTTGCAGCTCTTAGATTGAATTCCAGAGTGAGGGCATTGATTTGGATTGCTCTCTGAGACCACTTCTTGATGGGATCTGAATTGAGGGGCGGGATAGCCCGTTTTGCATCCTCTTCAGCGGCACCCAAAAGCTCGTCCACACTCAGAGGTTCAAATTTGCAATTAAGGTCCCCAGCTACTATAGTGTTGGAGTGAGGTGGAATACGACATAACTCGCTCTCCAAAGCTGTTATGGTCGAAGATATTTGGGCACCTACAGAACCTCTTGTATATATGTTAAATAGCTCTAGGGATGTGCCGTTGGGTGACCCTCTAGCGGTCAAGTGCAAAATGTCCCGTGACAGACAAGTATGAGTGACAATCTTCCAGTTTAGGGAAATGCTGATCCAGATTTGTAGTCCCCCGGAGGGGCGGCCCTTACCTAAACTAGTTGCTGGAATAAAATATGAAGTGTAGCCGGATTTATATAAAGGAGTTAGACTCCACGTCTCCTGGAATAAACATGTATCGAACTTTTCGACAAACTCGTTCCATTCAGGGAGCAGTAATTTCTTCTGTAGCACCACTATATTCCAGGAGAGAAGATTGAGCACGTTTGAATTGTTGATATGTGCACACTGTACATTCTACCAAAATATGTGTCCTCCTTGTGTGTTGTATGAAGCGTCCCCCTAGGGGAGACGTCCCCTCAGAGCACTGCTTTTTCTCCAAGTGTGTGGAGTGATCCTGTTCAATAATTCTTTAGACCGCATGCAGTCCAATAGTTGATTTTATTCTTTATTTTCTCATAAATTCTTTTTCATATATCAATGGTGGAGATGTGAACTGTAAAGTTAATTCCACGAATATAGAATGGTTGCTTGGATTGGCATAAACATTGAAGTGCCAATTGATCAATCCCAATCCATTTCGCACTCTATGGGTCCTCCTTCAGGGGAATTCTCAAAATCTGTACAAATGAAGCACAAAAAATAACTGGGTTACCATCACTGGGTACACTAAATGTCCTTATTAGTAGGTGTTAAGAAAGACGGTGGACAGAACCTTACATGTTTGTGACCGAGTCGCAAAAATATTGAGATCATGGGTGAGTATGTGCGTCAAACACATTAAATAAAAGTGCTGACTTTGCATGCTGCACCAGTTGTGAGGTGTGGTCCCTAGGGGGCTAAACACTAGAGAATATGTTAGTACACAATTTGCCCATGTAGATGATAAATGAGGGCATTTTTGTGCAGAAATGTACTAAAAAAAGTTCTGCTACAACGTACTAAATAACGTGCTGGACGGTAGAAATTAAGGTAATAACATACTATGTAGAAAGTGGCCATGCTAATAGGGATTTACGGCAGTGAGTTGTGCTTGTTTACAGTCCCTTCTGGCCTGCAATGCCTTTGTGCTGTATACGTTGTGCGGTAACATCATGCGCTAGTGATTTAGAACAGTCTAACATGCTGTGTTCAAACACAGGCAACGAAGTGCGAGTGCTTCGGTGAAAGTCATGCTGTCATTTTTGTGCAATAAAGTGATTCACCGGTGCTGCAATACAGTCTAATGTGCCAGTTTGCAAGTGGCAGCTGTGCGATGCGAATGCTCCGTGAAAATTAAACATTACACGGTGGCGATTATTCAACAGTGTGACGACCCGAGTGGTCGCCTGCAGAGTTACAAACCGTGTGCGACATAATCTTGTAGTCAAGTGCATACCTTCTAGTTCGCGATTAGCATTTCCCCAAGTATCCCTGGTTGAAAAACAGTATGCTCAAAAGACACCACTGCCACCTTTCTCTCAGCTAACGATCTACTCCAACATTGCTTGGAAACCACTCATTCTAAGGGCTCAGTTTTGGATCTTGTTAAATCCTAAGCAGACCTGCTGCCTTCTGCTCCCCCTATTCATGTAGACTGGTCTGACCACTTCCTTGTTCCCTTCCATTTTCATCTTTCGCACGTTATAACGCTCGGTTAACCTAAAAGAGCTACTACTTGGTTCCGGAACACTAAAAACATTGATCATGACACTTTTTGTGACTCTGCTCTGCGGTCACTTCCTAGACTTAACCCTAACATGGATGTCAACGTTCTCACCTCTCAGTGCCTCTCAGTCCTAGCTGTCGAAATTGACAAGGTAGCTCCACTCCAAAGCAAAAGGAAAAGACCCACCCCCTCAGCACCTTTGTTCAATAAAGTTCTCTACGATGAAAGGAAAAACCTTAGAAGCCTGGAGAAACATTGGAGAAAATCTCCTTCCACCTCCAATCTCTTACGTTCAGCAAGTTCGAAATACCACAACCACATGTTCCACAAAAAAGGCATCACATTTCAGATCCCTCCTCGACTCATCCTAACACAGACCCCAAAAACTTTTTGACCTCATCAAAAACCCTAACTGTTCTCCCCTAACTACTAAGCCCGAGGACTCCACAAAGAGAGCAGCCGATTTCGCTATTTTCTTTAATGAAAAGGTCAGTGCCCTGGTGAATCAGGTCGCCCACCCCACCCCCTTTGAGGAGCGGAAATCCTTAATCACCTGGTAACACTTTGACGTCATCTCGGAAGATGAACTCCTCAAATGCATCCTCGAAACCAAGCCATCCAACCATTCTTCTAACCCATCCCTAGCGTCTTCGTCATCGATTTCTACACCCATACTCTCTCTTACTGAACCAGGCTGGTTAATCTCTTCCTCAGTCAAGGATCCCTCCCAGTCACCCTTAAATCATGTCAGGTTACCCCTCTTCTAAAAAAAACATCCACTGATGGGAATGACCTCAACAACTTCCACCCTATCACCAACCTCCCTTTTCTTTCGAAAATCACCGAAAAATGTGTTGCGAAACAACTTGACCTACATATTATGGACAATAATCTCCTCAACGTTTTCCAATCTGGCTTCATCCAAAACTGCAGCACTGAAACAGCTCTGCTGCAAGTGAATGATGATGCACTGCATATACTCGACTCTGGGGAATCGTGTCTTCTGATTCTTTTAGACCTCTCTGCAGCCTTTGATACTGTTGATCATAGCACTCTCCTCAATACTCTTTAACAGAGAATGGGATTGGATGGCATAGTGCTGAAATGGTTTGCCTCTTTCCTCTCGGACAGATCCCAAATGATCAAGATAACAAACAGTCTTTCATCTCCATTGGCTGCAGGTCAAGGCATCTCTTAAGGTTCTATCCTGGCACCCACCTTGTTTAATCTCTACCTGGAACCATTGGGGAACCTCCTAAGCAAATCTGGGATACATTACCATCTTTATGCGGATGACACTGAAATCTACCTCACGGTGTCTTCCGCACACGATCTCTCACTACTCAACTCTACTCTCAACTCCATTCACAACTGGTTGTTAGCTCACCAACTCATTCTAAATCCAGCCAAAGCTGAATACCTCCTCCTTTCTTCCTCTCTCTCACCTCCTCCCATTCAATTGTGGATGGTTCAGCTGAACTTACTCAACAACAAACCCATCATTGTCGACAGCGCTATATCCCTAGGTGTCATAAGTGACAAAAGACTCAACCTAATCTCCCACATCAACTTTATTGCCAAGAACGCACAATACCAGTTGCTCCTTCTAAGGGGATCCGTCGATTTTTCCAGGAGAAAGACTTAAAAACCTTGGTACAATCGCTGGTTCTCTCAAGACTGGATTATTGCAATTCTCTCCTGATGGGCCTACCTAAATCTCACCTCTCCCCTCTCAACTGCATCCTCCTTTCAACAACTCGCTTCATTACAGGGTCTAAATGAAGTGACATCGTCACTCCTATCCTGTCCTCTCTTCGATGTCTTCCGATTGAGGAAAGATCTATCTACAAAACTGCCTGCATCACGCATAAAGCCCTGCACACGTCCCCCCGTCATTACCTGGCAAACAAACTGAAATTGTCCGGAGGCTCGCGACCCTCTCGCAATGCAGAAAAGCTTCTGCTTGAGCCCCCGTCTTCAAAAGGGAAAGTCAATGGCACAATTCTTCTCAGGCAATGCGGTAAGAATCTGGAACTCACTTCCCCCATTACTCCGTGCCACCTCCTCTACCCGGATCTTCAAAGCTGGTCTCAAATCTCTCCTCTTTCAAAGACACTTTAAGAACTAATACTTTCATGCGCCGGCCCCTCATGGAAGTTCACTCCTCATTGTATTTTTTTTCCCTGTACATTCCTAACTCCTTCGTGCCTTGTTGATTTTGTGTCTATTTAACCTTAATTTTGTTCTCTCCTGTTTTCCTTTGTAATGTTTTATTGTGTTCCACTGTTCTTTTGTAACGTAACTGGCTCTATTGTACAGCACTCTGACACCTTTGGGTAATGTCTGTGCTTTATAAAAATGCACAAAATAAATAAAAATGAAATGTCGGACAAGTCACAACAATAGTGTCAAAATATAAAACGGATTAACATGAAGTGTTAGTGATAGTATAAAAAGAGAATGGGTGCCATCTTGTAATTTGATGAGTGTATGGCATTTAAGGCAAATGTCGGCTCTGCTTGCACAAGTATTATACACTGGTAATGAATCATCCGGAGCTGGATGAACTCTGAAGTTGTGCCAGTCATATTTGCGAATGAAAACCACATGAGTGATCAAGATGGAATGAAGCACAATATGATATGTGATGTATTCTGAACGATGTATGAATACCAGTGTGAGCGCGTATCTTGTAAATTGGTGTTATGTCTATTTGATTTGGGTGTGAATATGTAAGAAAATGAAAATGTAAAAAATAAAAATGATGCATGTGTGATTGGGTGATGGTGCAAATGCGGTGGAAGTCTAATAACTTGTGAGTTAAAGGTAGACAAATGAAAAACAAGGGTAGGAAAATTAAGGGATGACCAAATGTTAGGGTTAGGAATCAATGCGGTGTTTTGAAAAATGAAGAATGTTAAAAAATAAAATTTAAAAAAGTTGAAATAGAAAATGCTCAAGCCATGTTGCTGTCCAAACAATGTGAGGTTGGTATCATGTCCAAGGCTATGCAGAAGCTGGTGTGTAGTACAAAATATACTTTATAAGAGGCAGCTGTACTCCATCTGGTCCTTCAATCCAGTCGGGTGCAGAGTGTCCAAGAGTTTGATCCAACAGATTTCTCTTCGTAAGATAGCTTTAGTGATGTTCGTGCCCACTCCTTTGTGTGTTCACATCACCCCATGCACATGCCTGCAGATTACCGTCGTGATCCCTACCAACATTGGTACAGTCTAAATGATAAAAGGCATGTCAGACATTCATGCCACTTAAACAGCAAATTGTTTTGTGATCCATACATGTACCTGTAGTACAGCGTAAATACAAAGTGTGGACTCCAATGAACTTGGGGTGCCATGTGAGTGGGAACAGCATACCAAAGCATGATTTCATCCTGGTATAAGTGCTGCATATGTATTTGTGAGGTGGCATAGTTAACATGCATCATTCATGATAGCATAACCAGTGGGCAAGTTACATCTTTCCATTTGTTGCAGTGAATGCAAAAGTTCATTAACCAAGCCAATGACTTACTTGGGTTCACCCATTTGCCCACATTGATCATGATATGTGGCAACTGCCATCAGGCATCATGGGTACCAGTGCATCCCTCAGAGTACTGTACATCAGTGACATGTGAGATGGTGTGCCAGAGGTGATATTGCTAAAATGGCATTGTGGTACAAAGGAAGTTGTGATGAAACTCAATCTGAACATGTAATTGGAGGTATGACCTTCTATTTGGCTGTCTACTGCACAATGCCACTGTAGGCGTACACATGGGAATTTACAGTACTTTTATGTGTGGCAGGACCACACAGGCTTTGATGGATCCTACACCAGTGCAGATTGAATAGGTAAGAGTGGATGTGGGACATGTCACCAGTTCACACATGCCGATTCTATTACATGCCTCACTCCTGCCCCATATATCCAATGCCCTGTAATAGACACGTGTCCATACCTTTGCAGTTTTTTGTGAGAAATAAGGCCTATGTATTAAGTACCAAAGGCATGTATGCACTGTGTTGTCAGCATACAGGCCATTTCACAGTCCACCTACTGCTGCTGTTACCCATACTGTCTCCCCATGGAATGTCATCCTTGAACCATTTTTTCCAAGTACTTGCTAGATACAGCACAATATACTCATACATATGAGAGCTAGAGCATGCATGCACACACTCATCACATGGATTAAGTATGAGATATGGACACATTTGGATATGTGAGGGCCACATGCCATTGTTAGGTTTTCATTGGGTAGTCTATGTTAAAGAGTTGCAGGTATGTCCATGTGTCATGCAAGTAATTGATGAAAACCAGGGCAATTTCAGCTAGGTCTGATACATAAGTCCTTCCTTCAAAACAGAAAACATGAACCCTGAGCAGGAATGCCATTACTATATCAGAAAGGAAAGATCATCAGGCACGTGACCAAGGGCTTTCAGTAAATTGGGAGTCAGTATGAAAATGCATGGGAATCAGGGACCTGGAAGTGACCACCTCAGGCCTAGACAGCATAAGACAGGGCAAGTGCCAGTCCTAAAGTGGCCCTCTCACATGCGTCTAATCCCACAACACCACCCGCAGTGGCACCACAGGCACGTGCTCAATCTACGGACTTTGAGTGGCAAGCCCTGAAGGACAAATCAGACATGAAATTGAGACTGGCGGTGCTTGAACTGCTGATGGCAAGACTGGTGAATACACTACAGCAATTAGTGGACAAAATAGCTAAGCAAAATCCCTCTCTTCAATGTTCTGTCCCTCCCAAGTACATTTTGTGTTGTACTTTTCATAGGGTAAATAGTTTGACTATAGTTTAGGATACGTTTTAGCTTAGTGATAGGGTAGGTTTGGTTGTTAAGTGGGTGGGGATTCATGTTTAGTTTGGTAAATAAAAAAACAAAAATAAATATAAAATAATATATATATATATATATATATATATTTGTTTAGGTTTTACTGTTTAGATAGTTTGTGTATAGATGTAGTTTACACTTGTCTCATGTGCAAATGTGCATTAAGGAGGCTGGGGGTTGTTGTTTAACCTGTCTGATGTGGTATATGTGTGGAATAGTATAAGTTAAGGTTATGTAGGTAGGTTGGGATGAACTTAGTGTAGTGTGGTTGATTTTGAATAGCCTACTGTATGCATAGTTTAGGCTGGAAAAGTTAGTGTACTTTAGTTAGTTTTAGATATTAATTTTCATTGGTGTTTTAAATAAAAAATGTTTAGCACTTTCACAAACGCTTGCTCATTGACTACATGGCAGTTTTCATTTATGCTTTGCTTGGTTAGAGCACATGCTGTAGGATTTTCTGGCAGTGTTTGTATACATGTGTAACTAGCTGAGGCACCTAAGGAGTGTATCCTGACAAGTTTGCAATGGAGTCACACAAGGGATCTTCAAATGTTATTGTGTTCAATAGGTGGCACTCTTGCTGTGAATGGGCACACAGCCCAAAAAAAGGTATTAACCTAAAGTTGCACTGTGTGTGTACATGATGCTACATGTTTTGTGTGTAGTTTGTATGATTGAGTCAAACCATTGGGACTAAACTTGGATGTGTTGTTTGCCACTCAGATGGCAACCACTTACACACTCTCCCTAGCATCATTTTGTTGTCACATCACTGTTATCTTCTGGCCAGTTGTCACATCACTGTTGTTTCCTAGCCAGTTTGCATGGAGGTATCCCCCTGCTTTGCAGAAATGTCATTCAGTCAAATGATTTACTTATTGCTTCTTATAGCACTTCATGCATGTGACTTTGAGTAACAACTTGCTAGTTTAGATGCACATTGGGATCACAAAAACTATTTTGCATGTCCTGTGCAGTTTTACCCCTGGGTATATAATACACTTTTTAATTTAGATAGTAGGTAGTATCTTTAGGGTCAGCATTTCCACCATTGTCTACTTAGTCAAATCATGAAAAGATATACAACAAACTGGCTCCGGTTAGTGAATTTATTGGCATGTTGACCAAAGAGCAAATTGCAGGCCCTGGAGCACCAACCCCAACTTAATGTGTGAACCATTGTCATGGCACATGTGGAGTAGAGGACTATTCTAGTGCGGAGTAAGACCAGATTGCTATTAAGAAAGGCAACACAGACAGTCCACAAATGGATGAGATCAACAGGTGGGAAAGCATAGGGAGGACAGACCAGTTCAGAAGTGCAATGGCATATCCATAAGCACAGGTACAATTGAAAACTGGCCATGTGGCACAGAGTAATACTACCAGCCAGTTTTTCCTTAGAAAGGGAGAACATCCACATGTTTGTCCTCTGATGTGTGTGGTACCTCCGATGAGAGCAGTGTTGTTGGTGCCAGTGGGAATGGAGGAAGGGTATGAAGATGTGGATCCTCTGTCCACAGAAGCAATTCCATGCACCAACTGGTGAAGCAGCACAGCACTAAGAAGGGCATGATGATTCGCCAGCACAATGACAACGTTGCGTTGTATGGGATACATTGTCACTATGTAGGAGTCCTGCTTCCGCTTCATTGACTCCAGGATTTTGTGGATCTCCCCCAGCTGGTTGGCAACCTCTCTGGTGCCACTATGGCAGGGCAGTTGTTTATGCCACTGCCTCATGACACCATGGATGTCAGCCAGGGAGTGTTCCAAGCCATGGAGCAACGGGCAAGTGCCTCGTATGGCCTCAAAGGTGTCCTTTTTGGGTCTGAGGCACCTATGGACTCCCTCTCGGGTGTCTGCCTCAGCCTCCATCGCCGTCCAAACTGCATCAAAAAGCTCCCGCTGGACTCCTACCGTATGACATTGGAATTCAACTTTGGGATCCTTGGAGTACAGGGCTGAGGGTGTGCTGGCTAGTAATGTTTGTTGGGTTATAGGCAGATCCTCTGGAGACCCGATGACGCTGTTGGACCATCTTGCAAATGGAGATGGGTTGCCTGGATCACCTGTGCCACCAACCAAGTGCTTCCACCAAACCAGCCAGAATGCACAGACCCACCAAAAGAGGCAGCTGGGACACCCCAGAAGTCAGCGCTGCGAAATGGAGATGCAAACAACTGGAAACAAAATGGCACTCCGGCAGAAGTGACAGTGACCGACCCATTTTCAAGTCTTCCCTCAACAAGTACCACCAACTGACACACCGCATCAAGGCCAGCGCCAACCAGACCCAGGAACTCTTCACCATTGTCAGAGAGTTCACCTGCCCTTTCGCCACAGAAAACTCAACACCACCCTCAAAGGAACTCTGCGACTCCCTTGTAGGCAACTTCCACAACATGATAGCCACCATATACAGAAACTTTGAGCCCCAAGCATCTGACCTCCTGAGCATTCCCAGTCCCATGAAGGCAGCCACCGACCACCCACTTACCACATGGGAACAACTCGGGACAGCTAACATCCACTCAGGATCACCACTTACCGATCGCCCCAATAACCTTTCAACCTTGAAAGTGACGAGATCAGCCCCTAGGTCACTGCCATCCTCAACACATCCAGCTCTATAGCCACCTTTCCCAATGCCTGGAAAAACTCAGAGGTCCTACCTCCTCCTCAAGAGACCCTGTGCAGACCACCACCAACTTCCAGAACTCTTGTCCAATCTACCTGCTCCTGCTCCCAGCCAACTACAGCACCGAGAGAGCCATGATTAGTGCGGCATACAAAATCCATACCCAATTGGACAGAAGAGTATCAGCCACCCTAATCCTTCTCGACCTCTCTGCCACCTTCAACACTGTCTCCCACCACACACTCATCAACCATCTGCCCAGATTGCATCAAGGTCGATGCTCATAGACGGATTGGATCCTTCCTCAAGGGGCACACATAGAGGATTCATCCCTCTCCCTTCATCTCACAGCCCAAGCACACTATCTGTGGTGTCCCGCAAAGGATCATCTATCAGTCCCACCCTCTTCAACATCTACATGACTCCACTAGCAGACAATGTGAGAACTCACAACATCAACATCATCTCTAACACCAAAAACACCCAGCTTGTCCTCTCAATCTCAGCAGACCCCACTATGATGAAATTCAACTTTAACAACTGCATGAAGAACATCTCAACCTGGATTAAAGACAACTGCTTGAAGCTCAACATGGACAAGACCAAAGTGTTGCTTTCTGACAACGACTCCTGGTGGCCCTCGAAACTCTGACCCACACTCACTCCGAAAGATCACGCTTGGAACCTCTGCATCATGCTCAACAGTGAACTCTCCATGAAACGACAGGTCAAATTCAGCTCCTCAGTCGGCTTCCACATGCTCTGCAGATACTTCAAGTAACTACCCACCGGCACCAGGAAAAAAGTGACAGATGCCCTCAGCACTGGACCTCTAGACTACGGAAACACAATCTATGCAGGCACCACCTGCAAACTCATGAGAAGACTACAGACCATCCAGAGCGCAGTAGCCAGGCTGATCCTCAACCTGCCCATATGAACCTATATCTCCCAGAACCTGAGAGCCCTCCAGTAGTTCTCCATCCAGAATAGATGCCACTTCAAGCTCCTGACCCACACCTACAAAACCCCCAGCCCACAGTCCAGCTTCTGGATACCCTTACATGTGATAAACCACCCTTTATAAGTACAGATTGATTGATTGTTTGAAATGGTGTCTGAATGGGCTACAGGATTTGATAGATGGTGTCTTGGTCATGGGTTGGCAGGCTCTTATCTTCAGCAGGATCCTAATCCAGGACATACAGCGGTACATCCTTGGTACATCCTCTGCAATGAAATAGAGATATGTTGTTGTTGGTCTATGTTAGATGGTGACAAGAGTAATATGATTTACATTCTGACTTCCTACTCATTCCCAGTCGGTTCTATATTGATGCTTTGGACATCTGTTACTTGTAGGTTTAGAGAACATTTTGCAGCATAGTTGCCTTTCAGATGGCAGTATCTCTGCATTGTTCATACAGCTACTGTGTGACGTGGCTGACCTGTCATGTCATGACAAATGTTGCAACACAGTGAGAAAGCTCACTAACCCTGCCACTCCTGAACGTATGATATGAGGTACAGTCCACCTCTGCCTTAGTGATTGACTTTATTTTTCATGATGCCTAGACTCATAGTGTTTTGACGTATTGACACCACATCACACCTAGTCCACAGGGTGCATGCAATCCCTGTGACCAGTACTCAGCCCACAGTTCTTGTGAAGGTGAAATTGGTTTGGTCATGTATTTGTGATGAGCCTGCAGTATGCCTTTCACACAGTACAACACAACACTCTGCCTAGTTGTGCTGTATTGATGCACATTGTGCCTTCATGTGGCCAAGGCTTCAGTTCTTCACTTATATCCTGCACATCTCCACACTGCTCCCAACCATGCAACACTGCAGGAATGTGTGAAGGCATGTAGATGCCATGGCTTTTCTATTTGGGTATACTCATGTTATTTCATGACACACACAGTTGGCCCGATATTTGTGGACAATGTGCACTGTGTAGCACTTGGGAGGGGATGGGCCCAGTCACATTAGGCAGATTACTAACACTAACACTCAGGCTATTTCATCACTGTCAGAGATGGCCCTCTGCAGAGAGTCAGACATCTTTTTACTCAGGCCCCCTCACTTGTATGTATATATTTTCCTCTGCTAAACCTGATTTTGGGCTAAGCACTACACTTACTGCCACACACTGAGAATACCCAGATGATAAACTCTCATGTGCCTGCAACCCCAACATTATGCATTACCATATCCTATAGCCCACATGGTGCTAGCACTGGAATTGGTTACAATCACTTTTTTCTTGCCCTGTGTCTCTCACCTTATCTGATTAGCAACTCATCATTGTGGTATATAGCATACCTTTGATTAGTAACAAAAACATCTTTGAGCTCTTCCCTCTTGGTGAGGGGGTTGTAGCCAGTGCCAAGACTAGGCATCCCAGTATGAGGAAAATTCCAATGATGAGCATGCCACCTTTGGTGGGTGAAGGATTTCGTCCTATAAAAGGGATATCCCAGGGGTTGGTGAGTTACCTTCTTGGATAACCTCTTGTTCTCTTTCAACTCGGGCAGTCATCCCTCGAAGGTCTTAAAAATCCTCCTCAGACCCCCCCCATCTCTTTCTATGTGAACCAAGTTTGAGCATCTATGGCTACGGGTCCAATTGTTTGACAATTAGTCTTTCCACCCCCTGAGGGCTCCATCTGCTCAAACAAAATTTTTTTTAATTTAATTTTGTATTTACTCTTTAACTTTTCTAGCAGCATTATGTTAGAAGTTCAAGGTCTAGCATTTGACAAGGTTATGGTACAAACAATACTGACCACATCAAGCATTATTGAAAGAATGGGTTCATAGGTCGCACACTACTCCACCAATCCAGCGGGTATACCCCAAGAGCATCACGGTAAATGCAGTTTTCTAAAAGCGAGTGCGCTTTTCCAAAGTTCCGAAGTGTAATGCAAGGTTGCAGGCCAACTCTGGACACCAGTGTTTCAGGATAATTGTCCTTCATCAGCAGAGTGTAGGTAGATTTTCAGGGGTTTGCTGTGCAGGCTGCCAAAGTGTTATCAGGTCTGGTACCTTTCCGGGCGCGTAGGTGCGTAACCTGAGCTCGTCAGCTCGATGGCTCGAGGGAGTCATATTTACGTAAAGGATTCATAGGTCGCACACTACTCCACCAATCCAGCGGGTATACCCCAAGAGCATCACGGTAAATGCAGTTTTCTAAAAGCGAGTGCGCTTTTCCAAAGTTCCGAAGTGTAATGCAAGGTTGCAGGCCAACTCTGGACACCAGTGTTTCAGGATTATTGTCCTTCATCAGCAGAGTGTAGGTAGATTTTCAGGGGTTTGCTGTGCAGGCTGCCAAAGTGTTATCAGGTCTGGTACCTTTGCGGGGGCGTAGGTGCGTAAACTGAGCTCGTCAGCTCGATGGCTCGAGGGAGCCATATTTACGTAAAGGGTTCATAGGTCGCACACTACTCCACCAATCCAGCGGGTATACCCCAAGAACATCATGGTAAATGCAGTTTTCTAAAAGCAAGTGCGCTTTTCCAAAGTTCCAAAGTGTAATGCAAGGTTGCAGGCCAACTCTGGACACCAGTGTTTCAGGATTATTGTCCTTCATCAGCAGAGTGTAGGTAGATTTTCAGGGGTGTGCTGTGCAGGCTGCCAAAGTGTTATCAGGTCTGGTACCTTTCCGGGCGCGTCGGTGCGTAACCTGAGCTCGTCAGCTCGATGGCTCGAGGGAGCCATATTTACGTAAAGGGTTCATAGGTCGCACACTACTCCACCAATCCAGCGGGTATACCCCAAGAGCATCACGGTAAATGCAGTTTTCTAAAAGCGAGTGCGCTTTTCCAAAGTTCCAAAGTGTAATGCAAGGTTGCAGGCCAACTCTGGACACCAGTGTTTCAGGATTATTGTCCTTCATCAGCAGAGTGTAGGTAGATTTTCAGGGGTTTGCTGTGCAGGCTGCCAAAGTTTTATCAGGTCTGGTACCTTTCCGGGCGCGTAGGTGCGTAACCTGAGCTCGTCAGCTCGATGGCTCGAGGGAGCCATATTTACGTAAAGGGTTCATAGGTCGCACACTACTCCACCAATCCAGTGGGTATACCCCAAGAGCATCACGGTAAATGCAGTTTTCTAAAAGCGAGTGCGCTTTTCCAAAGTTCCGAAGTGTAATGCAAGGTTACAGGCCAACTCTGGACACCAGTGTTTCAGGATTATTGTCCTTCATCAGCAGAGTGTAGGTAGATTTTCAGGGGTTTGCTGTGCAGGCTCCCAAAGTGTTATCAGGTCTGGTTCCTTTCCGTGCGCGTAGGTGCGTAACCTGAGCTTGTCAGCCCGATGGCTCGAGGGAGCAATATTTACGTAAAGGGTTCATAGGTCGCACACTTCTCCACCAATCCAGCGGGTATACCCCAAGAGCATCACGGTAAATGCAGTTTTCTAAAAGCGAGTGCGCTTTTCCAAAGTTCCGAAGTGTAATGCAAGGTTGCAGGCCAACTCTGGACACCAGTGTTTCAGGATTATTGTCCTTCATCAGCAGAGTGTAGGTAGATTTTCAGGGGTTTGCTGTGCAGGCTGCTAAAGTGTTATCAGGTCTGGTACCTTTCCGGGTGCGTAGGTGCGTAACCTGAGCTCGTCAGCTCGGCCTACTCAGCACTCCTACATATATGCCTATTCCCTGCTGACGAGAGGTAACAACCTCGAAACACGTGTCCAGGGATGGCCAACGCGACAGTGATTTTTTGCTCAAGACCCTGGCAGAGGCGCACCCGCTGATGCTTACTTCCTGGACCACAATGCTTTGGGGCAACACGCTGATAGGACAAGCAGTGTGCGACCAATTGGACTTTCTTTTGTATTCAAGCTCCCTTGAGCTGGTGGGGCTGACGAGCCCGGGTTACGCACCTGCGTGCCACGAGTGGTACCGGACCTGAGGATATTTTTTGGCAGCCTACGCAGCACCCCTACATATATGCCTATTCCCTGCTGTCGAGAGGTAACAACCTCAAAACACGTGTCCAGGGATGGCCAACGCGACAGTGATTTTTTGCTCAAGACCCTGGCAGAGGCGCACCCGCTGATGCTTACTTCATGAACCACAATGCTTTGGGGCAACACGCTGATAAGACAAGCAGTGTGCGACCAATTGGACTTTCTTTTGTATTCAAGCTCCCTTGAGCTGGTGGGGCTGACGAGCCCGGGTTACGCACCTGCGTGCCACGAGTGCTACCGGACCTGAGGATATTTTTTGGCAGCCTACGCAGCACCCCTACATATATGCCTATTCCCTGCTGGCGAGAGGTAACAACCTCGAAACACGTGTCCAGGGATGGCCAACGCAACAGTGATTTTTTGCTCAAGACCCTGGCAGAGGCGCACCCGCTGATGCTTACTTCATGGACCACAATGCTTTGGGGCAACACGCTGATAGGACAAGCAGTGTGCGACCAATTGGACTTTCTTTTGTATTCAAGCTCCCTTGAGCTGGTGGAGCTGACGAGCCCGGGTTACGCACCTGCGTGCCACGAGTGGTACCGGACCTGAGGATATTTTTTGGCAGCCTACGCAGCACCCCTACATATATGCCTATTCCTTGCTGACGAGAGGTAACAACCTCGAAACACGTGTCCAGGGATGGCCAACGCAACAGTGATTTTTTGCTCAAGACCCTGGCAGAGGCGCACCCGCTGATGCTTACTTCATGGACCACAATGCTTTGGGGCAACACGCTGATAGGACAAGCTGTGTGCGACCAATTGGACTTTCTTTTTTTTTTCATTATTGAAAGAATACCTAGTAATTTAGCAGTCCAAACAAATGACTGGTCCAAACGTGTAAAAGATCGTACACTTCCACCCACACACATGGGGCCATCATGACTGAATACCTGTTGGGCAAGTGTGCCCCAACTGGATTAATAGTGACCAATGCCCCCAGACAGTTCCTAGAGGACAGAACTTTCAAGGAAGACTGGTCCCTGATTGTTTGGCGATGTACCAGGAACTGGCTAATCCTCAAAATAAGCACAGCCAGGTGAATTGAAGATGCCATCTTGGTTGAGATCCATACTCCTGAAACACATCTGAAAACCATTTTTTCTGTTTCTCTCCATAAAAAACAAGTAGATGAGGCTAACAAAACTAATAAGGAATACAAAGAGTCCCCAGTCATGGCCAAGTTCAATAAGTTCAAGAAAGACCTTGCTCGGTTTTGTTTAGAGAGGGTGTATCAATATACCAGTGATGAATACATACCACCACAGTTCAATCAAAAAGGAAAGATATACTGCTCAAACTATTCATCATCTGGGAGTGAAGAATGGTCCAGTGTCTTAGATTCTGGCAATAATGGGGATACACAGAGGAAAGGAATGCCATGAAGAGTCAAAGGAAGATGGAGGGGCCAGTACTCAGGACCATCACAAAACCAATTGTGGCCTACGGCACAGTGGGGATACCCAACATCAAATTTTCAACCACCCTTACAACCCTTGCTACCCTTCCAACCTCAACCCCATCCTTGCTTCAACCAGCCTTTTTTAGGATAAGGCCATGGATTATCGAGAGGAAGAAAGAGACAACTACAGCAGACACAGGTACATTGGAGCCCTCGCATCTCCTCATCACACTCGGAGCAAGACAAAAATCTATCCACAACCGGGGAACGAGCAACAGCACAGTTTAGTCGTCAATATGAGCAATAAGGTCTTGTCTCCAGATGAAATGAAAGTACTCAACAGAGGACTCGGCTTTGTACCCACAATCAGAGGCAACAAATTCCATATTCATCAAGAACTGGCACAGTTCTTTCGTAAAATCGGTCTCTATTTCTTCTTCACAGACATCCAAACACCGACCACTGTGGAATCTAGTTCCATCACCAACCTGGGTGGACGTTCTGCATTTAATCCAGACACCCATGCGGTACCTCACCAAGTACTCAACTTTGAGAAAGCTGTTTGGAAAGAGGTGGAAGGCACCTTTAGAAACACCAATAAACACTTCCAGAAAATACCAAAGAGTGAACGTAAGGCCTTGGAAAGTTTGCGTAATGACGAGTCCATTACCATCAAGCTGGCAGACAAAGGATGAGCAACTGTCATAATGAACACAAGTATGTACCGGGGAGAGTGCCTAAAACAGCTAAACAAGAGATGTTCGTATCGTCCATTTAAGCTGGATCCTACAAGAAGGCTTCCTTTGTAAATTACTATGTTGGTCAACACAGCGAAGGAGAATGGGTGGATCACCTTTAAGGACGCAGTTTTCCTGGCTACTCCAGATCAGATCCAGTGATTGCTTACTTCTATACATGTCTTAAAAAACACAAAGCACAGCAAACTCTGCCAGGAAGACCTGTCATCTCTGGAATAGGCTTCCTACTCGAGCCATTATCCCAATTCGTGGACAATTTCCTCAGACCATTGTTCAACAAGATGCCAACGTATCTGCAAGACACCTTTGATGTCCTGACACATCTGACAGAGGTATCCTTTGCTATCGAAATGGATTACATGGTATCATTCGATGTAGTCCCTATACAACTGTATCATGCAATATGACACGTTGACAACCATTGAGACCCTATTACGAGAGACAGATCTGAATACCATCACTCCAGTCTAATTCATCATGGACTGTGCACACATAGTGATGAAAGAAAACTACCTCTGCTTTGAAGAAACACTGTGCCTCCAAGTATCAGGTTCCTCAATGGGTAGAATGTTTGCCCCAAGTCTGGCGAACCTGTATATACATTCCTTTGAAGCTAGCCAGATACTGTCATCAAACAACCCCTTCAGGACCTACATAATCATGTGGAGAAGATATATAGTTATCACATTCTTGTCATTTGGCGTGGAGAGGCTGCAACCATTAGCAATTTTCACCAGTGGTTGAACAACCCGAGCAACTTTCTCAGGTTCACCCTGGAATACAGTAAATCCAGTTTACCCTTCCCAGATTTACTCATCTGTCCTTAGGAAGGAGGCTTAGAGACGGAACTGTACAGAAAACTGATGGCCCGGAATACCCTGTTGCCTCATAACAGTACAATCCAAAATCCCTATGAGACAACCTCCCCTTTGGACAGTTTTTACACCTCAGAAGGAATTGCACATCCATAGCCCAATACAAGGAACATGCAGAGACCCTGACTCTGCAGCTACAGAAGAGAGACTATCCTAGATGTCTTGTACACAGATCTGTGAAGAAGCCACAGAATAATAGTAGAAATGCACTGTTAGAAATTAACTGCACGTTCTCTACCCAGATAAAGAAATCGATCATCAAGAACTGGAAAATTCTGAATACAGGCAACACTTCTATTGCAAAGCCTTTATTTGCATTCAAAAGAAGCAGCAGTTTTAGAGTCACTCTGGTACACACCAGGCCACGGGACAATCGAAACCTGATTCAAGAAACCCTACGGAGGACTACCTGTGGTGAAGGATCATTTCCCATGTGGCTCATGCAGGGTTTGTAAACACACAACTTCCATTGATATTGAGACGTACAGACCATGGGAACTAAAAAGACACACTAACTTCACTACTGAGAAACTGATTTATCTCGTTACATGCACATGCAAACTACGCTATGTAGGCATGACTACGCAGAAAATAAAGACAAGGATCATGGAACGTAAGAGCACCACACGCTGCAAAAAACAGGCTACTGAACTGACAAAAAACTTTCTAGATAATTGTCACATAGCAGAAGACCTGAAATGGACAGTACTTGAGCAGCCCTATATACCTTCACACATTTGGTATATCACAGGTCTCCTATTTGTAAGAGAACAAAATTGGGTATATAGGCTACGCAGTGACAGGAATGGAATCAATGATGATATTTTTTGGGTCTCTACTACCTTAAGATGACTTGACAGCCGTGCTGGACATGACCTCTCCTGAAGTGACGCTCCTTCACCTAACTGACCAAGGATAGAATGAGTTCTCCGGAATATTCCCTTCCCAAATACCAATTGTAGGAAGTCTGCATACAACATTTATTTATGACAGACTCAATGGTATTTCTCTCACCTGTTACCCCTACACCCATAAGCACTTCTTTAATTTTTTTTGCTATCCCTCTGGGGGCATTGTTTGACTACTTGATCTCAAACATTACGCGTATGGACGTTCATTTATTTAGCGTGCTCTGGGATCCCAGTAATCACATATACACGAACAGATTGCCAGCCTCGCATCTATGTGAGTTTATGTACTCAGAGTCATCAATGATAATGGTCATTACACATATACGAACTCCCTCGCGCAACATATTACACAAGTACAGGAGGTATAAAGGCATACTACTGTTATGTTACTTAGCTTATCAACTGAGTGTTTGTTTGGAATGGTACTCTGACTTCATGCTGCTAATTGTATTTGACATTTATCCAGCATTATCTCTATTTGATAGGTATTAATGCCACACGTGGGGGATTCGTTCAATGGAGTTTCTTTCGTTAGAGTTTCTTTCAATAGAGTTATACTGCGGGACTACATTTCCCAGTATTACAATTGTTTCACTGATGCTGTTTTGACAACACTAATCACATGACCGTGTAATACATCCTCCCACGATACGGCGATTGAGCTGCCTTGTGCCTTCATGATCCTGCAGCAGATCAATCTGCCTGGGGTGCCGACCTAGAGGTACGGTCGACCGCTGCTTTAGTGGGTTACTTACCTCTGCTCAGACAACCCTTTCTTCACTTAAACGGCTATTTCAGCTCATCTCATCTCGTTAGCCGCAGTGTTACTAGCACTTTTGTACCCCTACTCCCTCTTCTTTGTCTCTCCTCCATACTCCCCTCGTACCGATCAGACATTTCCAAAACTCGCCCGAATAAGGATAAGAGTGGGGCTTGAATGAGGGGAACAGATAGCCTTGATTGTCAAATATAGAGGAGCCACAACTGTGATACCTCATTACATTACATAATCCCATATGGGGACACCTCCAATAGGTGACTCCCCATTTGATTTCTAATACTTTAAGTTTTTATGTTTGTCTCCCTGAATTGCCTGAATATTTTAATTGACACCACACAATAAGAATGAGAGTACTGATTTATTCCTCTTGTTTTTTCAGAGCGGTGCACTGCCTTAGCTGCATGCCAGGTTAAGCTGTGGTCTGTCCTCCCGCAATATACATGTAAGACTCTAAGACAAGAGTGATTGGCTCATTATAAGTATCTTGAGAGTTGTAAATGATAATGCACATCCTATTGTGCTTGCTAAGAACTTCGAGAAAGCATATCCAGAATGTACAACCCTGTATAAGAAATTTCTAATTTGTTTTTCCAATGATGCCTTCGTATAGGTGCTACCAGTAAATCCCCAGAAAAAATATACCACAGTTGGACTAATGATCACAGCTTTTGTATCTTTCATGATAATTTCTCTTCATTCTGAATTGCTTAGAACCTCCTTTTGAGTATTTGCTATCACCCATTTCATTCCGAACTACACTGAAAAGTTGACATTTAATACACTTTACAGCAGCACAAGTTGGTCCTAACAAAAGCCGGGACACCTCATTTATAGGGTCAATGGGCTGTAACAGGTACACCACCATCGTTACTGCAGGTATATGTTATCCCTGCCAGTACCCTGTTTTTAACCCTAGCCCCAGGACATGTCAATAAAGATATATTACGTCCATGGTATGTAGTTTTACTTTTTCGCTATCACTTTTTTCTTCCGCTCTCACCTGATCTGATTAGCAACTCATCATTGCGGTATTTAGCATACCTTTGTTTAGTAACAAAAACATCCCTGAGCTCCTCCCTCTCAGTGAGGAGATTGTCGCCTGTGCCGGAACTAGGCATCCTGGTAGGAGGAGTATCCCACTGATAAAGCATGCCACGTTCGGTGGGTGATTGATTTAGTCCTATAAAAGGGATGTCGGAGGGGCTGGTGGGTTACCTTCTTGGATAAACTCTTGCTCTCTTTCAACTCTTTAGACCTGAGGGTTCTTTTTTTCTGTGGGAAGTATTAAATTGAGGAGTCAACCGTTGAAGGTCTTAAAATGCCTCCCCATACCCCCCACCCTTTCTTGATGGACCTACCTTGCAGTATACACATCTCTTCTCACCTCCATGCTCTGCAATGCCTCACCATTCTGACAGAGTGGTAGTTCGACATGGTCAGTCAGTGTCTACAATGCACTGCTCTACCCGGGGCCCAGCGGGACAACACACCATCTCTTTTTTTCAACATGCTTGGTCCTCTGGTGTGCATCTATTGCATTCGCCCCCACACCCAGTCTGATTTTCATTATGACAGGAGTTTTGCAGCTCCCTACACTGGAAGCTGACACCTGTGTGCTCTCAACCCCCACTTTGGGACTGCTGCATTCTATGTAGTTTCAACTATTTTTCTATGATGTGACTCTTGGCATGTTCGTATGTGTTAATCCTTCACATGTCCCACACCTATCCCCCTCTCAAGTGTGCATTTCCTCCTCTGACAATTCCATTAGTTTACAGTTCAGATTAGTGTGCATGTGCCCAAGTTAGCCACCATGACATAATGGTGCAAGGTGGCCTGCATTAAAACAGTCAGGTTGGGCAGGGTCTGTACTTCTCCATTCCAGGCTTCATTTCAAAGCTTTGGAAATAGGGCAGGAAGGCAAGTAACTTTGCTGTGCTGTCTTGAGTCAAGAAGAAATCACACAAATGTGCAATATTGATGATATACAGCGTATTCCTGTCCTTTCTGCCTATGGTGCCACATAAAATGGTGCCTAGTGCCTAAGCAGACACGTTTGCACCTTGATGAAAGGGTCACTGCGTTGTTGGCAGGATTGTTGTTGTGCTGGAAGGGGCACCTTCCTGGATAAAGGCAATCCATGGAGGTGTTTTCCTCTTTTCATGTGTGCCGCACAATGCAGCACACATAGAAAGAGGAATAGACGAGGAGATTTAAAGTTATTTCTCCTCTTTATTAGTCCTGCATTATTATGCATTCCCAAGTTTACAGATCCTTATAAATCTGGGAATGTGTCAATATCCATCAGTGTTGAGTGAGTGAACCAACCACAACGCCCATGGAATGCCTCCTTGATGTAGTGATAAGACAAGACAGCGCTGTGCACTGGTTTTTCTTACTTCATATCTATGAGGCCAAGCTAAGGCACACATGGTGGCTTTGTTGAACCGTATAGAAAGGATTGGGAGGCCTGCATCACCGGAGCATCATGAAATGTGATGCTCAGGCGGCGCATCCCTGTTGTACATGGGGCACGAAGGGGCTCGTTTCTGAGCCCCTGTGCCATCTGAACGTCACTTTTAATTATGTTCCACAGCGCACCCTGCAAAGCCACATCTGCAAGGCCACACAAAGCCACCCTTCATGGCTTTTCATGACCGTGTGGTTATGGTGTGAGGCAACGCAGCACAACTCGCTGCGTTGCCTCACACTGCGGTGGTTAGGCATGCCATGGGTGTTATGGTGGGTGTTGCCACTTAAAACCCATGGCATTTGAAACATTCTCAGATTCACAACATGCTTTAAACCTGGGAAAGCATTACAAGCCTACTCCTCCCCAGGGGTGGCGTAAGGGTTGTTTTTGTGAAGGAAGGTGCTCATTCCTCCACAAAAACAACCTGATTTAAACGCAGACACCCTTGCACCATGGTGCAAGGGAGCCTGCATTGGCACTAGGTAGCCATTTGTATTCCGGCGCAGTGAAAGAGGATAGGAATGCACTGTATCTCACACAGATAGGGTGCATTCCTGCCTTTTTCTTTTAATGTAGGGCAGTGCAGCACGTAGGCTTCCGACACTGCCCTATGCCAAACATTAGTAAATAAGGGTCCATGTATTTTGCTTTGCATTATGGGGCTTGTAGTTCTGGTGACTCATGTTATGCATTGCACAACAAGTGCCAGTATACAAAGGTAAACTGGGACTGGTGCTGCACTTCACACATGGAAAGGATAAATGTGAGGAAGCTGGACTGAGCTGTGCCACATGTGAATGGGCAGTGTGACATTCACTTATGTGATGTTTAATGGTATATGACCCTGATTCCTGCCCTTTGCCCTACACACAGCGCAGTGGAACTCTGGGACGTAGCTAGCTGCACTCCACAACATGACATTTTTGCCAAAATTGCCCCTTGTTCCAATTTACCCTGTAGGTCTTGTTGTTCCTCATGAGCTGCACTGTCTTGCCCCGGAATTCCTACCACTATGTCTTCTGGGAGGACAGCTGCCAGCCGCTCCTCCAGGGCATCCAGCTCCTCCTATGGTGCCGGGCTTCCACCTCCATTCTACATGGTTGCCTTCAGGTTTTTGGACACTTTCTCCTCTGTCCTGAGCTTATAGTCATGCCAGCATTTCTTGCAGTGGATGACTATCTTCTTGGCTTGTCCCACGCGTTGATCTTGGCCGGTATGAACTGCCAAATGGCCTCTTTCTTTGCTAATGGAAATATTTAGGTGTCAAATAGCTAATGTTGATGCTCTGTGGTACAAAAGGGGGTGGTGATGGATGGAGCATCTGAATCAATCAAACACTCACACCCAGTCAAAAGATCTGGGTTTAATCCATCACCGTTCTTTAGCCCACTCTGCCACCCCAGTTCAGACATGGCCATATGCAAATCAGTCTGATCCTGTGCCTCATGGGAACAGTCCAGCCCGAACTGCCAGCCCATGCCTTCCCTGGACCGGAAACAAGCTTCCTCGGACCGGTTTGTGGCATTTCAGCCGTCTTCAGCCAGGCTTGCTTGAATCCAGTGGCAAAGTGAGCAAGGGACTCACTTCTGAGCATACCCTGCCAATTTATGGCGAACAAAGTGGTACAAAAGGGGTTGGTGATGCTCTGTCATCTCGATGATCAAGATGTCATTCGCCTCCTCACTGAAGGTGCACTCCCTCTTCTTCTTCCCCTAGGCGTTTGTCTGGAAATCCAGGCTGGTTCTGGGGTTGTTGAGGTTGTCTTCCTGCATCACTAACAACCCGGGAGAATTGACTCCATAGGGTGCAGGGGTGTCTGGCTCATGCAGTGGCACCCTCTCAATTAGAACCAATCACCCTGCCTTCAGGATTGTTAAGTCTTGCTGTAGGGATAATTTATAGGTTATCTCTTAAGTAAGTGGTGCATGCACCAACTTACACGGGCTGCAATGGCAGGCCTGTAGTTCCATTTTGCATGGCCTCTCATGGGTGGCATAATGCATGCCTCAGCCCATGGGAGACCTATGGGGTACCTATGACGTGGGTACCGTAGTACCATATACTAAGGACTGACATGGGTACCCCAGTATCCAATTTGGAGTGTACCTAAGTATAACGTAAAATGATGGACCCTTTTCTCTGGTTCAATATAATAAAGATTTTTCTTAACCGTATCTGAGCTCCCATGATAAATGACATATCAAAACACCCTGTTGTCATTGGTTCTACCAGCCTGCAACAAGTCTTTCTAATTTATGCCTGCCCATTCCCTCTATATGGAATACAGTAATTTCACCACCTGCGCATTGCAGCCAGAGTGTGGCACTATGAGGCCCAGGAGGGGAGGGGCCCTTGGTCTGGGCCTCTCAGCACTGGATAATGGCTGCAAGACCCAGAGAATGGAGCCCACAAGTGTACCATGCAACCTGATCCAGTGCTGCAAGGCTCAAGAGAAGGGGTCCCTTGCCATGGTATACTCACTTGACATTAAAACCAAACATCCAGTTAGCCACTTACAATTCAATTTTGTAGGTGGCTGAAGATAGACTCACACTTCCTTCAAGTTTCAGCCTAGCAGACAGAAGGCTGCTAGTGTGCTTTCTGCTTCATAGAATATTGGGAGCCATGTGAAAGGAGAGGGTGGTTTTAAGCTCACCATCAGTATCCTTGCACACACTTTTCCAACTTCACAGCCATACATGTTGCACTTTCTTTTCAGTTAGATTTAATCATCACATCAGGGTAGGGATCACTTTGAAGTTCCTCCCTTGTTCCAACCCTACAGCCTGTTCCAGTGCTCCAAGGCCCAGGAGAGGGGGGAGCCTGCCATAGGCCTCGCAGCACTGGATAACTGCTATGACCGGCACTAGCAGCCCACACAATACTCCAATAATCTCGACAATCACCTGCCTTATACAAAAAGAAGACACGGCCATAACCGCTCCAACCTCGGGTATCACAGCCCATACTAGCAAAGGCGGGTCATGCATAGGATCTTCCCCTGAGCTCAACACAGAGACAAGGGACTCTCTATATAGATCACCCTCGCTTCTGCCATTCGAGTTCTCATGTGCTCAGGACATATTGCTAAGATCAGTTAGCACCTCCCTCTCTACTGCCATAAACATGTTATCAAGGCAATCAGAGAAACTCAAACTGCAAATGGACACCCTGCAAATCATGGCATCAGTAATGGCAGAGATGGCCAAAAGAATTGACAAGTTGACAACCCCCTTCTTCCCTACCCTCCCCCCCGATTGTCGATGCCCAGTCCTAATTAAAAAACTGCGAGTGGTTGGGGATGAAAATCCGGAACCCATACAATTACATCAGCGGCCAATAACAACGGCAACTCAGCACCCCCTCCTGCACCTCGCGAGGGCTCAATGGGGGGGAGTAATCCCATAAGGGACACCACCCCTACTAATTCAGCGTCCACCAGTCATTCGGAAGTTGCCCAGGCTGCTCCGCCAACAACACAGAGAGAGAAGAAATGTCTCAAAAAACAAAAGAAGCAAGCAAGGAGTCTAGCACTTATAAATCGCCAGCATAATATTACGGCTACAGAACAAACAAATGCAGCAGTCAATTGGACAACAGAGCCGGGAAACAATCCACATTTTTTTTCTCAATATTTTGTAAGAAGTCCAACAGCAAATCCTCACCCGCCCAAATTTTATCGAACACACTATCAAATAACCAGCCCTCAGTAGTGGATGCAGCGGCAGGAGACGGTTCTAAGAAATCAGGGAGCCATATGTCTGGGGGGGCCAGACACAGTAGGGCTTGCGCCAACATTGAACCAGGGAAGACAGCCAGCCCCCCACCTTAAATACCACCAACGATGGGACGCTGATGCACAAAGCATGGATCGAGCAGGTAGGCCATCGATCGGGAACACCACAACCATCTGGCCCCCTACTTGGTCTCCAATCTCCCCTAGTAGAACCCTAAATGACACCCAGAATCACACCAGGCATGGAGGACATTTAACAGCTTGCCCGGGTCATGCACAAGGCCAACTAATAGGACATCCCCATCATCTCAGCGGCTGGACTCCAGACTCCTTCACTAGCACCCAGATCAACACTAGGCACAGAGGAAATGTAACACATTGCCTGGGTAATTTGCAAGGTCAACCAACGGGCTATTTTTATCAGCCCAATTCCGCCCCTACCAGAATTGATCCCCCAAGAATAAAGCAAAGGACGGAATTTTACCTTCCAGACCTCCTGCAACCCCCCACGCCCCCCAGCCCAGGTTGACCCACGCGGGCACAACTCACATCACACAACGGCCCTCTCACAATGCTGGGACAATCAGGCCCCACAGGGGAATTTTGGGAGGGGGCCATTTGTCAAAAACAAGTATTATTCCAAGCTATATCTCAAAGGGTAATCATGACTCTCTTAATAGAACAAACATCTTGACACTCCTCCACCACACACAGAAACTCTCCCATATTACAACCGGGGACATTGTCAGCATCCAATTTGCCTCCCTGCCTTCACAACCCGGAAAGGACCAAACCATTGTAACTTGGGCCAATGCGGACACCGCCAACAGAGTCCTCATGGAAAAAGAACAATTTGCAGAATGGAGAATCGACATGCAAAGGTTGGAACAGGAAGAGTATCCATTCATCCTCCAGGCAACTACAAAGAACCCCAATATGGTTAGCATACTGAAGGGGATTTGTGGTGGGGAGTGCTCCCTTCTAAATTTGAACATTCAGTGCTGGATCGACAGGCCTTGTGGGGGGAGACAGGTTTTTCTGCATCCAATAGCCTCCCCCTTTTGCCCTCTACCCTCCCCAAACTCGGCCTATTGGGTCTGGGTCGCTGCCAATTTGGCAAATAAATCTCAAGGCCTTATCAAGGAAGGGGTCCGGATCATCAAAGGCTCGGCTCGCCTCAAGTAACAGCCCTGCTCAGACCAGACACCCTTCTGATAACATCCAATCATTAATATTATGACCTGGAATGTTGCAGAGATCACCAAGGTTCTGCAAAGTACCTCGGTGATCACGCTCCAAGCAGGGCTGATTTAATCTGCGTTCAAGAAACGTGGACAACCACAAACATTCCAATAGGAGGTTATGCGGAACACTTTAAACCCGCAACCAAAGGCACTATATTCGGGAGACATCAAACATGCCTTGAAAGTCTATTTTACCAAGATAAAGAACCCCTCGGATGTGTTTCTGGCTGGGGCCTTGAAATGCCTTAATACGTGCAAGGGCCCACTATCTCAACTCTTAATCAAAGTATATTATAACTCTCATGGGCCGGCCCCTAAGACAAGCTTATTCGGCTGATTGCTCAGATTGAGTCTTTGCTCACGCAGTTTGCTCCCATGGAATCTATTATCCTTGGGGATCTTAACATGCATAAAATAGGAGAGGATGTATCGGAAAGTTGTTCAGTGGGGTGCGCTGGGATATTTAACGCCTTTATGCAGGCATACAGTCTGGCCACTACGCACTCCCTATCTACGAAGTCCAAGCGATGGGTATCTCACGCACTCACCTACAACAATCAGACTACTATAGATTATATTCTACTAGGTGAGACGCTACAAAAACATATGCTAAACCTCAAAGTGCTTCCATGAAGTGAAAGTGACCACGCCGCCTTAATTCAGCATTTAACCGTAACCATAACAGCGGACATCTGCTACACCCCCCGCTGCATCGGAGCGTGAAGAACATCCCAGGGTGAAGAACAGCACAGGCTCCTTAGAAGGATCAAATGGGGAGCAAAGACAATGAACGAATTTGCCACATGGAAAACAACATGGATCAGTTGGCAGACCGGTCCGCAGACCGGTCCTAATAACTGGGGTCATATAGGGAAATGGGACAAACTCGCATATGCACTAGACACACTGTTGCGGGGGAACAATGAGCAAAGCACCTAAAGGCGAAACGAGGGGCCTATCAAAAAACCAGTTCAGAGACAGCCAATACGGAACTTACATCAGCAGCAAAAAAACATACACAACAGGTTTGGAAGGCAAAACTTGAACTCACAGAGGCAAAATGGGCGAAGATCTTTGACCTGTTGGGGCCGTGCAAATCCCAAGAATTTCTAGCAATACCTAAAGCAACTATTTTATGGGACCTCCAACAGAGAGACCCTCTTGATGCAGCTACCTGGGTAGTCCATGTTAAAAGTCTGTACACCCATGATCCGAATGGCACTTTACAGAACAGGCTACAACACCCAAGGAGGGACATGGAAACATCTCAGCCAAGCCCGTTGTCCCTCCATCCTTTTCAATTTTCCTGGGTAAAGGCGAGGTCTGTTTAATTCTAAAAAAGATATGACAGGACCGTGCCCCTGGCCCCAGTGGCCTACCAGGCTCTCTTTTCAGGCATGATACATACTTCTGGTCTGACACCCTGGTGCAGCTATATGCAGAGTGCAAGCTCCTGGGGGAGGTCCCAGGCTCTTGGAGGGGTTCACTGCTCCAACCAATATATAAAAAAGGGCCAAACACTGACCCTAGGATTTACCGAATGATCACCCTGTTGGACATCGAGGGAAAGGCCTATGCAAGTTCATTTCTGGCGGAATCCATGGACTGGGTCAAGACGGAAGGTCTTCTACCCTTTTATCAGACCGGGTTCAGACCAGGGGGCTCTACCATGGATAACATTGTCGCCCTGTCATATCTAGCTCATCAAGCGGTGTCCCACTGCACCCAGCCGCTTTTTGCCTGCTTTATCGATTACTCAGCAACCTTCGATGGGGTAGACCGTTCCATCCTTTGGCAGAAACTGGCAAGTTGGAACATCAATCCACCATTATTACAAGCCATTAAATCACTATATTCACAAACTTGGGTAAGGGTCAAACTTACCAGTCAGTCCGCCATAAAGAAAATTACCACGGGTCGGTTGCTAAAGCAGGGATGTGTCCTGGCCCGATGCTTTTCAATCTGTATTCTGCGGACATGGGCTGGGCTCTGTATGGAGCCACTTTAGCTACACCCAGCATTGGCCTCACAAAGATACAGCTGCTGCAGAATGCCGATGACCCAGTCCTCCTCGACCAAATGAAAATAGGCCTCCAAAACGCGCTTATGGCCCTTTCTGTATACAGCGCTCAGAACAAGCTGTTCGCTAAGCCAAGCAAGTCCAAAATAGTGAAAAAGTGGCAATGTGGTAGTGGGGCACGTTGACCCTTGACTGTGTCCAATCTTATAATTACCTTGGCGTTTAGATCAGCGAAACGGGACACCCATGGGTGCACCTCCACAAACTGCAGCAGAAGAGGAAAATGGTCACCTACGCACTTTGCAAATTATATGCGACTTTGGACAGTCCATCAACAATGGCCATACAAAGAGTCTTGAGGTCCAAACTTTCACAGTCCCTCAATTATGTGCAACAGGCATTCCCGGGGAAATTTGCACAGGACCTGAAAAAAATATATTGTACTGCCTACAAAAAGTTGTTCCATTTACCAGCTTGCACTAGGAATAACTCTATTTGTTTGGAATTTGATCTCACCCAACAAAATCGAGAAGAGCTGGCAACTCTCTCGAAATATTTCTTTTTAACAACGGTGGCCCTTACAAACTTTATGAAGGCTGTTTTAAAATCGATTTTTCTACAATCCAGCAACCCATGTTCTTCCTGTCTTGCTTCAGTCAAAGATCTTCTGCAGCTAGCTACAGACAATTGGGACCCTAGCATAAAGCAACAATAAAAATAAACAATTACGTCTATGCTCTCGCACTCTGGATATGGAATCCCTGGCAGCAAGAGGCTTTCATGAGACCCAGAGTCTCCCACATACACGGACCAGTCGGAACTTCATCTCACGCAGGCCGTAGGGAGACAAGCCCTACACAGGATTTTAGCTTCCAGACTACACCCACGCCCAACTATATCCAACTGTGAATACAAGGCCGGGCATTAGGGAGTGCTGCTTCTGCAATTACAAATGAGAATCCCTAGCCCATATTCTATTTTCCTGTCCAGCCCTTCAGTCAGTTCGCAGAATCTACCTTAGACCCATACTCCTCCAATTGGGCACCCGTACAGCAAAAGAGGCAGCACAACAACTTTACACTTTGGATATTGTAAAGCACATTGCCAGTTTTAGTAAATTTGTCTACCATACCCGCATATTATTAACCCCTTCCATGCGGCCGTGATTCCCCCGGTGTGCTGGACACAAACGAACAGGGTGGGGCCGTGACGAACCCCAGCCGTCATCAGCACACGAGCACCGTAGTGCATGACGGCTGGGGTTCGTCATCAGCATGGAAGGGGTTAAAGGGCAATTCTGCACACGCAGAGTGGGGCGCATGCTTCGGGGTTCTTTAAAAGGGAGAGCCTGGGCCGCGGATGCTTGGCCAATATTGAACCTTTGACTTGCTCTGCCCATCAAGGTTTCTATAACCACTGTCCTACTTTATCAACAAAACAAACAGAGATTTTAATAATGTTTTGAACAAATAGTTATTGTTTAATACTTCTAAATGCTGCTCTCTTCCTTTTTAAACATGTTGCACGTTGTGATGGTTTTGATTAACCGCACAAATAAAGTATTCATTCATTTATTCATTCACTGGATAACTGGTATGAAGGCCTTGGAAGGGGCCCCACCCACACCTGCACCTTGAAGCCTGATCCAGAGCTTGCAGACCCAGGGGCGTGCTAATAAGCACTGCTGTGCCATGCCAGTCTGATCTGGCTGCTTCCTCATAAATTGACCTACCTTTGCACACTTGATAATGTCCAGCTGGTCCTGGGGTCCTGGAAACGCAAAACAAAAAATGCAGGCAAGACTTCAAGTCAGCTTTTTAACAAAGGTGCTACCCCACCCCTGACCTTTTGAGCCAACATAATTATTGACCGCTTGCTGTCCCATGCCCCTCCCCCACTCTTTCCCTCTTCACATACACTCACCCCAGAAAAATTACCATGCCCTTGATCCAGCGAGGTGTCACCCAGTGCTTAATTTGAGCCAGTGCTTTCCAGTGCTCTGCACCAGCACTTAATTGTCAACACCAGGGCATGTAACAGTGTGCCTCATGGTGGCGCTGTTTGTCTAATTTCAAGATGAGCACGAGAACAGTTGTTTATTAATTCAACATACTATTGACTGTAGCCCAAGCCATTCATATAGCTTTGGAGTTCTGGAATAGACTGAACTGTCACATGAGTGTGATGATCAGTAATTGTGTTAGTACTGCCATTGGCAGCGCTGGCAGAAGCAATGAGTGGTGAAAGCTGCAGTGGCCTCCTGACGAAGGCCCTGGCACTTATGTTTTTTTAAATAAATTAAGCACTGGTGCCACCTTGCTTCAAGGCAACATTACTGATGCCATCGGATGAGGGAGCGGCACAGGAGGTGCAGGTGGGCTATTTGCAAAAGTGTGACGTTTTGAACAGAATAGTGGCTCCACGTTTTCGAGCTGAGAGTGGGGCCCTTGACAGCTGTCCAAACTGCCCATGCCTAGCGCGGGCCCTGCCTGGAAATCCTTACTTCAGAGCTGGATCAGCCTCCTGCCCCTACACATCTTTATGCCAAAACTTGAAGACCATATTCAGCTCCTTCGCGGTAGGATTTATGTGAGTGATGGGTGCCACTGAAGAAAGACTGTAGACATACATCTTGTCAAATGTGAGTGAACAATGTGTTCCCTAAAGGTACCCGACACAACTGCGAAGGTAGATGCTAGTGAGGTTTTCTGAAGCAAGTGAGATCCTATTATATATTTAGCAACTCTTAGCAGTTTGCAGGGCATTCTAGAATTGGAATCTTCGAGCAATACGCAATATGGCAATAAATGCTTTCTGCAGACATCTGCATTGCTTTCAAGTTCTGCGAGTTTAAATCCTGCCACAGCCAACTGGCCCTTCATTTTTTCGAGTTTGTTACATTGAGCACCATTTAATTGGGTAACAGTGACACCTGCTGTATCCTGGTTCTGGAGGCAGCAGAAGTAAAGTTTCAAGAGCTGCAAAGTTATTAATATTAGGCCACAGTTTTTGAATTGCCCAGGATTTATGATTTAGGAAATACATAAGGTTTGTTAATTTCTTTTTGCGTCGGGCAGGAGGGAAAACTGCGCGCATAACACTTGTCACATTTAAGTGAAAAACATGTATCCTTTAAATCAGGAGTGCTAAATGACACGTCGGGGCAAATTGGAAGTTTACATAGTCCGCCCACAGGATCCTACCATGATCCTGTTTTCTAGCTTGTGCTGGTGTTGGAGAGGTCTGCGCATTTCTTTTCACAACTTATTCTGGTGTGTTAGTTCAAAAATTCTTCTACATATTGCATGTGTTGCAGACAGAAAGGCTTGGAACACAAGACAGTAATTGCTTCTTTGGATTTCTGCTGTCAGCAAAACTCCACTAAGTCAGAGACATGAACAAGAAACACACTTCTTCTAAGCCAACAGGGCTCAAAAAGGGCCAGTGCTTAATTCGAGATGGTGGTTGCAGGTGGGACCCAGAGTACTCATTTTTGGAGACCAGCGTCTCTTTTACTCGAACATATGTTAACGCAGAGCAAGAGACAGAGAAACACAAAAGTGGAAAAGAAGTAGGAAGCGAATGACAGAAATACAGTGACAACAGTATGAAGCAGAGATGAAAAATAACCTGAAACAAGGATTAAAAGAGGCAAGGAGGGTATGTCCGTAATGAGCATGATGTTTTTGGCAAACACTTATTTCATTGCACTGAATTGTGGCTACTGAGCAAAATATTGGACTCAGCGCTTATGTGTTTTGCAAATTAGGCACTGGGGACAATGATACAGGCCATGAATGAAATGAACTGGTTATAGCTGCCTCTGGATGTTAGAAATGGGATTCTCGAACTGGCAGATGTATGTAATTTTGTCCTAGTTTTGGGCCCTTGCTTCTAGTCAGGTAAGGGGGATACACACTACAGATAACCCCTGCTGAACCACTTGATAGCTTGGCACAAGCAGACAGGCTTATCCCAAAGGCAAAGTGTAAAGTATTTGCACTCAAAACACACAGTCAAACAGTGAAGACACCACAAATGGACACAACACCAGTTTAGCAACTTACAGTATCTTTATCTAAACCAAACAAGACCATACATTGGTCCTACATACATATATCCAACATACATTTATAAAATCCAACATATATATATATATAAATATAAAAATAACACTTAAAAACAGATATATGCAGAAAAAGCACCTGTAGAAACTAATAGCTCCACCTGATGTGGTGACAGGCATGAATCCAAAGTTCGGCCCCGACCGCGAAGTGTGCGGCTTCGGAAATAAAGTCACATGGACCCCCAAACAACAGTACCTTAGAAAACTAAGTCTATAGACGATGCACAGCATTGTGGAGGTGAGGCGTCGGTGCCAAGGCCGGTTCACTGGTTGCCATGGGGGAGGTGAGGCATCGTGTTCGCGAGGAGGTGAGGTGCCAACTCCAGGAGAGGGGAAGACATCTTGATTGGCAGTGAAGCGTCGGTTCCGGTGAGGCAATGCAAAGTGGAAGAGTTTGTGAAGTCACACTCAACGGTAATTGGCTCCTCGATAATGGAATGCAGGTGGTGATAGACTCGGTTCGAGCACTGGCGTCGGGAAGGCTGATGACTGCAGGAGTCGGCAGGCATCGAAGTGCGTCGGAGCTGCAGTGCAGGTGGGGTGGTATATTGTGCTCTAGATGAGCAGTGCCCTTGGCCTCAGTGCAGGTTGCAGCATCACTGGAGCCGTTGCTGATGGTATCATAGTTGTTGTCCTTGCTTTCTTTCAGTTTTTTCCAGCTCTCAACAGCAGGAACAACGTCCAGAGGCCCAGAACTGGAACAGGCTCCTCCTGGCAGGTCAGAACTCCCAGTAGCGGAATTCAGGGGAGCTGGTGGTGAAGTCTTTGTGTCCCTGGGACTTCAGAACAGGAGGCCAGCACACACAAGCCCTAGGAGATTCTTCTTCAAGCAGGTTCTCAGCATAGTTCTAGTCTTTGTCTTCTTCCTTGGTAGAAGCGGCAACTGCATGCCAACCCAGCAAAGCACACAGCAGAGTTGCAGTACTCCTCCTTACAGCTCTCCAGCTCTTCTCTATGGCAAAAGGTTCCACTTGAGTCCTGAAGTGATCTAATTCTCTGGGGTTTAAGGTCCACTACTTATACCCCATTTTGTCTTTGTTCTCTTTGTGGCAAGGGTCTCTGAGCACAGTCAAACCAGTTCTGTCCTCTCTAGTGCAGCATTTCTACAGGAGGTGGAGACAGCATTGTGCAGAGGAGACACTGCCTATTCAGGAGGAAGTGAAACTCCTCCCACTACTCTTAATGCAGTCAAGGTCTATTCGGCTCAGCTCTGAGTCACCCAGGAAAGACAGGACACCCCACCCCCTCCTTGATGGCTGTCTATGGTGAATGCACATCCCCAGCTCCTGTCACTACAAAACCAGACTGTCAATACATAAACCAGCAGAGACACACACAGTGGTTAAAAAAGAAAATGCCTACTTTCTAAAAGAGGCATTTTCAAACACACCATTTAAAAAACATCTCCCCAAAAGATGTGTTATTAAATTTCTGAGTTCGGTGAGCCTAAACTCCATTTCTCAATCTTGTCCCAATAGAAAGTTATACTTGTAAGATGTTACAAAGTAACTCCCACATTAGCCTATGAGGCAGCTAGCCTTTCAATAGTGAAAAAACGAAATTGGTAGTATTTCACTATCAGGACATGTAAAACAGACCAGCACATGCCCTACCTTTTACCTACACTGCACCCTGCCCATGGGGTAACCTTGGGCCTGCCTTAGGGGGGGTTTTCATGTAAGGAAAGGGAAGGTTGGGGCCTGGCAAATGGATGAACTTGTCAGGGCAACATGACAGTTCAAAACTATGCATGCAGACACTTTGATTTACAGGCCCTGACACACTTAGTCACTTCATCAGGGACCTACCAGTAAATCAAATATGCCAATCATTGATAGCCAGCTATAATTGCAATTTAAACAGTGAGCACATGCACTTTACCACTCATCAGCAGTGGTAAATTGCTCAGAGACCTAAAGCCAACACATTTAGGTCAGGAGAAATAGGAGGAAGAGTCAAAAGGTTTGGGGATAATGCTGCAAAAAGAGCCATTTTCAAAACTGGACAATTTGAGATCTGTGCTGTTTTATTTTTTTTAGAACATAGCTTGGTGTGTGGAAGCAGTACCACCAAGCCATTGCCTCACACCACAGTGCAGAAAAAGAACGAGTCTACCGCAGGAGCTATATTTTTATAATTATCCTAATTATTAGGAATTCTTTATTGTATTATTGAATTGGAAAATACACCTGTTTCAATGGATTTTCACATCTCAAACAGAGAATCATGTTGTTGTTCCCTGCCGAAAATGAGCATTAAAAATTTTACAGAGCAACATCATCTGCCAGAAATGTTCACTGCAGGAGAGGAACCTTTATCTTCACAATTAAATAGTAAAAACAATTGATTACCTGCTCTGTGCAGAGTCTTCTATTAATTAGCTACTTGGCTGGTGGAAGGCCAGCTTTGTTGTATGGAAGAAGCGAATGTGAACAACCACTGTCAAAGGCAATTAGTCTGGCTTGTAACTGAAAGTGTCTCTCTATTATCGGCATAAAATCACTGTTCATGCTCTCACTGTTGATCACCCTTTCAATCAAATAGTGACTCGTTCTTCACTTCACTTACTTGCACATTCAAAATAACTCAGACAAATACAAACTCCACCAGTCAATAAAGTAGCACTTTGACCTATAAAACAAATCTATTAGGTTTGCCAATGCTTGATATATGTAAACATTATGTAAACGTTGTGCTTGATATGAACAATGAGCCTGGAGCTACAAAGCAATATCTAAAGGGGGCATAGTCAAACACGTCACGCATCTTTCACCCACCGCTGCTCACTGACACTGTGGCAGGCTACCTCTTGCCTCAATTCATGCAGAATGCCACTGTGGCAGGCAGACTCCCCCCTCTAACCAATCAGCATGACACTGTGGCAGGCTGCCTCTACCATCAATCCATGCAGAATGACACTGTGCCAGGTTGCTCTTCTCCTTCATCCTGGCGGATTGAAAGTATGGCAATCTGCTTCTCTCATAAAGTCTTGCACAATGACACGGCGGGCGGTCACTTCTGTCACCAGTCAAGTACATAAAAAAGGAAGTATGGCAGGCTGCTACTCTCACCAATTTGAGCCTTTCATTTATGTCCAAGTACTAGCATTTTTCCTTAGCAAACATCTCCCCTAGAAACCAATTCCATGAAAATTCACTTGGGACAGGTAGATTCACATACAGGAGCACCACCCGAAATCGTAATTTGCGTTAGCTTGGTATCTCCACTTACTCTCACAATCAGGTCATTTTTGTAGGAAGCTGACTCTCTATATAGTGCCCTAAAACACTGCACACTATGCAGAGAATACAGTGGATCCCAGATTGGTATACAGAGGCCAAAGTAAATAATACTAAGGCTATATTTTTGGTAGGGTGAGCAAGCAGTTAGGATTATAAGAGGGTATTGCTAAACATGTGTTGTACTCACAGAGGCAATAAATGATAGACACATTCAAGTATAAATCTGAGATCAATTTGCAAAAATGAGATCAATGTTCATACAATTTTTTAGACCAAGAACTACATTCTAAGGTATGTACTTTTTAGGATATGAATGTTAAAAATTCACAAAATAACACACTCTTGTGCACAATTACGTGCCATAGAAGTCAATGGGAGAAAATAGGAAAATGCATATAAAATCATACAGTTTGATATCGCGGTTCACCTCCAGGGTTTAGGTAAATAGCAAGGACAGGTCCAATGTTCCACAAACGGATTGTCGGAAGCGTCCCGGATTCGGCTGGGAGCAGTGTGTTGAGGTTGTTGGTAGCAGGAGCTACGGAGAAGAGGGCCACCAGAAAATACACTGCACAATAGGACTTAACGGTAAGTTCAAGGGGTCCCACTTGAGGGATCAGGTCTCAAAGGTCTCAGGACTCCCCGAACACAGCTCGTTCGGTGGTACACAGGCTAGGTGGGAGGACTTGGTGAATAGCAGCTATGCCAGCTGGGCGGGGTGCTTTAAGATGTCTTTACGGTAAGGGTGCAGCCAGGTTGCAGGGACAATTCCAGGACAGCTGGCCCAGTCAAAAAGTGGGTGTCAGGGGTCTCGATGTCAACTGACGGGTACTTGCTTCCTGGGCAGTTGGGGTCTGATACCTTGGGCATTGGTGCAACACAGGTCTGGTAGGCCCTGGTGTCTTAAACACTTGGTGGGGAGACAGTTCTGATCCCTCATAGCTGATGTACCCTATTCTTGCTTGGATGCAGCTTCAGAGTCACAGAGGAGTTGCAAGTTGGTAAACCAAACTCTGCGGGTTCTGGGTCTGTGGACTGCAGGGGAGTAGTTCCTCTGCCCCAAAGGAGTTCTCTGGTTATTGACGACGGGCTGTAGGTGCTCTGGGGTTCATGCAGGTCTCACAGTTGCAGGATGAGACAGCAGACCACAATGGTTGATTCCTGGGAGCAGCAGGCAGGGTTTTGCACCAAAGATCTCCAGCAGGTCTTCGGTTCTCAGGTAAGCAGCTCTTCTTTGTCCGTGTCTTCTTTGTATCCATTGAATCTAACTTCAGTGTCCAGGAATGCCACCTAAATACTAAGTTTAGGGGCGTTAAAGGGAGTGGCAGGTAGTAGCCAGTGGGCTACTTATCTTTATAGTGCCTACAACTCTAAGTGACCACTTCCTGTGGGATGGGACACTACCTTAACCCTGATAGGTTAAATCCTACATTCTCAAGATGGAGGAATTGGAAAAGTAGTGTCCATATTACCTGTCCCACCTTAGGGGTGGTGCTGGCAGAATGTGGGCACACCTCCTTATCTAACTCCTTTTCCCTTCTGCCCACTTGCAAAATGTGGAGCAGGACTGGAGGGTTTTCATCCTCCACTATCCAGAGATGCTTGGATTGCATTTCAAAGGTGGCATGGCCTTTAAAGCTTCCCAGCCTGGAATGCCTTTCCGGCTTGGGGTAGGTGTGAGCCTCCCCCAAGCCCTGTGCACTTACAATATCCAAGAATGGGCTTGATATTGTAGGGCCATATTTGCTTATGCAGATATGTCAACACATGGGAAATAGTGCACCCTACTTGAGGGCTGTAAGGTCTGCAATAGGGGTGACTTACCTATACCCCATGCAGTGTATGGGGGCATGGAACACAGGGCTGTGTGGCATGTTGCCTCTTTGGTTTTCTCTGCACCAAGACAAGCAGCCGGCAATGACAGTTTGCATGGCCTTCATGAGGGGTCCCTAGCGTGGCACAATAATTTTTGCTGCAGCCCTACTGGATCCTCTTCAGTCCCAATGCCATAGGCACCATGGGTACTGTTGGACTCTGCCCTTGTTGCAGGGTCATCTCAGAACTTTTTGATTCCTCCTGTATTTTTTCTGACCTGTTGTTGTTGGTTTTAGGACTCTGGGCAATGTATCACTGCTGATCAGTGCTAAAGTGCATGTGCTCTCTATGGCAAACTTGGTAAGATTGGTCTACTCCTCTCTGGCATATTTAATTTACCTGTCAGTCCTTACCATGGGCGGATTTTGCGGATTGGCAATCCGCGAACTTGCGTATTTACGGATTCGCAATCCGCGAAGATCCGCGAACTCTAGCGGACTTGCGGATTTTTCCGTTTTTTGTGTTGGCGCGTGTTCGCGCCGATTTTGGGACAAGTTCGCAATTGCGAACTTACTTTTCGGCTTGCAACGGCCGCGACTATGTTGTTTCTACGTCTGGTTTATCATCACAGGTTCACAGCACCCTCTGTTTCACCACTGCCACCCTCTGGGACACCCATGCCACCCTCTAGTACATCCTCACAGGCACCTATTAGGTTTATTTATTACTGTAGATTATGGTGGTTGAAAAAAGCTAGCACACCTGCCCTTCTTCAACTGCCATCAATTAATTTGTGTTTCATTAATGTGTCAGTAATTTTGAAAGTTCCAGTCTGGCTGGCACCTGCTTCCTTCCTTATCTGTAATTTGCTTTTTGTTGCAGTGAAATTTTTTTTTTACAGGACCTTTATGGTGCTATTCTATGAGCCTGCTGTTTGGGTCATAGCAGGGTCATAGAATTGTTGCAAACTCTGGAGGGGCCCATCAGGAAGCACTACCTTGAATGTTACTAATGTTAAGTTTGAACTTTTGCACCTGCTCATTGCTTTCATTTTAGCTAAAATCGTTTTTTTTGCAATTTCGCGCGTTATTTGGGGCGCGAATCCGTGCGAGATCGATTTCGGAAGCCGCGAATACGTGCGAATACAAAATTGTTTTTGTTGCGACGTGTATGTTCGCGTGATCTTGCGCGTGTTCGCCAGGCGCTTCTAGCTATTCGTTTGCCAAGTTACCCTATCGGTCGTACACGGGCGCGGCCATCTTGTTGGCGTGACGTAATTCCGTTTCCGCCCGCTATGTGTAATCTCGCAAAGTGTGCTGCTCGCGAGTACAATTTCGCGCGTACTCGCAAGGAAAATCTCGCGCGAACTTACCCACGCGGTCGTGAACTGGCGCGGCCATCTTGTTTCTCATTCATTGCTATGGTTCTGGGCATGCTTTCTGTATCCTCTCTCAATCTCTGCCATCCTTTGCTTGTTTGAAGTTTTTTTGATCTAATTTTACTTATTATCTAACCCTCTATTTTTCTAGCTCTATATTTTTGTGTTTTCTGCAGCTTTTATTTACTTTTAAACTACTTTTTTAAACTCTTTTCTTTTCTTCTTCACTATTCTATTTCTTCTTTATCATTTAAGTTTATTTCTGCCCAGACCATGGTAAAGGGAGCCGGGAAGCACCCTGAGAAGGGGAAGGGTCCCGCACCCCGTGCCCGGCTCCCGTGCGGGCGTTTAAGGGGGGAGCAAGTGGTCCCGAGGGAGATCTTCAGCGCGGAGGAAGTGGCGGCACTGATCTTCCATGTCCAGCGCCGCCTCCCCAAGACGATCCTGGGAGGCGGCAAGATCGCGACCGGCTATGGCATCCGGGAGCGCCGCCAGCGGTGGGAGAAGGTGTGCCGGGCCATGTACAAGATCTCTGGGGTCCGGCGCACATATAACCAGGCCACCCACCGCTGGACCGATGTCATGGACCGGGAGCGGGACTTGCTGGACGCGCTCGGCGTAGAGGTCCCCGGGCTTGGTGAGTAGTTGTAGTAGTACATTTACTACTCTGTTTTATCCTGCTCTGTTATTTGCAAATCTTTGTTCTTTACCAAGAGCAATAATGCTGCCGATTACATTGAGGTAAATTATATTTCAAAATCTTCTATGCATTTCATTTTCAGGTGCACTGCTCTCCTTCTCAGTAGCCTTGCTTGCTACTATGCTTCTTTGTTTTGTATGTTGTGTTCAGAAGCATTTCATTGGCCTGAGAAATTATGTATCAGTGTACTGTAAAGAAAAGAACTGCGTAATGCTAGACAGTAAGGGTCATATTTTCAATTACCGGCGCAGATTCCCTGCAAAGTAGCAGGGATGCGGCAGTAATTGTGTGCCATGCCACCACCACCCATTGGCCCAAAACGTCACAGAAGCCTTACGCATCTGTGCCGTAAAGGCAGCGCATTGCTGGAGTTGCGTGCCAACGATGGCGCAGCTCCAGCAATGCTCTGGGGTACCCTATCTCCCCAATGCTGCATCAAGCCGTACGTCGGCTTCAAGCGCGCAGGGTTTGAGTCATGCATCATTGTCCTAAAAATGACTGATTGACATCTTGTAGATTTCCCTCAGCCACTTTTAGGATTCGTTCCTGCGCAGGTACGCCCTCCCTTGCGCCGGAACGCCCCCTGATGGCGCAGGGCTTTACAACGTGATGCATCGCCCATATGCCCATATGTGTTTTTTTTTTTAATATATACGCCGCACCAACACCATGGCGAGTCTTTTGTTCTGCCGCTGCGTCAGAAAAGGCACGCAACAATGGAGGAAAATCAGCCGCAACTTCCGCAAGGGACTTATAAATCAGCCCCAACAGACTGAAGTCCAGTGTCCTTCCTTTAGACAGTCACATGGCTATCAGAAGAAATAGTGGCGGTGGTGGCGGGTGGATTGATAGTTTGAGTATTCACTGATCTGCAAGCAGGATGGACTTTGTCTGTCACGTGTTGCGCACTACTGCCTGCAGTGCCAGGCCTAGGCAAACCTCTTTAGTAGTCTGTTTATTGAGTTACATAGGAACTTTCTAAGTCAACGTTCCGCAAATCAGGCAATACGAATAACGTAGTATACCACATGAGATAGATCCCGTGGAATAGTTGTCTATCTATTTGCTATTTTTCCAAAATATGTTGTTATTGTTCTTTTGAAATGTTTGATTTGGTTGAAAAATCTCATCCATGTTTTATGGTTTTTCTTTCTTTCATGTTGTACATCAGCTCCCCCCAAGGGCAAGAGGACACAGGAGGAGGGTGCTGAGGATGCAGGCCAGGATCGGGCAGGCGAGGGCTCCTTTGCTGGCCCCAGTAAGTTTACATTTTACTAAACAGTACCTATTTTTTCCTAGCGTTCCTCATTCGATTTTTTCTAAATCGTCTTTGATCTTCTTGTAGACTGGATATAAATTCTTATCCTGCCTCGAATATGACTCCCTGTGGTATTACTAGACTATTCTTATTAGTCTGTCTGTGTAGCTAACTAAGATTGGACATTTGGCAATTCCATTGGACTCCAATATATTCAGCAATACCTCTATGCACTGTCTCCTTACTGACTAGATAGTGTGGCAGAGTCATTCAGCTCCCGAAGTCACCGATTATAGATCCCCAATGATCTCTAGATTATCGTACGCAGGACAAGAGAGTAGTATGGAGTCACAGCACAGTCAAGAAGTGTCAGAGGCACTCATGCTTGCAAAAATTCCAAAACCTTTAGCTCATCCACTCTAGTCTAGAGGAACAAAAACCACAGAGTCTATTTAAGTGTAAAAGCTTTATTAAAAGTAAACACATTTATTAAAATCTACTTTGTCATAAAACTATTTAACTGTAAACGGAAAAGTGGTTAGTGCTGACGATTAATTGGACACATTTCTTGTGGTCGAGCCGAACTCTCACCTACTTTGAACTTGATCCTGGTCGTGTTCTTAGGACTCAGGAGTCAAGCTTCTGTCTGTTAGGAGAAAAAGTGGTGCGTGTTAAAAATCAAAAGCAAGCATTCATCAGTTGTGCATAAAAGTGCAGCAAGACAACAGCCTTCCCTGGAAAATGGGACATTTTTACTATGGAGTAGACAGTCACAAATTATTACATTGTATTCTGTTTTTTTAACATTTCTCCTAGACCAAATATTATATAGTAGTGAGTGGTGTATTCTAACTTTCTTAAATGTACTTTGTAGGTGTAACATCTGGTGACGGGGCCAGCGCGGAGGTGGCTGTGTTGGACTTGGACTCGGAGGCCTCTGGGGAGGATGCGGCGTTAGAAGAGCTGGTGGCCGTTCCTGTGGGGGATCAAACGGTGGTGGCGGAAACAGGTAAGCTATATATTCCTTACTTATTGAGATTGAAGACTGCATAGTGTGCTTTCTGCACGGGTGTATTACAATTACAAATCAACCAGGTAGTAGCCTCCTCGAAATGTACTTCGACTTAGCTGTGAAGTTTTTGGTGAGAAGAATCCCAATAAGTTCTTAGACGAACGTGATGGTGGGATGAACGAAAAGCGAAAGAAGGGTGTAAGTAAGTGGGACGCGAACTTGTATGATGGCTGGCAAAGAAGAACGATATGTGTTTGCTTGGACCCAGAGGTGGCTGGGAAGGAAAGAATATGGTATGGTGCATGGCTGGGTCAATGATGAAGCAAGGATGGGTGGAAGGACAGCAGCCTGGGTGGGTGAAACAGAAACTCTATGTGTGCGTATACTTTGAATGAATGGATGCCTGGAGCATGGTATTCTCTGACTCTTACATAGCAAATGTGTATCTAGAGAGAGTAGATGGTCGCCAGGTGAAGTAAGTGTTACCTTGAAGAGCATGTACCACCGGACCCGCACGTCCGTCCCAGTGCAGGGAAGGCAAGGAAAAGAAATTGTAAATGTGTCCAATACTACCATGAATAGTAGCAGTACTTTGTATTGCGTTTGCATTCACAGCATATATCTGGTTATTACGGTGGACACTCCGTACCTCTCTTAATAACTTTAGTTTACTTGTAGTACGTCATTCATGTGTGGGTGTATCACTGTGTTCACTCAATATTAAGCAAAGCACCTAAAGTCATCTCATCTGTCATTAAATACGTCCCATGTGAAGTGATAGATAATCAAATTAGTTAGCTTCTTCAGTTTCCTTTTCTAGTACTCATTTGCACTGTAGGGTGAAAGGTAAATTAATTAAGCAGTAGCCCTTGTAACAGAGTATTCTCAGTGCCACCCGTAATAGAAAAGTAATAGCTTCACCACCTGCATGTACTGGACCGGTACAGTAACGCAAGTCTGTCTCCATCATCATGGTGTGCAACTTTTTTTCTCGGGTGCAACTTCACTGTGCTGTGTCCATGTCATTCTGCCGGCTTGTATAAGATAACGTACCCATTTCCCTAAACAAGAGAGAAGAAGAAGAATAAGACTGGTGTACTGTCATAGTCGACTGTAATGGAAGTCCATAGTGGTCGTAGAATTAGTTCATTAAACTACCACTACTGTTAGAGCAAGGATGCAGAAGTGGGAGGTTACATAGATACTGTCCTCAATAGTTATGTACTGTGCTTTCAATTTGCTACTTGTACTCTGTGACCCAACTTTCGGCTCAATCACTTTGTGTTATTAATAAGGAGCATTGGTTACAGACTATGTCTTTCTTTCTTCATATAGTTGCTCCTTCCAAATCAACAACAAGGAGGGAGCAGGCTAGATTGGCCCGGCAACGGAGGCTGGAGGCCACAGTCGCCGAGTATCGGCGGCTGGTGGCCCTGGAGGAGGAGGAGGACACGCAGTCGAGCGGGGCAACATCTTCGACTGTGACCACTGCATCCTCCTCCGTGACTAAACCAGCGGGACCGAGCCGGGCTAAGAAAGCCGACCGCCACCGCCAAGCACCCGAAATACCAGCTGCCCCCCACAGGAGCTGCAAGGAACGCCAACGCCGCCTACGAGTCCGCATGTCCAACCTGGAGCAGGAGGTCCTGAGGTATAAGACCTTGGTTAAGGGCCTCCGCTCCGAGCTTGCCACCCTCCGCAAGGAGTATGATGCCCATGCCGCATCATGCACCAGCACCAGCACCCTCCAGTAGTGGAGTGTCCCTTGCCCTTTTTTTATAGACTTTTGGGGGGTGGGATTTGGGAGTTGGGATCGTTTTGGGACGTTTCAGAGACAATCGTTGGGGTTAGGGTGGGTGAGGGAGATTATTTTGTTAGGGATAAATAAATATATTTTTCAACTTTATCTGACCATACCTGTTTTTTACTGCTTTTCAGTCTGGTGGGTGGGGGGCGGGAGTGTAACAGTAACTTTGTTTTCCTGAACAGTCGTAGGACTTTAGTAGTACAACCGTCAATCTCTTGTCTACTCCGAAATAATACTCCATTATACTACCTCCCACCAAACGCTTATCTTACCTGTAATTTGTGTTAGAAATTAGGGCTAGGCCCAGGGCTGGCTCCAGGTGAAATGGGGATTAACGTTGTCATTCCTGGGCGGGTGACATTTCCTCATTGCGGTGTTACTAGTGGTGTGACACAGTGGCAGTTGCATGCCTATGGAAAAAAAGAAAACGAAACCTTGTTTGTACTCCTTACTGTAGCATTACAACGGTTACGGTACGATCGAGAAAATAGCAGGTGACAGTACACTAGAACAGTGCCATAATGTAGCCTAACAAATGGTAAAGTATTGCAAGTATAACTAGTACTTGCGTTGAATTTATTTGACATTGGCTACTACTACTAGAAGATATAGTACTGAAGCTGAGTAAGTCTAGAAGATATCCTCGTATTCCTTCACCAGCCTGTTGCTGCTATCACCTTATCCTCCCCAGCAAGTGTGTGGAATTATTGATGTCATTTTAGTCAGACATCAAGCAAAACAACACAGCCCGGGGGAAGAGGGTTAGGGTTTGTAAAATGGATGGGAATGGGGGTTTCTTTTTGGGTAGGTTTTGTTGAGAGAAGAAAAAAAAAGCAGAGCATGGACAAACAATAATTGAAGATACAGAGTTTACAGACAATCTTTGGTTACAAAGTAAAGGTAAGCACATGCAGTCACACTCATAGAATAAAAGACAACAATGGATACTGTATCTGTATTGCGTATGTTGTTGGAGTTGTCCTGTTGAAATTGGTAAGTAAGTTGCATGCAGCAAACAATTCCTCTTATTGGCGGCACTCCTCCATTCCAGCTGACGCTTCGTCCATCAATGTGGTGGTGACCACTGACAGAAGAGACACCCTGTCCACTGCCTGCCTGGCGGATGTTGACTGAAACCCGGCCTGTAATTATTGAACGGAAAACAGGAAGTGCTATTACAATACCACTGATAAATAAATAAAAGGTATGTACGCTGTGTGGTTCAAAAAGTGACACTTTGATTTCCCTAATAGACAGTACAATATTTTTGAAATTGCGTGCTCTGTCTGAGTCACCTTTTTAAGGATCAATAAGTATGGCCAAAATATTATAGCGGATCTTTCCCCTCAAGGTGGGTGTACTACTGTGTTTTAGAACAAAATTTGACCTTCCCAGCAATGCTCCCACCAAGACCCTTACTAAAGCCAGTCGCAAAAATGTAGAAGAACCCAATCATATCTCCAAAAACGATGCCTAGCAGAAAAATGGTTACAAAACGTACTTTGAAAGTAACAGTAGACCCAAATACAGACCGTGGATTGTATTCAAACCACTTGCCTGCAAGCAAAAGTATCCATAGCCAGCATCGCTCCAACAGTGCTCTACAACAACAGAACCGCGTTGCAATAGAACCCCCCTAAACACATGCAATCCTGCTGCTAGGGCTAACCCTAACGAACCCTAACTTACAAAAAGTGCAAAAACTGGTGTTTCCTTATGGATTTTGTCCAACAAACTTCTAGCCGGTATTAGACCTTCCCAGGAATGCCCCAGGCAAGACCCGCCAACCCACCCGCAAAAAAACACGCGACACAACACCACCAAACAGCGAAAAAGCTAAATCTCATACTTACAATGTCTCTCGGCCTTCGGTCCAAACGCGGCGCTGTGCAGCTAGGTCGTCATCATCATCAATCATCATAACTCCTGTTTTCCACCACGGATTTCCTGAAAAGCAAATGCAATCAAGATTAGACTGTCGCAGCAGTGCTTCGACAGAGACCCCGGCCGCAACCCACCGACGAACAGCAGGAAGCCCCCCAAAACGCTACATTGAGCAAGATGTCTGAAGAAATGGCAAAAAAAAGGCTTTTCCTTAAGGATTTTGTCCAAAACACTTCTATCCGGCATTAGACCTTCCCAGGAATGCCCCAGCCAAGACCCGCCAACCCACCCGCAAAAAAACACGCGACAACACCCCCAAACAGCGAAAAAGCTAAATCTCATACTTATCTCTCGGCCTTCGGTCCAAAGTAACGCGCTGTGCAGCTAGGTCATCATCAATCATCATAACTCCTGTTTTCCACCACGGATTTCCTGAAAAGCAAATGCAATCAAGATTAGACTGTCGCAGCAGTGCTTCGACAGAGACCCCGGCCGCAACCCACCCACGAACAGCAGGAAGCCCCCCAAAACGCTACATTGAGCAAGATGTCTGAAGAAATGGCAAAAAAAAGGCTTTTCCTTAAGGATTTTGTCCAAAACACTTCTATCCGGCATTAGACCTTCCCAGGAATGCCCCAGGCAAGACCCGCCAACCCACCCGCAAAAAAACACGCGACAACACCCCCAAACAGCGAAAAAGCTAAATCTCATACTTACAATATCTCTCGGCCTTCGGTCCAAAGTAACGCGCTGTGCAGCTAGGTCATCATCAATCATCATAACTCCTGTTTTCCACCACGGATTTCCTGAAAAGCAAATGCAATCAAGATTAGACTGTCGCAGCAGTGCTTCGACAGAGACCCCGGCCGCAACCCACCCACGAACAGCAGGAAGCCCCCCAAAACGCTACATTGAGCAAGATGTCTGAAGAAATGGCAAAAAAAAGGCTGTTCCTTATGGATTTTGTCCAAAACACTTGTATCCAGTATTAGACCTTCCCAGGAATGCCCCAGGCAAGACCCGCCGGCGCCAACCCACCCGCAAAAAAACACCCGACAACACCCCCAAACAGCGAAAAAGCTAAATCTCATACTTACAATATCTCTCGGCCTTCGTTCCAAATGCCGCGCTGTTCAGCTAGGTCATCATCATCAATCATCATAACTCCTGTTTTCCACCACGGATTTCCTGAAAAGCAAATGCAATCAAGATTAGACTGTCGCAGCAGTGCTTCGACAGACACCAAAAATTACACACAAACCCCCGGAACCCCGCCAAAGAGCACCTCAAAGGCAAGCAAGTCAGCAAAAACGGCAGGAAATTTCCACCTCATATTTGGTCCAAAACACTTTTGTCCATTATTAGAGCTTCACAGCAATGGGCCCAAAACCGTCAACTCACCCGCAAAAAAGTACAACACCCCCACAAGTGCTGAGTCTTTCTTCATTGTGCGTAATCCAGCACTCTGCTTGGAGGGAAATCGCAGTCTGGAGGAGGAGGATAGAGGAGCATGTTCTTCAGAACTTGTGAACCTGAGGAATGTAGACTGCGGCACCTTCAAATCAATAAGCAAACAAGTGAAGACAGTTCTGATGATGGTCTTGTTTTTGGGATTAGGTGATTAAAGTTTGAATTAAATTAACTGTGCAAAACAAAGAAAGAGAGACACAAAGCACACAGGAATAAAAGTGAATAAGGACGAAAAAGAAAGTTCTTGATTGATTGTCTCATTTTCAGGGCTCGGTGTCAGGGAATAAGAACAAGATTTCGTCATCATACTCTGCGAATTCAGGCTGGATGAGGTCAGTGGCACCGAACAGAGAAAAAATCCCCTCATCTACGTTGCTGTCCTCATCGTCTTCATGTGGCGTGCTTTCTCGCACTTTGTAATCTGGTGGTATGAGGTGCTGATTCATCTTGATCATTGTCAGCCGCTCCACATTTTTATGCGATAGGCGGCTCCGTTTGGCAGTTACAATGCCACCAGCAGCACTGAACACACGTTCAGAAGACACACTTGCGAGTGGGCAAGACAAATAGTTTATAGCCAGGTTGTAGAGCTGTGGCCACAATTGTTTTTTGCCATGCCAATACTGCAATGGCTCCTCATTAAGAAAGACCACTGTTGAGTCATTCAGATAGTCCTGCACCATCGACCCAAGGTCATCAACTGTTCCTCCACTTTGCTTACTTTTAGCTGTGCCTGTGACATTTTTTCGAGAACCATACCCCATCAAACTTAGCCAATCCTCCTCCCCAGCCACTGTTAGTGTTGTCATTGTGTGTGGTGCAGATGATCCAGTTGCCGGTGTCTTTAACGGCTGAGAGGTCACTTGTGCCCCAGCCACAGGTGCAGAAGTGGATTCTTGTGACTGCGGATGGCCTGCTGATGCTGATGCTGATGTACTGGCTTCTCCTTCAATAACCTGCCGTTCTTTTTCAAACCTCTTGGCTGACCAGGCTAACCAATGTTTGTACTTTTGAACATCTGCATCAGCGAAAGGAAAGAATGCGTTGTCTGCCAGCGCCTTTTTGTAGCGTGGATCCAGAATAGTAGCACAAATGTAATGCTGATCTGAGTTGATGTTTTTAAGACGTTCATCACCACGTAGGCGATGTAATAATTTCTCTGACAAAATGAAATGTTTTTTTTTTTTTCATCTTTTTCAAACTCAGAAGAAACCGCCATCAGTTGGTGCTCCAGTATGCACAACAATGGGATAGCTTTTCCCAAATTACAGTCCTCCTGGCTGACTGCACGCGTGAAGAACTCAAAAGGACGAAGCATGTCTGTCAGGCTTTTAACTATGGCCCATTGCGCCTTACTCATCCGCAGGTCCTCCTTCTGAGATGTAGCCTCTGTCAAGAAATAGTGATCGAGTACCGTATACTGCTCATGCAGACGCTCAAGCATGTAGAAGGTTGAGTTCCAACGTGTTGCCACCTCCTGGATGAGTGCTTTCACTGGCATTCCACGTTGAAGTAGCAGTCTCCGCAGATGCTTCCGGGCCTTAAAAGAATGGCTGAAATGGTTGCACATTTTGCGGCAGGTGGCCATTACCTCGAACGCTGGACTCTCTTTATCACTCAAGAATTTTTGAACTACCAGGTTGATACAGTGCGCCAAACACGGCACTCTAACATGGTCACCCATGAACATGGCCTTAACTACATTGGCGCCATTATCCGTGGAAACATAACCAATCTTGCGTTTTAGGGGGGATAGCATTGTCAAGACCTTTTTGTTAAACTCTTCCAAAAGGTTTTCTGCTGTGTGACTTTTCTCCAAGGCAAACATGGCTAGTGTTGCATGTTTCCGAGCAGCTTTGAAAACTTGGTCCGGGTCAACACCTGCGTTTAGCTTTGCTATAACACCTGAAAAAGAGACCCAGTGTGCAGTGATGCACATGTAATCATCGCCTGGGCCACTGGTCCACATGTCTGTTGTCAGATGTATTGTGTGAACAGCACTCTTCTGCAAAGCTGCCCCAATCGCCTGCAGCACATCTTCATGTAGTGCTGGAACCGCAACTCTGGCAAAATAGAACCGGCTCGGAACCTTCCATTTAGGGCAGAGCGTTGCAACTAATTCAAGAAAACCTACCGCTTCTACAAAAGAAAAAGGTAGAAGGTCCACAGCTAGCATTTTAGCCAGCTTAGTGTTATACAGACGCGTCAGTGGGTGGTTGCGTTCATATGGCACGTCTGAAGTAAGCATTGTTCTAATGTTGGCCTGGACCAAGCATTTACGGGCTGATAATGACTTCGTTGACCCAATTTTGCTCGCTGGTGAACTTTTGTGCGTTGGTGTCTCACTCGCTCCAACACTCTTAGTGTGCCTCACATTGGGTGTGCTGCTGACAGGGGTACTGGGTGTAAGGGAAGTGTTTGACACGTCTTCTTCCTGCTCGTCAACATCAGATGAAACATCAACGTTTCCTTGATTTTGGCCTTTCTTGATCGCAGCTAGGTGCGCAAACCATTGGACAGCGTGCTTTCTCTCAAGATGACCACTCTGGCCGCCGGTACCATAGTTGGTACCTGACTTACCACGACTAACTGCAAGCTTACAAAGGGTACAAATGGCAAACTTTGGATTTTTGGGACAAACAGTAAAGAAGTCCCAAACTGGGGACTTGAAGTGTCTGTGGGACCTGGAGGAGGCGGCGATACTGGTGGTGGTGGTCATGAAGCTAATGCCAGATGAAGTGGAGGATCTGGATTGCCCAACTTTTGTACGTTTTCCACTTTCACCGCCACTAATTAAGGTCGAGGTTGACGCAGGTCTCTTCTTGCCAGAAAGAAATATGGAAGCGGGACGAGTTGGTGTACTACTTAACTCCAATGATTGTGGTGTTTCCACTGCCTCCTCATCGACAACATCATCATCATCATCATCACGCGCAGCAGCTCTTCGGGCTAGGGTCAAAATGTCTGTTTGCTGCATGCCCGCTGGGGCTGCAGTGACCTTTATGATGACTGGGTCGTCGTTGGCAGAGTCTTCATCAGAAGCAGTATCCGCCACTTCTTGTTGAGCCTCATCACACTCCATAAGTCTGAGACTTTGGACGAGCTTCCTTTTACGCTTAAGTACCTTTGTTGGATCATGGTGTGCCTCACTCTCAGACGGCTGTGGTGCTGGTTCCCAAGTTTGATCCGTATCATCAGAAGGAGGTGTGCTTGAAGAGGATGTAGACACCACCCTTGATCTCTTCCTTGCTAGGGTTGTGGAAGACAATGAAGGATCAGCAGGAGGAGTGGCTTCCTCAAATGATACCTCGCCTTGATTGTCGATTTCCTGATGTGCCCCTACTTCGGGAGGAACAACTATTGTGGGCACTTGTGACCCTCCATGCACCTCTGCTTGCGCATCTCCTTGTGCTGCCTCTCCTTCCACATGTACTTGGGCTTGTACTTGCACATGTGATTGTTGTTGCGGCTGTGGTTGTTCAACACTCGTCAGATGAGCTACAACAACCTGTGTTGATTGAGGGACATTGCTGCTGCTTTCTTGCGATGAGCCAACATCACTGGTCGATGGTGATTGAACAACTATACTGGCTGCCTCTGCAGCACTCAAGGGCTTGGACTTAAGTTGGCGTGGTGGTGGTGGTGGCACTGAGCCCAATGGAGCGGGGGTGCTGCTGCCAGCTTGGTCCCCAGCAGATCCCGCTGCTGCTGCTGCAGGCATACTTTTTTTTTTACTCCCAAAAAAAGGGGCGGGCGGCACACCAGTCTCCTTGGTAACTTGCTTCTTCTGCTCCTTACTGGCACCTTTCTTGCTAGAGGAGCTACGGGTTACTTTTTTTGGGGCCATCCTCTTCAGAGCAGGTCAGCAGGCAGCAGTTGCACGAGTTGCAGAGGGTTCTGTGTCCAGACGTGACGTCGCGTGACGTTATGCTGCACACACCGCTGCAGGACTTCTTCCTGGCACTGGTGGTTCTCTTGAGTCTTCTTGTGCACCTAAAAGCAATGGAAGACAGAGGAACATCAGTTCAGTTATACACCCCAAAAAATCGACAAAACACAGAAAAATGAGCACAATCCCATGCCCTCCTTGATGTTTACATTGAAGACACCCCACAGAAAGACTACGGACATGCAAGTATGCAACACTCACTACCCCTGGGCATAATGGATGAAAAGTAGGCAAAATAAGTGCAGGCCTCAGACACTGCCTCTCCTCAAAATGGCCCACTTACACCCCAAGCACATGTTGCCTGTACCAGCCAGCACTCAAGATGGCCACCACCACCACCCACATGGCCAGTCCACATCAACAGTACACCCCCAAAAAACAGAAAAACAGCCAGAAATCACCACAATCCAATGCCATCCATGATGTTTACATCAAAGAGAGTGAGACCACACCACAGGCACACTCAGTCCATGCACCACCACCACCCCTGGGCAAGCAAAAGGCCACACCAGCAGCCCCCCAAAAACGACAAAAAACAATAAAATAAGCACAATCCCAGCCCATCCATGGCCTCAATTATGTTTAAATTCAAGAAGACACCACACAGAAAGACTAGGCCCATGCAACTCTCACCACCACCCCTGGGCAAAGGGCCACACCAGCAGGCCCAAAAAAACGACAAAAAACAATAAAATCTGCACAATCCCAGCCCATCCATGGCCTCAATAGAGTTTAAATTCAAGAAGACACCCCTCAGAAACACTAGGCCCATGCAACACTCACTACCCCTGGGCATAAGGGATGAAAAATAGGCAAAATAAGTGCAGGCCTCAGACACTGCCTCTCCTCAAAATGGCCCCCTTACACCCCAAGCACATGTTGCCTGTACCAGCCAGCACTCAAGATGGCCACCACCACCACCCACATGGCCAGTCCACATCAACAGTACACCCCCAAAAAACAGAAAAACAGCCAGAAATCACCACAATCCAATGCCATCCATGATGTTTACATCAAAGAGAGTGAGACCACACCACAGGCACACTCAGTCCATGCACCACCACCACCCCTGGGCAAGCAAAAGGCCACACCAGCAGCCCCCCAAAAACGACAAAAAACAATAAAATAAGCACAATCCCAGCCCATCCATGGCCTCAATTATGTTTAAATTCAAGAAGACACCCCACAGAAAGACTAGGCCCATGCAACACTCACCACCCCTGGGCAAAGGGCCACACCAGCAGGCCCAAAAAAACGATAAAAAACAATAAAATCTGCACAATCCCAGCCCATCCATGGCCTCAATAGAGTTTAAATTCAAGAAGACACCCCTCAGAAACACTAGGCCCATGCAACACTCACTACCCCTGGGCATAAGGGATGAAAAGTAGGCAAAATAAGTGCAGGCCTCAGACACTGCCTCTCCTCAAAATGGCCCCCTTACACCCCAAGCACATGTTGCCTGTACCAGCCAGCACTCAAGATGGCCACCACCACCACCCACATGGCCAGTCCACATCAACAGTACACCCCCAAAAAACAGAAAAACAGCCAGAAATCACCACAATCCAATGCCATCCATGATGTTTACATCAAAGAGAGTGAGACCACACCACAGGCACACTCAGTCCATGCACCACCACCACCCCTGGGCAAGCAAAAGGCCACACCAGCAGCCCCCCAAAAACGACAAAAAACAATAAAATAAGCACAATCCCAGCCCATCCATGGCCTCAATTATGTTTAAATTCAAGAAGACACCCCACAGAAAGACTAGGCCCATGCAACACTCACCACCCCTGGGCAAAGGGCCACACCAGCAGGCCCAAAAAAACTACAAAAAACAATAAAATCTGCACAATCCCAGCCCATCCATGGCCTCAATGGTGTTTAAATTCAAGAAGACACCCCTCAGAAACACTAGGCCCATGCAACACTCACTACCCCTGGGCATAAGGGATGAAAAGTAGGCAAAATAAGTGCAGGCCTCAGACACTGCCTCTCCTCAAAATGGCCCCCTTACACCCCAAGCACATGTTGCCTGTACCAGCCAGCACTCAAGATGGCCACCACCACCACCCACATGGCCAGTCCACATCAACAGTACACCCCCAAAAAACAGAAAAACAGCCAGAAATCACCACAATCCAATGCCATCCATGATGTTTACATCAAAGAGAGTGAGACCACACCACAGGCACACTCAGTCCATGCACCACCACCACCCCTGGGCAAGCAAAAGGCCACACCAGCAGCCCCCCAAAAACGACAAAAAACAATAAAATAAGCACAATCCCAGCCCATCCATGGCCTCAATTATGTTTAAATTCAAGAAGACACCCCACAGAAAGACTAGGCCCATGCAACACTCACCACCCCTGGGCAAAGGGCCACACCAGCAGGCCCAAAATAACGTCAAAAAACAATAAAATCTGCACAATCCCAGCCCATCCATGGCCTCAATGGTGTTTAAATTCAACAAAACAGTTGTATCATGCACCCATAACCAACCCTGGTCCTACTGGATACTGTGGCTACCCACAATATAATTTATTTAATTTTCTGAAAAAGTTCAAAAATTGTACTTGCAGCAACTGTAATGCCCCAAACAAACTTACTTGTGAAAGTTGATTTCTAATCCAAAAGTGATCCAAAGACAGTCAAAAAGGCCTCAAATCCAAATATCCAGCAGCACCCACAAAAAGTAATCCTTCCAGCTCCAGATCCAAATGAAAGTGACCAGGAGATGGACAAAGCACTGGGAGGAGCCTGCTGGACAGGAAAGGAAGTTGGAGACTGTGGGGCACTTCCTTACTCCCCCCCCCCCAAAATGGACTCCTTGCAAAAAAAAAGGACATGCAAATGTCAACCTGAGGAGTGATTCTGATAAAAATCATAATTTTCTGAAGGTTTATCCTGTTTGCTGGTGATTTTCTTGTGCGAAATTGCAAAATCTCTATTTCGCAAGTGCGAGATTGTTCCTTTCCGCCGCAACTACGTGTTCGCAATTGCGAACTCTCGCGAGGTGTGCTGTGCAAGGTGGCAAGCCGCGAGTACGTATTCGCGGGCGACAAACTCCCGCGGGAACACGCAGCAAGATCTAAAATGGCGCGTCACTCGCAAAGAAAAACAACTCGGCAAACGCTAATATGACGGAAAGTGAACGCCGTGCACCACGCCGCGCGCCGCAACCAAGCAAAAAATCCGCCGCGAGCGGATTCACGGATTTTCGACAAATTCGCGAGCGTTCGCGGATTGCGGATTTGCCGAAAATCCGAAAAATCCGCGAGCGGAGCGGATTTTACGCCCATGCTTACTTGTAAAGTGGTATCTCATATACCAGGGCCAGTAAATCAAATGCTACTGGTGGGCTAGCAGCGCTGCTTGCCCCACCCACCAAAGTAGCTTTTCAAACCTGTCTCAGGCCTCTGTCACTGTAAGGCCTAAGTGTGCAGTTTACTGCCACTGTGACGTGGCACATAAAGTGGTTGCCACGTCTGTGACTTTCCTTTTACAACATTTCAGTCACCCCTAAGGTAGGCCCTAGCTAGCCCCATGGGTAAGTTGCGATGTAGGTAAAAGGTAGGACATATGCCTCAACTGTGTGGCATGTCCTGGTAGTGACAGACAGCCTATTTGGTTTCTCATTGCTGTGAGGCTACCCTCTCATAGGAATGCATTGGGAATTCCTTGATATGTGCTTGAGTGGTAATTCCCGACATGAGAGTGGTAGCGTAATCAAGTTTCGTATGTTTGGAATAGTGGTGATAAATGCTGCTATTGGTGTTTGCAGATTTAATATTACTATTTTAGAAATGCCACTTTTAGAAGTAGGCATTTCTGTGTGCTATGTACCATTGTGCCTGCCTATTGGGTATTGGCTGTTTGACTTTGGAGTGACAGTGGCTGAGGAGATGCAGTGGCTCCAGAGAATCTGAATGAGTCAGCGCTAGGCTGAATAGGCCTGGTGTGCATTTGTAGTGGTGGGATGAGTAGCACCTGTACCTGAACAGCGCGGTGCCTGCCTTCCACAATGATGGCTTTGCCCGCTGTGGCCTGTCTGGGGCCAGGGCTTACACTTACAATGGGGAATGTTTCGACTGGGCTCAGAGCCCTGGGCCAGGGGAGGACAAAGATACTCACTGGTATAAATATTGGGGCTATGACTCCATGTCTATTGAACTTTTGGAACTTACTTGGATCTGAAGCGCACCCTGTCAGGAGGTACCACAGTGGGACTCAGCTGCTGCCTGCTACGTGGTTGGAGGGGCTGCCCTCTGCTGGGAGGCCCTGCATGCTGGCCTGCCTGTGCCCAGCTCTGCCCTTGTGGCTTCTGGAGAAGAGTGTTGCCTGCTCCCTGTGTGTGTCTGCAGGTGGAAGGTGGAGTCCAGCACATGGTGTGCGCTCTATACTTGGTGGCTGGGAGAGGCATTGTGCCAGGAGCAGCATGGGGAGAAAGCGGGAGGCGCGCTGTTATATTCCTCTGCCCGGTAAGTTTGAGCCCCTAATGTGGGCTCCTTTGGAAATACTGCAGTAGCGGGCGCAGAGAGAGCAAGTGTGCTGTTGCAAAAACAATGTGATTGTCACTTGTGGTGATGGTTGCCTGTCCAGGACTGTGTTGTGTGCACCCGCTAAAGGCTCTACCGAGGTGGCCCCACACTTAGGGGATCTGAACGAGGATTGCCAAAATGCAGGAGACTTCACTCCAGGGTTTTCAGCTAAAACACAGAGCCAGGCTAAAGCTAAACCTGGCTGTGGGCGGGGCTCCCTGTGAGTGAAAGAAATTTGACACGTGCGGCCAGAAGGAGGGAGGTCCGGCCACGGTGAATAAGCTGCCAAAGGCGTTGAGGCGAGCCAAGAGCCTCACAAGCCTTGAGAAGACCAGAGGGACCGCCTACCGGGAAGCAAGCAGCGAAAAGAGTCGTCACTTGTGTGTTTCTGGGCCCAGCGAGGCCCGACCTGAGTCTGCCCGTGGCCTGACTGGGAGGAGGTGAGGAATGAACCTGCGGGCCGCACTGTTGTTTTCCAGCCCGAGAGGTTATTGGCAGGTCTCATCCGGGTGCTTTTCCTAGCACCGAAGCAATCCCCGCATTCCTGATATTGTCACAGCTGTGCCGCATAGTCATGGGCAGCTGTGCATCTCCTGATGTTGCTGGCATTTTCTTTTCTTGGAATTCCAGAGCGAGCAAAGTAGAGGCCCCGGATTGGAAGTTGCTACCATTAGGAGCCACACCAGACCTAGTGTTCGGTCGGGGCGAGACCTCTGACGGAGGACAACTGTGTTCCAACCTGTGTGTGGAGTTCTGTGGTGTTAAGCCTACTGTGGGCATGAGGCTCCTAATTGGGGCATGATGTATTTATGATATGTATGCCCGGCTGAACGTGCACTAAGGTGCACTGATGATTATACACATATTGGGCTGTACTAAGTACCATTGTTATGTTTATGCCTAATGTGGTGTGCTATGTGCAATCCTGCCAGTAGTTACTGGTCACCCTGATGTTATGACAGTGGCTCGATTTGCCAAATGATTGATGTAATCCCTGTAAAGTCATGACTAGTACCTAGTGGCACAGTGCTATATGTGATTGTGTCCTAACGTGTTTTTGTTTGTTTTAAACTTTATTACAATCTTAGAGATTCAAAAAAGTACATCATAACACAGGTTCTATATGGAATAGATAAAATCCTTAAAATGATTCAATTTCATGAACATTTTACACTACACAAGAATCAGCAATTCATTTTCCTGTTAATACAGAGTCATACAAATCTGAAAATCAAGTTCAATGCATTAACTTTCCCCGCCTAATCCACAGAGCATAGAAAAACCAAGAAATACCAAAAACTATTAATCTGCGTGTATCTGTAGACAATACCCTCAAAATATCCAGGTAATGACCCGGACCAACAGCTCTACATAAGGGTATTATCCATTTCTTTCTCAGTAGGGCATAAAAAGGACAAAAAAATAGTAACTGATCAATAGATTCTGTGGGAGCTTTACACGCAGGGCATAAATCAACTACTGGGGACACATGGACCACCTAGAGCAGAAAAGGTTAGTAGGTAAGGTCTTACATCTAAACTGTCGAAAAAGCTTGTGTGCCAGCGGAGGAGTAATTTCCTCTATAGATGTTTCAAAACGTGGGAGACTTTTAAAGGATAGAAAATCTTTTGTTAGACCTGAGAAATATTCTGTTAATTCCATTTGAGATATTTTTTCTTAGTACATTTTTTTCAACTTCTCTCTCGAGAAGCTGCTCGTAGTTTCTGGGCTAGACCAGAAGTTTTCCATCTCCCCAATAAATCACGCAAGCAGGAGAGCCACCTTATTGCTGCAGCCTGGGGGGATCTTAAAAGATCCTACAGGGTATCACGATAGGGATCCAACTCTTCTATCGTCCACATCCTAAACCAAAATACTAACATTTTATAATTTACATTATGCTTTAGTTGTTTGTTAGCAATGTCACAGTAAAAGGGAATCAGAAGGGAACTAACAGGAAGGTCAACCAGTGATCTAAGAAACCAATTTTCAACTGTAGTTAAAGAAACTAGGGTACTAGAGCCCCAGAGCTCAGCACCATACAGTACCCCACCCAAAACATTAGTGTTGTAAATTTGGAGTGCGGGCGATTTTCCTAGATACAGTCCTCCTATGAATTTTGCTTATGTGTGCACATTGTTGTATTAGTTGGAGTTTGGATTTTTTCACCTGTGGGCACCAGTTAATTGATGGAGTGAGTCGGATACCCAAGTAATCAAAGGCTTCGACCTTCTCCAATTTTGTACTGCCGGCCCACATTGGCCCAGTCTTTGCAGCACTTTTACCCTTATCAAAAATCATGAATTTTGTCTTAGTTTCATTTAGGCTAAGCCCTCTTTTATTTTTACAAAACTTTAAAAAATCATTTAAAAGTTGCTGCAACCCTTGTGGATATTTTGAAATTAAAAGGGTATCGTCAGCAAACAATAGTGCTGGTACTCTTCCTAACCCTATTTTTGGGGCGTCACAGCCATCTTTATCTAAAAACTCAACAACCCCATTAATAAAGAGAGTAAAAAGGATTGGTGCCAACATGCATCCTTGTCTCACTCCTCGCTTGACTAGAAAAGTTTCAGTTACTTGACTGTTGGCACCCCATCTAACATGTGCTGAATTTTCTGAGTGTAATCGAATTAAAAATGTTAAAATATTATTTGGAGCGCCCATCTCCAATAGCACCCTCCATAGTTTTTTGCGTGGAACTAAATCAAATGCTGTGCGCAGATCCAAAAAGGCCACATAAAGCTTTCCTCCCATTACAACTACTTTCTTCCAATAAATACAGATCAGCCGAAACACCTGGTCCAACGTGCTGATTTTGGAACGAAAGCCCGCTTGAAAGTCACTCAGAACTTTGGCTTCCTTTATCTAGTTTTGAACTCTTCCTAAAACCTGCTTACAAAAGATCTTCTGAATGTAATCAATAAGGCTAATTGGCCTGTAATTCATAGGGGAAGATCTATCCCCTTTTTTAAAAATGGGCACTATTTCAGCTATCTGCCAAGAGTGTGGGATGGGGGCACCTGTCAAAATCAAGTTGGTAATCAGATTTATATATAGACCCCAGAGCATTTTATCTCTTTACACAGATCATAAGAGATTCTGTCTGGGCCAGGGGCACAGGCTGACACACAGGAGAATATTGCTGTTAATGTTTCCTCTAGTGTGATAACCAAATTTCCGTCTTCACACCCCGTGGGGAGCTCCATTTCCACTAATGCATCACTAGCTGTATCGGTGTCGTCTCCATAGAGAGGACCAAAATGTGCAAACCATTCCTCTGGTTGTACAGTATATTCAAGTGTAGGTCCTACCCTTTTTAACCAGCATGCCACTTGTCTTCAGAACCCTTTGGGGTCACTATCCGACTGGGCAGTGTGTTTTGATGCATAATACAAAGGCAATTATTTATATAACCTTGTTTGGAGTTTCTTTTGTGGTGGGCCTAGTGTGTCGCTGCTGTGTGAGTGTGTTGCGCAAACCTTTTACACATTGCCTCTGGGATTAGCCTGACTGCTCTGCCAAGCTGTCATGGGGATGAGCAGGGTTTATTTCAACGTTTGACTCCCTTGCCCTGACTAAAGTGGTGGTTTCTGCCTGGCTTAGGAGCACACCCTAGCCAACCATAAATCCCATGTCTAACAGGTGCCATTTATTAGGGACTTACAGGGATTGCTGAAGTTGTGTCAATTGTGGTACAGTTTCAGGCTAAGAGCACTGGTACTGGGAACCTGGTTAACAGGGACCTAGTACACCTCAAATGTGTATCATAAACCAAGCAAAAAGTGGGGTGTACTGCAACAAAAATCCAGCTACCCATATTTACAGTGTTAGATTTTTCAATGCAGACATCTGAGCTGCTTGCATAGTGCAAGAGAAGAGTTTCTGACCTATGGCATGATGGCTCAGCGAAATGAAGGATTACTTTGAAACTATCTAGGCCAACAAAGTCTTTTGAGGTAAACATATAAAAAAAAACATTGAGAGTGTTAACACCTTTTATGTTACAGTGGTTAGAGGTGTGTCGTCAATCGATTTATCAAAACAAATTGTTATCATTTTAAAGGATGCTGACAGAAGAGAAGCGAGCTGCACTACTGGCAGCATGACAGCCAGTGTCACCATCAGTGTGTATGTCCCAAACATAATATACAAACACACGAAACACATTGAGAATGTAAAAACCGTGTTTATGCATGCATTTCTTCTTACAAATTTAGAAACATATTACAGAAAAGAACAACTCTAAAATATCAAAGGCAATCCTAGGCACTAATTAATTTAAAACGGGAGCCTAATTGGAATCCCTTTGCAATTAAAGGTTTGTACAATGAGTTGGCTGATAAGCAGATAATTATCACACTCCTGCTGTCTTCCCCTGATAAGCTTCAGCACGGCAAATCTCATAAAAGTTTGAAGTGAAAGGCCTGGAAAAAATCAAAACGTGCAGTAGTATATTGTCAAATACAGATTCTGAATATTATGCCTAATAAGTAGAATTTAAAACACTAAGTGCCAGCTGTAGGAGCCCAAATACCGGTCAGTAACGGCCGATTTCGGCCGTTACCGACCGGTATTTGGGTTTTCCAATGTAGGGGGCTTAAAATTACAGAATCGGTATATTTACCGATTCGGTAAAATTACCGAATCGGTAAATTACCGAATCGGTAAATATACCGATTTTGTAATCCTAGATGTAGCTAGCACTTCCAAGAGTGCCACAGGCCCTTAAGAGTCGGTATTTTACCACACAATCCTATTGTGTGGTAAAATACCGAATTCAGGTGTGCATGCACATCTGTGCATGCACACCTGTGCCATGTGACACACAGACATGCCCTTAGGGCATGCATGCGTGCCACATGTCACACAAGCCTGTACTCGGGGTGCTAGAGGGTGTCAAAGTGACACCCCCTGCACCCTTGCAGGATTCGGTATTTACTGATTCGGTAAATACCGAATCGGTATTGCCCATTGATTCCTATGGGCTGAATCAGTAAATACCGAATCTTACAGATTCGGTAAATGTAAAATGAAATTTACCTACATCTGCCTACTTCTATTTTACCGAATCATAAATACTGAATCTGTAAAATTCGGTATTTATGAATCTGGAAATTAGAATTACCTACATCTAGCCCTTAGTAAATACCTTAGCCTAACTACTAACCATGACCCTGATTACAGTCAGCCCTAGAATTACTTTTGATATGTATTGCATCTAATACATTTAGACACCAAAAGGTTCAGAATTTATGATTAGTTTCACCTAATTACAATCACCGCTCTCAAGATGGAGAATTACATAGATATTTTGGGGCGTACTGCACTAAATCCTCATGCCCTAGAATTTACCGGGCATTTTCCACAGTGAATTTTGGCAAGTTCCCCAGTCAAAGTTTATTTTCTGAAAAATGTGGCAGTGCTGGCTTTATTGCACAACTTGTATTTCAATATTTCCAATAACTAAAATGTATCCCAATTATTTATGTAGAACTTAATCAGAGTCTTTATGGAGAAAATACCTCACATTGTCCCCACAACTTGGGACCCTCACTTATGAGGCCCCTTGCTGCACTTTTGCTCCACCAGAACATCACATTTTTGACATTATGGTGGTGCAATGTGCTGAGGTATATTTACAAGGCCACTTTAAATGGCTTTTCATGGCGTCCTAAATATGTGTCCCTTTCACACAGAATTGCATGAGATGGGCGTTCCATGGGTGTTGCTGTAGGTGTTCCCACTTAGCACCCATGGAATCTGAAGCACTCCCAGATTTACGAGAAATGTTTAAACTGGGAATATGGCAGAATCTAACACCATCCCCAGGGGTGGCGTTATGGAGGCATAACGAGGAGAAATGTTTTAATTTGTCCAAATTTTTTCCTTTTCTATGTGTGGAAATTGCCTGAATTAAAGCACCGTATCTCATAGATATGATGCATTCCTGCCCTTTTGTTTTGACGCAGAGCAGCGCTGCAAGGTTCCATGCAGCACATCCCTGCTCCAAAACATCATAAATGAGGCACTTGGAATCAAGGACTTATGCCCTAAATACGATCACCAGATTAGTTGTAGTATATGCATTAAATCCATTTACCACCCATATCGCAATTAGGAGAAGTACATTAGGCACCATACTGTTGCATTCTCTTCTGGTAAATTTTGACAAGTAAAATATACAAACATTTACTGACGCTTCAAATCTGCTAAAATGTAGCAGGGGCGAGAGGAATACCCAGTGAGTAAGTAACAGGTCATGCAGATTTTAGGGCAGGAAGGATAACAATGTACATGTCATATCTCATTTTGACTCAGCACAATCATTTTAATTGCATGCTATCTGGTGCAACAATAAATTGCGATCTCTGCGGTGTCAGAATATATTAGGTTCCCTAAATATATACATCCTTTCCCGAGCTGACCATAATTAGGGGCATATTATTTAACACTTGGTTTCGCGTCAAACCTGCTGAAATGAAATGGTGGAAAAGTACAGGAAAAAGGCCAAAACTGTGGAATTTGGCGTTAAGTACTGATTCTGAATGGTGTGCCTCATGTACCAGTTGAAACCGTGGAATGGAAGGTATTTACCACACTCTGTAAATATCCCACTGTAGGATAATGGTATGATGGTATTTACCCAGTGATGTAAATTCCCCACATTATTGAACATAACTTGGAGTAAGGGCAATAGTAAATATTCATACCTACAGTCTATGAGTCTACTCTGGGTTAAATATTTCAGGGAGGGAGCATTTTCCCATCAGGTCAATGCAGAAATCACAGATCCTTGAAGGATTCAAGAACCTGAGTGCTATAATTGGCTGGCAGCAACTGAGATGTTTTTGTTTTGTTGCTACAGGATGAAGCCTGTGTCCTGAAAAAAGTGGCATAGATGGTATACAAGGCCTGGATGAACACACCCAGAACCTAGGGAGGATGTGTAGAATCCCGAGGGGCAGGTACTGGCCCCCATGCTAGAAAACATTTTCTTCTTGCAGAATTTGAGGACCCTATTTTAGGTCCAGGAAATTTTTCTTTGTAATTCTGGAAAAAAGTTAAAACACCTAAAACAGGGGCTGTTTAGGTCCTGGTTACAGGTGAAATAACAACACTTCTTCAAAGAAAAGATGCTATATTTTATCTATTTAACAATATCAGCTGTTATATTAATAAGGGAAAGGCTGTTGTTGTAGGGTATTGTGTGGCAGATCTAATATGGCCCACTATTGCAGCAGCAAGAATATTAACAGCGTTTGGCAAGTTGATAAAGACTCTGCAATTTAAGAGGCCCATCAGCAAAAACATGTTTATTTAACGTGTTTCTATGTTATACTACATGTTTGACATTTGAAATAAAAAGCAGGCAGATACCAAATCAGCGGCCCTTGCTCAGCAATTGGCGATAGCAAACAGGGCCCGCCTGGGAATCCAAAGCAGCCCCTGCAAGTTTTGTCGGACCAGCCCCCATACGGTGCACAGCAAGCGACCTGAGTGAGCGAGCCTGACCACTACAAGGGGGTTTGGGGCGGTTTTCCTACCAAGCTAATTTGGGGGGGAAATTCCTTTAAGGGTGCACTCTACGACACATTTTTCATTCTATATTGATTTGTATTAGTCTTTAAAGCTTAGTAAATGGTGTACCTACAGTACACCAGAATACAACCATCTTTATTGGGTCTCTTCAAGGATTCCCCTACTATCACCCTCCAACAGTGCCACTCATCTCTTCATAGTCCCTCTCTCACATGGATTTCATTTCACATGTTTTCTAGTGCCTCTCATACCAGTGTAAGGTTTCGAAGCACCTCACATCACACACACCTACAGAGACGATAATTCATATGCGTGTAAATCAGTGTATAGGAAAGGTTATGTAAGACAGAGAGGATTACAAGGTCTAGTATTCACATGTCATCCGTGCTGGTATCTATAATATAAGAGTACATGGTCTGGAGAAGAGTAGACTCAGGATTCAGAACGTAACACAGTGGTAGGGTTGGCTTTACTAATAAGAATGTATTTCTACCCCAAACAAAACCCTGTTTAGAATCATTAGGAAGATGAAAGACTGGGGAAAAAAGGATAACTTTCTAACCTGAACCATGCAATTTGCAAGCAGTTCTTTGATGGCAGTTCAAAGCTCATTGTGCTAGATTATGATTGTAATTTATGAACTGCACAGTAAAAAAAGGATCTCTGTGAGGAAAGCAGTACCCCACTGAGCTATGCATATAAAATACTGTTCTGTTATCTGTATGGTGCATGTTCTTTGCAGCAGGTGTATTAACCCTCTGTACTAACTTGCCATTAGAAAAAACTCTGATCTTTGTGCACAATATACATTATTCACAAGTTATCCTGACACTTTTATTGTTGCTTGAAACATTCTGAATATACAGGGAACTCTGCAGCAGGTGCTTTTACAACTGCTGCACCTCTACAAAAACAGCCTCCAGTAATAACCCCCACCCGCTTTCCAGTCTCCCGGGCAAACACCTGCTCCAAGTACTGACAATTCAGCCTTGATGGCAAAACCATCTGAAGTATTGAGTAATTGCATGTGGGAAGAAAACATCCAGTACAGAAGGCAGCTACTGGCACGCAGTAGAACCGAATCAACTGTGTAACCTCACTTGGTTAATTGCATTATCACCTGCTCTAATTGCAAGGCTACCAGTAATTCACATTACTAAAGAAATACTACTAGAAATTATGACATTTAGGAGCATATTAGCAAGAACCTCGTTAAAATTATCGCTGTTTTAGCTGCAGGAAACTGCCGCTAAAATAGCGATAATGGGCTTGCTAATATGCATTATAGAATTCCAATAGAGATCCAGGTTAGATGTGCAGGACATCTAACCTGGGCTTCTATTGGAATTCTATAACGCATATTAGCAAGCCCATTATCGCCATTTTAGCGTCAGTTTCCTGCCTCCAAAACTACGATAATTTTAACAAGGTTCTTGCTAATATGCCCCTTATTTTGCAACGTACGATTTCCTTTAACCTGGTTTTAAAACTTAACTTACGAGGTGAATGGTTTTACCCCTCCAGAGCTGAGCCATTATTTCGCAATCTAGAACATTCACACTTTAGTAACTTTTTTCTGCAAATTATATCCAGGCCAACTTTTCATTTTTTACCCTCATATTCATGATTGAGACAAAATGCAGGGCTTGTGATTTACTACTAAGGGCTTGAGAAAATAGACACAATATGGCAAAATGTGGGATTCTTTTGCAAAATGGAACAAGGTGCTCTGCAAATGAAGCGTTTTTCCCCCAAAATGGGCTCAACAAGTGTTTTGCTGTGGTAAAATACTCCTTGTGCGATTAGGTATTAAGAAAAAAATTGTTTACCAATATCAGCGCGCTTTCGTAACTTTTGTAAGTGGTGGTCAATATTTTCAACTTTTTGTGATTTTTACCTCCATGAAATGTGAGAGAGAAACTCATGAGTTGACCAAGAAAACTATGGGCCATATTATCAAGAACGGCGCAAACATTATCGTCGCTTTAGCGGCAGGAAACTGCCGATAAGGCGGCAATAAGGGGCTTTATAATATGCCCTAGAGAATTCCAATAGAAGCACAGGTTTGATGTCCTTGACATCAGAACCTGGGCTTCTGTCGGAATTCTCTAGGGCACATTATCAAGCCTCTTATCGCCACTTCAGCGGCAAAAGCGACGTTAATGTTTGTGCCGTTCTTGACAATATGGCCCTATATGTTTCTAAAAACTGTACAATGCTGTAAAATAAGCAAATGGTTACTTGTGTAGATTGCTCAAGGTTTTCACTAAGAAATTCATTGTTGAATTCACAAAGAATGAATGCACAGGAAAAAACGATACATTATTGCTGAGGTCTACATCTGTAACTTTGGGGTATATTCACAAGATCGTGTGATAACTACTGCAAGAGTAGCGTAACGCAACTATCGCAGGAAAATAACCCTGTGTCAACGTGGAATTCACAACAAGGAGGTAGCATGCGATAAACATCAGATAACGCAGGAAAATCAACGTCACGCCAGCAAAAAGCGATACCCGACTGCAAAAAAACATGTGATGAGGCCAAATGCGGTACAAAAAGTAGCGAAAAGCAGCTACAGGCCTGCATACCCCACGCGTCTGGCAGGACAATGCACCAGAAAAGGCACAAACAAAATACACCAGAAATAAGCCAAATCACGTAGCAACATGGATGCTCCCTGACCCAGCGCAGAGGCCAACCCAAACTCCACAACCCCCACAGACTACTATCAAGGAACAACGGGGTCAGGGAAGGCCAAGGAGAAGAGGGAGTGGAAGACGGGGTGCAGACCACAGGAAAACAAGACCAGCGTCACCGAGGTGACAGAACACTACCAGCAACTGACCCACTAGCAGACCACCTGGACTGCAGCCGGAGTGCCGAGGAGGCCAACCCAGGAGGCCAATAAGCACTGACATGAAGTGACTACCAAAACCAGGCACCAACCCACTGCCAACAGGAAGGCAGCGACAGGAGGTGGCAGTCCAGCACCCCTGGAGGAGTCGGAGGAAACCCACACCACAGTCATCAGTGTGGAAACGGTGCAAGGAGTAGGGAGTACGGACACAGCTCGAGAGGACCTGACACAGAATCAACATAAAGTGCCACAAACAGGGACTGGGTGGACGGGGGAGATGGGCACAATGGCATACATGCACAAAAAGGCGTATCGCACTGCACACCCACAAACACACAGGACCATGTCCCAGATCCTCTTGGAACATGGCAGCACACACACATAGCACGAACAGCACACCCACATTGACCACAACGTGGAACAATGTGCATAGTGGACACTGCAAAACAGAGGACACAACTGGCTCCGCACAGCACAGAACCACGACCAGGGGCGCACAAATAGGAGTCACTCACCCATGCTGGCTGTGCGTACGATGGTGAAAAACACGAAGTAGGGGAGGGTCAAAGAGGGCAATGATTTAACGACCAAGGCTACTTAGGCCCTTACAATAGCAAAACAAACAAAAAGAAACCTGGTCAGAATCGCTGTGAGTATGCCATGTTGAGTCTGAGACCATGAGTCCATTAATGACACTGTAGTGATATCACTGGGCTAGAAAAATTCCCATCAGCCCACCCATCTGGTGGTGTATCGTCACGTGGGAGATGTATCATAAATCCAAATCTTCAAGCAACTGAGATTGATGCAAAGAAGGATTTTGAAGATTTTTAAGACCACAGTGATTCACTCGTGATGCCTAATGGGGTGCAGTGCGCGTGAGAAAGTGAGAGTGTGTGATAAAATTGACTCAAAAGGACCAAAAATTCAATTTATTCTGTACGGTACTATGGTCAAAACTAAAAACAATGCCTCAATAGTTTTAAATAATAACTAAGCCGAGGCATAGTGCATATTGGTCGACATGTTTCAGCTAGATGGACAAATGGTCCTAGCTTTCTTCAGGACCCGGTGAAATACTGCGACTGCAAATTTACACAATTAATAATGTACTTATAGTGTTGAATTTGTACAACAATAATGGATTAATCCTACCAGTTGTTCTGAGCCCAGATGTATACTGGTGGCAATCCAATCATAACGTCTATCCTAAAGCAAGATAGAAAAATGTACAACTCAATTAGTGTGAAGAATAGTCTCAAGGATAAACAGACACACAACAGACACACTCACAGTACGGTAGAGAAATTCTCGCCGCAACACAGTAGTTATTTAAAATCCTACTGGAAAAGTGTATGAAAATCACCGCAAATTAACAGAATAGCTAGACTCACCCAGCATTATGTGGAATGATGCCTCACCTCACCCGGTCACCCACTCGGGAAAAGGGAGGCCCCGCTCTGTCAGAGAGGAAAAATCAAGAGACCTCAGAAAAATATCAGGGGTACTTGAGTGCAATTAGTCACTATTCATCTATATTCTACTGACAAAACCTAGTCATTAAAAAGGAGATTCAACCTCAAAGAAACCTGGCAGTAACTATGCAGGGTGGTTATGATGGACTGGGGGAAAAATGAACTTATAGTATAAGTCAAAAAACACCCCAAACAAAAAGATATTTATGCTTAAAGAAGATATTCTGAAGACTAAGTCTAGAATACCCCAAGCAAATAGGTATTTATGTTTGAAAGGGTATTCTCACTAAGTCCAGGTACAATACCATAGTATGGAGTAGGTATTTATGCTTACAAAAAATATTCTGAAGAGTAAGTCTAGAATAACCCAAGCAAATAGGTATTTATGTTTGAAAGGGTATTCTGACAAAGTCCAGGTACAATGCCATAGTATGGAGTAGCTAGCCAGAGTCCCACCCCAAGCGTCTTACCTGTCCGTCGGTACCTCAGTGTTGGCATCCGAGAGGGAGTGGAGGTAAACGACGGACAGGCGCGCTCGTCTATATATAGCATGGTTAAATGGTAATGAGATGCAGCTGTGTGAAAAAACGTGCTAAATCTTGCGTTGTAGAAGTGCGCTATACCCCATGTACATGCGCGCTGAAGGAGAGGAAACCAGTGCACTATACACTATGCCCATGCGCGCTGAAAACAGTCTCTACGATGTTAGCGTCGGCTGTGATCAAAGCTGTGCGCATGCGCAATGCGAAAACACTATTTCATCACGCAAGCGCAAACCAGCTACTTGTGCGAGTTCGCGCTGGACAGTATACAAACTACACGCATGCGCAGTTGGTGGCGAGTATTGTGCGCATGAGTGCAGCAGATGACGGGCGTCATTGCGGACGTCAAAAAAGCGAGGAACCAACTAAAGTGCATCCAAGATGTATTGGCAGATCGTTATTGAAAAAATATATATATTGCTGGTCAAGTAGATAGGAATAACTACCAGACAATGGGGTGTGTTAAAAAATATATATATTGCCGGTGAAGTAGATAGGAATAACTACCAGACAATGGGGTGTGTGTCAATAACCAAAAGTTATCTGTATATTAAAATACACAAGGTTGTGTACCCAATGAAGGGTGTATAGATGGCAAAAGGGTATCTGTATAAAAATACATTAAATTGTTCACCCAATGTGTTTGGACAACATAATAATACTTGAATAGAAGTCTCACACAGAGTATATCACTTGTGAGGCTCAATCAAACCAGTTATATGCTCTATAAACTGTTATACGCAGATTCTCACTCACAATTAAATGATAGAGTTCTCAAAATTACATGGACCAATACCCGGACGTAGATAGTTACAATGATGTCCACGGTATGTCGTCATTAAGTCCCTGGATGTGGCTTTTGAGAAGGAAAATCCATTTTTGTTCTTTCCTAAATAGGAACTTGGATATATCATTGATGTGAGGAGGGATGAACGGCTGCTCAAGGATTAGCCATTTCATCTCTTCGGCTGAGTGTCTTGCATCTAAGAAATGGTTTGTCAGTTTAGTAGCCTGTTTTCGACACCTGATGGTGCTCTTATGTTCCCCAATTCTTAATTTAATCTTGCGGGTGGTATAGCCAATGTATTTAAGAGAACATGGGCAGATGATCATGTAGATGACATTGTCAGTATTACAATTAGTATGTTTCCTAAGAGTCCATACTTTGCCTGTACCAATGTCAACTGTTTTGGTTTTGATCGTCTGTGGACAAGCACTGCAAGACCCACACGGATAGTGACCGGTAACCGGTGGAAGATCCCACAAGTTGACCGATTTTTCACAGATGGACGTCCGGGGCCTGGTGTGGACAAGGGTGTCCCTCAGACTAGGTGCTCTTTTAAATGAAAAGAGGGGTTTCGGGATGTTGGCACTGGTAGTATTGAGGATACCCCAATGTCTACGGACTGTACGTTGCATGGTGTTGGACAATGCATTGTAAGTGCTAACAAACGTGAGTCGTTCCATAGGTGGTTTAGGTGGCCGTTTCTCAATAAGTGCCTCACGATTGTTGTTTGATGCACGTTTCCATGCTCTCTTAACAAGGTTGCGAGGATATCGTCGGTCTTGTAATTGATTGGCCAACACATTGGCATGTTTATTGAACAACTCTCTAGAGGAGCAGTTCCTCCTGAGTCGGAGAAACTGCCCCACTGGGAGATTATCCACTAGGGAACGAGGATGGTGACTCTCAAAGAGCAATAGCGAGTTCCTCGCCATTGGTTTTGTAAAGAGCTCACTCTGGAGTCCCCCAGATTCTGGAAAGATGTAAAGATCTAGAAAAGAGAGTCTCTCGTGACTATACTCTAACGTGAAATTCAGATGTTCATTTTGTTCATTGAGCCATAGATGGAAAGCCTGAATCTCAGTGACAGAGCCTCGCCAAACCACCAAAACATCATCAATATACCTCTTCCATAGCACCAGATGGTCAAAATACGGGTTGCTATGGTCGAGGACATGATGTTGCTCAAATTGATGCATGTATAGGTTGGCGAGGCTCGGGGCGAAAACACTGCCCATCGAGGTCCCAGAGATTTGAAGGAACAGTTGGTCCTCAAATTTGAATTTTTTTTTTCTCATAGCCAGGTCAGCGCAAGCTAGAATAAAACTGACAGGAGTGATACTGTCGAGATCTTCTGTCGACAGCAAACTCCTGATAGTATCGAGTGTGTCCTGCTGTGGTATACAAGTGTAGAGTGATTCTACATCAAAACTCACAAGCAGGTCAGTCTCCACGTTGAATTCTATAGTTGGTAAAAGCCTAAGGACATCAGCCGTGTCCTCAAGGTATGTAGGCATTTTCTTAACCAAAGGTCTAAGAAAGAAATCAACAAAAGTGGAGAGAGGCTCCAAAAGGGAGCCAATCCCAGAAATTATGGGACGCCCTGGTGGTGGTCTGGTGGCTTTATGAATTTTGGGTAAACAGTAAAAGCCAGGGGTGATTGGCTTCTCTGTCACCAAAAATCTGGCTTCTTGTGGTGTGATCCATCCTTCGGTATTACCCTCGTCCACTAAAGTTCTAATTTCAGCAAGTAAACGTGGGGTAGGGTCTTCAGTAAGACGTTGGTAGAATCTGTCATTGTCTAGTTGTCTCCGACATTCCTGTCGATATTGGGTCAAGTCCATAATCACAGTGGCTCCCCCTTTATCCGCAGGTTTTATAATAATAGACGGATCCTGAGATAGACTCTTAAGGGCCTGTTGTTCCACTTTAGAAAAGTTATGAAATACACGTTGATCCGTGTCCTGCATTTGTGCAACGTCATGTCTGACTGCATGTTCAAAAGTGATGACATGAGAAGGGACTTGATGACTCAAAGGAGTGAAAGTAGATACAGGACGTAGCTGCTCAACAGAGTACCAGCGGGGAGTCGAGCGGGACTTAATAGTTAACTTGAGCTCAAGAGCCCTGACAACTGTTGAACAGTCAGTCCTTAGAAAGGGTCTAGGCTTTGTGCCGACTAACTTGGGTGATCCATTCCTTATGAGAACCGAACTTGAGAAGTTCTTTCGCAAAGTTCGTCTTTTTTTCTTCTTTAAAGACAAAACTACTGATTCTCAATCAGACGACACTATGCCAACCAACACAGGGCTACGTCCTGTATCTACTTTCACTCCTTTGAGTCATCAAGTCCCTTCTCATGTCATCACTTTTGAACATGCAGTCAGACATGACGTTGCACAAATGCAGGACACGGATCAACGTGTATTTCATAACTTTTCTAAAGTGGAACAACAGGCCCTTAAGAGTCTATCTCAGGATCCGTCTATTATTATAAAACCTGCGGATAAAGGGGGAGCCACTGTGATTATGGACTTGACCCAATATCGACAGGAATGTCTGAGACAACTAGACAATGACAGATTCTACCAACGTCTTACTGAAGACCCTACCCCACGTTTACTTGCTGAAATTAGAACTTTAGTGGACGAGGGTAATACCGAAGGATGGATCACACCACAAGAAGCCAGATTTTTGGTGACAGAGAAGCCAATCACCCCTGGCTTTTACTGTTTACCCAAAATTCATAAAGCCACCAGACCACCACCAGGGCGTCCCATAATTTCTGGGATTGGCTCCCTTTTGGAGCCTCTCTCCACTTTTGTTGATTTCTTTCTTAGACCTTTGGTTAAGAAAATGCCTACATACCTTGAGGACACGGCTGATGTCCTTAGGCTTTTACCAACTATAGAATTCAACGTGGAGACTGACCTGCTTGTGAGTTTTGATGTAGAATCACTCTACACTTGTATACCACAGCAGGACACACTCGATACTATCAGGAGTTTGCTGTCGACAGAAGATCTCGACAGTATCACTCCTGTCAGTTTTATTCTAGCTTGCGCTGACCTGGCTATGAGAAAAAAAAAAATCAAATTTGAGGACCAACTGTTCCTTCAAATCTCTGGGACCTCGATGGGCAGTGTTTTCGCCCCGAGCCTCGCCAACCTATACATGCATCAATTTGAGCAACATCATGTCCTCGACCATAGCAACCCGTATTTTGACCATCTGGTGCTATGGAAGAGGTATATTGATGATGTTTTGGTGGTTTGGCGAGGCTCTGTCACTGAGATTCAGGCTTTCCATCTATGGCTCAATGAACAAAATGAACATCTGAATTTCACGTTAGAGTATAGTCACGAGAGACTCTCTTTTCTAGATCTTTACATCTTTCCAGAATCTGGGGGACTCCAGAGTGAGCTCTTTACAAAACCAATGGCGAGGAACTCGCTATTGCTCTTTGAGAGTCACCATCCTCGTTCCCTAGTGGATAATCTCCCAGTGGGGCAGTTTCTCCGACTCAGGAGGAACTGCTCCTCTAGAGAGTTGTTCAATAAACATGCCAATGTGTTGGCCAATCAATTACAAGACCGACGATATCCTCGCAACCTTGTTAAGAGAGCATGGAAACGTGCATCAAACAACAATCGTGAGGCACTTATTGAGAAATGGCCACCTAAACCACCTATGGAACGACTCACGTTTGTTAGCACTTACAATGCATTGTCCAACACCATGCAACGTACAGTCCGTAGACATTGGGGTATCCTCAATACTACCAGTGCCAACATCCCGAAACCCCTCTTTTCATTTAAAAGAGCACCTAGTCTGAGGGACACCCTTGTCCACACCAGGCCCCGGACGTCCATCTGTGAAAAATCGGTCAACTTGTGGGATCTTCCACCGGTTACCGGTCACTATCCGTGTGGGTCTTGCAGTGCTTGTCCACAGACGATCAAAACCAAAACAGTTGACATTGGTACAGGCAAAGTATGGACTCTTAGGAAACATACTAATTGTAATACTGACAATGTCATCTACATGATCATCTGCCCATGTTCTCTTAAATACATTGGCTATACCACCCGCAAGATTAAATTAAGAATTGGGGAACATAAGAGCACCATCAGGTGTCGAAAACAGGCTACTAAACTGACGAACCATTTCTTAGATGCAAGACACTCAGCCGAAGAGATGAAATGGCTAATCCTTGAGCAGCCGTTCATCCCTCCTCACATCAATGATATATGCAAGTTCCTATTTAGGAAAGACCAAAAATGGATTTTCCTTCTCAAAAGCCACATCCAGGGACTTAATGACGACATACCGTGGACATCATTGTAACTATCTACGTCCGGGTATTGGTCCATGTAATTTTGAGAACTCTATCATTTAATTGTGAGTGAGAATCTGCGTATAACAGTTTATAGAGCATATAACTGGTTTGATTGAGCCTCACAAGTGATATACTCTGTGTGAGACTTCTATTCAAGTATTATTATGTTGTCCAAACACATTGGGTGAACAATTTAATGTATTTTTATACAGATACCCTTTTGCCATCTATACACCCTTCATTGGGTAAACAACCTTGTGTATTTTAATATACAGATAACTTTTGGTTATTGACACACACCCCATTGTCTGGTAGTTATTCCTATCTACTTCACCGGCAATATATATATTTTTTAACATACCCCATTGTCTGGTAGTTATTCCTATCTACTTGACCAGCAATATATATATTTTTTCAATAACGATCTGCCAATACATCTTGGATGCACTTTAGTTGGTTCCTCGCTTTTTTGACGTCCGCAATGACGCCCGTCATCTGCTGCACTCATGCGCACAATACTCGCCACCAACTGCGCATGCGTGTAGTTTGTATACTGTCCAGCGCGAACTCGCACAAGTAGCTGGTTTGCGCTTGCGTGATGAAATAGTGTTTTCGCATTGCGCATGCGCACAGCTTTGATCACAGCCGACGCTAACATCGTAGAGACTGTTTTCAGCGCGCATGGGCATAGTGTATAGTGCACTGGTTTCCTCTCCTTCAGCGCGCATGTACATGGGGTATAGCGCACTTCTACAACGCGAGATTTAGCACGTTTTTTCACACAGCTGCATCTCATTACCATTTAACCATGCTATATATAGACGAGCGCGCCTGTCCGTCGTTTACCTCCACTCCCTCTCGGATGCCAACACTGAGGTACCGACGGACAGGTAAGACGCTTGGGGTGGGACTCTGGCTAGCTACTCCATACTATGGCATTGTACCTGGACTTTGTCAGAATACCCTTTCAAACATAAATACCTATTTGCTTGGGTTATTCTAGACTTACTCTTCAGAATATTTTTTCTAAGCATAAATACCTACTCCATACTATGGTATTGTACCTGGACTTAGTCAGAATACCCTTTCAAACATAAATACCTATTTGCTTGGGGTATTCTAGACTTAGTCTTCAGAATATCTTCTTTAAGCATAAATATCTTTTTGTTTGGGGTGTTTTTTGACTTATACTATAAGTTCATTTTTCCCCCAGTCCATCATAACCACCCTGCATAGTTACTGCCAGGTTTCTTTGAGGTTGAATCTCCTTTTTAATGACTAGGTTTTGTCAGTAGAATATAGATGAATAGTGACTAATTGCACTCAAGTACCCCTGATATTTTTCTGAGGTCTCTTGATTTTTCCTCTCTGACAGAGCGGGGCCTCCCTTTTCCCGAGTGGGTGACCGGGTGAGGTGAGGCATCATTCCACATAATGCTGGGTGAGTCTAGCTATTCTGTTAATTTGCGGTGATTTTCATACACTTTTCCAGTAGGATTTTAAATAACTACTGTGTTGCGGCGAGAATTTCTCTACCGTACTGTGAGTGTGTCTGTTGTGTGTCTGTTTATCCTTGAGACTATTCTTCACACTAATTGAGTTGTACATTTTTCTATCTTGCTTTAGGATAGACGTTATGATTGGATTGTCACCAGTATACATCTGGGCTCAGAACAACTGGTAGGATTAATCCATTATTGTTGTACAAATTCAACACTATAAGTACATTATTAATTGTGTAAATTTGCAGTCGCAGTATTTCACCGGGTCCTGAAGAAAGCTAGGACCATTTGTCCATCTAGCTGAAACATGTCGACCAATATGCACTATGCCTCGGCTTAGTTATTATTTAAAACTATTGAGGCATTGTTTTTAGTTTTGACCATAGTACCATACTGAATAAATTGAATTTTTGGTCCTTTTGAGTCAATTTTATCACACACTCTCACTTTCTCACACGCACTGCACCCCATTAGGCATCACGAGTGAATCACTGTGGTCTTAAAAATCTTCAAAATCCTTCTTTGCATCAATCTCAGTTGCTTGAAGATTTGGATTTATGATACATCTCCCACGTGACGATACACCACCAGATGGGTGGGCTGATGGGAATTTTTCTAGCCCAGTGATATCACTACAGTGTCATTAATGGACTCATGGTCTCAGACTCAACATGGCATACTCACAGCGATTCTGACCAGGTTTCTTTTTGTTTTTTTTGTGCGTACGATGGCCCTGGCCACTCCCCTTACTAATCGAGTGGGTGACCACAAAGCTACATGTCCAAGCTCCAACCCACTGCCTTTGGTGACAGGTCTGCATCCGAGGTACACAGCACAATGTAATGTTGTAGGGCCCAGGACCCTCATGCATACTACAAGACCACAGGGACACACGCAGATATCATGCTGAACCGGCTACAGGCACATGCGCCTGGCCCCTTTATTGGCAAGGCCACATGTACAGTGACACCTGTGCTGGATGTGTATGGGGTGAGTGTAAGCCATTCTGCATGGAATGTATGGTGCTGGCAACCACTTGAACATTGGACACCAGTGCAATGGAAACAGAAAAGACATGCAATACAGAGTCAATTGCTTAGCAACATGGAGTGAGCCGGAGAAAGTCCAGAGGACAGCCATCATGCAAACAGTAGTGTCTGTGAGCTGCAGTGTCGACAAAGAATACCCAGTTGACACTACTGGTAGCGGTCTTACAACGACACAAGATGTCGGGATTTATCAAGATCCGACTGGAAAGGAGACGATACAAACGAAGGGGCTTGGTTATTAAGCCTGGATGGAAAACGATCGAAAAACTTTATTTATTGGGGTAACAACTATTGATATGATGAATGCCATTAGGAGGGTGATTGCTCATTACTGAACTGCAAGTGTGTTTATGTACATCCGGGCTACCTTCCATCCGCAAGAGAAACGCATTTCATGAAAATCTCACAATCTCAGGTCTTGGAGTTATCATCAAAAGCCTTGAGAAAGCCCTGTGGGCGAAACGCGCATCGGCTGCTGTGGTGCTTCTTGTGAATTGTGGAAATTAAAAAACAAACCTCAACATAGACGATCTGATTGGACTACTTGATTTTCTTTTCTTTTTTGAATTATTGGAGCTATAATATACAGGGCGTTGAGATACAGTTGGATTGTTTGGAGAAATACCTATACGTCCTTTCTTTTGAAAATAATGATAATGGTGTGCTCAGGTGTTTTGTGTTCATACCTGTGCAACACCTTGTTAGACCTGGCATCATTGGCATGAGTCTCTCCTCCATTTTTTTCTGTTTGCCTCCTCTGTTTACGATGTTTTTGCTGGTAAATGCTTTGGGCACTGTGCCACTGCTGATCAGTGCCACAGTGCAAGTGCTCCCTATGTGAAATTGCTGTATTGATTGAATTCCATGTTTGGCCTATTTGGTTTACTGTCAGTCCCTAGTAGAGTGCACCAGGAGTGCCAGGGCTTGTAAATACAAATGCTGCTAGTGGGCCTGCAGCACGTGTTGTGCCACCCACAAGAGCTGCCTAGTAAAAGTATGTCTGAAGGTCTACCATTGCTAGACCACGTGCAGTCTGGTACTGTCACGCAGACTGTGCAACTACACCTACTTGCCAGTCCCTAAACCTTCCCTTAACTTCATGTTAGTCACCCCTATGGTAGGCCCAAGGGCAGGGTGCATTGTAAGCATAAGGTAGGACAAGCCTGACAAGGTTGGCATGTCGTAATAGTGAATTACAGCCATATTTGTTTTTCACTATTGTAAGGTAACCTGCTCTCCATCAGTTAGAATGGGCTGCCAGGATTATTAATGCTATAATCCTAGCGGGCTCTGGGAGCATGGTGCAATGTCGAGTTTGGTATCCCTGAACTCAGGGTTTAATAACGCATCCGTTTGTGTGGATGGTTTTTGGACTCTGTGTTTGAAAATAGCACTTTTAGAAAGTAGCTATTTTCTTGTCTAACTGTCTACCGGTCTCTGTTGGTTCTGGTGTGCGTGTGACAGGAGCTGGGTGGCTCCAGAGGTCTGAATGAGTCAGTGTGGGATGAGTGGGGCATTTGCATTGAGAGTAGGGGAAGAGTAGCTCCTGATAGCCTGCCCTGCCTGATACAATGCTGGCTCCGCCCCCCTGCCAGGCGACTGATGACTCTGTGCCTGCCTGGGACTTTCCTGGCCCACCTCCTGCCGGGCAACTGATGGCCCTGCCCCTGCCAGTGACAATGCTGGCTCCGCTCCTGCTGGGCGGCTGAAGACTCTGCCCTGCACAGTGAATAGGCCAGGTGCTTCGGCCTGGCAACACCCACAACAAACCCAAGATGGGGGGAAATTCCCCTGCATGGACAAAGGGATCAAAGCCAAAAAGGGGTATAAGAGAAGGACCCCTGAACCAAGAATTTAGATCACTTCTGACAAGGAAACCTGAACCAAGGACAAGAAGCCTGCTGATCTAAGGACTGCCTACCCCTTCTGCCAGAGTGCTGTTTGTTGGGGGAATCCTGCATTGCTTCTTTATTTTTGCCAAGGAACCAGGAGAGAGGAACTGTGTGTGTACTCTCAATCTTTGCTAAGAAAATCTCCAAGGGCTGGAAGAGTGCCAGTCTCCTGTTGAAGTCACAGGGCTAAAGGACTTCATCTGCTTAAAGTGCTGTTTGCTGGAACTTGTGAATCCAGCACCTCTGAAAGAATCCAGCAATCTCGACGCCGACGGACGCCGCCGAATCCAGCTGGACATCGTGAGTAACGGCTCCAGTGTCCCGCTTCCTCGACGCCGGCCGCTGGGCCCGATCGACGCCAGCAACAACGCCAGTGAGTAGTGAGTTCGGCTCCAGCTCCAAGCGACCTCGTGTCTGCACTGCTGCTGATCGCATCGACTTTGAGCCCTCTCGACGCCGTGAGCGCTGCTCACTCTTGCAACATCGACATCGATGACGCCGTATCCTGCTTCATCTCGTGAGCGCTGCTCCCGCCTGACTTCGGTCGACGCCGCTGCAGATCGCCCCGACTCCGAGGCCCGATCGACGCCAAAGACGCGACGCCGGACATCTCGACGCCGCTGATCATCGAGTGCTTCACTATTCCAAGGTACTGTGTTGTTGGGGTCTGTGCGACTCCGGGCTCGACGTAGTGCTCCTCGCGGTCGACGCCGAACCTTTGGATTAACTTTGCCTCGACGTCGTGTGACTCCCGTGTGGGTTACATTGTTGCCAAGAACTGTGTTTTAGAGAAGAAGAGTTGCTTTTGATACTAAAGACTTTGTGCTAAGAAGAAACCGTGCTTGAACTATTATTTTTCCTTCCAAGAGTATTTATTAAGACTGTGGTATATTTTTGTCGTTATTTGGTCTTGTGCTAAGCCTTATATAAAAATCCTTATTTTTATAATACTACTGTGTCGTGTCCATTTGTAGTGTATTCACTTTATTACTGTATGTGGTCATAAATGCTTAACGCACTGCCTCTTAGATAAGCCTGTCTGCTTTGCCAAGCTACCAAGGGGGTGAGCAGGGGTTATCTAAGTGTGTGATCCCCTTGCCCTGACTAGAAAAGGTGTGTCCCTATTTGTCAGAAGTGTATACCTCTGCCAACTAGAGACAGCCGCTTCTAACACACCTCCACAGCACAAAATACAATCAGCAACGGACAATGGCCTGCGGTGCACTGAGTCACTGGCACCTGGAGTGCTGAGTAGGGTATCAGGCCGGTAATGACATCCACAACAGACCTGAGCAACTCCGTAGTCTGTCAGGACCACTATTTCAACTCTTGCAGATTGCGCTTGGAGGTGGTCCTTGCGGTGGTGGCGTGTGCCTCCTGCAGTAATGCGACGTCCCAGCCGTCCTGGACTCACTTTGGTGTGTGAGCCCTGGTGAGATGCATTTTAGCCCGGAGGCGGTGTGCAGCGCAAAACCCCAAGGCCTATGCTTCAGGCGCCATCCAATGTCCCCGGAGAAGGGGTCCCGGACCTGAACAGTACAGAGTTAGTGGCCCTGGATGCACAGCAGCCGGCACAGGCTCCCAGCCATGGGACGGTGACTTGCGGTGCAGTCAGATGGGCCATGTGACCTGAGCTGGTCACCATCAATGTCCGAGGTGTATGTTTGAGAGTGTTTCAGGGGATAGTGGAAGGTGTCCTCCAGGGCAAGATGCCGAAAGGTTTGAGTTTATCCGGAAGCAGCAAATGGAGGAGTGGAATGGGGCAGCCTTGTGGCGACCACCAAATTGGTATCAGCTACATGAGGATGAAAACTGCCCCCTAGTCCATAGGCTCAGATGGCACAGCAGTTTGACCAGAGATTGTCCATAAATGTTAGGCCAGAGTCAGTGGTCAGCAGTGGCCCACAGTCATGTGTCCTTGGCTCGCGATGCACAGAGTTAGTGACACCAGGGCAGTTGTTGATGGTGTACGGACACCTCTGTAATGATGATCTTCTCTCCACCAAGATGCAAGGCTTCATCCACTTACGGCTCTCCTTGCCTCCATTGAAGTGTTATCTGCCTTTGCATACTCGATGTTAAGTTGAAAATCTGTGGCCTATTCAAGCGCAGACTAGGCCTTGAGCAGTGTAGGCCGGATGGAGCGGTCAGCACGGGCCATTCTCCGAGTGTCGCCGGTATAGGTTGATGACCCCACCGGCCTGCGTAGTTCAGATTCAGTGGCACCACGTGTTCGGACACCTCTGTGACTGTGACCCGGCTTTCATCCGGACTGAGCTGCATCTTCCTGTCACTCCTCTCCATGCAACCACTAGTGTCGACTCTGCCATTCATGACTCGCGACTAGGTGCTGGATGTGAGACCTACTGGTCCGCAGGGTAGTCCTGATCCCTCATTCACATGTAGCTGTCTGGCATTGAACAGGGTTTGTGGCAGCACGTGTCACCTGCTGGCGTTGAACAGGGTATGTGGCAGCACGTGTCGCCGGCTGGCATTGAACAGGGTTTGTGGCAGCACGTGTCGCAAGATGCGTATATGGAATTATGCCTCATTGATCGAAGGGGGACTTGTGCTGTGGCCGCTGGCCCGGATTTGGGGTAACTGCCATTCGTTAGCCAGGACAAGATTTCACATATGGGACACACTGGGCCGCAGAGGATGCAGGTAGAATATGTGAATGAGAAAGGAGTAATGTGGGCCAACGTCGGTAGACAGCGGTGGTCTGTCCGGATCACGGGCCTCTGGCTTGGAGGTTACACAGGCATGTGGTGGGCCCTCCTTGACACACGCTGGTGTCTGCTTCTGATCAGTGTGACCTGGCTGCGCAGGATCAGCCCTGACGGGTTCGTGCTCCAGCGGCCCGGGGTACGGCAGGCGCACAGGATCTCAGGGTGCTCCGCTAATGAGGACGGCATTGGCCTCGTGGCAGGGTGGGAGGCATCGCCCTGGCAGGAACGTTGTGCTTCCTGTAAGAGGGCCCCACCCAGGGCTACTTGCTTTTTATTCAAACCCCTATGCTGGCCTGGTGTATGCCGGCTCATCCCACTCTGCTCACACTTACAGGGGCATAACAGGCAACAATTCTGCAAGGATACCCACTGGCTGCAGTGACATGGTTGTGCCCACTGTCCAGTACATTCCATACACCAGAGGTATATGTCGTCATGGATAGGGGTGTGTTCTCCATACTGGGGTCTGTCCAGCACTTCACCGCAACTCTTGGCCCAGTGTACTTTCCCAATCATGGTTCTACTTCATCCTTCACACATGCCTGCTTGCCTCCTCTCCCCACATTTGTCTATTGTGTGGCTGAGTTGACATGATATTTATTGGTCATGTTCACGGCTTGCCCAGGTTACCATTGTAAGTTGTTCAATTGTGTCTGGTGGGTGGGAATGCTGTTTTCCATGTTGGTTGTGAACTTGTGACTTGTGACGTGTGTATTGCCAGATTTGTGGATTGGATGGTTGTGGAGTAGAGGTGAGTGAGTTGTTAATTGGGAACTGGCCAAGGAGCTGTGCATTTCCCTGGGTGCCATCCTGGGAACGCTGTTGCTGAGGGACTGTCGGAAGGCAATGAGATCATGAACACTGGCTGTGTATTTGGATGCAACATTGGTGTAGTTCCCACGGTGTTCTGATGTTGCCTGCACATAGATGTATGACGTGTACTTCCTGTTGCGCTGATTGTGTGCTGTGTCACCAGGGGGCACAGGTGGGACATGTTTGCAGTGAGTTGCCCCCAACACGTGCATGCATCCTTGCTTGGTCTCCAGCGGTTCCCGCACATTGTATTGTCCGTGTGGGGCTTGGGGTGCCAGGGTGATGGTGATGTCCATGACAAGTGTTGGGGACAAGGAGGTGGCTGACTGTGAGACTCCACCAACTCTTGTGGGTGTTGGTTGGGGTGTGCCAGGGGCCAACAGGTGCAGCACGGCCAGCAGCTTGGTGTGGGGTGGGATGTTGGTTGTCAGCTGTGTTGGTGCCATTGGCCTGTTGGGCGATGACGGCCAGGATGCGTACGATGGTTGTCCCTTTCAACCTGTGGTGGACAGTGACATTGTCAGGAGTTGTGCCTGTGAGTCAGGTGTGTTTCCTGGGAGGCTGCTGTCTTTTTCTGCGCTGCCTCTGTGGTGGTCCGGGGGGGGTGCCGGGTTGGTGTTGTGACCCTCTTTGATGTCTGTGCTGCCTGATCAGTAGCTCCATGGCTTTTGTTTGTCTACAGGCCTGGATCTGGGCTGGGCTCCCTTTTGTGGTGCAGGCTGTGGTCCGACTTTACACCAGGTCAGAGCAGGTGTAAATTTCCTGCTGCTACCGCGCCTTATCGTGTGTTTTGTGTTCTTATCGCTGATCTCGCTGGTCATTGTGAATGCTGGGGTGTGGTGTTGCGCGGTTTTTAGCACGAGAATACCTACTCCGCATCTCATTAGCGATGGGAAACAGCCACTACAACGCGGCCATTTCCACACTATACGTAACCATGCATGCTTTACAACGCATGCGCGGTTACCACATAAAGCCTTTACCATGCATTCCTTTACTACGAAATACGTAGTAAAGGTAGAATTAGAAAACCGGGGCTGGGGGGCTTTGCGGGGGTCTCCTCGCCACAAAAAAAGAGTGTGTTTAAAAAAAAAAGAAAACTTTTACCTTAAAGATGCTCATCTGTGCCTCTTGTCCTTCGTGAAATAAGCCTATCTAACGACATAATAACGTATGTGCGTATACGTACTGCCTTTTCACAAAAATAGAAAAAAGACAACTAAACTTTGAAGAAGGAGAAGTCCGTCCATGAAAAACTGTAAGTATTTTTTTTTAATATACTAACTTTTATTGATTTTAGGGAACATATTTGAAATTTGGGCAGGGATCAAAGAAAGCATTTACAATGAAAATGCCATTATCATGCATTGTTATACAACGAAAAACGTTGTAAAGGTTTGTCTTTGTCTCCTGAGGTCCCGCTTTGATACCGGGAGCTGTGGCGTTTTGGCGGCGTGTCTCTTTCCCGTCAAACTTTTGCCAAGCTCTGTCGAGCTCTGAGACCGAGACTCTTGGCGTCTCTCCTCGGCTCCTTGTGGCAGCAGTGTGAACGGCGCTGGGAGGAAGGCTTGTACTCGAGGAGGTGGACACGAGATATAAGCAGGACTTTTGCTGAAAGTGAAAGCGGTTGTAACGGCGGACGGCGGAGTGGAGCAACGAGCAATATGCCACCAAAGGGCGGACAGTGGAGAGCCCGTGCTCTGGAGAACTCGGCTCCTCCTCAAGAACCAGGAGCTGCAGCTGGTGTAATGACCGTGAAAGAGAACAGGGATGTTGGAGCAGGCAGGGGCGCTGGCAGTTCAGAGGTGAGCAAAGCGGAAGGTAAAAAACTTCCTGTAAATGTTGAACAGGGTATTTCAAACCTTACAAATATCTCCTATCAATCTGCAATTTCTGTCCCCTGGTCTGACCATTTTATCGTCAACTTTTTAATTAAAATGACTGAAGCTAATTCCTCGAGTCCTGTTCTCCCCCATAAAGCCAGTAGGAACTGGAAACGTCTAGATGTAGACAAATTAAACTTTCTTCTTGCCAATTCAAAACCCACGGTTTCCAGCATGACCATTAAAGAGCTACCTGCTGTTAGATCATGGTTGACAACTGCTTTGGACTCATGCCTCCCCACTCAAAAAAATAAATCACAAATTCATCATCCACCGGCACCTTGGTTTAATGATTCCCTTCGCCTAGAAAAATCCAACTGCAAAAAGCTGGAACGCATATGGCGCTCCAACTATAACCTTGATCACAAAGCAAAATATAAGTCTGCTCTTAAAGCCTATCACTCGGCTTGTGATATCGCCAGAGCCAACTTTGCTAACAGCACTTTACTCACAGCACAAAATAGACCCAAGGCCCTGTTTAAAATAGTTAAAGAGCTGTCGGGTGCGTCCTCTGTACCTAAGGACCCCTGTCTGGACACGGCCCAGTGCAATGCTTTAGCCAATTTCTTTCTTGAGAAAATTGATAGGATTTATGATATTTTTAATTCTATGCCCGCAGCTTCCACTCACTCTGTTCAAGTCCTGTGCAACTCTCCCCCTATCACCATTCCCTGCTCTGTGCCCATGACTCCCCTACTCCAAGCGTGGGATCCCATTTCCCCCGTGCTCCTAAAAAAGTATCTTCAAGACATCAAATCTGGCTCCCCCCTTGACCCAATACCCCCTCAAGTTCTGAGTTCACTGGACCCAGCCCCACTCCATATTATTTTGGACGTTTTGAACGCTTCACTAACAGAAGCTATTGTTCCAAACGAATGGAAGCACGCAATGGTGGTCCCATTACTAAAAAAGGCTAACGCAGATCCCAACAACCCATCTAATTTTCGTCCCATTTCTTTGCTTTCATGTTTTTCCAAGATTTTGGAAAAACACGTTAACTCCCTGCTCAATTCCTATGTTGAAACCTCCAATTTTCTACATGGTTCTCAATCCGGGTTCAGGGCTAGTTTTTCTACGGAAACCACTCTTCTTGGTGTGTCAGAGACCATCAGACGTCAGGTGGACAATGGGGAAACGGTGGCACTCATCTTGCTTGACTTGAGTGCCGCATTCGACACCGTCTCCCATCCCATCTTGTTGTCCACCTTGAAGGCTGTTGGCGTCGGTGGTTCCGCCCTGGCCTGGATTGCTAATTTTCTTTCTGATCGCACGTTCCAAGTCTTCTCTTCCACATCTGTTTCATCCATACTCCCTTCCACTCACGGTGTTCCCCAAGGGTCTATCCTTAGTCCCCTTTTTTTTAACTTATATGTGAGACCTCTTGCTTTTTTGGCGGAACAGGCTGGTCTCACAATTTATTCCTATGCTGATGACACTCAAGTCATCTACTCACTTTCTACCAATAAAAAACTCCCCTCCTCTTCTCTTCAATCTGGGCTGAAACAAATATCGGATTGGATGCTGAAGCATAAATTAAAATTAAACGGGGACAAAACAGAACTGCTCCTGTTTGGCTCAGACACCTCGCTCTGGGGCCCACAACATTGGCCACCAGAGATGGGCCCTTTACCTACTCCCACCGTGTCAGCTCGGAATCTTGGGGTTATCCTCGATAACCAACTATCCTTTAAGCAACACGTGGTGAAAGTCTCCGCCACCTGTACCACCATCATCAGGTGGCTGAGGAAAATCACGTGGATGCTGCCTGCCGACACCCTGAGAACTGTAGTCCAGGCCCTTGTCACCTCACGCCTGGACTATGGGAACATCCTACTCCTGGGTGCCTGCAAGGAAGTGACCAGGAGGTATCAGGTGGTACAGAATATGGCAGTTCGCCTTATCTGTCACCTTCCTGCTAGATCCTCGGTCGCACAGCATATGCGTATACTGCACTGGTTATGCATCGAGAGCAGAATTAAATTCAAAGCACTTTGCTACATGCACAAGATTATGACTGGAAGAGCCCCTCACTACCTTTCTGCTTTGGTTCAGCAATACATTCCCCCCCGTACACTTAGGTCTTCCACTCAGAACAAATTCAGGATTCCACGCATCAACAGAGCCAAAATGGGAGGACGTTCGTTTTCCCTGTTGGCACCCTCTTTATGGAATTCCCTACCCCAATCTTTGCGTTCTGAACTGTGCTTTCTGAAATTCCGTAAAGGAATTAAAACCTGGCTTTTTGACATTTAATCTCCTAGTTTGACATTCCTCGCACTCCTTATACCGTTCAGCTTGCTTTAGCGCCGGGAAACCTCTGGGTAGCTGCGCGCTTAATAAATGCAATTATAAATAAATAAATAAATAAACAGGGTAAAGTAATTGAGGACACCTTAGAGGGGAAAGTCTCACAAGAGACAAAGAAAATACCTGCTATTTTTCTATTAGTAAAGAGAGACGACGTGCGAAACAGCAACAGCTAGAGCCCCTCCTCTCCTTACCCCCACATCTGCAAGGGGCCCGCTCCCGCTTTTTGCTGTTAATAACAAAATTGCAATTCAAAAAGTTCAGACAGCTGCAGAGATCCCAACTCAAGCACTAAATTAGGCAAATACTCTGCTGGAGGCGATAGTAGTCACAGCTGCCTCGGAGCAAGCGATGAGTAGTCAAGTTGGTAGTGCAACGCCCCTGCTCAATTTAGAGGGGGCAGGAGGCAGTTTAATAAATACGGCCGGGATTCAATTGCATGATGCTGACTCCGGGGACTATTATTCACTATCTGAGCAATCTATGTCATCAAGTGAGGATTTAGTACATCAGTATGCTGCCCAAATGAGTATGAATGAAAGAAGTGATCATAGCACTTTGCTATTGAAAGATTTAGCTGATGAGGCCGACCAAACTGAACAAACTGATACTGTCAGGAAGAAACTGGATTTGACGCTGATGGAGGGCGGATCAAATGTAGTAGGTTTGGCTCAGAAACTAACACCTACGATCCCTGAAGAAGATATTTCTCTCTCCCTAATCTATCAGTCCATTATGGCCTTTCGCACTGAATCGAGGGAGGAGAATCAAAGAACACAGAATATCTATAGGAAACTACAGAATACAGTGCGCAGAATATCCAAATCCCACGCAGACTTTGTTGTTCGATTCAATGAGGCTGAAACGCGGATTTCCACTTTAGAGGATGATCTACTTCAACAAAAAACAGTGACTGCCTCTTTGCAGGCAGTTAGGGATGATACAGCTTGGAAGTTGGCGGACATCGAGAATCAGGCAAGACGGAACAATCTCCGCATCCTTCAGATTCCAGAGGGGAAAGAAGGACAAGATCCTCGTCGCTTCTTTGTTGAACTATTTAAAAAGGATTTTCCGGAACTTTTAAAATGGGATTGGGACCGTGAGCTTTACTAGACGTATTCCCCCTATTGCAGATCCTTAAAAAGAAAAACCTAGGGTTTTTCTTATATCATTCAACAGTTTTTTGGCAAGGGAAGAGGTTTTTCAGCTGGCTCGCCCTTATAGAAAAAGGTCTCGGGGTCATTTTGAATTTTTTTGTTCAACCTGACTTTTGTAGATTTACTGTGGAATTGAGATGGCAGTTACGCGAATTAATCGCTCAATTTCAAGGCAAGGGTGCGCAGTATTTTTTGCTGAACCCGGCAAAATCGAAAGTAATCTACAAAGAACGTACACATTTTTTCAATACAGAAGGGTCAGCTAAAAAAAAATTACAATCTATCTAGCAATAACAATAGGTGTGATCTGTGGCTGCAAAAGAGTACTGTGTATTATAATGTAGGTGTAGGGGTGCATTGGTATATAGCTTTTTCCTTGGTTAATTTCTATTTTGGTCTTTTTGGTCTTGTGTGCCAATGTACGCCTGTATATAGTTAGAATCGTGGGAGTCAGCAAGGGTGTACACGCTAGTCTCCATCTACATGACTATCAGTCCTAAAGCCTTGTTTGAGGGGGAGTGAGGGGAGGGTTTGGCCAGGAGGGGCGGGTAGGACTGGGTGGCGGGTCACTATGGTGGGGGAAAAAGGGGGAAAAATCCACAGTTAATCAAGAAATGAATAAAACGGATAGTTGGCAATTGCATATATATACTTTGGTGTTGGCCTCCTTCAATATTTGGAGATGGCATCCATAGAAATATTGTTTAATCCCTTAATATGTAAGTTATTGGAGCAAAAATGTGTACATGGAATGTTTCTGGTCTAAACAGCTGGAGGAAAAGGAATCGTGTGACAGCCGAGCTTAGTAAAATTCAGCCTGATGTGGTATGTCTCCAGGAGACACACGTACCCTGGACACAAAGGGCACTGTTAGAAACCTTGGGCTACTCATTAATAGTCTCTTCACATCAATCATCAATGATTAGAGGAGTAGCAATTTTAGCTAAAGAGAATAGGGTTACAATGACACGATGTCTAGCTGACAAATGTGGAAGGTGGGCTATTGCGGAATGCTTTTTTGGGCGGGCTCTGTGTTGTATATGGATCCAATTTGGACGAAGCTTCTATTTTTGAAGAGTTAAACTTGCAAGGAGGTCCACGAAGGTATCAAGGTCGGAAGCCTCTATCTTTAAAGCTCTTTATGATCTTATTAATGATCATGATCTAAGTGATCTTTCGAGTCACTTAAACCCGGTAATCCCTGGGTTTACATATTATTCATATCCCTACAAGAAATTTGCTCGATTGGATTTTTTTTTTTTGTCTTCTTCTTTGAAAGATGAGGCTACAATCCAAATCTTACCGAGGATCACTTCTGACCATTCTCCGATTTTAATGACATTAAAGGTTAAAATTCAATGGCCGCTTATAAGGCCGTTCTGATTTGATCGTAAACCATGTTCAAATGAGTGCTTTAAGGAACAGTTGTCCCGATGGAATAGTGAATTTTTTAATATTAATTGAAACTCAACTCACTGTTCCATTGTTTGGGATTCATTTAAAGCAAGTTTTAGGGGGGAAGTGTTAAGTTTTCTCTATGGGCAAATTCGAAGGAAAAAGGCTGAAATGCGCGAGTTATATGTTAAGCTTAAGGAGGCTGAAGAAAAATGTATTCAAGGTGTTAGACTAGGGGCAAACAATATTGAGGAGTATGAAGAATATACTGAACAGGCGAGGGCCTTAATTCAAGCGATCTGGAACACCGAAACCGCACGTAAATATTTAGTTAATAAAAAACAAATGCATGAGTAATGGGAATCAGTGGGCCGCTGTCTGGCATGGAAGCTACGTAGGAAAGAAGCGGTGGGTAGGATTAAAGCCTTGAAAAATAGAGATGGGGTATTGTGTCAAGAATCTAAAGGGATTTGATCAATTTTTCATAGATTTTATTCTGATTTATATACTGGACAAATGCAAGATCTTAGGGCCAGATGTAGGTGAGGGACATTTACCGACTCATAAATACCGAATTTTACCGATTCGGTATTTATGAATCGGTAAATATGAAGTTGGGGGATGTAGGTATTTTTTAAAATAGAAATACCGAATCGTTAACATTCGGTATTTACTGATTCGGTAATTACCGAATCGGTATTTCCTATTGATTCCTATGGGCTGTGAAGCCCATAGGAATCAATGGGAAATACCGATTCGGTAATTACCGAATCGGTAAATACCGAATCCTGCCAGGGTGCAGGGGGTGTCACTTTGACACCCTCTAGCACCCCAAATACAGGCATGTGTGACATGTGGCACACAGACATGCCCTAAGGGCATGTCTGTGTGTCACTTGGCACAGGTGTGCATGCACAGATGTGCATGCACACCTGAATTCGGTATTTTACCACCCAATAGGATTAGGTGGTAAAATACCGACTCTTAAGGGCCTGTGGCACTCTTAGGAGTGTCACCTACATCTGGGATTTACCGAATCGGTAAAATTACCGATTCGGTATTTTACAGAATCGGTAAATTTACCGAATCAGTAAATTTACAGATTCTGTAAAATGTTGGCCCATTCATGCCAAATCCTAAATACCGGTCGGTAACGGCCGAATTCGGCCGTTACCGACCGGTATTTTGTGACCTACATCTGGCCCATAGTTATTTCTTTAACTTAACTGAAGGGTTTCTGAAACATCTAGAGCCCAATGATTTATATCACTATTGGAAGAGCCTATCTCTATTGAAGAGTTAGAGATAGCAGTTAAAGGTCTAGCTTTAGGAAAAGCTTCTTGGCCAGACAGATTGCCCAGGGAGATTAATAAGCTTTTTTTTGGCATGATTAAAATTGATATGCTAGATACTGTTAGGGCTGCACAAACGGGACGGGCACCGAAGTCATGGGCCGAAGCTACCATAGTAGTATTCAATAAAAAAGGTAAAGATCCAGAGCTAGTGGGCTCATATAGGCCAATATCATTACTGAATTGTGATAGTAAAATATAATCAAAAATATTGTCTTTCCAGAGTTATTACTTCATTAGTCTCGCAAATGTAACATGGTTTCATACCAGGTCGTAGTACCACCTCGCACATCTATAAGGTAGTGACATTATTCGACATCCCACAAGTAGAGAAACGTGATCTTGGCCAAATTTTATTGGACGCAGAGAAAGCGTTTGACCGTGTGGAATGAGCATATCTTTGGAAATTATTGCAACTTTCAGGTTTCGGTCAACGCTTCCTCACAGCCATACAGGTGTTATACACTTCACCAGTAGCTAAAATTTCTATGATGGGACTAATATCTGAAACAGTCAACATTACCAGGGGCACCAGACAAGGGTGTTCCTGTTCACCACTATTATTTGCACTTTATATTAATCCGTTTATTGAGTTACTGGCCAATAATGCTCTGATTAAGTCTTTTTTTGTGCATAACATCCCATATTTGGTATTCGCTTATGCGGATGATATTGCGATAGCTTCGTCGGGTCCCCATTTGTCACTGCAAGAGATAGAACGACTGGCTATAATTTTTGGTCAAGCTTCAGGATATAAATTAAATGCCACTAAAACACAAATATTAATTTCAGAGACCGTCATAATGAATGATGTCTGAGTGGAAAAGGAAGTGACATATTTAGGTAAAAAAATCTCATCATCTACACAGGAAATATTGGATGCTAATTGGGGTTCATTGGTGGGTAATATTCGGAATTCATTAGACAAATGGTCATGACTACACCTCACACTAATTTTTTAGGGTGAATGTAATCAAGATGGAATGTTTTAGCTAAGGTGTTGTATTTATTTAGAGCAGTTCCTTTAGAATTTACCACACTCCAGCTTCAACAATTACAGTCTATCTGTTCAAAATGTATCTGGGCCCCGGGGAAACCAAGAAGGGCCATGCGATTCCTAACTCTACCGATTGAACGGGGGGATTAGCTATGCCTGATTTTGTTCTTTACTTTTACACATGCTTTTTGCTGAGGCTCCATCAATTTATCAAATGCTGTTAGGATCAGAGGCGAGACAATCTTCATTCATTTAAAGAAGTACCTGGAAGCTATTATAAACGGACCAGGTTTAAGATTCTAATATCAGCATTCAATGTGTGGAAAAAGATCAAAAAATTATGTCAAGTGGGGAAAATATCTTGGTACACCCCAACTAATTCTATTAAACTCCTACCTCCTATTTTTTGGGATGTGGTGGCTATAAGGTGGCGTGTACAAGGGATTGTGCAATTGGGGGATCTTATAGGAACAGATGGTGTATTAATGTCTTAATGCTGATCTGTCTCGATTGTTTAATTTGTCGAAACAACAATTCTTTAAATATATGCAAATTCGCGATTTTATGATGCGAGAAAGGATCGATCGTATTTACCTCTAACTTAGTTATAAACGCCATACAACGACAGGAAAAAATGGGGGGTGTACCAGCTATTGCATGCATATCGAAAAGATGATTTACAGAAAAAAGCTGATAAATGGTCTGAAGTTCTGGGGGTTGAGAATGTATTGTTTTTTTAAGTTATATTACACCCCGGCATATATGGCCAAGTGGAAAACTGGACATGATGGTAAATGCTTCCGATGTAGTACTGATGATGCGGATATGCTACATGTTTTCTTCAGCTGTGGGCATTTGATAATTTTTAAGGTCAATCTTGAAAAAGTCTTAAGTAACATTATTGGTAAACCAATTGTTAGAACTTCTGCATTATGTTGTTGGGGTCGGATGTGCAATTTAGATGGGGTGGTCCTTGCTTTAAACATCGACATTTAATATTTATTGCTATGACTGTAGCAAGGCTATGTATTGCGGTTGGTTGGCTACAGCCACACTTCGGCTAGCATAACCTGCAATACACCTTTGAGCATGCCCACCATGTTGGGCAATAATTATGCCCAAGCCAACAGGGCTGGCATCCACAACAATCTCTGCATGCAATTTTGGATCAAAGTAAGCCATTTTAGCAGCATTTGAAATTGCATGCTTAATCGTCTTGAAACTTTGAGCACACTCCTGTGACCACTGAAATTAAACATGCCATTTTGTTAACTCTCTCAATGGGCCGTTAACAGTGGCAAAGTCATGGATGTACCTGGAATAGTAGCTGGCCATTTCAAGAAAATGAATGCAGCATGGTTACATTGTGTGGAGGGAAGGTTGATGACAAAGCTGGAACCCTAGCTATATCTGGAGTCATTCCCCGTCCAGAGAAAATGCACTCCACAAGGGGACTTACAAGTAAGTCTGATGAACCCTTCCTTGAGCGAGCAGGTCACATGGGCGTCAGGACCTTGGGAGCACAGCTGGACAATTGTTCCCGGGGCAGGTCGGGCTGGGTGCAGAGAAGGTTGATCAGCTGTACTGATGTCAAAATGTCCTTGCGGTCGGTCATGGGCAATTTCTAGACAGCTGCGCCACTCACAAAGTAAGTCTCAGGGGGCTCGATGTCACTTTGTGGGTGCTTACTGCCTGGACACTTGGAGACCAAAGTGGAGTCTTTGTTTTGGTGCAGGTTGCAGCAGATCCAGTACCATGGGTATAGCTTCAGCACAGCTCCGGGAGGCCCTGTTGTCCTCCAACTTGGTGGGTGGGACAGCCGCCCGCCTGTGCTGTTTCCCGCCGCTGCCTCCCTGCGGCCCCGCCCACCTGCTACCCATTGGCCGCCCCGCTCCCGCCACCCAGCTGACCCGCCCTCCCGGCTCCTCTCTTATGACGCCCCCAGAGCGACCGCGCAGCGGACGCGCGCAGCGGGAGCACCGACTGAGCGCCGAAGGTGCGCCAAAGGTAAGCCCGTCTGCGCCCGTCCGCGCCTGGTCCGCTCCCAGTGCCAGGACCCCTGGCCCCCACCGATGGAAGCCGACCCGACGGACCTACACCGCCACCGAACTCAACGCACTCAACAAGGGCCGAACCCCGGGCTGCTACCGAGCCACACCGAGACGCACCCAAGGACCCTTCAGCTGCCACTCCTGCAAATTCACCTGCAACTGGACCCACGCTACACCAGCACCCACCAAGCCGAACTCCAGCAGCACCCACCTGAAGTGCATCCGGCTCAACACCCGCTCCGTCCACAGAAACGCCATCGAGCTCTGGAAACTGCTCGACACCACAGCCCCAGACGTCGCCTTCCTCACGGAAACCTGGATGAATGCCTCCTCAGCGCCCGACATCGCCATCGCCATCCCGGACGGCTACAAGATCATCCGGAGGGACCGCGTCAACCAGACAGGAGGAGGCATCGCCATCATCCACAGGAACACCATCCGCATCACGACCGACACCGACGATACCCTCGCACCCGCCGAACACCTGCACTTCCAGATCCACGTCAACCCCAAGACTACCCTTGGAGGCACTCTCATCTACAGACCCCCGGGACCACGCACACAATTCAGCAAAGACATCGCCGACTTCATCAGCCCGCACGCCCTCCCCTCCGCCGACTACATCCTCCTCGGGGACCTCAACTTCCACCTGGAGAACAACAACGACCGCAACACCACCACCCTGCTGGACAACCTCGCCAACCTCGGACTCAAGCAACTGGTGACCACCCCCACCCACTACGCCGGACACACGCTCGACCCGGTCTTCTCCTTCAGCAAGGACATCGCCTTCAGCCACGCCACGGGACTCCACTGGACGGACCACAGCTGCGTCCACTTCAGCTTCAGAAGGACCACGCTCCACCATCACCAGCAACAAGTTCCCCGCAGAAGCTGGAACAAGATCACTGCAGACCAGCTCGTTACTTCCCTGAGCAAGAACCCTCCCACCAGCACAACGAACCCCAGCCAAGCGGCCACCAACCTCACGAAATGGATCAGCGACTGCGCAGACGACCTCGCCCCTCTGAAGACCCCGCCGAGCAGACCCGGCAGCAAGAAAGCACCATGGTTTAACGACGAACTCAAGAGCTCCAAGAAGAACTGCAGAGCACTCGAGAAAACCTGGTGCAGAGACCCAACACCGGACATGACTGCCCTCAAGCTCGCCACCCGAAAACACCACCAACTGATCCACGCCACCAAGAAAACCACATTCAAGGAACGACTGGACAACAACGCACACAAGAGCAAAGAACTCTTCAACATCGTGAAAGAGTTCTCCAACCCCAACGCCGGAAACAACGACATCACCCCTTCGCAAGACCTCTGCAACTCCCTCGCCTCCTACTTCCACAACAAGATCGCGGACATACACAACAGCTTCAGCACTCAACCGACGCATGCCACGACCGAACCACCACCCCCCACAACCACCCTCCGCGCCTGGACCCCGATCAGCACCGAAGACACCGTCAACACGATGAACTCCATCCACTCCGGATCTCCGACAGACCCCTGCCCTCACCACGTCTTCAACAAGGCCGACGCTGTCATCGCACCCCACCTGCGGGACATCATCAACACCTCCTTCGACACCGCTACCTTCCCGGAGAGCTGGAAGCACGCCGAACTCAGCGCCCTACTTAAGAAGCCATCAGCCGACCCCCCCGACCTCAAGAACTACCGCCCCATCTCGCTGCTCCCGTTTCCAGCAAAAGTCATCGAGAAGACCGTCAACAAGCAACTGGCCGCCTTCCTCGAGACGAACGGCTCCCTCGACCTCTCGCAGTCTGGCTTCCGGGCCAACCACAGCACCGAGACCACCCTGATCGCAGCTACCGATGACATCCGAGCCCTGCTCGACAACGGAGAAACAGCGGCCCTCATCCTCCTGGACCTCTCCGCGGCCTTCGACACTGTCTGCCACCGTACCCTAGTACAGCGCCTCAGCAACGTCGGAATCCAGGAGAAGGCACTGGAGTGGATCATCTCCTTCCTCGCCGGAAGGACACAGAGAGTCGCCTCCCCCCGTTCAGATCGGAGGCCACCGAAGTCATCTGCGGCGTTCCTCAAGGCTCCTCGCTCAGCCCAACACTCTTCAACGTCTACATGAGCCCCCTCGCAGCCATCGCACGCCAGCACAACCTCAACATCATCTCCTACGCCGACGACACCCAGCTGATCCTCTCCCTCACCAACGACCCCGCCACCGCCAGAGCCAACCTACACGAAGGGATGACAGACGTTGCCAAGTGGATGATGAACAGTCGCCTGAAACTGAACTCGGACAAGACGGAAGTCCTCATCCTGGGATCTTCACCCTCCGCCTGGGATGACTCCTGGTGGCCCCCCGCCCTGGGCAGCGCACCCAAACCCACAGACCACGCACACAACCTGGGCTTCATCCTGGACTCCTCCCTCTCCATGACCAGACAAGTCAACGCCATCTCCTCGTCGTGCTTCAACATCCTGCGCATGCTACGTAAGATCTTCCGATGGATCCCCACCGAGACCAGGAAGACGGTCACCCAGGCCCTCGTCACCAGCCGTCTGGACTACGGCAACTCCCTCTACGCCGGAACCACCGCCAAACTCCAGAAGAGACTCCAGCGGATCCAGAACACCTCAGCATGACTCATCCTGTACATCCCCCGCCGCAGCCACATCTCCGGACACCTGAGAGACCTGCACTGGCTCCCGGTCAACAAGAGAATCACCTTCCGGCTCCTCACCCACGCACACAAAGCCCTACACAACCAAGGCCCAGGATACCTCAACAGCCGCCTCAACTTCTACGCTCCCAAACGCCAGCTCCGATCGACCAGCCACGCCCTCGCCGCTGTCCCCCGCATCCGAAGAGCCACCACAGGAGGACGGTCCTTCTCCTACCTGGCCGCCAAGACTTGGAACTCCCTTCCGACCCACCTCCGCCTGACCCAAGACCACCTCGCCTTCAGGAAGCAGCTCAAGACCTGGCTGTTCGAGCAGTAGCGGACCCCCTCCCTCCAGCGCCTTGAGACCCTCCGGGTGAGTAGTGCGCTATATAAATGCTTTGATTGATTGATTGATTGATTGATTCAAAGCTGATGTACCACTTTTCATCCAAATTCTGCTTCAGAGTCACCGAGAGCAGCAAGTCAGTCAAACCGGAGTCTGCGGTAGGGTGCCTGCTGTTGCGGAGGAGCAGTGCCTCTGTTCCAATGGAGGTTCTTTGGTAATTTGTTGAAGACTAGATATGCTCTGGGGTTCTTAGAGTCCTCATAGTGGCAGGGCGACGCAGCACGCCATGATTGTTGAGTCCTTAAGGTAGCAGGCAGAGTTTAATGTAAATTTCTATGCAGCAGGGCTTCAGTTGGTGGGTACACCTCCTCATCTAACTACTTTTCCCTCCTATCCTGATACCTAGAGTAAAGCAGTGAAGGGGAATTTGGCATCCTCCACTATCTGTATATGACTGGGTTGCATTTCAAAGACGGATTCAACTTTGAAGCTTCCCACCTCAAAAGGCCATCCTCCTATGGGGAGGTGTGAAGCACCTCTGCCCAGAGCAGGTTTTGTTCCTGACCTCTGAGAGCACTGACCCTCACCCCATGAGATCAGAAACATGTCTGGTGGTGGTGGCAGGTTGGCTGAAACTAGGCATAGACCACATCAGTTCTTGGTAGGTTTTCAGAGGATCCTCTAAAGGGTCTCCTGTGTGCATTTATTAATAAATCCAACACTGGCATCAACGGGATTTATTTACATGAGATGCTTGGTATCAAAAACCTTAGGGTACAGTGAAGCCATCATAGAGCTAGGTACTCCAGCCCATGCAGTCTCTATGTTTTCCCTGTGCACTTACAATATCCAAGAATGGACTTGACATTGTAGGGTCATATCTGCTCATGCAGATATGTCAAACCTTGGGATATAGTGCACCCTGCCTGAAGGCTATAAGGCCTGCAGTAGGGATGACTTACCTATACCTCATGCAGTGTATGGGGGCATGGCACACAGGGCTATGTGCCATGTTGATTCTTTGGTTTCCTCTACCCCAAGACATGCAACCTGCAATGGCAGTTTGCATAGTCTTGGTGAAGGATCCCTGTGGTGGCACAATTGTCTGGTGCTGCAGCCCCAGAGGACTCTCTTCAGTCCCAAGTCCCTAGGTACTAGAGGGATAATTTAGTAGGGACTTACAGGGTTGGCTTAAGTTGTGCCATTCATGGTACAGTTTTCGGAAAGAGGTCTGGCACTGGGAATCCGGCTAGCAGGGGCCCAGTGTGCTTACAGTTCAAAATCACATCAAGCAAAAAGTGGGGGCTAACCATGTCAAAAGAGGCCCTTTGCTACACCCAGTGTCACCGCTGCAAACATCAGCCACTGACTAGTGCTTCGACCATTGTGCCCAACTGGAGGTGGTGTTGCCACATCTTCTTCTTTGATAGTGAGTACGTTTTATTTCCAGCTCTTGTTCTTTGTCACTCTCAACCTTCTACATTGTACCTGGTTTTCTTTCTCTTTAGCCTTACCATGTGCTTATCTGTTTCCCTTCACAGCATTCACATGCAACTGGTGGTCATTGCTGATTATGGTGCTTTCTATACCTGGTGGTCACTGCCTTTAGCATTACCGTACTTTATGACTAATGGCTATATGTTAAGTTGTGGCCTCACACTGCTTATTTTAGTCATACTAGCAATTTTATGAGTGACAATAAATGAAACATTCCATAGGGCCTTCACTTTCTTTGAAGGTCTTCTACTGGCTAAAGTTCGGCTGTGACTCCACGTATGTGAACCATTGATTATCCATTTTGGCATAGGCGCACATGGCATGCAGAAGCAGTTTGCTGGACCTCGGCAAAGTCTCTGAGCGAGCACTCTCGACTCTTTAGATTGTGGCGATTAAATATCCCCTATCTCATTGCCAGTTGTAGCATCTTCCCCAGCCCAGTAGCATGTAAGTTAATAATGTCACACACAAATCTTGGGTTTACATGTCTTTATTCTCAAGAGTATAACAGTTAACTGACACGTACTGCATCATGAATATTATCAACCGCACCCAATCACTTATGCCACTTGACTATGGGGTCCGTTAGGGAACATAAGGGTCCAACACATAAAACACTACATTGAACCCTTTAAATAAACCAATTGGTGGGAACATTAATACACCAGTGAGGCTAAATCAAGAACTACATAATTTGGAGTTAATAACAAAGGATGCTGTGGTAAAATAAAGAATTGCTATCCAAAATGAAAAATACACTTTTGTTCTTATTTTAGTTTGACTGGCATTTTGGTGCAGTAAAACTTCACCTAGTAAATACTAACTGTGCAAGATACATGCCCAGATTTACTATTATTTGACACAAGGCAGCACAGCATAATGTGCTGTGCTGCCTTGCCTCAAAGGGAGAGAGAGTAAATGCACCAAATTTACTAAGATATTGTTCATTTTCTCTCTCTCTCTCCTAGTGTTGGTGCTTTTTTGGCTCTCATGAGCCAATGCACACACGTTTGCACCATGCAAGGGTATGTGCCTTCTCTTTAACATTGGTTTTGTACTGGAAGGAGAGCCCTCCAGTGCAAAGACTATGCTTTAAAATGTTTCCCACTTTGTATATGTGCTGTACAATGATTCACACCGGTAAAGCTGTAAAAATGTGGAGTTTTAGAACTTGCTCCACAGTTAATCCTGCCTCAAGGAGGCATACATTTATGGAGCAAATCCCTGTCTACCAATGTGAGTAGGTACAGATTTGTGACGAGTATTAATGGGTGGTTACATGGGACTGCCCATGTACCACCCATGTAACAATAACAAAGTCTCAACAGGTGATGTTCAATTAGGCTATTAGATAAGCATGCACATAAAAATGGAAAAAGGAAAGTCAAAGGAGATTTCAAAGTTAAAAGGTGTGCCAGAGGCACTATGTCTTTAGAGCAGGTGTCAGAAAATAGTTGTATCTGCACTGTTTACATTGAATGTAAGTGTAACCTGAAAACACTTTGGGGAGTATGAATGATCACACATGGACGTCCTGTGTGTGAGGGAGAAGGCAGCCAAGGGCAGGCGGCATGAATAAGCATCATGGGACTGATCGATGGCCGTTATGATGGCAGTTCAGGGCTAGATGGTAGTTAGCTGCCGGCGGTAGAGTAGGGGAGTCTTGGGCCTAGAGGTTGAGTTGTCATTTGGAGCGGCAAGTAGGAGAGGTTCAGACATGATCCTCTGTCGGCTGGTAACCAAGACTGGCCCGTGGCTGCCTTCTCCCTCACACACAGAATGTGCTTGTGTGTGATCATCCATCCTCTCCATTCCTGGGACGCTAGAAGCTGGAATTTTGTGGTACTTCCCCATTTTGTACTCCAACTGGTTGTACAATTACAACGTTGGATCTTGGAACCACTTCCAGTGATTTGCTCTCCCTGGCCTTCTACCACATCAGCACCAACACAGCAGTAAGTTGGTCCTGGTGATGACCCTGACTTACCGAGTGTCGAAACGGCGTTGACTTTCCATCGTAATGTTTGGCCATATCCTCTGGTTGAGAAATTGTAAAATCCTCAGTAAAACTTTTGTAAATAATTAATTGTAACAAAAGGGGTGGTGGTGGACGGAGCATTTGAACCAATCAAACACTCACACCCAGTCAACAGATATGGGTTTAATCTATCACCGTTCTTTAGCCCACTCTGCCACCCCAGTTCAGACATGGCCATATGCAAATCAGTCTGACCCTGTGCCTCATGGGAACAGTCCAGCCCGAACTGCCAAGCCATGCCTTCCCTGGACCGGAAACAAGCTTCCGAGGACCGGTTTCTGGCATCTCAGCCGTCTTCAGCCCGGCTTGCTTGAATCCAGTGGCAAAGTGAGCAAGGGACTCACGTCTGAGCATGCCCTGCCAACTTATGGCGAACAAAGTGGTACAAAAGGGGGTGGTGATGGACGGAGCATCTGAACCAATCAAACACTCACACCAAGTCAACAGATCTGGGTTTAATCCATCACCGTTCTTTAGCCCACTCTGCCACCCCAGTGTAAATCTAAAGTACCTTGTAAATATTTTCACAACTGTACACACTGCACTGTTCATCGCTGTGTCACTTGTCACGTGTGCCATCCACACTGTGTGTCATGAGCACTTATGTGCACAAAGTGAATGTACAAAAGTTCTTCACCCAGGTCTCAACTGGGTATAGGGGTGCACTGCTGTTGTTTGGTCCATGTACGACCCATGGCACACCTGCTTGATGCAAGTAAGGTCAAAGTAGAGCACATCAGTACTTTGTGTTATGTTAGCCACATTCCCAATGAAAATCTTGATTTGCATTGGAAAGTAAACATTATCATGATTCTTTGTGCTGGATTTATGTTACATGAGGAATGCAAACTCTGCCCAAAGTGTTTGTAAATGTGGACCTGAGTTCTGCCATCTGGTCCAGTCTGCATTCAGCTGACTTTCTCTGGTCTCCATCTTCCTGTCAGCCATTGGTGTGAAGATGCCCAGGATGATGGTGAACTCTAGTTCCTGATGCAGCTGCTTTCTGTGAGTTTCTAGTAGCAGAACACCTACTTTCTACTATCATACTATGTGTGGAGAGTGCAGCTTCAGTAAAGACAAGGTATAGAGGGTGGGAGTACAGGCTGCCAGGTACCCTCTTTTCAAATGTATGGCAGCTCTATTAGCTCACACAGTGCCACCATGTATCACACAAAACTGTCTCACTACATACGGTCTCCCTAGGACAATCCAATATCACATGGTGTGCCCACAATCAGCTAGAAGACCCTGCAGAGAGTAGGTGTACAGCTTGTAGTGTGGGGGCACAGCTCTGCTGACATCCATCATAGGATTTACAACCTCCCTAGGACTTCTGTAGCAACTTAAGAAGCCTGTAACTGGTTTGGGGAGCGGGTAGGGGTGTCTCCAGGGCTCTAAGCTCTGCCCCCTCTCCTTTACCCTGACTCCCTCTGTGGAGAGCCTTTTGGTGATGGGCTAATAGAGCCCAGTTATACCCACCCTGGCCATGACTTCCCCACCACCTGTTCATATGGAAAAACAAATTAGAAAGGTGGCAGGTCTACTACAGAGAGGCATTGATTAAACAGAGGATTGAGGGGTACATGGCAAGAGAACAGGTGTACATTTTACTTCCATATTTGGTTGAAGGGAGGGTTCAAAAGAAAATACAAAGGTGATAGGTGAATGTCTGCAATTAAGTCATTCCCTAGCACATTCCCAGGCCACATTCCAGATCATTAGTATGTGTCCAGTATATTGCTACAGAAAGAGCCTGCCCTGAGCAAACCTGTCTAGTTTTAACAGGAACAGTCCACCTACACCTGCTAGGCTAGACCCTTCTGCCAGGAACACAAGCAACCCAAACGAGATTCACACTAGTTGGGCCTTACTGGTGAGATATAGCTTGAGCACCTGTGTTAGAAGGGGACTGGTCCTACGTCTGAGCACATCCGCCCCTCAGTACTGTGACCACCTCACTCCAGTTAATGATGGACATTGATGGACATTGTCTCTTCTGTCTCAATGTTCTGAAATTCACACCTACAAATTACTTAATTCAATTCAAAAGTACTTTATTTGTTTTTTTTCATACAAAAACCATAAAAGCGCATAAAACAGAATATATTTCAAGCATTAGGTTAAAAAGAAGAGAAAACATGTTAAATTACAATGGATGGGACAAATATTTCATAGCTTTAAAGTCCATCAATCACATATTAAAAAGAAACATCTTCCGGAGGTTTACTTATACAACTCTAAGTGTCCAAACATTTTCTGTACTTCATTGAACTTTTTAAAAAACCAATCACATGGGGTATACATTCCAATTTTAAGAGCTGTAAGTATAGTAGGGCGGGGCGGGCTTGTACAAATTGCAATCTTTTTAAAATAGGTTTAAGATAAAAAGCCCTAGGAAATTCATAATATTTACAGAAAAACATGAAGTGTAGCAGATCCTGTGGAGACAGATTGTCACAGCCACAGGGTGCTAACACAATCCCTCTGTGGCACCCCTTCGGGACTGCGATTAAAAGATTAAATAAATTAAACCTAAACCTAATTAATAAAAAGCGCTCATGTGCTGTTAGTGGCCATAGTAAATATGGTTCCTCAGCTGGTGAGGTTTTAAGCATCATATGGAGGCGCACATTGGGCTTCAACAGGTCCTTTTCCTGCCTGTCCATTAATTTTCGTGTAATGAAGGACTGTTTTATGTATGCTACATCGTTCCTGTTAATTCCTTCCGGATTTAAAAACAGGTCCAAGCGCCCATCCTTCCCAAAACTAGTTTTAAGGTATTTCATCCAGGGAATCTTGGTCATACAATCAAGGCTCAGTGTCTCTTTTAGGAGACTATGGGTTAGACTAAGTTGTTTGTTGAGCCAACATTGTAGCCAGAAGATGAGAGGGCGCATGGACAGGGTGTCACTGATAAAAGGCATACCAGTCTCTTCATGCACGGACATATTCGGTGTCCCCTGTGGGACACCTAGGAGCTGTTTTAGGAATTTATTTTCAACCACCTGGAGGCCCTCTAGGTTACAGTAGCCCCATAGTTCACTTCCATAGCTGGCTATCGAAGCACTCTTTCAGCCACATGCATCAAGCTAAAAACCGGTCACAAACGGGCAGATTCTCAGAATCGGCCCCTTTGCGACCGGTATTTTTGCATTTGGGATGCATCATCCCAAATGTAAAAATCGCAATTTAAGGAATCTCTAAATTGAGATTCCTTAAATTGCGATTGCAATTAAGGAATCCCAAATTGAGATTCCTTAAATGCAATGCATCAAAGTCAAAAAATTAGCGATTCAATATTAGGAGTAGCAAATTACCATGAAGTTCAACTTCATGGTAATTTGCAAAAACTTTGAAAAATGCACTTTTGTGCATTTTTCAAAGTTTCATGTTGCGCACACACATGCATGTGTGTGCGCAACATATGTGCACAGATCAATTTCAGGGGTGCAACAGGGTGTCCTTTGGACACCCCTGCACCCTTGAAATTGCATTCTCAATTTGCGATTCACTAATTGCGATTCACAAATTGAGAATGTTCCCATCTGGAGATGTATTCCTTAATTGCGACTCGCAATTTCGACTCGCAATTAAGAAATATTAAGAAATCGCAATTTTTTTGCGATTTCTTCATGCATAGCCTTTTGCTATTCCTTATTCGCGAATCCTTATTTTTCGCTAATAAAGAATTGCAAATGGCATTGTTGATGCATGTGGGCCTTTGCGCGGTAAACCTTCAACATCGCCCCCACTGGTCTGTTGCCCATTCTCGCAGCGAAGTCAAAGAGTGCTGCGTTTGCCCTTATAACCTCCCCCCTTTTTTTATTTAGGAGAGAGGCCCAGTTAAGCTGATGATCCAGATGGACACCAAGATAAGAAAAAGAGGTACACAAATGCACCCTGGTGCCATTTACCGTAAAGGGGTACTGTTTTTTTACTCCTTTCCCCACCTGCATAACGTAAGATGTTGTGTTATTTATGGATAGATCTCGACTATCAATAAATCCATGAAAGGCGTCAAGTAAAGACTGTAGCCCTTTTGGTGTGCAGGCTATAAGGACGGCATCGTCCGCATACAGCAGGACGGGCAATCCCGACTGCACACATACGGGTAATCTGCCCCTGTGTCAACCAAAATGTCCTCAAGGTCATTTATGTAAATATTAAAAAGAAAAGGGGCCAGGATACACCCCTGCCTGACCCCCCTACCAGTCCTAAAATTTCTTGATACCTTCAGATCCATGGAGTATCTTACGTTTGCCTTTGTGTCTCTATGTAGATCTTTTAAAAAATGTACCAGCTGTTGTTCTACCCCCATGGCCTCCATGGATTGCCACAACATTCCCCGGTTGACACAGTCAAAAGCCGAGGAAAGATCCATGAAGGCCGTGTAAATTGTGCCAGGGTGTGAGAGGGTGTACTTGCCCAAGATCAAGTAAAGGTTTAGGCATTGCGCCATGGTTGAGTGCCCTGCGCGGAACCCATACTGTATGTCAGAGATTATCGCTTTCTCCTCCGCCCAGGTTGTCAGCCTCTTAAGTATGGCGCCCCCCAAAACTTTTACAATAGAGTCAATTAGGGAGATTGGTCTATAATTGAATGTACTATTGCGGTCTCCCTTCTTGAATACGGGTACTCTTGTGGATAATCCCCAGGAAGATGGACATCCCTTGGCCGCTGCAGCGTTTCCCACTGCGGTCAAAATTGGGACCCAAAATGTGGTGCAGGATTTAAATAGATCTGGGGGGATGCCATCTGGGCCCGGGGCCTTCTTGTTTAAGAGGTTATTAATTCCCTCCCTCAATTCCCCAACCGTAAACACCATAGGGGCCAACCCCTGCTCCTCCATTGGTTGGACTGGGCATGATACACTGTCCTTGAAAATAGTAGCAAAATGGGACACCCAGTCTTCCTCCGTAATATTTGACCCCAATTCTTTATCCCCTGACGTTAAGAGGGGTGATTGGTTAATTGTGGACCAGAATCTTGAGGAACTTCCCAGGGTCGCAGCGTCTAAGAGCTCCTTCCAGAGCTCATTTTTCAACTCCCTTTTCCTTTTCGCCAGCGCACTTTTGTAGATTAATTGCTAGGTGCGAATCAGGGATCTGTCCCTGGGAAATATTTTGAGGGCCGTCTTCAAGTCTCTGGCTGCTTTAGAGCATTTGTGATAGAACCATTTAGGGACGTCAGATGGATTTTTTCCCCCCGGTGCCTGTAACATTTTCCTACACGAAGGGCTATGGTTTCGAAAGCATTTAAAACCCCTTCACCTACTGGTTCAGTGCTGGAGCAGGTTAAGAACTCAGAGCGCAATCTTTTTTGAGTCTGTCAAGGAAATCAGGCGGAGTGACCTTGTTCCATTTAATACGTCGCCCTCCATTTATAGCTAGCAGCGTATTTCCACCTACAACTTTATCTTTTGATTTCATTAAATTCCCTCCTAACAACACACGAACAGGATTGTGATCACTGTGTACACTTGGTGATATACAAAATGCCAAAAGGAGATTCAAAATAGATCTAGAGACTAAAATAAAATCTACGAAGGTCCCGGCACTTCTGCCCTTATAAGTGGGTTCCTTCTGTATAAATAGTGGTGGTGCAATACTCATAGTGAATGAGAGATCCTGCTCATCCAGCATACAGTTCAACGCATTTCCTTGTTTGGTATGTTTGAAGTGTAGGCCTGTTATCATGTGGCAACCCATGGTCGCAAGAGTGGTTACCATAGGGTCTCCACAAAGGTGTACGTTGAAGTCTCCTGCAAGTAGCAGGTTTCTTCTTGTTGGACCGCGGCACTGGGTGATAATGTTGTGCAGTTCTATGATCCTACATCCCTCCCCCTGATTACTTGCGTTATAAAAGTTTATCACACACAGGCTGTTATCTTTTTTCGCCAGGATAATAGCCTGAATGTTTCTATTTACTGAGGTAAAGACCCTTATTCTACATCTTAAAGCCAGGGAGGTAAAGATGGCTAATCCTCCCGAGGCACGGCCGCTATTTGATCTTATGGCTGGAACGCAGAATGATTTATAGCCTTCCACTGAGATATTATTACAGTTGGTAACCCATGTCTCTTGGAGACAGATAATAGAGTGTTTTCTTACAAACTGCACCCACAGGGGGTCTAAAATATTTCCTGTTAACACCGCAACATTCCATGAGGCAACATTAAACGCTGGGTTATCCTCTGTGGTCACCTGAGCGCATTTTATAATAAGATCAAGTTTGGTTGTTCCAGAGTGGTTAACCTCACAAGGTCCTTCGTCTACTGACGGAACAATGTTGTTAGAGATAGCTACAACAGAGTTATTATAGCCATACGCCGAGCTGACCCGGGGTAAAGGATATACCAGCAAGATGTTAAAGCCGTCCTGAAGGGTATAGCTAGATGGATTACCACCCAGTCAGTCGCAATCGTTGAGGCCGGAGAGAGCATTAAATCTATTTGTGACTTCAACATCTGGGATGTCTCCTGGACCAACTCTCATCTGAACTCCATTGGATTTCGTAGGTATTGTGTTCCACCCTGCTGGTCCCCTGGGATAATGTGAGTTATTAACGGATGTCCTGTTCATGTGGTTTTGGTTGCTGGAAGCGTCCTGATGTCCTGGTCTGTAAAAAAACTAGGGGCAATATTTCAATACCCTGTCCCCCCAACGAGGTGCTTCTCTCTACATCCCGGAGTATCCTAGCTACTGGTGTCGGGCTATTAAAGTTTATGACTATACAGTCACCTTATCTAGTCTTCCTAGAGTGTCCCAGCCATGCGACTCGGCGAGCCATAATTATGTTGTGTACTACCATATGGCCACCTACGGTGTTTCGAGAAAGCCAGTATGTGACCTTGTTTTTAAGTTGGCAGAAGTCCTCTCTTTCACCTTGACGGAGAGGGGGGACATTGGCCAAGATTATCACTAGCTGGGTACTTTGTGGGGGTAGGTCTAGGATAGATTGATTACCGATACCCTGGGCCGGCTTATTGGGCTGAATAGGACCAGTCGCCAATAAGGCTGATTGTGTGCCATCCTCCTGATGTGTCTGATGAGCCCCCACACGACTCTGGCTTCCCTCCATGCCCAGGGGTCTGTCCTTTATATCCGTTAGTCTGTTAACGCTATTAGTCAGTTCAGATGTTTTATTCTAATTAGTTCAATGGAAGCAAAACAATACTACAGGTGAGTGCACTTGTGAAAAATGACTTGTTGACATGTTGAACACTTAAATATTTCCGGTGATTCTGATAGGTCACTTTCTTTTGTTTCCCTGTTTTTTACCCCAACAGGCGTTAATTGTATATACCAGGCAAATGTTATTTTCTACTCCTGATGATGATCCCTTTAATTAATGAGCTTGGGATCGAAACGTCGTCGACATTTCAAAATAGTGCCACAAATGTCCATAGTGTGTAATTGTTGTGGTCACTATTTGGCTAAGCTTGTTGAACTGTACTCTGAATGGAAGCTGCCACAGCTCTAAGTTTTTGCCTGTAATTGTGTCTGTCCAAATTGTTTAATTGTCATTTCGTTTCCTCGCACTTCCCTCCTTATGTTGGGCGCAGGACTGCACCCCATTGTAAATGTTTTTTCTTTCATTCTTGACCTTATTTAAAACATTGTTTGAATAAAACTCCTTGTCCGGCTGGACATTGGATCTATATAGTACCCAACATGGTCTATATCAAATTTTTCTGAAATTTATTGTCTGCTTAGGACCGTTGTTTTCTGGATAATAATGGTTTATATTTCCGCACAGCACCCACTTTCATGTTTGCAACACAGGCACCATGCTTTATGTTTCAGCAAAGCGCCCACTTTTATGTTTACCATCCCAATATCAAATGCAAGACCTATTGTATTGCAAATGCTTGTTTTTTATGGAAGTAGGGTTAGCATGAGTGTTGTCAGTGGGTGACTGAACACCAGGAATGTACTACGGTTTTGATAAAAAAATAAGGTCATTGCAACTGAGGGAGAGCAGGTCATCTTTTGAATGGCTTAGCAAACATTCCCTAAAATGGTTGTGCAAAATAGCACCTGCCCAACATTTATCTAGGGGTGTGCAGATTTTGTCACGCCAATGTCAGTGGTGAAGTTGTGCATTAAAAAGAACACATGTTTCATGGGTTGGACTCCAAGTAAAGAGTTCAGGGCTGCCAAGCATGAAATGCCTAGTTTGGGTAAAATAGACCCACCAAGCTCCTCACATAAATCACTACATGGCATTCATTGAAACAAGTTACCTGTTCAAAGTGCGGTGTCTACCTACCTGTCTATGAATCTCTTTTTTCCCATGGAGTTGGGATCAATATGCTGTGCAGTCCAGACTTTTGTATCTTCTCTTAGAACTGAATATGGCGTAGGTATGGGAAACATCATTTACCACGAAGGCATTACCACTACTAACATTTACCACGTGACACTTACCACGCAGGGTGCCTTCCACGCAGGGTGCCTTCCACGACGTCTTTACCACGGGCTGGGGGGGAGATGTGGTATTCCTTCGAGTCGTTCTGCGTGGGCTTGGGGGGCAGAGGGGGGCTGGGGGGGTCTCCCCCCCAAAAAATAACAAGCGGTGGGCAGAGGGGGGCTGGGGGGGGTCTCCCCCCCAAAAAATAACAAGCAGTTTACTTTAAAAAAAAAAACGAACATAATTTTAAAAGAAAAAGGAAAGAGCCTCCCCCAAAGACGTGCCGTGTACGTCAAAAAAACAGTCCTTTTTTTATTTTGGTATACGTGTTTTGACGCTTGTTTCAATGGAGGATGGAAGTAAGGGCTCGTAGAGAAAGACGTGCAGGTAAGACGTTTCTAGGCGTAGTAAAATCCTACGTTGTAAATACCAGCGTGGTAAAGCCACTTGCGATGTAAAATTCGCGTGGTAAAGCCATGCGTGGTAATTGAAATCGTGGTATAATCATATATTCGTAGGTATGGGAGATAGGTAGCTTGCTTTTTCAGGAAATGATCTAGTGGTGTCCATTGCTGACTTTGATACAATTGATTGGTCACTGCAAATTTTCTTGCTGACCCTAAGGTCGAATTGCTTTTTTTTCTATGTCATCGCTCACTACTCAGTAACCAAGTCAACTGGCTGTGGCCTAATTGACTATTTTTCTGTGCCAGGCATACCGGTACTTTAAGTGTAATTAATTTAGCTGCACATCAAACCTAAAATGATTTTTTTGCCCGATTTTGTGCTGTTTTTTTACATAGCAAGTATTTCTGCTGTGTTGTTTGATTTTTAATTTGGAAAGTAAGGTTGATCCTCAAATTTAGGGAGGTTGTCTGGAGGACGACCAATCAGCGCTTTTCTGATGGTCAGGAGTTTACCCTCATTTGAATGTATGTCTTCTAGAGCTGTGCAATTTCTTTGGTATGAAACGTTTACTCACTTAAATCATTGTCATCCTCCTTACGTTTTGAGGAGAGAGGCTAATCTTTTTGAATGCGACAATTGCCCCACCTGCACTGAACAGGTGCTTAGAAGATATACTGGCTACAGGATATGCTGGTGTTCCATCATCCCGTTTCATAAGATCAATGGGTCTTGATGCAGGTAGACCTCTGTTTGGGTATCCAAATAGTCTTGCACCATCTTCTTAACTGTTATTGTTTTTGACACATATTGTTTCTACATTGCCTGTGCAATTGCACGTGTTGTAAGTCCTGTCATATTCATATATTCATAAACCAACCCATTGTAAATGTTGGGAGTGAAGCTGTTGGCTCATTAGTTTTATTTTAAGGTCTGAGGCAAATGTGTTACTGCTTGTGGGTACTGCTTCCCCAGTTGTGACAAACATCTGGATTCTGGACCAACACTGCATTCTCCGAAGGTTAAAGGCAGCACTTCAGTTGTGGAGTAGCATCAAAATTGCAACCATTATTTTGTATCTTTTATCAAATAAGTATTTACATTTTTTTTGATAGACTAATTTCCAAAATGTTGCCACAGGAACTTCAGACTTCCTCACCTACAAAGTTAAGTGAAACCTTGCTATAACCTTCTAATTTCTCTGCAATTCATAGCTTGAACAACCGTTTACATATAGAACCAGGGAGGCCTGTAGTCCAAGCAAATCGAGATCTCCTTATAGTTTGAAAAAAAAGTTGTGTAGGATGCAGGAGACTATAATAAAAAAATAAGATGAGTCTTCAAGGTGCCACCTGACCTGGAACAGCAAGGCGGCTTGACTATTTATTTCAGTTATGAATTTATCTATTATAGCAAAGAAGCATTTGTAGCAGAAATGAAACATGTTTGAATAGATGAGTTTAGGTTCTGGGTGTTTTAATTAATACCTATTCCAGTATTTGAGGGTGATAGATGGGTGTAGGGCTTTAGTACAGGAATCTGTTTTAGGCTGATAATCTGACAATTGAATAACATGGAGAGGATTCTTGTGAGGTTGCAAAAGTGTTATGTTGGTGAAGTTTAGTGCAATTTACTATAAGCAGAAAAAGTAGATCAGCATGTAGACATTCACTAGGCTGTTTCAGTAGTCTTGCTTGCTAGTGTAGCAAGAGTATTTGATTCTGAGCGAGGGGCTATTTGGTTTGATCTAATGCATGATTAAGAGATGGTCCTTGGCTGCTGAAAGTATTTATGAAAGGTTCTCCCTAATAAACTAACATTAACAATTGCTAAAAGCCATCATCGTTCACATCTGCTCTATTGAGGTAGCAATCATAGATCACGCTTGCAACTTGAATTTGTTGAACCAGTCTACCTGACAGTAACTACAACCACGAATGATTTCTGCCTGCTTTTTCAGAGACTGTCAGCTAACCAAACAAAAGAATGTCTCTTAGTACCAACCTCCATGCAAACTCATATTATGTATTGCATTGCGTGACTATAAAAACCTATACGTAGTACTGGTTTATCCACTTGAAAACTGGATTCTTTAATTCTCCTATTCTCCCCATTACAGTCCAGCACTGTTACCTACTTCCCGCCAACCCAGAAAAAAGAATGACCCCAGGTCTGTTTATAGACCCCCTTAAATTTGCAAAAACAATTGCAGCTCAGTCCATACACTTGCTTGCCAACACTCTCTATGTTGGTGCTCCTTACTCATGAAAACATGCTTTCCTGTAATCTGACATGTAAATCTGTCTTCTAATCAAATTCTCAAACCCAAGATTCTGTTACATCCCATGTGAGCCCACACTCTCCTTCTCAGCAATTAACCCTTAGACTCTGAAGCTGAAAATCTTTCTGTGTATTTTTATACATAAGGATATCAATCCTTCAAATAGCTTCTGGTCCTCTTTAACCATAACCAAGGCCCATACTGCCAATGCATCTGGTTTTCACCATGGTCCCCTATGACCTTTCTCTCATCACCATATCCACTTTTACAAAGTGTGCTCTACAGCAGCTCTTCAAATTGGAAGGAATTTACCGGTACCCAGTGCATATTAGCTGCTCTCTGCAGCAAACAAGTACATAAGGACCATTATTGTTACTTACTACCTGTCTAGCAAAATACAGAAATTACCAGATTGGTATCTAGCAGAAAAACAGCAGCAGCCAGTACCTTTCCCACTTTAAATATCAGCAATCAGCAAATCTAAATAATCTAAATCCAAGTAATTCACTCCAAAAGATATTGGAGTCCATAATTTACTCATTCACTTTTAGAACAAGGAACAAAGAACATTTTACTCATAACCATTTTAAGGGGTAAGCACCTTGTGCCTACATAACATCAAAACATAAACAGGGCACAATGCTCTTTGATAAAATGTGACAATCTTATAAAACGTCTATGCCTGTCCAGTAAAGTCCACCAAAAAGAACACGATGGACTCTAATAACCCTGTCTGTATAGTGAACACAGCTGCAGCTATGGGAAAGGATAGTTTTGAGCAGGAAGGTACTGCCTTCTGCACTAAAACTTTCCTGACCTTAATGCAGACCACCTTGCATAATGGCGTAAGGGGGCCTGCATTGTCTCTAGGCAGCCACCAGTGTGCCAATGCATGGGGAGAGCAGATCTCCACTTAACGCAATCCAGCACAGCAACTTTGCTACCTACCAGGGCCGGAATGGCCATAGCGGGCAACAGGCATTTCCCCGGTGAGCCGCCAGGGTTGGGGGCCGGTTTTGGGCCCCTGGGGGCCGATTTTGTTACAGGGCTGTTTTTGCAGCATAGCTGCCATATCGGCCGCTGTAACAAAATCAGTCAAAACCGTCTGTGGCAAAAAGCTTGGGTAGGTGGGGCCATAAGCAATTGCCCCATTTGTCCATGCCTTAAAACATCTCTGCTCAGTGGTGCAGAACTTGTAACCGGTGAATACTTGTACTTCTCAGTAGCACATTTTCTCTCTAGAGTAGTGATTACGTATGCTTCTAAGAGTTCCCATCATCAGGGCCAGACAGGCCTTTTATTCCACCGGGCAATCAATTCACTAAAATGCTAGGGGTAGTGGAAATGTCATTATATAACAACACTATGAGTCAATGACATCACAGAAAATCACATCACATGATCTTTGACACATAATCTTCCCACATAGTGATGTTGTATAACTTTAATCCTGATGAATTAACAATAACCAGCATTACTGACGTTATGCGGTCTCTTAAGTGCACTATTATCTAATAACATAACGGTTGCTGACACAGATAAATATCAATTTTAAGTGCCACACGCATTTTAACGAAATTGTTGACATGATAGGAACATTACACTTTTCTCTTTTTTATTGCATGAAAAATATGTATGAAGAGCAGAATACATAGTGCAGCAACAAACATAAACCAACACTGAGAAGCTAAATTATTTGTACTGCAAACTGTCATGTTATAATGCTTTCCCTAGTGTATACCCCATGCATAAAATGTACAAGATTAAAAAAAGATTTATAAACAGTAGTGGTTTTGTTCATGTGTATTTCTTTTGAAGACTATATATTGAACTTGAACTAAGTCATGAATGGACATTATGCCTTAGCATTGTCAAAAAAATGTATTAGAATTATCTCTGATGCATTATTCCTTACTAAAGCAGAGAGGTGAGCATTTTATTCAAACAAATAATTTTCCATGTGCTCTCAATAATGAAAATTGGCATTACCTTTCTAAATCATATTTGTGAGAGTATATGTTTAACTGTTGTATGTGCTTGTTTTGATGAGCTAAGAGTTGAATGCCCAGTGTCACAGTTGTATCTCCAGAAAGTAAACAGTGCACATCAGAGCACTATTTACCGTCTGTCATTGGCATTGCAATTGCCACTACTGAGAACGGGGGTAACCCTAAATCACATCCTTGGGAGACTTGTTATCAAATCCCAGTGCCACTGTCACTTTCCCCATCTCCCAGAGGTTAATTGTGGTAGGCATAGGGAGAGTTCGATACAGAAAGAAAAGGAGGTAGGGAAAAGTAGGAGAAGGTACTAAGCAAAGGAGAAGAGAGAAAGGAGAGAAGGAGAGAGAGCTAATGAGTGGATGGTTGGCTGGAAAGAAAGAGACAGTACAGAGAGAGGAAGGAAGCGGGTTGGTTTGAGCATTTTTGTCTTGGCTACTTTTGGTTCCCAAGTCTAGCCCTGCCCATCATTAGCCCTGCCCATCATGCACGGAATTAAGTAAATTCAGGACACATATTAGGAGTAGCAAATTACCATGAAGTACAACTTCATGGTAATTTGCAAAAACTTTGAAAAATGCACTTTTGTGCATTTTTCAAAGTTTCATGTTGCGCACACACATGCATGTGTGTGCGCAACATATGTGCACAGATCAATTTCAGGGGTGCAACAGGGTGTCCTTTGGACACCCCTGCACCCTTGAAATTGCATTCTCAATTTGCGATTCACTAATTGCGATTCACAAATTGAGAATGTCTTCCCATCTGGAGATGTATTCCTTAATTGCGACTCGCAATTTGCGACTCGCAATTAAGAAATATTAAGAAATCGCAATTTTTTTAGCGATTTCTTCATGCATAGCCTTTTGCTATTCCTTATTCGCGAATCCTTATTTTTCGCTAATAAAGAATTGCAAATGGCATTGTTGATGCATGTGGGCCTTTGCGCGGTAAACCTTCAACATCGCCCCCACTGGTCTGTTGCCCATTCTCGCAGCGAAGTCAAAGAGTGCTGCGTTTGCCCTTATAACCTCCCCCCTTTTTTTATTTAGGAGAGAGGCCCAGTTAAGCTGATGATCCAGATGGACACCAAGATAAGAAAAAGAGGTACACAAATGCACCCTGGTGCCATTTACCGTAAAGGGGTACTGTTTTTTTACTCCTTTCCCCACCTGCATAACGTAAGATTTTGTGTTATTTATGGATAGATCTCGACTATCAATAAATCCATGAAAGGCGTCAAGTAAAGACTGTAGCCCTTTTGGTGTGCAGGCTATAAGGACGGCATCGTCCGCATACAGCAGGACGGGCAATCCCGACTGCACACATAGGGGTAATCTGCCCCTGTGTCAACCAAAATGTCCTCAAGGTCATTTATGTAAATATTAAAAAGAAAAGGGGCCAGGATACACCCCTGCCTGACCCCCCTACCAGTCCTAAAATTTCTTGATACCTTCAGATCCATGGAGTATCTTACGTTTGCCTTTGTGTCTCTATGTAGATCTTTTAAAAAATGTACCAGCTGTTGTTCTACCCCCATGGCCTCCATGGATTGCCACAACATTCCCCGGTTGACACAGTCAAAAGCCGAGGAAAGATCCATGAAGGCCGTGTAAATTGTGCCAGGGTGTGAGAGGGTGTACTTGCCCAAGATCAAGTAAAGGTTTAGGCATTGCGCCATGGTTGAGTGCCCTGCGCGGAACCCATACTGTATGTCAGAGATTATCGCTTTCTCCTCCGCCCAGGTTGTCAGCCTCTTAAGTATGGCGCCCCCCAAAACTTTTACAATAGAGTCAATTAGGGAGATTGGTCTATAATTGAATGTACTATTGCGGTCTCCCTTCTTGAATACGGGTACTCTTGTGGATAATCCCCAGGAAGATGGACATCCCTTGGCCGCTGCAGCGTTTCCCACTGCGGTCAAAATTGGGACCCAAAATGGGGTGCAGGATTTAAATAGATCTGGGGGGATGCCATCTGGGCCGGGGGCCTTCTTGTTTAAGAGGTTATTAATTCCCTCCCTCAATTCCCCAACCGTAAACACCATAGGGGCCAACCCCTGCTCCTCCATTGGTTGGACTGGGCATGATACACTGTCCTTGAAAATAGTAGCAAAATGGGACACCCAGTCTTCCTCCGTAATATTTGACCCCAATTCTTTATCCCCTGACGTTAAGAGGGGTGATTGGTTAATTGTGGACCAGAATCTTGAGGAACTTCCCAGGGTCGCAGCGTCTAAGAGCTCCTTCCAGAGCTCATTTTTCAACTCCCTTTTCCTTTTCGCCAGCGCACTTTTGTAGATTAATCGCTAGGTGCGAATCAGGGATCTGTCCCTGGGAAATATTTTGAGGGCCGTCTTCAAGTCTCTGGCTGCTTTAGAGCATTTGTGATAGAACCATTTAGGGACGTCAGATGGATTTTTTCCCCCCGGTGCCTGTAACATTTTCCTACACGAAGGGCTATGGTTTCGAAAGCATTTAAAACCCCTTCACCTACTGGTTCAGTGCTGGAGCAGGTTAAGAACTCAGAGCGCAATCTTTTTTGAGTCTGTCAAGGAAATCAGGCGGAGTGACCTTGTTCCATTTAATACGTCGCCCTCCATTTATAGCTAGCAGCGTATTTCCACCTACAACTTTATCTTTTGATTTCATTAAATTCCCTCCTAACAACACACGAACAGGATTGTGATCACTGTGTGCACTTGGTGATATACAAAATGCCAAAAGGAGATTCAAAATAGATCTAGAGACTAAAATAAAATCTACGAAGGTCCCGGCACTTCTGCCCTTATAAGTGGGTTCCTTCTGTATAGATAGTGGTGGTGCAATACTCATAGTGAATGACAGATCCTGCTCATCCAGCATACAGTTCAACGCATTTCCTTGTTTGGTATGTTTGAAGTGTAGGCCCGTTATCATGTGGCAACCCATGGTCGCAAGAGTGGTTACCATAGGGTCTCCACAAAGGTGTACGTTGAAGTCTCCTGCAAGTAGCAGGTTTCTTCTTGTTGGACCGCGGCACTGGGTGATAATGTTGTGCAGTTCTATGATCCTACATCCCTCCCCCTGATTACTTGCGTTATAAAAGTTTATCACACACAGGCTGTTATCTTTTTTCGCCAGGATAATAGCCTGAATGTTTCTATTTACTGAGGTAAAGACCCTTATTCTACATCTTAAAGCCAGGGAGGTAAAGATGGCTAATCCTCCCGAGGCGCGGCCGCTATTTGATCTTATGGCTGGAACGCAGAATGATTTATAGCCTTCCACTGAGATATTATTACAGTTGGTAACCCATGTCTCTTGGAGACAGATAATAGAGTGTTTTCTTACAAACTGCACCCACAGGGGGTCTAAAATATTTCCTGTTAACACCGCAACATTCCATGAGGCAACATTAAACGCTGGGTTATCCTCTGTGGTCACCTGAGCGCATTTTATAATAAGATCAAGTTTGGCTGTTCCAGAGTGGTTAACCTCACAAGGTCCTTCGTCTACTGACGGAACAATGTTGTTAGAGATAGCTACAACAGAGTTATTATAGCCATACGCCGAGCTGACCCGGGGTAAAGGATATACCAGCAAGATGTTAAAGCCGTCCTGAAGGGGATAGCTAGATGGATTACCACCCAGTCAGTCGCAATCGTTGAGGCCGGAGAGAGCATTAAATCTATTCGTGACTTCAACATCTGGGATGTCTCCTGGACCAACTCTCATCTGAACTCCATTGGATTTCGTAGGTATTGTGTTCCACCCTGCTGGTCCCCTGGGATAATGTGAGTTATTAACGGATGTCCTGTTCATGTGGTTTTGGTTGCTGAAAGCGTCCTGATGTCCTGGTCTCTAAAAAAACTAGGGGCAATATTTCAATACCCTGTCCCCCCAACGAGGTGCTTCTCTCTACATCCCGGAGTATCCTAGCTACTGGTGTCGGGCTATTAAAGTTTATGACTATACAGTCACCTTATCTAGTCTTCCTAGAGTGTCCCAGCCATGCGACTCGGCGAGCCATAATTATGTTGTGTACTACCATATGGCCACCTACGGTGTTTCCAGAAAGCCAGTATGTGACCTTGTTTTTAAGTTGGCAGAAGTCCTCTCTTTCACCTTGACGGAGAGGGGGGACATTGGCCAAGATTATCACTAGCTGGGTACTTTGTGGGGGTAGGTCTAGGATAGATTGATTACCGATACCCTGGGCCGGCTTATTGGGCTGAATAGGACCAGTCGCCAATAAGGCTGATTGTGTGCCATCCTCCTGATGTGTCTGATGAGCCCCCACACGACTCTGGCTTCCCTCCATGCCCAGGGGTCTGTCCTTTATATCCGTTAGTCTGTTAACGCTATTAGTCAGTTCAGATGTTTTATTCTAATTAGTTCAATGGAAGCAAAACAATACTACAGGTGAGTGCACTTGTGAAAAATGACTTGTTGACATGTTGAACACTTAAATATTTCCGGTGATTCTGATAGGTCACTTTCTTTTGTTTCCCTGTTTTTTACCCCAACAGGCGTTAATTGTATATACCAGGCAAATGTTATTTTCTACTCCTGATGATGATCCCTTTAATTAATGAGCTTGGGATTGAAACGTCGTCGACATTTCAAAATAGTGCCACAAATGTCCATAGTGTGTAATTGTTGTGGTCACTATTTGGCTAAGCTTGTTGAACTGTACTCTGAATGGAAGCTGCCACAGCTCTAAGTTTTTGCCTGTAATTGTGTCTGTCCAAATTGTTTAATTGTCATTTTGTTTCCTCGCACTTCCCTCCTTATGTTGGGCGCAGGACTGCAACCCATTGTAAATGTTTTTTCTTTCATTCTTGACCTTATTTAAAACATTGTTTGAATAAAACTCCTTGTCCGGCTGGACATTGGATCTATATAGTACCCAACATGGTCTATATCAAATTTTTCTGAAATTTATTGTCTGCTTAGGACCGTTGTTTTCTGGATAATAATGGTTTATATTTCCGCACAGCACCCACTTTCATGTTTGCAACACAGGCACCATGCTTTATGTTTCAGCACAGCGCCCACTTTTATGTTTACCATCCCAATATCAAATGCAAGACCTATTGTATTGCAAATGCTTGTTTTTTATGGAAGTAGGGTTAGCATGAGTGTTGTCAGTGGGTGACTGAACACCAGGAATGTACTACTGTTTTGATAAAAAAAATAAGGTCATTGCAACTGAGGGAGAGCAGGTCATCTTTTGAATGGCTTAGCAAACATTCCCTAAAATGGTTGTGCAAAATAGCACCTGCCCAACATTTATCTAGGGGTGTGCAGATTTTGTCACGCCAATGTCAGTGGTGAAGTTGTGCATTAAAAAGAACACATGTTTCATGGGTTGGACTCCAAGTAAAGAGTTCAGGGCTGCCAAGCATGAAATGCCTAGTTTGGGTAAAATAGACCCACCAAGCTCCTCACATAAATCACTACATGGCATTCATTGAAACAAGTTACCTGTTCAAAGTGCGGTGTCTACCTACCTGTCTATGAATCTCTTTTTTCCCATGGAGTTGGGATCAATATGCTGTGCAGTCCAGACTTTTGTATCTTCTCTTAGAACTGAATATGGCGTAGGTATGGGAGATAGGTAGCTTGCTTTTTCAGGAAATGATCTAGTGGTGTCCATTGCTGACTTTGATACAATTGATTGGTCACTGCAAATTTTCTTGCTGACCCTAAGGTCGAATTGCTTTTTTTTCTATGTCATCGCTCACTACTCAGTAACCAAGTCAACTGGCTGTGGCCTAATTGACTATTTTTCTGTGCCAGGCATACCGGTACTTTAAGTGTAATTAATTTAGCTGCAAATCAAACCTAAAATGATTTTTTGCCCGATTTTGTGCTGTTTTTTACATAGCAAGTATTTCTGCTGTGTTGTTTGATTTTTAATTTGGAAAGTAAGGTTGATCCTCAAATTTAGGGAGGTTGTCTGGAGGACAACCAATCAGCGCGTTTCTGATGGTCAGGAGTTTACCCTCATTTGAATGTATGTCTTCTAGAGCTGTGCAATTTCTTTGGTATGAAACGTTTACTCACTTAAATCATTGTCATCCTCCTTACGTTTTGAGGAGAGAGGCTAATCTTTTTGAATGCGACAATTGCCCCACCTGCACTGAACAGGTGCTTAGAAGATATACTGGCTATAGGATATGCTGGTGTTCCATCATCCCGTTTCATAAGATCAATGGGTCTTGATGCAGGTAGACCTCTGTTTGGGTATCCAAATAGTCTTGCACCATCTTCTTAACTGTTATTGTTGTTGACACATATTGTTTCTACATTGCCTGTGCAATTGCACGTGTTGTAAGTCCTGTCATATTCATATATTCATAAACCAACCCATTGTAAATGTTGGGAGTGAAGCTGTTGGCTCATTAGTTTTATTTTAAGGTCTGAGGCAAATGTGTTACTGCTTGTGGGTACTGCTTCCCCAGTTGTGACAAACATCTGGATTCTGGACCAACACTGCATTCTCCGAAGGTTAAAGGCAGCACTTCAGTTGTGGAGTAGCATAAAAATTGCAACCATTATTTTGTATCTTTTATCAAATAAGTATTTACATTTTTTTTGATAGACTAATTTCCAAAATTTTGCCACAGGAACTTCAGACTTCCTCACCTACAAAGTTAAGTGAAACCTTGCTATAACCTTCTAATTTCTCTGCAATTCATAGCTTGAACAACCGTTTACATATAGAACCAGGGAGGCCTGTAGTCCAAGCAAATCGAGATCTCCTTATAGTTTGAAAAAAAAGTTGTGTAGGATGCACGAGACTATAATAAAAAAATAAGATGAGTCTTCAAGGTGCCACCTGACCTGGAACAGCAAGGCGGCTTGACTATTTATTTCAGTTATGAATTTATCTATTATAGCAAAGAAGCATTTGTAGCAGAAATGAAACATGTTTGAATAGATGAGTTTAGGTTCTGGGTGTTTTAATTAATACCTATTCCAGTATTTGAGGGTGATAGATGGGTGTAGGGCTTTAGTACAGGAATCTGTTTTAGGCTGATAATCTGACAATTGAATAACATGGAGAGGATTCTTGTGAGGTTGCAAAAGTGTTATGTTGGTGAAGTTTAGTGCAATTTACTATAAGCAGAAAAAGTAGATCAGAATGTAGACATTCACTAGGCTGTTTCAGTAGTCTTGCTTGCTAGTGTAGCAAGAGTATTTGATTCTGAGCGAGGGGCTATTTGGTTTGATCTAATGCATGATTAAGAGATGGTCCTTGGCTGCTGAAAGTATTTATGAAAGGTTCTCCCTAATAAACTTACATTAACAATTGCTAAAAGCCATCATCGTTCACATCTGCTCTATTGAGGTAGCAATCATAGATCACGCTTGCAACTTGAATTTGTTGAACCAGTCTACCTGACAGTAACTACAACCACGAATGATTTCTGCCTGCTTTTTCAGAGACTGTCAGCTAACCAAACAAAAGAATGTCTCTTAGTACCAACCTCCATGCAAACTCATATTATGTATTGCATTGCGTGACTATAAAAACCTATACGTAGTACTGGTTTATCCACTTGAAAACTGGATTCTTTAATTCTCCTATTCTCCCCATTACAGTCCAGCACTGTTACCTACTTCCCGCCAACCCAGAAAAAAGAATGACCCCAGGTCTGTTTATAGACCCCCTTAAATTTGCAAAAACAATTGCAGCTCAGTCCATACACTTGCTTGCCAACACTCTCTATGTTGGTGCTCCTTACTCATGAAAACATGCTTTCCTGTAATCTGACATGTAAATCTGTCTTCTAATCAAATTCTCAAACCCAAGATTCTGTTACATCCCATGTGAGCCCACACTCTCCTTCTCAGCAATTAACCCTTAGACTCTGAAGCTGAAAATCTTTCTGTGTATTTTTATACATAAGGATATCAATCCTTCAAATAGCTTCTGGTCCTCTTTAACCATAACCAAGGCCCAACTGCCAATGCATCTGGTTTTCACCATGGTCCCCTATGACCTTTCTCTCATCACCATATCCACTTTTACAAAGTGTGCTCTACAGCAGCTCTTCAAATTGGAAGGAATTTACCGGTACCCAGTGCATATTGGCTGCTCTCTGCAGCAAACAAGTACATAAGGACCATTATTGTTACTTACTACCTGTCTAGCAAAATACAGAAATTACCAGATTGGTATCTAGCAGAAAAACAGCAGCAGCCAGTACCTTTCCCACTTTAAATATCAGCAATCAGCAAATCTAAATAATCTAAATCCAAGTAATTCACTCCAAAAGATATTGGAGTCCATAATTAACTCATTCACTTTTAGAACAAGGAACAAAGAACATTTTACTCATAACCATTTTAAGGGGTAAGCACCTTGTGCCTACATAACATCAAAACATAAACAGGGCACAATGCTCTTTCATAAAATGTGACAATCTTATAAAACATCTATGCCTGTCCAGTAAAGTCCACCAAAAAGAACACGATGGACTTTAATAACCCTGTCTGTATAGTGAACACAGCTGCAGCTATGGGAAAGGATAGTTTTGAGCAGGAAGGTACTGCCTTCTGCACTAAAACTTTCCTGACCTTAATGCAGACCACCTTGCATAATGGCGTAAGGGGGCCTGCATTGTCTCTAGGCAGCCACCAGTGTGCCAATGCATGGGGAGAGCAGATCTCCACTTAACGCAATCCAGCACAGCAACTTTGCTACCTACCAGGGCCGGAATGGCCATAGCGGGCAACAGGCATTTCCCCGGTGAGCCGCCAGGGTTGGGGGCCAGTTTTGGGCCCCTGGGGGCCGATTTTGTTACAGGGCTGTTTTTGCAGCATAGCTGCCATATCGGCCGCTGTAACAAAATCAGTCAAAACCGTCTGTGGCAAAAAGCTTGGGTAGGTGGGGCCATAAGCAATTGCCCCATTTGTCCATGCCTTAAAACATCTCTGCTCAGTGGTGCAGAACTTGTAACCGGTGAATACTTGTACTTCTCAGTAGCACATTTTCTCTCTAGAGTAGTGATTACGTATGCTTCTAAGAGTTCCCATCATCAGGGCCAGACAGGCCTTTTATTCCACCGGGCAATCAATTCACTAAAATGCTAGGGGTAGTGGAAATGTCATTATATAACAACACTATGAGTCAATGACATCACAGAAAATCACATCACATGATCTTTGACACATAATCTTCCCACATAGTGATGTTGTATAACGTTAATCCTGATGAATTAACAATAACCAGCATTACTGACGTTATGCGGTATCTTAAGTGCACTATTATCTAATAACATAACGGTTGCTGACACAGATAAATATCAATTTTAAGTGCCACACGCATTTTAACGAAATTGTTGACATGATAGGAACATTACACTTTTCTCTTTTTTATTGCATGAAAAATATGTATGAAGAGCAGAATACATAGTGCAGCAACAAACATAAACCAACACTGAGAAGCTAAATTATTTGTACTGCAAACTGTCATGTTATAATGCTTTCCCTAGTGTATACCCCATGCATAAAATGTACAAGATTAAAAAAAGATTTATAAACAGTAGTGGTTTTGTTCATGTGTATTTCTTTTGAAGACTATATATTGAACTTGAACTAAGTCATGAATGGACATTATGCCTTAGCATTGTCAAAAAAATGTATTAGAATTATCTCTGATGCATTATTCCTTACTAAAGCAGAGAGGTGAGCATTTTATTCAAACAAATAATTTTCCATGTGCTCTCAATAATGAAAATTGGCATTACCTTTCTAAATCATATTTGTGAGAGTATATGTTTAACTGTTGTATGTGCTTGTTTTGATGAGCTAAGAGTTGAATGCCCAGTGTCACAGTTGTATCTCCAGAAAGTAAACAGTGCACATCAGAGCACTGTTTACCGTCTGTCATTGGCATTGCAATTGCCACTACTGAGAACGGGGGTAACCCTAAATCACATCCTTGGGAGACTTGTTATCAAATCCCAGTGCCACTGTCACTTTCCCCATCTCCCAGAGGTTAATTGTGGTAGGCATAGGGAGAGTTCGATACAGAAAAAAAAGGAGGTAGGGAAAAGTAGGAGAAGGTACTAAGCAAAGGAGAAGAGAGAAAGGAGAGAAGGAGAGAGAGCTAATGAGTGGATGGTTGGCTGGAAAGAAAGAGACAGTACAGAGAGAGGAAGGAAGCGAGTTGGTTTGAGCATTTTTGTCTTGGCTACTTTTGGTTCCCAAGTCTAGCCCTGCCCATCATTAGCCCTGCCCATCATGCACGGAATTAATGAAATTCAGGACACATCATCCCTGCAGGGTGATCTAGGTATCACAATGACACATTACCCCAAAGACTGGCAAATATCCTAAAAGTATGTGACACCCCTAATGGTGATTAGCCAATAGTTGCACCTGCTACTTCTTGGCCTCCATGGCCACAGCTACTCTCTCCCCCATGCCTCTCCATGAGCTCCCAGATCTCTCAGTGCCGAGGAAAGCCCGACGGCTGTTGACCCAGGCAATCTTACCCAATGTGTGCACTATGTGTGGCTGTACTTCCCTTTTCTTGGAAGCTGACAGCTGGCTTTTCCAACAACTTCCCAAGCCACTGTGGTGGAACTCAGGGAACACATCGGTCTTCACGATAGCGAAGGAATGCAAGTTCTTCTCTGCCCTCCCAGAGTTTGGGACAATTCAAGCTCTTGACAAGATGGGCTTTTCTGTACAGATGTCCTCTTTCCATCCATAAATCATGCAGGTGGAGAGAATTGCCTTATTCCATGTTCCTGGGACCCACTTTAGGCAAATTGGTAATATTGATAAATACGATGTTGATGTACAAGACGATGTACGAACGAATGACAATGAATATGTGGTTAGGGATGCCATGCAACCCAGACCTGAAGCAACTGATTGGCAGATTACAGCTGGGGCTACACGTAACACTTAGACAAATGCACAAACAGGAAAATTCATATTGATCCCACAGATATGCAGCAACACCACAATGGTCTTAGGAAATTGGCCAATAAAATGAGTTTGGTCGGAGGGACACGCATTCTCAAAACATCATAAAGTCAGAGGCCACAGTAAGTTAGAAACATTCAGCCAATCAGAACTCAGCATACACATTACACATGGTGATTATTTGCTTTACATGCCGGACAACTGGACACATACCCACTGGCCTCACATTGCGTCCACGCTTGGTCGAGACCTACCTGTGCTGCTTATCAAACAACCAGATGTATGGCCCCGTGACTAGGCCCAGATTACTCTCTACAAAGAAATACGCAAATTTCTTTGTGAAGCTTCATGTAATGTATAAAATGAGGGCCGAAACCAAAGTCCTTTAAGACAGTCTTCAGACCCGACACTGTTGCCTGTTCTCCTGGCCGCTGATTTTAATTAAACCCACTGTTCCTGTTTTTACAAACACCTTTTGTCTTTCAATGTAAATTCATATTTGAGGAACATTTTGGTGAACCAGATAAGGAGACTGGTTCTTCAAACCTGACAGCAGCTGAAGGAACAGGACCCTGCCCATTCGGATTCACATCTGCGCAACAAGAACAGTGAACAGACACCGCAATTGATTGGAATTTCTGCTGAATTCATGGGACATAGGTCTTTTCTGAAGCCGCAGTCAGTGGGTAAGAGGCTATATCTGATCCTTAGTCCCAGCATTTGACATATGGCAAACCAGGAAGAAGATTAAAAATATAACCTGAGAGCTCTACCACTAACAGAAAACTGACATATTGCCTATTTCATGTGCCCGAGCTGAGGGGTCCCACAGAGATCACCTTTCTTTGATAGTCAGCAAGCTAGAAAAGGAGAGGGCTGTTTAGTCACGTGGGCCACTGGGCCTAACACTGATGATAAGCTTGCCTCTGGGTGTGAAACAGACCTCTGGGCAAAACACAGAAGGTATGCATCGGCTCTAGGTGTGATATAGTGCCGGCATCTGGATCTAAATTTGTTATTCTGTAGGAGTTTTCTTAGTGCTGTTAGTTTCTTAACACTGGTTGTATCTGACAGAAGTGAGAGTTTTCATTAGCTTGCACCTCTTGCCATGACACAGCTGGTACCCATGACCCTTGGATGCAACCTAGGGTGTAATTCGGATGTTAGGGAAAAATTTAGAACCAAGAGAGTAAGGTGCAGTTTGTGTTTGGCCAAGGAGGGCCTATTGTTATCGAGTTGCCCTTTCTTCTCCTCATAAATTGTTGCTATATTTGTTCCCGAACCGATACTGACAGACAATGAAGCTCACATAGCTTCCCCTCATCATTGAGCTGCATGCGCTAGGAGCGGGCTAAGTTTTTTTTTACAAAGTCATAATTTTTTCTTCTCTGTTGTTTTTTTCTCCTTTACTTTTATTTTCAATGCGATTTTCAATTGATGCTCTTTTTCTTGATGTAATGCTGCTGGTAGATTATTGCAAACTGTAATTTATGTTGAATGTTATGTCTTGTTAACGGTTCTATATGCATATGAAAAAGTTGTCATTTGTGTACATTTTGCTGTTCCTCTACTAAAAATAATTTGTAATGTTTTTGAATTGACCATTGCACTTTCTTAGAGGTTGTTATTTTTCATATGTGTTGTCTTATATTTGACACATCTTTGTCTAAGCTGAGTTTGTAGAAAAGTAGTTACTGTTGGCATAATCCCTTGTACATATTTCCCCATGATTAGAGCAATATTTAGGATTAGCTCAAATGTCTTGAGAATTTAGAAGTGTACTCGTCCCTTAAAAGGTTCCCCCCAACCCATCATGGAGTCGCCTTTAAACCAAATGCAAATTAGATTACCCTCACAGGTTAAAAAACTAGATACGACACATGCATTCCCCTAGCCAGAAGGGGGAACCTTCAACACCAACATAATAGGACACACAAAGAAAACACATTCGGACATTATATGCAGAAGGAGGCTAGAAGAGAGGCACTTTTAGAACTGTGGCCCATCTTTGAGAAGGCTTTGGTCTACAATTCTGTCCCCGAATCTGCCAGCACGATGCCAGCACGATGCCCATGCCTCCCCCACCATACACCAGCACAGAGGTGTCCTCTCTGATGCTGGCCATCTCAGCCATTCCTGCACTAAGTTATACCAGCCCGCCAGTCAAGTTGGCCTGAGGGCCCCCACTGGGCAGCTAGCCACTAAATCTTGGTTGAAAGGTTGTCCGACTGGCTAACCAAAGCAACTTCAACCTCCCCCTAGTTCAGTGCCAGAATCGCCCGTAGCTCAACCCCCCTTTCGCGTCACTTAGCCCACAAAACATACACCACACAAGCAGCCGAGAACCTCCCTGCAGGTCTAAACAATAACATCAACAGCCATAGCAAGGAAGAGGACACCAGTCCCCCAGGATCCAATAGCAAGGGTGAGGATCTGGGAATTGTCATGCCATAGACTGACACGACACCCAAAGACACACACCCACTACTGTCTATCCCAGGCTGCCCGGAGGAGGAACCATGATCACAATGCAGATAAATGGGACACATTATCAATTCCTACTAGACACAGGAGTGACAAGATCATGCCTACGGAAGGGGAAAGCCCCCTGTCAAAAAGCACAGCAACCATACAAGGGGTCTTGGGCACGGTGGCTGGGAGCCACTTCACAGAATCCCTTGAGCTGTAAATAGGGGGGAAAAAGGGGAGTGGAAATAGTTGTACTTTCCCTCTTCCCACCAACCAGCAATACACTCCCATGCCACAAGGACGCCAGCCAGTGTGGCCCCCGGAAAGTTAGACCCTCTTCACTGGGGCAGTCCTGGAATATTTGGGAAATCTCCTCAAACTATCTTCATTAGGTCACCAGTGGGCATTCCACAGACATGACCTCTTAGTGGAAACTGCCAAAAAGAAGAAAACGTTGTTATCCAGTATGGTTCTCAAGAAGCAAGAGATCCGGGACCTCGACCAGGTGGTGAGCTGGCCCAAGGCGCATATGGGCAGTGGCCATGATGAACAGACCACCTGTACCCCCGGGATTATTAAGCTCGGCCTCCGTCAAAACTCTGGTACCTCCACTAGGGAGGAAGCATTGCAGACAAGGTGCCCGGGCACAATGCGGTGCATCCCCTTTGCCGTAGCCCCCTACCTGCTGCTGAATATGGTGCCCAAGCAAATGACCACTGCAGGGAACTCGGCAGACCCAGAAAATGATACAACACCCCCATGCAATGGCCCTCTAGGAAGGGCCAAAACTAACCGTGGGCTGAGAGCTCCACTCCGCCCACGGAGTGTGCGGAGATATGCCTACTCCATGTTCCGCAAAGAACGTGGAGTAGGCAAACCTCTGAGTGGACCAGCCCCCACCTCCCACCCACCCTATTACCAGCTACTTGCAACTTTTAAAAAATGACTTAAGTAAATTAAAAAAACACCACCGAGAAGGCAATGAGGAAAAGGAGGGCAGCCTGGGTACGCCGTAGCGAAGGTAAATTGTTTTTTTTATTTACTTAAAGTTGTTTTTTAAAAGTTGTAAGTAATTGTTAATGGGGCGGGTGGAAGGCGTAGCGTAGTGAAGCTCCACAGAGTTTGTTTGCCCCTGCAAACTGAGTGAAAGCACCCTGAAGTGGGCCACATTGGCCACACGTGTGCAAATGGCACCATTCTTGAAAGGGACTCCACTGCAGAACCACAGAGGGTTCCAGCCCAGTTATGGTGGTAGAGGCCAGGAAGGCTTACAGCAGCCAAACTCTAGAGACTGTTTCTTGTGCCTCAGAATGGGCATCTGGGCTGACCTATGCTGCCTGAATAAGTATCATGAGCAAAACTCGATAGGCCTGGGCCAGTCCCCAGAAAATCCCCATCCACAAAACCAAGCCTAGATCAACACGAGTACACAGTACATTCAGTCACAAGAAAATCTGTCAGCAAAAACACTACAGCAACAAAGACTAGGGGGTTGGCCAAACACATGGCAATCGTGGTGCAAAAACAATTGGATAAAGTGTATTGTGCCTGGAAAGAGAGTTTCTAGATGCAAGTAGACGATCTTGCGATTTTTTAATATAGTGAGATCTGGAGGCATAAAGGAAAAGGGGGCTGAAATGGAGGTGTGCATGAAGTAAGATGCTTCACCCGGAAGAACAACCACCATATTTTGCACTTTCTCCATAGCTAGGAAGTTTTTTTCAATACCACCCAGGACCAAAGCAAACACTTTACAAGGTTCTAGGTCTCAAGAGTTACCAGGCCCATCAGGATTACGAGATTCATGGGAACTGGATTATGAATTTCATGGGAATATTACAGATGAACATATATTTCCCTATGAATCATACTGTTAAAAACAGAAAAAAATCATATGTGGGGGGGAAGGGAGGGGTGTCATTTGAAATCATCAGGGGCATAGAAACCAAAAATACTGTTTACCCTAATAGTTTATAATTTTTCAAGGGCTTCTAAATGTTAATCTAGGAATTCCCTTTACGTCCACACCCCACTATCCATAAAGTTAATAGGACCTCTAAATGACGTCTATGAATGCAAATGGAATATCATACATGGCCCAATCCCATTGCCAATATTCCGGGAATACTGGTTTTACCACTATTAGATGATGTGAGAAATGTCTAAAGTCCATTCAAGTGATTCCTCAGCTTAAATCACATCTAGTGGTTCATAAAACCATGTTATGTTGTGCTGTTACACATGAGCTTTCGGAAAAGTCACTGCAAACAGAATATCTCCTAGGCATTGAACATTGTCAGTGGTTTTCAGCCCCTCATGCACAACCACATACAATCATTTTTTAAAGGTAAATCAGTTTTATTGTGAAATAACAATAGCAGAAAAAGAATACAAATAACGAAGAGTGTGTATGAACCTTGAAAATGAAGCTAACATAATTACATAAAGAAAATAAGCTGTTTAACAATTTTTAAAAATGTAATAGGGAAAAAGGAAAAAATAGTGAGGGGAAAATGGGATGAGAAATAATAAAAGAAGACCAATCTATCAATAATGTAAAATATCACATGAGAAAATAGAATTGGCTATAAAGGAAAAACTGGACAATCTCTATTAGGATAAAAATATGGGGAGAAAAAAAGTACTTATGGTGGCTTCAACGTTTCAGAGGAAGTGCAATTAGAAGATTTATGAGGAGCAACATCTAGAAATTGAGTCAGAGATAACCAATATAGATCTCTATTAACAGATGGAAAGAATTAAGAAGTAAAAGCAGTATTTAATATGTGATAATGACAAACATTATACCACCAAGCTTTGTAAGAAATATTTAACGAACATTTCCAAATAATGGAAATTTGTTGAAAAGCTAGAGCTAAGCTAAGATCTAACAACCATAAATTAATAATGGATGAGTGGATATCGTCAGATAAACTACGTAGGAAAAGTGTCAAGGGAGTTAATAGGGACCGGAAATTAAATATTGAGGTAAGCTGAGACCATGCCTTCACTGAAAAGGAAGCTGTACGAGTACAATAAAATAATAGGCGCATTAGATCACCATTATGATGATCACTGGACCAACATTTTGAAGATGAGTTAATGGAGAATTTAGGTATTGCGGAGGGGGTAAGCTACAACCTATGATAGGGAAAACTATGATTTAGAAGTAGAGGTGGATCTGGATGTTTTGTACACCTTAACCCATATTTTATTCCAAAAAGTAATAGTACAAGTACATCCGGAATCCGATTTCCACTGAGCCACTATCTTAGTTTTGGATCTTATAGAAGACAAAAAACAAAAAAGTCTATAAATAGGTGAAGCATTAGGGATAGATGTAAGAATTGAACAAACACTCACCAAGTGCCTTTACCCTCTATGCTGCTACTTTAACAGGCATGAGAGGAAAAAAACACAGGGGGAAGGTAGGTAAACAAGGGAACAAGGAAAAGATGTCTAAGTCTCCGAAAACCATTCCTGCTGGTATGCGGAGGACAGAGTGTCCAGGAGTATCTTGGAAGACAGGGAATTCCACAAATTATCTTAAAAATAAGGAAAAAAGAAAATATGCAGGTCGGATAAAAGAAATATAACAAAGGAACATACTCCAGACTATTGTATTTTACATGGCATAATGACAAGCACTGCTCAGCCTTCAAAAAATGGATAAAAGTCCCACCAGATGTCCAATGTGTCAAGTACAACACCTAGAGGAGTAGACTATATCCCAATTCTTAGTAGAAGTACTTCTTTTTGAGGAATCCTTCCATAGGACGAAAAATAGATCATACTAATTAAAGGAATACAGGATAAACCACAAAAAGTGTAAAGAATCTGCTATAATTAATCCAAATATGAAAAGGGAAGACTTTTCCGATGTGTTATGGTATTAGTGAGAAAAAAAAACAGTGCACTGACCCACTCAACAACACAAAAAAATAAAAGCCACACAAAGTATTCCAGTTTTGGTGTGCTCCAACACTCACCTATGTGTTCTTAGTGTCAGAGATGAAAAGCCGGAATCGCCACTTGAAGCCACTGTAGCAGGAAGGTATTCATGAGACACAGTCCATAGGTGCAGCATCCAAATGGGTTCTTAGGAAGCAGAGCTCAAAGCGATGCCTGTCGAAGGAGCGCAGAAACCCAAGGTGATAATGGCAAAAGAAAAATGAAAGCCAGTGGGAGTACTGGTAGTGAGAATTCTTTACGGGGTCAAGAACCAGAAACTAAACCAAGCACAATGGTTCAGAATGGCGGATCCTAAATACTCTCTTCCCTCGCTATACACGCGTTTCTGCAGCTGTGTAGAGAGCAATCCTGCACAGCTGAGTCATGAAATAGAAAGCGCCAATTCCTGAAGAAGAAAAAGCTAGAAAAAAAAGGGATTGATAGAAGAAAGAAAAGATTACGTGTGTTCCTTATGAAGAACCTCTAATGCTGTTCCAAGCCACTGACAGTATAGGAAACATAGTCAGAACAAATTGTATGCAATGTTGAGAGGGTTAATGTGGGTGTAAACTATGAGATGTAACACATATTATACCTTTTATCTCCAGGAGTTCAAGGAAAGTGATTTATTAATAATTGTGATAAGATTATTATACCAAAGAGGAGAGTATTGGAAGGATTTGCAAGTTACATCCTACGGCTGATAAAGTATTTGAAGGTGGTGCAGGTGTGTTTAAGTAGAGGGGAAGCTTTTATAGAAGTATTCGCAGAGAAGGATAAGACTTCTTGATGATGGCCGCCGCGAGCAGGGAATGACTGGGACGAGCTCCGGTCAATGGTACACTCTTTAGTGTTTTTCCCTGACCCGAGCGACCCCACCGGAACCCCCTCGCTGGAAGACTCGAGAGCGAGAAGGCTCGACTGTCCCTACAGAACCGGCCGCCTCCGTGGAACGAGCCCAGAACGAGGAAGGCTCGAGGATCGCTAGCTGGCTGCTATACCACAGATCCGGAAGCTGAAGGTACACGCCCTTGCCCGCTCCCGATCTGCCGCTCCGCTTCCCTACCGCGGCACCCCCCCGTGTTCAGTTGCTCACTTACTGGGGCGGAGGGGTACTTGATGTGGCTCGCGCACCAACGCAGGCTCTCCCTCCCGGCATTTACCACATGAGGCTGCTCTCCCCTCTCCGGTCGATGCCTGTCCTCAAGATGGCGGCTCGACCCGAGTAGAAAACGACCCAAAGTGACTCGGCCCATGCTGCCCTTCCTCTGGACCCCAGCAACGCCTACCGGATGCCGCAATCACTCGACTCCCTCCTCAAATATTAATTAACTTTACCCGGCCCTTAGGAAAGCTCCTACTCGTCCCTCGCCTCGGGATGCCTGGACCCAAGATGGCCACCATGTCAGACATCCCAACACACTCGAGGAGATTACGATTGTGAATCGCACCACGTGGGCCCTCACAGACAAGACTCAATGACTTCCCTGCTTGACGCCAGGTTCAGAAGGCACATTTACCCCTCTGCAGGCGCTTACCCACCCGACTTGCAAGCTCCAGCTCATTTCCCCCTTGCATAAGGCTGCCTGGCTTCAAGATGGCCGCCACTTCGGACATTACTACAAAGCAAACTAGCTTCTGACCAAGAAGCACCACTACCGGCCCCCAAAACAGCAACTTGACATTAAAACAAAAGACACGCTGGCACGTTTAGAGTACTACGCACGCCCGATGCCACAAACGGAGGGTATTTTGACCACTCTCTAGGCACAACACGCTCTCCACACAAGCTCCAATTCTGTTATCCACTGCTAAGAGCTGCCTAGCACAAATATGGACATCACCTCTGATCAATGGAGCTTCGGAGCAAAACATACTCCTCTGGACCCCTGCTACGCCGCCCTTCGCCTCTGCCGCAACCTAATTATCACGCCTTAAGCAAGAAGCTCAACGCAAAAGTGCATTCTCCAATCATCAAGAGCACCTTACTCATTAGACATACAACCTCTAACCACCCAGGACACTCCAGTTGAACAACAAACCATTCCCCTAATTTGCTCCAGGATGCCTCCGACCTTGAGCTCAGTCATGCAGTCCTGCCCGTTACAGAATCCCCTTTCCCCTCTCGGTCAGAACACCTACACCATAACTTTCCCACAAAAACTCTCCTTCAAAGCAAAAAAACGCTTTAAACAGAATCTAATTAGGCAACATCCCGAAACACTCATTGTGGACACCTACCACTGCTCATCAAGAGGGCAAAGAAAAATGGACTTCATCTTTCACACCTTAAGACCGGACCTATGGGTTACCACTTTTAACTCACTCCTCCCTGTCTCAAAAACCACCCTCACAGAACATAACCGGAAACTAACTATCTCCCCCCTCAACCAACAGTCTCTCACTGGAGACATCACCATCACCATTTTCCTGAATGGCACCATTCTTATTCAGGCGAAAGATGAAAACCTAGAGTTCTTTGACTCCCTCTTCCCCACTCATAAGACGGCTACTGCTCTCTACGCTCACCAGCCACGCACCACCCCCCCCAGTGGCTCCAGTCAAACCCCCAAGTCGCAAAGCAGGCTTCCCTCACTTCCTCGTGCACCACCGCCCATGCCTACTCATGTCACCAGCCATTCACCTCCCCCAGCCTCGTCCCTTAATTCCCCTCACCCCACGGCCACCTCCACTTCCTCCCTACCTCACAGAACTCTGCACCCCCCTCCCTCCCTCCCATCTCCCAATCCCCCGGACACCCCCCCCTTCCTCCCTACCTCCCAGAACACTAGCGCACACCATTCCACTCAGCGAAGATAACCACCTCTCCCAAAAAAGGCTGCAACCCTCCTCCCTCTCGTTTCCTTGACCACATGTTCTCGAAACCTGAACCTGTTCCCTCCACCCCTGCTATCCCCAATCATTATCTCACCCCAAACCCTTTCCCCCTCTCTAGCCCTCGCCCATCTGAACACCAATCCTGACTCAGTCCCTCCCTCCCCAACCATCCCTCCAAACAGCATCTCGCCCCATTACCCTTCTCCCTCCCCAGTCCTCTACAAACCGGAATCGGTCCCTCCTACCTCGTCTCTCCCCCCCACGAAGGCCCTGCCCCTTAACCCCTCTCACTTAAGGCCCTGCTCCCCCTCTCTACCCCCCCCCAGCTCCCATGATGACACATCGCTTGGACCTTCTTGAAGCCCAGATCGCCGCGCTGATCCTCGGACTAAAAGAAACCCTTTCCTCCCTAGAGAAACTCCAGCTATCCCCCCATCTTGTCTCACCTCCCCTCCTCCAGCAACCTCCCATTAGGAATGACGCTGCCCCCTGATCAGACCCCTGTTCCCCCAGGCTCTCGGCCTCCTCTTACTGAACCCCAGACTGAACCACAAGTTGACTGTACCGGAAGAACCTCTCCCTCTCCCTCCCCTCAGGAAGTGAGCTCCCGAGTCACATCCTATAAACCCCCTCCCAACCATCCTGCACAAGCTCTACTCCTGCACCTCTCACCCCTTTCTTCGATCCAAGTCATCACTGGTATAAGAAGAGACCTGCCTCACCGAAAAACTGCCAGACCCCCAGCCCATCTCGCATCCCTACCCAGAGCGAATTTGGTCAACCGGAACCCTGATGCTGAACCTCCCATCAACTGCATGCTCATCAACTGCAGATCAGCCGTCAAACACGCAACTGAATTAGCCGAAACTATCCTCTCCCATGACCTAGATGTAGCCTTCATCAGTGAAACATGGCTGAACACCCTATCCCCTCCCATCTTGGAGACTCTGGTGCCCCCCTGGCTTCTCACTTATCCACAAAGACAGGCCCATACGCAAAGGAGGCGGAACAGCAATTATCCACAGAAGTGACCTCTCCATTACTGAATGCCCCTCCCTCCTCTACAACTCCTTTGAATGCCTCTCGGTCAACATCAATTCGCCCCACCACAACCCACTCCAATGCCTTCTCCTTTACCACCCTCCAGGCAATGCTACTGTATTTGGCGAACAGCTGTCGGATCTGATCACTCAAACCGCTCTCAACAGTGACATCAGAATAATCCTGGGCCACCTCAACCTAAGATGGAATGTATCCAATCTCTCACCTCCCTTCTACAAGACCACGATATGATCCAACACTGCTCAGAAGAAACACACCATAGAGGAGCGATCCTAGATGCAATCATTGCGGACAAAAAGACAATCTCAATTGACCACATCATCCCTGTGGACTGGTCTGACCACCATGCCATACTCTTTCACATCAACCACCCGGCTCCTTTCCTCCCATCCACTAAAACCTCCCCCAAGTGGGTCAGAAACTTATTGAAAGTCCCCCCTGACAAGTTACAAGATGCTCTCAGCTCACTCCTCCCGAGCTCGTCGGAGCTCCTCTCAACCACGGATCTCACCTCGCTCTATCACTCCAACCTGGAGTGCGTCCTGGACCAGCTGGCATCTAGAAAACTAAAAAAAAACAGAAGCATCCCCTCCAGGTCTTGGTTCTCCACGGACATCAATGATGAGCGCAGACTCCTAAGAGCCATGCAAAGATCCTGGAGGAACAACCCCATTGCCTTTAACCGGGACCAACTCAAAACAGCTCGCAAAACCTACCTTAATCATATCAAGAACCAAAAGTCATCCTTTTTCTGCTCTGCTCTAGACAAGGCTAAAAACCGCCCCAATGAACTCTTCAATATCATCAGAAACCAAACCTCCATACCTATGACAGACAGCTTAACTGCGTCCAAATCCCAGTGCGACGAATTTGCTAACTTTTTCAACGAAAAAATTGCCTCAATTGACCGATCTTGCAGAAATCTTTCCGTCCTCTCAGAGTTGCGCCCTACTGCTTCTACCCACTCAAGACCTACAACTGCAGCCACTCGCTGGTCTTCCTTCCAACCCATCCAAACCGAAGCGATAAGCAATCTCATTGCCATCGCTAATCCCTCGTCTCACTCCCTTGATCAGCTGCCCTCGAGACTGACGAAAGACCTGAAACTTACTCTAGCCCCTATCTGGGCCAAGATCATCAACAGCTCTTTGAGCGATGGCTCCATCCCTGACTGCCTTAAACTAGGTCAAGTCACGCCACTCCTAAAACAATCTGGCCTCGACCCAACGGTTTTGAACAACTTCAGACCAGTGTCGAACCTGCCGCTCTTATCAAAAAGTTTGGAAAAATGTGTGCTATCTCAGCTAACCCATCACCTAGAGATCTTGAATCTTCTTGACCCACACCAATCTGGGTTCTGAAAGGGCTGCAGCACAGAAACCGCAATCCTCAATGTGATGGATGACCTACACATGTCTCTCGACTCCAACTTATGCAGCCTCCTCATCCTCTTAGACCTCTCAGCAGCGTTCGACACAGTGGATCACAACCTACTACTCAATGTCCTACAGAAGAGAGTGGGGTTGAAAAAAACTGTTCTCAAATGGTTCGCCTCCTTTCTCAACAACCGCACACAGATTATCGAAATTAAAAGCTCCAAATCGGACCCCCTCCCTATTACTAGATGAGTCCCACAGGGGTCAGTACTCTCTCCACAACTTTTCAACATCTACATGGAGCCCCTCACTACAATTCTAAGGAACTCCAACATCCCCTTTCACCTCGATGCAGACGACACACAACTCTTCCTGGAAACCACCTCGATCGCAGACATCCACAGACTAAATAACACACTCACAGAGGTTCAACACTGGCTCTCTTCCAACCACCTCAAACTTAATGAAGAAAAGACAGAAGTGCTCCTCATCTCAAACAAAAGTGAAAATCCCCAAATACTCGAATGGCTCAAAGCCTTAAACACCCTCAATGTTCCTCTTGTTCCTACAACCTCCGTCAAATCACTGGGGATCACTCTGGACCCAAAACTGGACATGAAAGAACACATCTCTAAAACTGCCAAAAGTGCTTTCCTTAACCTGAAACTTCTCTACAAACTTAAACCCTTCCTCCCCTTGAAAGACCTGAAACAGGCCACTCAGGCACTGGTACTCTCCAGGATTGACTATGGCATTGCTACTCTGATTGGAACAGCCAAATCTCATCTAGGTCCTTTGACTGCTACCCTTAATGCAGCAGCTAGGATGGTAAAGGGAACTAAGAAATATGAGCATATCACCCCGGCTCTCAAGGACCTGAAGTGGCTTCCTATTAACCTACGAGCAAACTTCCGCACAGCCTGCCTCACACACAAAGCCCTGCATACAGGTAAACCGGAATATCTGGCCAATAAACTCAAGAGAGCCGGTCAGTCCAGGACCCTCAGAAGCTCCAACACGCTACTACTCATACCTCTGAAATCACAGAAACGTAAAAGATCTAACAGGTCCTTTGCTGGAAATGCTTCTAAGATATGGAACTCCTTCCCCCCCTCACATCAGAATGACCGTCTCCTTCCTGAAATTCAAGATACTACTCAAAGCCTTCTTTCTTGAGCGGGCTGGTCCATAACGAGAACCATCGTATGACTTTGATAGTTCACTCTCCTTGGTCCTAGCGAGAACCTGATGACTCTCACTTGATCTCCACCATGTCGCCCTCATGCTGATACTGTATAGACTTTTACGTGCTACCATGTTTTCTCAAACTCTCCCTACCCTGCTTCGACCTACCTGTTATGTTGATGCTTATTTGTATACGTTGTGAAGCGCACTGATACCTTCGGGTCTAGCTAGCGATATACAAAACTTAAATAAATAAATAAATAAAACTTCTACAGGTAGAAAAGGAGCAAGAAAAAAGCATTACATTTCCAACCATAAAGAAGTAAACAGAGTTTGTGACAAGGACAGACATTACGAAATTTGCAAAAACAAAAAGCTTTATGATATAACCAGAAATAAGAAAAATTAACTCCACCCTCTTGTTTAGAATTCTGAAGGTAAGTAAAAGAATTTATTGATTGTTTATTCAACCAAAGAATGTTTGATAGTTTTGAATCAAATATTGAGGTTCCACACTTAATCAACATCTTACCTTACACTCCCACATTAGCACGGTGGTCTCCTCTTGTTTTTTTTATTTTGCGCACCATTCGAAAGATCTCACAGTTTTTTTCCTTGTCAGCTCTTAAACTGATCCTTATGGCTATGGTCCTTTCCCGTTTAGATTATGGTAACGTACTGTACAATGGTGCCCCCGCCTACGGCATCCGGCGACTCCAACTGGTACAGAACCAAGCTGCCCGCCTGGTCTACGGCTTACCTAAAACACATCACATTACACCCCTTCTAAGATCCCTCCATTTGTTCCCTATTACAGAAAGGGCCCTTTTTAAGATGGGATGTATTACGTTTCAGGCCCTTGCGGGAACTGCTCCGTCTTTTATTAAGTCCATAATTGAACCCTACTTCCCTAGCAGACAACTGCGTTCCTCCTCTCCGTCTCTCTTGGTGGTGCCCAGGTTCAAGAAGAGCAGAATGGGAGGCTCAAAGTTCTCTGTCCTTGCTCCGCAATTTTGGAACTCTTTACCTCTCCCAATGAGATCGACACCATCCTATCTGGAGTTTCGCAGCACCCTGAAAACTATTCTGTTCTCACAGGCTTTTAATATCTAAACCGCGTTGCCATCTCACTCAGGACTCCTCTCCAACAGCGCCATGAAACCGCCTGGTAAACGAGCGCTCAACAAATTTCCTTAAATTCAAATTCAAATTCTAGGTTTTTAATAGCTGATAAAATAGACTGATGCTGTTTAGTGTTGGATTTCTTCTTTTTAGAAACAAAATCAATATTGTGTCCACAAGCAGTAGCTTTAAAAGTATCCCAAAATAGTTGAGGAGGGATAGAAGAGTCAGCATGGATACTAAAAAATTCCTCAAAAAAGCTGAAACAGATGAAGAAAAAGCAGGGTCAAGAAAAAGAGTCTTCTTACATTTCCATCTTTTAGATTTGGAATGTACCGGAGAGGTTGCTGCGTGATGCAAAGAAGCCTTGTACTGCTTCAATCTGCTCATAGGTGCTCAAATAAGCCTTCATACACACCATAACATGAGACGGGCACAGAAATAAAAGGTGGGTGCCACGATAAAAACAGGCGACAAAATCCTATCAGTAGAGCAGTGCAATATGTTGCAGAAAGTAAAGAAGAAACGGCACCTCAGCGTGAAGACCAAATGTAGGCAGTATAAAATATGTAGTTTAATAGCATAATTGCAGTCTCAAAAAGGGCTAACTTTAGCAGCAGAGGGGAATAAAAGCCTAATCCTGCCCTCCAACATCCTGAAAGACCACTCATGCAGTGTAAAAAAGGGAAGAACGGTTCCGTCTTAGCAACATCTGTCTGATGACGGACTGAACTCCAAAGGTAAGCAGCCATCTTGGCCGGCAGTCCACAAGCACCCCCAACCACATATACTTTTAAAACAACTAGACTAAATGTACATGCGCATCCTGATGTTTCTAGGGCTTATTAGAATGAGAGTGCGGACAATTGCAGATCACTTCTTTCACAAAATCTATACATTTACTTTTAAAATTCCCACAGAAGATTTTTCATCCAGACAGCCATATTGTGTGAGCCCATGCATTGCAACAAAAGGTTGTGTTTTGTAGATTTCCAAGTTACTGCTGTTTTAAGATGATTTGCATTTCATGTTAGTTGTCAGACTTCAAAATCTTGCTACACAGCATGTCATTTCATTTATTGCCACTGCTGGGTGGCTCCTTAGCTAAAGACCTGCTTAGTTGTCCTCCTTTATTTACCCTTCCCTACTCAAGACTAGAAACCCCTTCCCCTACTCTGCACCCTGAATAGATATTGATGCGTTCCCTGGAAAGGTACTTAAATCTACCTTACACATTAAACAAGCACTTCCATTCCTGCAAAATTTTAAGAAACACCACAAACTAGAAGACTGTCCTTTGCAGGGTCACTACCAGAACACACACATTCTCAAGACAAAACCTGCACCTTTGACAGTGGAAAATATTCAATTGTGGTTGATTTTCCACCATTGTTCAAATTTAGCATCATCATTGTTCTCAAAGATTGATTCAGCATATTAGGAAGAAGACTTACTTTCACAAAATGATTTATTTGTGCTGTTAAGAAACCTTTAAATGAGAAAACACTTGCCCTTCTGATTTCTTTATAAGTCCCTTTTACATGTAGTAACTAATCTACTGGTAGTTAACTGCTTTGCTATACAGTTACATAATACATTAGTTCATCATGTTACCCCAATACTTCTATTCAGCACAAGTGTGTTAGCGCTCCTCACTAAAGACTGCATGAGCCGTAGGCCAGGAGCTCTAACACATTAACCCCTTTGCTGCGGCGGCTATTCCGCCGCAGCGCTAAGGGGGTGGCGGGGCCCCCTGCGGTCCCGTGCTCGTGACGGAACCGTTCCGTCACGAGCCTCGGGTGGGCTGTGCTGGTGACGGAACGATTCCGTCACGGACCCGCCCGCCCATTAGAATGTCAGCGCAGGCGTGGAATTTGCGCCGCGCAGGCGCGGCGAGCGGGCCGTGACGGAATCGTTCCGTCACCAGCACAGCCCACCCGAGGCTCGTGACGGAACGGTTCCGTCACGAGCATGGGAGGGGTTAAATGGAAATGCAGATTCAGGGACAGATTTACTAAAGGTTCACACAGTGCAACGAAACAAGACAAGCTGCTGGGCTACATTGTGTGAATATGAGAGAGCTAAACAGCTCCATATTTTCAAAGATATGATGCTGTTCAGTTCTCTCCTCGTGCTGGGACCCTTGTGACTGCAAAGAGCGAATGCAAGCACCCTTACCCCACAATGCAAGGTTGCCTACAGCATTGTTTTGTGCAGATACACAATCAGTAGAAGCATACTCCTCTTTCTATGTGTGCTGCAGAATGCAGCACATGTGGAAAGAGCAAGTAACGAGGAGAAACGAGATTTTTCTTCTACTGTTTATCTCGGTAGTTCAGGTTTACTGCCTTTAGCAACACTGGGTTCGCATCAAAATACATGGGTGAAAGCATCGGAATGCCCATACAGCACCCATATAATGTCTCTCTAATGCAGTGTAATGCAACTCAGTGTTTTTTTTTTTATAAAGCCACACATGGCAACCCCAATTGTTCCCTGGTAGATTTATCAATCTCGACCAGCCTTGTGTCATGACTGTGCCAAAAATGTGGCACAATCAAGAGGCAAAATGTTGGTAAACCTGGACACTCGTTTTCCATCATTCCAAAGGTGGTAAACTTATATTTCATTGGATAATAGTAGCAACTTTTATTTAGAGCTCTTGTTAATGGAAAAAAAATGCATTGTGCGTCCTTCCTGTCTACCAAGGTCTTACAGCTGAAATGATTCTTCACATTTTTTAGCTTTGTCCTTTTTACTTAAGACTTGTACATTTGACATCTTCCTCTAATTTATGTAACACGTTGGCTTCAGCCCTGCTGTGGTTTAAAGTCTGTTGCTAATTGTCTACGCTTCAGCCACAGTGTGACCTTTTGTGTAATCAATACAAGTGCCTTGAGCTCTGATTATAATTCATACTGTAATTAGCGCCCACATCATGGTACCAAAGAGATAAAGGTTATATCAGGCGGATAAAAACTCAGGACCTTAAGGAGTCATTTGGATTAGCCTTGGGGGGTCTCAGTCCATCATTTCAGAGGCCATAATGTGTGTTTTTCTTCTCATACATAGTGGTGGAAAGGAGGAGGTCTGATTTCAAATAGGAGGAAGTAATTGCCCAGTTTATTTTTTATATAGCTCTCTCTATCACCCTCTCACCCATACGTAAGTACTCTCAGTTTGTATTGCCTTTGTTTCTGTGCTGACAGAATGAAAAGTAAATATTAGGCACTGTTATATTGGCATCTGTATAGCACTTCATGGTTTTACAAGGGAATTTAAGTGGATTTTTTTATATAGTACACTACAACATGTGGAGTGCCTATTGAAGAGCGATTTATCATTCTTTCATGCATTGCAATGCAGCAAGCCACCTTGCTGTGTTGCAAGAAAGGGCAGGAAAGAACCATATTTACCATTATATAGTGCATTCCTGTCCTTTCCAAGTGCTGACGCAGTTTTGGCTGCCGAGCACCAATGCAGGCACACTTGCGTCATGTTGCAAGGCTGCCTGCGTTGCAAGCATGATTGTTTTTGTGAAGGAAGGGACACATTCCTGCACAAGAAACATCCTGAGAGGAATTTTCCTCTTTCTATGTGTGCTGCAGAATAAGGCACATGTAGAAAGAGGAATAAATAAGAAAACGATTTTTATTTGTTACGCCTCACCTAGGGAGGCACATCATTTTGACACATTCCCAGGTCTAGCACTAATGGTGAATCTGGCAATATGCCAAATCCATGGGTGCATGCATGAGAACACCCACTCTTCGCCCATTAAACATGTTCCTGCTGCAGAGTAATTCAAGGCAGCAATTTGTGCTGCATTGCTTTAGTCTAGATTTATCAAGCCATGCAGGGACAACCAAGGTAGCCTTGCTTGGCTTGATAAGTCTCACCTAGGTTTTGCACCACCCTTCTGCCCCGTTGCATGGTATAAGTGTGAGGCAAAATCCTGATAAATATGGACAGGTATGTGTTGTAGTCCAATGCAGAAAGCATTTTGAAGTTGTGTGTGAGTGACCAGAGAGATGCTCTTATCTTGTCGTGGGGTGCAGCACCTAGCAGTGTGATGGAAGAGATGTCAGATAAAGGCTTACAAATCTATTTATACTTAGGACTAAGAGATATAGGCAACTACAAAGCACTATCCTAGCCATCGGACAGTGGGGTGCTGTGTGTGTACACCATAAAATGGGTAATCAATGAATGCCCAGTATTTCATTTGACAACATGGCCAATTCAGAGATGCTGTGACATGAGCTAAACAATGCCAAATGTGTAAGGACCGGAGCTGGTGACATGAGCAGTAATCATTTTTCAAAGTGGGGAAATGCACAAGCTCATCAAGAGGATGACCGTACATTCCAGTCTTTCTTTTTTCTTCATTGTATCGAACAACATAGCCACTGTCTCCTATTGTAAAAATAAAACTCCTAAATGAGGGAAGACATGGAAGAGCAATAAAGGTTAAAATTATGAGTTGTAGGAAGCTGGCTCTGAATATACTATACCAAATTAAGGATTAGTGTGCACGGAGTCCAGTGGAACCCCAGAGGTATTGCAGAGGCTTAAGTAGATAATACCTTACTCTCTTTTGTTGTAGTGTGGTTGACCAGTCATGCTTATCAGAGGGTAGAGTTAAGCATTTTTTGTGCACACTCCAGCAATAAATGATGTCACATACTCGAAGACTGAATCAATCCAGACAAATTGTTTGTATAAAAAGTTTTTACTTTGTTATTTTTTTATTATTAGAACCAATACTTACTTGGTAGCAGGAAAGTGATACTTTCAATTCAATAATTCTTTTCAAGATAGGGTTGGTACTGGTATTATATTAGCATACAAGTTACTTTGCAGTATTAAAAATGTGTGGTAAACTCTTTCAAATACTTCTAATTACTTTAGATTACTTTTAGTTACTTTTCAGTTACTTTTCTAACTTGGTGCAAAACAAACTTCACAAAGTTTACTCATTGCAGTACATCAGTAAGCAGGTACCTCAAGACACTAAGGGGCCGATTATGATGGCGGACGGACCTGAGTCCGTCGCCACCATAGAGTAGGGGGGAACGTCCGCATGGGCAGCGGCGTTCCCCCCGTGAAGATTAGGATGTGACCGCCAGGGTGGCGGTCACATCCTCTATCCTTAACATTGCGGCGGGTGCAGCTTCAAGCTGCACCCGCCGCAATGTAAAAAATGCATACTTTGCTTTTGTATGCAGAAAGCGGCAGGCACCGCGCGGTGCCTGCCGATCTCTCCATACAAATGCAGGGGGGTACCATAGGTACCCCCCATGTGCACCCCCCACCCCCCCCCCCTTCACCTAGGGGGCCCGCAACGGGCCCCCGCAGTGAAGTTCAACATGCTTTTCCACGGCGGAAAATCCGCCGAGGAAAAGCATCTTCTCAAGCATTTCCTAATATGGTGGACGGTGTCTGAGAGACACCTCCACCATATTAGAGCTTTTCCGCCGCGGTTGTAAGCCAACCGCGGCGGAATTGCTGCGGACAGAAAACAGGACCCACCAGCCATCCTAATGTGGCGGTGGGTCTCTGGTGGGTCCGCTGCGGTTTTTCCGCATCCTCTAGGCCGGCGGTGACTTCCGCCGGCCCGGAGGATGCGGAAAAACCGCAATCCTAATAGGCCCCTAAGTTACTTTGTTGCAGCACAAGACAGGGTCAATGCTTAAAACATTTCTCAGAGAAAAAACACCATGCAATCAGCAGTGTTAAGTTTCCAGGTAAGTAAACAGCTTTGGTGAGTGATTTTTGTAGGGAAGAACCAAGGTTCTCCTAGATGGAAAGTTTCAGACTTGGCTTTTTTTTAACAATCACTCCAGACATGGTAGCAATAGTATTCCATTGAGAGGATTAAATTCAATGCACAGGTGAATCCATCGGCATGCTTTCATTAATTGTTCTCCACTGGCCTAGAGAGGTCAACTCTGAGGATCAATTTTGGATGCAAATTCATGTCTAAGGATGACACATTTAAAGAGGATAAAGATATTGAAGGCGTGTAGAAACCAGTCGGTCAATATGGCATGCTCATTTACCTCATATATTACAAGATATGAAGCAGAGAGTCAAACACTAATATTGAACACCAAGTCTACCATGGTTTCAAAAGATAATGGAAAAGCACACCTCACCCTCAGCTTGTGTGATGATTAATCATTTGTATCCTTCTCCCATCCTGACTGATATAGACCACCATGGCACTCAACCTTTTGAGAGAGTTTAATATAAGAATGAACTGGGTAATTGCAGGGATCTAGTTAAACTAGATATATGAGGGTAAACCGAAAATATATCTATTTTATTAGTGGGTGATCTGGGTATAGTTAAAAGAAAACATCGAAGTGGCTTCGAAATCAATGTTTAGGAAACCTACTACTTATTGCCAGCAGTTTTCGTCATTCTTAGTGCTGCTCAAATGGGTCAATGGCCTTCATCAGGGCTGAGTAGATTCCTACATAAAGGACATACAGAGTCATGCACTCATACTTTTTATAGAAGAGTAAAACTGTCATATCTCCTTTCATTATGAATAATAATAAACCTATGATTTAACATAAAAAGAGGGTTGTTAAATAATGCTGTTCAAAATGTTATATGCCACTATTGTGCTTAAAAGGAAACACACACAGCGATTTCCAAGGGTTTTATGTGAATTCCCTGCAAAATAAAACAGGCCACGTATGAAGGAAATAGCGGTACAGTCACTCAATTGCACCGCATTTGGGCATATCAGATATACAACCAGCAACAGGATATGTTGTAGCATCTGTGGTTTGGCTCTTGGTGGGTCCTGGATATTATGATATTAATGGAAAATATACACTGTGGTGAAAAGTATAAGTAATCTGGAATGTCTATTCCCCATGTGTAAACCCTTGTTAAGCTCTAGGTCAAATTCATAACATAACAAAAACCATGTATGTATGACCTTTTAATTCTGCATCTCCAAATGTTCATGAGTGGAGTTGAACGTCGTGGTGCTCTAATTGAAGTTGCATGACATTGGGATGACCTCCCTGTACGTTGCAGGGAATGGTAATCTGCAGGGCAGCCTGTGTTGTTTTCTACAGATATACTTTTTGTATTTGTTCTATTCTGATAATTAGAATGAATGGTCTGTCGTAACCCTACGATCTAATTTTAGAATCTTAAACTCCTTATGTAATTCAATGTGAGATAAGATGGGAGAGCCTCACTAATTGTTTGGACCGCCATTTAAATCAATCCATTCGGCCTATTCCATGAGCAGCTTACACAACTATTTTGTGGACCCTGTATTACTCAATACCACATTATTCTTGGTAGATATGTGACGATATCCTGCAAAAATTATTGAAAATCATATTTAGTGTCCCATATTGGGGTGGTTGTTAAAATACAGACCACTGATTACAGGTGCTTCTATGAGTATTCAAAATACATGAAATTAATAATTTAATACCAGGAATCCCCTCCAAAATAAGTGAAGTCAAACATATTTGGTGGATTACCAAATAGGATGTGGTTCAAAGCTCATTGTGACTGAAACCAGGGAATATCTTCATTAAAGGCCCCTTTAGTGTGTGTTTAGGCAACATATCATCATTGTTCAATCAGAACAGCTTAGAACTCATATCATCCCAATGTGCTACTAGTTTTTCAATACAAAACCATCCTAGTTAGGTTTCAGAATAGCTAAGATCTGCAAAGTGTCAGGTGAAGTTTGCATTTAAAAAAATAATCTTATAGTGCTCCTGTGTTCATTTATCTGTGTTTTAATCTTTCTTGCTGTGTATAGGAATTTGGCTCTTTTTGTGCAGTCATCCCTATTTTATGGGGGCTGATACCATTATTTTGTTTTTATTCTTGGCACTTGGACACTGCTCACCAGGCCCCAGAGTGTGTACTCGGACCCCTAAAATATGTAAACATTTGTTATACTCATAAGTGACATATTAAACGTACCTATAAGTGCTTAGTATATCATACAAACTGTCCCATGGGCTGCAAATTAAATGTCACTAGTGGACTGAAGCATTTATTGTGCATCCACTACAGTGACAGGATTCATGTACTTTTAGGCCTACCGCTGTGGCCTGAGAGAGGCAGTTTAAAATCTGCAATTCAACCTGCCAAAACAAGCCCTTTTAAAAGGTCTAAAGCTTCATTTTAAAAATGAACAAGTCTTCACTCTGTAGGCCGTATAGTCCTAAAAGCTATTTTCAATGTAGGAAGGCTGGTTGCTTCATAGAGACATACTGGAAAGCACTATTATATTTAATAATGCTATCTTTGACTGGGACACAGCTGCAAATATTAATCTTGTACTATTTGTAATATTTCTTAAATTCACTCAAAGTTGGATTTTTAATAATTATAAAGGAAATATAGTTCTAGAAAGTTACCTTTTCTTTGCCTAATACCTCTGGAAACTAATTTGCATTAGCCTCCAATGGCAGCCCTCTGAGTTCTCAAGCCCTGAATATATGTAAATGTCGGAATTTGTAAATGTCGGAATTTGTAAAGCGCACAGCTACCTCCACCGGAGGTGTCCCGGCGCTGTCCGTATACCACTTAGGAACCCTTCCTGGCTTTCCTGGGAAATGTCCACTCCTGGGCACCCCCCAGGTGCAGCCAGGCATCCCAGCGCTTTTGGGGCCGCTGTGGAGACTAAGCAAGCTATTGCCCAGAGTTGCAGCGTGGGACCCATGATCAGAACAGGCACTGAGGCGAGAATATCCAGTCAGGGGAATTAATGGGCCGGAGACCCGCCGAGGCGGGAATCGAACCCTGGTCCCTGGCCAGAGCTCTGCATCAAGGTCTGCCTGCTCTAACCATTGAGCCACAATAAGGTGTGAAACAAACACCTGGGTGTGGGGAGGTGTTACTGTTTCTCTGGTAGGATGACAATTCGGACAGTGACCAGGAACTTGATTAATTTCAAAGAGGCCTCCCCTATCACAGGCAAAGGTTAGCTGAGACCTGGTCAGGCACTTTTCTTTCTTTCCCCACGCAGGCTCCACTGCCAATGACGAGGAAGCTGCACCCAGAACTGGTTTAAATGGAGCCCAAAGGAGTGGCTGCTCATTTCTCTGGTCACATTAATTGTGTGGGCACAGAGGCTCTACCCGAGTGAAGAAGGGTTTTACCATCTTAGATTCAGACAGAGAGGAGCACTGTGAAATTGTTTGCAGTAGGGCACACAGGAAGTGCTGCACAAGTGGGCAGAGTTATCCCTCGGAACTAGTTTCTTCTTGCTTAAAGATGAACTAGTAGTCATCCTCACCCACAAGCTAGTGCCAGGAGCACAAGTGGAATCCCCTGGCATGCTCTTTAGACCACTCTGGACGTGGAAAAACACAAGAAGGATTGTACCTGCTCTTTGAGACCTGTGAGTACGCCTGAAGGTGTGGTCCTGACCCCAACTTGTACAGAGGTCAAATAGGTGGACTACAAGGGTCAGTTGGTGACCTGATGTTTAAATAACAGGGCCAAAATAAGTTGCATGAAGCCTTTTTCGGTAAGAACCCGGCTGGTCAGTTCCAATTGCCCTGGACTATGCTGATGCCCTCCGATGGAGTGAGTTTTGACCCTGCTGATCCTGAGGTCCTGGGATGTTACCATGTGTAAAAGTGCGCTTATTAAGATTGTTCAGACAATAAATATGTTTAAAGTTGTTTATTCAATAACAGCATGGCAGCACATCTATGTAGATGAAGGCTCCAGGCGCAACTGAACTCCTTCACCACCTGAAATCATCCAGGTTCTAATTGGAGCTTAGAATAGTAACTAAACCATAACATAGCGCATGCACAGTGTTGACATGACAAAGTGATTTAAAGTTACAGAACATGAAATGCAACACATCCCCCTCATTTAATAAATCAGTCAGTCAGTCAAAAAGCTTTATTATCGGTTGAAAACCATAAAAGCAGAAAATACATAAATAAAAAGATTACACTTTAGCCAACAGTAGGCAACATAGAAACTTGCATGATTAAACAGAGAAGCTAAAACAATATATAAAAGCATTAAAAGGTTAAAACTGGTGGTTGGATGTAAAACAGGCCATAGATAGGTTAAGTTACAGTTCTCAAGTAAATTCATGGAGGTATAAAATCAATTAAAGCAAGTTTGGTTTTAATTTTAGCTCCTCTAGTACACCACATCGACAAAAGGAATGTGGAGGTCGCAAACACAGTCAGAGCAGAAGAGTCGTTTTTTGACAGTCTAAACACCCCTCTGAAATTCCTGAAGCCCCTGGACTTACATAGCTGTAGGATCCATTTGGCTCTAGCATTGGAGTACAAGGGGCAGAAGATCAGAACGTGCAGATCAGTCTCGTCAGCCTGTTCGCACCCCGGGCATAGATTTGGTACAAGTTGAGCTATAGACCACTTATTTGTTACAACCCTCACAGGGAGGGAACCATGCCTAAATTGGACATATAGTTTCTTCGCCAGTGGGGGCTGGATGTTGTCCAAGAACTTCTCAAAGTAGTACTTATCCTTGACTTCAAGAAAGCTACGTGTCAGCCTACCCAGAGATGGTTTCACTACCAACTGATCCAGTCAGAATAAGTTAAGCTCTTTGGCCAGTGTTCTCCTGGGGGTCGAGGAGGAAGAAGGTTCCGGGGAGTGCCAAAAATCCCCCCTCCCCAGGGACTGACATAACTTTTTAACATGCTTAAGCCAAGGGATTTTCCCCACACCCCTCAGCATCAGTAGGTAGTTAGTAGTAGTAAATAGCTTTATTTCGATATATAATTAATATCATAAAAAGCATTACATATACATTAAAAAACAGTTAAAAAAACAGCAAAGATTAAAATAACATAGCCTCTGTACAACACTTTGCTTATTTGACTTCAATACAACAATATAAAAGTGCTCTCAAACAAGGTAGACTAATCTGTTAAGTCTAATACGCCATGCCCAACCTAAAAATGTAGCCATTCCCATAGCAAACAAGGGACGGGGGTCCGATCTAAGAATTCCTAGGGCCTCCCTATGCAACCTAGACCCAAGTTCTCTACAGAGTGGCTTCATCCATCTGCTGCGGGGGACTGCATAGGCCAGGCATTCAAACAGTAGATGGGGAACTGTCTCTAATCTGTGTAAACAACAAGGACAGAAGGGGGAGGTCTGTGCCGGGACCTTCCAGTTGGCAGTCACAGTTCCCGCTGGAAGAACACCTACCCTGAACTTGAAGGGCCCTATCCCAAGGAGCTGTAATGAAATCCAAATATGGCTCAGAAAAGTGCACATCTTTTACCAAAAGAAATTCTGTCGATGACCTACACAGATTAACATCACTATTTCTGCCCTCCGCCACCCAGGACCAAAATAGCTTTTTTAAAGTTGACTTTGGCGGGGCCGACCTGTTGGCCCAATCATCCTCAAGACCCAGATCTATTAGAAGGTGTTTAACTTCCCTTAGCCATTGAATCTTAGCCCAGCCGGGCGATGCAAGAATCTCCTTAAGGCCATCTGCATAGCTGGACAATTCAGGGACTCTCCAGATATGGGCCCATAGGAGGAGCGAACCCAGCCTCACTTGATCGCTAATAGGGCGAGTGCCCGTATCTAGGAGAAGAGGGAGGGTTGGGGTACTATGAGGAAGGGCCATTAAAATCTTTAAGAAATGTGTTTTCAGAGCGGGTCAGCTGGTCCACATTCTGCACACCCCATAATTCTGCACCATAGAGAGCTGCACTAACACCCCGTGCCCTGTAGTGCAATTGGTTTATAGGAGGAGCCACGATGTTTCTTAAGAAGGGCACCTGTCACTCTCTTATGGGACAGCAACATCTTTTGAAGATGGGATTTCCAACTCATGGAGTCGCAGATGCCAAGATAGTCGAACTCCCTAACCCTCTCGAGTGGGACTAAGTCAAGTGTAGGTGGATTGACTGACTTCTTCGGGGGATTTAAGACCAGGAACTTCGTTTTCCCCGTGTTTATAACTAGGCCTCTCGAGTCACAGAAGGTCTTAAAGCTGTTTAAGAGACTCTGCAGGCCCACTGGTGACTTGGAGATCAGGAGGGTGTCATCTGCAAATAAGAGTGTAGGTATTTTCTTGCCCGCCAGGGATGGTGCATCAGCTGGATGTTGTAGCAGATGCTCCACCACTCCGTTAACATATAATGAAAACAGAGTGGGGGCCAAAACACAGCCCTGGCGGACACCTCTATTTACAGGAATTTGCGGTGTTTTTTTTCCCTGAACTCCCCACCTGATCTGTGCAAAGTTGTCTGCGTGGAATCTTATCAGCATATCCAGAAGGTAAGGGGGAATGCCTAGTGCATCGAGATCACTCCAGAGCTGATTGCGTGGGACCAGGTCAAAGGCAGTCCTTAGATCTATAAATGCCAAGTACAGGCTGCCTTTGCCTAGTACAACCACTTTCCAATAGAGCATTAGCAGCCGGAATGCTTGCTCGATCGTCCCCATGCCAGTTCTAAAACCGGCTTTGAAGTCTGACAAAATATTGTTTTCTTCAACCCACTGCGTGATTCTTCCTAGGACGACTTTGCCTGCCACCTTCTGCGAGGAATCCAGGAGGCTTATAGGACGGTAGTTGGCAGGGTCGTCCCGGTTCCCTTTCTTATAGATAGGGACGACCTCTGCACCCCTCCATGAATCTGGTAAGGCCGCACCAGCCAAGCCAGCATTCATTACGGAGGCAAGAAGTCTCCCCCACTCGGCTAAATTAACACGAAGTAGATCCCCTGGGAGGCCGTCCGGACCCGCCGCCTTGTTGGGGACCTAGCGCTTAATCGCCCCTTCAACTTCTTTGCAAGTAAATTGGGATTCCTCGCTCATCTCTAATTTGCCCAGGGCATACTGCCCCACCTCGATGGACACAGGGCCCTCGGTCGCTGCATAAAGCTTGGAGAAGTGGTCGAACCATACTCACTCAGTTATATTGCATGTTATGAGCAAATCCGTGGGTTTGTCCTTAGTTCTTATTAAATCCCAAAAGCCTTTAGAGTCCTTCCTGAGACTAGCTGCCAGTAAGTCCTGCCAAAACGAGTTCTCATAGTCAGCCCTTGCCTTTGCTAAGGTCTTTCTATAGTTACGCCTAGCGGAGCTAATCTGGGCCCCATCCTTTACTTTTATCGCCCTGATCAGCTCCTTTTTGGCGACACTACAGGCGAGTGAAAACCAACCTGTATTGCGCATGGGTCTACCATTTGCGCTGCCCCTTGAGCCTGAAGGGTAAGCCACAAAAAGTTCGCCCAGCGCGATAGTAGCTTCAGAGAACAGGTTAGGAACCTCAAGATCTCGATCATTGGGTCCTAAGGAGTCTAACCGCGTCGCAATATTGGTCATTATAGATTTGGCCTCCTGAATCTTAGACTCTTTTGCCGCGAAGGTGTTCCATTTTAAGCGTCTGCCACAATTAGATGGAATTACTTCATGTGTTGTTTTCGAAGCATGAGAGGCTGGAGCTGGAGTCAAACCCCCCATGAAGGAAGACAAGAACAGGAATAGGGGGTTGTGGTCACTAGCCGAAGACTCGATAACCTCCATGTCAAGTAAATGTGCCCAGAGACTGTAGTTCAGTAGAATGAAGTCAATTCGCGAAGAATGACCCACTCTATTGAACGTGTGAGCTCCTAACTGGTCCGATTTAGTTCTGCCATTGGTGGCCCTAAGGCCGTATTCCAGGCAGAGGGCATTAAGATCGATGGCATTTTGGGACCAGCTTCTAATAGGGGCAAGTGAGAGGGATGGAATGCACAAGAACTAAGACCCTCCTCAATACCCGTAAGAAACAATGTGGAGGACCCGCCCCACGCCCCTCTAACATAAATGTTAAACATTTCAAGCCTACTCCCCCCATGTGGCCCTCTAACTGAAATTCTCTGTAGGTCCGGTGATTTATTAACAATATGCCTAATAGTAAGACCCAGCGAAATACTCGCCCAAATAAGTAGGCCACCGGAAGGACGGCCTTTCCCTCCCTGGGATTGTGTCGCTGGGACAAAGTAGGTGGTGAAGCCCACCTTATAACATGGTTCTAGGCACCAGGTTTCCTGGAATAGGCACAACCCGAATGGTTCAATAAATGAGTTCCAGTCGGGTATGTCTATGTTCCGCGCAAGGCCTGCTATGTTCCAACTGAGCACCTTCAGTCCCTCCCCACCAGTTCCCTCTGGGCCCCACTCCTGGTCATTTGTGGGTTGGTCAAAAACAATACCAGGGATAGTACTGAGGATAGTACAAGAGGACTCAGCCGTGGTCGGAGAAACAATCCCGTTTACAGGCACCACCGCCAAGGAGCAAGATAGCTCCCCCCCCATATTTGACGGCGACGGTGGAATATGGCAGGAGGCCTGAGTTCCCCCGCTTCTGGTAGCCACTTCGGGTAGGGATAAATCTTGGGGCATCAATCCCTCTATCTGTAGCCTGCCTGCTCCAAACGACTCCCCAGGGAGGAAGTTACCCTTGGCATTATGATGAGCTGGGACTACCAGGCCTAATTTATCATTAGGGACTCAAGGTCTATATCAAATAGTCAGAGTTCGACAACTCTACCCTCGTTGGGGAAGGCCCTATTTTCTGGTGAGTTATAATTTTCGGGGATGCTTGGAGATAGCACAGCGACAGAGCGCGATGGGGGTGGAAGGTAGGTCCTCAAGAGAGGTTGTGCAAGACACCATGCCAGTGAGTCAATCAACATCTTCAAGGCAACCAAATCTATTATAGATAGATACCCCATTCCAACTCCCTTGTGTGCCCTGCCAACTGTCTACTGGATCACCCCATGCGTGGTTTCTAGACAAAGGCCAGTTCCCCCCATTTTTGGGACGTGAGAGTGGGGGATAAAAGTAGGTTAAGGGTCTGGCTACTATAGTCGAGTTCCCCCCGTAATCGTTCCATGTGCATATGTAATGTGCTGTATTAGGGTCATCAAAAGAAACAATTATACAGTCACCTGGGATTGATTTGTGCGAGGTGCCTATCCATGGTACCCTTCGCACCATGAGAATTTTGTTTCTCAGGTGGGCGGGTAGCGGCCTGTTTTCATTTAGCCAATGTATTACCTTGTTTCTCAGTGACCCAAAGTTTTCCTGCTGGTGATATGCGATTTCTGGGACTCCTGTTAGCACCACTACATAAGGCCTAGCATCCGGGGGGAGGTCGATATAACCCCGCGATGTTTCTCCTTGTGTTTCTCCCCCTGTGTATTAGAATAATAAGACTTCTGTACTTTAGCCCTTGTGGCTACTGCGGCCTTCGTGGCTGGGACAGGTTGTGCAAGCAGTTGGTTGGGTAACTCCGTTGTAATATTAATGGTATTGCTTGTTACTGCCTTGGATCGAGGTTTAGGAATAGGTTTGGTCACAGGAGCCACGGATGGGATACCTGTGATTGTTGGTGTTGGGTGGATTGGGCCAGGTGTGCTATTCGATTTGTTATCAGCTATGCTAGGAGTTGCTAGGGTTAAAATACTCTTTTCTGTCTCATCAGCTGATTTTCTATGCGCGATAGTCTGACTTCTAGGGGGGTTAGAAGTTTCTTTAGTGTTTCCCAGACAATCGTTAAGAATTCCACATCTCTTCCCTCTATCACACAAACTGGCACACCGTCGTTCTCATCTTCTATTACTAAATCCTGCTCCCCCTCTGAGGCTGCCCGACTAGTTTCTGTAGTAATTGTGTTGGTATGTCCCGTAGGTGGTAATGCTTGGGGAGAGGAGTGGGGCGGTAAGATGGGCACCCCCCCTGCTGTAGGATTAGCACCCGTAAAGATCTGGGCCTTTGCAACCTTTGCCTTCTTCCTAGAAAAGGCAGATGTCGTATGGCGCTTACGCTTTTGGATAGTACCCTCTTTAAGTGTGAATGGATTCCTCCTACCCTCCCCCTTAGAGTTAGGTGATATCTCTATTGGGACCCCCTTTGCCGGCTCCACCACACCCAAGGAAGGGATCTGATTGGTAGTTGGTGAAAGGGGGAGCCCCCCCATAGGGGCTGGGAGTGGGGAAACCGGCATCTGATGGACAACTGCCTGCGTCAGAATAGGAACAGTACCTACCCGACGCTCTGGAGTTTTAACTGTGGCAAGATGGCCTAGGGATGATTTCCTCACTAGGGACAGCTCCTGGGATATTCTTCTAGCTGCATCAAGGTCCATAGAGACTCTATGCTGGAATTTATTAATTTCCGCATCAATAGCAGTATTAGTTCTAGTTATAAAATCATCAAGAGTCCCATTCAGCTTCTTCCCTTTAGCTGCCCTCTTCCTGCACTCACGCACGGACATTGTACCTTCGGTTCCTCAAGGAGTAATGGGAATGAAGACAAAAATTGGACAAACAATGGTAGAGCCAAGGGGAATGGCCCGGTCCGGTCTCAAACATTCTCTAACGGCCTCAAACGGCCGGCTCTTTGCCCGGTCTTCGCTCCGCACTTTGCCCCACGCGCGTCCCGCATGCGCGTCAGGTGCTGTCTTTTTAAAGTGGGAGGGGGGCGGGAAGAGGACCAGCTGTGGCGAGTTTTCAGATGCAACGCCCCCTGGTCCTCACAGTCCCGCTGGGTTGAGGCGTCACTTCAGGGCTCCTCTTGCTGTCCTCAGGAGTCCGTGGATGTTAGTAGGCTCGAGCGGCTCCCGCGAAGCGGGGGCCGCGAGGAGTGAGCAGATTCAGTGGGGGATTTGGCCAAGTAACAAACAGGCAGGGATTCTGCACGTCCCGCAGTAGGTAGTTAAGTTCCTCCCGGTAGCTAGAGAGCTCAGGTGTTGCCCAGAGACTCCTCCAGTACAGAAGAGGGCAATTAGGAATAACTTCATGTAGGGGGGGCAAGCCCCAGGTCAAGGCGTAGAGGGATCAGGGGTGTGCTCTGTGGGAATCTCATTAGGCGCCTGATGAAACTATTCTCTGTAGTAGAGAGCATAGAGGCATTAGCATGGCCCCATAGCTCTGCTCCATAAAGGCCCCCCCCCCTCGCCTGGGCTTTATAAATTTCTAGTGGCGGTCCCAGAATTTTGGACAAGCACTCATTATGGACCTTGAGGATACCTCCGGCAGCTTAGGCCAGTTTTATGTTGACCGTGGCTATATGGGTCCTCCATTCCATCTTATCATTCAAAGTTACCCCTAAGTACTCGAAGGTGGAGACTCTTTCGAGTGCTATGCCATCCAAGTGGGGGAGGGGGCAATTGGGCCATTTGGAATTAAATAACATAAATTTTGTTTTGTAGCGGTTGCAGAAGGAGCAAAAAGCCTCCAGTGTCCGCTGAATGCCCAATGAGGATTTCGATAATAAAAGGGTGTCATCAGCGAACATTAGGGCTGGTATTTTACGGGATGCCAAACGAGGGGAGTCTAAGTCCCTTGCGCCCCAAAGGTGTTTGATCAGGCCATTTAGGAATAAGGAGAAGAGCGTAGGGGCCAGCACGCACCCCTGCCTCACGCCCTTTTCCACCTGGAATGCGGCCGAAAGCTCTCCTACCCTCCCAAACCTTACTCTTGCAAACGTACCCTGGTGTAACCGTTTGAAAAGTTGGCATAGGTAAGCTGGGGCGCCCATTTCCAGTAAAACCGCCCATAGCTTCTCCCTCTGGACCAGGTCAAATGCAGATCGAAGATCTACAAAAATCAAATACAAAATACCAGCCCCATAGTGACCGTCTTCCAGTAGACCATCTGAAGTCTAAATAATTGGTCAATGGTGGAAACTCTAGCACAAAAGCCCGCTTGGAGGGGAGTCAGGATGAGGTGTTGATCCATCCAGCACTGCAACCTCGATAGTAAGATGCGGGCCATTCATTTCTGCAAGACGTCAATAAGACTAATGGGGCGGTAATTGGCCGGGTACAAAGGGGAAGCCTTTTTATGGATGGGGATGATCTCAGACCCCAACCAAGTTTGAGGGATTTCCATACCACAGATTATGGCGTTAAAGTAGAAACAGATATAGGGGACCCAAACCTTTTGCTTGCTCAGAAACCGGTCTCCCGGTATACGATCCAAACCCGGTGCCTTGCCTGTCGCCAGACTTTTAAGGGCCACCTGGGTTTCCCACTGATTTACTGGATAGTAATCCGGGTCTAGGGAAGCCTGTGGGTATGGTGCAATTATAACTGGTTCTGTTGGGAGCGGGTTATTTGAGTGCGCGAAGAGGGGCTTGAAATGCGTTATCCATACCTCTTCGCTCAAGTTAGGTGTTATAGCCCACGTCCCCTCTGGCAAGCCGGATCTCACCAAGTTCCAGAACGCCCTGTGGTTGTGTGTGTTGAGGGCCTCTTTTATATTTTCCAATCTTCGGGTCTCCCATTCGAACTTAGACTCCGCGATAATATTTTTATTAAAAAGTCTAGCCCCTCTTATGCTCTCTACTAAGCCAGTTTTAACCTCTCTAACCAGTGCACATTTTGCCTCCCTGCATTGTTTGTTAAACCACTGTTCCTGGATTTTAGGTCGAGCCCTCCCATTAACTGGAGTGTAGAAGTAATCCGCTAGAGTGGTAATTAAATTGGTGTGGATGGTCTCCAGCGCCCGGAAATACAAAGAATCGTTGGTGGCCGGGAGCTCAAAGGCCTCAGCAAAAGAGGAGGCAACTTGTTGGTAAAGCTCCGCTACTTTGTCTGGTGCCAGCACAAACTTGGCCCACCTAATGCGTCTACCGCCTGCCCCCGCAAGGAGATTAGAGTTAGTATATAAGTTGGGTTCCCTTGCTCCTGAATGGTTACCGAGAGCAGTAGTTAGTTCCAGAGACAGGAAATTGTGGTCACTGTCCACCCTCTCTACAACAGTAAAGGACTTGATTTTGGACCAAAATTCAACATTAACCATGATGTAGATTTCCCGGCTCTGTTGTAAGTAAATTTCCCCGGCACGTCGGGAGAGAATCTGCCGTTACAGGCTCTAAGGGAGTGGGAAACTAAAACGTATTGATCTGCAATGCCAGGGGAGTCAGACATTTAGCTGGATATGAAAAACACTCCTGTATATGCCAGGTAGCGTCCTCCTCCACAGTTACAGACGGTATTCCCGCCAGGTGTTCAAAGTGGCAATTGAAATCACCTCCCAGTATCCTGTGGGTGGGGGCGGAGTATGCTGAAAGGAGTTCGTCAAGAGCCTCAATCAATGTAGAACCCCTCGATAGGGAACTAGGGCGCTGATAAATATTAAAAACCATCACTGTCGTACCATCTAAAAATTAAAGGACAATACCCAGAATGTCCAGGGAGAAAGTATCTATCACCTTCACAGAGTACCCCAAATGGGTGGCCACCCATATGTACAAGCCCCCCGAGGGTCTACCCCTGGGTCCCTCTAAGGCTAGGGTGTGATAAGATGCAAAACCCACCCTAGAGGGAGCGGTTGTCAGCCAAGTCTCTTGGAACAAACACACGTCGTATAGGTCCACCAACTCCCCCCATTCTGGGTCTGATAACTTAGCACCCATCCCTGCTACATTCCAAGACCCTATAAGTGACGCGCGGGGAGGTTGCCCTGAACAATCAGTTAAGGTTGGAGATAGACTACTGACACAGGTAGTACCTTCATTAAATGCCATCCCGATGTCTACCCCTTGTTGGCAGGACATTGGCTTTATCAGTGATAGTGTCAACGGTGAATCCACTTGTGGAGTCCCACCGATGCTCGTGATTACCACCCCTGCATGCCTCGCACCCTCAATTTCCACCCGGCTCCCCACTGGAGTAAGATCTATATCCAAGTGTCCAAGTGGAAGGGTTAGTCAGTCTACATTGTTCAGGGCATTAAATCTATTCTCCACTGGAATGCTAAATTACGCCCTCTCACCCATGTTATGTGGGGAGAAAAATCCGTGTACACGGGGGAACCTTGCCTTTAGATAAAAATGCCCCAGGGGAAGGGGAGTAATTGAGCCCTGTTGACGGGGGCCGCCCCATGCTAAAAAGTGATTAACCACACCCGCGTCCCTAAAGTTAATGATCACACAGTCTCCTACCCGATCTTTAGGTTTGTTCCCGATCCAACTTACTCTTCTAGCAAAAAGGATTTCCCCCTGGCCCGAGTTCATTAGTGGTCTGCATTTGTTCAGCCAAAAAATGGTTTTGTTCTTTAGCTCTGGAAACGTTTCTCCTCGCTGTCCAGACAGCGATGGGACTCCCGATAGGACCACCACATATGGGGAAGCTTCAGGGGAGCTGGATACAGGGTAAAGGTTGTTGGGTAGCTTTAAGTGGAGGGGAAGAGGTAGAGTTGTGGGGCGTCACCCTCCGGTTTAGCGGCTGATTACTGGGCCCTGCTTAAATTGGTGATGGAATACGGGGGCCGGAACTCTCACTAGTTGGGAGGCTGTTTGTTAGGATATGGTTAGCGGGACAGGGAAGGGAAGGGGCAGTGGGACAGTTAGTCGTTGACAATTGTCCCCGCCCTTGTGCCCGATTATCTTGCCGTGATACTGCAAGTTGACTAAGGCCTTGAGTTGGCTGTTTAATGCTGCCTGCAGCCAACATCGAGGAAGTATTAGTCTTCAGCGTTGTTGGCTGTGGGCTTACGGCACTCCTGTTGTTTAACATGGATACAACTTTGCCAATTCTGCTCATCACGATTTTAAACTGCGAGTTAATGAGTTGTTCCATGTGAGCATGCAAGTCAATTATTAAGTAGGTGTCCCACAGCGGAGGAGCTAAGATGGAGAAGGAAGGCCCCCGCATCCTCCTGAGGGATATCGGGAGCGGGTATGTTCCGCCTGGGAGCTTTTTTTTTAGGTTTAGGCTTCCTTTTTTTAGGACAGTGCTTAGGTGCCTTGGTAGCCCCCCGGGAACCCGAAGAAGGGCGTAGATTAGTACATGGGCCAGCATCCAACTCAGTCAGCACACAGGGAAGCTCCGCAAAAGAGGACATGAGCAGCGAATCAGGAGAGTTGGCTGTAAGTGAGGAATCATTCGCAGGTGTCGTGGGTTGGCATAAGATGGGTGCCAGGGGGTGAGGCATGGCTGGAGTCAGAGATAGGCTTCTTTCAGTATTTTCTATGGCTGTAGCTACAACCCCTATTGTCTTTTGCAACATTTTATCTATAGCAGTAAGGGTCGGGAGTTGGGTAGTTGAGGCGGTCTTTTGCCGAGTATTGGGGCGAGTAGTAGGGGGATTGCTCTTACCCATTGCTCTCGCCAATGGGTGCTCACCAGATGATGCAGGGGCAAAAAGATAATTTATAAATTAGGCGTATTAAACTAAGAGTGTCAAAAAAAGTCTACTATAAATCTAGCATTTAAAATTGGCCCAAATAACTATTACTGACTGACTATGGCTAAAAATAGACTAGAATAAGGAAACAGTAAATACCACAATTCAAAGGTGTTCAAGTCAGGTGGAGCCTCGACCAACCAAGGGATGTGGCCCAGCCCAGCCTCCTTCGGCCCCTGGCGGCCACAGACGGCCCGCCTTTTGCACAGGCTTAGCCCGGCACGTGCCCGCGCGCGTTCCGCGAAGCGGGTGGCGCGAGGAGATAAGTAGCCAGTGGAGGGAGGGGCTGGTAGCAAGCAGCTGGTGATGGCCCGAGGACTCCTGGTTCTTAGAGTCCGTCCTTGCAGCACACAACACCTCACAGCTCCAGGTGCGGAGCGTCACCCGCAAAGCGGGTGGCGCGAGGAGTTAAGTAGCCGGTGGAGGGAGGGGCTGATAGCAAGCATCTGGTGATGGCCCGAGGACACCTGGTTCTTAGAGTCCATCCTTGCAGCACACAACACCCCACAGCTCCAGGTGCGAACCGTCACCCGCGAAGCGGGTGGCGCGAGGAGTTAAGTAGCCAGTGGAGGGAGGGGCTGGTAGCAAGCAGCTGGTGATGGCCCCAAGGCCTCCTGGTTCTTAGAGTCCGTCCTTGCAGCACACAACAACACCCCACAGCTCCAGGTGCGAAGCGTCACCCGTGAAGCGGGTGGTGCGAGGAGTTAAGTAGCCGTGGAGGGAGGGGCTGGTAGCAAGCAGCTGGTGATGGCCCCGAGTACTCCTGGTTCGTAGAGTCCGTCCTTGCAGCACTCAACAACACCCCACAGCTCCAGGTGCGAAGTGTCACCCGCAAAGCGGGTGGCGTGAGGAGTTAAGTAGCCGGTGGAGGGTGGGGCTGGTAGCAAGCAGCTGGTGATGGCCCAGAGGACTCCTGGTTCTTAGAGTCCATCCTTGCAGCACACAACAACACCCCACAGCTCCAGGTGCGAAGCGTCACCCGCAAAGCGGGTGGCGCGAGGAGTAAAGTAGCCGGTAGAGGGAGGGGCTGGTAGCAAGCAGCTGGTGATGGCCCCGAGGACTCCTAGTTCTTAGTCTGTCCTTGCAGCACACAACACCCCACAGCTCCAGGTGCCAAGGGTCACACGCAAAGCGGGTGGCGCGAGGAGATAAGTAGCCAGTGGAGGGAGGGGCTGGTAGCAAGCAGCTGGTGATGGCCCGAGGACTCCTGGTTCTTAGAGTCCGTCCTTGCAGCACACAACACCTCACAGCTCCAGGTGCGGAGCGTCACCCGCAAAGCGGGTGGCGCGAGGAGTTAAGTAGCCGTGGAGGGAGGGGCTGATAGCAAGCATCTGGTGATGGCCCGAGGACACCTGGTTCTTAGAGTCCATCCTTGCAGCACACAACACCCCACAGCTCCAGGTGCGAACCGTCACCCGCGAAGCGGGTGGCGCGAGGAGTTAAGTAGCCAGTGGAGGGAGGGGCTGGTAGCAAGCAGCTGGTGATGGCCCCAAGGCCTCCTGGTTCTTAGAGTCCGTCCTTGCAGCACACAACAACACCCCACAGCTCCAGGTGCGAAGCGTCACCCGTGAAGCGGGTGGTGCGAGGAGTTAAGTAGCCGTGGAGGGAGGGGCTGGTAGCAAGCAGCTGGTGATGGCCCCGAGTACTCCTGGTTCGTAGAGTCCGTCCTTGCAGCACTCAACAACACCCCACAGCTCCAGGTGCGAAGTGTCACCCGCAAAGCGGGTGGCGTGAGGAGTTAAGTAGCCGGTGGAGGGTGGGGCTGGTAGCAAGCAGCTGGTGATGGCCCAGAGGACTCCTGGTTCTTAGAGTCCATCCTTGCAGCACACAACAACACCCCACAGCTCCAGGTGCGAAGCGTCACCCGCAAAGCGGGTGGCGCGAGGAGTAAAGTAGCCGGTAGAGGGAGGGGCTGGTAGCAAGCAGCTGGTGATGGCCCCGAGGACTCCTAGTTCTTAGTCTGTCCTTGCAGCACACAACACCCCACAGCTCCAGGTGCCAAGCGTCACACGCAAAGCGGGTGGCGCGAGGAGTTAAGTAGCCGGTGGAGGGAGGGGCTGGTAGCAAGCAGCTGGTGATGGCCCCGAGGACTCCTGGTTCTTAGAGTCCGTCCTTGCAGCACACAACAACACCCCACAGCTCCAGGTGGGAAGCAACAGAATTAAACATAATCTTCAAACCTTTTGAGGAACAATCTTACACGGTTAGAAGTTTTAACTCTTGAAGAGACAGAATCATCTTTGGTAGATTGGTTTGGCTTATAGACAATATCAGGAATACACTTATTGTTGAAAGTAGAATTCTCATGAGAATTATGAAACATGTTAACAGGACATTTGGCAACTCTTCTAATGTTCCATGTCTTACCATCTTGAGTTGCAACAGAATTTCTAAAAACTCTTTTAATCTGGATGGGTTTCCAAATTTGTTGGCACCTTTGCTGATGATACCCGGTTTTAATATTCTGACCCAATCTCTAATTTCAAAAGATGGAATTTAAGTTTTCCACTTTTTGTCAATCCATGCACAAGTTTTATGTTGTTTATTCTCAACTCGAAAAGCAGTGTCTCTTACACATTCATTGTCCAAAACAATTCTTTTAAACTTCTCTCTAATCCACCATGGGCATATTTTAGAAGCGGGTTCCCTTCCCTTCAGCAATTTAAATGGACTGACCTCAGTTGTGGTGTGAGGAGTTATTCTATATAACCATAATTTTTATCTAACTCTACTCACCCAATCATTTCCTAGTTTAATTGATTCAACTATAAAATCTTTCAAAACACGGTTAAATCTTTCTACCTGACCATTTTCATGTGGTCCATATAAAATGGTAAATACATGTTTAATACCACATTCACTCACATAACTTTTCATTTCTGTAGAAGTAAATTGTACACCATTGTCAGTAACTAAACAAGATGGACAACCTTCTCGTGCAAAAACTTCTTTTAGAAAGTTCAATACAACACTTGTGGTAATTTCCACTAGAAATTTTACTTCGGGCCACTTTGAATGATAATCCACTAAAACTAACGCAAAATGTTAAACGGACCACAAATGTCAACGGCTATTTTTTGCCATGGTTCTTTTGGCCATTCAACCATTTTTAAGGGAGGAGTTTTAACACTCAACATTCTCTCACTAGATACACAAAATACACATTCCCTGACAATGCGGTCAATAAATTTGTCCATTCCTGGCCACCCAAAAAAAATTCTAACTAAACGTTTCATAGATGAAATGCCAGGATGCGTCTTGTGTGCTATACTGAGAATTACATCTTGTATTCCTTTTGGGGGAATACACTTGTCATTTTTAAAAAGAAGATCTCCCTCAAATTTCAAATCTTCTGCAACTTTGAACATAGGTAATAACTCAGGTCTAATTTGATTTTTGTTAGGCCAAACTTCCATGATGTACTTCTTAATATCTAACCAATCCTTGTCTTTACTGACACATTCATTCCACATGCTTTCACTAATATCTTTAAATTGTGTAGGCATAATGTCACCAATGGTTAAAACAAAGTCAGACTCCTTGACTACACTTACACCATTTTGAGCACTTGGCAACCTAGAAAGAAAATTTGCTGTGACATTTTTCTCCCCTGGTACATATTCTGTTTTAAAATTAAACTATTGAAGCTCGGAGGATAGTCTGGCAATTCTGGCAGTAGAATTCCATCCCCCACCAGGGGAAAGAATATTAACCAAAGTTTAGTGGTCAGTCCTTAACGTAAATTTATTGCCCCAAACATACAACTTGTAGTGTTCAATAGCCCAAACACAGGCAAGAAGTTCTTTCTATTACGGCATACTTTCTCTCAGTCTCATTAAGTGTCCTAGAAGTGAATGCTACATTCCATTCTTCTCCACCACACCTTTGTGAAAGGACACCACCAATACTATACAGACTTGCGTCCACTGTAATAATACATTCTTTCTTCATACAAAAAGTTTCCGAAGTTGGTGCACACACTATTTCTTGCTTTATATCATCAAAAGCTGGTTGCTGGGTACCAGACCAATCATATTTTGCATCTTTTCTTAGTAAAGCTCTCAAAGGTTCCATTTTGCTTGCAAAATTGTTAACAAATTTACTATAGTACTCGCACATTCCCATAAAACTTAGCAACTGTTCCTTGTTAACGGAAGCTGGAGCTTTTAAGATAGCGTACACATTTTTAATATTATTTTTTTATTGAGAGTTCATAGACAATAGATAAACATTACATGGCATTTTCTTTTATAGCAGCAAAATTGTTAAAATACAAAATACATTGTATGTGAAAACCGGTGAGCCAACTAACAATAATATCATTTAAATGCAAAATCATATTCAAATTCAGACAGATTGAAAGTGCTAATACAGTGCAATGTGCATAGTGAAAAATATTGACAATAAAACCAACTAAGAAAGGGGTTGGAATCAGTGTCCAGCATAGAAAGTCTAATATTTAAATACACTCCATACCGTAATACAGATATGAACTCTGAGAGACGATTTTTCTTTTAAAGTGCAATGTGCATAGAGCAATATATTGACATTAGAAAAAAAAACAATACTTTACACATATGCATATGCAAAAGAGAAAGAAGTTAAAAATCCACAGTGACTAGCATTCAAACACACTCCAGTATTTATCATATTTCCTAAGGGCCCCTGATCTCAGTGCAGGTTCCATGTTTAAATATCGATAACAAAAATATAGTTTACAAAAATATAGATGTAAAAATATTGATTACAAAAATATTGACTCCCTATACTTAAACAGGTAAGTACAATAATATCGACTCAAAAATATAGATGTAACAAATATAGATGTAAAAAATATCGACTTTAAAAAATAATATAACTTAAATTAAATAATTAAATAATATTAATATTATTAACAAAATAAATAAAATTACATTTATATTTTAACTATTTATAACAAATAAACTTAATTTAATCAATATAAACATAATAAATGTGTACATATACATGTATTTGCTTAAATACATTTTATTATTATCTTCATTTAATTTATAAACTTTAATAATTATATAAAAATAAAATAAACACATATATAAAACATTTTGAATAAAATATTCTATACTTAATTAACACATTAAAGTATTAATACATACATTTAATAACAAAATAAAAACATTAGTAGTTAAAACATTTGATAGCGAAGGGGTAAAAATTACTATTCCCACTCCAGTGAGTGCAACAGTAGGGAAAGCGTTGGATAGCGAAGGGGTAAAAATTACTATTCCCACTCCAGAGGATGCAACAGTAGGGAAAGCGTTGGATAGCGTAGGGGTAAAAATTACTATTCCCACTCCAAAGGGTGCAACAGTAGGGAAAGCGTTGGATAGCGTAGGGGTAAAAATTACTATTCCCACTCCAAAGGGTGCAACAGTAGGGAAAGCATTGGATAGCGTAGGGGTAAAATGTACTATTCCCACTCCAGAGAGTGCAACAGTAGGGAAAGCGTTGGATAGCGTAGGGGTAAAAATTACTATTCTCACTCCAGAGGGTGCAACAGTAGGGAAAGCGTTGGATAGCTTAGGGGTAAAAATTACTATTCCCACTCCAAAGGGTGCAACAGTAGGGAAAGCGTTGGATAGCGTAGGGGTGAAAATGACTATTCCCACTCCAGTGAGTGCAATAGTAGGCAAAGCGCCGGAACCCAAAACAATAAAAAAAAACTATCACATTTTTTATAAAATTTAATTTCAAATATAAACATAATTATTATATACATTAAAATATATTATTATTAACAAAGATAATAAAAAAAAATCCTTACACATTATTTAACACTATAATATCCACCACACACACCTAAAATTATTTACACAATTACATTTAATATTTACTAATTAATTAATGAAAATTAATGTGTTTTTTTAATTAATTAATTAATTGCCAGCTTTCGCACCATATACACTTATAAACACCACAACACAAACCTAATATTAATTATACATTTACAATTAATAATTACTAATTAATGGTAACTAATTTAAAAAGTAATTATTAATTAATCAATAAAAATTAATTACTTCACACCATTTACACTTATAAACTCCACAACACACACCTAAAATTAATTAAACAATTAACATAATTAATAAAAAATGGACTAATTGAAATGAATTAACAACTAATTATTAAACAATTATTAATAAATTAACACATTAATTAATCAATTAATTTTATATAATAAAATTACTTCCCACCCTATTCCCCTATAAACCCACAACCCGCTACGGAACTAATAACACAAAATTCAACATAAAATACATTAATAACTTATACAATTCCAAAACATATAATAAAATGACAAACAATTCTCATTAAAAACACTAAAATACATAACATTATTAAAAAAATCGATATTTTTGTAACCTATATTTTTCTAAACGATATTTATTACAACTATATTATTCTTATCGATATTACTTACCTGTCAGTCGATATTCTGGTCAAACTATATTTTTGTTGTCGATATTTCTTCAACTCGATATTTCTGCGGGGATATTAATGTAACACGATATTTCTCCGTCGATATTCCTACTCTGCACCTCAGTGCATTCTTTCTTTTCCTTGCCTGAATCCTAAATACTTTTGCCTTCCATGCATTTAGGGTTGATGCTTTATCCGTTTTCCCACCTTGCAGAATAAGTGATTTTGCTATCAGTGATGCTATGAACAAGGTCTCGTCATAGAGAGTGGAGGTCGAGGAGCAACCAAAGACTGAAGTTAATTCATTAAATGTGATTTCGACTTTAATCATATTACTGAGGTATTTTCCTATCTCCTTCCAGAAATCCTGTTTTTTGGTAGACTCCCAAACTATATGTTTCCAGGTACCCTTTTCTTCGCAACGGAAACACTTATCCTCGACTTGGGGATATATACTATAGAGAAACGAGGGCGTTCTATAAATTAACCATTTGCTATAAAATTGCATTCGCTTAAAGTTAGCGCCTCGAAAAATGGATTTGTTAAATTTATTGACTTTATCCCACGTTAATTTATTAATCTCAATATCTTCCCTCTTTTTCCACCTATCTCTAGGTCCACATTTGATTTTTTTGGAACGACTCCATCACTCGATAAAGTGTGTCCTAAGTACTCTACACTTTTTTTATACAATTTGCATTTCTTTTCTTTAAGTGTGAGTCCATGCTTCTCCAATCTCATAGAGACTTCATTTAAATGTATGGTATGATCAGTCTCATTTTTAGAAAAAATCAATATATCGTCTTGAAAATATTTTACAAACTGATCTAAATCCCTGAAAATTTTGAACATAACTCTTTGAAAGACAGAAGCAGCTGAATCTCGACCAAATGGCATCCTTGTATAACGATACAAACCTTGAGGAGTTATAAAAGCTGTCAAATTTTTTGACTCCTCGGAAAGACAAATATGATAGTATGCAGATCTTAAGTCTAATGTTGAAAACACCTTAGCACCTTCCAACATGCATACTACTACGTTTATATTTGGAAGTGGATAGCAGTCAATAACAATATAGGCATTCAAAGCTCTAAGGTCCACACATACCCTCAAATTTTTATCAGCCTTGCGCCCTAAAACTATGGGTGAAACTAATTCTGAGTATTCAATTTCTTCAATTAACCCTTCTTTTGTGAGATCCTTCAACATATCCTTGAGCTCTTCTCTAACATTGATGGGAACACCCCTTAGTTTTTGTATTACAGGTCCTGCGTTAATTCCTTAACCTTGTCACATGCGTCTAATACAGCTAAATTGTGTTTCAAACCAAACTCCCCTGATGTAACTGGTTCAGACAAACGTGGATTTAGCATGATACCAAGTTTCCACTGATCACGCCATCCTAGCACATTACACCCTTCACAGCAATGTATAACTTGATATCAGCAGATCTTCCTTTAAATAACAAAGTAAAATTAAAATAACCTTCCATGTCGATTCTTGACCCATCAAAACTTTCAGCAATGATGTCACTGGCATGTAATGTTTTCCCCTTACACATTACTGATAGTTTCTCTTTAAAATATTCCTTAGATATGATAGTCCATGGCGATCCTGAGTCAACCATGAGTTGTAAAACTGTTCCAAATATTTGTACGATATATTTAGGTGAGTCAAGTAAAATTTCTTTCTTCCCTTCTTCCCTTCTACGTTTCTCTCTACGATGGACACTACAAAACCCCTTTCACACTCAACATTACAAGTATTCTCTTTTTTTCTACACTATCATGTAACCTCTCACTTCCAGTAATCGTCGATATTGACCCTGTAGAAGATGTGTTATATCTCCTATCATCTCTGCACACATTGCTAAAGTGACCTAGCCTCCCACACTTTCTGCATTTTTTGTTAATAGCAGGACAACCCATGAAAGATGCTAAATGTGTCTTACTACCACATTTATAACATGAATGTTGGTTTCCAAATCTTCCCTTACCTCTAAAAGAATAACTACTAATGTTTCTATTTCCTGCGAATTTCTGTTGAACATTTTCTTGCTTGCTACTATGACTCTGAGGTCTATCTACAACTTTACTCTTAATTGCACACACCTCTTCTGCACCCTCATTTTTTTCGTATTGTGCCTAACCGTTTGCATCCAACTTTCAGATTGTTCTACTGCGTTTGCGTTTGCAATGGCTTCCGATAAATTAGGATCACCCATAACTGACAAATTTTCTTGGACTTTCTTGTTTTTAACATGCACTATTATCTGATCTCTGACCATTTCATTCGCCATTGCACCAAACTTGCAATGAACACATAAAGATCTTAAAGCAGTTAAAAAGTCATCAAAAGATGCATCTTCTTTTTGTGCCCTCGTATAAAATTTGAATCTGTTCAAAGCAATGCTGGAAGCTGGCTTGAACATTTTTTCTAGTCTCTATAAGGCTTCAACATAAACATTTACATGTTCTTCTCCTAATTGCGGTGTGACCTGTGGCAACACTCTAAAAATGTATTGTCCTTCAGACCCAAAGCAGTGTAGTAAAATAATTTTCTTCCTCTCTGCGCCCATGCGTTCTCCATCAATTGCCCTCATATAGTTTAAAAATTCTTCTTTCCACCTTGTCCATGGTAATGGAGGATCACCCTTGTTCTGTAAAAATTTTCCAGGAGGATCGAATTGCATTTTTTTACGTGTATATACCTATCTTAACTTCCTTCTTGTTCTAATTTTTTGAATTATTCCTTAGTCAGAAATAAATAAACAAATTAATAAATAAATAATATTTTTTTTTCAAATGGAATGAATAAATACACTCTTTGTTTCAATTGGAAGTCGTTCTATTTCTTTTATGTAATTTTCGTTAAACAGTTTTTTTTTCTTTTAAATGAGCTTATGTATGTCTTCCTTTTCTCATTAAAAAAAAAACAGTCAGCTTGACGATCTCTTTAACATCACCAGCTTTCACTCACCACACGAGTGTCACACTTTCCCTTCTTCTGTGTGACACAAAACTTTTCTAAAACCTCTTGCTGATTTCTTTTAAAACTGACAAACTCCTCTTTATCCAGTAAATGTTTGCGTGTTTTCGTTTCTATGGAAACCTAAGATGGCTACCATACTGCATCAGCGTGCGTCACCACATTATGCTTCTTGATGTGCCGACGTACGTTACTGATGCTGGCTCAAGGCTCTTAACAGTCACCAGGATGCCTGATGAAGATTCTTCGCATTCCAATCCTCCGCTCTGCAGTGTGATAATGCGGCAGTATGTTGTTTTTTAAATTCTTTCGTTGAGTAATGTTCCTATTCCTCGTAATCCACCGATTTCTTCAGGATTAGTCACAATTTTAACAGCCTCAACAGGATTTACGCTGTACGCTTCCTTTTGCTCTCTTTCGATAATCTTTTAAGTAGTGTTCCTTGCCTGAAATACTTCCTGGCTCACCAATAGCAAACAAAATCCTTTTGGTTCTAGAAATTCTCCGTTCCCGTGCTGATCCTGACAGGAGAAATTCTTCCTTTTCCCTCGTAGCCAATATTAAGATTGTTCAGACAATAAATATATTTAAAGTTGCTTTATTCAATAACAGCACGGCAGCACATCTATGTAGATGAAGGCTCCAGGCGCAAATGAACTCCTTCACCACCTGAAATCATCCAGGTTCTAAATGGAGCTTAGAATAGTAACTAAACCATAACATAGTGCATGCACAGAGTGTTGACATGACAAAGTGATTTAAAGCTACAGAACATGAAATGCAACAGTGCTCCTCCTAAAATCTTGAAGAACCTAAGACTTAAAAAAAAGTTTTGGCTAAAAAAGACCTTTGGAGGGTCTGGATAAATCTGCCAAGCCGATCCTACCAAGGTGCAATGCCACTGGGATGAAGATTCACGTTTCTGCTGCTTGAAGCTTTTCGGAAAAAACAAATTAATTTCAGTTGGTCCTCACAGAGAAGATATCCGGCCTCATAGAACCCTCTTTGGCTACAGCCTTCAGCCTGGCCCCTCTGGAGGAATCAGACCTCCAAAAAAGGTGACTAATTGCAAATGTAGAAAACATGTCTGGGCGAATGTGTATATATATATATATATATATATACCAAAGGGAAGTTCTGCCTGCTTCATTTAGAGTTGTGCAGAACTTTAGCAGAGATTACTCGTTCTCCACCATCTACATTCATGTTAGATGACTCAACGGACTAAGGGGCATCATTGGTCTGGCCATGTGTTTGCCTGTACTATATAGAGTCAGAGAACCTATAGTCATTTTTCATTTTCTGTGACCACTTGATAAAACTTGGTGGTAATGGGCAGTCAAAACTACAAAATGATGCCATGCAATAGGAGAAATCTCCCATGGTGAGCGGTCATTTAAAAAAAAAATTCAAATGGAAAATCCTACTTTAAGATTTCCTTTTTTAAATTAAATTATTTTTGAAAGTTTCACTCCATCACAGAGCCATCTGTCAAATGTTCAATAAAATTAAAGAAACTACCACTCGTTTTTGTTTTGCTCTGGAGTTTTATATAGCGCAACCTTGACCCAAAAGTATCAGAGTGCTTTATATGAGCAGCAGTTGCGTACAGATGAACACATTCATTTGCTGTTAGGCACAGGAAGATTAAGTGAATGGCCCAGAATCACAGGATGTTGAGCGTCACTGCCGATACCCGAACCCAGGCTCCCAGCATTGAGGTCGACTACTCTAGCCATAAGGCCAGATTTGAAAGAGATATCTACTGTGCCGGTGAATATCTCTAAAGTTGGTGGGCGGGAACTCCCTCAAAGCAACAGAGAAGCTTACTTTGGTGCCCTGATCGAGTACATTTCTGTCTGCTGAACTATAAATCCGGCCCTAAATCCCAATGTAAACTTTCAGACCGTGTCAAACATGGCTGGTGTATCTGACCTGTGCTCCATCATGGTTGGCCTAAAGTCACATCTATGTATCAGTCTACTACAACCAGTAACTGCCATCAGGGCTCCGTGTCATTTGCCACTATTTTTCCTAAAACTTTATAAATGTATATCTCTGGTTTCATTTATTGCATTTTTATTGCTTTCGTATCATTTTGTTTATTAAATAATTCCCTATTTTATAAATTGGGGTCCGGATTTTTCTTATGTTGTTTCTAACTTGTTAACTGTTGCACTGGGATTTCTGGTTGGCTAAGGCTTACGCCAAAGCCAGGCAGAAACCACCATTCTAGTCAGGGCAAGGGAGTCACACGCCAAGATAACCTCTGCTCACCCCCTTGGTAGCTTGGCACGAGCAGACAGGCTTATCCCCAAGGCAATGTGTAGAATAGTTGCACTTAACACGCACAGTAGCGCCTGAATGCACCACAAACTGACACCACACAGGTAAGTATATAAAAATATATCTTTATCTAGTTTATGCAGTTAAAACCAATGGCAATGCAGCTACTAAAATCATTTAACTCTTCTTTATGTTTGCACTTAGTTAGGAAGTTAGTTGGGAACTTTTAGTTCAGTCTCAAATAGCCAAGAAAATATATGTAGGCGGTAATACTAAAACGATGGCTCAATGTCGTGCCCAGCGCTGTTCTAAGGAAGCGCTTCTAGCGTGTTTGCACAAGAGTCTATCACGAAGGAAAAAGACACTCACTCGACCTCTGCCGGTTCCGCTAGCTCTCCGCCCGCTCTCAACAATCCAAAGAGCGGCGGGGAGCCTAATTACCTCTCAGTTGCGAGGACGGCAGGCCGGGGATGGTGCGACGGCTCCTCCACTTCAGACGGCGTTTCCCGAACTCGGACGCGGTTCCTCGGCGAGCCCCTCGTGATGATGCAGCTTCTTGGGAGTCAGCCAATCAGGGCGCAGCTCCTCGACGAGCCCTCGGCGATGCTTCCAATCCCAACGCGAGCCTAGGGATGACGCGGCGGCCCGGGAACCAATCCCAGCGCTGCGTTGCTGAGGGGGCTCGTCTCCCTGAGCCAATCAGGGCTCCGCTCCTTCGGTTTCTCTCTCCGCGGCCCAGGCAAGGGACGGCGAGATACTCAGGCTGCTTCAGGCCCCGGGCAGCGGCGGTGATTAGCGGCACAGTGGTTTTTAGGGTTTGAGAGACGGGCAGAGTGCTCGTGAAGCCACGAGATCTTTGGGGTGATAAACCACGAAGGGAGGCACAACCATTCTCCGGTCTTCTGCAATAATGAGCCGATGAGCACACCGATCATTTTGCACGGCCAGCAGTTGAAAATCACACACCAAGTAGCAAACAAAGGACGATCTTCACGGCGTCTTGTAGTTTCTGGGGAACCTTTTGACCCTGGGTTCCAGGACAGGAGGCCAGCTCTTCTCAGGCCCTTGGAGATTCTTTTAGACACAGCAGACAGCAAAGTCTTGAGGTCAAGCAGGCAGGGGTCACAGCACACAGCAAAGTCCCCTTCTTCTCTCCTTCAGTTGAGCAGCAAAACAGGTCAGCCCCAGAGCACACAGCAAGGGCAGTCTTCCTTAGTTTCTTAGCGGTTCTTCTTCTGGCAGAGGTTCCTCTTGATTGTAGAAATCTTTCAGCATCTAGGGGCTGGGCAGGGTCCAGGGAGTCAAGCCTTCCCCTGGGCCCCAGCAGCAGCACGCCCTTGGTAGTTTCAAGTTGGAAAACAAGAACACTGACATTGGGTCACAGCCCCTCATTTATACAGCAAAATCCTTTGTCTAGCAGGGTGTAGGCAATGTGAGAACCAGCTACAACTGGTTATGGGGAACTCCCTTTCACTGGCCAGGCTAGGAACATCAGACGCACCACAGGGGGTGGAGACAGCATTGTGGAGGGAAAACCCAGCCCTTTTCAGGTCCCAAGTGTACCCCTCCCTCACATCAGCATGCTAATCTCTCCATTCACCACTGGGGCAGACCCATCCTGACTCCTGGAGCCAGGATCACCATCCAGCTCCTGCCAATCACACGCCAAACACAAATTACACTAAAATGCCAACTTCCAGTAGTGGCACTTCCACACTAGACACAATCATGCCACATACATCATTGCGCAGCATTCAATCTCACGAGTACGCACATACCAAACTAGACCCTGCATTCCCCACACATCAGGAACTACCATGGTCACACATATTCCCCATGCATTCCTATGGGAGGGCAGGTCACTCACCACACATACACAGAGAGCTTACGCCCTTTACACTGTACCACAGTGAAAAAGTGAGCAGAGGCCTAAAATCACCAACACCAGGTTAGAGAAATAGGCTAGGAAAAAGTAAAAAAGTTTCGGGGTGAACCTGCCAAAAGGGCCAGGTCCAACATTAACAGTTTCACTACTTTTAAATGCTTTACATATATCCTTAAGTTAAGCCTGTCTGTTCTGTGCCGTAGCTACCAGGAATTAGCTGAAGTTAAAAGGTGTGAAACCTACCTTTATAGGACCTAACACAATAGTGACATTCGTACTTGTGGTAGACTCTCATCCAGCTAATGATTAATTTTCTCACACAGTCATACAAATGTAGTTTAGTTGGCTGGGACAGTGGAAGAGATAGATTAGATTGATTGAGATACAGTTTTTTAGAGCACATGGTGTTCTCAGGCCTACATCCAGTTCCTTCATTGTTCTCATTAGGGGAAATTGTAAGAAATTAGGTTATTGGTTGAGGGGGGTTGAGGATGCAATTAGGCAACCACCACAATCCTTTACAGGGTGAATAACTAGAATAGTCTGTGCTTAACTCTCTAGTAGTTTATATCAAAGCAGTCAGGCTTAACTTAGAGGCAATGTGTAAAGTATTTATGCTTCACTAAGACAGTAATAACGTTAAACACAACACAAGAAAAATCCCAAATTGATTTAGAAAAACAGAGTACATTGCAATGAATAAAATGATAACAGAACAACAAAAGTCCAATCAGGAGAACCAAAGATATTCCTTTTTTTTTTTTATATATTTATTTATTTTCCAATTAAACACAATGTATAGACAGTGCAACACAATTCCCTATATAATTAGTAAACATTAACAATAACTAAACATTGCCCATAACATTGGAATAAAACATTACAGCACTTCATCTTGAACCAATACAACATAATAAATCACCCAATACATACATAAACAAACCTGAAAAACATAAAGTTACTACTATAATTAATACGCATTACAGTGCTTCAAAGCTTGATCCAGCCAGACAACGCAATTATCCCAATACATAAACCTTCCTAAAGATGTTACCCAAAACAGTATCTTCTCATGATATCCCAAATCCAGCCCGCCACCTACTAATGGGTTCCCATATTCTTGACCCCAATTGCCTTCCTCTCCTGCCTTTACTTGCATATATAGCTTTTTCCAAATTATACGCTGCCAATAGATTAGCGAGCCATACTTGCATACCTGGTGGGTTCTTATCCAACCATGCCCTTGCTATGCAGAGCCTATATACAGCCATGGCGACAAATATAAAGTCTCTCTCCAGAAAGGTATCCTCAGCCACTATTCCCTATAGTATTAGGGCAGGTTTAAGGGTAATTTTCATATCTAGAGATGAGTCCAAAAATCTCTCTATATCATTGATTAAAGAATGAAGCTGAGGGCATAGGGCAAACATATGTACTATGTCAGCGTCTGCTGAGTTACAGCGTGGGCACAAAATCCCCGTAGTGCCGCCCCACTTCGCTATTCTGGCTGGAGTGTAATAGAGTAGATACAGAGTTTTGTAGTGTTGGACTTCCTAAGTCCAATGACTCCTGAAACCATCCAACTTCTCCATCCAATTTCTCCCCACTTACGACCATACTTGTCCCTATCGTCCTGCTTTAATTCTGCAAGGCTTGCATAAAAGCTACGTATTGAGCGATCTCCCCCTAGCCTAATCTTCTCCATAATAGCCACTCTATTAAACCCAGTCCGCCCACCTAGCTTCGTCCCCAGAAAACTCCTTATCTGCAAGAATTTAAAGAAATCACGTCTATCTAATCCAAACCTCTCCATTAACTCTGTAAACTGCACAAAGCCCGCTAGATTCATCACATCCCCTACCTGAACAATCCCCTTCGCTGCCCAGCCCTCCATCGTCCTGTCCCCAAAAATTTCAGGTGGAAAAGACTTATTTTTCAGTAACCTTGTATACCAGTTAAATCTCCCAATACCCACTTTCTTCATAAAAGCAGTCCATATCTTAATTCCAGCTTCCAATGTCTTGAATCTAGTTCTTTTATAATATCCAAACACTGTACAGTTTAAAAAGCAATTTTCCACCTCCTCCCCCAAAACTGCTACATAAACCCTATCAGAACTGTCCATCGTTCTCTGATCAAGGCCTGCCCCTCCAATCAGCCCTTGGAGGTATTGAATCGCGGCTGCCAAATAATATAACCTGAAGTCAGGTGCTCCCCACCCACCTCTCTCTCTAGGAAGGGTCATGAACCTATATGCTCTACGGGTTTTGCCCTGCGCCCATATAAATCTGTTAAGGACAGCTTCCAGTGTATTGAACCATTGTACCTCAAAATAAAGGTGTATTGCCCTAAACAAATATAAAAATGTAGGCAGTATTAACATTTTAATAACATTCGTACACCCCACTAAAGAGAGATGCAGATTATTCAGACGTTCCAGATCCAGTTTTACCCTACTCATCAAGGGAGTCATATTCCTCTATACCACAGTACCAACATCCGCTGAAATTATTACCCCCAAATATACCGCCGAGCCCATAACCCTTTGATCCGTACACCCCACAACATGTTGATTACAAACTATTTGGGTTTTAGCCCTATTTAAACTATAGCCCGAAACCTGTCCAAAATTGAGAGCCTCAGCTTCAACCTCTCTAATAGCTCCCTCTGGGTTAGATGTCAAAACAGCCACATCGTCTGCGTAAGCCAAGGTTTTAGCCACACAACCCTTCAATCTCATTGGGGGGATCGCCTGATTATCTTCCAACCTACGCAAAAAGGGATCTAAATATAATGCGAAGAGGAGAGGAGATGAAGGGCAACCTTGTCTGGTTCCTCTTTCTATCTTCACTGCCGCTGAGTGTCCTCTGTTTACCCTAATTCTGGCGCTAGGGTTCTTATATAATGATTGCAATGCTTTGATAAACCGTTCCCCTATGCCACCCCATCTTAAGGTTTGCCATAGATATTCCCAGGAGACCCTATCAAATGCTTTCTCGGCATCCAAAAACAGTGCCGCCATAGGGTCTCCCAGGATACCAGCAGCATCGAACATTGTAATCACCTGCCTTGTGTGCACTGTAGTACCTTTGCCTGGTATAAACCCGTGCTGTAAACAAACTACCAAATTCTCAACAACCCCTGCTAATCTCTTAGCCAGCATTTTCGAATAGACTTTAGCATCCGCATTCATCAGCGTAATCGGTCTGTAGGAGCCTGGTTGAATTGGTTGAATTGGGGGTTTCCCTTTTTTTAAAATTACAGTAATATCAGCCCCGCCCCATGAGTCAGGTACAGCCTCCCCAGTTTGAGCTAGCTTCATAACCCCGAACATATAAGGCCCCAGGGCACTAAAGAAAGTTTTATAAAATTCAACCGGAATCTGGTCCGGGCCCGCAGCCTTTCCAGGAGAAAGAGTGCTCAATGCCATTAATAACTCCTCCATCTGAAAGAGTAGTTCCATCTCCTCCTTGTCTTCCTCCGCCAAACATGGCGGGATAATGCCACTTAGGTAACTTTCAATCTTCTCTACCTCTCTTAATCTGCCCTCCTGGTATAACTGCGCATAGAACCGCCGGAACACCTCCCTCACTGTACTGTGAGCTGTTTTCTTAAAGCCAGTGTAAGATCCAGGGCGAGTATGGAATATTTGGATGGAGCCACCAGATTTAATATAATCGCACCCTATTTGGGTTTGAAGGAAAGCCCTCACACACTGACCTAGTCAATGTCATGCTTCATCATCGGGCCCCACCGAAGAGACCTAGTGCCTCTTCGGTGTGCTGCGACGCCAGAAGACTGCGGAGCTGGTATTGTGTAACGGGAGTGTTGTGAGGATAAATAAACTTAAACTTGAAAGTGTCTAAAGGGTATCTGAACAAAGTTTATTAGTGATCCCTAGGACACAAATACAAGAGTTCGATTATATTAAATCTGGTGGCTCCATCCAAGTGGCTTATAAGAGATATTAACCTCTCTTTTGTTGTTTATTGATATATAACTGGGGATCAAGAGAGTGTTCCTGCACTTCCCTATCTCTCCCATTGTTTTTCAGTATCTTAGCAGCGCACAGCTGTGAGAGTTTGTTTTTACTTCAGGCAAGATAACTCTTTTTCGTATCGTTGCCTGTTTTACCAATTTGTCCTAGTCTCATCATGGCGAACTTAGGCTTAACATATTCAGAATCCGAGATAGAGGAACTAATGTCCGACCCCACTCTATTTGCAGATCCCCACATCTCCCAAACTATAGCTAATACTACAGAATGGGAAAACCTTACCGAAAAAAAGCGTGAACACATCCGGACAATCCTACATGGTACTATCATGAAACAATACCTTATTGCAAATGTAGCACCGAGAGGCTTACTAGTCACCAATGCCCCTCGTATCTTCCTCAACGATGAAACATTTAGAAAAGATTGGGCCATGATAGCATGGCATTGTACGCGTGAATGGTTGGTCCTAATCATAAAGACAGCATTCAGATTATCTGAGGCATTAATGATCGAAATTAGAGAGATTGAATCAACCTTCAAAGCCACAATAACCGGCTATAAGAAAAGGTTGGATGAGATAAACAGTGAAATGAAAGAGTATAAGGATAATCTCATGCAATCAAAAGTTACGAAATTCCAAAAGGATCTAAAAAAAATTTCTTTTGAAACAGTATACCCTTACTCTGTAGCCACCTTTGTCCCTCCAACCAAAAATACAAATAAATCAGATCAATCAGATAACAACTCCTCCGATACCAGTAGATCAAGTAACGATTCTGCCCAAAAAACAAGAAGAAGAGGGAACCGGGGGAACAGGAACAACAGAGGAAGACCGGGCAACACGAATTACCATCAACAGTGGCAACCACCACAAATGGAGATGGGCCCGACTCCCTACCCTTACCAACAGCCCCAATATCCTTTCATGGGTTGGAACCCAGCATTCATGCCTCCAATCCATTTTCAAAATCAATATAGGCAGCCTTTTGTAGAGAGCGGCCGGAGAGGAAGAGGCAGGAGGAGAGGCAACAACAACAACAGAGTCTCCTGGACAGAGGACGACTCAGTGTCAAACCACACGCGCAGCAATGCCCAACAACCAGGAACGAGCGGACTGTAAGTCTAGTGACCAACCTGTCCAAGCGAATCCGAATCTCGGTACCAGCAGCCATCACGGCCTTTGAGCAGGCAGTCTTCAAGGATTTGAGGCTAGCCAGAACCCCAAAATATTTAGAAATTTCACGACTACGGAATTCAAGAAAGAACAGCGGTGGGTGTACCGTCTTGGAACCAACATCATTGGGCTCAATAATGATATGCCATGGAACACTGTACTCAACTAAAAGCCTTCGATTCTAATGTCTGCTAAAAGTCACCAACCATGTATGTCCGATCAGTAGCGCTCCAGTTAAAAACAAACGCCAATGCTGTAAACACCAAGAACCTAATGTCCTGGTTCTGATAATATTCATATTCATGTAAAACATTGCACGTAATTTACCCTGCGCTCTTATAAAAGGGTTATATATGAGCAGATCTCAATCAAACACACAAATCAATTCAAATGGTGTTATACTGGCGTAACAGCAAGCCCCGATATAAAATAAACACCATGAATGTCTTACATGGCAACAAATACTAGCATGTCTTGCCGCTATATACATCCTTTATTATGTGTTTGATTCTTCTCTCTTTTTTTAAAAAATACAAAAACCGAAGCCTAAAAATCAAGGATCGGCCCACTAAAAGTAAACCTCGGTCAGGAGAGATTAGACAAGGTTTCCGTGGCAACGAGGACAACTAAGCCTCGTTGCGAAGGATTGGCTCGCTAGTAGCGAGCCTCTCTCTGAAGAAATAACAAGAGGTTGCTATAACAACGAGTGCATCCAAGCCTCGTTTTCACTCATTTTCACCGACCACGCCCACGGGATAGAACACCCTGGCCTCGGTCGGGTTGAGCCACGCCCGCCCGGAAGAGCGCGAACAGCGTTTCACAGCCCCTTAAAAACAAATCCACCGGCCCCGCTCTCCATCGTCGGGGTCCGGTAGAGGTAGTACTAGGTGTACAAACGGGCTGAGAGTGCTGAGGGCGTGAGTAATGCTGCAGAGAGGATCGGACCAACTCCATACTATCGAGCTAAGTCAATCGCGATTCCGTATGTTTCTAGCCTATGTTTTCTTACCTTTAGGATGTGCCAGGGACACTCCATCCCCCCTCCTGAGACCCATGGTGCAGATAGCGCCAATCTTTAAAGTGAGACTTGTTTTTATATTATACTTGCGTGTGGGGGTCACTGACTCTTTGTCTATTGATCCTCTGAAACACTCATACCATGTGATTTTAACCCCTTGAAGCCACTGATGGCTTATTTTAAATCACTATTTTCACTACACTTCCCAGAACTAGTCGTATCATCCCTAGAGGGTATGTGGAAGGTGCTTAACGCTAGTAGTTATTCTGGGAACACGTTTGCTGCCACTGATTTGGAACACCATGAACCGTAAAAGTACTTTGGCATAGCCCTACAAATAATCGTTTGTTTGTCTTATATGTCTGTTTGTACTTTTTGTTCTACAGGTGCCGAGACACTCCAAACTAGGAGTGATTTTTGGAATGAGCATTCGCTCTTCCTATTTTTATGCACTTTAAACACCTTTTATTTTTTCACTTTCACGTCCCCAGGTTAGGGTGGACGATTAGAGAGTCCATACCGCCGGGGTTTATCATTGTCCTGACGAATGCCTAGGTAAAATCAAACCAATACTAAGGCTGAAACATGTTGACATACTAATGATATATTAATTCTGAATTAATCCAACCATTACCTTGGCTTTACAATTCAGACACATAGAACTCTTGTATTTGTGTCCTAGGGATCACTAATAAACTTTGTTCAGATACCCTTTAGACACTTTCAAGTTTAAGTTTATTTATCCTCACAACACTCCCGTTACACAATACCAGCTCCGCAGTCTTCTGGCGTCGCAGCACACCGAAGAGGCACTAGGTCTCTTCGGTGGGGCCCGATGATGAAGCATGACATTGACTAGGTCAGTGTGTGAGGGCTTTCCTTCAAACCCAAATAGGGTGCGATTATATTAAATCTGGTGGCTCCATCCAAGTGGCTTATAAGAGATATTAACCTCTCTTTTGTTGTTTATTGATATATAACTGGGGATCAAGAGAGTGTTCCTGCACTTCCCTATCTCTCCCATTGTTTTTCAGCAACGAGTATGGAATATGCCTGACGAACTCTAGTACTGTGTTACTTGATGCACATTTGCACTCTGCTATTATGATACAATTTGTACATAGTCTTTTTCTACAATGTATGGCTGGATGCAATGATTACTATAATGGAAAATTTTGCACTATGTATTTTTGCACTCTTTGGACAAACACGCTGCTTTAATTACTCTGGAAAAGATTGTTTTGTACAATAGTATTTTAAAGGCATGTTTTTATTAGTTTTTAACGTATTCTAACCTGTGTGTACTTTTATGGATGTTTTAATTCCGAATAAAGATCATTTGACTTGACCTCCCTCACTCCTTCTGTATCTTGAATATTAACTCCCTGCTCATCCCTGATTTCCATGATATCCGCAGCTGCTAATCTCTGCCTAGTACGGACAGCTAACAAGTGTCCCACTTTCTCACTGAACTCATAAGCTCCTTCTTTCCTAATCAAATAGTTGTCTGCTGCTTTTTTAGCTATATGTTCTGTTGCTGTGGCTTTTAATGAAATAATTTTAAGTAGATATTGTTCCAATGAGAGCTGATCTTCTATAGCTATTCCCAACTCCTCCTCTGCTTTCAGCAATTCTCTATTTATCTCCTTAATTCTATCTTTTTCCTTTTTCTGAGATGAGAGAACAAAACAAAGGGTCTCTCCCCTAACCCCTGCCTTAAAGGCATTCCAAACCACCCCTGGTGGTGCCGTACCTCTGTTAATATCCCAAAACCCCTTCATCCAACCCTCCATATACCTCCTATACCCCTCATCCCTCAAAAGTGCTCTTTCGAATGTCCATTGTGCTTCCTTCCTCAACCCTTGGCCTATCTTGATAGTTAGGATAACCGGGCTATGATCCGACACCACTCGCGGTTGTTTTTTAATCTGTGCCCCCCCCCATCAGGGATCCCGAGATCAAAAAATAATCCGGCCTAACAAGGACTCTATGGGGGGCTGAATAGAATGTACTGGCATCTTTATTTGGAAGAATCTTAACCCATGGGTTAGTCAACGAGTTATGGGCCACTAGCCCTGCTATATCCCTATAGGCTTTCTTTTTCCTACCTGCATAATGACCACCTGCCTGTAAGAATGAACTCGAGGGATCATGTATATTAAAATCCCCACAGAGTACAATTGGTTCTAACCAATGTGCCAACTCCGCATCCAAGTAGTGAAAAACCTCAGGATCGTCTTCCGTTGACCCATATACTGTAGCGAGGGTGAATTTATCACCTTTGAAACTTAGTTCCACAATCACCCATCGACCCCACTGATCTTCCTTCTTCCTTATTACTACCACATCCCTACTTCTACCTAGAATTGCTACCCCCCTGTTTCTAGACCCTTGTTTAGAATTGGCCAGCACCGCAAACCCTAAATGCCCCAAAAGGTAATTCTTAGATGCCTCCACGTGTGTTTCTTGCAAACATACTAAATCTAGTCTCAGCAATCTCAAAAGTGCAGCCACCCTAAGCCTTTTAGCGGAATCGTTCAAACCACAGACGTTTATAGTGGCAATTCTACAGCTCATTTAAGGGATATCATACATTTCCCCTGTTCTATGAGACCAAACATAGACCACTGCTTCAAATTCTTACTAATGTGCTGAATTAACCGCATAGTGTGTGTGTTGCACTGTCCATCCCTGTGTCATACTAAACATTGTACACCTTTTCCTCTACTTTTTTTATTCCCCCTTGACCCCCTTAACCCTCCCTGTCCCACCTTCCCCTCCCTTCCTGACCCACCCCCCTCCCCCCCTTTACAGGCAAATAGGTCCATTGGACCTATGTGTGATCGCTGTAGACCGTGGCTGTCGCTAGCCACCCCTCCTACCCCCCCACAAACCCCAATGTTCCCCTGTTTCTCCCATGTGCCATGTGCCATGTGCCTATCCTCCCCTTTTCCTTTTTACTTCTTAGTTACAGCGCTCCGCGCTCCTTTTAATGTATAAGCCAGTAGGATAAATTTTAAGAGCTTCCACCATTCTTCTGCTGTTTAAGCTCTACCAAAAACTGCTGAGCCTTAACCTCTGACCAAAACATTATCACCTTCCCTCTTACGACCACCTTTAATCTTGCTGGAAATAACAGATACGCCTCGGAGCCCACTGCCTGAAACGGTTTAATAAGCTGCCTCAGTCTCCATCTCCTCTCTACCGTCACGTGGCAGAAATCCGGTCTAGTGAAGAAGGTAGTCCCCTCAAATGTTCGTCTGTTATCAGGCCTTGCCTTTTCCAAAAGTTCTTCTCTGAGGAGGTAGTTGCCTACATAAATCAGGATAGCTCTGGGGAGAGGTGGTTGGCCCCCCCCACCCCTGGCTTTCTTAACTGTGAATGGGAATCTGTGGGCCCGTTGAACCTCCTTTTCCCACTGCCAGTCGGATTCCGGGAAGGCTCCCTTTAAGAGATTTACCACAAATTTTAAAAAATTCTGCCCCTCTGTCCCTTCTTCCACTCCCAAAAGGCGAACGTTGTTCCTCCGCTGGCGGTTTTCACATTCCTCCATCTTCCAGAGCAGGTCTTCCGCTATCTTTTCTTGATTTCCTTTAAAATCCTGCCAGGCTTCCACCTCATCATCCAGTCTCCCTGTCCTCTCCTCCACCTCCGTAACTCTGCTCACAATACCATCATAGAGTTTGTTAACTTTCTTTAGTGTATTATGGATTTTTTTCGTTGCGTGTCTTGCCCTTCGACTTTCAGCTCTAGCCTCCCCCTGAATTTGCTTTAAAGTACTAGTGATCATGTCAAAGGGGGCTTGCAGCTGTGCTGGGAGTGGGATTGCATCAGAAATAACTCCACCTGCGTCCCTTTCATCCACATACGTCTGCGACGTCGCTGAATAATCCCAGAGAAGCTTCTTTCCTCCCCCCACCGGGGATCCCTGTCCTTGACCATACTTTCTTCCTTTTACCCTTCTCTTTTTCTGAGTACTTTCCTTCCCTGATGAGCTCAAGCCTGAAGTAGTCTCTCCATCCTCCTCAGTATCAGACTCACTCATTAGCGAGTCACCCGTATCTTCATTAACTGAATAGAAACAGTCTCCTTCAGCTGAGCCTTCCGCCCCTTCAGAAACCTCAACTAACTTTGATGATCTGCCCTTTTTTGACAGACTAACCGTGCTGCCCCATGACTTTCCAGCTTTCATTTCCGCCTCGACCTGCATGAGGGCTTCAAAGATATCGGCATTCCCTGCAGCTTTTATTGCCGTGTATCCTACTTTATCATGAGGCTGCTCATCGCTGTGATCCTTACCCGCGTTCATGTCCACCTCTAGATCCATAACAATCTTACTGTCATTTCCCCTACTCACTCTGTCAGTTCTAACTTTGCTTCTCCTCCTGCCGTCTCCGCCATCGCCGCCGTCCTCGCCGTCTGACTCAGTGAGTAACTGTTGCCTAGCAACCAAAGCAGCGTCTGCGGAAACGTCCTCTGCAGCGTCCTCGAGGACGCCTCCAGTGCCTGCTAATCCGCCATCGGGCTGCAAAGAGTTTTTTGGGGTAAACGCCTCAATCACGGTAGGCTGCCTCATACCCATATCTTTATTCTTAGCCGGGGGACCCGCTGCCTGAATGTCTGCATTTATTACACTTTCTTTAGTTATTACCGCGGGGCCGCTTTTAGACCGTTCTTGTACCGGCATCAGCGCCTTGCCGCGTAGCTCTGCTATTTTTCCTTTAGGCGTAGAGACTGGGGCAGTTGTTTTCCATATGGCCCCCGGTGCCCTCGGTAATCTGGATACTGATACTGCCTCACTTTTCCCAGGGTCCGCATTCTGCTACTGCTTGCCTGCTGTGAGATCCGGCTGCGGTTTATTCTTTTCTTTTTCCTTTTCTGACCTCAGAGGTCGCGGTGGTAGCAGCATCTTGTGCGCCTGGTTGTCAGCCCACTTTCCAGTGAAACGACTTGCTGCTTTCAGTCGCAGCCAACAAAAAGCAAATCTTCTGTTGACCACCTTCCTGACAAACGAGGACCCCAACAGGCTTATATGAAGCCAGATCTCAGACGCCATCTGGGGAACAGGAATTCATCCTAAGCATCCACTACAGGGGGTATAGCCAGGAGGTAGCCTGGAGCGACTCCTCACCACAACCTGTCAGCGGCCATCTTGCCTCCCATTGGACCCCTCCTGAGGCGAGTAGCCGGGACCGAACCAAAGATATTCCATTGTAAAGCTTTTTGTGAAAATAGCACCTAAAAGGACATAGTGCCACTCATTGTCATCCGGTCGTACTAGACCATGGGAAAGTCACAAGTTCAGGCCGACTGCGATGGAGCATGGGTCAGATACAGGTACCAGGTTAGTCTAGCTCATGGGTACTCACAAACTTTCTCTCGGGGGCCAAAATTATAGTGTGGTTTGTGTCCGAGGGCCGCACCGGTGGGGCGGGGTCAGTGGGGTAGGGGGCGGGGCTAGAGCAACAAAAAAAACTCTTACCATGAGGTTGATCACAGGTCCCTGCAGCGGACGCCTTCGTCCACTGAGCCACCAGACCCGGCATACACACATCTCTCTCTCTCGGTCTCTCTCTCTCTCTCTCTCTCTCTGTCTCTGTCTCTCTCTCTCTCTCTCTCTCTCTCTCTCTCTGTCTCCCTCCTTCTCTCTGTCTCCCTCCTTCTCTCTAGCTCTCTCCCTCTCTCTCCCTCTGTCTCACTCACTCCCTCTCTGTCTCCCTCTGTCTGTCTCTCTCTCTCTCCCTCCCTCTGTCGCCCTCCCTGTCTCACTCCCTGTCTCCATCCCTCTCCCTCTCTGTCTCCCTCTCCCTTCCTCTGTTTCCCCCTGCCTTCCTCTGTCCCCCACTGACTCCATCTGTCTCCCCCTCCCTTCCTCTGTCTCCCCCTCCCTTCCTCTGTCTCCCCCTCCCTTCCTCTGTCTCCCCCTCCCTTCCTCTGTCTCCACCTCCCTTCCTCTGACTCCCTCTGACTCCCTCTGTCTCCCTCTCCCTCCCTCCGTCTCCCTCCCTCCGTCCGTCTCCCTCCCTCCGTCTCCCTCCCTGTCTCCCTCCCTGTCTCCCTCCCTCTCTGTCTCCCTCTGTCTGTCTCTCTCTGCCTGTCTCCCTCTGCCTCCCTCCCTCTGCCTCCTTCCCTCTGTCTCCCTCCCTCTGTCTCCCTTCTCCCTCCCTCTGTCTCCCTTCTCCCTCCCTCTGTCTCCCTTCTCCCTCTGTCTCCCTTCTCCCTCCGTCTGTCTCCTTCCATCTGTCTTCCACTGTCTGTCTCCCACGTCTGTCTCCCTCTTTCTGTCTCCCCCCTCACTGTCTGTCGCCCTCCCTCTGTCTCCCTCTCTGTCTCCCTCTCTGTCTCCCTCTCCCTCCCTCTCCCCGTCTCCCTCCTTCTCCCTGTCTTCCTCTGTCTGTCTCCCTCCTGCCTCTGTCTCCCTCCCTCTTTCTGGCTGTCTCCCTCCCTCTGGCTGTCTCCCTCCCTCTGGCTGTCTCCCTCCCTCTGGCTGTCTCCCTCTTTCAGGCTGTCTCCCTCTTTCTGGCTGTCTCCCTTTTTCTGGCTGTCTCCCTCCCTCTGGCTGTCTCCCTCCCTCTGGCTGTCTCCCTCCCTCTGGCTGTCTCCCTCTTTCTGGATGTCTCCCTCTTTCTGGCTGTCTCCCTCCCTCTGGCTGTCTCCCTCCCTCTGGCTGTCTCCCTCCCTCTGGCTGTCTCCCTCCCTCTGGCTGTCTCCCTCCCTCTGGCTGTCTCCCCCTTCTGGCTGTCTCCCCCCTTCTGGCTGTCTCCCTCCCTCTGGCTGTCTCCCTCCTTCTGGCTGTCTCCCTCTTTCTGGCTGTCTCCCTCTTTCTGGCTGTCTCCCTCCCTCTGGCTGTCTCCCTCTCTCTGGCTGTCTCCCTCCCTCTGGCTGTCTCCCTCCCTCTGGCTGTCTCCCTCTCTCTGGCTGTCTCCCTCTCTCAGGCTGTCTCCCTCTTTCAGGCTGTCTCCCTCTTTCTGGCTGTCTCCCTCTTTCTGGCTGTCTCCCTCCCTCTGGCTGTCTCCCTCCTTCTGGCTGTCTCCCTCTTTCTGGCTGTCTCCCTCCCTCTGGCTGTCTCCCTCTCTCTGGCTGTCTCCCTCCCTCTGGCTGTCTCCCTCTCTCTGGCTGTCTCCCTCTCTCAGGCTGTCTCCCTCTTTCAGGCTGTCTCCCTCTTTCAGGCTGTCTCCCTCTCTCTGGCTGTCTCCCTCCTGTCTGTCTCACTCTCTGTCTCCCTCTCCCTCCCTCCCTCTCCCTCCCACTGTCTGTCTCCCTCCCTCTGGCTGTCTCCCTCTCTCTGGCTGTCTCCCTCCTGTCTGTCTCACTCTCTGTCTCCCTCTCCCTCCCTCCCTCTCCCTCCCACTGTCTGTCTCCCTCCCTCTGGCTGTCTCCCTCCCTCTGGCTGTCTCCCTCTCTCTGGCTGTCTCCCTCTCTCTGGCTGTCTCCCTCTTTCAGGCGGTCTCCCTCTTTCTGGCTGTCTCCCTCCCTCTGGCTGTCTCCCTCTCTCTGGCTGTCTCCCTCCCTCTGGCTGTCTCCCTCTCTCTGGCTGTCTCCCTCTCTCAGGCTGTCTCCCTCTTTCAGGCTGTCTCCCTCTTTCTGGCTGTCTCCCTCTTTCTGGCTGTCTCCCTCCCTCTGGCTGTCTCCCTCTCTCTGGCTGTCTCCCTCCCTCTGGCTGTCTCCCTCTCTCTGGCTGTCTCCCTCTCTCAGGCTGTCTCCCTCTTTCAGGCTGTCTCCCTCTTTCTGGCTGTCTCCCTCTTTCTGGCTGTCTCCCTCCCTCTGGCTGTCTCCCTCTCTCTGGCTGTCTCCCTCCCTCTGGCTGTCTCCCTCTCTCTGGCTGTCTCCCTCTCTCAGGCGGTCTCCCTCTTTCTGGCTGTCTCCCTCTTTCTGGCTGTCTCCCTCCCTCTGGCTGTCTCCCTCTCTCTGGCTGTCTCCCTCCCTCTGGCTGTCTCCCTCTCTCTGGCTGTCTCCCTCTCTCAGGCTGTCTCCCTCTCTCTGGCTGTCTCCCTCTCTCTGGCTGTCTCCCTCCCTCTGGCTGTCTCCCTCTCTCTGGCTGTCTCCCTCTCTTAGGTGGTCTCCCTCTTTCTGGCTGTCTCCCTCTTTCTGGCTGTCTCCCTCCCTCTGGCTGTCTCCCTCTCTCTGGCTGTCTCCCTCCCTCTGGCTGTCTCCCTCTCTCTGGCTGTCTCCCTCTCTCTGGCTGTCTCCCTCCCTCTGGCTGTCTCCCTCTCTCTGGCTGTCTCCCTCTCTCAGGCTGTCTCCCTCTTTCGGGCTGTCTCCCTCTTTCTGGCTGTCTCCCTCTTTCTGGCTGTCTCCCTCCTGTCTGTCTCACTCTCTGTCTCCCTCTCCCTCCCTCCCTCTCCCTCCCACTGTCTGTCTCCCTCCCTCTGGCTGTCTCCCTCTCTCTGGCTGTCTCCCTCCTGTCTGTCTCACTCTCTGTCTCCCTCTCCCTCCCTCCCTCTCCCTCCCACTGTCTGTCTCCCTCCCTCTGGCTGTCTCCCTCCCTCTGGCTGTCTCCCTCTCTCTGGCTGTCTCCCTCTTTCAGGCGGTCTCCCTCTTTCTGGCTGTCTCCCTCTCTCTGGCTGTCTCCCTCTTTCTGGCTGTCTCCCTCCCTCTGGCTGTCTCCCTCTCTCTGGCTGTCTCCCTCCCTCTGGCTGTCTCCCTCTCTCTGGCTGTCTCCCTCTCTCAGGCTGTCTCCCTCTTTCAGGCTGTCTCCCTCTTTCTGGCTGTCTCCCTCCCTCTGGCTGTCTCCCTCCTTCTGGCTGTCTCCCTCTTTCTGGCTGTCTCCCTCCCTCTGGCTGTCTCCCTCTCTCTGGCTGTCTCCCTCCCTCTGGCTGTCTCCCTCTCTCTGGCTGTCTCCCTCTCTCAGGCTGTCTCCCTCTTTCAGGCTGTCTCCCTCTTTCAGGCTGTCTCCCTCTCTCTGGCTGTCTCCCTCCTGTCTGTCTCACTCTCTGTCTCCCTCTCCCTCCCTCCCTCTCCCTCCCACTGTCTGTCTCCCTCCCTCTGGCTGTCTCCCTCTCTCTGGCTGTCTCCCTCCTGTCTGTCTCACTCTCTGTCTCCCTCTCCCTCCCTCCCTCTCCCTCCCACTGTCTGTCTCCCTCCCTCTGGCTGTCTCCCTCCCTCTGGCTGTCTCCCTCTCTCTGGCTGTCTCCCTCTCTCTGGCTGTCTCCCTCTTTCAGGCGGTCTCCCTCTTTCTGGCTGTCTCCCTCTTTCTGGCTGTCTCCCTCTTTCTGGCTGTCTCCCTCTTTCTGGCTGTCTCCCTCCCTCTGGCTGTCTCCCTCTCTCTGGCTGTCTCCCTCCCTCTGGCTGTCTCCCTCTCTCTGGCTGTCTCCCTCTCTCAGGCTGTCTCCCTCTTTCAGGCTGTCTCCCTCTTTCTGGCTGTCTCCCTCTTTCTGGCTGTCTCCCTCCTGTCTGTCTCACTCTCTGTCTCCCTCTCCCTCCCTCCCTCTCCCTCCCTCCCTCTCCCTCCCACTGTCTGTCTCCCTCCCTCTGGCTGTCTCCCTCTCTCTGGCTGTCTCCCTCCTGTCTGTCTCACTCTCTGTCTCCCTCTCCCTCCCTCCCTCTCCCTCCCACTGTCTGTCTCCCTCCCTCTGGCTGTCTCCCTCCCTCTGGCTGTCTCCCTTTCTCTGGCTGTCTCCCTCTCTCTGGCTGTCTCCCTCTTTCAGGCGGTCTCCCTCTCTCTGGCTGTCTCCCTCCTGTCTGTCTCACTCTCTGTCTCCCTCTCCCTCCCTCCCTCTCCCTCCCACTGTCTGTCTCCCTCCCTCTGGCTGTCTCCCTCCCTCTGGCTGTCTCCCTCCCTCTGGCTGTCTCCCTCTCTCAGGCTGTCTCCCTCTTTCAGGCTGTCTCCCTCTTTCTGGCTGTCTCCCTCTTTCTGGCTGTCTCCCTCTTTCTGGCTGTCTCCCTCTCTCAGGCTGTCTCCCTCTTTCTGGCTGTCTCCCTCTTTCTGGCTGTCTCCCTCCTGTCTGTCACCCTCCCTCTGTCTCACTCTCTGTCTCCCTCTCCCTCCCTCCCTCTCCCTCCCACTGTCTGTCTCCCTCCCTCTGGCTGTCTCCCTCCCTCTGGCTGTCTCCCTCCCTCTGGCTGTCTCCCTCTTTCTGGCTGTCTCCCTCTTTCTGGCTGTCTCCCTCTTTCTGGCTGTCTCCCTCTTTCTGGCTGTCTCCCTCCTGTCTGTCACCCTCCCTCTGTCTCACTCTCTGTCTCCCTCTCCCTCCCTCCCTCTCCCTCCCACTGTCTGTCTCCCTCCCTCTGTCTGTCTCTCTCTCGGTCTCCCTCTCCCCCCTTTCCCTCCCCCTCTGTCTCCCTCCCCTTTTCCTCCCTCCCAGTGCCCCAGCACATTTATCTGTGAGGGGCTGCCATTACCATAATTCCCTTAAACGGGAGTGCCTGCATCTTGTTCATTGCGACGCCAGGACTGAGAAACGTTGCCTGTTTTTAAAACAATGTGGGTTCTAAAGACACTGCCCTAAGCACTAGCGCTGCTTGTCTGAAGTACCGCAATACTTTGGCACCTTCAATTGCTTACCTGCATTGGACTGAGTGGTCCCAATACTCCTGCACTGCAGGAATTGCCAGCAATAACTTAATAATTACTCGAACCAAAACACACCAGCGCTTCAACATGTGCTGACTACAGGCAAGTTTGGAATGCGTCTACATAACTCAGAAACCTTTTGGATTTGAACACCAGACGGTGTTCCTGGATTCTGCACTTGCTGCTGCCCTCATATTTAATGGAACAAGCCCCGGTGTTACAGTCTTCTTTCCCTCCCTCCCTCTCCCTTTGTCTCCGTCCCATTACCTCCGTCACCCTCTTCACCTCACCCTGCTGTGTGTCAGCCCGGGCTGAGACAGCCTCCTGGCACACACAGCCCCACCCGAGCACTTCACAAGACCATTTGTATGGTAATGAGGCCTTGCTGTATTTAACCTCTTCTTAGACCCCTGCAGCTCCACTGTGACTGTCATTGGAATCACCCGGCGGCCGGCCCCCACAGAGCAGCAGAGTCTCTTAGACTTGCGCGGCTGCAACCAGCAGTGTTTGAAGACACGATGACATTTTTTTTTAATGCACGGGTACGATGTCTGGAAGGTCGGCGGGCCGCCAGGGAAGGCTTGCCGGGCCGCAGCTGGCCCGCGGGCCGTACTATGAGTACCCATGGTCTAGCTGAAACAGTGACCTTCTCCATGTATGGTGCAAATAAATCATTCGCGGTGGTGGTGAACGTGAGGAGCAGGGAGAGATTTATGGATTGTTGTCATTGTAGCATAAAGTGCAGGTCGGGAGCTGGGGACTGACTTCGCTTTTGATCTAACAGCTGATCAGTCATTGTGGACGGTCATTACTGGAGCTTTGCTTCTGCTGCCATTGTGAGCTGTCATTGCTGTAGTGTGGGGTGCAGCAAGTCTCACCAGAGCTCACGTTGGCGGTCTGCGTGGGTGGCAGAGTCTCTGTGCTTGGGGGCCTGTTCTCTGTCAGGTGGGACCCAACACTCAGGGTTTCACATTTTCTTCTTTAGAGGAGCTCAAACGTATGACAACCAAGGGTCCAAGACCTGAGGACCCCTGTTGGGGATCAGGAACACACTCACTTCAGCATAGTAAAGTTTGTCTCAGAAATTTCCGGTTGCAAGACCAGGCAGGTCCAGGGCAGCAGGTCAGCTGAGCAGTTGCAGGGAGGGCTCTGGAGCTTGTTATGACCCTGTAGCTGATGCAGGAGGTCAGGCAACTTACCCCTGGAGTTACTCAGCTTGGCCGGAGAAAAGGGTCAGCTGGTCCAGGCATCAAGTCAGTCCTCAGAAGCAGGGCAGTCCTCTGGTAGCAGGGCAGTCCTTCATTTGTAAAGTCCACAGTTCCAGGAGTGTTCTGAAGAGTGGCTCCGAAAGTTCAATATTTACACCTGGGGCCAGCCATTGTGTGGAAGGACTCTCTGTCCTACCCCCACATCTGATTCGTGAAAGTTCTTCCCCTTCCTCAGTCAAGGCTCTAAACTGTCTGGGAGTGGCAAGTGCAGGGCAGGCCTTGTGTCAGGTTCATTTGTGTATGCAGGAGGCAAAGCCCTTTGAAGTGTAAGTGGCGCCGGGTGCAGCCCATTCCCAGTCATCCTGCCATGATGGCCCATCTTACCCACACCTAAGTCCCCTTCGTGTTACTGTCTGGAAGCAATTTGCAAACTCCAGCATGTGACCCAAGACACTGGTAGAAGGCATGCATAGTTGGGACAAGAAAATGACAACTTTCTAAAAGTGCCATTTTCAGGTCTTATATTAGGGATCACGTATAAATATTAAAAAGGAAGAATTAGGCCTGAGAAAAGGTTTATTTTGCTAGGTCAAAATGGCAGTTTGAAACTGCCCTAGGGTGTGGTGGTAGGACTGAGACATGTTTTAAAAGGCTACATTAGTGGGTGGCACAATGAGTGCTGCAGGCCCACTAGTAATATTTAATTTACAGTCCCTGGGTACATATAATACCTGTTACTAAGGACTTAACAAGTAATTTACCAACCAGGTATATGGCAATTGCACCATATTTTAGGGAACGGGCACAAGCACTTTAGCACTGGTTAGCTAGGAAAAAGTGCAAAGAGTCCAAGAAATATACATTATGTTTCCCACACAGAAATGACCATGGATTGGAGGAAGGTTCAGTAATAGACTTAGTAATGTACTTTTTATGTTGTCAGCCTTTATATATTTTGGTTGTGTGCAATTAATGCTATCACATAGGAATCTCCCTCTTTTAATGAAAGCAGTGGCTTTTGATAGTTGAAAGACCCTCGTCCACGAAGATCCTGGTTTTACCACTTACACAGTGCTGCAAAAAACTGAATGCAAAAACAAAACATATGCACAGCTGCTGACATCAGATGAAGGTCAATCTATGTTCCTTGTAGATGCAGTGCAGAGTGTGGTGTTATTTGATGGATTAGCGGCCAACATGCCTTGACAGTCGGTCTCGGCGAGCGAGGTGGCAGCCTGAAGCTTCATCGCGGGTGAGACTACAGCTCCCACAATGCACTGGTCCACCTGAATTTGGGTGATTTCACGGAGTGCCTGATGGCCAGCGATTCTTCGAATCCAGTGAGTGTTTTACCTGCAGTTTGCTGGGGACTAGTGCCACTAGTACAGGGGAGTATGAGCATGCGTCTGACTTTGACAGGGATTCTTCTCCTCAGAAGTACCTAGTTTTAGCCAAAGACAAGGGTCATTCAATCAGTTCCAGGTCTGTTGCCACAGGGACGAAGTATTCATCTTTTGCTTTGGTGGTGTGGGCAAAGTCCTGTTGCTTGCGACACTGTTCTCCTCTTGGTCTTTCCCTGATGCAAGTTGTTCAGATCTGAAGTTCTGGTGTCACGGGGGTCCCTTAAATCCTAGACTTAAGGGAGTTACTGGCGTGATAGGTAGTAGTCAATGAGCAGCTACTCCCTGCAGCTGGTTTACCCCTGAGGTGACAACATCTAGGGGTGTAGGTCAACATTTCTACACAAAGCCCTCTATTATGTCCTTCATACAGATGGCAGAAATCAAACTGTGGCATACAGTCCTGGATGCTCACCCTGGAGGTTTAGCTAGCCTTCTGGGTGTGTACACCTCCTTGCATAAAAATTTCACACACAATGTAATGTTTAAAAACTGAAAAAACACTGACATTTTCCAGTTATAGTTTAATGAGATAACTAAAACTTGCACTCCACCATGCACCGCTTATGACCTCACATATTATATTACTCATGATATGTTGAATTACATTACTGATGACATCATTAAGGACATGACTAATGACATAATAAAACCCACATTTCATTTGCTATGTTTGTTTTTTAATCAGTACCACAGTAATCCTGTACTTTCACACAAACTTCACTGGGGAAGATTACATACTACCTCAGTACCAAGGTACTGAAACTTGAACGTCGTCAACCGCTGGAGTACAGTGGTACCCCACGGGAGGGACACGCTAGGTCCTGTCTGAGTACTGTGGTGCCCCGGGCACAAAAAATATGTTTTGAACCCTGAGGAGTCCCACTGAGTCCACCCTCCAGAATTGCCGGGGGGTCAGGGTGGCCCGACCCCAGCTCCTTATATTATGTTTTGAAAACAAAATCAGGACACAGGGACCAAGTCCCTGAGTTCTGTAATGGTGACCACAAATTTTTTCTCTGGCCAGCAAATCTGATCTCTCTCTACCGCAGTACCAGTCCTTGGGTGGCAAGCAGGAAAAAGAGTGCCCTCGGGCAATCGGAAGGTTCTATTTTTAATTGGTAATGTATGACTCCTTCTGGACCAACTGTCAAAATGTAGCTATTTTTAACCCTTTAATGACAACCCTGAACACTTCTTTAAATGTGAATTTATTGGAAATGTCTGTACTGATTTACACTAGATAATTAAAAGCATGCTTTCTAAGTAAAGTTCGAACATGCAGGCCAATTTGGTGTCTCCGTTCAGCAATTTTTCTCAACTTGCAACATAAGTTTTCTTCGGGAATTAACACATCAAAATCATGTTTCGATCCCTCATTTTCCCTGGCCATGCTTGATGGATAACTTCAAAACTTCTAGGAAGGAGATGAGGTGCAAGTGTTAGCAACCATCTTGGGACTCGGTTTGAAGCGATGTCCCAGAAAACGTGAAAAAAAGAGGACAGGTTAGGAATACCCTGACACCTGTACATGGTGGGGGGTCCCACAGCGACCCTTCCATGTTTTAAAAGCTGCAAATCCACAAAAAAATTAAAAAATAGATGTGTGAGCTCCTGCGCATCTTTTTTTAAAGCCCCGCACATCTCTTTATTAAAGCCCCGGGGTGGGCCAAATCCCAGGGGCATAAAGGAGGGAGGCTCATGGGGGCATCTTGGGCTTACGGAAAGCCATGGGGACTGCCACCTCCTCGGGGCTAATGAATTAAATCAATGTGGAGGAGGCCTCCCCGCAAGCCCACAACCGCCACCCTCCCCAGGGCTAATTATGATAAATGTGGGGGGCCATGCAGCCCCCTTCAGCCCCGGGGACCGCCACCTACCATGGGCTAAATTAAATATCAATACGTGGGGGGCTCCAGCCCCCCCCCACTCAGGCCCGGGGACCGTCATCTCCCCGGGGCTAAATTAAATAAAAATGCATGGGGAGCTCTGCCCCCCACAGCTCCAGAGACTGACACACTCCCGGGGCTAAATTGAATATTAATGCATGGGGGGGGGGCTCTGGACCCCAAACACAGCCCAGGGGACAACAACTTCCCCAGGGCTTAATTAACATTAGGGGGAGGCAGCGGGCCCACCCTCATGGAGCCGTACATGGCCCCCTGGCCCGCCACCCCCCAGGGTCAGCTCCACCAATGTCCTGCGGTGCCCACAACCCGGCAAACACTCCACTTTCAGCAAGCGAAAGCAAAAATGCTCTTGCTTGCTAAAAGCAGCGCATGTCTGTTTCCCTGCCCACTGTGAAGCCAGCAGGGCAACACACATTGCCTTGAGATCCATTGAGCTGCATGTTAGCAGCTCCTGAGGTCGCAAAGCAATTTCGGCTCCCTTGTTTTTAAGTTTTTTTTTTTAAAGAGAGCAGACCCTGGGGAATGGAATCCCTGGGGATGAAAAAGTGAAGAGAGAGGGGCCGCGTGCCCCACCTACCTTTTTAAAAATATTTTTTTTTAATGGCAGACCCCAATGGTCTAAAATGGTTCAGGGAAGGGGGCCATGCGGCCCCCTCCCTAAAAAGTAGAAAAAGAAAACAATGATAAAAATCTGGCTACTCGCCCCCATACATCATATATGTGCAAATGCACCTCCTATTATGCTGCTGATTGGCTGCCCAGGGTCCTTCGTGGCCAACAAGACCTCCTGTTACCTCCAGTAAGCCCCACACAGTGTGATTGCTGAGAGGTGGTTGGAGGCCATGCCCCCTCTCTCCACTACTCTGCAAACGTGCCCCTGGGTGCACTGCTGGAGGGGGAATGAGGTCCCATTGCCACCTGAGTTCTTCAAGACTAAAGTGGACTTCTTCTCCCAAGCAGCAGTGCACCAGGAGGTGTGTTTACAGAGTGGAGGAGAAAGGGGAGGTAGCCACTGAAAACCTCTCAGCAAAACCACTGGTTGGGAACTGCAGGAGGGGTAGTTGGTCCCCAAGGACCCTCAATAGCAAAGGAGACTTTAATCTTTCTGTGAGTAGTGCACCAGTTGGTGCATCTGCAGATTGGTGGAGAAAGGAGGAGTTGCCTCCTTTGAGGTCTCAGCAATCCCGCTGTGTGGGACTTACTGTAGGTAACAGGAGGCCATTTACCCCTCCTGTTATCTCCAGTAGGTCCCACACAGCAGGGTTGCTAAGAGGTCTTCGTAGGCCATACCCCCTCTCTCCACCACTATGCAAACTTGGCTCGTGGTGCACCACTGGTTGGGTAAAGAAGTCAACTTTACTCCTGTGGGACCTTGGGGGCCAAGCAGCCCTCATGGTACATCCTGTAAGTCCTACACAATGGGATTCCTGGGAGCTGGTCGGAGGCCCAGCCCCCTTTATCCACCACTCTGCAAATACGATAACTTTTAATATGTTTAAGTGTGAATTAGCTTACAAAAAACTTAGAAATTCACCCAAACAAACAAAGGTTACAGGGATGTTATAGTTAGGAAGTGAAATTTAAAGAAACCTTAGAAATGAACTGAAAGAACCCCAACGTTTACTGGGATGTTATAGATAGGCTCAGGTTTCACTAATACAAAAGCAGTGAACTTCATCAGTTATAGTTACCTGAGCTAACTATAACTCGTGCCACGCAATGCACTGCTTATGACTCACATATTACATCACTCATGACATGGTCAGTGACATCACAGATGACTTCACTGATGACTTCACTGATGACTTCTCAAATGACATCACTTATGACATCACTGATGACACCACTGATAACATCATCCACAGAATCTCTGATGCACCCACTAACACCCCCATATCTCCTTTCATACACCCACTCCAACTTCTACACTACCTTTCTCAAACCCATTCACACACCCATACCAGTACTTACACAGTCACTCACTGATTCATAGATCAACACACACATCCACTCGCTCACCCTTTTATATACCAACTCACTCACTAAAAGAGCCACTGACATATTCACTCATTGTATTGTATTGTATTGTGGTATACTTATATAGCGCGAGCCTGTCACCACCAAGGGCATCCTGGCGCTTTGAACATTGATCCATCGGATTCAGCAGCTAGCCTGTCCTAGGGAAGAGGTAGGTTTTCAACGCCTTTCTGAAGGCTCGGAGATCTTCAAGACTCCTTAAGGATATTGGCAAGGAGTTCCAGAGTTTGGCCGCCGCTACTCTGAACGAGCAGCCACCCATCCTCACTCTCTGGAACCGCGGGACTACTAGTAGCCTGGATGACGAGGAACAGAGAGCTCGAGATGGAAGATACCAGGCAAACATTCTTTGCAAAGGGATCGGGCCCAGGCCATGAATAGCTCTAAACACAATACACGCTGCTTTATAACGAACGCGTAGATGGACCGGCAGCCAGTGAAGTTCCTGTAACGCTGCCGAAGAAGAGCTGTGGTAGGGGCGGGATAAGGCGAGTTTGGCAGCCAGATTTTGTACCCTTTGGAGCTTGCCCAGAAGTGTTACCGGGGCTTCCAGAAGTAGTGCGTTGCAGTAGTCGAGTCGACTTAAGATGGTGCTCCGCACTACTTCAGGTCTGGCTTGCTCAGGGAGGAGGGGTAAAACCTTGCGCAGCATGCGGATAAGCATCATGCACGTTGAAGTGGTCTTATTGACGTGCAGATCCAGCTGCAAGTTGGGCCCAAAAATGACACCCAAATTACGCGCCGATTGTGCGGCTGACACTGTGTCTGAAAATGACAGGGGCCAGAAATCGTTTGGGAGATCTCTAGGAACTCGGTCGTTGGAGCAGTGCAGGACCTCTGTCTTAGTTCCATTGAACTGTAACGAGTTCAGGCGGAGCCATTCCGCTGTAGCCTGCATGCACCGGTGGAAGGTCTCCAATGGGACTGCATCCTGTCCCTCCAGTGAAAAGACCAGCTGGGTATCGTGCGCATAATTAAATGCGGAGATCCCAAAAGATTTAATGAGCTGGACTAGAGGGCGGAGGTAGATATTAAAGAGTATAGGGCTGATGGCTGAGCCCTGAGGTACTCCTTGTTCTACCCTCCGCTCCTCTGAACTAAAGGGAGGGAGCGAAACCCGTTGCTGACGATTGTCCAAATAGGAAATTAGCCAGTCCCTGGCCTTGTCTTTGACCCCGCACTCTTCCAGCCTCGATATTAAGGTAGGATGGCTGACCGTGTCGAACGCGGCCGACATGTCGAGTAGCACCAAGAAGGCTGCTCGACCACTATCGACTCGCGCCCGCAGATTGTCTAACACGGTCACTAACGCGGATTCCGTCCCATGAGCTGGGCGGAAGCCGAATTGCGTCTCATCCAACCAGGTGTTCACTTCTAAGAAGCCGGACAGAGTGCGGGTGACCAATTTTTCCATGATTTTAACTGGAAAAGGGAGCAGGGAGATTGGTCGGTAGTTAGAGAGGCAGGCAGGGTCAAGCGTAGATTTTTTTAAGAGCGGGGATACCACTGCCTTCTTCCAACAACCCGGTACAGTCCCTGTTTCGAACGACTGGCAGCAGATGGAGTGCAGAGGCTGAAAAAGTTCCTCCTGAAACAACCTCCAAAATTTTGGAGGAAGAGGATCAAGAGGCGAGCCAGATGAGATCGTGAGGGCTAGGCTGCCAAACTCCTCCAAGGAGGGGAGGGGAAAGCTACTCAGCTGGGGTCGACTGGCCTCATTCGCCGGAGCTCCCAGACTGAAGGCCTGGTCTGAGGAGGGGAGGGAAGAGCTACTCAGCTGGGGTCGACTGGCCTCAATCGCCGGAGCTCCCAGACTGAGGGCCTGGTCCAGAGCGGGAAGGGGAGAGCTACTCAGCTGGGGTCGACTGGCCTCAATCACCGGAGCTCCCAAGCTGAGGGCCCGGTCCTCTGGTCGGGGTCGACTGGAAGGCGTGGCCGGAGCTTCCAAACAAAGGTGAGAAACCCTTTGCAGGGGTCGACTGGCCATCGCTTCCGGAGCTCCCAAACCAGGGGAGGAATTAACTGGGTCCTGCAGACCCTCCAGGATTCTGCAGATTTTCTCCTCAAAGGCATCAGCGAGTGTGTCACAAAGAGCTTGCGATGAGGGAACTCATATACCCATACACCTACTCACACACTGAGTCAGTCACCCATAGAGCTACTCACACACCTACTCACTTACCCATACAGTCAATCACACAGATACTTATGTACCCATACATTTACACACACACACTCACTCATACATATATTAACACGTACTCACTCAACTATATAGTCACCGACACAAGCACACATTCACCCATACAGTAACTCCCACATTCACTCACTCACCCATACAGTCACTGGCTTATGCCATCCCTTGCCTACACTGCCTTTCACATACCAAGTTATTCACCCATATACCACTGACTTATGCACTCACTCACCGACACAGCCGTGCACACACTAACTCATGCAAAAAGCCCTTCGCACATGGACTCACTAACCCATACAGACACTGACTCACCCACTCACTCATCCACACAGGCAGTCACACACACACCCTCACCCACCCACACACTCAGACATCCATACAGTGGGAGCCCGTTCAGGTAAGCACGGTAGGGAGGGGTGGGAAACAGTGAAAAATGACGAAAGAGGAAAAATAAAATAAATGAAACCACTGACCTTGTGCTCGCTGGTTCTAATTTGTAGACTGAGTACATATATTTGCTGTGTGATTTTTTTTTCACTGGAAATCTTTTTGATTAATCAGCAATGAAAATGGTGTATATGTTAATGTAGAATCTTGTGGAATCTGTAAAATCTTGACTGTGATGTCAGACATATTTCTTATCTCCGAGCATTGTAATGTACGCATGTTTTGGTTTAACCAATGAAGCAAGATTCGTAAAGTATGAATCATATTTTTTTTAAATAGTAACCAATACCTCAGACTAATTTTCGTCAATATTCAGCAAGGGACAAAAGAGCTTGTTGAACAAACAGGGTTACATTCATGCATCCCATAAATTCTCATATGTAGGTGTTGCAATATAATTATCTTTATTGTAGATAACCATTTAAAACCTTTACAATGTGCAAAAAAACCAATCCGTTTTGTAAAATGGACTGATCTTAAATAGTATAAAAACAAGTTATTAATAAGTACATAACATACCAAATCGAATTTCAAGAGCCTTTGGATGCTAGCAGCACTATATTTACATCAATCGGTTCTAAGAGGGAGCGGGCGTGGATATAGCAGCTAGTTGATCGTCAGGGTGGGCTTCCTGGGGGGTCTCTTTAGGACCTAAGTCTTTTTATATGTGAGATGGATACATTTTGTCAGTTGAATGTTTAGTGCCGTGAGTTCTGGGCTTAGCACTGCTTTAATGCTCCGCCGACAGGTTCTGACTCCCAGTTTATTCCACTCAGTCCCTGAGACTTGATTTACGCCCGTCCATTATTGCTGGGTAAATGCACAGAATGTGCTCCAAGGATTCAAAGTACTTGCCACAGCCCCTGGTTTCTTCTGTTAAATGACGCCAGTAAGATAGATGTTTCAAAAAAGCCACTCATCCAGCCTGTGAGTGAAGGATCTTAGCTTCAAGTGAATAAAGTATGTACAGACAAAATTTGGGGATGAGGAGGCTGGCTGGTATGAATGAATAACTGCCCATGCATGCTTGTGTTTGGCTAGGATTGCTCTCTATGCGTCATAGAACCAAAGATGGTTTGGTTATGTTTCTTAATGCTTAATTTAAAGGCAGATTGACATGGATTTAAGTCCCAGAATTCATTGGCGAATAGTAGCTGCACACAATCATTTAGAAACAGACAGTGTGATCCGGCTGGCCCACTGGAGCTGATATCGGCCCATGGCAGGGACTGCAGAGAGCCAGCTCTGGCCCTTCTCAGCTTGTGGCATTGAATGAGGACAGCACTGGCACCTACCACTTCATGGTGGAGGCGGCCGTGTTCCAGTCTGATATGAGCCGCGGATGAGGTCTTTGGCAACCGAAGTACACTTTGAAAATCTTCATTGTATGTTGGTTACGTGCTCTGCTAAGCTTGCCCAAAATGATTTCAGAGCTCTAAGATAAGGTTGGGGAAATCTTAGCTCGAATAACTTCCATCATTGGAGCTAGACTTGGACCTAATAATATTTTTGAGAGCTTTTGCTGCTATTTCCTTCCAATGCTTAATAAAACAGCCCTTTTTGTTGATGTGCATTCCCAGGTACTTATAAGATTGTTCTTCTGCAATCTGATGGTTGTTATAAGTCCAGCCACCCTCTTGGTGCCGTTTTCTGCTGAATGTGACTACTTGTCTGTGCAAGTTTACCTCTAGATTATTAGTGGTTGTAGATGTGTACAATTGATTTAGCAACCATTGCAACCATACCTTTATAAGGCTGAAGTGGGCAAGTTTTTTTCGCAAATAAGAGGTTATAAATCTGGACTCTACCGATCTTTGGTGAATGACACTTAACTCTGTCCAGTACCTGAGGGAAATCAGCTATGAGTTGATTAAAAAGCAGGGGAGCTAGCACACATACCTGCCTGACTCCCTGTGCTGTAAGGATTTTCCTAGATAGGTGTGAGCCACCCCCAGGTTAACTCAAAACCAGGTATTGGGGTGCAACTTGATTAAATGATCCAAAGGTTTGAGGGGATTCCCCATTTTATTAACTTGGCCCAACACTCCTCCCTAGACACATAGTCAATTGCTGCCTTGAAATCCACCAAGCAGCAATGTAATTATTAACACAAGGTATTTGCCTTGCCGATCAAAATTGATAGTGCTAAAAGAATGGTGAGTGTGCCTGACTTTGCTACAAACCCTGTTTGATTTCTTGGAACAAGTCCGGTCAATTCCGCCCACTGTCTCAAGTCCTGCAAAAGAAGGGTGGCAAAATACTTGGTCTCATTGAACTTACTTCAGACTCTACTCTTTCGATACTCTGCCAGGTGCTGCATTTAATTAAACTAACTTGTTACTGTTTTGCCAAACACCTCTTGTCTTTTCAATTTTATGTTTAAATTTGTTTTATTAGTTTCAGTATAAATCACAAGCATTACAAAGCAATGTGGAGGGCTACCTTGGGAAAAAAGTACAATCCAAACATTCGTAGCAAATATGGTAGCCAGGTAGCTGTCGTAGTGCGTAGACCGTTGCGTGATGTGAAGGAGGAAGCATTTCGCACACAGTCTGCCAAGCCAGAATGTCCAGAAGAAAAAGAACCAAACAATCCCCCCCTCCCCCCTCCCAAACCAGTGTGCCGGATTCTCGATTTGTGGGCTCTAGTGCGTCCCGTGGTGTGATCATGTTCCGACTGTATGCTCAGGAGGGTCGGATGTAATTGCAGTCAAGCGTAGCAAGCGGAGATATCTGGGGCATGTAATTTCATTGAATTCTTTAGCGAGAAGGGAGAGCAGTGGCAGCCAAACTTTCTGAAAGGTCGTCGACGATTGTGTGAGCGTAGCCTGTATTCGTTCCATCCCCAGTGTAAACCATATCTTATGCATCCACCCTGTGTGGGTAGGCCTATTGTTGGTCCCCCAAAGTGATAGTATATGTTGAAAGGCAGCCTGTACGGCAATGCCCATCTGGCGCCCTCTTATCGATGTCAAGGGGAAGGTGAGGGCATTTGGGAGGCCGAGAATGGTGTAGGCCGGGAAGCATGGGATTTCTGTATCAAAAGTGCTGTCTGTCATTGAGCACCGCCGTCCAGTAGTCCTTAACCTCCCTGCAGTCCCATAGCAAGTGAGTCAGGGTGCCCCGCTCCCCACAGCCCCTCCAGCATAACGCACTACGTGTCGGGTTATCCCTGTTAAGTCTCACTGGCGTAAGGTACGAGTACGTGGTCAGTTTTACCGCTGTCTCTCTGCCTGCTGCATTGCGCGCCGTGTGATTGGCCCTATGGTAGATCGAGCGCCACTCCCGAGCTGATGGTGTTCTCCCCAGCTCAGCATCCCAAAGTTTTTGCCCTGCTGCCTGACGCATCTCGGGGCAGGGTGTGAGCATCTTGTATATGTCTGTGATAAGCCCTTTATCCATGTCTTTCAGAACCACCCATTTCTCAAAGTCAGTCATGTGTCGGCCCACGAAAGGGGCAGTGTCCGGTTGTGTAAGCGAGTGTCTGAGCTGAAAGTATTGGAACAGCTGTGGCGAGGTGATGCCGTACCCCCGGGATAGTTCTAAGAGAGGGAGAAAGCCCCGCAAATCGAAGAGGTGTCCAGCCGACCTACAGGTGGAGTCACGCCATTGCGGGTGATAGGAGAATTCTGGATGTGACATGGCCAGTCGATGCGTCGGAGGAACGGGATCTTCCATAGGGACGTCTGAGCCATGGCCCTATCATGGAAGAACCACCTCTTCTCTGAGTCGGTCCGGTACGATTCCACCAGGTAGTGCAATTGCGTAGCTTGGAAGTATTGAGCAAGATTGGGGATCCCCAGGCCTCCCTCGTCCATCCCCCGGTATGCCAGTTGTTTGTGAAGACGCGGCTGCTTCCCTTCCCATATGAAGTGCTAGAGGGCTTTTTGCAGAGTAGAAATAGTCCCGGCCGGCGGGAGCACTGGGACAGTCTGGAAGACATACAAAATCTTGGGGAGGACCGGCATTTTTACCGCTGCGATGCGCCCTAGCAAGGAGAGCGGTTGCTTGGACCAGCGCGCCAAATCCTTATGGAGTCTTTTCAATTTTTAAGGTAAACTTATATCCAAGCAACATTTTGACAAGTCAACTTGGTAATTTTCGCTCTCAGGGAATACTTACTATTATAACAAGAACTTGGCACAGACTCTGAAAATATGAAAAGACATCTTTATTAAACTTTAACATAGTGAGGCCACGTCACCCAAAAGCCGTAGCAAGTGGATGAGGTAGTCTGAGGAATGAAGAGGACAGAGGCCTTTTATATGTTTCTAGCGTTACATGACTCAGTACAAAAAAGAAACATGCAAAAAACCAACATTCCTTCTTACACAAGCTGCAGAAACCCATAATAAAAACCCGGCACATCCCCATCGTAAACAGGCCATAAAGAAGGGAGCAGAGACAGGTGTGAGTAAGATAAGACAGGGTGTGTGTGCGATGAAAAGGTTTAGGGTAGGCTGTGCCTTGATGCTATCTCACTCGGCCACTGGGAAAGGAACTGGTCGGGCAGGTTCGGCCTGGGGCAATGGTTTCAGCTTGCCCAGGTCACAGAGAAGTCAATTAAGGTGTACGTGTCCTTTGGAATCGAATTTGGCTGTAGTTATAAACCTATGTGAGGGCAACTCACAAAATGGCTGCTGTACACAAAATGGAAGCCAAGGGTTCAGGACGAAAATGACGATTTCGAGGTGAAATCGTTATTGGAATATGACGAAAATGCTTGTTCATAGTGTACTAGCCATTCTCGGTCTTTTGATACCAAAATCGTCATGCTACGACAAAGTTTATTACATGAGGCCAGAATTTTCAGTACCACAGACGCTCCTTTTGCCCTTACATAGGCAATAACCTATACTCACGCTAGTCTGAGTCCAGGTCTATATTTATCAAATCATCAAGATGTTGCTGAAGCATAATCCTATTACTTAGCGACTCTCTCGGGACAGGTCTCCTTACACACGCAGTAGCACAAAGGCCATATATGGCAGGACCAAATAGGGAATGCCTCTATCTGTAGTATGTGGTATAAGACCACACACCCAACAATTAGTGATGTTCACTACTAACTGGTAGTGAAATGTAAATGTAAATGCAGAAACTGTACATAAGGAATTATCAGTAAACTCTGACCTCCTAACTAGTCCATGTTCAGGTAAAATCTGGAAAGAATGCAAAGAAGTAGAAGTAGGAAGAGACATAGGTTGGGAGGTGGGTACAGATGTGAATTGGGCAGCAAAAACAATCCCACCCATAAAAGACAATGCCATGTTTATAAAACACTAGAAAACAGGTCATTAAGAACATATAGACAAAGTAGTGACCGCTATTACAAATGAAATCATAATTTTTCACAACCCTAAGCAAAAGGTAAATCCTAAAATTATCTAGTAACATTGTAGGTCTTCCTATGCATTCCTGTAATTCATTATATGTTCAAGTGAAACAGTGGTGACCCTCATTAATGCTCTGAGGTGAAAAGGGGATACTCTTTCACAGAAAATGGACTTTATTCTGCTTTTACTAAACAGAATACTACTTAAAAATAATGCCAGTTGAACAATAAAATCATTCTCCTAACACTTAGTCTATACAATCACACGGAAACCTCTTGTGAAACCAACTATGCCCAGAGTCTGTTCAAAAAGCCTCTCTGGCAGGCTGTCCAATCAAGTCTGCTCCCGTTGTTGCATGGGCCTTTGGATTCAGGCCTCCCATGCTCTGATGCTCAGTATCTGTTGGAGTGCTCTCCTGGCAAACACTCATAGCTCATTCAAAAAGTCTCAATGTCTCAAGGCAGTGCACCGTATCTCTCCTCTGCGGCAGACACTACAGATATGGGCACAGATCATCTCGTGCAGACCCGGGACCATTCTCAGACTCCAACACTCATCATTCAGTGTCAGAGGACGCTCAGGCTGCTCTTTCATGGGCACCAGAATGGAGTGCCTTTTGCCACTCTTGGATCCTCCGGTGCACTGCACTTCCGTTGAAGCAAGGGAAAAAGGGGGTGCGTGGCCAAAACTCAGGCCAAGGGGCTCAAGGGGCTGCACACTGTCAGAGGTTAACCAGCACATAACAGGCGCTCTTTTGCACTGTAATCTCAAGGGACTGTGGCAAAACCCGCTACTTCTTCTTTTCTGATGTTGAACGCCTTCTGATGAAGCAAGTGCGATGCTTTAAACAGTTCATTGTACAACAAGGGGACTGCAAACAGGTGGCCTGCGATCTTCAAAGGAGTGGCCACAGGCCATGGGATAATTCTGCGTTGAAATACACTGTCATTCTCAAGGCAATACAAAAACAAAGGCAATAGGCAAAACAGTGTCTCTAGGCTCTTCAATTGGGTTTCCGTGTGAGAGCATATCCTTCACCATCTAAGGGTAAACATCGACATGGGAATTCTATCTGAATGGATGTCCTCACACATAGTGGCATGTCTTATGGGGAAAACACATTTTATCTCAATGATTGCATTATAGGTGTTCCTAAATTCCTCATCTAGAACATCTCAAAAGCGGGATCACATACATATTATCATAATAATTGTGCATCAGGTGGGACTATGCAATGCAAAAGCTAATTATCAAGATGTGGAAACAAAAGACAAGAACTAGAGAGTCCTGGTATTTCCATTATTTATAATACATCTGGTCCATCAAAAATTAAAGCAGTAAAAAGGAACTAAAAACCAATTTTAGAATAGGCATTGAATTTGTCATATTAAAAAAACGTAATGTGTCTCCTATTAAGGTGGAAAACTTATCTTACTATAGTATTGAGTCAGTTAATCAGTCCTAACAGTCCTAACAGTCAGACTGGAAAAACATCAGAATAGGCCTAAAGAAAATTCTTAGAAACCAGTCTAGTTATGCAACAGGAAATTATACATAAAATGGGGGTCCATGGTACATTACTGCAATCTGAAAGTGCGAACCTGAACAATACTTTTAATAATAATAAAAGCTGACTGGTGAAAGGAATACGGAAAAGAGGAATGGGACTAGGACACAGCTAAAATCCCCAAAAACTAGGCCTGATGTGCTTGGGTGATAGTCAGGCATGTGACACAATACCAAGAGTATGGGTGATACACAAAAAAAAATCACAATAGTATACAAATTTACCCTCTACCGCTGGCCGCTACACCATATACGGTAATCTCAGCTAATGTTCCAGTTCCTTCTTCAGGAAAAAATGAAACCTGGTTTCTTTTACGGTCCAGAGCCATAGGAAAGCCACTTAGGAAGCAGAATAAAACTGACTAATGTGAAATAGAAATTAGGTCACCATGTATAAGAGTCACAAATCTATAATTTATCCTTACGTCCAATCAGGATATATAATTTTAGGGCTGCCTGTTCCTTACAGGAAAGGGCAGTATCGTGACTACAAATGACACAATTTGCTGTTTATTTTTCTTCAATACTTATAGCCAAATTTGACATACACTGGTGAAGTGTTGTCTGTCTGGTTCACAATATGTAAAAAAATCATATCTGTGAATTTTAGTATCAGCGAAAATTTTACCCAACTGTTGACAGCGACACGTATCATCATACATGTCCCTCACAACAACACGGGTGAATTTGTAATAATTTCTTAGGCGGCAACATACAACATAAAACATGCAAAAACGCACAAAATGGACCTCAAGCCATCATATACTTGCTGTAAAACGATAGCATATATAAATGAGCGGTGACACATAATACCGTGTAAGGATACCCTCCTGTTTGACAGTAGATCACCAATAGTGGGTATCTGCTGTCAAATACAACTTTCGGACACACAGAACCAGCAAGAACAATTCATGATAGAACAAAATACACAAACATGAAGAACGCATGGACATTTATTTTCAAAGGAGTTGCGCAAAAAAAACCCCCATCTCATTTCAACCAACCAAACTCACGTGTCTTGTTAGGCTCAAAAGCCCCCAAAGCAATCCAGGAATGATCTGTGAGCAGAAGCGAAAAGGGAAAAAAAATACACAGCACACAAAAGAGAGACATGTACAATATGTACAGATAATACAGATAATAAACAGACATCAATTGTAACTTTTAAGCGGAAGACAAAACATGATACACATTAACAAACACAAAAATAAATTTCCATTACTTAACTGTTACCATCTTGTCAGTCACCTTGCAACATGGAGCCTTTTTAACTTTTAGAGGTAAAATCCTTTCCCTGACACCTAAAATTAGTCTTGTGCCACAATCTCCATAAAAAAAAAACTTCTTAATTGGCAAATCATTCTTATTTTTTCATGTAGGCTTCAAAATTTTAGTAAAAGGCTGCATCTTATTTTTTTGTCTAAGACGTAATGCAACACTTCTTTTTCTGTACTAGCAGACATTATTTTTTTAGAGCAGAAATACAAATGTCATGTCGCAAACGCAAACTTACTTGTCGGGTAGCAACGGTCGCGACCATGTTGTTTCTACGTCTTTTTCATCACAGCACCCTCTGTTTCACCACTGCCACCCTCTGTTTCACCACTGCCACCCTCTGTTTCACCACTGCCACCCTCTGGCTCACCCATGCCACCCTCTGGCTCACCCATGCCACCCTCTAGTTCATCACTGTAGATTAAGGGGGGAAAAGCACACCTGCCCTGCCTCAACTGACATGAATGAATTAGGGGCTGATTAATGTGTCATTGAATTTGAACTTCCAGGCTGGCACCTGCTTCCTTATCTGTAATTGCTTTCTGTTGCAGTGTAATTTTTTTAACAGGACCTTTGTTGTATACTTGTAGCTATTCTCTGAGCCTGCTGTGAGGGTCAGAGCAGGGTCATAGAATAGTTGCAAGTAGGCAACTGAACTCTGAAGTGGCCCCTCAGGAAGCACTACAGGGAATGGTTACTAATGATAAGATTGAACTTTTGCACCTGCTGAGTGCTTTCAGTTTTGCAAAAATCCAAATATCCAGCAGCATCCACAAAAAGTAATCCTTCCAGGCACTACAGGGAATGGTTACTAATGATAAGATTGAACTTTTGCACCTGCTGAGTGCTTTCAGTTTTGCAAAAATCCAAATGTCCAGCAGCATCCACAAAAAGTAATCCTTCCAGGCACTACAGGGAATGGTTACTAATGATAAGATTGAACTTTTGCACCTGCTGAGTGCTTTCAGTTTTGCAAAAATCCAAATATCCAGCAGCATCCACAAAAAGTAATCCTTCCAGGTCAAGATCCAAATCTAAGTGACCAGCACATGAAGAAAGCACTGGGAGGAGCCTGCTGGACAGGAACAGGAAGTTGGAAACTGTGGGGCACTTCCTTCCTCCCACCCCCCCCTCCCAAAATGGACTCCTTGCAAAAAAAAAGTGCAGGCAAATGTCAACCTGATGAGTTATTCTGATAAAAATCATAATTTTCAAGGTTAATGCTGCCTGCGGGTGGATTTCTTGTGCGAAAATTTTGCAATCTCGCAATTGCGAGATTGTCGCTGCCCGCCGCATCTACGTGTTCGCAACTGTTTACTCCCGCAAAATTGTATAGTATTCTAGTTGGCAAGTGCGACAAAGCAAAAAATCCGCTTCGCACGGATTTACGAATTTTCGGCAAGTTTGCGAAAGTTCGCGGATTGCGAATTTGCCGAAAATCCACGAGCGGAACAGATTTTACGCCCATGCTTAGCGTAGATCCCTTTACCTAGTCAGCACACTAGAGAATGTGAAGTTAGTTTGAATATTTTTTCACTTTGAACCATTGAGCAGGCCAAAACTAGTACACCACGGACATTGGGTGTGTTATATAGGGTTGCTCACTTTTTTCACTTGAGCCATTGAGCATGGCACAACTGGTACACTGTAGGCCCTTGGTGAGTTGTATAGCGCCACCACTCTGATCTTATTTTTTAGTTAAAAAGTGTTCTTAGGGACAGCTGGTTTTTAACACTGACAGTGTCTAAAAGATGTAAAGAGATGGATTTTTTCACTTGGAGAGCTGAGCATCACCCTGGCGCAAGACTCCTAGGTGTGATATAGAGTGTATTTCGGCCATTGGGGAAAAAAATTCGGACCTTGGTGAATAAGATGTATCTTGTGCTTGAAAGAAAAGAAAAAGGGAGGGTCTAAGGGAATTTTTTACCGACCCAGCCTTGCTATCATCCCTTAATACTATAAATATCAACAATGAAGATAGCAATGGGTCACGAGATTCTTACACTATCTAAAAAATTAACTGTGTATGTTCAAGGTACCACCGCTCAATCAACTGGAGGCATACCGTGGTGAAACAATATTCCCATCAGTTTACCAACCTGTACCGCCCTACATCATTTGGGATCCTTCGCCATGAAGGAAAGTGGTTTTACCCACAGTAGATTAGGCAGGTTGTAGCCAAGTCCTATCTAGTGTCTCATAGATCAGTAGGGTGTATAGCTGGCATTAAGAGGTAAACTGAATAACAGTGCAAAATGTGAAAAAAATAATGAGTGCTAAGTGTCAATATGTTAAAATCAGGTAGTGGGAATGGAAGAGCAATTTTATTAGTTCCTACCCACTCCCAGAGATTAAAAAACAGTACATAGTAGTATTAACAAATAACTACCAGAGTTGGTTTGTGGTCGACATGTTTCTGCATTAAATAAGGAGCCAATTGGTCTCCTATTGCTTCATCAGGACCAAGATCTTTGCTACTGTATAAAGTGAATAGTGATAAAATAAATTGAAAACAATATCACCTGAGATTCGCCTGTTGTGATGAATCAGGATCACCCAATATCAATGAACGAATATACAAAAAAGAGAGAATACACACAGAATAGTTTGGACAGTGAACATACATATGCCACATATGCATCATTTAACATTTGCCAACTATTTTCTTGGTCAAAAAAGTTCTCTCAAAATAACTTTATGAACACCATATTCCCATTATGGCACGAGCAAATTGTTTGTAATTACCACTCACCTAATTGTTAGGGAATGTATACTCCACCTCAGCCGGCTACAGCTCAGGTAAAACGGGGCACCGCTCTATTAGAAGGGAAGAAAGGGGAGTAAACATAGGGGAAGGACTGGGCGCTGCTTTATATACATGCGTTATAACTCAACTAGAAGAATTACTGATGTATTCTAAAAGTGTTTCATCGGTACACTTAACTCAAAACTGCTCATGTGTCCCATCGATATGCATAGGGTTACCCAAGAGCAGCCGTTTGTCAATAGAAGCCGATTCCATATAATATACTCAGTTTAAACTTCAGGTGACCGAGCGTGTTGGTAGGACGCTAAAATGCGGGCAATAATCAGCCTGTAGGTGTTGCGCTATCTTTATTTCTATTTTTCTTTCCCCTCGCAGTTATATTAAACCTCAAACGAGGCTGTTTCCGTGTTTCATGCCAGGCCATACGGTCAAAATACCAAACGATTAAAGATGTTACTAGCAACACACGGCGAGAGAAAGAAGACTCCAATCGAGTCCTGTTTAGTTCATGATACCTCCCTAAAATGCAAGGATACGGAGACTGTGCTTACCTGTCCGTCGGTACTCAGGACATCCGTCTAGGCTGTCTGTGGGAGGTACCCGACCGGACAGGAAGCCGCCATTAATCTCCGATCACGTGTGCGTCTCATTCCACGTGATATTACGTCAAAACGTCGGGGATGTATGGGAATTGTAGTTAATCAACCCACATAAAAGCCATATGTTCGCAATAACTTTGTTTTTTGCCGGGTTGTTGCATTTGGAGCTACGCTCCAGAAACCGAATAATTTACGGTGGAGAGTGTAAAATGATAATAATTCTAAGTGAAACAACCAAGTAAATTCTGCAAATCAATAATAAAAATTATAATAAAAATTTGCAAATTCCGCTTCTGAAAGCCGAACAATCCTACTGCTATCTTCCAATATGATGGCAGCAGAATGATGTAGCTTTCCATCAATTATCACTTTTATAGGATGATCTAACAAATTGACAGGAGGGTACTTTCCTTCTGAAAGGACATACATTATCCCGTCCGTCATTCGTTATGGCTCTCGTTCGGCCACTAAGACAAAAGCCTTTGTCTATTCTTGGTCAACTGTACACTTTGCGCTTCTCAGAATAAAAAACCTCTTTATGCTTAACAGACCATAGACTTTGTGATATCAGATAGCAGATGTCGTTGTCTTAATGATGACGTGTTTAAAATCTAAAGGACAAATTAGTCCATACTAGACCGAAGACCGATATCCCCCGAGCTATAGGCACCTTGTGGGACATGCCTGCAGTAACTGGACATCATCCATGTGACCACTGTGCTGCTTGCCCACAAACATCTAGGTCCTCGACCATTGACATCGGCACTGACCAGCCATGGCAACAGCGCAGATTCACAAATTGCAACAGCATGAATTTGATCTATATGATCAGCTGTCCTTGTAACAAAAAATACGTGGGGATGACTACTCGCAAAATTAAGCTACGGATATCAGAACATAAGAGCTCGATACGTTGCTGTAGGCAAGCCACTAGACTTACCAACCACTTCATCCAAGCACATCATCTACCAACAGATTTACGCTGGACAGTGTTGGAACAGCCTTTGATTTCACCCCATGTCCAAGATATCAGTAAATTTCTCTTTACACGCGAAAAGAGATGGATTTATAGATTGCAGACAGACAAGACGGGACTCAATGAAGATATCCCGTGGATGTCACTGTGACGTCTGTTTATATTCTAAACACGTCATCATTAAGACAACGACATCTGCTATCTGATATCACAAAGTCTATGGTCTGTTAAGCATAAAGAGGTTTTTTATTCTGAGAAGCGCAAAGTGTACAGTTGACCAAGAATAGACAAAGGCTTTTGTCTTAGTGGCCAAACGAGAGCCATTACGAATGACGGATGGGATAATGTATGTCCTTTCAGAAGGAAAATACCCTCCTGTCAATTTGTTAGATCATCCATTAAAAGTGATAATTGATGGAAAGCTACATCATTCTGCTGCCATCATATTGGAAGGTAGCAGTAGGATTGTTCGGCTTTCAGAAGCGGAATTTGCAAATTTTTATTATAATTGTTATTATTGATTTGCAGAATTTACTTGGTTGTTTTACTTAGAATTATTATCATTTTACACTCTCCACCGTAAATTATTCGGTTTCTGGAGCGTAGCTCCAAATGTAACAACCCGGCAAAAAACAAAGTTATTGCGAACATATGGCTTTTATGTGGGTTGATTAACTACAATTCCCATACATTCCCGACGTTTTGACGTAAGATCACGTGGAATGAGACGCACACGTGATCGGAGATTAATGGCGGCTTCCTGTCCGGTCGGGTACCTCCCATAGACAGCCTAGACGGATGTCCGGAGTACCGACGGACAGGTAAGCGCCGTCTCCGTATCTTTGCATTTTAGGGAGGTATCGTGAACTAAACAGGACTCGATTGGAGTCTTCTTTCTCGCGCTGTGTGTTGCTAGTAACATCTTTAATGGTTTGGTATTTTGACCGTATGGCCTGGCATGAAACACGGAAACAGCCTTGTTTGAGGTTTAATATAACTGCGAGGGGAAAGAAAAATAGAAATAAAGATAGCGCAACACCTACAGGCCGATTATTGCCCGCATTTTAGCGTCTTACCAACACGCTCGGTCACCTGAAGTTTAAACCGAGTATATTATATGGAATCGGCTTCTATTGACAAACGGCTGCTCTTGGGTAACCCTATGCATATCGATGGGACACATGAGCAGTTTTGAGTTAAGTGTACTGATGGAACACTTTTAGAATACATCAGTAATTCTTCTAGTTGAGTTATAACGCATGTATATAAAGCAGCGCCCAGTCCTTCCCCTATGTTTACTCCCCTTTCTTCCCTTCTAATAGAGCGGTGCCCCGTTTTACCTGAGCTGTAGCCGGGTGAGGTGGAGTATACATTCCCTAACAATTAGGTGAGTGGTAATTACAAACAATTTGCTCGTGCCATAATGGGAATATGGTGTTCATAAAGTTATTTTGAGAGAACTTTTTTGACCAAGAAAATAGTTGGCAAATGTTAAATGATGCATATGTGGCATATGTATGTTCACTGTCCAAACTATTCTGTGTGTATTCTCTCTTTTTTGTATATTCGTTCATTGATATTGGGTGATCCTGAATCATCACAACAGGCGAATCTCAGGTGATATTGTTTTCAATTTATTTTATCACTATTCACTTTATACAGTAGCAAAGATCTTGGTCCTGATGAAGCAATAGGAGACCAATTGGCTCCTTATTTAATGCAGAAACATGTCGACCACAAACCAACTCTGGTAGTTATTTGTTAATACTACTATGTACTGTTTTTTAATCTCTGGGAGTGGGTAGGAACTAATAAAATTGCTCTTCCATTCCCACTACCCGATTTAACATATTGACACTTAGCACTCATTATTTTTTTCACATTTTGCACTGTTATTCAGTTTACCTCTTGATGCCAGCTATACACCCTACTGATCTGTGAGACACTAGATAGGACTTGGCTACAACCTGCCTAATCTACTGTGGGTAAAACCACTTTCCTTCATGGCGAAGGATCCCAAATGATGTAGGGCGGTACAGGTTGGTAAACTGATGGGAATATTGTTTCACCACGGTATGCCTCCAGTTGATTGAGCGGTGGTACCTTGAACATACACAGTTAATTTTTTAGATAGTGTAAGAATCTCGTGACCCATTGTTATCTTCATTGTTGGTATTTATAGTATCTTGTGCTTGGCCACAGAGGGCCGATAATTGTAAGGTTATTACTTTTTTCTCCTCACAAACCATTGCTGTTTTTGTCGCCGAGCTGATATTGACAGACTATTGGGCTTCCTTAGCTCCGAGTATTCCACAGAGCATCCGCTCTCCTCAGGCTGTAAGCGCTAGGAGGGGGCTAAGGTTTTTTGGACCAAATAATTTTTTTTCCGTCAAACTTTTCTCCTATAGTTTCTTTTAGAATTTCCATGTATGCATTGTTGATGTTGTTGTGCTTAACACATTTTGCACTTATGCTTCATGTCTAACTGTTATGTCATGTCTGCGTTTTATGATATAATAACTATTATTCCACAAATCAGAATTCCATATTTGCTGATAAAAACAGCTTGTACTGTTCTGAACTATCCATTGATCTTTGTTACAGGTTGCTAATATTTCATTGCATTTGTCTTTGTCAAATTGTTGGTTTTGATGCATCAATTTGATAGAACTAATAACCAGTAGATTGCTTTGGATAACATCCTGAGCACATAGTTTCCCCACAATCAGTTTAGATTTTTTAAATATTTAAAAATCTTGAGCCAATCAAAAGTTTATAAAACCCTTAAACAAGTTCCCTAATCCCTCATAGAGACTCCACTGGACCACATGCTAGCTAGGTTCCTCAGACAGGCTTGGAAACTAGAGAACCAATGATGCAAGTGGCACATCCATACATGCAGATGCATACACATTCTACAGGCAGAACATTTGATACCAACATCATAGAACACACAAGAACTTACAATTAGACCAGACAAATGAGCCAAGAGAGGGGTGTGAGACTGGCTCTGTTAGGACTATGTGCCAACCGCAGGGGGGCCCCAACACATAATATACACTAAGTGTGAGCTAGCTATTTTGGGGGAGAAAGCTCCAGCTCTTCAGAATTGACAGAGGAAGAAAGCATTGGGCAGGCCTGCCAACTCAGAGGAAATACAGGAAGTGCCTTCTAGAAACCACCAATGTACTTAAAAATGTGCTAACCACACTGACAGCCCTGGGCAGCCGTGAGGAGGGCTCCATGGTTGTGATAATAATAGGTGAGACACCATATCACTTTCTGGTGGATACAGGGGTGACAAGGTTATGGTTGCGGTATTGAGAAGCCCCCACATCAAATACTACTGGCAAAATACGGAACATCTTGGGTGAGGTGGCTGAGTTCCACCTCGCAGAACCCCTTGAGATGGAAAAAAGGAGAATAGGATAAAGGATCAATTGTTGTATTACCCTTCCTCCCTGATCAATATACTTGAGGGAACATTTTGTCCAAGATAAAAATGTCCAACAAGTTCACTGAGAATGGGACTAAGTCCTGCTCGTCCCCTGAAAGCTCCCCTTAGCATACAAGCCAGCAAGCCACACCCACACCACATGAATGCCACCCAGGGTGATCCCAGTCTATCGATTTCCCTTCAAGGGGGCAGCCCTGAATTTTACAGGAAACCTCTTAGCGCTATATTGGTTAGCTCGGCACTTGACAGGTCGCGTACACCACCTCTTAGGGGAAGCAGCCAAAAGGCTGGCATGTAAGGTGCTTAAGAATCAGGAGACCCAGGACCATGACACGCACATGCCCACTGAATTCCCCAAGGTTAGGTGGGCAGCCTGTCCAAGAGGCATAGGGACAATGGCGGTAGTCACCAGTCCACACACACTCCTGGGGTTGCCTGTTTTGGCCTCTGTCACCACCACGTCACTTCCCCAACGGAGGAACTGTCACAGACAAGGTGGCCTCATGTTGAGTGATGCTTTCACCAGACAAGAGGCCCCATACCTGCTATCTAATGTGATACCCATGCGAACGACCATAACAGAAAATTCGGTATGCCCGACTGGCAGGGCGACACACCAATGAGATATCCCCACCTACCACAAGACAAACGTACTGCGGACTCGAATCGGCAGGCTACAATCCCCCTCTCCCACCCAGTGATCCCCTTGGAGTGATCAAGGTACAGGCAAGATCACCCTCAAGAGGATCACAGCAACTGCAGGTGTGCAAGTGTGCAAATGTCCCCTGGCTAGTAGAGGAAGAGGACTCAGCCACGTACCCCCAGAGGGATCAAACAGAATATCTGCACCAGAGAGCAACAAGGCCGTCAGCCCACAGAAACTGGCACTTTTGTTACTGAATAAAATCACAGAATCGACTATTGTCACCTAAAAGCATACTGCGTGAAAAACAAAATAGTCCCAGGACAGCCCCCACAAAATACCCATCCACAAAATCAAGCCCAGAGCAACATCATTTTATTGTGCAATTAGCCCAGTGAAATTAGGCAATCAGTGCCCCGCCACACCACAGACTGGGTGGTTGGCCGAGCGATGGCATCAGTCATAGCAGACAGGGATCCCAGCCCAGCAAGGACTGGGCAACAGCCGTGGCAGGGAGGGGTAACTGTTTGGGGAGACAACGCCTTTGCACAATCACAGAATACAAACATGCAGTAGTACAAGACCACCTCCCAACAGGATGAATCCCCTTCAAGCCCTTGTTCTGAAACATTTCCAGTCTGACGGGGGAGCAGGGCGGCCCAATTCTTCAACATTTTTCAGGCCTCCAGCAAATAGATGCCCCCTTTTTGGTTCAAAATGAGACAATGCTCCAGTGCAGAAAACCAGGTTTTCTTTGGCACTTGGAGTTTTGAAGTGACTCACAGAACTTCGTAGTCCATGCATAAATTCATCACCAAGACATTAGAGAAATTCACTGGCGCAATTTGCCATCTCAGTTCATTACTCACAGTACAACAAGTCACACCTGTGCATCTAACTCCCATCGTAACAGGCCATTCTGCCTCCTCCTCTCCCCTAATGCTTCCAACCCGTGCTAATTTTAGCTACACCTTTTGGCTCCCCTCTCATGCCTAAAAACTTTTTTTTTTTGATGAACGGAAGTCTGCGGCGGAAGTAGTCCCTTTTGCTTCCCCGCATGCCCTGCGCAAGGGCATGCGGGGAAGCAAAAGGGGCAACTTCCGCCGCAGACTTCCGTTCATCAAAAAAAAAAGTATTTAGGCATGAGAGGGGAGCCAAAAGGTGTAGAAGTGTATTTTAACAGCAACTCCTTGGATTAAGACTACAATGAAGAGTTGCATAGAAGCAAAAGAGTGAGGTAACGTTTGTCACACAAAAAGCTAAAATTGGCATGGGCCTGTTTCGCAGAGCGTGCCACAAGCTGCCCAGTAGGTTAGTCATAGAATGGTTGTCACCTTTCCAGGGGGAAAACACCAGCCATTTTGTCCACGTTTAAAGTTTCTGCAAAGACCTGCACATGATACCCAACTATAACTACGCACTTTGACAAGTCTTTTCTGGATATCGGATGATATTCGTAATGGCATTTTGATGCCATCTAACGACAAGGAAACTAGTTGAAATAATACTTACCCCTTGACAGGATGTCCCCATGGAAGTGAAAGGTTATATCTGGAAAGGTCCTGAGGAAGGTGGTATTTTCAGCTCTAAACCCGCCGAAACGTGCGTCGACCTAGTGCGGAGTCTCGTGCTTTGCACTGAGATTTTATTGTTGGCAGAGGCTCTCTTTTGTCATATACAACTCTACTGTGTACAGATATTGTGTGAGTGTAGTTGATGTGAGGTTGGATGTAATGGAATGATTGATGTATGACTGTGTATATTGAATGGTATCCAAGGGTGTTTTGCGGTATATACTGGTTTTGAAATTTTCTATATTTGATTTTGTGTCAATTTTATTTGGACAGAAAAGCATTTATGATTGTGAATTGTTTACCATATATGTATTTTTAACATAAATCATATAAAATAATGCAATAAAAAGAAGAAAATCACTTTTTGTTAAATATGAATAATGAAATAAGACAAAAAGAAAAAGAAGGGCATGGAGAAAATAAAAAGAACAATGAGATGATCTTTGTCTTCACTGTTGTACTTTAAAAATTGACGTATGAAGAAACTGAATAATGTCGAATGGTAAAGTATAATGGTCAATGTGGGAAAACTTTATATTGTTGTGTACCTACGGAGACATGCTAAATGAAATTACTTTTAATGTTGATATAGGTTTTGCCAGTAATTTATCCACACCACCGATCCCTTTCAGTCCAACATTCAATTATATTCTCAACAATAGATTTTTCATTACTGTTAAACAGAAATGCATTGCGGGTCCGAAAATTTTCTACACACACAATCTCCTTAAGTGACCACTTCCCATTGAGTAGCAACCCGTTAATTCAAAGTAGTGTAAAAAAACAGACCAATAGTCCAACACCGGTTGTTGCTTTGCTGGGTAAATGTGGACTCTGACGAGCTTATAAAAAAGGTTGTGTTGAGCTGTAATGATGATTTCCCTATTTGCCTTAAAGAAACCACCCCACATAATGACAGCATAAAAGGTTTCACTAAAATATCAGACCATATTAAAAAAGTGTTTTTTGTGAAGTCCAACAAAAAAGCTATGAAAAGAACTGGGTGGTTTGACTCTAAATGTACCAAGGCTTACCTGAAACTTGAGCGTGTTCTCCGCAACCCTATTAGAAATCGAGTAGATATCACAGAGGCCAGAAGGGAATATAGACAGGTGCTAAGAGATCAGAAATCCACACTAAAAGAAGAAGCTTGGCATGACCTGCATAGAGCCTCTGAGACTAGAAACATGAGTGCTTTTTGGAAGGCTGTCAATGCTCCGTTTTTGGTAGGCAATAACACAGCATCTATTGAGATAGCTATCAGTGAGACTGAATGGGCAGCACACTACACAAAACTGTATAACAATCCAGCAGTAGACTTATGTGGTGACACAGGCACAGCCAATGACTCAGAAATATTGCCAGATAATAATCAAATTGACATATATATCAATCTTGCAGAGATTAACCAGGCTATCATGTCAAGTGTCGGAGGGAAGGCACACGGACCTGACGGTACCCAAGTAGACCTCTTTAAATCAAACATCTTGTTATGGGGACCACTCTTAACACAAGTAATTAATGCATGCTGCTCGACATGCAAATTGCCAACATGGTTCGAATCATTCCTGGTGCCTATTTTTAAAAAAGGTGACAGGGAGAAGCCAGCATGCTACAGGCAAATCTCGCTGCTGGTTTCTACTGTCAAAATTATAGAATGGGAAATATTACCTAAATTACAGGAATGGGCAGAGAACCATTCGATTATCAGTGATGTACAATATGGTTTTCACAAGGGTTTGGGTACAATATTATTTTAGGCAACTACATAAAGGGAAAAAGGGGCAGGCTGCACCTGGCGTTCATTGATTTAACTGCACCCTTCAACTGTATAATTCACGGGAAGCTCTGGGAATATTTGAGAGATTGGGGGTGGAATATTCATTGATTTTATTAATAAGGCACCTTTACTCAGAATCAAAGGCTAGAGTTTGTTATGGAGTTGGGGGGAAAAGCACAAAATAATTTAGGGTAATGCGAGGTGTAAGACAGGGATGCGTCCTGGGACCCTTTCTCTTTATTCTTTATATATACGAACTAGGAGTAGTGTTAGAGAAGGAGTGCCAGGACCTGCAGTTAGTAGGTAAACGAGCGAAACTTTATTCCCCTCCTGAATTTAATAAGAAAAGGAAAATATATGGCTCCTCTTATTCTGGGTCAAATTCAGAAGAGAGTTCAAATGAGGGAGAAACCAACACAGATAACAGACAACAGTTTAGAGGTAGGAATCGGGGAAGATACCAAAGGGCAAACTGGCGGGGTGGACCACCCACGCCCCAGTTTCAACATTGGTGGCCACCGACACCTTGGGGTTTCCCTCCACCTCATTTTCAGTCTCCTATGCCACAGCTTAAATCACATCCACAAAACTTTGAGGACCAGTCCTTTTTAGGTTTTGGCCCAGGCAGGCGGAGAGGCAAGCGAAGGAATGCCCAAGTACACTGGAACCAATCAACGACGCCACATATGGGAACCAGGAGCAAGACCAAGTCCACCAGATAGGCAGGAACCATTGTGGAATGAACCTGATAGTGAACCTGAGCCAAAGACAGTTGATGGAGAATGAAATTCAAGTCCTCAATCGAGGCTTAGATTTTGTGGAGACCAATTCAGGAGATAGTTTCCAGGTACACTATGAACTGGCTCAGTTTTTTTGGAAGATTCGTCTACATTACTTCTTTCAAGAAAAGAAATGGCTGTGGACCAAATACAAGATAAGAACAAGGGCCTTAAAAAACACTCGACCTTTAATCCCCTACCACCGGAGTGCCTCCGAAGGTTCTCGCTTTTGAAAGGCAGTCCAGGAGGAGGTATCAGCTATTTGTAAACAACAAAAGAAGGGGTCTTTTTGCAGTCTTCCTAAGAAAGAACAGATAGCTATACGCACTTTTTCCGAAGACCGAACTATAACAATAAAACCGGCAGATAAAGGCGGTGCGGTTATTTTAGATAACACAACATACAGAGAAGAATGCTTAAGTCAACTCTCGAATAGGAGATTCTATCGCCCCTTGAAGGAAGACTCTACTGAATGACTTAAGAAAACAATTACTGAACTTGTAGAAGAAGCACTTTCTTCTGGTTGGATTACGGGACAAGAAGCCTTATTCTTTCAGACGAGCAGTCTGGTCATGCCTTATTTCTATTGCCTCCCAAAGATTCACAAGAACCAAAGGCCACCCCCAGGAAGACCCATAATATCGGGCATTGGGTCAGTCCTGGAGCCTTCATCCACCTTTGTGTATTATTTTTTACATCCTTTGGTAAAAACCATGCCTACATTCTTACAGGACACCAAAGATGTTTTACGTATTCTACCCGATATCGAATTTGATGAACAGTTAGATTATCTAGTGTCATTCAACGTCGAGTCACTTTATACCTCCATACCACAAGATGAGATGTTAGATACCATTTTCCAGATACTCAGTAACCTCGAGGTGGATTCTTTGACACCAGTGTCATTTATAATAGCTTTGGCAAAACTGGCAATGAAAGAGAACTTCTTTAAATATAAAGAGATGATCTATCTCCAGTTGTCCAGCACCAGCATGGGCAGTGTTTTTGTGCCAAGCTTGGCGAACCTTTACGTTCATGCTTTTGTACAGGAACATGTCCTTACAACCTCCAATCCACACTTTGAATCGATTTGTCTATGGATATGTTACATAGATGACATTTTTGTCATACGGCGTGGGTCCTTGGAATCTTTGACAGTTTTCAAAGAGTGGGTAAATAGCAGGAATGAGTTCTTGAGATTTACAGTTGAGGTCAATAAAGAACGGATTGCTTTTCTGGATGTATCCATCCTTTATACGTCGGAAGGTTTTCAGAGTGAGCTCTACCGCAAACAGACGGCGCGCAATTCATGGCTGCGGTTCGAAAGCCAACATCCGAAGTCGCTCCGTGAAAACTTGCCGTATGGGCAGTTTTTACGGATACAGAGAAATTGCTTGACTCTGCAGAAATTTGAGGAACATTCGAAAAACCTGACGAGTCAACTAGAAGAAAAGAAATACCTAAAGAAACTCATCAGACGGTCTAAGAAACAAGCCTTAAATAACAACCATGAAGCTCTGATTGAGATACCAACACCCAAACCACCAGTGGGCAGATTGACATTCGTGCACACTTTTAGTGCCCTCACTAACAACATTCAAAAGAGCGTCAGAAAACATTGGCGCATCCTTAATAGCTGCTCAGACAAGATAGCTCTACCTTTGTTCTCATTAAAAAGGAGCACCAATCTAAGAGACAAGCTGGTTCACACATGCCCGCTGTGTGCGATACAAGAAAGGATATCCCCGTGTGGGACCTTCCTAGGGTCCAAGGCCACTCTCTCTGTGGCTCCCGGGGTGCATGTGCCCAGAATAGACGATTAAAAACTGTCGAATTAGGAAGCACAAAACCTTGGATACAAACAAATTTCACTAATTGCAATAGTGACAATCTCATTTATTTAATCACATGTACTTGCGAATACAAGTACCTTGGTATGACTACACGGAAAGTCAAGCTGCGAATGTTGGAACATAAATCACTTTCCGCTGTAAGAAAACTATAACAAAACTAACAAGACACTTCTTTGACAGCAATCATAACCCAGAGGATTTCATGTGGACGGTTCTAGAAAAACCTTTTATTCCATCTCACATCAGCGACATCTCTGCGTTTTTATTTCAAAGAGAACAACAATGGGTGCTTAGATTATCAAGTGATACCACTGGCCTCAATGATGCGATCCCATGGGTATCACTCACCAAGAGATGAAGAGACAAATATATTCCAGCCCCTCCGTACTCTTTCAGATACCGGGTTTTCATGTTTGTTTGGCTTCATGGTGACACACTCTTTGTTTGGTGCAATTTTCTGATACAACACAGGTTGTTAAAGCCCAGTAGACTCTGATATCAGATCAGGCTAAGGGTAGACTTACAGGTGGAAGAGGTGTGGCGCCACGGCTAGGGCGACTGACCCTGGAACCTGGGGATCACGATCCCTGGCACCAGCGGCAGATTAGCCCAGCACCATGTGACTCTGGTCAATAGCTTGCTTAACCACTTGGATGCTAAGGTACACCCACCTCTTCCCATTGACTTTCCATTGAAATCAATGGAAACTCCATGACGAGTTACCCTTGTCATTAGCACTGAAGGGGTTAATATTCCCGACGGCCCCTAGCGCCTAGAGACCCTTGCGGGTGATTGTGCGCTTTACAAATGTGGATTTACATTTTACTAGACGGCTACATAGATTTATGATTAAGGATAGCTATGCGAGATGGTTGCTTTGAGCTTCCGTATATATGAATACACATCACAGCATATCCTGCTTTTTAGGCATAAGTATGGTCATAAGAGAGTCCAATATATAAAAAATACATTGGTAGTTTATGACTAATTGAATAGACTCACTCTTCCTACATGTGACAATATATCCTGATAGTATACCATGGGAGGACTACACGAGAAAGATATTATACAATCATGTGAGCTGCTGACTAATCTCCTCCTTCATAACCGTGGGTATAGATCGCTAGTATGCCAACTTTAGACATGTTCCCACCTTGACGGTGATGCTACGAGAATCATTTCATCAGAGGTCTGACGTACGATTGTTTACCCGCACTATTGAGTTGCAGCGTTGTTTATACATCACGACAGACTGTCGACAAGGAATACATTAAAAAATAAATTACTAAATGGCACTAAAACATTACACGGCTTCTTCTGTTGGGGCGAATAACATAGGCTTTTTGTATTGCCACACGGACATAAAATATAGTTACAGACTGTTTGACGCTTTACGTTAAAACTACATTTTCCGGCATTCTGGCCATATATTTGTAGTCATTTATAATGCGGAAAATAACATTTGCTTTTTGTACTGCCACACAGAGGCTAATAAGGATGAAATACTTGTTTGACATGTTACGTCAAGACTACATTTCCTGACGTACCTGCCGTATTTCTGTAGTCTTTCACAATGACGGCATCACTATGCACTGCCGTGCTATTGATGTACAACAATTTTTCTGAATACTCAGTTCATAAAATTCTGTTCGGGCTATGTTTATTCCACAGAGCAGGACCTAATCTTATATCTTAAGCTGCTGCCGAGTGAGGTGAGGTCCAGTCCGTGAGAAGCAATGGTAAGTACTGGTTCCACCATTTAATCCATAGAGATTTAGTATGTTGTTAAGAAAAATTGTTGCACAAACATCTTTTCAATTATTGATTCCTATTTCAGATGTCGTAATGCATCATATTTCCAAGGAGGATTTGAATATTGTTACATCACAGTCGAAACTGTATGTATTTATCCTTTTTATAGAATAGCAGTGACAATAGTTGTGTGTGCTGAGGTCCTGAAGAAAGCCAGGGAAAATGTATCCTTAGTGGCTGAAACATGCTGACCACTGAGACGGTGTTTAATTCCGAACTGTTTCTCTTTCTCACTTGTACTTTGTTTTTTAGTAGGACGACGGATTAGAGACAACATCAATAGAAACCCTGTATTATCTCTCTGCTGTCTATCCCATTTTAAAATTACACTTTACACTCTTTTACTATTTTTGCACTGCACTAACAAATACTCTTAATTGGAAAAATAAGAAAAAGATTCCCTCTTGCACTTACTCTTTCCTATGGGGACTACACAAAAGGATGCAACTGCATCCTATTGTTCCCCTGATTGGTATCAAGGGTGGACGTGAGACGGTTGTTTTGAAATCCCAGATGATGACACTGGGAACTTGAATGTGCAATGATGGGACACCAATTATCCTAAGGTGGTTTAAGTTTGTCTTTTTCACTTCATCATTTGTCTGCACTTTTTTGTTTTCTTTATACTGAATCAAGGTAGTGCCTATTGTGGCGTTAGTTCCCAGATTGATTCTTTGAGGAACGTTGCTTTTCAGACCTGAGGATTCTTGTGTTGCTGTTGAGTAGGTAAACGTTCCCTACCCGCACTCCTGTACGCGAATGATGCAGTCCTTAAGGCCCGCACTCCGCAGGGCCTTCAACGGGTAGTTACTAGATTTGTTATTTTGATCAAAGATTTGGGTCTTACTGTCAACACTTCCAAAACATTTATTATGAAGGGCAGGCAGTAATAAGAGTAGGCATGTCTATATAGATGCCAGAAGGTTAGAAGGTGCAAATACCTTTTTTTATCAATGGATACTATTTGATCGCACAAACACGTGGACAGAGGCAGTAAAACCAGAAGATTGCTATTTATAAAGGCCCTGGCTGCCCTATCTAACTTTAGTAGAATGTTGGGTAGACGTCTCCCAGGAGAACTGCTCCAAATCTATAAAGCTAATTGTGTAGCAATTGCTACCTATGGAGCTGAAATTTGGGACCATGCCGAGAAAACTCCCTACAAATAGCAGAGAACACTTTCATCAGATCTCTGCTGGCTGTCCCTGACAGTACCTCCACGTATATTTGCCATACAGAGTTGGGATTACCGTACCTAATGGATATCATAAAGATCCAGCCAGTTTTACTCTGGTTTAGGATCATCTGGACCACTGAGGAGGCACTTCTTAATCACCAAATTCTGAATGACAGTAGGGGACTAGATCGGGCAATGCAAATTACCTGGTTAAAGTATGTAAAAACTTTTACTCCTATTCTTGGCCATCCAGAGTACTATAGCAATCCATTAGGGCGATCAATAGAAAACATCTTAAAAACAGCTGCTCACGCTGGATGGACGAAAAGAGAGTTAGCTCTGAAATGATAAAAACAACTGTACAGAGCCATCATCTTATCTTAACTACTTTTTATATGCAACCATACATAAGGATTGTCACAGGTGTTTATGACAGGTTTGTGCTAACCCATTTCAGACTAGGCATAATACACAGAACAATGATTTTCCCTGAATTAAACGTCTGGTCAAGACCAATGCGTAAATGCCCGTGCGATGATGTATCTTCTCAATCGATATTGCATTTATTCTTCCTCTGTAAATCTTATTCCATTCACAGAAGGAGATGGATAGTTCCAATTTTAAGAACTTTTGGTTTTAGGCATTGCCGCCCCGCTCTCCTGGCTCTGCAAAGTCTAGAGAATTAATTTATTATGGCTTCCGTTATTGTATTTTTCAAAATGTTTATTAAAAGCTGAAAAACAATTATTATATGATAAGTCATGATGAGTTTGAAAAATTGAAAAGAAAATGATTTTTAACCAATATTAATTACTGCCATTGTATATTTTATATATTTTTAGGAATGGAAAATGTTATTGTATATTATGTGCTTTTATGAATGTCTTATTTATGTCGGTAAAATTATATCAATACCCAGCATGTTAATGTACACAATTTAGTGAACCCATATCATTGCTGTCGGATACACCCAAGGTGACCTCCCCATCAAACTCGAGTCAGAGATACGTGACAAGACAGGCCCTGTGACCCAAACCAAGCCTACCGATTGACAGGTCACAGGTGGGGTTACACATAGCCCAAAGAAAACGCGCACCCAGAGAAAACCCTGGTTGATTCCAAAGATAGGCAGTAACACCACAAACAGTTCAGAGGAAATTGGCTCCAGTAAAACATGCTTGGCCAAAGGCACGTGTTAACAAAATACCGTAAAGTTAGATGCCACAAACAGTTAGGAATACGTAACCAAACAGGACACAGTATGCACACCACACGCAGTGATACAGGATGGACATATGGACACATGCACAGTAGCCCACACTAGCTCTCCATGAGGTCAATACTAGCCAACTGTGTTGCCTTTATCAGATGGTGGTGCTTGTTGTTTATGACTAGGCCAAGAATGCCAGATCGTTTTTTGTACTTCACAAACAGTATAAATGGTCAGTCAAAAGTTCTGTACAACCAGAGACTTTCTCCAGACGGTACTTTTTCAATACTCTCCCAGTCATTAATTACACCAACTTGTTCCTGTTTCGCCAAATACCTCTTGTGTTTTCATTTTTGATTTGATTTGATTATATTTTTTTGTAGAGCGCAACCAAATACCCTGAGGCGTCTTGGTGCTGAGTAACAAGGTAGGGAACATTACCATAGCTGTTAATTCCCAAAGAGCAATGTTTTTAAATACTTACGAAAACTCATGAGAGAGGGAGCAATTGCTATTTCAAGGGGAAGCATGTTCCATTTCCATGTCGTACAAACCACAAAACTCCTATCTCCGCAACAAGAAAGTTCATAGTATGGCACCATCAGATTTCAGCTGAGCTAGATCGAAGAGTCCTCTCTGGCACTTACTTTCTGAGTTTCTTTCTCAAATATGCTGACCCTGATGCCTGAAGCACTTTGTATGTCATACAGAGAGCTTTAAACACCATTTACTTTTGCACTGGGAGCCAATGTAGGTTCATCAAGGCATGGGAGGAAGACTGAAATCTCTGGATTTTCATCAGCATCCTAGCCGCTGAGTTCTAGAGAATCAGAATTTTATTCAAGGCAATTTTTGTCAGACTTTGACACAGCCATTGCAATAATCCACTCTGGACATTACAAGGGCCAAAGTAACTGTCTTTAACAAATTGGGTGGAAGGAGAAGTGCTATTTCCCTAATGACACGAAGCATATAGAATGAGGTGGAAACCACCTTAGTTACTTGAACCTTGTAAGTGGGTCTGTCATCAATCAATATTGCCAGAATTTTTTACTTTATTTACTGGTACTGGGAGCGAGCCTAATTCATCTGACCATCATAACGGGTTCCAGAAAGTGATGTTATTTCTGAATAGGATAATTTTATTTTTGTGAGGAGTTTAACTTAAGACAGTTGTTGTCAATCCATAAACTGACTTCCCTCATGAAGTTACAGAGAGTATAATTCAGGTCTGAGCATTTGCTGGACAGTGATACCACAATCTGGGTGTTGTTGGCATATAATACTACTGACAACCCGAAAGATTTCACAAGAGCTGCTAACAGTCTGACATAGATGTTAAAGAGGGATGGACTTAATGCTGAACCCTGGGGAACATTCATTATAAAGGAAAAGGTTGAAATGTAAATTCCTCCTGGGTCACCATTTGTACTCGATCTGTCAAAAAAAGCCAGTCCCTCTATCCCTAGGCATTCTAACCGCTCAATCAAAAGGTCATGGTTGACCGTGTTGAAGGCCGCAGTCAAATCACTTAAGAAAAGAGCTGCAATACCCCTTTTATAGATTGTAGCCCTAATCATCACGGTGGCCAACATAAGAGTCATCCGACAAATGGTTATTATCTAAGAATGCAGATAACTCAGAATGTATTGCCTTCTCAGTCAGCTTGGCTGAAAAAGAAAGCCTAAAGTAGGTCTGTAGCTATTAGGAACGAACATATTCAAATTGGAATTAATAGGCAGCTGCAAATTTGATGCATATCTTGACACCTTAGGAAAAAAAAAACGTCCTAAAGACAGCAATAAAAATAATCGTAAATTGAGAGGCCAGCAAGTCAGGGATAAACTGCATGATCTTGGGAGGGCAAGGATCCAAGGGAGAGCATGTGTTTGTCTTAAGAACTGTCCGTTTAACTTGGCCTTCTGAAACAGACTTAAATTCTGCAAAAAGAATCGTATTTTTATCCGAAGGGTGAACATCCTTAATGGTCTGACGCATGGATATATTAGAGGAAAATCTAATAAAAATGATCTCTACTTTGTTCTAAAAGAACAAAGCTAAAGAATCACAAAAGTCCAGATTATAACCGTCTGTGTTCTTAAAGGTAGGAGAGGAAGGTTTTGTAACTGCTTCAAATAGGGCTTTAGTGGAACAACAGGCTGATTCAATAGATTTAGTATAGAAGTCGGATGAGTTTTTTATATTCTGCAAGCAAATTTTAATATTTTTCTTTTTCTATTGTATTGTTGCTTTTCCTCCAGATACATTCTTGACAGCGACATTCTTGCTTGGCAACACAATTTATTTCACCAAAACAGGGGATGTTTTACATTTTACAGGAGCTAATTTATCTGCTGCTGCAGTCAGTCCCTTGCTCACTTTGCCACTGGATTCAATCAGGCCGGGCTGAAGACGGCTGGAATGCCAGAAACCGGTCCTCTGCAGCTTGTTTCTGGTCCAGGGAAGACATGGCTTGGCAGTTCGGGCTGGACTGTTCCCTTGAGGCACAGGGCCAGACTGATTTGCATATGGCCATGTCTGAACTGGGGTGGCAGAGTGGGCTAAAGAACGGTGATGGATTAAACCCAGATCTTTTGACTGGGTGTGAGTGTTTGATTGATTCAGATGCTCCGTCCATCACCACCCCCTTTTGTACCGTTGCAGTCAGCCAGGCTGAATAGTTGGACAACATTAGATCAATGTCGTCCATCTCCTCAGGCTGAGAACCGGCCAAAACAGAGATTAGTTGCACCAAGTGCCAAGCCTGGGAAAAAGTTGATTTCTTGATACCTTTATAGGGGCATTTTATTTAATAGTGTAATTTCCCAGCTAACTATACTATGGTCAGATCACATTACTGAAAATATTGGTGGGTCTGAAATGGACAGACAATTTAAAAATATACCGTCTAGGTTATGTCCTCCTGCATGTGTGGGGCCAACCACTCTTTTTTCCAGGCCAAATCCGGATAGAATATACATAAGTGTTTTTGTATCCGGGTTCCTCTGATTCTCTAAATGTACATTAAAATCACCCAATAGTGTGAAATCTGCTTTGAATAAGGATGACTCCAAAAGGGGACCAATAGCCTTGAAAAAATAGACTCTTGGTCACAGTAGCCAGTAAAATAGAAGTCCATTAAATGATTGAGCTTTTGTTAGCTCAAAATAAAATGAGAAACCTTCATACTCAATGTTAGGAGCAAGAGGAATATGCCTCTTTATTCCGCTTGCCGTCACCACGCATGTTGTTACAATGCGGTTGTTACAACAACTGTGTTTTAACAACGCATACCATTGCCCCGCAAGTGGTAACAATGACTTGCAGAGGAGGCCGCTGGAAGTTGGAATAGTTTAATTTACTAATCCTACTCCAGCCTCTGCGGACAGTAGGGAAGGTGTTGGATTTGAAATCCAACACCTTCTCCTCCTCTGCAAGTCGTTGTTATGCCTTGCGAGGTTATGGTATGCGTTGTTACAACTAGGCCTGGGCGGTAAATTCTGTTCTGCTCGTGGAATTTGGGTAATTTCGCATTCCGCAGAGAACACGGACTTGCCAAAAATTCCACGATATGCCGCTTTGTGGAATTTTTTGCTTGTTTGCGCTTTCAAAATGTGTGTCCGCAAGATATTTCTCCCTGAGCACGCAAACAGCGTTCAAGAACAGTAAAAAAGCATCGCGAACGGGCAGAACAATCAATTCCATATGTTCGCTGAATTTTTGCATGATCGCGAAGATTTTTTTACCGTTTCTCAGAGCTTTGCGTAGAGTGACTATGCAAATTCCGCCCACTCCAAATTAAAACGCGGTTGTTGTAATGAACGCATTGTACAAAACATGCGGGGTGATGGATTTGTAATAAGGGATGCTTACTGGGTGGAATATGCATCTTTATTCTGCTTGCCGTCACCCTGCATGTTGCTATAACGCAATCAAAAAACCTGCTAGAAAAGACATCAAGGTGTATGACTGCAAAACCCCCTCCTTTTGTGCCCTTTATCCTGCCTATTAATAGCATAACCTGGTTGGACCGCTGTAGTCTCCTCTGGGTCCGAATACTGGCCCGCCCATATTTCTGTCACAAAAATAAGATCTAACTGATGGGCGTCTACGTAATCAGCAAATTCAAAATGATGTTTGACTAAAGACCTAGCATTAATTAATGCGGATTTAACTTCAGCACCAGAGTTCGGGGAGATGTCAGTCGGATTTGAACCAAAGGAAGCAGACGCCGACACCGCATTGTGAATAACATGATGATCAAATTTGCCATGACAAATTTGGCAGGTATCTCCAGTCGCATCTTAGGTGGAGGGGCTGAGTTTAGGACTTTCAGACCTCTTACCTGACGTTTTTAAAGCCAACAAGGCCTCCCTCGAGTACCTTATTTGCACCTGGTAATCTTTATTAGGTAAACCATTGGGATGGGCCTTGGGCCCAGTCCAGGCGTGGACGGGCACAGCCGGGATTGCCCTAAGTGGCTCTTTGGTGCATCATTGGCGCGCCCCACACTTCATCCTCTCTTGAAAATCCTGTTACAGAGAGGGACGAGTCAAGGGGTGTGTCTAAAACACAGCCCTGCTACAGCGGCAGACACAAATTAGGGGTGAGAATGCGTGAAAAGTTAACTGGGGTCCAGCAACCCCTCTCATATGACAGACTGCGCTGCAACCCATGACATACTGGTAAAGTAAAATTAAGGCAAATCAGAATTGGGGAAAGGGAACACATAAAACAATTAAAAAGATGGGGCTGGCCTTCTACTAAGATGGCGCCCAGAGAGAATGGAGCCAGGCAACTCTGAAAATGGTGCTGAAGCAGCTACAAGAAATTATTATGGGCAGTGTCGTCCTCTGCTAACCTTGTTGCAGGTGTTAAGGTAAATTCAGATCCGAGCAACATTGGATCTTAGCCTTAAAACTCTGAATTCTTGTTGTAATGGAGTAAGATGAAGGATTCACTCACCTATGAGATTAAGGGCCAGATGTAGGTAAATAATATTTACCGACTCTTAAATACCGAATTTTACCGATTCGGTATTTAAGAGTCGGTAAATATGAAGGGGGGAGATGTAGGACAATCCAGATGTTTTTTTACCGAATCGGTAAAAATCGGTATTTACCGATTCGGTAAATACCGACCGGTAATGCCCATTCATTCCTATGGGCTTTGAAGCCCATAGGAATGAATGGGCATTACCGATTCGGTATTTACCGAATCAGTAAATACCGAATTTCACAAGGGTGCAGGGGGTGTCACTTTGACACCCTCTAGCTCCCCCAAAACAGGTTCGGGTGCCATGTGGCAGGCATACCTGCCCTAAGGGCAGGTCTGCCTGCCATATGGCACAGGTGTGCATGCACACATGTGCATGCACACCGGAATCGGTATTTTACCATCAAATTCAATTTGATGGTAAGATACCGATTCGGTAAGGCTTGTGGGACTCAGAAGAGTCCCACCTACATATCAAATTTACCGAATCGGTAAAAATACCGATTCGGTATTTTACAGAATCGGTAAATTTACCGATTGGTAAATTTACCGATTCTGTAAAATGACTGGCCCTACATCTCAAAATCCAATTACCGGTCGGTAACGGCCGATTTCGGCCGTTACCGACCGGTAATTGGCCACCTACATCTGGCCCTATGCCTGATCCGCAGGTCACAGGTGTGAATACTAGTTTTTCAATTCTATCCTTTAATCACTCTTAAATCTATTGAATGGGTCCCAGTTTACATTAGATAATACTCTTTCGACGTATGCTATTTTATGTAAGTCTTTTTGGGTAAAGGAAAATACAAACGAAGGTTCTTTTCGTTAACCAAAATGAGTTATTCGCTGTACATTGAAAGTGTTTCCAGTTGTTTACTTCTGAAAAAAACATAAAGCACCTCTCTCAAAACATTCAGCCATCATACAACTGTCACGATTCAGGAGAAAGATGCTCACATCCTGTGTCCTTCTCGAAAATCAAGAAAGTGCATCAAAAGGCACTTTGTGAAGCCAAATGTAAAGCGCATTCTTAAGCACACAGACATGAGAAATGTTAACCAGCATTTCGATTACAAAAATATCGTCTGACATAAATATTGTGAGCTAGCTATTGTTCCTAAAAATATTTATAACAAAAATATTGTGGCCTATCATTTGGTTACAAAAATATCACTCCACTGAGAGATGATTTTCTGTTGGTATACCGCCAACGTGGACATTGTTTTGTGTAAGATATTTAGGGCACAATATTTTTGACTGACCAAATCGTGTCCACGACATTTTGATAACCACGTGCCTGCGTGACAGAGGGTTATAAAGCAGGGCCTCAGAAAGACAGCTTAGACACTGGCTTGTCCAGCCTAACGAAGCTGCTATATTAATGAGCGTTTTATGGTGTTGACTGTAAGCTAACCTGCTTAGGTATCATTGGTGCAGTGGGTGCAGTGGCACAGAGGCCCATTGACACTTACAGAGGGGACATTTTCCTTGCTTGAATTTCTCTACTGCTGCCTCAGAAGGCTTCCAGAAATCCAACAGCACAAAGGAAGGAATTCATACTTCTGTAACGGTTGTTGGGTTCTGAGTCCATTAGCAAAAGTCTTTCCGTACAAACTACTAGTTTCTAAATCAAGTGTTGCCTATTGTATTTTTATTAATTTGGTCTCAGGTGTGTCAGGTGTCCGGCTGCAAGATTTCTTGATAATGCTTCAATTCGTGATCTGTTTTCCTATTTTCTACAACAGCTCGTTAGCGTGTCCCTGTGCGGCCCGCTGGCTCTTGCACGTTTCAATGTTTAAGGCTCAGCCTGGCGTAGTCTTGACAGCGGATGAAAGAATGCTGCTTTGGTTGATATTGTTCCAAGTGGTTCCAGATCGAAGACCATCACCTGAATTCCCGCGCGCACTGAATAATTAAAATACTCGCGTTTGTCGCTCCCGTCATGGGGAGTTGTTGGCAGTAAGTTTAGTTCTCGCCTTCTGTTCTCTTGAACAGCTCAGCTTGGCATGCACCAGATTCTCTTTGTTTTGAAAAACTGCTGCCTGAACTGGGGGGCCTGTTATGTTATGAATTCTGCCTCCACGAGTGGTGCTTATGTCTGGAATGATGTCTGCAATTATAAACAATAACTTATTTAATAGGGAAATGCACATAATTTTCGTCTGGCCTGGCACTCCACAAGAGCACTGAGTAGAACTGTCTCTGGCGGACCGGGCTGTGTAGTTCCCCAAGTGCAGATGACCTCTGAGTCCCAAGCACAGCACTCAGCTCACCTCACCTCACCTCAGCCCAACTCAACTCAACTCACCTCACCTCACCTCAGCTCCACTCAGCTTACCTCACCTCAACTCCCTCTCTCCCCTCCCCTCATCCCTCATCCCTCTCATCCGCTCCCCTCCATCCTCACCTCTCCTCTCCTATTACTCACCTCACCTCACCTCTCCTCTCCTCTCCTCTCCTCCCCTCCCCTCCCCTCCCTGCTCCTTTCCTCCCCTTTCCTCCCCTTCCTTCCCTTCCCTCTCTCACCTCCCCTTCTTTCCTCCCCTGTCCCCCCTCCTCCTTCCTTCTCCAGGACACATTTGCAGGCGTCACATAAATGTTACTCAAATGCGCCTTTTGGGAGATGAAACCTTGTATATTGCCTCCCCTTGCCATTCTCACTTCCCACTCCATGTGCACCTTCCCAAGTCTGCATTCTACACTGGCTGTTGACTTTGCCCCCGATGCATAGCCTCATAAGACACTTCACAGAGACCAGTGTCCAGCAAACTTAAACATACTGCCACCACACCGCCCACCAAAGGTTCCAAAGAGGACCCAAATTTCCTGATGATTTTCATTTCCATTTCTTGTGCATTGCAAAGGCCCTCGGAATTGAGATCTCTACTCTCCTCTCCCCTTGAACTCTTGGCTCTTCTGGGCCATGAACACTTCCTCCCATAGTTCAGACTCTAAACCATCGTCATGAAGGTTAAGGGAAAGGTGCACCCCACCAGAGTTCAAAGTCTCAATAGTTCCAAACGAGCTTGATCTCTCTAAGGCCCCCAGCACAGGTGCATCAGGCCTGCTCTTTCAATGTGACTGGACGGAAACCTTTAGGCTGACTAATGTTGGTCCAACATCAAATTGGAGCTAAAAAAATTAAACACGCCTGCTGCTTGAGTTCCTCCCAACAACCACCACTCTCAGGGGCAGAATTACAATGAAGGTGACTCAGTGCATTCCGTAAGCCATTTGGCTGTGCTGCACTGAGTCACTTTCAAAGCACAGGCACGCGACATATTTACAACAATATATCACATCTCTGCGCTTCCCCCTGCGCTGGTGCACAAACTTCATTCATGCACTGGCACCCTTGCACCATGGTGCAAGGATGCCTGCGTCATGGGGAGATTGTTTTTGTGCAGCACAAAAACAATCACTACAGGCATTTCCCTCTTCTAATGTGTGCTGTAGAATGCAGCACACATTGAAACAGGGGAAAAAACGAGGAGAAATGAAAACATTTCTCCTCGTTGCACCTCCCTACGCCTCCCCTGGGGAGGAATAGCATTCACACACATTTCCAGATTTACGATTCTTTGTAAATCTGGAAATGTGTCTTGTTCCATGGGTGTTGCGTGAGAACACCCACAGCAACAACCATGGAATGCCCCTTTCACGCAAAGTGCTGCGTGTAAAGGTGGCGTATTTACAAGGACGGGAAAAGTCACGCAGGGTGGCTTTTCCTGTCCTTGTAAATATGGAGCAGGAAAATACGACAGCAGTATGTCACAAAAAGTGACGTACTGGTGGCACAGGGGGCTTGTAAATATGCCCCTCAGATTCTAAGCTGATGGTACAATAATGATATTTCGTTCAATAGCCCTCACAGAAACACCTCAATGCAGCACCAATCATGATTTTCAGGTGAACGTATGTCACTGCAATTAAGTAGGATGGAGCAATATGAAGTATTGTACAACAAAGTACTGAGGGGCAGATTTACAATAAACTAACGCAGGGCGGTGCAGCAAGTAATTTTGCTGTGCAGCGCTGCATTCGTTTGGAAGCATAGGGATGCAACATATTTACAGCAATATGCTGCATCTCTCTGCTTCCCCCTGCACTGGCGCTCAAACTGCTGCCATGCGTCGACGCAGGCAACCTTGCACCATGGTGCAGGGATGCCTGTGTCACGGGGATGATTGTTTACGTGCAGGAAGGGTTCCCTAAGATTTCAGTGCACCACTTCTAGGACGCCATTGCGTCAAAACGTTACGCCTTCCTCATGGCAGGCGTAAGACTGATGCAGGCCCTTTTACATGGGGCTTGACCCATGTGAAAGGAACATAGCTGGAGTTGCGTCACGCTTCCGACACAACTTCAGCAATGCGTCAGTTTTATGCCAACAGATACGTCAGTAATACTGACATAGCTGTCATTCCTTGCGACATGATGCGTCATGCAATAAATATGATGCATCAAACAAGTCCCAAGGAGAGTGCAGTGAAAAATGCCTTCACACAACAATGCAACAATTTTCATAAATGAGGTCCTGATGGGCTTATTTACAAGGCCCTGCGTCGCCGGTGCATCACTTTTACCCCATATTAAAAGTGACGCACCGGTGGCGCAATGGGCTTGTAAATAAGCCCCTGATTCTCACACCACCATATTCCAAATTTGGTACTCCTTGCTTATCGTAAAATGTAATAAGCTTTCGCCTGATGCACTGGGCGGTATTTTTTTTTCTTGGTTCGCCACCTTCAAACAAGACCAGCACAATGCTGTATTAAGCTTTTGCCAGGCCTGAACAAACCATAGGCCACAATCTTGTAGGGGTGCTTTCAGATCTGGAGTAAGATTTACCATGATCCGAAATTAGCTTAAGCTCCCATAGAAGGAGTGTGCTTATAATACGAAGAGGTAAACCTCAGTGTTTGGGCCACACCTGAGCTGGTGGGAGCTGCGGTGCTCCTTCTCAGCCAAACACCGTCATATCCAGATGTGACAACAACGTCGGCATCTATGGGGCCCGTGCTCCTTACCTGAAGAGCTGCTGAATTGTTTGGTTCACACATAGGCAAGTGGCAGTTTTATAAACCCAATCCACGTATTTAACCTAAAGTAAGCTAACTAGAGGTTAATTCAATATTTTGTCAAAACTACACATCCGGATTTGGTCAATAAGGAATCCGCCCCCCCCCCCCAAAAAAATGGTGGCATTTATAATTTTGGGTTTCCCATTAAAAATACACAAATATTGGCTTTATTCTAAAATATTTAGCAGGGGAAACCTGCCACAGAAAAAAAATTGTTAGAAATTGACATACATTTGATGGCGCATCCCTGCATATCAGCAGGGATGCACCACTTATTGTGCACCATGCCTCCGCCACCATGGATGCGCCGCATTTACAATGCGGCGCACCATGGGGCAAAAAAGGCACAGATGTGTGACGCATCTGTGCCATAAAAGTGACGCATTGCTGGAGTTTCGTCGCAACCGCGACGCAGCTCCAGCAATGCTCTGGGGGGCCCTATCTTGTTAATGCTGCGTCAATCCTTACGCCTGCTTCAAGCAGGCGCAGGGTTTTGACGCAGCATGGGCCCCAAAGTGACTGAGTGAAATCTTGTAGATTTCACTCAGCCACTTTTAGAAGGTGTTCCTGCACCGGAACGCCCCTCCCTGCGCAGGAACGCCTCCTTCTGGCGCAGGGCTTTACAACGTGACGCATCTCCCAGATGCGTCACGTTGTAAATACCCCGCACCATATCGCATCTTTTACGCCGCCGCTGCGTCACAAAAGTGACGCAACGGCGGCGTAAAAGACACGCAAGGGGCTTGTAAATCTGCCCCGATATTTTCTTTCCTTCATTAATTTGCCCCTTATATGGCACAAAATTTCAGAGCCTCATACAGAATCTTTGGAAGATGCAAATGACGTGGGATTCATTTTGTGTTTTCTCCCTTGCACATAAAGGCGCTGGCTATTTTCAACGGTAAACTTTGTTGTGCACGGTAAATATCATGAAAATGATGACAAAGCAGGGTAGTGCTTATGTAAATTTCAGCTGTTTCATGGGCATTCTAAACGGGTTAGTTTGGGGGCTAGACACAGAACTTTATTTATGAATAGTGCAGGTATTATAATTGGTTAATTGTTGCAAATATCAGAATTCTACATACGCGGATCAAAGGAACACAGGTAAAGAAAAAAGAAAAGTTGTTTACGCGCGCCCTCCTGTCATGAGGAGCTATGGCCAGAAATTAGACAGATGGGACTCTCCAGTGTCTAATTTGAGCTGATGGTTGCCGATGGGCCCCAACGGCACTCATTTTTGGTGGCAGGCAAATCATTTTCCTCATCAGCTTTTGACTGCGAGCAAGAGAGGAAAAACACGCATACAGGAAAGACGGCAGAAGAGAAAGACAGGAAAAAAGGGCACAAAGGGAGAAAATAGGGAGCTGTAAGAGTTATATAAGGGGGCTGCAATTTCTGGTAGTGGATTAAAAAGGCCTGAGGTGATTTCAAGACTACGCAGCCTTGGTATTCTGCGCTCCAATTTTTAATAGCACTATGGGGGCAGACCACTGAGGAGTCACTCTTTTACAAATTAAGCACTTGGGGACATATTTATAAGCCCCTATCACCACCACAACATCACTTGTTGAGACATTGTGGTGACGATAGAGGCTTTGCCTTATTTACAAGACAGCGAACTGGCTTAACGCTGCCTTGTAAATAAGGCACATTTCACACTACACTTAGGTTCTCATTAAGATGTCGGGCAGAATGCCTCCACGCGACAGTCGGAATGTTGGTGACCGCGCCGGAGCCCTTCCGACCGACTAGCTCGGTGTACAGTCCGACCGCCCAATTACGATGTTCGCGGTCAGAACGTAAACCGGCCAGTCATTCCAAGTCGGTTCCAACTGACTCGCGGAGTATTCCTGTTTATCAGAACCGCACAGTAACCCCTATGGACCGTGTTTCCACCGTTGGGATTACAATGTTGATTTTCAACAGCCTTTCCGCGTCGGGGTGTCCGACACAGAAAGGCTCTCAGAAAGTGACTTTAGGGACCCCTGGCAAGGTCCCCTGGTCCCAGCGGCCTATGGTTGCTGGCCGAGAGGGTACCTAAGTTATCACCCTGTAAAACCCTGCACTGTTTGTCAGGCACTTTGGCGTGCCTGAGACAGGGTGCAGGGTTTCCCACACACCCCATTTCCCCATAGGTGCCTGTGTTATGACCGGTTCTCAGGTGTAACGATAGCTCCCATTGGAAAAAATGAGAATCCGACCAAACAGTGTTCGTTAGCATCGTAATCCGGAGGTCGGAACCGCAAACCTTAAGTCAGTCGGTCCCGAATCAGAGACGGTGTTGGGCGGAGACTTTCCGCCCGATATTGTAATGAGCCCCCTTAGCGTGAAAGGGGAGGACAATGGGTGTTGAGTTGGGTGTTCCACCGCAACACTCATTGATTTTAATGCTGCACCCCATTTACAAGGGTGGCGTGAATAGGAGGCAATGCCAAAATTAAGACCAGCAAAAACCCGGTCTTAAACAGGCGAAATGAGGCGAAATGCTTTATTTTTCCTCGTTTTTGCTGTTTCTATGTGTACTATGTTGTGCAGCACACATAGAAACAGCAAATCGCCATTGATTGTTTATGTGCAGGAAGGTGTCCCTTCCAGTACATGAATAAAAATTGAAAACAATGAAGTTTTGCAGCTTCTACATGTGCAGCATTAAGCAGCACATGTAGAAGTTACAAAGTGCCATTACTTATTGTTTATGTGCAGGAAGGGATACCTTCTTGCACATAAATAATCATTCCCCTGCAATATGGCTCAAGGGTGCCTGCGTTGGTGCTGGGTAGCTAAATTAATGGCAGTGCAGGGGGAAACGCAGGGCTGCACCGTATTCTTGGAAATATGGTGCAGCCCTGCATTTGAGAAGTGGCAGGGCATGGCGTTAAGCAAAGGAAAACGCCACTTCTCTCGTGAATATGCTCCTTGGAGTCTTGTCGCCACCAGAAACCACAGCCATTCATTTTGTAGAAAACCGCCAGAAAAAAAACTACCTTTGCTGTACCCACCTCAGCCGAAGTGATTATTATTTATTTTGGAAAGACAATATTTACAGTAAAAAGACATAAAAATAATTTCCAATTGTGTATTTACACTATATACATTTCCACATAAGGATGTGACTTCGTGAGCCCAGTGAAGTGACCATATCCAGAACAGTACAATATACGTAGTGCTAATAAGAAAGGAGGCGATGGTTATAGGTGATTAAAGGGGAGCCCTGTGAATATCTAATACGGTGTACAGTCTTAATATCGAGTTTTTTATTTCGAATGGACATAATATCGACTACAGAATATCGAGATGGCATTAATATCGAGGTAAGTAATATCGATCTAATTTTTATCGATTGTTATGTATGTAAAAAAATATCGATAGATAAAATATCGAGTAAGTAATATCGTTAGTAAAAAATATCGATTTGTTTAGTAGTTTAAAAATAACGAAAGTTGTGTTATCGACTGTCATGATATCGACTGTCATGATATCGACTCTTAATATGGATATAAATAATATCTGATAGTTAAATGTACACTGTTTTAATGTTTTATAAATACATTTATTGTTAAAATATATTTTATTTATTTATTTATTTATATAGAAATAATTGAAAAAATAATTAATAATTTAAAAAAATGATTAAATTACTATAATAATTTCTAGGAGCGGGTAGTGGGTTTTTAGGGGAATAGGGTGGGAAGTATTTTAAATATAATAATTAAATATGTAAATATATTAATTGGTATGAATATTTAATTAATTGTTAAATTAAAATTTAATTTAATATATAATATTTAATTGGTAAATAATTTAATTTAATAGATTATTTGATAATTATGCTCATTTAAATAATTTATGTCATGTAGCGGGTTGTGGGTTTATAGGGGAATAGGGTGGGAAGTAATGTAATTATAATTAATTAAATATGTTAATTAGTTAATTGGTATTAATATTTCAATAATTGTTAATTAAATAAAATATGTTAATTATATATAATTTAATTGGTAATTTATTTAATTAAATTGAATAATTGTTCATAATGTAAAATTTAATGTTTTATGTCATGTAGTGGGTTGTGGGTTTATAGGGGAATAGGGTGGGAAGTAATTTAATTGTAAATAATTAAATATGTAAATGTATTAATTGGTATTTAAAATTAAATATTGTTCAGTAATTCATATATTTTACTTTTAATAAATTTAATTGGTAATTAATTTAATTGAATAATAGCTAATTATGTAATTTTATTAAATTAATGTCATGTAGCGAGTTGTGGGTTTATAGGGGAATCGGGTGGTAAGTAATGTTATTATTAATATTTACAAAAGTAAAAATTATTAATTGGTCGTAATATTATAATAATTGTTAATTAAATAATGTATTTTAATTTTATAAATTTTAATTGGTAAATAATATAATTTAATTGAGTAATTGCTATTTATGTTATTTAAAGTAATTTATGTTATGTAGGGGGTTGTGAGTTTATAGGGAAATCGGTTGGTTAGTAATTAAATTATAATCAATTAAATATGTAATTTTATTAATTGGTAGTAATATTTAATTAATTGCTCATTAAAAAATTAATGTTCATTATTTAAAATATATTTGCTAAATAATGTAATCTAATTGTTTAATTCTTAATTATGTTACATTAAATTTTTACTTTTCTGGAGTGGGTTGTTTGTTTAGAGGGGAATAGATTGGGAAGTAATATAATAATAAATAAGGAAATATTAATATTTAAATAATGTATAAAACGTTTAGCACACAACGTTTAAAATGCACTACCTTTACAATGAAACTTTTACAACGCTAAAACCATAGCAAGGCATGTATTTACATTAAATGTTTTAACTAGGCAGGTATTTTTACATTGTATACCATTACAACGTAAGTGTTGGTAAGTATATAAATATATAAAAAATTTTATAGCTTTGGATTGTTGGGTAAAGGGGTATTTTTAGTGTTCTTGGTCAGTTTTCAGTATTTGGGTAAAGGGGTCGTTTTAGTGTTCAGGGTCAGTTTTCAGTTTGGGGATTAAGGGGTATATTTAGTGTGCAGGGTCAGTTTTCAGTGTTTTGGTAAAGGGGTATTTTTAGGGTTCAGGGTCAGTTTTCAGTTTGTGGGTAAAGGGGTATTTTTAGGGTTCAGGGTCAGTTTTCAGTTTTTGGGTAAAGGGGTATTTTTAGGTTTCAGGGTCAGTTTTCAGTTTGTGGGTAAAGGGGTATTTTTAGGGGTCTGGGTCAGTTTTCAGTTTGTCACTAACGGGGTATTTTTAGGGTTCAGGGTCAGTTTTGAGTTTGTGGCTAAAGGGGTATTTTTTGGGTTCAGGATCAGTTTTCAGTTTGTGGGTAAAGGGGTGTTTTTAGGGTTCAGGGTCAGTTTGGGGTTTTAGGTTAGAGGGGTACAGGGTACAAATAAGGTAAATTTAAATTGTCATTAAATTAGTTAATTTTTAATACATTTAATAAAAAATATTTCTATTAATATACATTAAGCACAATATTATATAATTATAAATAGTTATATTGTAATGTTATGCGTTGTAAAGGTATTTGCTTTGTAAAAATATGTGTTGTAAATTAATGTGGTGTAATGGTATTTGCTTTGTTAAAGTTTCGTTGTAAAGGTATGCGTTGTAAAAGTATGTGTTAAAAGTTAATACATCTTTTATTTAATTGTATTAAATAGAAAAAAATTGAAAAATAAATTTTTAATTATCTAATAAATTATTGGTAATTAGTTGTAAATTATTATTAATAGGTAAGTAATATAAATAATGATAGTTAATTAGTAATTTTAAAATATTAATTATTATGTTAAATTAAATAGTTAATCATTTGTTAAAAATAGTATATAGATATTTTTTTTATTTATTTATTAATATATGAAGTATTTACTTTCCCTACTCTTGCACCCACTGGAGTGGGAATAGTAATTAGTATGGGTTCAGTGTCCAGCACCTTCCATGACTTTACAATTAGTGAAATGGGAATTGTAATTTGTATGGTTTTAATGTGTAGTATGGTTTTGTGAGTTTATAATTGGTGCAGTGGAAATAAGAAAACAATTTTTAAATAAATACTTATTATTGGTAAGATAATATAATAAAGTTTTTACATTACATAGAAATTTTATTTTCTCATTATAATTATGGTTATTGTAGTACTTAAAATATTAATACATTTTTACAAATATTAAAATTTATAAGGCATTTTTATAAAGAATATTTCATATGGAATTAATATTTATATACAATAATAAAGAAGGAAACATACACAGGGTTAAATGCAATAAATGAAAAACAGTTTATTAACATATAAAAAAAATTGTAAGTAGAGATTAATTTCTTATTTCTATTGAAATTTTTTAATACACAGTTTTTATTATCCCAAAAAATATATGAAGTACATATATATGTTTTTAACACATAAATGATATTAACATAATTTTATGTTTTTTTACATATATTGTAATTTAAATAGTTAAAGAAACAAATTGGTAATATGTACTTTTTATTTAATAACAAATATTTTATTCACATAGACATTGAATATATTGTCATAGAAAAATATGTACATTTATTTTGTAACAGTAACATTTTTGTTTTTTACCAAGTCATGTTATTTTTTTTAAATTATTATTATGAATATTGAACATATTTATAATATTAATTTTTACATAGATAAACACAATTTTTTTTTATATACATACATAATGTTTAAACCAATATTTGCAATTTTTAATAACAATTTATTTGTAACAAAGTTATATATGCAATTTTTTTTACATATACATTATTTTCTAAATGTATTTATAAATCATCAAATATTATTTAAAGTATCACATAACAGTTGAATAATTATTTCAAAGTAATGAATATTTATGAAATAATTTTATACAATTTAAATAATTATTTACACTTAATATAATACTCTGTGTATTTTTTTAAGTGTTGGAATATAGAAATTAAAGAGGATTTTGCTGTATACAGGGACTACTTTTTAACCGCGTAATGTTACTTAGGCTTATTTGGTGCTTCAACAGATCGCGGTTGGATGCTGCTTCGCGTTAGAGAGGGTAAGTTTGTTTTAATTGTTTTTTACAAGTTAATGAAGTTATTGTTAGTGTATGTGTGGTGTGTTTAGGTTTATGTAGATAGAGTTATAAAGAGAAGATTGTGTGTTCGGTGTTAGGTAGAGTGTACGATATTTGATTTTTACCGCGTTTTTGTTGTAGGTGTGTGAGGTGAGGTAATATGTTTAAATGTTACTAAGATAATATGTTTGGTGTACAAATATGTGTATTTATATATGTATGGGTGTTTTTGTGTGGGTGGGTATGTATTTTTTTTTTCTAGGTTATCGTCGCGTTTCACTGTTTTTGAGGAGTTCCTTCTTTTTTGATCAGAGTTGTGTGACGAGTATTATATACTCTTATTTTTGCACACAAATTTTTGGGATTTCAAGTTTTCCTGGAGCGTTTTTTTTTTCTACATTACTGTTTTTCGGGTTTTCTATCGTATCTCGTGTCTATTAAAGTGGAAAGGAGTCGCTATGGATTTGCTTGTATTTTTGCATTTTTGTTTGGGCTTCCATGGATTGTATGGGTTTTTGCAATGGTGTCGTATGGATTGCTTGGAATTGGATTACGTTTGAAGCTGCAACAGAAATGTAAGTATTTTCTGAACATTTAATGGGTGGGGAAACTGTTTTAAATTTTGCTTTACTTACGTTGTATGTAACATTTTGTAAATACATTATCTAAATACATTTTATATATGTTAATATTATGTATTTGATAATTTAATTGCAAATTGTTACATGTTATAATCAAGGATTTTAGAAAAAAAATGCTTAATTTAACGTGTATAGTTATGTAATGTTTTAAAGAATTGTTTTTGCAATCATTGATAGATATTCTAGTCCTTTGCTAGTTGGATAGAGGGTAACTTGACTTTGGAGTGTGTTATACATTTTTTTAGTTTCTTTGGTGAGTTTAGGTCCGATCAAAGTTACTGATTGCTCCATTCGGAGCTCCTGGTAACTCTGTTCTTTTTGTAAGGATTGTATTAATTTGTGAAGGGTAGGCGTTCCTCGGCCTGTAGTTTCTTGGAAGGCATTGTGCCATCCTTCAACTGCATTGTTTGTTTTTGCTTCCTTATTTAGTGTGCTATGGTAGACATTCCACCAAGCTATTTGGTATTTGGGTTGTCTTCTATGGCCAGATCTGTGTAGCCTTCCTACCCATGTGTCTTCGAAGTAGTCAAGCATAGGGCTTAGTTTATCTTCGTTTCTTTTATAGTAGGGGCTGTCTATTAATAAGTTATAGTGCTCAGTTACATCTGTTAGTGGAACATAGGCAAGGGCGATGAGTTTTTTGATTTGATAAGCAAATGTGCTATCAGTGGCGTATTGGATACTCAAGGTTGATTTTTGTAGATGTCGCCAGATACATTGATTAAAGTGGTAATAGCAACCTTGTATTGCTGTGTGTGGGTATGTTTTAAGGATGCTGTTTATCATTGCTTTTTCAAAGTCAATGATAATTTTTTGTGGAAAATAATTGTTAGTATGTTGAATGACTTCAGTTAGTATTTCTTGATAGGTAGCTTGCTGTTTGTTTGGTAGAAGGGCATAAAGGAATGGAATATTTGCATTTTGGAAATGACCATGGATGGTGTATAATTGATAAAAAGGTTTGGGGCATACAGAAAAAGTACCGTCCATCATCCAAGTTTGGCATTGGGTAAGTTTAGTCATGTTGTTTGCTGTGGCAAACAGTATAATTCTTTTATCTTTAGATTTGTTGTCATAGAGTATAACATTTTCTTTATTGTGAGTTACAGAGAGTTCAGGGGGAATTTGGACTTCTTCTAAAGTTTTTGGTGTGGGAGGAGTAGTGCATGTTGCTCTTTTTTGTCTAGCTACAGTTCTTTTAAGGGATTCGATAGATGGTAATTGGCTAGAAGCATGTTGGGGAAGTACACTTAAATGGTGTTTCAGAATAGCAGTTGTTGGTTGATCAGTTCTAGTACTAGCTTCTTTAAGGGAATCTAGCATTTGTCTAATCTCTATTTCTGTTACATTGGGTGGGTGATTATGTTCTTTAGTATAAGTAACAGTAGTTTCCTGAGTTATAGCTCTACCATAACATTTGTTGGCATAATATTTCGTACACTTCCAAAACACTTTCAAATCTTTTTGTTTCTCTTGAGTGTAGACATATCCCATGTAACAAAGAAGCATTTTCCCTTTTTGTGAATAAATGAATTTAGCTCCTTCAGTCATGATTGTATTGTAGTGCTAGGAGGTAATTAAAAGAGAATGTCATTACATTTTTTGGAAAAAATAATGTTCTAATCAAATTATACAGTTTAATACATTTTTAATTTACCTGTAAATCTTTTGATGATTTCAAGTAGTTATTTTCAGGTGTTGATGTTCTTCAAACTGTTATTTTCTGTGTATATCTTTTTGTACCTGTGGAAGTAGAGAAAATGTGTACAAATATTTTATTACTATTTATGATATTTTGATAGAGGTTTTTAGCTACTTTCTATTTAGTTACCTATCTATTAAATGTCGAATTTACATTTCAAATATATACTTACTTATTTATATGTAACTTTTGATGTCCAGGTGTTGTGTAGGTCTTCTGTATTTTCTTTTTGTCTGTAGGATGAGTAGTAAAAAAAATACATATATTTTAGGTATTTGGATTTTAAACATAGGTGTGAGGTTTGAGAGTTACATTTTCGCTGACTAATAATGTAGTAGTACTTACTTTAGATATGTGTAGCTCTCTTTATGTTGAAGTCAATCAGTTTTCTTTCAGAAATCCTGCAGAGTTTCGTCTTCCTTTAGTTAGGAGATGTATCCTGCATTTTTAGTTTGCTGTGATCTCGTTTATATAGTATTAGTCTAATTGTTTCAGAAATAGGATTGGTTGTTTAAATTGATAGTCTGTTTTTATTTGTGGATTTGAATTTTTTTATCTGTTATGCTAATAGCTTTCCTTATATGGGTGACGCCAATTAACGTTTATTTAATGTGTAAGGCCTTATTTAGTATAGGTAATGTTATCTTGATATTTGTAAAGTGGAGGAATATATATAATTTGCTGTAAGAAATGTTTAGTGGTTCAAAACATTGTTTATGTATTATAAAATGTATGTTTGTATTTATTGTGTGTTGTAAATGTTACGAAAATATATAATATATTTTATCTATTTATATAAACAATATCTGAATAATTATGATTAGTATGACTCAATTTATAAATAATAAAGTCATTTATTCTAGGATGTATTAATGGCGATATTTTTAAAAATCGATCAATTTGCTATCTATATTTTTGTATTCGATATTTTGACTGTTTTTCATATAAATATGTAATAATCGATGTTTTAGAAATCGATAATGTTGTTAGTCGATATTGTTGTAGTCGTTGTTTTTAGTAATCGATATTGTGGTTTCGATATTTTTGAGGTTTGTTGTTTAAGTATAGTCAATCGATAATTTTGTTGTCGATAATTAGTCATCCATATTTTGTCCAGTCGATATTCGGTCTGTCGAGGTTATGTCAGTGATCCATCTAATACAATTATTTGTTCAAAAGCAACTTCTAGTTTGCTGGGGCCCTCCCTTTACAGTTGTCGGCGACGTTTCAGGCCTCTCATGATACGGGGTCTCTTCAGAATGGGGATTCTGGGGACTGGAAGTAGGACATAGTATTAATGTGAGTAGTAATTAATTATCAGGTCTGAGGGCTGTGGGTGATAGGGGAGGACTTACTTATCCGGTGGCACTGTGAAGGCAGAAGGCACTGCATGAGGCGGCAATGATGCACAATCGCACTCAGAGACAGGATCCTGACACTTCCCCTGAACGCTCCTCCAGCACAGTGCGGTCCACTGGGACATGGTCATCTGGGGCGGATTCTGTTCAGCCCCTGGATGTGACTCCTCAGACGGCAGATAACCTAATTTAGTGTTAACTGGTTGCATGTCTCTCCTTCTTCCATGGTTTCAGACAGCTCCAGAGAGTCTCTGGTGTTATGCAGTTCCTGTCTCCAACTTCCTGTGGCTGATGTTCCGGTGTACCAAGGTCACCACTTAGAGGGCTCAGGTCCAGTTGTCACCCAAAGGGAACGGAGCAGTTGTTTAGGTGAGCGAAGCTTGTCAGGGGTGGTGGTCTCCTTGATTCTCAGAGCTGCAATGGCGGGAGGTCCATGGTGTTGTTAACCTTGCCAAGGATGAATTGTAGGAGTTGTTTTAATATCCAATGGCCTCAGTTACTAGCCCCTAGTGCCACTCTTGCAATGCTGTGACACCACATGTTTGACATTTCTGTGGCACAGTGTCCCACAGCATGTTTAAAAGGCCATGCACAGTCACTTTACGTGGCTCTTCTTGGCCTTATAAATATATGGCCCTTTCACGCATTAAACAGCATGAAAGCAGCATTCAATGCGTGTTGCTGTGGGTGTTCCCATGCCAAACCAATGATATCTGAAGCATTCACAGGTTTACGACAAACCACAACCCTTTGGAATGCGTCACAATCTACCACCACCGAAGGGTGGCTTATGGGAGGTGCTACGGGGATAAATGTTTTCATTTCTCCTCTTTTGTTCACTTTTTCCATGTAGAGAAAGAGGAAATACTCTGGATTGAGAGGTTTTGTGTAGGTAGGTGTCTCTTCCTGCACAACATCAATTACTCCGCAACACAGTTCCCCTTGCACCATTAGGAAAGGGTGCCTGTGCTGGGCGCTTGGCAGCCATTGTGCGCCAAAAAGACAGGAAGTTTCATTCATGAGCCCCTTCTAACAGTTTGACGGCACCAATGCATCATTTTATTGATGTATTTGCAGCATGAATTTTGCACCACATTGTACCGTATTCACAAAGTGACGCATCTAGGCATATGTGTGACCTTGTAAATCCCCTGTGTCACATTATAACTGAATCAGGTTTGATGTATGCAGGGTGGGCGTTCCCACGCAACAAAGTGTCGTAGGAGTGAAGCAGTGAAATCTATTGGATTTCATTGTGACAATTATAGGACGCCACTGTGTCAAAACTTATGCCTGCCTCATGGCAGGCATAAGAGTGAAGCAGTGCCATAGGGATAGACTAGCCCCATGCATTGCTGGAGTTGTATCATGCTTGCAACACTACTGCAGCAATGTGTGACTTTAGCCCCGAAAGATATGTCAGGATTCCAAACGTATCTGTCATTAATTGCGACATGAAGTGCCATACAGGAAATACAGACCAGACATGGTGTCGCAAGTAGGGCACAGAGAATAGTGTCCAATCACTGTTTTTTCATACTGATGGGTCACTTTTTAAGAATGGGGCCCAGGAATGCGCCCTAACCCTATTTATAGGGTGCATTCATGACCTCTTGTTTTGTTGCAGGGTAGTGCAGCAATATTCCTTGCAGCACCCCCCAGCAGCCAAACATCTTATATGTGGGCCCAAGTGTTTGACCAATTTTAAGACCAGCTATTTTCTGGCCTTAAAAAACTGCCTCTAATTGGACTTAGCTGCAGTTTTCAGTGTTTATCGACGTTCTGGGTATTCCTTGTACATGTCGCATGGTGAGTTCAGTGGTAGTTTTTGCACGAGAATGCCTACCTTGCATCTTATTTTCATTAAGCCACGCTAACAGAAGTGATAAACTTGAAAATGTAAATTTACGCTGGAAAAGTGCGGCTAACTGGAGTTAGCGGCAACTTATAAATACGCTGATAAAAAAAAAAGCTGCTTTAATGTCAAAAAATGTATGCTACTGCAGTGTTAAGTTCTTGGAAATATGCCCCTATGTGTCTTGTGCACACCTATATACAAAATTAAATAACTCAATGTACTGAATTGTATGCTGGCTAGCATACGTGAACTGCACAACAATTGAATGGGAAACATCCTTTACCCCACATGCATTTCTCCACATGCTATTACCCCACATTTTTTACACCGTAAAATCTTTTACAACGCAGGGCTTTACACCGCTAACCATTATAACACATTCCCCAAAGTAAAGCCCCGTGGAATTAGAATAGGAAATTGCGTTGTAATGGGGAATGCGTTGTAATGGATTGCGTTGTAAAGCCCTGTGTTGTTAAAGAGTTTGCGTGTAAAAACTGCAGGGTAATGACACACGGAGTGAAAGTATGCTGAGTAAAGTGTCCTTTTCCAATTAAATAGGGAAAAGTATCCCTGGTAACTTGGACTCAGTGCACACATCGTCTGCATATATATCAAATACAATATACACAAATATTATTTGTTATTTATTCAAATAATTCCAAAGATTAGCCTACTACTAATACACACTTCACTCCTCGCACAACAATACATGAATTTCAAAATAACGATGCATGAGCATAAGCATAATATGATTGACAATTAGGGTGTTGGTGCCAATGCACTTCTTCAGGGGCCAATCCAAAGAAAAAAGAAACAATTATACAAATATGGTATAACCACAGATCTTAAGTTGGTTGTGTTTGCATATATGGTTCAAAAAGTGAACTGCAAACAGAGACAATGGGCCAAAATGGTGGATCCAAGTTATTTTTATGAATTTTAGGCAGCCTGTATAGCTGTGGTCTTCGTGAATTCATAATAGTAAGGAAAGATTTGGTGGAAGTGCTGATCCAGTCCAAATCCAAAGCCTGGTCCAAGATTTTATTAAGCAAAATAGACAACTCTGTGGTGGGATCTTAATCCAAAAACATATAGGTGGATCCATCTCTAACATGTTGGTTCACTTTGTTCTAACTGTCAGTTCTATCCATCGTGACCAAATCTCCTCTCTTTTGTCTGGTGGTTGGAAAATAATATATTTTCAAAGAAGGGAGGGAGTGAACAAGGGCGACTTTCCCACTCGTAAGGAAGAGTGGTAGGTCCAGCCAAGGGTTCGCCCAGGGTAGCAAGAACCTCAAGTGGTCCCAGGCTATTTCTAATATTGTGGTAGTGGTGATGGTGGCACCCGTGCGTCGTGGAGAAGCGCGTGGGTATCCAATATGTTGGATATAGTGGCCTCACACACCCTTGCAGGTGTCATGCTTCATCATCGGCAATGCTCCTCGTTGGGTCGGCGGTGCAATACCCAATGGGCAACACCTCAAAGAGGGGCTCTTTGGCGGAGATCTTTTAGAATAGGCCTTTACCTTGCTAAAGAATCATTATTCCATTAAGTGTAAAGGACCTACCCCTCCTTCCCGTATCCGGCAGCGACGGGTAGGTCCACCCGAGGAGGCACGGGATTCTGCAACCTGAAAATTACGAGGTCAAACCAGCTGCTCTACCTGCCGGGTGCTGATGTTGTAGCTCACCTTCATATAGATAGGCAAACACAGTACAACACAGGTATATATTTGATCCTTTACACTTAATGGAATAATGATTCTTTAGCAAGGTAAAGGCACTCTGTAGATAGTATTTTAACCACAACTTTTTGTTTTTCTTTGGTCCTGAGGAATCGCTTGTCAGTGGACAAATAGCGAGAAACATGTCGACCTATAGATTTCTTCACTAGTCTAGTCTCGCATCAGGGTTCATTATTCCCCCCGAGCCTATTCTATATCCCTTTTTAACTTGGAGTGAGGGACCACTAGAATAAACTTGATTTTGGTACCCTTTGCCCCAATTTTAACCTTCACTACGTCTACACAACACTGGCCCCATACCCACACTTCACCCATACGGCAGTTGGATAAAAGATCTCCGCCAAAGAGCCGCTCTTTGAGGTGTTGCCCGTTGGGTATTGCACCGCCGACCCAACGAGGAGCATTGCCGATGATGAAGCATGACACCTGCAAGGGTGTGTGAGGCCACTATATCCAACATATTGGATACCCACGCGCTTCTCCATGACGCACGGGTGCCACCATCACCACTACCACAATATTAGGAACAGCCTGGGACCACTTGAGGTTGGAAAATAATGTCAGAACTTTTTGCCAGTGACCGCAGCGGACTATATGACAGCACAACTGATGCCATCACAACGCATGCCATTACAATGACATACCACCCTAGCCCTAAAATTACCCTTGCCACCCCAAAATCCTTACCCATCCTGAACCCTAAAATGACCCTTACCATCTCAAAACCCGTAACATGCTGAACCCTGAATTACCCTGGCAGGCATCTCTTTATTTAATACTGCAGATTGTTTAGATGTTAAAAGTGTAGACGATATGTTTATGACTAAACTTTGTTCTGGCTTCTCAAGTTCTTTCTTGCCTTTGTTTTTTCTTTCTGGGTTTTGATGTAAATGGTTGCAGTTTTGTGGTTAGTTGTTTGGGACTTTGTCCTGAATCAGGAGTGTTGGTTAAACAAAGACACAGCAGAAGAAGCTTGAACTGAGTACATTGCTGTTGTAGAAGTAATGGGTTTGTCTTGCCTTTCGCAAACAGCAGTAACATGTAAACGAGATGCATCGATATATAACTGTCTGAAACTACACTCTACTCTGATGATGTGTTCGTTTCTCTGGTAAATTTTCTCTGTGAATACATTTCTGCTGATGTATAGGCTTCATTTAATTTATATTCAATTGTATCCCACTTGAATCTGTGCAGTTTCTCTTCATGCTGCTCCTTTCCATAAGCATCCAGTTTGATGTTAAGACCATCCAGTGTGATTTTCTATGTGTCAGTTTCCATCCTGGCTTCTAAGTCACTCTTATATTATGAATTTTTCCTCCAAATCATGAATTGTGCGAAAGGTTCTACTATTAAAAGCAAAATGAGGTCCAAAGATCCCTTGCTCAATATGCCATACCATTTTTCCATGAAAGGACTGTAATGTTGAACTCTAAAACAATAGGTCTAATGGAAAGCCTTAAACTTTGTGGTATTATTTTCACTTTGTGATATTGCACCAATGGAGATGTGTGCAAACACTGATTCAGTTCCCGTTTGAGATTTCTAACTGCTTGAGTTGTTGTGCGATAGACCTTCTCTGTACATTAAAAGATTTTGGGGCTTATTTACAATAAACTGACGCATCTGTATAGATGCTTCAGTTTCCCTGCCCCTGCGTGCGAAATCCTTGCACCACCATGGATGCGGCGTATTAACAATGCGGCGCATCATGGCGCAAGGATTTAAAGATGCGTCAGAAATTTTGACGCATCTGTTGGTGCAAAAGTCACACATTGCTGGAGTCGTGCTGCAAGCACGATGCAACTCCAGCAATGCAGGGAGGCCTATTCCTAATACACCTTGAACCCGATTCACAGACCTAACCTAAGACAACATCCTAAACTTACTACCGTTTTGGTATTCAGAGAAGGCACTTACTCATTTTGATATTCACAGAAGGCACTTACTCATTTCGGTATTCACAGAAGTTAGGAGTCCAAACTTTAGGACTCTTAAATGCCTTCTGTGAATGCCAAAAGTCTAAAAGTTAGGATTTTTCTTAGTTTAGGAGTAGTGAAGTTAGGACTCCTAACTTTAGGACTCCTGAACTGAGAAAAATCCTAACTTTAAGACTTTCGGTATTCACAGAAAAAGATAGGATGACCCTTATACATAGTTATACATAGTTATTATGCAGGAGATGGTAGTCCTGCTAAGTTTCCAATAATCCTCATACATAATAGATAGGCTTAGTTTTTCAGGGAAAACCCTACATCCTGTAAGCAGTACCGTAACTAGGTAAAAGGTCAGTCAAAGAACCGCTTTGTAGTGTAATTGCAGGGGGATATAGGTGAAAGGTTAGGTGCCTACCTGCGCGGCCTATATTGGGATACCTATATGAAACATAACAACAAGTGGAACTGCAGTTTCATGAAAGAATATTAATGCTTTTGCATTTGACTTGAGAGTGACATCAAGTAATAACTAGTGCAACTGCAGCTTCATTAGGAATTTCAGTGGTTTTGTATCAGACTCAAGGTTGAACTCTACACCCCAGGGCCTTGAAAAGGCTCAGGTAAGGGGCACCATCAACTGTTATTTAAAATGATGTGGGGGCTGCAAGGAAAACAGCAGCCCGCATACAATATAAAAAAACAATACAATAAGTCTCCTGGGCCATTGAATCCAATGCACAATAGCCAAGGGCAGATTACTATTATTTTCAAAACACTCTAAGCTGGAGTGTCATGCTTTTCTGTTGGATTGCAGGCACCCCTTGTGGTAGGTTTTAATGGTTGCACTTTGTGGACTGAAACATTTTAAAAATAAGAATCAAAGACAAGTTAATACTTTTTTTTAAATGTTTTTGGGAAAATATTCTTTATGAGAATAACTATTATAAAACACTCCAATATGTAAATTCACAAAAACATATATTTAGTTAGAGTTACTTTTTGAGAAAGTCAATAGGTCTGGTCAATATATGTCATGTGATGATCACTTGATAAAGGGGCACGTCTGCTATTTGTATTTGGTGTTCCGAACCGTGAACAAAGCAAGTAGTTCTGCCTTATTGAAGACGACACCCTTCATATTGTTACATGGCATAGTCAGCTCTGCGCCCAACCACTGGGGGTGGAGCATCTGCCGGGGTTGGGTGCCTGCAGGGGGTTGGATGCAGAGTGTGGACACAGGCCAAAGGTCATGTGAGGGGGTGTTGGGCATTTGCTGGGGGATAAGCGCAGTCCTTGCTTCCAACCCCACATGTCACAGGATAATGGACATCTTACTTTACATTAAAAAAATAGAAATTCACTGAAAAAAACAAAGCTTAAAGTCAAGTTATAGTTAGGAATTGTAATAATATCTTACTTTAAATTAAAATAACCTTAGAAATTCACTGAAATGAACAAAGTTTAAAGGGACATTATAGTTGTGTTAAAATGTCAGATAAAACATACCATTTTAAACCATCAAAACCACAAAAATTCACCATGTATAATTATCTCTACTAACTACAATTTGTGCTCTGAAGTAACTATAACTTCCACTTTTGTCATACACTGCTAATTACCTCACATATTACATCACGTATGACATGATATAAGATATGACTGTAACATCTGAAATGACATCATTGATGACAGCACTGTGAAGAGTGGGGACCCAAGTTATAATTACTTTAGGGCATAAGTTACAGTTTCTTGAGATTACGAAAACTGGTGAATTTCAGTGATTTTGATAGTTTAAAATAGTTTGTTTTTAATTACATTTTCACCTAACTATAACATCATTTTAACTTTTGTTTTTTCAGAATATATCTGTATATGAATATACGGACTCTTAATCAAATATCTTTTAACAGTGACTTACATTTTGCTTCTTTCTTCTACAGTAAATAAAATAGGGTGGTGGGAATTTTACTAGTACATTAATATAGTGGCACTTGATTGAAACGGTGACTGCTAGTTCCATATATACCAGTTTGTCTTCACATTTGTTTCATTGTAATCAAGAGATTTCTTGAAAGTTGCGATATGATTCATCAGCGTATACCAGCATTGACAAATTTACTTATCCTATTGAACTCAACCACAATTTATTAGAGTAGTAAAAGTGGATATGTACATTTTTATATAGAAGCCATACCTCCTCAACTTTGTGAATGACATTTGATGCAGTACTCTTACTCAAGAGGGACATTTAGCAACAATGTGAGTTATTGCAGCTTTGTGACAGACTTGTTAGGCAGATGCTTCTGAATTAAGATGGATATCTAGTAGACTTTGAAGGGCTGAACTGTTGATAAAAATGTCACGCTGTTTCTTCTGACTCAAGACGTACATCCAGTGAATACTCGAGGTACTGTAGTAATGGGAAAAGTCAGAGTGACTGGCTTTGACAGACAGATCATTTTTATTTTTGGAGGTCTGTTATGATTATAAATGAGCATGCAGTTGTTCACTGTAATTAATTAGTTTATACATTGCAAATATATTTATCTTTATTCAGAATTCGTACTCTATTTACAAATAGACAGGTCATATAAATATTTAAATTGCTATATTTTCTTTTTGCAGTATTATTATTCATAATTTAAAATAGTTATACTGCATTATTAGTACTACCAATATTGTTCACTACCAATACATTGGAGTTTTGGTGTGCTGTATTGTCTGTGATTGTTTCTGCATTAAGTACACAGTAGGAGGAACTTGTTTCCTGTTTTAAACTCAATATTTACGTTTGTGCTGTGCTTTTATTTGCCCTTTCTGTATAGCGGTGGCATATTGTCTTTTGATCCCTTGCACAGCTAAAATGCACAGTCTTATATTGTGACATAGAGGGGTTAGTGATAATGTAAATATATTTTTGCCTTTGGTTATAGAATGATTTTTGAAACACAGAGGAATACATGAAAAATTAGACCAGGGTTGTATTATACATCAGGTGCACTGTTCATGTTTCAATCAATCAATCAATCATGCCATTTGTATAGCGCACTACTCACCCGGGAGGGTCTCAAGGCGCTTGGGGGGAGGGGTATGCTACTGCTCGAACAGCCAGGTCTTGAGTTGTTTCCTGAAGGCGAGATGGTCCTGGGTCAGCCGAAGGTGGATGGGGAGGATGTTCCAAGTCTTGGCAGCCAGGTAAGAGAAGGATCTTCCTCCGGCGGTGGCTCTTCAGATGCGTGGTACGGCTGCGAGGGCGAGGCTGGTGGACTGTAGCTGGCGGGTTGGCGTGTAGAAGGTCAGGCGGTCGTTGAGGTACTTGGGGCCCAGGTCGTGGAGAGACTTGTGTGCGTGGGTGAGGAGCCGGAACCTGATCCTCTTGTTTGTGCCACAGTGCACCTTTAAACTGGTGCACAGGGAGTGTTAGATCTGGGGGTCTCTAGTTGGCAGAGGTAGGTACCACTGTCCAAATAGGGACCCTTGCTTCTAGTCAGGGCAAGGAGATAACCCTCTGAGATAACCTCCGCTCACCCTCTAGGTAGCTTGGCGCGAGCAGTCTAGGCTAACCAGAGGCAATGCGTAAAGTATTTGTACCAACACTCACAGTAACACAGTGAAAACACCACAAACTGACTCCACAACAGTTTAGAAAAATAAAGGTATTTTTAATCTAAACTACACAAGACCAAAACGACAAAAATCCAACATACACAGTTCAAGAATATGGTTTCAAAAGAGTTCTTAAGGTTGCGTTAAAATTCTTCAAGTTGCGGCAAAAATAACCACAGTTGCGTGAAAAGTTCACAGTTGCGTCACGTTTACTCACAGTACCTTTAGTTGCAACAAAGTTCCAAAAGCAGAAGCTGGTGCGGTGGAAAACAAGCGATGCGTTGCTCCTGAGACCCTGGGGAGGCGTTTGCGACAGCCCCGCTGCAGCAGCGGGCGTGTTGCGACGAATCCGGTCTGTATGGGGAGGAAGGCCACTTGTATGGATTCCGGTGCGTAGGTTCCGTAGGAAGTCTGTTCTCGCAAAAGGCACGATGCGACGATCTCGAAGGGGCTGCGACGATCTCTGGGGCGACGATGCGCGGTCCAGCGGCGATCCTTTCTCTCGCAGCTCCTCGATGCGATGATTCTGCGACGACACTCGCAGCGACGTGATGCGGTCCGCAAGCAAGCGGTGCGGCGTTCTCACCCAGCAACGACAGGCTCTGCGACGATACTCGCAGCGAGGTTCGATTCTCCCGCACCGGTCTGGTGCGTCCCGCAAACGAAGGATGCGACGTCTCTGGCAGCGGCGTCAGGCGCTGCGACGATCTCGACCTACGTAGCGGCGGGAAACTTCTCGCACTGTCGGGGATGCGCTCCGCAAGCGAGCAATGCGACACTTTTCAGTTTCAAAAGTCTCTCAAGCTTTAGTCTCAAGCTTCCCAGCACAGGTACAACCTCCAGGGGCCCAACAACTGGATCAAGCACTCTAGGAGGGACAGAACTCTCTCAGCAGAGCTCAGGGAAGCTGGGGGTGAAGTCCTGTTGTTCCTGGGACTTCAAAACAGGGAGCCAGCTCTTCTCAGGCCCTTGGAGATTCCTTCAAGACAGGGGACACAGCACACAGCAAAGTCCTTCCCCTGTCCTTGGCAGCAAAGCAACAGGTCAGTCCAGCAGAGCAACAGCAGGACAATCTTCCTTCTTCAGTTTCAGCTTTCTCCTTGGCAGAGGTTCCTTCTTGATTTCCAGAATGATCTAATTTTCTGTTGTCAGGGGTCCTGTACTTATACCCCTAAAGTCTTTGTTCTCTTGGTGCATGTGGGCCCTGAGCCCGGCCTGAACCAGTTCTGGGTGGATCCTGAGCACTTTGTTTTGCTGGCTGCATCTTTCCTTTCAGAGTGAGGGGCAGGGTCCGCATCACGTCGCTGCGAGTGTCGTCGCAGAATCATCGCATCGAGGAGCTGCGAGAGAAAGGATCGCCGCTGGACCGCGCATCGTCGCCCCGGAGATCGTCGCAGCCCCTTCGAGATCGTCGCATCGTGCCTTTTGCGAGAACAGACTTCCTACGGAACCTACGCACCGGAATCCATACAAGTGGCCTTCCTCCCCATACAGACCGGATTCGTCGCAACACGCCCGCTGCTGCAGCGGGGCTGTCGCAAACGCCTCCCCAGGGTCTCAGGAGCAACGCATCGCTTGTTTTCCACCAGCTTCTGCTTTTGGAACTTTGTTGCAACTAAAGGTACTGTGAGTAAACGTGACGCAACTGTGAACTTTTCACGCAACTGTGGTTATTTTTGCCGCAACTTGAAGAATTTTAACGCAACCTTAAGAACTCTTTTGAAACCATATTCTTGAACTGTGTATGTTGGATTTTTGTCGTTTTGGTCTTGTGTAGTTTAGATTAAAAATACCTTTATTTTTCTAAACTGTTGTGGAGTCAGTTTGTGGTGTTTTCACTGTGTTACTGTGAGTGTTGGTACAAATACTTTACACATTGCCTCTGGTTAGCCTAGACTGCTCGCGCCAAGCTACCTAGAGGGTGAGCGGAGGTTATCTCAGAGGGTTATCTCCCTGCCCTGACTAGAAGCAAGGGTCCCTATTTGGACAGTGGTACCTACCTCTGCCAACTAGAGACCCCTAGATCTTACATTGGTGGTCAGGCGGTGGGATTTGAACTTGTATTTGTACTTGACCCACAGTAATTGGTGTACATCACTAGTGAGTGCAGACCACTACGCCACCGCATACTACTGATTTTTTGGGTTTTTGATTTTTCTATTTTTGAGTAACTCTTCAACACATCATGTCTGTGCATGGGAAGACACCCAGTAAAGAGGTAGAAGAAGAATTAGAGTTTTGCATTGAGGATTTGTGTTCATACAAAGTTGAGCAACTAAGTAAATTCTGCCTTGAGTTTGAGTGCCCCATAAAAAGCGCCTACAGAAAGGAGGAGCTGCAGAGAATCTTGAAAGCCCATTGGGAGGCACAAGAAGGAGATGATGTGGATGTAGAAAATGGTTTTCAAAGCACAGAGTTGCCAGTGGGCAGAGTAGGCTCAGGAGCTGGCAGCAACCACTACGGTAGGGGCCTCACCCCAGAAGAGTTACAAGAAAATCAGAGAGTAAGAGAGTATGAGTTGGAAGTCATGAAAATGAAAATGCAAATGAAGCAATTTGAAATGGATAAAGAGAGAGAAAAGGCGGCGGAGGAGAGCAAAAGTGCCCGTGTCTTGGAGGAAAAGAAATTGCTTTTGGCTCATGAATTGAGCAATAGGGAACTGGATCTTAAGGCCAAGGAGGTGGAAGCCAGTTCAAATGGTGGCAGCGCGCAGCCAGTGCATGGGGGTAAAGTATATATTCCCAAGGACCTGGTACAGAATTACCATAGGGGTGAGGATATTTATGCCTGGTTCACTTCGTATGAAATTGCATTGAAGATGAATGGTGTGCCTGATCAGCATTGGGGGGCGGGCCTGTGGAAACATTTTGAGGCTTCTGGGAGGAGTGCTCTAGAGCCCTTAGAATTAGCAGGTGCCATGACCTACCCCAATATGAAGGAGGCCTTATGTCTCAGGTATGGCCTTACCCCAGAGCAGTACAGACTGCAGTTTAGGAACTCCAAGAAGAAAGAGTCTGAGACTTGGATGGAGTGTGTGAATTTGTACTCGCGTGCACTGGAAGGTTGGATGAAGGGCAGTAAAGTAACTGATTTTAAGGGGTTGTTGCATTTAATCAGTTGGGAGCACTTGAGTAGTCTTTGTGTTCCAGAGCTGCGCCAGCATCTTTTAGACAGCAAGCTGACAGACCCCATTGAGCTTGCTAAGGAGGCAGACCGCTGGACCAGTACCAGGGTCCACAGAGGAATTGTGGGTACCACAGCCAAAGGTGGGCAGGGTCCCCAGCAGAAGAGTGGGGGGGACAAGGGTAACCAAAAGGAGTTCTCAGAAGGGCCCCAAAATAGTTCCCAGGGAAAGGAATCCCAACCCCCCAAACCTAAGCAGCCATGGCCCTCTAAGGGCTGGCGGGACAATAAAGACAACATCAGTCCACCTACCTGCTACCACTGCAATGAGGTGGGCCACATAGCTCCAAAATGTCCCAAGAAGAAGCAAGCACCCACTGGTGCCCCCGCCCCAGCGTTAGCTAGTGTAGCTTTGGGAGGGGATTTGGTTTCTAGTGATTGGGGGGAGCTAGCAGTTATGACCCTTGTCTCTCTAGGAGACCAAGAGATGGTCCAGGAAACCTTGCTGCCCTCTAACACTAAGAAATATGGGCAGAAGGTGACCATCAATGGGAGGGAGATTGAGGCTCTGAGAGACACGGGAGCCAGCGTGACATCCGTGAGGTGTCAGTGGGTGTCTGAAGACCAAATCATCCCTGGTGTACTCCGCCCTGTGGTGGCAGCTGACAGCTCAGTGCGTCTCTGCAAGCTGGCGAAGGTTCCCTTTGCATGGGGGGAGTCTCTGGTCTTTTGGAGGTAGTTGTCAGTGATGCCTTGCCTGTAGACTGTCTGTTAGGTAACGACCTGGAGAGTTCTCCATGGAAGGATGTAGAACACAGAACTCACTTGGAGATGTTGGGTCTGCCTGCGTGGATCTGTGTGACCACGCGGGCTATGGCAGCCAGTAAGGGTGAATCAGCAGAACTGGAGCCTGAAACAGTGGCCCAGAGACCTGCCAGGAGAGGAACAGGCAGAGGGCGCGGGAAACCAGCCCCAGCCGTTCCCACAGTCCAGGAAGGAGCAGAACCCGAGGGGGATGCCCTGGAACCTACAGCGGAACAGGTAGCCAAACTGGGAGAATTGCCTGAGCTGACCCATTGGCAGCAAGAAGGTGGTCCCTCCAGGGAGGAATTCTGCCAAGCGCAGAAGGAATGCCCTTCCCTCGAGGGTCTGCGGCAACAGGCTGTAGACCAGGCAGCAGGTGGAGCAGCCAGAGATCACTTTATCTACTGGGGTGATGACTTGTTGTATAGTGAGCCTAAGTTTGCTGAGCCCGGTGCAGCCCGTGTGCTGGTGGTACCCGAGCGCTTCAGAAACTTCCTAATGGGTCTGGCTCATGACGTGCCTCTTGCAGGACATCTGGGGCAAGACAAGACCCTAAACCGGCTTGTCACCCACTTTCACTGGCCCCAGATGAGAAAGCACGTTGGTTCCTTTTGCAGATCTTGCCAAACCTGTCAAGCCAGTGGCAAGACTGGAATGAAGCTGAAGGCACCCCTTCAGCCCTTCCCAGTGGTGAGCACCCCTTTCGAGCGGGTGGGCATAGACATCGTAGGGCCCCTGGACCCCAAGACGGCCTTAGGCAACAGGTTCATCCTGGTCTTGGTGGACCATGCCACTCGGTATCCGGAAGCAGTCCCTCTCAGGACAATCACAGCACCCGTGGTGGGCCGTGCATTGATGGGGATCTTTTCCCGTGTGGGGTTCCCCAGAGAGGTGGTCTCCGACCGGGGTACCAACTTCATCTCTAAGTACATGAAGTCTCTGTGGGAGGAGTGTGGGGTAACTTATAAGTTCACCACTCCTTACCACCCTCAAGGAAATGGGTTGGTTGAAAGGTTCAACCGGACCCTAAAAGGTATGATTATGGGCCTAGCGGAGCCCATGAGACGCAAGTGGGACGTCTTGTTACCATGCCTGTTGTTTGCCTACAGGGAGGTACCTCAGAAGTCCTTAGGATTCAGTCCCTTTGAACTCCTGTATGGCCACCCTTTTAGAGGACCTCTCTCACTGGTGAAGGAGGGTTGGGAAAAGTACCGTGGGAAACCCCCCCAGGATGTGTTCAGCTATGTGCTGGCCATCCGCAACCAGACACAACGCTTCAGGAAGCTCGCTCAGGCGAACCTGGAAGCAAGCCAGGAAGAAATGAAAAGATGGTACGACCAGAATACCACTCTGGTCGAATTTCAACCTGGGTAGGAAGTGTGGGTGATGGCGCCAGTGGAGCCTTGTGCGCTCCAAGACAAGTGGACTGGGCCATATGAGGTGGTGGAAAGGAAGAGTGAGGTACCTACCTCTGCCAACTAGAGACCCCCAGATCTAACAGGGAGCAAAAATGAACAGTGCACCATATTACAATGAATGTGTTGCCCACAAGACAGCCATGAACTTGGGGATGCACTGAGGGCAGAACATTCAGTTAAATAAGGAGCAGCTGATTTAATCAGCTGCTTCTTTTTACACTGTGCAGGTGGAAATCCACCTATACTTTAGAGAGGGAGAAAAAACTCCCTGCAGATGGCTGCAGATTGTGACTTCTCCTGCTTGCATGAGGGACCCCCTTTGCCCCTCTACAGGGCTGCCCTCAGGGGGAACAGTTACAGTACGCCACCTTTTTGCGGTGCACAATCAGTGCACCACCTGACAACTTATTTGGCTTTGTGTCCATGTTTATGATATGAAGTTGGTGCAGAGGCAAAATGATTGCCTAATTTGCAAATGACGAAATGTCTTCTTGAGATACTGCTGCTGTTACATGCGTGCTCAAGCTATCAGTATTACAGAATGGTCTGCACAAGTGTGTGTGCTCCTTCTGTAATACTAAAGTGTTCTTGGGGGGCACAAAGTGGGCACACATGTCCATTGTGCCCCCAGGTCATTTATGCAATACACCATTGCCCCCTTCCCTTGTCATCAGACTAGGACTATTTTTGCACATGTCACATTTTTTGTATAGCGTAGCATTAGCAAAATGTTTGGCTGCTTGGATTTATTTGTGAGTGCCTTTTGGTTGTAGCATAATGCGTTCAATTACAGATTTTTCTGCAAGAGAACAATTTTTAATGATTTTTCTTATGTGTATTTTACAAAAAATAAGCAACTTTGTAAAATATGAAAGTTATATTCCTGTTATTTTTGCATAATGCTTAAGAAAATTAACTAGCAAGTTTTTTAGAGATGCAAAAATAATTATTACCAGTCTTATTGCAGGATCTCGTGTCATATTTTAGAATATTTATTGGCTATAATTCTGTGTTTTGTTAATAGGTTATTGTAAGCTAATGGTACAAGTAATGAGTTTGTGACTATAGCTGCTGCTGCCCGCTCTAAATTTCCTTTCTATGAGTCTCGGACAAGCCATGTGTTACTAACCCATTATCTTTTCATGTTAGCTGCAATAATTAAAACTGTAATTATTTGACTCTTCAGTGTTCTGTATTAACCTTTTTTGCCCCATAATGTTGGTGCCTGCATTCTCCACCTGTCTCTGCGGGACAACGAGCCGTCTATTTTATTAAGTGTCTGATTACTGACCATACCAATTACTAATTCTTCATTTCATGCTGAGCTCACAGACACATATTTAAGTTTCACCTTGCTCTCTGTCACAGAAGTGTCACAGCCATCTTGAGTATTGCTGTGTCTTTCTTGAGGCAGAATGTTGTGTTAGCTTGTATCCGTACAGATCACATGGAAGGCCTGATTGGCAAGGCATAGTGTAGTTCCAATGCTCAGCATTCTGTAGGAGATCGACTGATGTGGTGCAACCAGCAGCCCTGCTTCCTGTTGCACAGAGCACAAATAAACAGATTAATTTTCCATGGATTTACATGTGTTCATATAATGCACAACACTAAGAAAAAAATAAAAACAACAACAAGTGCAACAATTTTCAACATTATATTTTGTAAATGATTGAACAGACAACATCAAATGCTCACCCATCCAAACATAGAGGGCCCGATTCACTAAGGCAATCTGAGACAAAAGTCTAACTTTGGGTTAGGTCATTTACAAGTCATATCTTTACGTTGGGCCGGAATCTCTGGCTCAGGCCGGATGAAGTGTAATCAATGGTCCGCAATGCAATTTTTACAAAAAGGAGCATTAGGAACATGGGATAAATGGTGGAGCAGGTCATGAAAAGGGAAGGGTGGTCAGACATTGCATCACATCCCAGAAATGTTTGCTCCTTTGGATCATGGTATATGCAGTCCAGAATTTGCGCTCCCCTCTGCGTTGACTGCGTGTTACACCTAACCTTGGGTATGGAGAGTACAGCTTGAGCTGGAGGGTACGAACTGACTGCAGGCATAAAGATGCGACTCGTAAATGAATTCTGTGAATACCAAAAGCCATAAAGTTATACTTTTGTCTCAGATTGCCTTTGTGAATCGGTTCCATAGTCTTTCAACCATCCTGGTAAAACTTTTCTCCTCTTACCATTATTAGCTATAGCAGAGTTATGTAAACAATTATCCATCCACACCTTTCTTGATTGGTTGCTTTCCTAAAGATACTATCCATTCTGGTTCCACTCTCCACACACTCTTCCAAATGATCCATTCTCTCAGTAGATTAAACACAACTGTTTTAAAAAATGTCCTCCAACCAATCAGTATTTTTCTTTCCATTCTTCACTTTGTCAATTCAACCCACCACAAAATCTTTCTCTTTGGCACCTAAAGCCACCCGTTTAAAGTTCCACACCTTACCATTTTTCCGTCAAACAACATTCCTCAAAACTTCCACCACTTCCTCCGGATCGAAGAATTGACTGTCCCCTTTCAGGAACTTACGCAGCTTGCCTTACTCGCACCCAGTCTCCAACCTTTACATGCACCGGTTTAACACCTTGACTCTTGTTATGATGAGACTTACTTCTCACGTGAGACTCTTCCAACTACCCCTTAACTGAACTTAGAGAACACTGTTCTACCTCACACTGTCATAACCATGCTAGAGAGAACCTGCACCTGAGTTTCTGACCACTCATTATGACAAATGGAGATACCCCAGTAGAATCATGGACTCTAAATCTATACGCCTAAACTGCCTTGTTCACTTCTAAATGCCATTGCCTTAATTTGCTATCCACACTTTGAATGACACCTTTAACCATGTGGTTAAATCTTTCCACAGTGCTATTCCCGCTAGGATAATAGAGTGACATTGACCTATGCTGCACCCCAATCCTCACAAAGTAATTCCTAGCTGCATTAGACGTGGATTGCACACCATTGTCGCTCAAACTTACTGATGGAATGCCATCAGACACAAACACTCTATCTAAACACTCCAGCACCGTGGTGGTGGCAGCCTTATCTACAATCTGCACCACTGGCCATTTAGAGAAAAGGTCCATCAACACAATAATATATTCTTGCAATTCCAAAACATGGCCAAACAGGTTCACTGCCACACATTCCCATGGTTGCTTCTGAATGGAGCATTCGTTTTTGAGTAGTTTCAATATACATAAAGACTTGTCAGCTGAGGAACATACCTTACATGACCTCACAAACCTCTCCACAATGTGTCCATACCCATCAACCAGACTTTTTTCTTGATGATCGCTTTGGTCCTGACAGCCCCAAAATGTCTGCCACTACGGGGTAGCAGCAAGATTTTAGAGCAAATACATCCCCATTTATAGTTTTTTAAATTGCAAAACTCTTAAAAAGCATCTGGCCCATTTGGTGTAAAATGTTAACATCTTATGACCCCACACTATTGCCCACAGCATCAGTAGAGGTAATTTACCTGTATCTTCAGGATGGTACTGTATGATTATGTAGATTAGACCAGTGTTTATTATTGCTATGTTTTTATTATGCTCCTTTTATGTACTGCTTTTAGACAGGATGAAGTAACGTATTTGTACTGTATTATGATGGATATTGCTTTTATGGTCTATGACCGAAACAAAGTTAAAGAAATGAAAAATGAAAATGTCTACTGCCGGGGGGAAGGGAGTGATCAAGAAATGAGTGTGAATGGAAGGGTGGATCAAGGTAGCGATATTTTGTGGTGGTACAATTCTTCAGGTTACTCGGATGTAGTGGATGATGGTTGGAGGAAAAGAGTTTTACTGGGATGGTTGAAAGATAATGTGGTTGGGTGGGTGATCACTTGATGTTGCCTTTTCATTTACAAAATGTAATTTTGAGAATAATGATTCTCCTAATTATTATGCCAAGAGAATCTGAATTTCATTGAAGACACAGAGGCTAACATTATGCTTTACCTTTTAATGCCAACTACACAAAGCCTCTTTGAAGTATTACATCAGAGTAAGAATTGCTCTAGAACAAAATACAGCTAGACCATAATAAGCACGAAAATAGTACAATCTGCCTCTTTGAAATGTGGATTATATTCTCCATCATGTTTAATGAAAAGTTGAAAATGGTATGGAATAACAGGAGATTGAAGAGTTCCTCATAAAAGGAAGAGGCTGCGCAGCAGAGTTGAAGAAGGATGGCACCCAGCTCGTAGCATCTTCCAGGTGATGAAAATCCACAGGTCTGAACTATTGCGAATTTTCTAAAATTAAAGATTAATATTAGAATATCCTCTACAGACATACATGTAAGTTGCTCTAGGATGAACTGCACATAACCAATGCATATAGTATAAATTGTTAACCTGTCAATTCATTACACTTTATTAACTTCCTTTAGATTGCATTAATCTACATTACAACATTTTGTCATTTTTTAAAATTTTATCCTAACCCTTTATCCAGCTCAGAGATGGGAGGGAGGGATAATGTTAGTTCAGGTTAGAAGGTTTAAAGTCCCTGTCAAGATCAGAGCGTGTTTCTCGCCATCCATGTTTCATAAGAGTTCTTCCTTTGCAGGTAGAAGAAAAGGTATGTCCCAGGCAATTTCCAAAATCGTTGGAAACCATGCTTGGGTTGGCCAAAAAGGAGTTATCAAACCCAGGGAGCATATCTGCTGTCTGACTTTCTGAAGAACTTTCTGGAGTTTTGTGAAATGAGGGAAGGCATATACCTGAATTCCTTCCCAGGGTTGTAGAAAAGCATTCACTGCTAGAGCACCAGTGTCTGGCATACAGCTGCAATATTGCCTCATGCAGGAAGGTGAGTCTGCTCGCAAATAAATTCAATCTCAGTGGCCCCCATGTATACATTCTGCTTCCAGGCCCTCTAATTCCTTAGAAATCTGGAATCCCAATTTAATGATATAGTGGCTTCCGCAAGAAGGTATTCTGCTTTTAGTTTGATCTTGGCTCCATGCAGAACATCCAACGTTTCTTGCCTAACTCCGATAGGTCTGTGGATCTTATACCAGCTACATGGTTTATGTAGACTACTGCTGAGACGTTGTCCAACTTCAGGAGTACTGTTCTGCCCTGTAAGGAATGCTTGAAACTCATCAGTTTGAGAATTTGAGCCCGACACAGGGGCATCATGAGACTGTTGTCCAGATAGATAATGAGACATATCCCCCTCACTCTGAGGATGGACATAGCAGCACTTATCACCTTGGTAAAACACAAGGGTGGTGTTGCGACCCCGAACGGAAGAGCTTGGTATTGAAAACGGTAATTTTGCCTGAAGAACTAGAGGTAAACTTGGCACTCTTTGGCCAAGGCATCTTTGAGGACCAGTTTCACCAACCAGCCTCATTCCAATTGTCTGGGGCAGATTTACAAGCACCTATTGCCACAGTGTCACTTTTAGTGATGTCGTGATGGCAATAGGAGCTTCGCCTTATTTGCAAGGCAGTGTTAAGTTACTTAACGTGGCTTAACGATGCCTTGTAAATAAGGCCCCCATTCACGCTACACTTAGGGTGAGACGGGCGGGCAATGGGTGTTGTGGTGGGTGTTCCACCGCAACACCCATTGATTTGATTGATTGATTGATTTTGAAATTTATATAGTGCTCGAATGCTGTGGGGCATCTAGGCGCTGCAGTGGAGGAATCTGCTGGAGATGAGCAGTAGAAGGTAAGATTTAGTTTGAAAAAAGCCACGTTTTCAGTGCTTTTCTGAAGAGAGTAATGTAGGGCAGTTTTTTTATGGCTAGAGGGAGTGAGTTCCATAGTTTTACGGTGTTGAGGAAAAAACTGCTTTCTCCCCAGTGAACTTTCCTGAATTTGGGTGTCTGGAGAAGTTTGCTCTGAGCTGAACAAAGCATTCTACCATGGTGTTACCATGAGAAATGCTGTTTCCGTTTCACAGGTCCTATTTCCTGCACTGCCTTGTACGCTAGCCACAAGGCTTTGAATTCTGATCACTTTTTCACAGGGAGCCAGTGTAGTTTTTTTAAGCCTTGGCACACAGACTGGAACTTAGGAATATTCAGCAACATTCTGGCAGCAGCGTTTTGAACCTGCTGCAGTTTGAGCATGTGCTGTTTCTGAAGACCCAAATAATGGGCATTTCCATAGTCCAGTCTGGCCATTGCTAAGGTTGTTACCAATGTTTTTACTGTAGCTGGGGTAATGTTTGGCCTCACTTTCCGGATAAATTTTAATGTTAAGAGAGTGGCAACTTTATTAGTTTGATGTTGAAAGGTGAGTCTGTCGTCAAATATGAAGCCCAGATTTTTAACCTTATGCACTGGAGTGGGAAGGGTTCCCATGTCCAGTGGCCACCAGTTCCGAGACCAAAAGGAGGTGTCGGATGCCAACAGAAGAACCTCTGTTTTGCTTCTGTTAAGTTTTAGGCAGTTTGCACTCATCCAGTGGTCGAGGTGGGATATACATTGATTGAAGCGAGTCGCCGTATCCTCTAGATTGCTTGAGATGGATACTACAATCTGGGTATCGTCCTCGTAGGACACCAGTGAGAAACCAAACTGCCTGATGACATCAGCTAAGGGTTTGACCTATAGATTGAACAATGTAGGCCTCAGTGAGGAGCCCTGCGGCACCCCACATGGAAGTATAAATTGTTGTGAGCATGAGTCGCCAATCTGAACAAATTGCAGCCTGTTGTTTAAGTAGGATTTGATCAGACTTAGCGCTGAGTTTGAAACTCCCACCTTTTGGAGCCTTTTGATGAGAATGTCATGGTTCACTGTGTCAAAAGCCGCCGAAAGATCCAATAGGATGAAGGCGGCTTTTGCACCGGAATCCAGCGTGGAGCAAAGCTCCTCTTCTGCCATGACCAGGGCTGTCTCCGTACCGTGCCGTTGCCGAAACCGTATTGCGAGGAATCCAGCAGATTTTCCAGGGACACGTAGGCACTGAGTTGGGAGTTTATGATTTTTTCCAGGACTTTGGCTGGAAATGGGATCCTTGCACAGGGTCTATAATTATTATGGTCACTAGGATCTAGATTTAATTTTTTTAGCAGGGGGAGGATAGAAACCTTCTTCCATGCATCTGGGAAAATGCCGAATTTGAGGATCTCGTTACAAAGTAGGCTGAGTTGCTCACTGATGTCATAAGATGCCAGTTGGAATATTTTAGGAGGGTATGGGTCTGATGGTGCCCCTGATTTCATTGATCTGACTATATGTGAGATCTGTTCTACGTAGGGTGGAACAAAGGAGTTCAGACCATGACCAGGTCATAAGGGAGGTGTGGAGAGGTGATTCTCTTGAGGATCAATACCCTTTTCTGTAAGTGAGTCATAGATATGTAACACCATGTCCCCGAAAAATGTGCAAGGTGATTGCAAAATGCTGCACTGTTATTCTTTACTGATGGAATGGGTAGTGTTACTAATTCCTTTAAGGGTGAAAATAGTATTTTACTTGAGTTGCCCGCCTGCCTGATTTTCTCTGTTAAGTAGCCACTTTTTTTGTCCAGGATAATTTTTTTAGATCTGCTCAGAGTCTGTGTATATATTCTATTTTGTCGGCTTCCGCTTAGTTTTTTCTCCAGCACCTCTCTGCTTTACTGCAGAGTTGCTTCTGGATATGCAGTGTGTCACAGAACCAGGGTTCTGATTTCTTCATGTGCTTACTAGTGATGGTTTTTTCTGGGCTAGAGTGTTTACTGCTGCTTCAACCCTGTTGGTGAAGTCGTTAGTAGCAGCATTTGCTTCAGGCATTAAGTTCAGTTTGGAAGCTGCTAGTGTTAGTTGCAGCTGCCGAGGGCAGATATTCTTCCAATTAGGTCCTTAAAATGTCCTAAAGGCGGAGTGAGATAGTGAGAAGAGGTAAGTACAAACCGAATGGCCTTATGGTCTGACCAAGGGATTGGCAGAACCTCCTGAACTTTCAGTTGAGGATTAGATGTAAATATTCCATCTAAGGTGTGACCAGCCTCATAAGTTGGGTCCTTAACCAACTGTTGCATCGAGACACTGGCCATCAACTCTAGGAGCAAGACTTTATACTGGTCGTTTGCATTTTCTAAATGGTAGTTAAAATCGCCTATGCATGAAAATCAATGCTAGATTCAATAATATGACTGATTGTCTCTTCACATTTATTTTTCACGTCCGGCGGTCTATATATCAATGTACCATTAAATGTAAAATGTTTGCTTAGTGATCCTGAATGAGAGCAATTCACAGTGCGGACCACTTCCAATTGTGTTGCTAATTATCAGCAGTGTTTCCTTGATGATAATCTCTAGTCCCACTCCCCGCTTATCCTGTCTATCGTTTCTGGTTAACATGTAACCTTGAGGGAAGGCTAGAGACAGCTCAGGATCAGAAGTGCTCTCTGCTCAAGTTTCCATGACAAAAGCCATGTCAATATTGTGTGCTGCGAGCTGCTCTGCGAATTCAATATTGTGTTTGATCAGAGAGCGAGCATTCAGAAGCAATACTCGCAGAGACTTTTGCGCAGGTGTTTGCGGGTATGAGGCCTGTTTCGTGCTTGAACAGCCTTTTATTTTAGTAAAGAGGAAGTCTATATCACAGTATGGGCACGCCTTTGGCTTCTTCGAGAGATTAGTTGCAGGCAAAGATCTTTCATAGGTGAATTGAGGCTTAGAAGAGTATCTCTTGTATAGCTTAATCTGGGTCTCAATATTGGTGGAGAACGGACAAGGTGTGGAAAAGTAAATTTTGCCATGTTCTGTGTCCCTACGTGTTCCCCATCTTATGCTATATGTGCATGATTAATATGCATATGTATTCCCTTTTGATCGAGTAAAGACGCAATTCCAGTTGTGTCCAACTCTAGTATGCCAAGTTTCCAGTTCTCGTGAAAGCTACGAGTATTAGGCCTATGTAAACCCATGTTGCCACGTTTTACAGTGCGCACGTTAATTCATTGAATTGTCCCCGTTTCTAGGCCTCAAAAGGGCCCGGACTCAGATTCAGCTCCTGTCTCCTGAACCCTCGCTGAGGAGCGATACAGCCCCCACCTGCATCCCTGACCCTTCACTTACTTTCATGCCTCACAGTGCCCGGCTCGGCCTGGCTCTGCCTGCCAGTCTGCCAAGAGTATGTTATGATTCTAGTTATCAGTCCAGCTCTCCTTCTCTGCATTCCTAAGCTACTGAATCGTATCAATAGTTTCCGTCATGGTCTAGCCTTTACGTCTCCATGTAAGAGAAATACTGTATTAATGGTCATTTAATATTCCTCAACACGCACTACATGTAGAATAATGCATGCACCAGTCTTAGAGTCTGTTAGCCTTTGCCCTGATAACTTTTGGATTCTATCAACATGTTCTCTAAACATCAGATACTAGATAGTGTTTAGGTACATGTCGCTCTGACACTCCAGACTTTCGTCTCCTCTTCCTAGTGCAGAAGTCATAGCCCCCAGCTCCTCCTGGTAACACGTCATTGCCAGCTTGCGCGCACCACTAGGTCAGAGGTCCCGGCTCCTTAGGTAGCCCCCTCCATGTTTCCGCCCCATTTATGACATATTCTGTTACGTTTACATCACATGTCTATGTATACGCCTCTTGTTACACCTACTTTCTGCCTTATCTTTCGCGACTGCTACAAACCCCGCCTACTGCTACGCCTACTGTATTACATGTAATGTATTTTGTTTAACTATAAATATTGTGCACTGTTATTAAAAGTTACCCTTATGCTCCCAGATCCTGCCCCCGGCAGCTGCCATCCTATTCCCGTGCAGGTTGTCCTGTTCCTGTCCTTTATGCTTTATTAAAACCTGCAAAACTCCAGCTACCTCGAATCTTGACTCTTATTTATTGAGCTATCTGTTTATATTGAATCCAGTCAAAAATAGACCCGGTAATTAATTATTTATTTACCACATAATGGCGCCCGAATAGGAACTTGCCCTTTCCCCACGCGCCGGAGAAGCCACGCAAGCCCCCTGATCCTCTGCAGTCGTGACGGAACCATCCTGCGCAGTGGCAGATATTTCTGCTTCAAGTATCCCTCAGGCCCACGGAGGAGACGGAGGTTGCGGTCCAGCATCCAGACGAGGCGGTGGAGGAACGGGGCGAGTCCCGACCAGAGCCCAAGCCGAGAGTTCAAGGTCCGAGGTATCCGGAGGCCCACCTGTAACTGAAGTCCGAAGTTCGTAGTCCGTCGTCGTAGCAGTCCAGTCCAGTCCGAGGCCTTCCGTTCTTGCTGCCTGGTGAGTACCGTTGCTAGGGTAGTATCTAGACAGGGTCAATTAATTTGTCTCTGGTCCCTGGGTTTGGGTACGCAAATCCAACACGAAGTGTCCACCTAGGTGGATGCGGATCCTGACGTGTCTCTTTATGGGACCGGTATGTTTCAGCAGTGCATCTAGTAATTCTAGTAAGTTCTGTTGTCGAGAAATTCATGTGTTTCTGTTCTCAAGTATCCCAGGTAATGTTTCTGTCCGAACTTTTATTTTAAATGTCATTCGATGTGTTTTCCATGTCGTGGTATGAATGAGTTGTTTTCTCAGTCATTATTGTGTTCATAGTGTATTGTATTGTGTCCAGTGTGTCCAGATCCCAGTTTACGTCATGCCCCTGTTCTCCAAGTTACGTCAGTTAAGAACTAGAAAAGGTCTGCTCGAAGAAGCAGTTCCTGTCCCGCCTAGGGACAGTCCAGGTCATTTTATGTATCATAAGCATGGCATAAGTGCCATATTATATCTAGACTTATGGGTCGAGTACACCAAGGAATTAGAAGAGAAATATAGATGGCCTGTATCAGGCACATGGGATGCCGAGTGCATCATGCGAGTAGAAGAAGCATTATGGAAAAAGAAATCCAGACAGTCCCAGAAAGATGCCATCGAGTTATGGCGCAAAGAATCTCATAAAAGAACCGAAAAAGAATTCAGAAAAACAGAATTAAGTAGAGAAAGAACCCAAGAAAGGGAATTAATCGAAATAGGTGAACGAGTTAAAGCCGAACAGTCAGACAGACAGAGGAATGCCCTTATTAAGGGTATGTATCCTCTTCTTGCCGAGGGCTTGCCAAAAGCAACCTCGGAGGCATCCAGTAATTTTCCGCCACCATTAGTTCCGACCAAGCTACGTCACAAACCGACCGCAGCTGATATTTTTCTCTCGTCCTATTTGGACGACACAGTCCCAGAGTATGCAAATTCTGTTCCGCCTGCTCCTGTAAATAATGTAATTCATGGTCCTCCAGCCACCGGGGCACCTGTTACAGTACCTGTTACGGTACCCCCGGTCCAGCCCATGGTCCAGGTTCCAACTACATCAGTCACTCTGCCGGCACGAAGAGTATCAGTCGACGATTCCAGTTTGGGGGCCGCGGGAGGAGGTCCTCCTGGTACCCCGCCGCCAAATAAACGTTTAGCGTTAGTCGAGTTACATGAACGTGCGTTACAGCGCACGCCCAAATACCAGTCCGTTGCAGATATCAGACGAGCTCTTACTGAATGCTGTTATGATCCAGTTCCAGGCGAGGGTAATATGGTTATATATTCCTTGCGTGTAAGACGGGTGACCGGGTATTTGGACACCCTACCGAATATGAAAGAAGATCTAGACAGAATGTATCGTTTCATCCGTACAGGAGAAGATCCAGAAATTATTGGTGAAGTCATGTCTCTCAGGAAAGCTGAGACCCAGCTTATGTTATTAAAGTTTCTAATCAACTGTTTAATAAGGGAACAAGATTCCCCGACTAAAGATCCGAACGAAATGAAAATTCTGACAAGGTGGAGTGATAATATAGCCGAGGGTAAACACAAGACAATCAGTAGTATAGAGAGTATGTACAAGAAAATACGTAAAGAAATAATAAGGTTACACGAACAACGGAAAGAAGCACTAGTAAGCGAGAAAGAAAGTAACTCTTCTACGGAAGAGGTAGACGACAAGAATCCCGCCAGAATAGCGTATGTAGGTAAATCTAGATTTCCAGACCGACATTTACGCCTAGAACACAAGAAAGTCGTTCATCTTCCAGCACCAGAGCAAGGTTCTTTAGAACAAGTATTCCAAGCTACCGATCACATTCTGAAAGCACGAATTGGTTATAGTGAGCTTAGTACCATGCATGAACAAGAACAAGCCCGATCAGCAGTCCGATGGGCTACTGATTCTACCACTTTTCCAGACGAAATAGTGGCACAAATGTTTCTGAAACTGCCCCCAGCCGAGCAACGATTGGTGGGTATGTATATGATCCAGCACCTCATCACACTGTATGAGGGACAACATTCCGATCCAGGTCCGTTACATGATGTATTAAACGAGTTACTACAGTATAGATGGAAAGGTTTAGGTACCGATTTTATTAGTATCATTCTAGAACAGCGCCACAAATACCGAACGTTTTTAAACCCGCACTTTGTTCACGTCTCAACCCCAGGAAGTAAACCATTTTACATAGATAGACAGAATCCGTTACGAGAAGTACATCCAGTCAAGAAAGAGGGTGGTGGTCTAGAACGAGTATTTGTTTACACCCCTATCACAAAGATGGAACTCTTAGAGATGAAGAAATTAATTCCCTGTCACGACAAAGATCCAGCAGGGTTCCACCGTGAATTAAAGGACATGCTCCGTATGGGAGAATATACGTATCCAGATATAATTAAAATGTTAAAGGTCCTGTTGCCCGCAGGGGTATATGAAAAACTCAAGGAAAAAGAATGGGAGGAGGGAGAGAAAAAGATAGATTGGACAGCTCTAGAAGCTGAAGATAAAATACGAGTACCAGGTACCGGTCTCGGGGACAAGTGTAAAGAATTACCAGAGTTATTGATTCAAGTTTTGCCTAGGTTATTAGCCACGAAAAAGGAAGACTGGGATGCAATCTCAGCCTGTAAACAGAAACCAGACGAAGATACTAGTGATTTTTATTCTAGATTCGAGAAATGTTTTAGTATTAACAGTGGTTTGAAGATGAGTAGTGAGTCATACCCTCATCTTTTTGTTACTAAACTAGTCGAGAATTCAAGCCCACAAGTTAAAAATCGAGTTTTGAAAGTCGAAAGTACCTGGCAAGCTAATACTCCGTCACAAATGCTTCAAATGCTCCAGTACCACCAGAATAGAATCAGAGAAGAGCAAGATCACGAAAGGAGACGTATGAAAGACACGAAAATGAAAGTATTAGTTGCACAATCCGTTCCTCAAGACAGTCAGAAGAGGGGTCCGAATCAAGCCAGTCATCCTGCAGCTCCCATTAAAGGGACCTGCAATTATTGTAAACAGCCAGGTCATTTTATAAACGAGTGTGCAGTTCTGAAACACAACATAGCCACTGGTAAGACTAAAGAAAGACCACGTCCGCCTAGACAAGAACAAGTTTCACAGACTTCTCAGTCACCACAGAATGCACAACAGACAGCTCCAGCGCCGCAGCCTATCGCTGCAACACAGCATGTTACACAGCAAATGTACCAGTATGCACAGTCTGAGTATCCAGATTATCAGCAGTATTCATGAAACAGCCTAGAGAGGGAGGTAGGCTTGCCTCTCATCGAGATACCTGTAGATCAAGAGGGTCCCTATGTTCATAGTCAAGTATTAGGGAAAGACAGAAAGTTTCTGATTGATACAGGGGCAAGTAGGACTACTATCAGTCATGACGAGGTTCCAGGGGCTCCGCTCTCAGGCTCTAGAAATGTTTCCCTTGGATTTTCAGGAAAGCCTATTGTAAACGAGATATCAAAGCCAGTTACTCTAGAAGTTGGTCCATTGTCCCGAACTACTGATTTATTACTTACGAAATCATGTCCAGAAAATTTGTTAGGTATTAAGACATTGAAGGAATTAGGTGCAGTTATTTGCTGTTCCCCAGAAGGAATTCGTTTGTTTTTGCGTGACTTCAAAGGTCACTATGTAGTACGTGATTTTGATCCCAGATTGTCTAATGTACCGCAGCATTTATGGGCGCAAGGTCCAACTGATGTTGGTTTCATGCAAATCACACCCCATCGTGTGACTCTCAAGCAAGGTATAGTCCTGCCACGAATCAGACAGTACAGATTGCCACCTGAGGCTGTAGCAGCCTTATCCAAAATTATTGACAAGCTCATTGCTCAAGGAGTAGTTGTAGAAACTGACTCCAATGTATGTAATTCTCCTATCATTCCAGTCATGAAACGTACTGATCCAAATGCACCTCCAGTATATCGATTAGTGATTGACCTTCGAGAACTTAATAAATGTATCATACCCCAGTATCCAGTAGTCCCAGATATTTCATCCCTATTGACAGCCATTGATTCCGAAGCCACGTTCTTTACTGCCATCGACCTCAAGAACGCATTTTTCAGTGTTCCCATTCATCCAGACAGCCAGACAGCCAGTTCATTTTCGGATTCTGTTTAAATGGAAGGAGCTATAAATTTACACGAGCTCCTCAAGGTTTCACAGAAAGTCCTAGTATTTACAGTCAAGCACTTAAAAGACAACTAGACAATATTCACATGCCAACTGACACTGCCCTGCTCCAGTATGTCGATGATCTACTGATCACAGCCCGTTCTGAACGTGACTGCGAGCGTGCGTCACTTACAGTTCTGTATTTCCTAGCCGAGATGGGGCACAAGGTGTCCCCTTCGAAGCTTCAATTCTGTGTCAAGCAAGTGATCTATTTAGGCCACTTACTGTCCAAGAGGGGTAGGCAGTTGACACCTGACCGTATCCAGTTAATAGCGAGTCTTCCACAGCCCAAGACACAGAAGGAGGTACGAGCTTTTATCGGCCTCACTTCTTATTGCAGACAATGGATTCCTCAGTATGCATTTCTAGCCAAGCCACTGATACAGTTAACGACACAGGAGGCAGCCGTATCGACTGTCCTCCCTTGGACATCCGAACATAAGCTTGCTTTTAATGAGTTAAAGAAAGCCTTATGCCAAGCCCCTGTTCTAGCAACACCGAACTATAGTAAGCCTTTTACACTTTTTGTCACAGAATGCGAAGGTACAGCATTATCTGTTCTCACACAAGATCAAGCAGGACAATACAAGCCCTGTGCTTATTTTTCAAGCACATTAGATCCAGTAGCCCAGGCTCTGCCTGCGTGCCTCAAGTCAGTTGCAGCCACAGCACTAGCTATCAGACAAAGTGATTCCATAGTATTAGGACACTCCCTGACAGTACAAGTTCCACACTCCGTGGAAGTTCTTTTAAACCGAACCCAGACTCAGCACTTGACAATTGCACGATTAACAGGTTATGAACTGACACTGTTCCAGCCACACATAGAAATCAGACGCTGCAACATTCTGAATCCTGCTACACTGTTACCGTCAGTTACTTCAAATCCTGCCACACATGACTGTGTGGAAGTAGTTAACACCATGACAAAGCCAAGACAAGACCTGACAGATATTCCATTACCAGATCCCGACCTGACACTTTATGTGGATGGTTCATGTATGAGAACAAGTACAGGAGAACTAGTAGCCGCGTATGCAGTGACTACTGACACTGAAGTTATTGAAACACACCGTATTGATATCCTGTCCGCTCAAGCAGCAGAGCTAGTTGCTCTGACCCAAGCCTGCATACGTGCCAAGAACCTGAAGGTTAACATATACACAGATTCACGTTATGCATTCGGAGTCGTACACGACTTTGGAGTGCTCTGGCAGGAGAGAGGTTTCATGACTTCTCATGGGACCAAGATTCAGCATGGTCTTCTTATTCAAGCTCTGTTAGATGCAATACATTTACCGACAGCTATCGCTATCATGAAGTGCAAAGCACATACGAAAGTTACTGACATCATTTCCCAAGGTAACGATCTAGCAGATCGAACAGCCAAGCTTACAGCTCAGACACCAGACATCCCAGTTAACATGACACAGACACACACTCCAGATCAGACTACATGTATGACAGTTAAGGACCCCACTCAAGATGTCATAGATATCCAGTCACATGCTAGTCCCGATGAAATCAAGAAATGGTCCAAACAAGGAGGGGTCCAGACAGATCAGGGATGGTTGACGAAGGGAAAAGCCACATGGTTTCTCCCCGACTCAATGGTTCAAGTCATTATTAATACCGCACATAGTCCAGCACATCTAGGAGAAAAAGCCATGTTAGACAGTATCCAGAACCTTTGGTTCAACAAGCATTTACGAGCTGCAGCCAAGCAGAAAGTCCGTACCTGTATGATATGTTGCCAGTTCAATCCAGGTAAAAGTGTCCCGGTGGAACAAGGGGGATTCCAGCCTCCTGACCACCCTTTTGAAGTCCTCCAGATGGATTATATCCAGATGGAGCGATGTCGAGGTTTCAAGTATGTCCTTGTAGTTGTATGCGCTTTGTCCAGATGGACAGAGGCATATCCAGTTCCAGATTATACAGCCGCGACCACTGCCAAGCAGCTGGTTCGTGAATTTTTCCCTCGTTATGGACTCCCTAGGGTCGTGTATTCCGACAACGGCCAGCCATTCTCATCTGAGTTAATGAAGCATGTGTCCCTTCTGTTAGGGTACCAGTGGAAGTTTCATTGTGTGCGCCATCCTGAAGCAGCAGGTCTCGTAGAGAGACATAATCAGACCCTAAAAATCTGCATTGCTAAAGTTTGTAAAGAGAAAGGTGTGGACTGGCTAGTAGCTCTGCCGGTCGCCCTATTTTATATGCGCATGGTCGCACATTCCCGATCAGGTCTGTCCCCTTATGAGGTCGTATTCGGCCGCCCCCCGAACATGTGGGGTACACCTAGACCCCGAAGTATTACAGATGTTTCCAGTAATATGCTGACAGATTACCTAGCTTCCTTGATGTCTGCCCTCCACTCTTGTCGTTCACAGGTTGCCGCCGCATTTCCAGACAATACCGAGGTGAAACCGCATGAAATCGTTCCAGGAAGTCTTGTCCTTGTGAGGAACTTTGATCGTTCAAGTCCGCTGGAGCCTCGCTGGAAACAACTTCAACTTGTCCTTCTGACCAACCGCACGGCCGTGAAGTTGGAAGGCCGCAAAGGCTGGGTGCACCTGTCCCACGTCAAGAAATTCCATGGATGTCGCATAAAAACATTGGACTGTTCCATTTTAAAGGACTGCCAGAATTCTAAAGACTGTTCCATTTCTAAGGACTGTCCCGCTACAAACTTTGAATCAAAGCCTCCCCTGTTAGAGGAAACTCCGCAGCAGGAGTATAAAAAGAAGCTCCGGTCTAGTAAAATAAGTCAGCCAGTTTAATTGTCTAAGTCCCCCTCGGGTGAAGCGGTTAGACAGGTTTCTGACATGTATGAGATAGACCCCCATAGTGAGAGAGTTAGTCAAAACTCTATCAGATGTATCGTTTTTCTAAGTTTTCTATTATTTTTGAGTTTGATGGTTACCTGCACAAGCTATGCATTTCATTTATGTTTTCCAATTTCTCATGTAAATAAGTTTGCTAATGCTACAGTAGAGCACACATTTAGTGATCTGCCTCCTCACGAGCTATCCTATCGTCTTGCTATGAGAAATAACACGTTTATCCGTATGTTACACTATTCACACCAGACCAGCAATGCCACTAATTGTTGGGTGTGTGGTCGACTCCCCCCTTTCCAGACACCGAAGGGAGTTCTGCCACTCTTTCCTTATCCGTTTTCACATAATGGTTCGTGTGGAGCATGGTCCACATTAACGTTATCCTCAACTGATATGTCCCTTTTGAATAGTACATGTTTTCCAGACAAGCAAGGTCTCACCCATAGAACAGGGTTAGATCTAGAAAATGAAGTATATGATTTACGTAATTATTCTTCGAATTTTATGGTCCTGAATGTTCAGTCTGATACTACTCCAGACTTACCTGCTATTTCAGTACTACCAGTCAAAGGCGAATTATGTGTCCGAAAGAATGGTTCCGCACATGTAGGACATAGTGATTGTACTACTATTGTCGAGTATAGTGACAGTGGGAAATCTATTTTCAAAGCCTCACGTCATTCTTATTTTGTTTGTGGTCAGACCGCACATGTTCGTCTGCCCCTCGATTGGGATGGAACCTGTTACATTGCCTTCCTACTGCCACCAGTTTTCCTAGCCCCATCTGATTATCATAGAAACACACATCTAGTACACGTCAGACCTAGAAGGGAGATCGAGTCCCCAATTGTCGATCAAACTGAAACTGCTCTAGAACAGTATCAAGATTTCAATAAAGGATTCTTCTTCTTTATAGGCCCTGTCCAGAATAGTAAGCTAATCCGTAGGTTAACCAGAACCCTTGAAGCAGTAGTGAATGAGACTACTTCTGCTCTAGGTAACTTAACCGAAGAGCAATCTGCTATGAGATTTGTCGTGCTCCAAAATCGTCTCGTTCTTGACGTCATACTGGCCGATAGAGGAGGAGCATGTAGAGTCATCGGATCTAGTTGCTGCATTTTCATTCCTAATAACGCGCCGTCTGTTTATTCAGCTATAACCAGACTTCATAAAATTGCCCATCAGTTACACCAGAATCCAGGCACCTGGACATGGTCCGGTTGGCTCTGGAGTATAATTTCTGCCTGTGGATGGAAAGTATTGTCATTCCTAGGTATAGCAGTAATGATCATTTTCAGTTGCTGCCTCTGTTTACAATGTGGCCCTGCGATTTGCGGCATTTGTGCTACATCCTGTATTCCAAGTCCTAGTCCTAAATCCCGTTCCAAGCCAATTCGAGACGAGCAAATGATACTGTATGAAATGATAGATGGTATCATGAATATTGATGTTTCCTGATGGAAACGTAGTGACAAGGAGGGAATGTGGAAAAGTAAATTTTGCCATGTTCTGTGTCCCTACGTGTTCCCCATCTTATGCTATATGTGCATGATTAATATGCATATGTATTCCCTTTTGATCGAGTAAAGACGCAATTCCAGTTGTGTCCAACTCTAGTATGCCAAGTTTCCAGTTCTCGTGAAAGCTACGAGTATTAGGCCTATGTAAACCCATGTTGCCACGTTTTACAGTGCGCACGTTATTTCATTGAATTGTCCCCGTTTCTAGGCCTCAAAAGGGCCCGGACTCAGATTCAGCTCCTGTCTCCTGAACCCTCGCTGAGGAGCGATACAGCCCCCACCTGCATCCCTGACCCTTCACTTACTTTCATGCCTCGCAGTGCCCGGCTCGGCCTGGCTCTGCCTGCCAGTCTGCCAAGAGTATGTTATGATTCTAGTTATCAGTCCAGCTCTCCTTCTCTGCATTCCTAAGCTACTGAATCGTATCAATAGTTTCCGTCATGGTCTAGCCTTTACGTCTCCATGTAAGAGAAATACTGTATTAATGGTCATTTAATATTCCTCAACACGCACTACATGTAGAATAATGCATGCACCAGTCTTAGAGTCTGTTAGCCTTTGCCCTGATAACTTTTGGATTCTATCAACATGTTCTCTAAACATCAGATACTAGATAGTGTTTAGGTACATGTCGCTCTGACACTCCAGACTTTCGTCTCCTCTTCCTAGTGCAGAAGTCATAGCCCCCAGCTCCTCCTGGTAACACGTCATTGCCAGCTTGCGCGCACCACTAGGTCAGAGGTCCCGGCTCCTTAGGTAGCCCCCTCCATGTTTCCGCCCCATTTATGACATATTCTGTTACGTTTACATCACATGTCTATGTATACGCCTCTTGTTACACCTACTTTCTGCCTTATCTTTCGCGACTGCTACAAACCCCGCCTACTGCTACGCCTACTGTATTACATGTAATGTATTTTGTTTAACTATAAATATTGTGCACTGTTATTAAAAGTTACCCTTATGCTCCCAGATCCTGCCCCCGGCAGCTGCCATCCTATTCCCGTGCAGGTTGTCCTGTTCCTGTCCTTTATGCTTTATTAAAACCTGCAAAACTCCAGCTACCTCGAATCTTGACTCTTATTTATTGAGCTATCTGTTTATATTGAATCCAGTCAAAAATAGACCCGGTAATTAATTATTTATTTACCACAAAGGGGAATGGCCCTGGGCCCAGTCCAGGTGTGAACGAGTGTAGACAGGCTTGCTTTAGGCGCGCACATTGCACGCCCGCTGTGCCCGTCCGCTCTGCCTAGCAGCTTATGTAGCAGTGAGTCGGGCGTCTAGTGCATGCATCAGCTGTTCCCTGACCCGGAAGTACTGATCAAGTGTGTCCGGTCCCTTAGCCCTCCGCAACAAACTGCACAAGCAGCAGCGGAACGAGGCAGGGGCAGATAACTACTGCAGACTGCTGCAGTCCTGCAGGTCCAGCAAAGGACAGGAATATCGTATGCCAGTATTTTTTTTTTTAAATAGATGTGTAAATAATTTGCAGGCCTAACAAGTTACAGGTTTAAAAGTAGAGCAAAGATTGGTAGCGTCGTAAAAAAGTATCGCAGTAACAGCATGAGAAATGGCAGAAACCTACCGTTGGTAGGTTCCCCCCATTTAGAAGAGCAGCATAAATAGGAGGCACTGCCAAAATTAAGACCAGAGAAAACCTGGTCTTAAACAGGTAAAACAAGAAGAAATGTTTAATTTCTCCTCATTTTTGGTGTTTCCTTGTGTTCTGCATTAAGCAGCACATATAGAAGTTACAAAACAGCATTTCAAGACTGTTTATGTGCAGGAAAGGTCACCTTCCGGCACATAAAGTATCTTCCTCTGCAATGCAGAAACCCTTACACTATGGTGCAAGGGTGCCTGTGTTGATGCTAGGTAGCTAAATTTAGCGCCAACTCAGGGGGAAACACAGGGCTGCAATATATTCTAGTAAATATGGTGAAGCCCTACGTTTCCAAAGTGATGAAGCGTGTCGTTAGCCTTCTTGGCTTAACAACACGCTTTGGCACTTTTTTGTAAATATGCACCTATATCTCTTAAAAGACGGATACCTTCCATCTCAAGGTCTCTGCATATTAGAAACCTGTTCAGCTCTCTGAGATTGTTTTAATGGTCTCCAACTTTTGTCTTTCTTTTCCACAAAAACCTTCTGATCTAGTGGGACTTCTACTATAGCATGGAAGACACCATCTCCTCTACTACTTTCTGTTGGTCTGGAGGTAGATTTAATTCTCCCAGTGAATACATTTGATGTGTTATATTTTGAACCCCTGGACAGTTTCCAAGCCCCAAGGGTCCCGAGCAATTAATTCCAAGATCTGGGAAAGGAACCTTAGGTGACACCCTACTTTTTCCTAGGAAGAGGAGAAAGGTTGACTGTTTGTACTCACTGTGAAAATTACTTGCACTTTGTACCTTTTTGTGGGTAGAAGGATGGTGCAACTCCTGGTAGGAAGCCCCTACCGGAGCCTTTTTGTCTGAAATAGAGCCTGTATGAAGCACATCCAGCAGAAAGGCCCCTTATTCTGGCCTGTCCAAAACCACCCTTGCTAAAGACCCTTTTCATGTTAGAATGGGTCTTATCCAGTGCAGTAAAGGTAGCAATACATTTACCAAGGGATTTAATCATGCCTTCCCCAAATAGAAGGCTTTTGGGGTATTCAGATCGTTCCTGAATGGCTAGGTCATTCAAGATGATGTTTATTTTGGTCAGGGTAACCCTACGCTGTTTGTTGCTAATGCCAGCAATGGCATTACCAAGAAGGATTAACCAGATCGATGCTATGCATTTTCCCCTCCTGTGCTGGGATTTACTTATTCCCATGTTTCATGACGAGCTGGGCTCGTCATGAGCGTGCGAGGAGGCTACCTCATGACGAGCCCAGCTCGTCATGAGCGTGGAAGGGGTTAAGGCCCTCTGCCTCCAACCCCTGAGAAGAGTGACATCATCCAGCGTTTCATTGGGTTGGCACTCCTCGGCCATGTCAATCATCCTGGATGGGACCTCCAGAAGACAATCCTGGCAGGCCTTAAGAGATCTCTCCATCACCTTCCTAGGGTCTCTGCCAAGTTTAAACTAGAATGTTATTAGCTCATACTCTATGTTGGGAGTTAGACAGACCTTTTCCTGTATAACAGGTCTTGTTCATTCAGCCTGTACGACATTCTGTGCCTCCCTTTCAAATTGATCCCTGATCCATTTCTCAATAAATTTCCCCACATGTTCCTGGGGCCACCATTCAGCAATCCTGGGGTGTCTAATATTATTAGGAGAGAACATCTCCTGCCCCAAAGGGTCTGGGACTATAACCCTAGATGTGAAGAGAGCATACTCTTCAGGCAGGAGTCCATCCACATCCAGGTCACCTTGGTCAAGGTCAAATATGTACTCATGGAAGGTTTCTTCATTTGTTGACACTTTCTTTCAAGACAACCTCTTGTGCCTTCTTTTGGGCACTGAGAACAGATATGCTGTTGTGTGCACTCTGCAAGTTTGTGCCACTTAGGGCACCCAACATATTTCAGGTGCTTAGACCTTTATTATGTTTTGAGGTGCTTAGGCCCCCATAATGCCCCTGGAAGAGAGACCTATACGTGTAGTCATTTTTTACCTCATTTCCCTTTGCTTACCACCTTGAGAGTCCAACCAGATGCAGAGTATAGACTGATTTCCTCATCTTAAAGTACGGGTCTGTTATTGCTCTTCACTTGATGAATGGTTTCACGCACACAAGTGCGCATTTTCCAGCATTATAGCAAGGGGAGTTAAGGTGTCCCTAGACTGTCCAAATGATGTTTCAGGTAGGAGTCTTCTTTCTTTAAGTGAGGATATTCTCCCTTTCCCCTTATAGCATATACTTGGAAATGTATATTAACACCCAGCAAGTCTTAAGATAAAACAGAAATAGTTAATCAGATGCCCAACGTTCGGTGTGCTGACAGCTGATTGCTGGAGATGCAGCAACTGTCAAACATTCCTCAAGATGCTGCTGTATCTAGAGCAATCATTCAATGTAGGTGTCAGAATACTCTTATGCTGTAAAGCGGGTCATTGCCATTGCATTTCTCTAATAGGTTTTCTACCAACGTGTCAGATTTCCTCCGGGCACATTGGGAGAAATGCGACCTAAGAGGGACGGGAGCTCCGGGGTCAGCCGGAGGTGTGTGCCTCCTCCCGATTGTAAGAGGGTGTGAGTGCTGCTCCAGAACATGTTGGTGGAGTCCAGAGTAGGCAACACACAGAGTGGAGGGTGTCAGCCCTGTCCCAGAAGTCCATGCAGTAGCGGCTGGTGACATTTGAAAGTGGTGGCCGCACACTGATTTGCATACTGCACCTTAGTGAGCGCAGCTTGCGAGCCCGAACCCCATAAGGGAGGTTTGGGGGGTTACCCCCCTCCCCCCGATAAAATTTTAAAAAAAGAGAAGAAGAATCGTGCATTTTCAAGCAAATTTGAGAAAGCAGGAAGGTTAATAATGCAATTGTGAAAGTGCAGTTATTACATTAATAGATGGCATAACATAGGTAGCTGCTTTTTCAGTATAACCACAGAGCACTGCACTGCAGCAAGGGGGTGCTGTGGTCAGTGTGGAGTCCGGAATGAGACGGCTACAGTACAGGACTAGCTCAGTACGGTACAATGAGCATCGACACTGGCTCCCGACACAGAATCTAACACTGGCTCCTTACACTGAGCACTGAGGCTAAATCCTTACACTGAGCTCAATATTATTTTGTTGCACTGAGCTCCAACGCCAGCTTCCGAGAGCTGGGGTTTACCCCTAGTACTAAGCCTGAGACCCTTGTCTGCCTAGCTCCTCACTATATATAAGGGTAAGTGAAAATGTAGGCTCAAGTCTTTAATGCACGAAATAAACTAATAAAAACACTGTGCCCTTAATATCTTTGTCGTTTGTCTCCAACCCAGCGTTACTTGGCTGCAGTTTGACTGATCAAATGCAGCAATAATCAGGGTTGAGTGGGCCCTTCAGGCTGCCGGCCCGGTGCCACTGCACCTGCTGCACCAATGGAACCTGCGTCCCTGGCATCCATGTCTCTCATAAAGGCTTTCCCCGCAAATCCCCCTTCTTGCCCATTATATGCATAATCACAAACACACTATCAAGTGCGAACTGGTTGTGCGTGGTGAAGATGGTTCTAGCTAATGCATGTGTGAAAACATGCAGTTGATTGCACATTAGCTGCTGACACCGAGCGGTTTCTCCGGAGTGGAACAGCACTCGCAGCTCTCCTCCGTGGGCACTTTTTTCCTGCTTGTCAGTCTCGCTCCTACATTTTCTTTGGCAAACAGCTTTATTTGTCAGCGCCGTATCTTGTACGCTGTGAAATACAGCATGTTAACGCACCTGCGGTAGCTAAGTGTAAACCTAAAGTCATGTGTTTAAATGTCAGTTGTCAGTTTAAAAGTCCTGCTAGTTTGGGGGCTCGCAGATGTAAGCCTGCCAATGTGAAGGTCAGGGGTCCAGAAAGAACACATCTCGCTCTGGAGGACCCCGCAAGCCAGCCAAGAGATTCGAAGGGGGTTCACACATCTTTTTTGCAGAATGTAATTTTTTTTTTAAAAAGATGCCCTTCTGGTATTATTACCTCATTTGATAAAAAAAGACCATGGGTTCTGGTTTGGCTGCATGTTGGTAGGAGTCAGGTGAAGCCTTTCATTGCGGGCTTTTTGCAGAATTCATAAATTCTTGTTTCAGCCGCCAAGGGCACTTTGCCAATCATTGTAGGTTTAACTTAGTTTATTTCAAGGCCGTTCTGGTCAGGACTGATAAAAAAGGCACACATGCATCAGATTCTGGAACACAATGCCGTTAGATCACTACAAACGCCGACACTTAAAAAACTACACTCATGACCGGTAAACGCCAGCCTGCAATACAAGCCTCCTCTCAACACATACCTACGGCCGGGCATGAAGGTCTGTCTGAACACAAAAGCGACTGAAACCCTCAAGTCGCGGCTTTAAGGTCAAGTAATAATCCACTCATCGCTGTGGCAGAAACAAAGAGTGTGTGAACAGGAATCAAACCCTCTGCCTGTCAGGGCGCAGCCTGTGTTCGATTAAAAACAACGTTGTTCTGTTTGTTGTCTGTGTGGAACCATATGTTAAAAACCATCACAAAAAAGGTCAACCAGATCTTTCCAATGCCTGTGATCGAAAAGCAATACCCGGGCACTCTCCACACAGAAAAAACATACAGTCAATGCTGTGATCGCAGTAAAACAATGTACCACTCATTTATCCGGTCTGAGGTACAAAAAAATGCAAAAGGGACTACATATATAAATACACATAGAAAGAGACAGAGAGCGGAATAGATAAACTCGCACCACGGTTACCCTGCACTTGGTGTAAAAATGTAAAAGCACTCAAAGGTGGTACAATGACTATCGTAATATAACGCACATCATTCTGCCCAAGAAAAATAAAATCAACAATGTGAGTGCAGAAAAATAACAAAGCACGAGTTTAGCTTGGGTAAAACAGCAACACACAGTCCAGCCCACGGTCCTGCTTCCCACTCTATCGTTGCTCCCTTGAAATATTCAGCCTTTGGAAATTGCAGGAGAGTGGTTCACAAGCAGAAACTAACTAGTATACGGCTCTGATAAATGCAGTGTAAACCGAGTTATTCCTCACAGTTACTAACATGAAACAAACAGCCTAGGCCTCGGCTCTGGCTAGCACAAGGCCCAGCGTCGTCGTTCTACAAGACTCAATCAAACACAATAAAATACACTATATCAACTTTACTTGCCCCGCGTATGTTCTAAGAACTGTCTGATACTCACTAAAAATGCCAAGAGACTGGAGATACTACTGAAGTCAGTGTGAAGTCTGGTGATGACGACGATCGACGAGTACGACGGGTGAAGAGAAACCACAGGGCTGATGGCTCCGCAGGGGCGAGCGGCGCGAGACGTCTCCCCCTGCGGATTTTTGCACAGATGGTAGGGTCCAGGAGCGTGAGGCAGGGAGAGCGTTAGGGCAGTTTAGACAGCGTTTTTTAGTGAGGAGAGCAGGCGTAGGTAGATAGAGAGGGCGTTTTTCAGTAAAAAACAGAATAGTGAGCATAGATAGTGTTTATATTTATATTACGGTAGAAAATAGTGTATTTAGTGAGAGAAAGGGAGGTTTTTGTTGAAGGGGAGAAATGGATATGAGTGAAAATTTAATAGCTGCCTTAAGGGTAATACAGCAGGAAGGCAGGGAGGACATGCTGACACAAGCAGCACTTGAGGAAATGCTCCCCCCGAAGCGCCCACCACGGAGACAAGCGGCAAAAGGGGTTCAAATGGCCATTGAAGCCTGTCAACCGGCTTCTGTCAAGAAGAAGAAGGTGAGAGCTCGGTCCTTGAGCGCGAGTGCGGAAGCAGCCTTAAGAATTGTGGAGACAGAAAGGGGTACAGAGGAGCGAAGAGCGTCTTCCCTCACACGGCAGAAGGCAGCAAGTGACTTTGGAGCTGAGGTAAATGTGCCAGTGGCGGGGGTACCTTCAGGAGCGGCTACGAAGGGTACACAGGTAGCACTGAAGAGGAAAGGGAAAGAAAAAGCGATTAAGAAGGTGGCCCTTACGCAAGACAGAATGGGTGAACAGGGGTTAGCATTACCTTCCCACCCCTTTAGCTGTCTTCCCGTGCGGGATGCGACGGGCAAGGACTATATGCAGAGTTCTGCCAGTCAGAACTTCATCATGAGAGGTGGGTTGGGTTCTTTAGTGGCGTATTCAAGCGACAGCGAAGAAGAAATAGTTTATGACACGCAACCCACCAGTGCCCCCCTCATTCAGCTGATTCCTATCCCTATACCTCAGAATAGTGCCAGGTTGACAAGAGTGGTGGCGACTGGAGCGAGGAAGCCTCCATTGGATACGGCGGCGGGGCATCAGACAGGTCAGCGAGATGGCTCAGGTCAAGGGGCTCAGGATGTGAGTGATTCTGAGGTAGAAGAAGACTATTATGAAGAGACTGACTCAGAAGTAGAGTGCGAGCAGGACCAAGGACATGGATTTTTGTCTAGGGATCAAGACGCCGGGCAATGGGACACTCAATATGTTTTTCCATGTGCACGCCCTTCACCATATGGTATTCCACACAGGAAGAGCACGCAGGGCGAGAGCGGAGACGGTCAGTTGCTTTGGGTGGAGCGCCCAATGTTCACTGACAAACAAGATGTGCGCCATGTTTCCAGAGAGGTGGCTAACTCGAGAGCACAGCGCGACATGGTTGAAGCGCAAATGGTGAATTCTTTGAATGGGCCATTTGTTAATGCGGCTGCCCCTATAGTGTCAAAGTATACTGGGGAGCTTGATCAAGTTTACTCTTGCGAATCCAGAGCGGATTTTGTGCGATCAGATAGGCCTCAAGAGCGGAGTTCAAGTCTGATTTGGTCACAGTTTGATGGGGGGGTGGGAGACGGGGCTTGCCCAGGGACTAGTGCTGGTTTTCAAGGGAGTGGTGAGTTTAGTCAGGCATCCAGGAGTCAGACTAGGAATTTCAAGAAAAGCAAAAAGAGTGTAAATTCAAAACAGAGTGTTGGGGGCAATGTGGGGAAAGAGGTCAGGATTGGGGAGGGGGCAACGAATTCTTCTTTGTTGTTCCAGAGGTCAAGTGCGGACTCTTCGGTTCAAAATGTGACACCACGGGACTATCAAGAGCGGATGGCTCCGATGGAATTACAGCGGCGGACAGGACAGCTACCATGCGGTAAGCATCAATGGTGGGCAGTGTGGGATGAGGGAAGGAGCGACAGAGTGAATTTCAGGGAACTACCTGTGGTGGAGTTTGTGGGGGGAGGAGAGGGCAGAAAGATTGTGGTACCGCGTGCCGCGGCAGTTCCAGGTAAGCTGCCGTCCAGTGCAGCAACAGGCACGCTAGATTTACCCCAGGAGTTACCGGTCGTGGTGGGAGGGAATACGAAGGAGGCGGCGTCCGATCAAAGAGTAACTGTTAATGTTAGGCAGAAGCTTCCCTATATGGGTCTGGCGATGCCTTTGGGTTCCCACTTATCAGAAAAAACTAAACAGCGAATTTGGAATCACGAGTGTGTGGACATATTCAAGTTGCTTCACCGAGATCTACAGGCAAAAGAGGGGTCAAAAGAGGAAGAATGGGAGTTGGCGCGACGTCCCAGGGTGCCTCGCACGATTGAGAACTGGACCTCAGCTTTCTTGATTTATGCGAGCATCTACTGTGAAAGGTATCCTGAAAGATCTGTGGCCTTGTACAAATATATGGACATAGTTAGGAACGCACATTCACATTTTGGTGGATACTCTTGGCTGAATTATGACGAGGAATTTAGAGCTCGTATTAGCATCTGTGTAGAAAAGCCTTGGGGTGATGTGGATTCAGAGTTGTGGCTTCAATGGATGTCCACGTCTCATCCATCAGCTACGACGCATACAGCGAGTGGCTTGCCAGTCCCATACCGGCCCTTTCTATGGCGTCCCGCTCAATTCGGAGCGGGTACAGGGGGAAGAGGTTTCTCTTCAGGTACAGGAGCCTGCTGGAATTACAACAGGGGCATGTGCAACAGGCCATTATGCCGTTTCAAACACGACTGTTCCCATTGTGGGGGACGGCATCCGCTTACGCAATGTAATGCACCAGCAGGGAATTTCAGTGGGTACAGAGGCGGTGACCAGCAGCGGTTCCCAGAGCAGGGGGGCTGGGCAACAAGAGGCAGAGGTGCCCCTTTCCATACTTTCCCGAAAGGCGCCTACTCCAATTAAATTGAACAACTTAGTGCCCTGGTTGAATAGATATCCTGATACTGATTCAGCAGCTCGATTGTTCTGGGGGTTTCAAGAAGGTTTTAAATTGGGATACCAGGGACCCAGGCACCAGAGGTGGGCTGACAATTTACGTTCGGCGAAGGAATTGCCGGAGGTGGTCCGTAAGAAGCTTGCAACTGAAATCGAAGTTGGTAGAATAGCGGGCCCTTTCCGGCACTGCCCTTTGCCGAATCTGATGGTCTCCCCTATTGGAGTTATTCCCAAGAAAGCTGCTGGGGAATATAGGATGATACAGCATTTATCCTGGCCAGAGGGGGGATCTGTCAATGATTTTATATCGGAAGTCGACACATCAGTATCCTACACAACAGTAGATGAGGCAATGGAGCTTGTGACGAAAGTGGGCAAGGGAGCTGAAATGGCCAAATGTGATATTCAATCGGCCTTTCGTTTAATGCCAATTCACCCTACTGACTTTGAACTATTAGGAATGTTCTTTGAAGGACATTATTTTGTGGACAAGGTATTGCCAATGGGCTGTGCGGCCTCTTGTGCGATTTTTGAAATGTTCAGCACATTCATACAATGGATTTTTTCCCAGACGTGTCCTGAGAGTGTCAGTTGTCACTACTTAGATGACTTTCTGTTCATAGGAAAAGCAAACACTGGGCAATGTAAACAGGCATTGATGCATTTTCAGAGATGGGCTGAAGTTTTGGGGGTCCCGTTAGCACCAGACAAGACCGAGGGACCGGATACAATCATAACCTTTTTGGGCATAGAGTTGGATACCACACAGATGTATGCGCGCCTACCACGGAGTAAAATTTGTGAAATTAAGGCTTTTCTCCTCACGATTATGGATACCAATAAGATTGAAGTGAGGCAGGTGCAGCGTTTGTTGGGTTATCTGAACTTTGCTTGCCGGGTGGTGAGGGCAGGGAGGACGTTTTGTCGACGTCTAGGCATGGCTTTATCGGGAGCGTATCTCCCACACCACAGAGTGCGAGTGACGAAACACATCAAGGAAGATTTGCGAGTGTGGCTGTGCTTCCTGGACAATTTTAATGGTGTACCTTTACAGTTTGTGGATGACAACTTCATTTGGCAAGTTCAAATATACTCAGATGCAGCGGGATCTAATGGTTTTGGTATCTTCTGGGAAGGCAGGTGGTGTGCAGAGGGTTGGCCTATACATTGGAAGAGTCGAGGCAGGAGCATAGCTTTTTTGGAGCTCTTTCCACTGATTGTAGCATTGCTAGTGTGGGGCAAAGAATTTCAGAACAGGTCAGTGTTATTTCATGTTGACAACATGGCAGTGGTGAACTTGATAAATAACCAAAAGGCTAAGGATGTTAGAGTGTTGCAACTACTGAGGATGTTTATGCTTTTAAGTCTGAGTTTCAACATGATGTTTAAGGCTAAACACGTCCCAGGGGTTAATAACTCCATCGCTGATGCTCTTTCCCGATTTCAGTGGCAGAAGTTCCGCGAGCTGGCGCCAGGGGCAGATTTCCACAAAACATCAGTGCCGCACAACATCTGGGCCCTAGGGGAGTGAGGATACATCAGATAGTCGAGCAGTCCATTGCCCCTTCGACTAGAAGAAGCTATGTGCAGGCGTGGCAAGAGTTTGTACAGTACACACAGTGTTTAGGCAGAGCTGAGTCAGTGGGGAAGGTCAAAGGTAGTATCTGTGATTTTGTTTTGACTCTCATCGATAAAGGTTTGTCACATACAACCATAGCAGGAAAACTGTCAGGTTTATCATTTTACGGTCAGTTGTTCTGGGGTTTTGACCCGGTTGAGGACCAATTAGTTAGAAGAATGTTGAAAGGGGTACAGAGGGGGTCAAGTGTTGTTCAGCAGCCGCGAGCTCCCATCACGTTTGATTTATTGCAGAAGTTGTTAGATCAGTTGGGTTTAATTTGTTATGATCTTTGGGAGGTGGGGCGTTTTCGGTTAGCTATGATTTGGATGTTTTTTGGGGCTTTCAGGGTGTCGGAAGTTTTGGGGGTGGGAGAGGACACAGGTTTATCCAGTGCTGAGATTTCGGTGAGAGAACACAGATTGGGAATTTGGGTGAGGAGGTCGAAAACAGATCAGCTAGGCCGAGGGACGTGGGTCTTTCTGAGCAAGAGTGGGGTAGCAGATTGTTGCCCGGTGCAAGAGTGGGTTCATTTTGTTTCTGGGGACAAGTTTCAGAGGGGACCAATTTTCATACATGAATCTGGGAGGAAGATTACAAGTTCTCAATTCTTAGCGGTGTTAAGAAAAGCGCTGACCTTTATGGGGGAAAACCCGCAGTTTTTTGCCACACACTCTTTTCGGATAGGGGCGGCTACAGAGGCTGGCAGGTTGGGTTTAGGTGTGGATGTGCTAAAACGCATAGGCAGATGGAAATCTAGCAGCTACAAACGTTATGTTAGAAAATGATTTTGCTGTTGTTTTACAAAACTGATAGGTTGTGTGGTCTAATTTTCATTTCATTCCAGGTACAGTGCGGGGTGCAAATTCGAAGTTTAAGAAACAGACCTGGATGGTGGGACATTCGTTCATAAAGTGGGCAGCCCTGTTTGCGGAGAAGCAGGTTTATGGACGGTCATTGGGTATCCCTAGCGCGACGCACGAGGTAGTATGGAAGGGTAAAGGAGGAATGAGGTGGGTTGATTTGTTTCCTACTCTATCGCAAATGTTCCACGTACGAGGATGCCCGGATCAACTGGTAATACATCTGGGTGAGAATGACTTGGTTAAAAGGTCAGGACTCACGCTCATCAAGCAAATGCAACTTGACTTGACAGTTTTGAGGATAAATTGGCCGACCACTCGTGTGTTTTGGACTGAGTTTGTTTACAGACAATCGTGGCGGCAGGCCAGGTCCCATGGAGCAGTCGAAAAGGCCAGGAGAAAACTAAATAAAGCCATGCAAGTTTTTTGTAAGGTTATGAAGATTGGGCTTTTGCGACATGAGAGCATCTCGGGTAGCGAGAGCCACCTTTTCCGGGATGACGGGGTCCATTTGTCCCAGATAGGCATGGCCTACTATTTAGTGGAAATAAGAGACGTGCTTGCACAAGAACTACAGGTCAACGTTTGGTGCACTTCCAAGTTATGAACAAGATGTTTGTACTATTTTAGGTGGGGACAGGAAAACTCGTTGGTTTTCCTGGGTGGCATAAAATCCCCAGGGAAGAGAAGCCTAGAGCGGGCTCCTCTAGTTAGTAGTTAGATAGGGGGAATTAGACACAACAATGGAGGGGAAAAAATGGAAGGAAAATGTTGGGGAAGTTATTGATGATTAGTTGATGGTTTCGGTATAAAGTCCAAATTTTGAAGGAAATGAGATAAATAAATAAATAAATAAATTGTTTGCGTTCAAATGCCAAAGTTACATGATTGATGATCTGTTGGGAAATTTTATGATTATTTATATCCTGAATAAAGTGGCCTTTTCTGCTATAACAAAGCGAGTGGTCTGAATTCATGGGCAATGGCTCCGCAGGGGCGAGCGGCGCGAGACGTCTCCCCCTGCGGATTTTTGCACAGATGGTAGGGTCCAGGAGCGTGAGGCAGGGAGAGCGTTAGGGCAGTTTAGACGGCGTTTTTTAGTGAGGAGAGCAGGCGTAGGTAGATAGAGAGGGCGTTTTTCAGTAAAAAACAGAATCCCACCCGCCCACCCCTTTCAAAAAAAAACAAAAAAAAAAAAACGCATGATGTACTTGTTGGAAGGCTGGTACATTCATGAGTTAAGATTTCTAATCTTAGTTGCCACTTCAGGATGCGTTTCCCAAACAGATGGCTGCGGCATAAAATCCCCAGGGAAGAGAAGCCTAGAGCGGGCTCCTCTAGTTAGTAGTTAGATAGGGGGAATTAGACACAACAATGGAGGGGAAAAAATGGAAGGAAAATGTTGGGGAAGTTATTGATGATTAGTTGATGGTTTCGGTATAAAGTCCAAATTTTGAAGGAAATGAGATAAATAAATAAATAAATAAATTGTTTGCGTTCAAATGCCAAAGTTACATGATTGATGATCTGTTGGGAAATTTTATGATTATTTATATCCTGAATAAAGTGGCCTTTTCTGCTATAACAAAGCGAGTGGTCTGAATTCATGGGCAATGCGCACGCACCACGAGGCAAGTCCCAGGGCGATAGAGTACTAGAACCAGGATCCGATGTCAGCAGTGCCGCAAGCCGCAAAATGGCCAATCACTGCATGACTACATGAAGTCACACACAGTGATTGGCCATTATGCAGTGCGGCTGAGCAGTGTGCCACCACCCACGCGCAGCATCCAATAATGGATTGCCCTGCCCTGCTGCGCAGTGACCAGCCAATCCTGGCACTGCATGCAGCGCCAGGATTGGCTAGGGGGGCACAGTGACTGCTCGCCCTGTGTCCCCCTTTCTAACGCTGGGGGCTGCTGCCGGTTAAACCAGCACCCGCCTGGTCACTGTCTATGGGGGAACTTAAATGCGCATGCTCGGGCTAGTTTCAGGCCCAAGCTTCACTTGCGCGCTACACAACAGGTACCTTGGCTGTCTGCGTGGACTGTCACTCAAGCTGCGCAGCAGTCCAGCCCCCCTGCGTGCAGCGCACTCCCGGATAAGTCGGGCGCTGCCCGGATTCCCGGCGGCGCTCGGCGCTTACTACTATATTCATGATCAGATTATTTTTTATTTTTTAAGACGGTAACAGTGTGCATTTTCCTTGCAGCCACAGGTCCATGGGGCTAGTGGGGCTACGCCCCTATGCCCCAATGGACGCACCACGGCTGAGTCCACGTCTGTGTCCGGGCTTGCAAGCGCAGCCAGCGCTGGCCGGTATGAAGCCTATTAAGCTGATTTTGCAATGGGTGGTTTTAAAAGAGCAAACATTTCTTGTGCGCTATCATGGCAAGTGGGAAGAGAGCAGGGAGAGTTCGGAGTATGAAGTCATGAGTAAGGTAACCATAAATTGGAAACCATTTGAAAGTAAACGAGGTAAGAAACATTCATAGAAACGATTGAACTTCGTTGAAGTGACCATATAAACAATTTCAACACTGCTAGTCTTAACTAGAGTTAAAACAGTTATTAGAATAAAGCATAAGCAGATATGCGGCTATGCTTAAGCTTTTCTTAACAAGAATTGTTAACACGTAAGAATAGAACCACAATAATTAAAACAGTTAAGAATAAAACTACAAACTGTAAACCGTAAGACAAACATAGACAGGAGATACTTATCTGTGTGGAGCACATTTAAACGAGGCAGATTGTACTGTGTTCATTCCTATTATGGTCTAGCTGCATTCTATTCTAAAACAATTCTTAGTGTGATATAAGACTTCAAAGTGGCTGTGTGGAGTTGACATTAAAGGAACAATGCATAATGGTAGCCTCCGGTCTTGTAATTACATGTTTGCACTTTTATTTGTTCTTTCTTGCGTTCTCTCAGTATACTGGAATCGAGCAAGATGGAGGTTGTTTGAGAACTCGATGGGGTATATTATCAAGGGGTTTTATCTCCGCTTTTTTGGCTTTAAAAGCCAAGAAAGCGGAGATAAAATTATCTCCCTATTACCAAGCTGTCGCTAACACCAGTTAGCGACAGCTAATAGGAGATAGCGACCATCATGGGCCCCACTTTGCATGTCAGTGATATTTATCACTAATGATATGCAAAGTGGGCGTGCCAAGATGTTAGCGACTGGAAACAGTCGCTAACATCGCTATCTCCTATTACCAACTTTTGGAGATATTTGCGCTAAGGGCGAATATCTCCAAAAGCTAACACCTGCCCTGAGCAGTTCTTAGCCATGTTATCCAATGGGAGGTGGATAACATGGCTAAGAGCATTTGCTCGATAATGCATGAATATCGCTGACTTTTCAGCGATATTCATGCATTGCGGGCGTTTTTTATCGCATTTGCGATAAACCTTGCTAATAGCAAGGTTTATCTGCGATAAAAATCGCCGATGTGCGGCGATAATTTTTGTCTCTAAACAAGTTAGAGACAAAAATTATCGCTAGTTGTTGATAATATACCCCGATATTCGTATGCCGTATCTTGGGGTATGCATGGAAAATTTTGGAAACATAAATACGGTGCAAGCTGGGATACAACGTATGAACAGAATTTCATCTATCATGGTGCTTTTTCCTTGCACCCATGTCCTGACGAGTCCCGAATGACTGGGCTGAAATGCGTCACTGAATAGAGGAGTCCGGTGGAACAATAGCACCATTTAAGAACTTAGATATACACACTTTGGATTGATTTAGAATCTTGACTGATTTCTTCCTGTGTTTACTGGACTACCTCATGGTTGGATTGCTTATAACTTAATAGCAACCACTCTGTTCGTTCATAGTATGGGTAGGAGGGAATCAAATACTAGGTGTATGAATTTGTCTGTTTTTTTGATGTTTGCGTAAATGGTCAAAATTCCCCCTTTTTGTTTGCTGTGTCTCATTTGTTATTAAAAAAAAGGAGAATAATTAAAGAATGTGTAAGTTCCTTTAACTGGATTTGGAGGTGGTATGTGACGAAAAAATGTAAGCAAGAAAATATGAATGGACTATGTACCGAAGTGTTAGATTTCATTCGTATGCGTCCTGCTGAAAATTGTGTTATATCGATTCCTCCGCATCACTCCCCTTGCTTGTGGTTAGATACTGTTTGCCGAGATGTGGGAGGAGGATTAGGGCAAACCCTGTTGTTATTTAAATTCTCTCTGTTGGGGGCATGTGTTAGGGTATGCAAATACTTGACAATAATATTATTCTTGGTTGTTGTATTAGGGGGGATGTGCTGTGGTAGCTTTTATCTGTACAGATGACATGGAAGGCCTGATTGGCATGGCATGGTGTGGTACCACTGCTCAGCATTCTGTAGGAGCACAGCCGATGCGGTGAAACCAAGCAGACCAGGGGCCTCATTTATGAGGCCGTGCGTCAATTTTACGCCGCCGGTGCGTCACTTTTTGTGACGCACCAGCAGCGTAAAATATGTACCTTGTTGCACCATATTTACAAAGTGACGCATCTAGGTAGATGCGTCACTTTGTAAACCCCTGCGCTACATTATACCTACGCCAGGTATAATGTATGCAGGGGGGGCGTTCCCACGCAAGAAAGGGTCGTAGAAGTGACGCAGTGAAATCTATAGGATTTCACTGCGCCACTTCTAGGACACAAATGCGTCAATTTCTTATGCCTGCCTCACAGCAGTTGTAAGACTGACGCAGGCCCTATCACATGGGGCTTGCCCCATGTGAAAGGACACATTGCTGGAGTTGCGTCACTTTTGTGACACACTCCATCAATGCGTCACTTTTGCGCCATACAGATACGTCAGAAATACTGACGTATCTGTAACTCCTTGTGACATGATGCGTCATACATTAAATATGACGCATCATTGGTGTCGCAAGGAGGGCGCAGTGAAAAGTGACGCATCGCTGTTTTCACGCAGCGATGCGTCACTTTTCATAAATGAGGCCCCAGTTTCCTGTTGCACGAAGTGCAAATAAACAGATTCATTTACCCTGGATTTATTTGTGTTCATACCATGCACCACACTACACAGTCTCTTTTAATTGATTGGGAGCCGTCATGTCCAGGCCTGCAGAACCTTGACTAATGAGAGCATAGTAGAGACACGCAAAACACTGGCTGATACGCTAAGTGTTGTGGTTGCACATACATGTTATTCTTTCTCTGCCATCTTAATTAAGGGATGCAGAACATTCTGTTTGTTTTGCTGTACTAATTAAAGTTTTGCTGATTTGAATTTGTATTATTCTATTATGACTATATTTAGCTCCTTACTTTTATAGTCTGTAAGCAACCAGAGTATTTCGTGCTGGACGGTAAGCTCTTTTAATAACTGCCTCATTACTGTACATTTCCACATGGTTAATATGTCTAGGTTGAAAGGGTACTTTAAGTACCATTTTGCCATCCGCTTAAGAAGTGGCTCTGCCATTTTTGGCACTCCCCTGGTGTTTGAGGTAGTGCTTTAGACTTTATTTGGGCAGAGGCCAATGTGAAGGCCTGCCAATGTCTTTATAGGTAAGCTGGTAGTACAGTTACACACAATAATGCATTATCTGGAGGTTGTTGCTCACACGCTTTCTTTTCATTTTGTCTCTGCTGATCAGCTTGGAACATTTTCTTTTTGCTGTATATATTATTATATATCTACTTGTGTTTATTTCTCTGTTTCATGCTGAATCACATAAAGTGGCATGTTGCATCTCCCTCAGGAAGGTTCTCTCACCATCTTGAACACTCCCACGTTTTTTAAGCACCACTCTGGGCCCTATTTAGTAAGGTATGGTTTGATGTGTAGATCTCCCATGTGTTGATCTCCACCTACATCTAGCTGTAGATCTCCTTGTAGGTGAAAGTCACTATTTACTATTTGGACCTAGGTATAGACATACATGCCTCCACCCCCTCAAGCAAGTGGATAGAAGCCCCAACGACTGAATTCATTACCTAAAAGTCACTATTAGTAACCTTCTGACAGTAGTTGGAAATCTCTGCCACTGGGCAGAGAGCTACATAGAGGAAGTAATGGAACATATTAAGAAAATGTATTTTAAATAAAAAGTACAAAATTATGTATGTTTTCATAGAAACTATGAAAATAATTCTCTAATTCCCATTTACCTAGGGTTACTGCAGTAAAAAGGGACAACACACAAGCACGAAAACCTAGCATAGTATTACATATTTACTTAATTAGATTTCCTTTTGTGATCTTCTGACCCACTCTTTACACTATGATGTGTGCTTGAATGTTTTACAATCTTGGATGCAAGTTATGGTATTACCTTACTTGTGATTTAAAGATTTTAAAGAATAACCCCTAGATGCATCAAGCACCCATTCTGCGAATCCCAAATAGCGAAAAATAACGAATCGCTATTTAGAAATCACAGAATGGGATGCATCATAAAAATCGCGAAATATCTGCAAATCGCAACCGCCCGCAAATCGCCAAATGCGAATCCGCAGAAATCCCTACAAATTCGCAGAGTCGGCTGTTTCCAACCCCCTAATTGCGATTTTGCAATTACCGAAATCGCAATTAGTGATGTTGCAGATTACGAGATCGCAAAAACGTGAAGTCACATTTTGAGCACAATGATGACATCACTACCAGGAAGTAGCCTGCTCCATGCATCATTTGGATCACAGAACTGGATACAGGAGGAGGCAGAGCACTGAGCTCCTAGAGACACGCCCTGCAGTGCCAATACAGGATTGAAAAAAATACCACAATTTCCCAGGAAGCTGCAGGACACACTGAAAAACCCAGGCAGCGTAAAATAAAATTCAGTGAAAAAGAACTGGAGTATCTGATAGAAGGAGTCAGCAGGGACCATGACCAACTGTTTGGGAAGCTGTCCCGGAAGGTGCCTGAGGCTACAAGAGGCGCATCTAGGTGCGCATCAAGGCTAGGGTGAACACGGTGGGAGTCTTGCACCGGTCCATCGATGACCTAAAAATAGGTGGTATGACCTCAGAGGCCGTGACAAGGAGTGCATCGAGGAGAGACTGGGGGAGAGACGCTACGGGAGGAGGACACTCCACAGTCCCTGAGAACACACCCATGGAGGACCTAGTGGAGGACACCATCAACCCTGCAGCCTGCGTGGGCGTCACTCAATTGGACATCTCCCGCGCCTCACACCAATCTCAAGGTAAGAGCCATGCTACTGCGACCCTGTACCCTAACAATGCCCATGTCCCCAGTGCAATCCATATTTGTAACCCCATTAATCCAGTCCCTGCTCCTCCCAAACACCCAAATGCATTGTGGAACTTGTAGTGTGTCAATGTGCCCTGATAGCCACACACAGTCAGAATAGTCAAGTAACACAGACCCCTGATGCCAGTCAGGGAATGCAGACATCAAGCAGTAGCGAGCCTGCATGCATGTTGCTACATCCCAGGTGCCTGAATCATATCATTAATCATGCACTCATCCACATCACAGGTGCTGCGGATGCTGACACGCTTGACAGTGAGATTCTTCACATTGCGGAGGCACCTGAAGAGACGGGAAACAACCTTTACAACGCAACTTTTACAAAGCACTACCATTACAACAAAACTTTTACAACGCAAGATCCATTACATCTCATGCTATTACAACGCATACCATTAGAACGCATACCATCACAACGCATGTCATTACAACGCAGTCATTACAACGCATACCATTACAACGCATACTATCACAACGCATAGTACCCTTACACTATCCAAAACTTACCCAACTGTTGCACCCCCTGGAGTTAGAATAGTAATTTTTACCCCTGCACTATCCAACACTTACCATACATGCAATGTAATGGTATGCGTTGTAACGTTATGCGTTGTAAAAGTAGTATGCGTTGTAATGGAATGCGTTGTAATGGTAGTTTTAGGAAATTCGTTGTAATGGCATGCATTGTAATGGAATGCGTTGTAAAGGATTTTGCGTTGTAAAAAATGTGTTGGAAAGGCATGCATTGTAAAAGTATGCGTTGTAACGTCATACATCCGAAGAGACGGAGGGGGAGAGCCAGCCAGCACCTGCACCTGGACATGCACCTGTGCCTGCACCTGCACCAAGACACAGGGACACCCCTGCAACTACAGGTGGAGCACAACCTCACCACTCGGCACGCATGCCAGTGGAGCAGATCCCACCCCCACCCAGGAGGCAGACACGACGCCCAGCAAGTGTGCTAAGGCAGCAGCGCTCCGTGCCCACCACAGCAGACATCGAGCAACAGGCACACAGCTTGGGCCTGGGCATTGAGGCTCGGATGCTTGCTGTGCACCGTAAACAGGCGCAGCACATGGCAGCAATGCAGCTGCAGCTATATAAAACTGCATGCAACATTAGTCTCCTCACTGAGAGTGTGCAGGAACTGACCACAGCGGTGAGGGAGAGCAACCAGCTGATGGTGGCGCAGCAGGACATCACCCGCAGGCACCTCAGGCAGCTGCTCACACGGCTATCAGCCTACACACGTTCCAATTACCTGATTGGGAATGCCATTTCCCAGCTCTCGCGCAGATCATTGGCCATGCAGATCCAGATGGTCCAATGCTGTGCTGACGTTGCAAGGGCCCTGGAGCAGGTCAATGCTGTGGAGCACCAACAGGCGGCCGACCATGGCAATGCAAGGGGAGGGATGATGCCAGCGAAGGGACATCTAGCCTCAGCAGCCTGTCTGTGCCGGTGCAAACAGAAAGCCGGCACAGTTCCCGGACCAACACTGCATCACGATAAAACCATCCTAACGTGGAGGGTGAGAGGCGACAGGGTGCGTCCGGCAGGAGGCGCTAGTTACTCGACATTTCCGGCAGTGCTGTGGTGAGGTAACCATGCACGCCAGCTCAGGTTACAAGAGCTTCGATGTCTGAATACAGTAGCACTATTTTTTGCTGATGAAAGCACATCGAGAGCTTGTGAATTAAAAAAGAGCTTTATTTAGAAAACAAGTCTTCCTCATGTCAATCATTGATGTGGCTTGCATGAGTGCAGTGTTGTGTGAGTGGTATGGGTGCACTAGATATAGTTAGGTGTGATTTTAGCGCAGCGCCTGTGACCTTCAGCAGGATTTTCCCCATGTGCATGATGCACATGTGCAGGTGGCAGGTTGTCCCTCTCTGACTCACTACCAGAGACCTCAACAGGTTTCCTCCGCTTGGTGGCAATATTGTGAAGTATGGCACACATGGCAACGATGCGGCAGCAGACCTCAGGCCAGTATTTGAGGGCCCACCAGTCTTGTGGAGGATGCGGAATCTACTCTTTGACATGTCAAATGTCCGCTCTATCACATTTCTGGTGTGTATATGCGCAGCATTGTACCTCCATTCCTGGGGTGTTGCAGGGTTGAGGTATGGGGTGAGGAGGTATTCACGGAGGCGGTAGGCGCTGTCACCTGAAGGGAGGAGCAGAGGGTCAGTGCCTGTTATGCGCGGCAACATGGTCTTAACATACTGTATGTGGGCATGTGTACTTACCTAGGAGATGTCCCTCACCAAATTCACCCCTGGCCAAGCGTGTGTGTATGCCGCTGTGCCGGAAGATAAACGAATCATGCGTGCTCCCTGGGTATTGTGCCACAATGTCTGTAATGATGGTCTTCGCATTACAGACCATCTGAATGTTGAGGGAGTGGTATGACTTGCGGTTCCGGTACATGTATTCGGTCTCTGCGGGTGGACAGATGTGAATGTGGGTGCAGTCGATGCAGCCAATTACATGGGGGAAATGGGCGGTGTGATAGAAGTCCAGTTTTGTTTGCATTAAGTCCTGTTGGGTTGTTGGGAAGGTGATGTAGTGATGTATCCAGCTCAGCATGGCATCCAAGAAACTCTGTAGGCAGCGTGACAGTGTACTCTGGGATATACCCCCTGCATACGCGACTATCCCCTGGAGGCTGCCGGAGGCCAGGAGATGCAGGCAGCACAGGACCTGGACATGGGTGGGCACGGCACTGGTCCTCCGTGTTGGGTGCTGCATCAGGGGGTCAAGGTCTCTGATGAGCTTCTTAATCATTGCCCCATTGAGCCTGTATTTGGAGTAGATATCCTCTTCAGTCTGTCCCAGGAGTGTAATCCGCAGCCGGAAGATGCGCTCCTGAATCCTGCGTCAGTGCTGGGCTGCAGCCTGTAGCCTCAGCCGCCTTGCCACAATGTAGAGACCTGCCATTGTGACTTTCCTCATGCTCTTACTGAGTCTCCTTAAGTGTGTTTGATTTACCCAACACCTGTTTCTTGTTTGCAGTTTTTAATTTTTTTTCCCAATTAGACTTCATGGTTACCACCTGGTGTTGCTTCTCCTTAAATTGCGACTCGTATTTAGCGGTTTATGGTATTTTCGCTATTTGCGATTATTGATGAATGGAAATAGCGATTTATTTGCGAATTCTCTATTTGGATGCGAATTCGCTATTGATTTCGCTAAATGTGTGGGTAATCGCTGTTAAGGAATCGTAATGGGGGTTTCCAAATGGTTTTGCGATTCTTTGTTTTGCGATTTCGCAATTTGCTGCTTTTGTACTTGATGCATTGAGAAAGTGGGAATTGCAATCGCAATCGCTGTTTCGCAGCGATTGCGATCGCAATATCGCTTGATGTATCTATGCCTAAGTCATCAGTGATATATATATATATTTTTAATTGTTACTATGTATATTAAAATATTACATTTTATTAAAACAAATATACTTAAAAGTAATTGAAATGAAATATATTTAAAATGTTATCTAAATTATTTATGTAAAATTTTCCCCAATGTTGGTGTTCCCTGTCTCCAGTTGGGAGTGATTAAATGTGTCTTACTGAATGCACGGGTTAGTGACTGATACAGGCATTCACACAGTTTAGTTTGTCAGTTGGTGTGTAAGCGGTTGCATGGGTTGGTGAGTGGCAAATTGAGGGTCTATATGGGTTATTGATTGGTTGTCTGAGTATCTGTATGGGTGCCTGAGTGTCTGTGTGGGTGGGTGGGGGATTGACTCTGTGCATTAATGTGTGAGTGGGTGATTCACTGGGTGGATGGGTTCAAGAGTGAATCTGTGAAGGGCTGTATGGGAGGGTGAGTGTGTGTATGGGTGTGTTGGTGAGTGAATGAATGTCTCAGTGGTACATGTGTGAGTGACTGCATATGTGAAAGGCAGTATATGTGAGTGTTAGAGTATATAAATGACTATATGTGAGAGTGAGTGATTGTGAGAGTGGCTGTACAAATGAGTGTGTGCTTGTATTAGTTATTGTATAAGTGTGTAAGTATGTGTTGGTATATGTTTGAATAAGTGAGGTGGCATGTGTATAACTGTATAGGTGATTGAATGGGAGTGTGATTGATTCTTTGCATGACTGACTAGGTGTGTGAGTAACTCTAAAGATGAGTGGTGGTGTGTCAGTGTCTGTATAGATATGTGAGTGCATATGATAGTGCCGTATTGATGGTTGACTGCATGTATGAATGACTGTATGGGTGAATGAGTGGATGTGTGTGTAGAATTAGTGATTGGGTATGCACTAACTGGTAATGGTGTGTCTATGGTTTAAAAAATGGTAGTCTGTATTTTAGAGCAGGTGAATCAAAGGTTATATTAGGGTATGAGGAGGTGCATCAGACTATCACGTGGATGATAACATCTGTGATATCACCAGTGATGTCATTTGAGATGTCATCAGTGATGTCATCAGTGATGTCCCTGACCATGTCATGAATGATGTAATCTATGACATCATCAGCAGTGCATTGCGTGAGTTATAGTTAGCTGAACAAACTATAACAGGTGCATTTCTCTGGTTTGTACGAGTGAAATGTTCGACTAATTATAAATTCCATGAAACCTGTGATTTTTTCAGTGAATTTCTAAGGTTTATTATATGCTAATTTCTAACTATAATGTCGCCGAAATCTATGGTTTTTTGAGTGAATTTCAAAGGTTTTTTAAATGCTAATTTCTAACTATAACATCCCTGAAACCTGTGTTTTTGTCAATGAATTTCAAAGGTTTTTTAAATGCTAATTTCTAACTATGCCTACAGATGTAGGACATGTGCAGAAAGAGGAAGAAAGGTTCAGAAAGAAGCAAGAGATGTGCACAAAGAACCAACAGAGAAGCAGAAGGAGGCCGTGTTTCAAAGTTTTTGCTGACGGGTGCTGGTGGTAACTGACTCTGACTACCCAGGCCCGGAGCCAGTGCTCTGCTGAAAGACACTTAGAATACAGTGAAAACACCTACATAAACTAGGTTACACTGTGGGTTGGGGTACCCCTGTGATTGGCATGACCTCCCCTGTATGGCCCTAGTACACAATACATACATAATAGGGCAGGGGGATTAAAACTTCCTCTAACTAAAAGGTGCAGAAGGAGGCAAGAGAAGTGCAGAAAGAAACAACAAAGGTGCTGAAAGAGGCAAGAGAGGTGCAGAAAAAAGCAAGTGAAGTGAAGGAATAGGCAAGTGAGGTACACAGAGACAACAGGGGTACAGAAAGAAGCAAGACAGGTGCATAATGAAGCATGGAAAGTGCAGAATGACGCAACATGGGTGCATTGAAATAAATGTAAATACGCTAAATAGTCTTACCGCAATTCTTCTAGTAGTAAAAGTTTGACCAGTTTTACTGAAGCGTTGCCAAGCAACCTTGGTTATCTTTGTCTTTTCTTGTTTTCTTCAGGGGAGGCGCCGGAGGACTGGATTTGGCGAGGAACCAGAAACAGAAGCAGAGGAGCGTATGTTGCCAGGAAAACTGCAATGAAGGGCGCTGTGCTGGAGTCAGACGAGACCGGAATCAGCTAAGTTGCCACGATGCAAAGAAGCGAAGCGACAATTTTAGCGCGAGCGTTTCTTTACATAGCCGGGCGCTTGGTACAGTTCCAGAAGACACGTGTGCACGGTGGAACTGTTAACACGTGCGCACGCTTCCCAGTGCTTTTGGTAACACTCATACGTATGCTACGCAAGTCTTCAGGAATCTTAACTAACAAGCATTGGTTAGTGCAAAAAACAAGCTTTGCTTAAATCATATACCTTTCAACTAATTTTGGTAGCAAATTGCATAATGGAACAGCACAAACATGGCAGCAACAACTGTACTGGTAACTTCTTGTCCATCAAGACATGGGACATAACAAGCATGGGGCATAACCAGTGGTTACTTCACATTCAAGTAATGGGGCACAAAAACCAGATACTTGTGACAAACATGACAAGCTTTGTTTCAAGGTGGAACATATCATGATAAGGCAGCGCAGTTCTGTTTGCCCATAACAAGAAGTATACAAAGGAGCAAGTGAGGTGCAGAAAGAGCCAGCAGAGGTGCAAAAAAGGTAAGAGAGTGGCAGAAACAGGCAGGAGAAGTGCATTAAGATGCAAGAAAATTGCTGAAAGAAGCAACAGGGGTGTAGAAGGAAGCAGGAAAAGTGCAGAAGGAGGCAAGTGAGATACAAAAACAGGCAGGAAAGGTACAGAAAGAGGGAGGACAGGTGCAGAAAGAGACAACAGGGGTGCAAAAAGAAGCAAATGAGGTTCAGAAAGAGGCAACAGACGTGCAGAAAGCAGGAAGAGAGGTACAGAAAAGGGCAAGAAAAGTGCAGAACAAGGCAAAAGAGGTGCATAAAGAGACAACGGGGTGCAGAAAGAAGCAAGAAAGGTGCAGAAAGAAGCATGGAAATTGCAGAATGAAGCAACAGGGGTGCTGAAAGAGGCAAGAGAAGTATAGAAAGGAGCAAGTGAGGTGCAGAAAGAGCCAACAGAGGTGCAAAAAGAGGCAAGAGAGGTGCAGAAACAGGCAAGAGAAGTGCACAAAGAGGCAAGAGAATTGCTGATAGAAGCAAAAGAGGCGTGGAAATAAGCAAGGAAAGTGCAGAAAGAAGAAAGTGAGATGCAAAAACAGGCAGGAAAGGCACAGAAAGAGGAAAGACGAGTGCAGAAAGAAACAGGGGTGCAGAAAGAAGCAAATGAGGTGTAGAAAGAGGTAACAGACATGCAGCAAGAAAAAAGAGAGGTGCAGAAAAAGGCAAGAAAAGTGCAGAAAGAGGTAAAATAGGTATATAAACAGACAATAGGGGTGCAGAACAGAAAGAGCCAGCATATGTGCAAAAAGAAGCAAGAGAGGGGCAGAAACAGGCAAGAAAAGTGCACAAAGAGGCAAGAGAATTGCTGAAAGAAGCAACAGAGGTGTAGAAAGAAGCAAGAAAAGTGCAGAAGAGGCAAGTGAGATGCAAAAACAGGCATGCAAGGTACAGAGATCGGCAGGAGGAGTACAGAAAGATGCAACAGAGTTGCAGAAAGAAGCAAATGAGGTGCAGAAAGAGGCAACAGATGTGCAGAAAGATGGAAGAGAGGTGCAGAAAAAGGCAAAAGAGGTATATACAGAGATAACAGGGGTGCAGAAAGAAGCACGACAGGTGCAGAAAGAAGCATGGAAAGTGCAGAATGAAGCAACAGGGGTGCAGAAAGAGTCAAGAAAGGTGCACAAAGGAGCAAGGTAGGTGCAGAAAGAGCCAGCAGATGTGCACTAAGAGGCATGAAAGGTTCAGAAACAGGCAAGAGAAATGCAAAAAGAGGCAAGAGAACTGCTGAAAGAAGCAACAGAGATGTAGAAAGAAGCAATAAAAGCACAGAAAGAGGCAAGCGAGATGCAAAAAGAGGCAGGAGCGGTGCAGAAAGTGGGAAGACGCATGCAGACAGAGACAACAGGGGTTCATAAAGGAGCAAATGAGGTGCAGAAAGAGGCAACAGATGTGCAGCAAGAGGGAAGAGAGGTGCAGAAAAAGACAAGAAAAGAGCAGAAAGAGGAAAAAGAGGTGCATAAAGAGACAACAGGGGTGCAGAAAGAAGCAAAACCAGGTGCAGGGGTGCTTAATGAGGCAAGAGAAGTGTATAAAGGAGCAAGAGAGGTGCAGAAAGAACCAACAGAGGTGCAAAAAGAGGCAAGAGAGGTGCAGAAATAGGCAGGAGAATTGCTGAAAGAAGCAACAGAGGTGTAGAAAGAAGCAAGAAAAGTGCAGATAGAGGCAAGTGAGATGTAAAAACTAGCAGGAAAGGTACAGAAAGAGGGAAGACAAATGCAGATTAGACAACAGGTATTCAGAAAGAAGCAAATGAGGTGCAGAAAGAGGCAACAGACATGCAGAAAGAGGGACGAGAGGTGCAGAAAAAGGCAAAAAAAGTTCAGAAAGAGGAAAAAGAGGTACATAAGGAGACAACAGGGGTGCAGAAAGAAGCAAGACAGGTGCAGAATGAAGCATGGAAAGTGCAGAATGAAGCAACACGGGTACAGAAAGAGGCACGAGAAGTGTAGAAAGGATGAAGTGAGGTGCAGAAAGAGGCAAGAGAGGTGCAAAAAGAGTAAAGAGAGGTTCAGAAACAGGCACGAAAAGTGCACAAAGAGGTAGGAGAATTGCTGAAAGAAGCAACAGAGATGTAGAAAAAAGCAAGAAATGTGCAGAAAGAGGCAAGTGAGATGCAAAAACAGGCAGGAAAGGTACAGAAAGAGGGAAGCCGAATGCAGAAAAATGCAACAGGGGTGCAGAAAGAAGCAAATGAGGTGCAGAAAGAGGCAACAGACGTGCAGAAAGATGGAAAAGAGGTACAGAAAGTACAAGAGATTTGCAGAATGAGGTCAAGAAAAGTGCAGAAAAAGAAAGAAACATGCAGAAAGAAGAAACAGCAATACAGAAAGAGGAAAGAGAGGCACAAAGGGAAGCAAGAGTGGCTTGCTTATCTTTAGTACCAATTGAACACCCACATTTAACAATAAGTAACAAGTGATCTATCTAGGTTTTCAAAGGGTCTTCCACCACTCTTTAACACTTTTTGCTGCATTTTTGGTAACATTTGACCAGTTTCAGCTAGAAACGAGGCTTTTTTGTTCAATTCTCAGATTAGGGTGCAGATGACCCCAGCAAGACCCCTAACCCTCGGCCAGAGATCTGCTCTACCCCCCCCAGCTCTGCCGTGCTGTCCTCTGCTGCAGTTCCACCCAGGCAGGGTTCAAAACCGCACCTTGCTGGTGCCTGTTGCCAGTACTGGTTTCTCTGTTTCTCCCCTCCATTGTGCCCTTCGTATATCCTTTTTCCACTTTAATTCTCATTCCTTGTAAATCTTTTCCGCTGTAGTGGTCATTGTGTATTTTATTTTATCCCTGTTTGCTTGCCCTTATTGTGTTGACTTCTCGCTGTGTGCCTCATTCACTTTTCTTGCAGTGTAATTCTGCCCCCTTTTCCTGCCCACGTCATTCCCGCCGCAACCGACCCCACCTCCCAGCTGCACCTCCTTCACCCCTCCCCTACTTAATGGTGACCGCTGCAGTGCAGCGCGAGCAAGACCCCTGACCCTCGGCCAGAGATCTGCTCTTCCCCCTCAGCTCCGCTGTGCTGTCCTCAACCTGCCGTCCCACCCAGGCAGGGTTCAAGACCGCACCTTGCTGATTTCTTTCTCGAGAAGATTGTCACCATCAAACGGAACATCCCCCGATCTCTTTTCCTCTTCCCCCTCCCTCCCTTACTCCCCTGTCCTCCTCTCTCAATCACTTCCCTTCTATTTTGAAGGAATCCTTTCTTGCCCTGCTTAGGAAGGTCAAGTCAGGCTCCCCCGTTGATTGTGCGCCGGCCAAAATCTTTGGGCAGCTATTCTCTGGCTGCCCTGATCCCCCCCCTATCCCTTCTCAGTGCATCCATTTCCCAGGGCATTGTTCCGACCCTCTTTAAATCAGCCACGATCATTCCCATTTTTTAAAAAAACAGGTTCCGACCCCTCTCTCCCTGCCAACTTCAGGCCCATCTCCTTGCTCCCTTACCTAGGTAAAATCTTGGAGAGCCACATTACCTCCTGCTTGTCGAATTACATTGAGACTAACATCTACTGGCCTCCACCAAGCGGGATTTCGTCCGGTCCATTCGACCGAATCGGTGGTCCTTGCTGTCCTGGATGAGTTGAAAGGCAAGGCGGATTCCAACTCTCCCCAAGCCTTAGTGCTCCTTGATCTGTCTGCTGCTTTTGACACGGTCGACCACTTCATCCTCCTCGACCGTGTCAGGGCAGCGGGCATCCAGGGCACCGCTCTCTCTTGGCTTGCCTCTTTCCTTAAAGAACGGATGCAAGCTGTCCGCCTCTCTGGCTTCTCCGCCCCCTCCCTCCCGGTGTCTTCCGGGGTTCCCCAAGGTTCCTCTCTTTCCCCTCTTCTTTTCAATCTTTATATCTATTCCCTTATCATTTCTCTGCTTAATATGGGGGTCTCCGTATACAATTACGCTGATGACCTCCAGCTTGTGTTTGATCTCTCCTCCCCTTCTGAGTCTATTCTTAAATTTCAAACCACCCTAATTTTCATCTCTGATTGGATGAACCAAAATCATCTAAAACTCAACCCGGACAAAACGGAGCTGGTCCTGACTGGCGGTCCTACCAGCCCTTGGACTGCTGCCTTCTGGCCTTCCATCCTCGGCCCCTCCCCGGTTCCCTCCCCTGCTGTTAAAACACTGGGAATCAAGGTCAGTCAGGACCTCTCCATGCGCCCGCAAGTCAGCTCTGTTGTGTCTTCCTGTTTCCTCTCTCTCCAGATCATCCGCAAGATCTCTCGTTTCTTTTCACCTGATGCCCTCAAGATTATTGTCCGGGCCATGATCCTCTCGAGACTGGACTACGGGAACTGTCTGTATGTGGGCATTCCAGCTTACGAGCAGCGCCGACTCCAGACCATTCAAAATCAGGCCGCTCATCTCATCTACCGGCTCCCCAGGTCTCATCATACCACTCCCCTACTCAAGTCCCTCCACTGGCTCCCCGTCCTGCAGAGAGCTCTATTCAAACTGGGATGCATAGTCTTTATGGCCCGCGCCCACACGTCTCCTGTCTTCATCAATTCCAGGATCACCCACTATCACCCTTGCCGTGATCTTCGCTCCTCAAGCTAGGCACTCCTCAGTGTCCCCCGTTTCTGTAAGTCCAGAACTGGAGGCACAAGGTTCTCTACCCTTGGCCCGCGTTTCTGGAACAACCTCCCACTCTCCATTAGGTCTATTACTGACTACTTGTTGTTCCGTAAAGCGCTTAAAACTCACCTGTTTGCTCAAGCATTTTCCTCTTAGTAATTTCCTGGCTCCCTCGCTCTCTGCTTTTGTCTTTCCTCCCCAGCGCCAGGAAGCCGCTTGGCCACAGTGCGCTTTATAAATTCTTTCAACTTTCAACTTTGCTGGTGCCTGTTGCTGGTACTGTTTTCTCCGTTCTCCCCTGCATTGCCCCTTCATATTTCCTTTTCTACTTTAATTCTCTTCTCTTGTAAATCTTTTCCACTGTAGTGGTCATTGTGTATTTTATTTTATCCCTCTTTGCTTGCCCTTATTGTGTTGACTTCTCGCTGTGTGCCCCGTTCACTTTTCTTGTTGTGTAATTCTGCCCCCGTTTCCTGCCCACGCCATTTCTGCCGCATTCCGCCCCCGCTCCCACCTCCCAGCTGCACCTCCCTCCTCCCTCCCCTACTTAATGGCGACCGCTGTGCAGTCGCGCGCAGCGGGGGCTCCTAAGGCAAGCCGAAAGCACGGCTAAGGCAAGCCCGTCTGTGCCCGTCCACGACCAGCACCAGGAACCCTGGATCTCCAATGCCCGGCCGATATAACTCTGCTTCCCTCCACATATTCAACTGCGGAAGACACGCCGACTGCCAAAGAGCTGCACCTAACAACACCCACGGACAGTTCTTCTACAGACACTGCAAACAATCCTTCACCAACAACGATGCACCCACGATGGCAGAAGGCCCCCTGGACGGCCGCTCCACCAAAGACCTGACCTGCATCCTCCTCAACACGCGATCCCTACACAGAGACGCCTCAGAGATCTGGGACCTGATCGACACCCTATCGCCCGATGTCTCTTTCTTCATGGAAACTTGGACCAACACCACCTCCGGCCCTGACATCGCCCCCACCATCCCTGAGGAATACAAGATCCAGAGAAAGGACTGCCCCCACCGCCCAGGAGGAGGCCTCGCCATCGCACAAAAGACATCTCTCCGACTCTCCACCTCCAGCACGGGCGACCCCCATCCCTGCACAGAACACCTCCACTTCCAGATCCAGACCATCCCCAGGACCAGGCTGTGCAGCACCCTCGCTTACAGGCCCCTGGGACCACATACCCAGGCCGCCACAGCCATCGCCCACACTCGTCACACATCACACCATCACCTCCATGGACTACATTCTACTTGGAGACCTTAACTTCCACCTCGACAACCTCAACGACACTGACTTCACCACCCTCCTCGACAACCTCTCCAACCTCGGACTGAAGCAGCTCCTCAGCACCCCTACGCACTGAGCAGGACACACCCTCGACCCCATCTTCACAGGAGGAACAAGCTTCAAACCACAAAAATAGTCTCCCTCATGACCAAAATAATTATACAATGGAGTTAATCCAATAGAGCACTGTGGGCCCCTAAACCAACATATTAACCCAATCAACAAAAATTATTGCAACAAATCTAAAAAATATACATTTTTTTATTTTCATTTTTTATCAAATATGTTTTCATAAATATACAAATCTATAAATATTTTTCAACAGAGTTAATTCACAAATCATCACAAGTAAAAAATACATTTAATCGAATCAAAGATACCCGGGAGGGGACACACATCAGCATCACAACAATCCATTCATATCAAACTCACACAAATCCAGACAACCTTCACATTCATAACATATCTGGGGAACACAATTACGGAATGACAAAGTAATTAGAATGACCAAAGACAGAAACTGCACAGACGCAGGATGTTCTCAAGGCAGTGGTTGACGCGTTTCGGTGGCTGCAAGCTGCTATAATGCCACCTCCATCAGGACCTGCCAGATATCAAATAAAGGCCACTCCACCCGGGAAGGGAAAATTACACTCTCAAAATATACGTACAGGAACCTTCTATATTAGTACTTGTATACGTGTCTAAATATAGAGAATCCGGATATGCAAAGCACTCCTCAACCAGGTGCTGACACCACTCTCAGCGTCTTAAGCAATTAAACCCCATGGAATATTTCTTGGTTTGTAATAAGACAGTTCAAGTGCCTCTACTCCTCAAAAATATTCTTTTTAATATAGCACCGGTCCAGCGCAGCGGGCGGATAGTATTGCACATACCAGATATCGACATAGAGTACTTCAACGGCTGTAAATGGTCCAATATTTCTTCTCCTTACAGACTTCCAAAATATGTCTGCTTCAATATATCGTATACTTTTCAAAACAGTCCGATATCTACCTCACGATCTGCCTGTCACACACTCGCATCACATACTCAATGCCACATGGCTGTGGGCCCTTCCTGACGACTGCCTCCAGTCTATACTGCGAACAGTAGGGCTCACAATTCAAGATTAGTACCAATGCAAATTGTGTAAGAGAGTATAATCGGTTCAGAAAACCAAATGCTCCCCATCTGCAACATCGCCACCAGACATACGTACCCATTTTGAGAAAGTTAGGATGCACTGCGTGAAGTGCAATCGTTTAATTTGTTATGGGGAGCAATCAGTAGACCTAGTTAGCAGAACAATTAATAACCATCGATAGTAGTTTTTTCCCCCCTAAAAGTACATGCAATCCAGTATGCAACATTCAATGCTTTGAGTGCAGCCTGTTCACACCACGCATCATCGCAGGGTGAGCACACGCTAAACACCAGACGTACCACTAACTCAGTACACCATAAATAATCGTCAAGGGGCTTTATTAAGGCAAAATTCAGTAGTCAAAAACCATTACCCCCAGTGCGGCATGTCCGGACCACGCATCATCACAGGTTACGTACACGCTCAGTCCCAAAGGTACTATTAACTCAGTGCACCATATTTCATTGCCACGTGGCCGTATTCAGGCAGAATTCAACTGACTCTTCATTCATTATATATAGAGTGCAGTACCAAATAAAGTATAACGCCCCTCAAACATACACACTATCCCTTTAGTAGCCTTCCTTCAAAAACTTCTTTTATATCAGTTCTAGGTTTAGTTGAAAAAAAAAATTCACTCTGCAAGTGCAAAGGCACACTCAATGGTAGTCTACACTGCGGACAGCACAGGTCACAACTTGAACTATAATGTCCCTGAAAATACATATTTAGACAATGTATTACATGCATGTTTCATGTTTTATTTCAATCGTGATTACAGATGATACCGTCCAGTAGGCAACAAGCTGAGCACCATACGTACCACTAACTAAGTGCACCATAAGTAATTGCCACAAGGCCTTATTAAGGCAAAATTCACTAGCCAAAAGACATTCTTACCAGTGCGGTCTGCCTCAACCAGGCAACATCGCAGGTTCCAAACAAACCGATCCTACCTTATTGCACCACAACTCATGAAACCTGCCTCAACCAGGCAACATCGCAGGTTCCAAACAAACCGATCCTACCTTATTGCACCACAACTCATGAAACCTTTACAATAGAATCTTCTGTGTATTATTTCACATAGAGTGCTCCTACCTTTGTACAGCAGAAGTCATAAACCGTTTAGGATTGAATATCTGTATATGATATCATGATTACTATTCTACTTGTTACCAACATCAACGTAATAAAATGGAGTCGAGCACACATGCCCGTACCCACTTCAACTATCCATCTGTGTCTGAGTAATTATTATGTTTGTAAAATGCTGATCCTGCACCCTACCACAATATATTGTACCGAAAACAGCGAATGCAACAATCTTACCTCTGCCAGTAACAAAAACTTCGATTCATACAACTTTCTCTCGCTCATTCTACAAATACGAACGTACAAACTGGATCATTACAATGCTGCAAAGAAAGTGTATAGTGAATTTATAAGTGTGTGCTATTTCCCGTTTTTTTTTAGCATATTTATATAGCGAGAAGTTGACCCAAAACTATATCAACAATTTACTCGAGCACCGTATTTACAGTACATTTTCAGGAACACGTAGATTACGTAATTTCTCTACAATGACAGGATGAGGACGCGCCTCGAACACTGATTTCCAGCACCAAGTTCGACAGTATACCCGAATGAGTACATACTTATAAATATTAACTGAGCTTCATGTGCCAAACACTGCAACCTAAAGCTTTCACAGTCCTGCATTACTACAGCTACAACACTGCACTGAATGTACAACAAACATTCATATTCGCAGAAGTGCGTCATTTCCACCATATTTTATGTGTGCAATGATGGATGAATATAGGGTCAGTGATACCCTGTACCTTTCATGTTGGCCATGTTCTGGGACTTTACAGACATAATGACACATTTGGTTTAAGACCCAGGTGTTGGCAGCACTACAACACAGACACCCAAATCAGTTAATTTCTCATATAGCTCATGACAGAACCACGCCCATAGCTCCGGAGTAATCGTTCGCAGCCTTGCGCAGCACTGGCATACGTCAGGCCAGCGCAATCCGCTTACACTACCAGGAAAACACTAAGTATGGGCGAAATTTGCAAATTTGCGGTCCGCGAAATTGCAAAAAAAGTCAGCGAGTTCGCGAATTTTCCTGCAAACTCGCGGATTTTTGTGCCATTTGCACAAATATGTGACCACGTGTGCCTGCAACTTTGCCAGCGCGCCAAAAGGCGCCGAGGTCCCTTGAGTGAGCTGGCCATTATAGTGGGGACGGGCGGGAAGATGTTTCATACCCCTAGTGTGTGGTGGATGGGGCCAAACGGGCGGGGTTTCTCTGCAAGTTCACATGCATCTTGTTTATAAAGGGTCAGAGACCGAGCAGAGCAGCAGATGAGGAGAAAGCAGCCTCCTGGTCACAGGAGCTACACGGGGATGGCGCTCGGGAAACTCAAGGATGCAAAAATATGTTTGGCACAGGACCCCAGAATTCTTCCGATGTCCAAGATAGCTCTGCTGCGCATGTTGGTACGAAGCCATTCTGATCCTGCTCAGTGGGTTCAGGCGCATGCAGCTGCTGCTGCTGGACAATATCCCATCTCATACTAAACTGCCCCGTACAGGCATATGCTGGTGCTGGGCAGTAGGGTGCAGTGGCATGCGGGTGCTCCACGCCTGGTACATGCGCATACCGGTGCCAGGGGGGACACGTGTTTATTGGTGCTGTGTAGCAAGTTATGACTTTACATTTTGACTGCACCAGATGGTGGTACCACCTACATGGATCAGGAGCATCCAGGCACCAGACTTCATGGTGCAAGAGCATAGTGGTGCTGTGCGGTACGGGTATATATGTACTGGGGGCAGGGTGACACTTAGCACAATGTGTGCTCACACCCAGAGGGCTCCCAGGCAATTGAGCATGAATGATTTTCACACTGAGAGGGCTACGGGGCAGTTCAGCAGCACGGGGGCTCACACCCACTGGGCCCCGGGGCAGTTCAGTAGCACGTGGGCTCACCACCCCTGGGCAGCTCAGCAGCGCAGGGGCTCACACCCACAGGGCTCCCGGGCAGTTTAGCAGCGCCACCCTCTGGTTCATCACTGCCAACCTCTGGTTCATCACTGCCACCCTCTAGTTCACCACTGCCACCCTCTGGTTCACCACTGCCACCCTCTGGTTACTCACTGCCATCCTCTGGTTCACCACTGTCACCCTCTGGTTCACCACTGTCACCCTCTGGTTCACCACTGTCACCCTCTGGTTCACCACTGTCACCCTCTGGTTCATCACAGCACCCTCTGGTTCACCACTGCCACCCTCTGGTTCACCACTGCCACCCTCTGGTTCATCACTGTCACCCTCTGGTTCATCACTGCCCCACTCTGGTTCATCACTGCCACACTCTGGTTCACCACTGCCACCCTCTGGTTCATCACTGTCACCCTCTGGTTCATCACGGCCACCCTCTGGTTCACCACTGCCACCCCCTGGTTCACCACTGCCACCCTCTGGTTCATCATTGTCACCCTCTGGTTCATCACTGCCACCCTCTGGTTCACCACTGCCACCCTCTGGTTCACCACTGCCACCCTCTGGTTCATCACTACCACCCTCTGGTTCATCACTACCACCCTCTGGTTCATCACTACCACCCTCTGGTTCATCACTGCCACCCTCTGGTTCATTACTGCCACCCTCTGGTTTGCCACTGCCACCCTCTGGATCATCACTGCCACCCTCTGGTTTGCCACTGCCACCCTCTGGATCATCACTGTCACCCTCTGGTTCATCACTGCCACTCTCTGGTTCATCACAGCACCCTCTGGTTCCCCAGTGCCACCCTCTGGTTCATCACAGCTCCCCTCTGGTTCATCACTGCCACCCTCTGGTTCATCACTGCACCCTCTGGTTCACCACTGCCACCCTCTGGTTCACCACTGCCACCCTCTGGTTCATCACTGCCACCCTCTGGTTCATCACTGCCACCCTCTGGTTCATCACTGCCACCCTCAAGTTCATCACTGCCACCCTCTGGTTCAACACTGCCACCCTCTGGTTCATCACTGCCACCCTCTGGTTCACCTCTGCCACCCTCTGGTTCATCACTGCCACCCTCTGGGTCATCACAGCACTCTCTGGTTCACCCCTGCCACCCTCTGGTTCATCACTGCCACCCTCTGTTTCATCACTGCCACCCTCTGTTTCATCACTGCCACCCTCTGGTTCACCACTGCCACCCTCTGGTTCACCACTTCCACCCTCTGGTTCACCACTGTCACCCTCTGGTTCATCACAGCACCCTCTGGTTCACCAATGTCAGCCTCTAGTTCATCACTGCCACCCTCTGGTTAATCACTCCCACCTTCTGGTTCACCACTGCCACCCTCTGGTTCACCCCTGCCACCCTCTGGTTCACCCCTGCCACCCTCTGGTTCACCACTGCCACCCTCTGGTTCATCACTGCCACCCTCTGGTTCACCACTGCCACCCTCTGGTTCACCACTGCCACCCTCTGGTTCACCCCTGCCACCATCTGGTTCATCACTGCCACCCTCTGGTTCATCACTGCCACCCTCTGGTTCACCACTGCCACCCTCTGGTTCACCACTGCCACCCTCTGGTTCACCACTGCCGCCCTCTGGTTCACCACTGCCACCCTCTGGTTCATCACTGTCACCCTCTGGTTCATCACTGTCACCCTCTGGTTCATCACTGTCACCCTCTGGTTCATCACTGTCATCCTCTGGTTCATCACTGCTACCCTCTGGTTCATCACTGCCACCCTCTGGTTCATCACTGCCACCCTCTGGTTCATCACTGCCACCCTCTGGTTCATCACAGCACCTTCTGGTTCACCACTGCCACCCTCTGGTTCACCACTGCCACCCTCTGGTTCATCACATCACCCTCTGGTTCACAACTGCACCTTCTGGTTCATCACAGCACCCTCTGGTTCACCACTGTAGATTATGGAGAGAAAGCACACCTGCCCAGCCCCAACCGGGGGCCGGTTAATGTGTTACTGAATTTGAGCTTCAAGTCCGGCACCTGCTTCCTTATCTGTAAGTGCTTCCTGTTGTGGTTTAATTTTTGTGACGGCCTGGAGCATTGTGCCATACTTGTAACTATTCTCTGACCCTGCTTCGAGGGTCAGAGCAGGGGCAGAGAATAGTTGCAAGTAGGCAACAACTCTGGAGGCGCCGCTCAGGAAGCACTTACAGGGTTACAGCAGGTGCCCAAGTTGAAGTTAATTTCTTTGTAACCATTTTGTAAATGGTTACAAAGAAATTAGCTTAAACTTGGGCACCTGCTGTAACGATGTAAGTGCTTCATGTACTTCAGTTTTTGAAAATCCGTCCGGAACGCGATTTCGCGGATGTTTCTGCAATTTCGCGAGATTCGCGGACCGCGAAATTGCAGAAAATCCACAAATTCCGCGAACGGAACGGATTTTACGCCCATGCTAAGAAAACACAACAGCGCTACATGGCCCAGATTTCCATTGTAGTGATTTCTCACTTCCAGGTCTAGTTGTCAGAACGGCACACACCCATTCCCTCATGGCTGGTATACACCCACACCACACCCATCCTGCACACTACAAACATGACCCTACCAATAAAAAAGACGGAGCACACGTGCTCTACGCCATTTTAGAGTTGCTTTCATCGCAAGCGCTGTGATGGCCTGTCCTAGTCATTCGAACGCCTCATGTAGGCCTGAACTACCGAACAGGGAGGCCCACTACCACGTGCGTGGCCTCTTTCGTCACTGAGTTAGTGATACCGCAAGGACTGTGCGGGTAAGGAACCTGCGATGAAGATAGGTGCACGAGTATGTCCTTTGCCATAGTGATATCAAGACTCAGCACCAAATCGGAGACTTCATGGTAGCAGAGCTGGACTGCATGATGTAGAACGTACACTGTCCGCGAAAAGGTGAGCAGTGAGGCCTGGGTGCGCAGTGGAGAGAGTAGATGGGGTGTAGCAGACTGGACACAAAAAGGCAACACCGCGATTTAGGCGTACGCAGTCCTATATACCGTATCTGATTTGATTTGTATTTATTTTCCAATAGCAGGAAAGTTTTTATAGTCGGTCAAATGTCCGTCGCTTGTGATGCTTGAAACCACGTGTATCACTGCGCACCACTTGCTTTCACAACTGGATGGAAATCATTACTACTCTACTAATTCTTCATAAATCAAAGCCCATTAAACACGTTGGTTACGGTACAAATAGTTGTATCTTAAATCCGGGAGGGAAGGTGTGTGAAAGGGCAATGTTATTCTACTCCACATTAAGATAGTGACAATTACCAATCATAACATCTTTCGTTTACTATCTTTTAGATATAGAGCTTCAGGGTGCACTATGTCTCAGCACGTGGTGGAAGACACACCAGTGACAGTAAGGTGAGCTGCGAATATTCTTTTCAGTCACTCTCTCTCTTCCTCTCTCCTTTGATTAAGAAATGGTGCACAATCTTATCTTCCTTTTTATCTAACAGGTTGTGTCCCACCCAACACCTCCAAAGCTAAATGTTTGAGGATTCTGCGATGATGTATGGCCATCGTAACAACGCCTGAGGAGGTTACTTCGAGACGTGGTGCACCCTCTTTGAATCACACCAATGGCACAAGGTGAACAAAGAAGCTTGTTTCCTAAAGAATGAGAAGTCATCTGTGGGCGGAGAAAGTGGGTAGTGTGCAGCAGCTTGACTGCGTAGGAATGTACAATTACCTCCGGGCAGTGAGAATGGATAGGTTGGAACAGTCTGGGTGTGCAAGAAAAGGCACTCCCCTCCGGACTCTGGGAGTCAATGGGGTGCAACAGTCTGGGTACAAAGTAATGAGAACTCACCGCTATGCAGTGGGAGTGCATGGGTATTGTACTCTGGGAGAAAAAGAGCGCACAGATACCACCTTGCAGTGGAAGTTGATGTAATACAGTATGTTGAGTGTCCAAAGGCATAATTCAGAAATATGCTTGTACAGTTGTATGTATTCTGCTATTACATACGTTTGTATTCAATGCTGTTTTTCTACGGGTGCCTAATAGCGCTTCATGGTCTCTGGGGGGGGGCGGTGTCACTCCCCGTCACAGTGTCACTCCCCACCGGACCGCATCTTGGTCAAGATGCGGTCCGGCGGGGAAGCAGCTAGGTATTTCGACGCGGCGCCACCAGTCAGGAACAATGTTTCCATAGAGTGACACCGCCCCCCCCCCAGAGACAATGAAGTGCTATTAGGCACCCATAGAAAAACAGCATTGAATACAAACGTATGTATTTTAGATAAACGCATGCCTATAGTCTTAGCAGCGTTAAATGTTGTGTCTCGGAACCCAATATTTTGGGCTCCTACTTTCATGTCATGTCCTAGGAGGGCGACCTGGTCTTTAGTGCCTCCTTCTCCCCCTTTGTTATATAAGTCTACTTCAGAACAGATGTTAGGATCCGACATAAACCGCAATTAGCGAGAATTTTGCTATTGGTCCTCAAATCCAGGGCCGCCTTGTAAATACAACGCTGTTGTCATACCTCCCTCTTCCTTTTTATATTGTCATAGGGACACCTACCTTGCCACTGAGAACGCCTACATTGCAATTCATTGGAGATACGAGGCGAGCCCTTAGCAAACCGGCTGCTAACATGCGTTAATGCATCTTAGCGTCGCCTAGTAAATAGGGCGATATCATTTTCACCGCATTTTTGGCTTTCTTAAAAAAATTGCGGCGAAATGGCACTTGTTAATATGCCCTCAAGTTTGCTATGACACAGTGGGAACCTCAACTCCCACCCTGCCATAGCAAACCGCAGTGTCCCAGGGTGAGACACCCCGAGACACAGCAGGAGTCACTCCTGGGGGGTGGTGTTCCCCAAGGCTTTTGACTGCTCCAGAATGCATACCATGTGGCCCCCCTCCTAAAATATAAAAAGCCCGGAGGGTAGTAATCCCCGGGGCTTCGACGGACATTTGAGCTCCCTCACCCATTTATTTTGTAGCACCGAAGAATGGCGGTCCCGGGCTAAAGGGCCCCTCGGAATCCCCATCAAATGTAATATTTTAGACCCCGGGATGTGGCCCTTCCAGGTAGCTAATTTTTAAACAAGCACAGGCCCGCGCTTCATTTTAATTTTATTATGGAGGATCCATGCACCCAGCGCACATTTCTCCGTTTTCAAAAAAAATTCTAAAAATGTTTTGGGGGCCCTAGGGGTCCTTGTTGGACACCCTAAGCAGGTCTAGAAGGTCAAAATATTTCTTACCTGCCCCTTTATACGTTTTGAATACTTGTCCCACTAATTTTTAGATCCTCGCTTCTACCGAGGTACAAAATGGCTGCCAACACTTCCTGGTTTCGAATGTTGAAAACCACTTGACAGTAAATTAGATCAGGACGGTGCGCTTAGAGTGCGCGCAAGATGCACGGATCCACCGAGGCCATAGCTATATATGTACTTTTAATTGTAATTTTCTCAGAAACTACTGAATGGATTTACACCATTTAAGCAAAAGGCACGAGTCTGAACAGAGGACTACCTCTTTGCCAAATGTGGTATAATTCCGTTCAGACATTCGGGCTGTAGCTGCAATGAACGGTTCCTATGGAAAATTGCATGGGAAAAACACGTTTTGGGACCCCCCTTTTTTCTCGGCCCTCGCTTCAAATGCAATATTTTAGACCCAGGATTAGTCCTTCTTAGGTAGCTAATTTTTAAACAAGCGCAGGAGCCCGCGCTTTGTTTTTAATTTGTTTTACACGGATCCATGCACCCAGCGCACATTTCTCCGTTTAAAAAAAAAGAAATAAATAGTTTTGGGCCCTAGGGGTACTTGTGGAACCCCCTAAGCAGGGCTAGAGGGTCAAAATATTTCTTACCTGCCCCCCTTTATACATTTTGAACACTTGTTCCACTACTTTATAGACCCTCGCTTCTACCGAGGCACAAAATGGCTGCCAACACTTCCTGGTTTTGGATGTTGACAACCACTTGACAGCCAATTAGCATTCATCGCGTGATCGGGACGGTGCGCTTATAGTGCGCATAAGATGTGCGGATCCACCGAGGCTATAGATATATGTACTTTTAATTGTAGTTTTCTCAGGAACTACTAAACGGATTTACACCATATAAGCAAAAGGCACGAGTCTGAACCAAGGACTGTCACTTTGCCAAATTTGGTGTAATTCTGTTCAGCCGTTCGGGCTGTAGCCGTGATCAACGGTTCCTATGGAAAATTGCATGGGGAAAACACGTTTTGAGACCCCCGTTTTTCTCAGCCCCCGCTTCACGAATCACCCCAAGACTTTCAGTATAGGAGCGGACCGGGGCGCCCCACCAGTTTTGAAAATTTCGCAAAGATTCGTCAACCAGTGCCACAGTTATTCCGAATAGGATGTCGCGGATTTCCTACGGAAAATAGGTTCTAACTATAACTAAGTACTGGCGACCGCCAGTAGGTAATAGATATATATATATATATTCACTGTAAAAACCATACGTTTCATTGATGTTATAGTTAGTTGGACATTTCACTTGTACAAAACCAGAGAAATTCCGCTGTTATAGTTAGTTCAGCTAACTATAACTCGTGCCTCCGCAATGCACTGCTGATGACGTCACATATTTCATCATTCATGACATGGTCAGTGACATCACTGATGACATCTCAAATGACATCACTAATGCCATCATCCACGTGAAAATCTGATGCACCTCCTCACACTCTAATATAACCTTTGATACACCAACACTAAAATGCAGACTACCTATTTCAAAACCATAAACACACCAATACCAGTTACTACATACCCAGTCACTGATTCTTAGGTCTATACACACATCCACTCATTCACCCATACAGTCACTCACACATGCAGTCACTCATCAATACAGCACTTTCATTTGCACTAGGCCTGGGCGGTAAATTCTTATCCGCTCGTGGAATTTGCGGAATTTGGGTAATTTCACGTTTTGCGGAGAACGCAAAAATTGCCCAAAATTCTCCGTTTCGCGACTTCGCAAAATGTTTTGCTTGTTCGCATTCTCAAATGCGTGTTTGCGAGATATTTCCCCCGAAAACGTAAACAGCGATTGCAAACAGTAAAAAAGCATCGCGAACAAGCAATTCCGCGTGTTCGCGGAATTTCTGCGTGTTCGCGGAGATTTTTTACCGATTTGCGGGGATTTGTGTAACGCGATTACGCTAATTCCGCCCACCCCTAATTTACACTCATATACCTATACAAACATTGACACACCGCCACTCATCCATAGAATTACACACACACCTAGTCAGTCATGCAAAGAGTTAATCACACTCCCATTTACTCGCCTACACAGTTATACTCACACCACCTCACTTATTCATACAGATAATAACACATACTTACTCTCTTATACAATCTATCATACAAGCACACACTCATCCATACAGCCACTCTCACAATCACTCACTTTCACGTATAGTCATTCATATACTCCAACACTGCCTTTCACATGTACCACTGAGACATTCATTCACTCACCAACACACCCATACACACAGTCACCCTCCCATACAGCCCTTCACAGATATACTCTTGAACCCATACATCCAGTGAGTCACCCACTCACACATATATGCACAGAGTCACACACCCCCACCCACACACACACAGTTACTCAGGCACCATACAGATACTCTGACAACCAAATAATAACCCATATAGACAATCATATAGCTACTCACCAATCCATAAAGCCACTTACACAACAACTGACAGACTGATACAGTCATTTACACAGTTTATTCACTAAACCATGCATTCAGTCAGACATGTTTAATCACTCACTTCTACAGTCGGTCACGCACCTACTAAATCATCTATTCAGACACTCAAACACCCACTCATACTTCAATACACATTTGCATATATATTTATAGAACATATTTAAACTTTACAGAAATACACATTCATTGGATGATGTCATCAGTGATGTCATTTGAGATGTCATCAGTGATGTCATTGACCATGTCATGAATGATGTAATATGTGACATCATCCGCAGTGCATTGCGGGGGCTCGAGTTATAGTTAGCTGAACTAACTATTAAGGTGGAGTTTCTCTGGTTTTTCTACGAGAAAAATGTCCAACGAACTGTAACGTCAATGAAGTCTATGTTTTTTCAGTGAATTTCTTTTTATATTTGAAAAGCTTTATTAGAACAATAAGTAAGGCAAAAAAAATGACAAAAGGAAGGGAGATACAAAATATATAAGCGAAAAGCATAACAATCCTAATGTCAAACGGAATGGAACACAAAGCATTTTTTTAATATTTTAAGGGGAAGAAGAAGGGGAAGGGAAGAGAGAAAGAAAGAAGGGTGGGAGAACAGAATGAGAGGGAGGGAAAGTCAAAGAGGTACTCAAAGAGGCAAGGGTAGTAAAGGTAATCTGCAAAAACTGTATAACATATCAAAGAACATTGGGAAAATTCAAAAGAAGTATAAAACATCATCAAAATAAGAACAATAATATAAGAGTATAAATGTAAGCATAACACAGGATAAACTATCTGAAGGGGGTTTAAAATTCTCAGAGCTAGTAAGTAAAGGTGTCTTGCTTATGGCCAAACGATCTAAGTAAGCAGTAAGAGGAATGCTAAAAAAGGTCAACATTACGAGGAGGTTTACAGGAGGAGGCAAAGGAAACGTCAAGCCTATGAAAGTGACAAATGGAGTTCCACCAATGTTGCATGGAGACATTTGTAAGAGCTTTCCAATTGGAGGAAATATGTTGAAAGACGAGTGCAAGCATAAGATCAACGAGACCACAGGAGTATGACGGCAAATCAAGTGTATCTGAAAGGCTTCCTAGGAAAAGGATAGAGGGTGAGTATGAAATGGAAAGGGAAACGATTTGAGAAATACAGTGCCAAAATTGTTTCCAAAGAACAGAATCCCTAGGACAGAAGAAGTACATGTGGAGGAGGTCAGCAGCAGGAGAGTGACAAGTCCAACAGGCAGAATCAGAAGAAGAGGAAAAGCGAGAAAGGGAAAGAGGAGAAAGATAAAGTCTGTGATATAGAAAAAAGAGAGACTAAGTAAGAGAAGCAGAGCGAGAAACCTTTAAGGATTTGAGCCAGAGTCTATCGCAAAGGGAGGTGGGCCACACACAACCTAGATCAGTTTCCCAAGCAAGTTCAAGTTTGGACTTAGGACGGTCCGGATTAGGAGAAGAAAAGAACTTGTAAATAAAAGACGCCTTGGGAAGAGTAGAAAGTAACATCAGAAGAGAAGACGGGGGAACAATTGATAATGAAGGAGAGAGAGAGTTATAACGTTCCAGAATCACTCCCATAAGGAGAGTATATTTATGCAAAAATGAACGAGGGCAGGAAAAATGAAGGTGAAAGAGAGGAAATGGACAAGGAGTGGTTCCGTCAAAAAATTGATGAATCCAAATAATACCCTTCCGTCTCTAAGAATTCCAGCAAATGTGTCTAATATTGATAAGAATGAGCGAATTATACCAAATAGGCCGTTGTAAAAAGGATTCACGTGAAATAGGTGAGAGGGAGAATAAAGGGCGTAAAAGGGAAGAGGTGTGTTTAAACAACGGGAAGGAATCATAAGGGGACTTGGATGAAAAACGGATTAACTCGTCAAAAGAGAAAGGTGATAAAAAAGCATGTTCAATAGAGAGCCAAAGAGGAGAGAAAAGGGAGACTTCACGGGAAAGCCAACGGGAAGCCTGACGGAGGGAAAAAGATTTATGATAAACACGGAAATCAGGGAAATTAACACCACCATTGGATTTGGGTCGACGAAGTGAAAGGAGGGAGATCCTAGACCTCTTGCCTTTCCAAAGAAATTTCGAGATAGACGAGTCAAGATGCTTAAAATATAGAGCGGGAATATGGACGGGAAGCATAGAAAGCGTGTAAAGAAGAATGGGAGCAATCATCATTTTAATAGAGTCCAGTCTACCCCACCACAATGGAAATAGCGGATTACAATTGATCAATGGGAGAAAGGGCAACGGACCTATTCAGTTTGACAGAAGAAGCGATAGAATTAGAGAACCAAATCCCAAGATATTTGATCTTGGTACTATCCCAGGCAAATCCAGTGGAAGCGAAGAGATGAGGGAGACAGAACTTCGCTAAGGGAAGAATTTCTGTTTTGTCGGAATTAATATTATAACCGGAGACAAGGGAAAACTTATCAAATTCAGCTAATAGCTGGGGGATGGAGGATTCCGGGTCTGAAATGAACAAAAGAATATCGTCAGCGTTTGCGGAGAGTTTTAACTGGTTAGGACCATAGGGAAAGCCAGAGATGGAAGCATTCTGGCGGATGGAGGATAAAAAGGGTTCAAGGGCCAAAACAAAAAGAAGCGGAGAGAGAGGGCACCCTTGCCGAACACCTCTTTGAAGGTTGAAAGAGGAAGAGAGATGGCCATTAACCAGAACAGAAGCTTTGGGGGAAGAATATAATAAGGAAACAAGAGATATAAACTTAGGACCAAAGCCATGCCAAGTAAGAGCAGCAAATAAGAAAGACCAATCCACCCGGTCAAAAGCTTTTTCAGCATCAACTGAGATGGCGGCTAAAGGGAGCGACAGAGAGGGGGCTTTATTCAAGACATTGGGAAAAAGGCGAGAATTATCCGAAGTAAGCCTACCCTTGATAAACCCGCATTGTTCTTTACCAACTAGATGTGGCATAAAGGAGTTCAATCGTAAAGCAAGAAGTTTGGCAAAGAGTTTATAGTCGACAATAACTAACGAGATAGGGCGATAATTCTTGCAAAATTTTGGGTCTCTACTTTCCTTTGGGATCAAACAAATAGTAGCATCTTGAAAAGTACCCGCAGCAGAACCTGAAGATGCAAAAGACTGGAAACGTGTTAATAGTCTGGGGAGAAGGAGATCAGAGAAGTGTAAATAGAATTCCACTGGGAACCCATCGGGACCGGGGGTTTTACCTTTAGTAAGAGAAGAAAGTGCCTTAGAAAGCTCCTGAAGAGTAAGATCAAGGTCCAAGGAGGCAAAGTTAAGATTAGAGGCAGAAGGCTTAGGAAGATTCTCAAAGTAAGAATGAAGCATAGAGGAAGGAGGAGATTCCGGGGTATAGAGGTGCTTGTAGAAAAGTTGGAATTGCTCAAGAATTTTATCAGTTTCATGAAGAAGAGAGTTATCAGATGAAAAATATAGACTCAATACAAGTACGTTCTTTACGTGACCTAAGATAATTAGCCAAAAGTTTGCCAGACTTATTCCGACCCCCGTAATATTGAGCACTAATGCGAAGAAAAATAGAGGAGGCATTGTCCGTAGATAACTTATTAAAGGAAATTTTGGCACGTAGAAGATCTGGTGACATACACTTAGCAGAGGAGGTATAGAAGTGATGCTCTAACTTTTTAATATGGGCAAGACAGGCTTTCCGTTTCTGAAGAAACTTTTTCTTCTTCCGGGAAACGAAATCAACAATAAATCCTCTTGCCGTGGCCTTGAAGGAGTCCCAAAGAGTATGTGGGGAGGTATCGGGAGTGGCATTGGTAAGGGAGAAGTCATTGGTAAAAGTACGGAAGGAGGAGGAAAAGACAGTGTCAGTAAGAAGCGAGGAGTTAAAGCGCCAACGAGAGGATTTGGGGCGAGGGGAAAGTAATAATGGGAGCATGATCAGAAATTACAATAGGCTCAATAGAGGAAGATAGAAGATTCCGAGTGAGATGATGAGAGAGAAAGAGGTAATCCAGTCTAGAAAAAGACGAATGAGGGTGTGAGAAAAAAGAATAGTCAAGGGTATCTGGATGCGTGAGTGGCCAGGAGTCTGAAAGGTTAGCTTGGAAAATAGTGTCTAGAAATTGTTTATGAGACTTATGTGGGACAAAGCGAACTGTGGACTTACGATCTAGAAAGGGATCAACAACCTGATTACAGTCACCACCTAAAAGGAAAAAAATCATCTTTGTGTTGTGTACACTTGCTTGTGATGACCGGCTAAAACACACAGTCAGGTTGGGTAGGGCCATAAACATTGAAGACAGTCAAGGGAATAGAATTAAGCGACAGTTTAGCTAAAATCCAACGATCCTCCGTATCCCTCTCCTCAAGCAAAACTTTACATTTAAGTTTCTTATGAACCAAAATAGCAACCCTGTTCTTTTTGTTATCCGTTGGCGAAAACAAAACATTACCCACCCAACTCCTCTTCAATTTAAGGGATTCTACATCATTAAGGTGAGTTTCTTGTAAAGAACAATATCAGGGGAATAGGAAGATGAGTGGGAAAGTATCCTCTGTCTTTTAATGGGGTTAATAAAACTTTTAACATTCCAAGATATAACTCTGAATCGTCAAACAGGGTAAATGTGGTAAGTAAAACACAAAAAACAGGAACATTGCAAATACAGTAAAAAAACGTAAGAAACAAACGAATAAGAAGTTGCAAAAAGAAGAAGCAAGGGTAAATAGAAAAAGAGATGAATAAACGCCTCGAAAGAAGAAAAGGCAAAATCAAATATGGACGAAAAGGAGATCAGGAGAAAAGCCTTCAGAAATAAGGAAAGAAAGCAGATAGGGAAAAAGAAAACCAAGGCTCAGAAGGAGAAAAGACAAAGAAAGGAAAGAAGGAGAGAAATAGGGAAAGGATAGAGAGAAGAGACAGCACAAATCCAGAAGGGTGACTGCAAAGAACATACCTGAGGGGAAGGTACAAAAAGGAGGATGGGGAAATGGCGACGCTTAACAAGATGGATCAGCCGAAGAGCATGGACACGACTACACCGGGACATCATAGGACCACAGGATGGGATTCACAAGGAGGATGGAACAAAGGATACAAATCTATGGGAGGGAAGGAAGATGTAAGAACTGAGTTGAGGACAACGAAACACAATATGAAAGAAAGAACAAATCACAAAAGTAAAGTGATAAACGAGAACGAATGAAGTACAAGTCAAGAGCACAAGTGGAACACATAAGCGCAAGGGAATGCCTTAGACAGCAACAATGAAGAAATAAGCAAGGGGACATGGAGAACCAATACAAAATGTCAAGGAGCATTCAAAAACATTCAAAAACATCAAAAAGCACTAAAAAAGAAACCACCAAAAAACATCCAAAAAACAAATCAGCCAGATGGAGAGGAGGAGGTATCCATGCCACTGTTGTTTTGCAGAAGAATGAAGTTCTTAAGTTCACCAGGATCATAAAAGGTCCAAGTCTTATTTTGATGAGTGACTCTGAAGATGCAAGGGTGGAACAGACCATAACGTGCACCAAGGGAGCGCAGAGAAGGACGAAGAGAAAGGAATTCTTTCCGTCTTCAAGCTGTAGCATTTGAAACATCCTGAGCAAGAAACACACGTTGCCCCAACCAGGAAACTTGGCGTTTAGCTCTGGCCGCAGAGAGGATCGAAAGGAGATCTGTGAATTTTAAAAAGAGAATGATAACTCCACGTGGTTTTGTAGAGGAGGCTAAGCGAGGACCAAGTCTATGAGCTCTTTGAATACTGATGGAAGTAGATGGCGGCATGTCCAAGAGCTTAGGAAGAAAGGAGGTGAAGAAGGTCACCGGGTCATCCCCTTCAGGGGATTCCGGCAGGCCATAAATACGGAGATTATTCCTTCTGTTTCTATTTTCCAAATCTTCAGTGTGTTGCTGGAGAGAGAGGACAGATTTTTCTCGAGAGGATATACGCTGAGAATTAGACTGTATGTCAGGAATTTGCTGTTCCACTGAGGTGATCTGGGTGTCCATAACCACCCACTTCTCTTTCAAGAGCTGCATATCTTTATTAGTCTCCTAAACGAAGGGACGCAAAGCACGTATTTCTTCCAAGATTAACTCCATAGAAATGAGAGACGAAGTCTTGTCAGGGGAAGGAGGGTCATGCTTTAGGCGCTTGGAGGAAGATGCAGGAGGCGAGTTTTTGTTAGAAGTAGCCTGAGCCATCGATGAGCGATGAGGTGCAGAGCCAGCCATTGTTGGCGTTGAGATGGAGGTGGACAGAGCCACAGAAGAAGAGTCCTGATTGCGCTTGGAAGGTACAAAAATAATTTTTGGCGTACGCAGTTTAACCATATGAATGAAAGGCTTCAAAAAGTTGAGTGAAAAACTTACAGGAGATACACTCAGCAATCAAGGACCTAAGCTGAAAATCCCAAATATGAGGCGTCTGAGTGATAAAAAGGGACTCGAGTAAGGGGATACACCCCAAGTAATTGGTCATGAGAGGAAGTCCATTGACTATACACCATCCGGAGTGTCCAGCTTATAAAGAAGCACTAAGCAAAAAGAAACAATGACGCAGGTTGTGTTGCGTACTTGAGAAAGCCTTCCAGCATGAGTAACGAGAAGTGGGTGGTGAGAGGTACAAGAAGGAGGCAGCCAGCAGCATGGAGACTCAAATGGCAGTAAAAATATCAGCAAGGAAGCATGTCTGAATATACCACCACATGAAATAGACGATGGAGAAATTAAAATGCACTGAGAGAAGGCATGAGCATGAGAACAGACTAATTTGCTTTAATATGTATAACCTACAGAGGAATATTGCAGCATAATCCCTAATAAATGCGTAGAGATCCGGTAGAAAGTGGCATTCTGCTGTTTCATGGTACAAGAACAGAAGCACGCAGCATGGAAAGGCTCATCAATGCGTGAAGTAATCTAGAGGCAACATGAAGAGGCCACAGGCAATGTTGCGGATGAAAGTGCATGAAATATTAATAATAATATTACGTTATTTGTACCCTGTTTTTAGCAGAAAAATAAGGGGTGTCCCTTTTTATTTGCAGGGCCAAAATGGCCTGCTCCTCAATGTGGTTGTCCTATATATCTTCAGGCGCTCAGGGTTGGGACCAGAACCAATGGTTTTATACAACATTCAATGCTATACCTCTAATATATTAACAGACCATATGCACTTTTTCCAGGTTTGCAAATGTACAATTCAAGAATTTAGGTTAAAATTAAAACAACTACTTGTCTGATGTCAGGTGTTTGAATTTATTTTTCATTAATATAAAGGTAAGGACATGTTACATCGTTAAAATTACATCTCTATGTAGTCAACACTATACAGTTATATATATAATTCATGATTTAAAAACACATTTCATACACAATAAAAACGTTTAAGATACACAATATCACAATTACAAAAATCAATACAAAAGAATCACAATTTTTAGTCGACGCAGCGTTTCGGTTTTTCTTATCTCACACCTTCTTCAGGACTGATTCTAGAGAGATTTTTATTGAGAAACAGAAATTACTGTATGTTGACTATTATCACATTTTTAAACAAAACTTTTCAACATTAAGTTTGTCCTTGTTCCCACCTTGCTCAGACTCCATCAATTTGTATCACATAGCCTAGAGGTATATCTAAAACACAGTACTGTTGCCCTCTTTTTCCCATTCTTTAAACTTTTACTCTTTTACTTCACATTTTATCATCTAAATTGAGTTTCATACATTATTATCAACCCTTATTCAAGTGCCTGGAAGATATATAGGTATTTCTGTACTTTGAGGTTCACAGGTGCTAGTAAGACACATGTCAAGTATGTTACCATATTTCTTCATAGGGTATTTATCCCAACGTGGGGGTTTCACTATCCCCGGTACGGGCCCAATACAATTGCCTTACCTTTATAACTAGTCTTTATGCTTAGTTCCACCCAGATTTTTGGTGATGTTTCTTTGCCCCAGTCTTATATAAGCTGTTGCCGGTAGTTATACATAGTACCGATTGTAGGTTTCTCCTATGGTGGAAAGAAGGCGTAGATATGCTACTGAAAATCTTTCATCCTTCTTATAACCTCGTGTGTATACATGTACATTTTTTTTTATTTTTTTTTTTATAAATTATGTACCTGTTCTGATTCAGGGTCTCTTCTTCCACACTGTGCGAGGTAGCCACCGTTTAATTGCAGTATGTAAGGAGTCCTTCCGCCTAAACATATTCACAGTGTTAAAGGAGTTCTAGGTGAGATTTTACATTAAAGAAGTATTTAGCCCCTTTCTACTCACCAAATTACAGACTATCAGAATAGGATGAATAAACTTTTGGAGAAAACGGACTACTACAGCAGAACCAATAGAAATGAGTGGTCTAACTTACAAGATACTATCTTAACACTATTACAACATGCCAAAGAGGATGAGGTCATATGCGAAGAAGAATTTGCTTTTTTAAAGAATGATAAACCTATCATCCCAGCTCTCTATGGCCTCCCCAAGGTCCATAAAGACTTAGAGAATCCCCCAATGCGACCTATAGTATCTAGTTTAGGATCCCTCACGGAACCACTCAGCAAATACGTGGACATATTTCTTCAACCCTTAGTGGTGAAACAAAAAGCTTACATCAAGGACACCACCTCGATGATTAAGAAAATAGAGTGCCTCAATTTTAACCCGGAAAATCAAATCTTAGTGACTCTAGACATAGAGGCACTGTATACAAACATCCCGCAAGATAAAACAATTACAATGGTAATAGATATGTTGAGCCAAGAGGGACAGGACCTGACAACACATCACCAGTTCATTGTAGACTGTATTAGAATAGTCCTCAAAAATAATATTTTTTTATTTGGAAAAGACCTCTACAAGCAGGTCAAGGGCACGAGCATGGGGGCTACCTGTGCGCCGAGCCTGGCCTGCTTGTATGTCTCGAGGTTTGAGGAACAACACATCTTCAATCAGGCAGCACCTTTCTTCGAAAACATCAGTGAATGGTCCAGATATATAGATGATATTTTCTTTATCTGGACCGGGGAAATGACTATGCTACTGGAATTCTTAGATTGGCTCAACCTGGGAGACACTGACTTAAGATTCACGTCCCACATAAATAGAGAACAGTGTGAATTCTTAGATATCATCATAAAACACACAAATGGCAAACTCAGTGTCGAATTATTTACAAAGACAACTGACAGAAACACTATGCTACATTACAACAGCAACCACCCCCCATGCCAGAAAAATAATATTCCGTTTGGACAGTTCCTGAGGTTAAAAAGAAATTGCACTGCCTCAAAAGATTATGATAAACATGCCGAAGTACTAAAAACCAAGTTTGTAGAAAGAGGATACCCAAGAAGGTTGGTACGTCAAGCCTATAAGAGAGCGAAGTACTACAACCGGGACAGCTTTTTTGAACAAAGGATATCTACAGGTGACAAAACACAACCATTGATATTTGTGACCAATTTTAGTCAGGTTAGCAATAAGGTGAAGAACATAATTAACAGGAACTGGCACCTTATTTCTAGTAAAACATCTGAGAGGATACCAAAACCCATGTTCTCTTTTCGGAGAAACAAAACTATCCGAAACAGGTTGGTACACACCTACAGAGATGTAACTAACCAATCACAACCATGTATCAACAACGCACCCCTGCCCAATGGCACCTTCCCTTGCCAGGGATGCGTGAACTGTGAAAATATCATTAAAGGAAGTTCTATCAGTACTAAAAACACATCAGTAAAGATCAAATGTTTTATGAACTGCCGCACAAAGAATCTTGTATATTTAATCCAATGCCCCTGCAAACTATGTTACGTGGGCGAAACGTCTAGAGAAATACGAATTTGCTTAAATGAACATAAATCTGCGATAAGAAACCATAAAAAAGGCGCCCCATTAGTAGAACACTGGGCAGCAGCAGGTCATAAGGTAGAAGAATTGAGCTGGTGCGGCCTCGAAACTGTAACTTTAAATCTGAGAGGAGGCGACTGCAACACAAAAAGGAAGAAGAGGGAACAATTCTATATGTCTCAATTTAACAGTGTGAGATGCGGATTAAATAGCAGGGAAGACTGGGAAAGAATTATCCAATAGGAAACGGAATAGACGCTAGGATCAGCATCCCTGTATGATGTTAAATAATAGAGTCATACTTAAGACAGTGTGGATACCAGCACATTCTGTCTAGATAGCTTAATAAATAGCTGTAAAATGCCACATAAAACATTGCGCTTAAGCAGAGAAATGCCCGAGCGATAATAAGTGCGGAAAATGTGGACTTTTCCAATTTGTTAATAGTTGTCCGACTGACCAATCAGGGGCGGAATGGCACTGAGCACGGCATTGAGAGAGGTAAAACGTAACCATGGTAGAGGCGTCTCCTGTGTGGTAACGGAGCGGAGATAGGCTTGTGTCCAACCAATTAAAACAGCGGGTTAAGAAGAACTCGAAACCTACTAAGATAGTGTGGATACTAGCGCAGTCTGTCTAGATAGCTTTATAAACAGCTGTAAAATGCCACATAAAACATTGCGCCAAAGCAGAGAAGTGCCCGAGCGATAATTAGTGCGGGTAAATGTGGACTCGTCCAACTTGTCAATAGTTGTCCGACTGACCAATCAGGGGCGGAATGGCACTGAGCACGGCATAGAGAGAGGTAAACCGTAACCATGGTAAAGGCGTCTCCTATGTGGTAACTGAGCAGGGATAGGCTTGTGTCCAACCAATCAAAAAAGCGGGTTAAGAAGAACTCGAAACCTTGGAAACGGCGTCAATACACCCCGTATTCAACCAATGGGAGAATAGTAACTGCCCAATTAGAAAACAGCAAAGAAACCACCAATCAGCTGGTGGCGCTTAAAAAGAGATGGTAAATCAAAGCGAAAATAGAAAGAACTCGCAAAGAAAACGGAGCTGCAGACGGTGCAGACGTCGCTGTGACGAGGAGCAGGGAGGCCGAATACAATTGACAAAGTAAGTCCTTACAGCGGAATGTTGTAGACTAGGGCCAATCTACCTCCTTAAAAACAGTATAGCATGGTAGTAAACTATAGAAACAGTGACAGCATAGAGGCAGACCAACAGATGCCGATACAACATGGCTGGTGATCATATAAAGTCCAGAGTTTTTAAAAAAAATAACTGGTATAGTCTGAAGATGAGGGGAAAAATAGAATTAATTCAGCGAACCAGTAGGGCACAACTACAGAGTAATGAATGTAGATTAAACACCCTAAGACTAATACTCCATATTAATTAATTTTATAGAGCATAGTGGCGAATCAAGAAGCAAGAAAGGCAATTAAAATCCAAAGCTTCCTGGAGTCGACGATAATTGAGAGGAAAATCGCGGCACAAGCGTGACCCACTTGTAATTTGGTGAGTAGAAAGGGGCTAAATACTTCTTTAATGTAAAATCTCACCTAGAACTCCTTTAACACTGTGAATATGTTTAGGCGGAAGGACTCCTTACATACTGCAATTAAACGGTGGCTACCTCGCACAGTGTGGAAGAAGAGACCCTGAATCAGAACAGGTACATAATTTATAAAAAAAAAAAAAAAAAAAAAAAAAATGTACATGTATACACACGAGGTTATAAGAAGGATGAAAGATTTTCAGTAGCATATCTACGCCTTCTTTCCACCATAGGAGAAACCTACAATCGGTACTATGTATAACTACCGGCAACAGCTTATATAAGACTGGGGCAAAGAAACATCACCAAAAATCTGGGTGGAACTAAGCATAAAGACTAGTTATAAAGGTAAGGCAATTGTATTGGGCCCGTACCGGGGATAGTGAAACCCCCACGTTGGGATAAATACCCTATGAAGAAATATGGTAACATACTTGACATGTGTCTTACTAGCACCTGTGAACCTCAAAGTACAGAAATACCTATATATCTTCCAGGCACTTGAATAAGGGTTGATAATAATGTATGAAACTCAATTTAGATGATAAAATGTGAAGTAAAAGAGTAAAAGTTTAAAGAATGGGAAAAAGAGGGCAACAGTACTGTGTTTTAGATATACCTCTAGGCTATGTGATACAAATTGATGGAGTCTGAGCAAGGTGGGAACAAGGACAAACTTAATGTTGAAAAGTTTTGTTTAAAAATGTGATAATAGTCAACATACAGTAATTTCTGTTTCTCAATAAAAATCTCTCTAGAATCAGTCCTGAAGAAGGTGTGAGATAAGAAAAACCGAAACGCTGCGTCGACTAAAAATTGTGATTCTTTTGTATTGATTTTTGTAATTGTGATATTGTGTATCTTAAACGTTTTTATTGTGTATGAAATGTGTTTTTAAATCATGAATTATATATATAACTGTATAGTGTTGACTACATAGAGATGTAATTTTAACGATGTAACATGTCCTTACCTTTATATTAATGAAAAATAAATTCAAACACCTGACATCAGACAAGTAGTTGTTTTAATTTTAACCTAAATTCTTGAATTGTACATTTGCAAACCTGGAAAAAGTGCATATGGTCTGTTAATATATTAGAGGTATAGCATTGAATGTTGTATAAAACCATTGGTTCTGGTCCCAACCCTGAGCGCCTGAAGATATATAGGACAACCACATTGAGGAGCAGGCCATTTTGGCCCTGCAAATAAAAAGGGACACCCCTTATTTTTCTGTTAATTTCCCCCTGGTCCCACATAACCAATAAGAGGGGGCCTCCCATAATTTTTTGCATTTTTTGTACCCTGTTTTTAGCGCCACTCACTTGCTCAATAATCGTTTATTCACCGCATTTTGCGGGCCTTCTTCCCTCGTTTTGGATCGGCAGCGCCATCTTGGGAGTAATTTGTTCACGGCAGTGCCTTTCAGGGCAGCGTGCTTGGCGGCGGGAATACTGCAAGCTATTTAAGGTGGGTTGGAATTGGGATTTGGACCTCTGACCAGGCAAGACCTAGATTTCTAGCGCAGCGCTTAGATTAGTAGCGCATTTCTCGTTATCAGACTCGAATTCTGAACATTTTTAAAACAACCCGTTTTGTATTTAATTTAATATTACGTTATTTGTACCCTGTTTTTAGCGCCACTCACTTGCTCAATAATCGTTTATTCACCGCATTTTGCGGGCCTTCTTCCCTCGTTTTGGATCGGCAGCGCCATCTTGGGAGTAATTTTTTCACGGCAGTGCCTTTCAGGGCAGCGTGCTAGGCGGCGGGAATACTGCAAGCTATTTAAGGTGGGTTGGAATTGGGATTTGGACCTCTGACCAGGCAAGACCTAGATTTCTAGCGCAGCGCTTAGATTAGTAGCGCATTTCTTGTTATCAGACTCGAATTCTGAACATTTTTGGAGCAACCCATTTTGTATTTGGTTTGATATTGCGTTGTTTGGGCCCTGTTTTTGGCGCCACTCACTTGCTCGGTGGTCGTTTGTTCACCGCATTTTGCGGGCCTTCCTCCCTCGTTTTGGATCAGCAGCGCCATCTTGGGAGTCATTTTTTCACGGCAGCGCCTTTCACGGCAGCGTGCTAGGCGGCGGGAATACTGCAAGCTATTTAAGGTGGGTTGGAATTGGGATTTGGACCTCTGACCAGGTAAGACCTAGATTTCTAGCGCAGCGCTTAGATTAGTAGCGCATCTCTCGTTATCAGACTCGAATTCTGAACATTTTTAAAACAACCCGTTTTGTATTTAATTTAATATTACGTTATTTGTACCCTGTTTTTAGCGCCACTCACTTGCTCAATAATCGTTTATTCACTGCATTTTGCGGGCCTTCTTCCCTAGTTTTGGATCGGCAGCGCCATCTTGGGAGTAATTTTTTCACGGCAGCGCCTTTCAGGGCAGCGTGCTAGGCGGCGGGAATACTGCAAGCTATTTAAGGTGGGTTGGAATTGGGATTTGGACCTCTGACCAGGCAAGACCTAGATTTCTAGCGCAGTGCTTAGATTAGTAGCGCATTTCTCGTTATCAGACTCGAATTCTGAACATTTTTAAAACAACCCGTTTTGTATTTAATTTAATATTACGTTATTTGTACCCTGTTTTTAGCGCCACTCACTTGCTCAATAATCGTTTATTCACCGCATTTTGCGGGCCTTCTTCCCTCGTTTTGGATCGGCAGCGCCATCTTGGGAGTCATTTTTTCACGGCAGCGCCTTTCAGGGCAGCGTGCTAGGCGGCGGGAATACTGCAAGCTATTTAAACGGCCATGGCAGCGCGCAGTGGTCGCGTGCAGCGGGAGCACGCCGGAGTCACGCCAGAGTCCAGCCCGTCTTTGCCCGTCCGTGCACGAACGAGCCCAGGGGCCCGGACTCCTGGTCATAGTATTATGTACTCGTCAGATACTTTACACGGCTTATACTCCAATAAGGGGAGGTTGAGCCCTAAGATGATCAACACGCTAAAAGATATACAGATTCTAAAACCCATCAAAGCAAGTTCCTATCTAGACCAACCTGTATTGAAGGTAGGGAGCCTGAACACACGATCTCTCCATAAGCACCATTTGGAAATATTTACCCTCTTGCAAGAGGGAGATATAGATATCTTAACCCTAACGGAAACTTTGAGGGATGATAATTCGGTTTCGGACATCATAGCAGCCCTTCCGGTAGAGTATGATGCGGTTTGGCATAATCGAGCTAATAACTCATGTGGTGGTGGAGTTGCAATCTTATTTAAAAAGTATTTGAGAGTTGAAAATCTCATAGCGGAATCGGTGGATCTGGCAGACCTACTTGGAATAAAGGTGATTTTTAATAACTCATGCCTTGCGCTTCTTACAATTTACCGGCAACCTAATACCACTTCAATGTTTAATGATCTCCTTTCCCCCATCTTATCAGATATCTGTACTAGATTCCAAAAGGTAGTGATAACCGGTGATTTCAATCTACACTGGGAAAAAACGCCTAAGGATTCGATATCTCCCAACTGGAGGTTTTTATGTCCTCAATCGGCCTGAAGCAGTTGGTTGTAGGTCCCACGCATAATAGGGGACGCACGCTTGACCTTGTCTGGACCTCGGATCTTGAGGCGACGATTCAAGACATCTTACCCTGCGTGTGGTCAGACCACTATCTGATTAATTATGCTATTTCCATTAATGGAATTTCCGTAACCAAAGCCCCAGAAATAAAGAAAGTTTGCCAATGGAAGAAGGTTGATTTGCAAACCTTGACAGGCACTCTTCCATACTGCATTAATCCCCTTAGCGGCAATCTTGAGCAGGACTATCGGAAGTTAGCTCAAAATTTAACTCAGGCGATCGATTAGATTGCCCCGGAGAGGCTTCAAAAAGCTAAAGGGTCGGGGAAAGGGGCGCCGTGGTTCACCTCCCTTCTGAGAGAACATAAGAAAGAGCTTCGTTGTGTGGAAAGGAATTGGAGGAAGACAAAGGAGGAAACTGATCGCGACCATTACAAAGTCAAATTAAACGCCTATAAGAAATTGATTTTGACAGTCAAAGCGAATACTTTGACACTCGTATAAAGCAGGCGCAAAATGTTCAGAAGGAAACATTCACCATCTTGAGAGAATTGACAAAAATACCGGCTAAAGCTGATATAAAGATTGATTGTAACACCTTTCTACAGTATTTCTCATAGAAAGTGCAAACGATTCTCTCTGAAATTAAAAATAATACAGTAAGTGGATTTATTCCACTGCAGAATACTGAAGTCCCTCAAGATTGTATCATGTCAAGCTTTTCTGAAATTAACTCTACAAAGCTTGAGCAATTGATGAATAATATTAAATCAGGTTCGCCAGCTGACCCCTGTCCCCCTAGGGTTTTCCGGGCGGCGCGGGCCATCCTGGGAAATCATATTGTTTCCTTTCTTAATTTGTCTTTGTTGAAGGGATATCTTTCACCTAGTTTGAAGGAGGCTCGGGTAAGACCTTTGCTAAAAAAAACGGGAGCGGATTCAGCTAATCTGAAAAATTACCGACCGATTTCCCAACTACCATTTATATCTAAAATTTTAGAACAACATGTGCTACAAGATCTTTCTTCCTTTCTGGAATCTCACAATTTTCTTCATGGGCGTCAGGCGGGCTTTCGTGCACACCATAGCACCGAGTTAGTGATGCTCTCGGTGCTTGATGAGCTCAGAGGTATGGCTGACAGTAGGAAACCGAGCGCCCTGATACTTTTAGATCTGTCAGCGGCGTTTGATACTGTCAGCCATGACCTGCTTCTGGAAACATTGGCCAGAGCCGGAATAAAGGGCACAGCCTACAAATGGCTAGAATCCTTCCTAACAGGGAGGCAACAGAGGATTCAACAGGGAGATGATCTCTCCGATGTGGGTATGGTGGACTGTGGAGTCCCGCAGGGCTCAGCACTATCGCCACTACTTTTTAATCTTTACCTACAACCTCTGATCGAGTCTTTAATGCACATGGGTTGTCGAGTGTTTAATTACGCCGACGACACTCAACTGCTTTTTAGCATTGAGAACTCTACTACGGCCCAGGCACATGTGTTAGAAGTTCTCAGGTATACAGTCAGTTGGATGACCATCAACCTACTGAAAATTAACCCCGAAAAGACGGAAGTCATGGTGGTATCTACCGGTATGTCACCTTGGGGTGATCTGTACTGGCCACAAGAACTTGGTGCCACTCCAATACCAGCAGCAAATGTAAAAAGTCTTGGCATAAAAATTGACTGTGACTTGTCAATGTCTGCCCAGATCTCTACGGTAGTTGGCACATGTATTGGTTTAATCAGGCAATTGCGTAAACTAGTACTCAATCGATGCTTCGCACGGTAGTTTCAGCCACAATTATATCACGATTGGACTATGGCAACGCCTTTATTTAGGCTTGCCAAATAGTCTGCTCAAGAGATTGCAGGCTGTCATGAACGATGCAGCACGGTTAATTTTCAATCTTCCTAGAAGAGCTCATGTCTCCCCCCTATTGCTCAGGCTCCACTGGCTCCCTGTGAAGCAGAGGGTGGAGTTTAAGAGCCTGTGTGTAGCACATAAGGCAATATATGGACAAGCACCGGTCTATATAAAGGATCGTTTGATGCCTTATATCCCTAAACGATCACTCAGATCTTCTGACGCTCAGCTGATGGTTTGCCCTCGCTTTAAACTGGCAACAAAGGGTGGAAGATCCTTTTCCACACTAGTTCCACAGCTGTGGAACAAATTGCCGGACACACTTCGTAAAGAGACCAATCTCTTACAGTTTAGAAAGCAGTTGAAAACAACTCTGTTCAGGGAAGCCTTAGGTCCCTCTTACATTTTTGGTTATCTTACTCCTTTTCTAGCTGGGAATTGTTGTGTCTTCTTGGTCTGAAAGCGTCTTGAGACCTGTAGGTGAGTTGGCGCTATACAAACTAAAGTAACAATAACAATAACAATAACAAATGGCGGCGTCCCATTCTGTAGGGAGAAACGGGTCGCAATTGTAAAGTTGCGCAACTAAGACTTCATGAGGTGCAGCAGGTGGTCAATTGAAGGGAGCCCCTGTCCTCACAAATAACAATGTGGAGTCGAGTACAGACCAAGACAGGAAGCCTCATTAGGTAGCGCTGGTACTTGCTGCATAAATGCGCTAAAGTCAGGTGAAGAAAGGCAAGCTGCCGACATAAGCCCCAAGGTAAAAAATAAGCTGCATATAAAGGCTCACCAACGCTTGATAAAGTCCCAGACATCAACCTCCACAACGCGAGGCAGTAGGCAGCGTAGTCGGGAAGAGTGCGCGAAATGGCGGCGGCCCGTTCTGTGAGGAGAAACGGGTCACGGCAGCAGAACAGCGCTACGTGCTCCCCGGCATCTGAAAAAGGTCTCAGGTGACACAGCAAGCAGTCCGGTTGTGCCTTCCGTTGTCCCACATCAACGGGGAAGGCAAAATGCTGGCAAAAAACGAAGAAGAGTGTCCCGGCGTAGCCGAGACCCCACGCTAGGCAGCCATCTCGTCCGGCGTCGAAGCCACGCCCCCCTTTTCAGTGAATTTCTAAGGGTTTTTAAATGCTAATTTCTAACTATTATTTTCCTGAAACCTATGGTTTTTTCAGTGAATTTCTAAGGTTTTTTAAATTTCGAACTATAACGGGCATAAAACCTATGGGTTTTTCAGTGAATTTGTAGGGTTTTCTAGAAGCTAATTTGTAAATGTAATATGTATAAGACCTTTTTATGTTTTTCTGTAATTTACACGTTTTAAAAAAGAGATATTTTGTAACTCTAATATTCTATAACAATTTTCTTTTATTGTTTTCATTTTAATTTATTTATGTAATGTCCTATGTCTTTTAAAAATTTACGTCCACCTATCACTGTGGGTGCCCTAATTCAAGCTGCCTTATTGGAAAAGTCGAGAAGGAGCCGCGTTTGGTTTGCGACGGGTGCGCGGTGTGTGGCCCCATGTAACATCATATATGTATGAGATCGTGTCATGTGGACAATTAGTATGTGATGGGTGCGCGGTGCATGGCCCCGCATAATGTCATATACATATGGGTTCGCGTCATGTGTGCGTTTCTTATGTGGCGAGTGCGCGGTGCTGGAACCCGCGTGACGTCATATACATGCTAGATCACGCCGGGTGCGCGACTCCCATAAAAAAATTTATGTTTATAAACTATATGTATATAACTTTAATGCACAGATCAGAACAAGAGATTATCTAAACTATTTATAAAAATAATATATTTGTACTTGTTATAAACTTATATCATTCTTAAATATATGTTCGCGACATCGCGTTGGGTGCATGCTGATTGGCGCGACTCCCATGTGACTATAAAAGAAAACATTGAATTGGTTGACAAGGTTTTCCATTATAGAACTTGGAGGACCCCAACCTTTTTAGTCTCTCTGCTGCATCAGAGGAGAGACACCTGCTGTGCTTTTAGCAGCAATAGTGAGTTTTTTTGGTGTTTACTTGGAAAGCTTCTGCAATGGCTTCTTCCAATCCACCAGTAGACCTTCCATCTAATGAAGAAGATTTGCTTCCACCTCCAACAAAAAGACCGGAGTCCATTGTTTAGAAATTCTTCACAATTCCTGAGGGGGAAAGAAAAGTGAATGCAAGGTAGGTGAGCTGCACGCTCTGTCCCAGATTTTTGTCAAGAGGCAGCCAGAAAAGGTTCTCGTGTGGCACTTCCAGTATGTATACATTTCTGCGGCAAATAATCCCCAGAAAGAAACCTTTACGGTTTTGACCGAGCCGAGAAAAAACAAGGGTCAGAATCTTTCCTTTACTCAAGAAGACTGTCACAAATTTCAGTCTTTCTTTACTAATAAAATATCGGATCTTTTGACAGAAATCCACAATACCCCGAGCCTTAGCTGCCCTGAAAGCCCCCCACTGACACCTCCTTTGATTGTCCATCCTCTTAATGCGCTACCCCCACTTACAAAAGAGACTTTGGCAGGCCTGATGGAGCAAGTGAAATCAGGGTCACCAGCGGACCCTTGTCCTCCCAGGATATTTAAACTAGCCCTGCCTGGAATAGAGGATGATGTATTATCTCTCCTTAATAGTTCTTTGGAAACAGGACAGGTCCCTGCTGATTTTAAAGAGGCCCGCCTGATTCCGCTTCTGAAGAAGCCTGGAGCAGATACTAAGATCTTGAAAAACTTTAGGCCTTTATCACAGTTGCCTTACCTAGCCAAAGTAATTGAACAGCATGTCCTTCCATACCTCTCTCGCCACCTTGAAAATAACTACCTGCTAGAACCAAATCAGGCTGGCTTTAGGGCCCATCACAGCACGGAATTGGTTATGCTTTCCGTGCTGGATGATCTGAGAATCAGGTCAGACAAAAAGACGCCATGTTCCCTAGTGCTGCTAGACCTCTCCGCGGCATTTGACACGGTCAATCATGACCAGATACTGTCCCGGTTGGGGGACCTCGGCATTCAGGGCACCGCGCACGCCTGGTTAACTTCATTTCTTAAAAACCGGTCTCAGAGAGTCCAACTGGCAAACTTGGGGGCATATTATCAAGCAGGGCGATAGGCAATTATCGCCGCCTTAGCGGCCGTTTTCGGCCGCTAAGCGGAGATAATTCTATCGCCCTATTAGCAAGCTGTCGCTAACTGATGTTAGCGACAGCTTTTAGGCGATAGCAAGCGGTTTGGGGCCCGCTTTTCATGTCAGCGATGTTTATCGCTAATGACATGCAAAGTGGGTGTACCCAATCAGTTAGCGACTGAAAGCAGTTGCTAACGTCGCTAACGCCTATTAGCAAGGCAGGCGTAGCGATGGAAATATTCGCGCTAAGCGTGAATATCTCCAAATACTAACACCTGTCCAGACCAGTTCTTAGCCATGTTATCCAATGGGAGGTGGATAACATGGCTAAGAGCATTTCGTCGCTAATGCGTGAATACCGCTGTATTCTCCGCGATATTCACGCATTTCGCCGCTATCACTGGATATTTTAGCAAAATGGAGAAAAACGTTGCTAATAGCATGTTTTCTCCGCTAACACATACAGCGATAGGCCGCGATAAAAAAATCAACGCTAAGCCTATTTAGCGATAATTATCGCTACTTGTTTGTAATATGCCCCTTGGTTTCCAACCCAGCAGGTCTTTCATGTGGAGTGCCTCAAGGCTCTGCACTCTCACCTCTTCTTTTTAATGCCTATTTGCAACCTTTGTTCTCAGCATTAAATCAGATGGAGTGCCGGCTGTACAACTATGCCGATGATACTCAAATTATTATCCAAATTGAAAATTCACCATCGGCATATACTAGGCTACAAAATATACTAACATTTACAGTTAATTGGATGTCAACAAATTCACTAAAGATAAACCCGGAAAAAACAGAGGTGCTGGCGATTACGACAGCGTCCAGCCCTTGGAATGGCCTTCTCTGGCCAAATGAGATAGGGCCCTCTCCTGAACCAGCGGCGGTTGTGAAAAGTTTGGGCATTCATATAGATGCCAAACTTTCAATGGCAAAACAAGCCTCTTCAGTTGTCGGTACTTGCGTAGGTCTAATAAGACAACTGCGGAAAATATCACGACTTCTAACCCCGGCTACTCTTAGACGGGCAGTATCAGCTATGATCTTGTCGCGCCTGGATTATGGCAACTCGTTGTATGCTGGTCTCCCACAACAACTGCTGGCCAGATTACAAATAGTCATGAATGATGCGGCAAGATTAATTAAAAAAATCCTAGACGAGCACATGCTACACCACTGCTACGTGAGCTCCATTGGCTCTCAATTAGGCAGCAAATCATGTTCAAGGGCCTCTGCACCACTCATAAAGCCCTGCATGGACAAGCCCCAAAGTATATCAAGGAACGACTAGTCCCCTACGTTCCTGGAAGGACCCTTCGATCAGCAGATGCCACCCTCTTGGTCTGCCCTCGCTTTAAATTAGCTGCCATGGGAGGGCGAGCCTTTTCCAATGCAAATCCTGTGGCCCGGAATAATTTACCAGTGAACTTGCGCAAGGAATCAAACCTTCTACCCTTCAGGAAGAAGATAAAAACTATACTCTTTCGGGAGGCCTGGGGTATATCCTAGTAGCTCCTTGTTCTTCCACTGAACCAGTGTATGCCCTCTAACAAGCACTTAGAGACCCCTGGTGATAAGGCGCTCTATAAATCTAAATAAATAAATAAATAAATAAAACTATACATCCCAGACAACTCGCAAGAGAACAACTGCGACGAGCTAAAGAGGCCACACTACAAACTGACCAGGGAGCTGGTTCCAGTACCTCCGGAGGCTCAACCTCTGCATCTCATAGTCCGGATATTCCTCAAGAGTTTACGGTGCTCAAACAGCATTGTATAAAATGCAATGCCATTTTATGCTGTGGAGAGCAATCAGTTGACGCTGTATGTTCAGCAGCAAGAAAGCATTGCTGCTACATTTTTTTTTTGGTTAGAATGACATTTTAATTCCAAAAGTTTAAAGTTTTGTCTGTTTGTTTTTTTGTTTTTCAAAAAACACCAGAAAAATCGCAAAATTGTTTAAAAAACACAAAAAATGTTTTTAAAAATGAAAAAAAACAGTTCTCTTCAGTACTACTTTATTTGGTTCAAACAGAGAAGTAACTGCATGCTAATATCTGGGTGATTGCTAGAGTACATGTGTAGAGCATGATTGATTATAAGAGTGCATGGGTAGTGACCGAGAGATGGCTGGGCAGCATGAGTAATGCACTGGTAATTGTAGGTCTGCATGTGTTAGTGCCTGTGTTATTGTAGGAGTACATGGGTACTGACTGATTGATTACACTATTGCAAGGAGAGGGCATGGTAATTTTATAAGTGTTTGGGTTTTGGCGGAGTGATTTGATTAGGTCATGGGACAGGCTGGGTAATTGAAAGAGTACATAGGTAGTAACATGGAGATCACTAAACTGTATAGGTAGCACTCAAAGGATTATAAAAGTACAAGAGTTAGTGCCTGGGTAATTGCATGAGTACTTGGGTAGTGACTGGGTGATTAGAGTACTGCAGGGAGAGTACATGGTACATTTCTAAGTGCTTGGGTTTTGGTGGAGTGATTGAATTAGTACATGGTACTGGCTGGGTGATTGGAGGAGTGCACTGGGATTGACAGTGTGATTGCTGGACTTCATGGGTACTACCTGAGCAATTGGCGAAGTCAATTAGTAGTGTGTAGGTGGTTACAGGACTGCATGGATAGTGCACATGTGATTGTAGCATTGCATGTGTTAGTACCTGGGTCATTCCATGAGTTCTTGGATAGTGACTGATAATTAGAGTGCTGCAAGGAGAGTGCATGGTGAATGTATAAGTGCTTGTGTTTTTTCGCAGAGTGATTGAATTTGTACATAGTACTGGATGGGTGATTGGAGGAGTGCACAGGGAGTGACAGTGTGATTGCTGGACTGCATGGGTACCACCTGGGTAATTGGAGGAGTGAATTAGTAGTGTGTTGTTGGTTAGAGGACTGCATGGATAGTGCACATGTGATTGTAGCATTGCATGTGCTAGTGCCTGGGTCGTCATTCCATGATTACATGGATAGTGACTGAATACTTAGAGTGCTGAAAGGAGAGTGCATGGAGAATTTATAAGTGCTTGTGTTTTTTCGCGGAGTGATTGGATTAGTACATAGTACTGGATGGGTGATTGGAGGAGTACAAAGGTTGTGACATGGAAATTACTAAACTGTATAGGTAGCACTCAAAGGACTGTATGTTATGTTATGTTATGTTATGTTAATAACTATTTCTAGAACGCACGTACACCCGTAGGTTTCATGGCGCTATTTGTAAGGAAAACGAAGCCCAAACTCTAAGCGTAGGCCTGCTTGAATAGCCACGTTTTCAAGAGCTTCCTAAATGCCAAAAGATCATTACAGTGCCTAATGGGTGGCGGGAGGGAGTTCCAGAAGGTGGCAGCTGGTAGTGAAAGCAACTACCTCCTTGACGTTTCTTTCTAAATGGGAGAACGGTTACTAGGCCAAGGTGAGCAGCGCGTAGGTTGCGCGGTGGTTTATAGTTGGTGATCAGGGTTCGGATGAATTTGGGGCCTTTGCCAAGCAATGCCTAGAAGTGGTACCTGTCCTTTAAGTGATAGATCTGCGCTAATAGTGATCCCTAGGCTTTTGACCGAGTGGGACTTAGCGGGAGGAGATCACATGTCGAGTGGCCAGAAGTGTCGACCCCAGCTCACTTCACTTTTCCCGGGCAAGACAAGTTCTGTCTTGCTCGGGTTAAGTTTCAAGTGGTTAAAGTTCATCCATCTCTGTATATGTGACATGGTTGCCTGAAATTCGGCAACCGAGTCCGTAGAGTTTAGGGGAATGATTAGCTGGAGGTCGCCATCGTAGTTAAAAACGGTGATTTTATGGTTTTTTAAGGAGTGTAACAGCGGGCGGAGGTATAAATTAAATAGTAACGGCGAGAGTGACGAACCTTGAGGCACCCCACAGGTAGAAGAGGTCCTGGGGGCTGTAAAAGTCTCCAATCTCACTGACTGTGTACGGTTCGTAATAAAGGAAGCTATCCAATTTAGGGCGGGACCCCTGAGGCCGGCCTGCTCGACACGGTTCATCAGTATGTTATAATCAACCGTGTCGAACGCGGCCGACAGATCAAGAAGCACCAGGGCCTGGTGGATGCCCTTGTCCGCGTTAGATCTTAAAGTATCCTGAACTGCCAGAATCACAGTTTCAGTTGAATGAGATGGCCGAAAACCTGCTTGATTCGGCTCTAAGTACTCAGAATTTTCAATGAAGTTAGATAGACATCTAGACATGTGAGCCTCGAGTAGTTTGAACAAAAAAGGGAGGAGGGAGATGGGCCTGTAATTGGTCGGATCCAAGGGGTCTGCTCCGGGTTTTTTCACTAGTGGGATCACAGTGGCATTCTTGAAATTTTCAGGAACCTTGACTTGTAAAAGTGATTCATTTAAAAATGAAAGGATGCTTAGTGGGAAGGCTGAGCAAACGTCCTTCAAAATATGTGGCGGGCATCTATCGTTGGGTGAACCGGATTTGGCGCGGAGGAGAAGTCCTGAAAATGTTTTAACATCAATAGGGGGAAGAGCGTCTAGTGTGAGTGGGTTGTGATAGATATCATCTATGGGATCCAAACAGAGCGGATTTTGGATACTCTTCTTTATTGTAACAATTTTATCTATGAAAAAGTCATTTAAAGAGTTACACAGCTCCTGAGTGGGGGCCAAGAGAGGGGCTGTTCTTTCACTATTACATAGATTGTTTACTATATTAAAAATATCCTTGGATTTGCTCTGGGAGTTTAGAATTTTTGCTGAAAAATAATCTGTTTTGCTTTTTAAGATAATCTTTTGATCGTTTCTGCGGGCAGAAATAAATTCCTCCTTGTCTTGCAGCTTATATTTTGCTCTCCACTTTCTTTCTTTCTGGCACACCTCGAGTTTTAGGTTCTTTAGATCCGAGGTGAACCATTTGTGGGCGTCCCTGCTACGTGTGCGAGAGAATTTCACTGGGGGCACGTGGATATCAGTGGCCTTTGAAAGCCAGTGTGAGATCCTCTCCTCCATGAGATCTACATGCTCGCAGATTGTAGGTAGCGTAGATGTTAATGTGTCTAGGAAGGCCGGTGTGTTAATAGCTTTCCATTTTCTAGTTTCTCCCCCCGCCTGGGGTGGTGGCTTGATGTGCCCACTAATAGTAATTGTAAACTGTATTAAAAAATGGTCAGACCAGATGCAGGGCGTAATGGAGGGAGGTGAGAGTGGGAGGTTGTAGGACCATATTTGATCCAAACTATGACCTTTTTCGTGAGTGGGGGAGTGTATGTGCTAGGTCAGATTGATGTTTAAGAGCAATTCTTGGAGTTCCGTTGCTTGGGTGTCGCCCACTGTGTTGTCAAACCAGTAATTTAGATCACCAACCAGGAGTATTTTCAGGAAGTTTGTCACAAAAGAGGCTATCTGTTTTCCCAGAGATATCGGGAATGAAGTCATAGTTTGAGGGGGGCGATAGAGCAGGACGAGTACTAGAGCGCCGCTGTCCATGTTAGTTTTAATGACTAAGTTCTCAGAATCAGTAAGGACCAATGTGGGAAGCGTCATAAACTTAAGATCTTTATGAATGATGGCTGCTACCCCCCCACCCATTTTGCTAGTAGGGCGGTTTGCTGCTATGATGTAGTACTCAGATGGAAGTGCTGCTAGGATATCCGGTAGAGAGTCTTGGGTAAGCCAAGTTTCCGTCACCAAGAAGATATCAGGTTTTTCGGTAACAAGCAGTAGAAATATGTCAATTTAGTGCTTAACCATGGAACGAGTGTTGAGGTATATACAAGGGAATTTTGATTGGGAGTTGATAGGGAGGTAAGTAATAGCAGATGGAATATTACTATGTTCAGTGGTTGAGTAAGGCTGTGTAGCCTGAGAGATACCATAAATTGAGGTACGTCTCAGTGTGTGGGGGGCCAGTGAAGGGCAGAGGTGGGTGGGGGGTCTCTTAGAGAGAGTAGTTTGCCAGCCGAATATATCTTTTTTTGGCCATAGTCCGTGGCCCCTGGTCCCGGTCGGGCACGGACGGGCGCAGACGGGCTTGCCTTTGGCGCGCCATCGGCGCGCCCGCTGCGCGCGTCCACTGCGCGTTGGCGTCATAGTATCTTTGTAGGTATATGGCTGGTCAACCACTAGAGCGCCACCCTGCCACAATGGCCGCTCTGCGAGGCTAAACCAGGAAGTGAGTGCCTCCCTCCACACAATCAGCACGAGATTGCTGCGGTGGACTGGGGAGAACAGTCAAGTAAACGCAAGCCCGAAAATCACAGAGAGATTAAAAATTAAACATTTAGCAGTTTTAAAAAATAACACATAGGCAATTTCAATTTCGTGGAGCTAGCACAAGGAGTTGTGCTTGTGATCCTCGAGCGCGTCGACTCCTACTGAAATTTAAGCACCCTGTGGCTGGTCAACCACTAGAGCGCCACCCTGCCACATTGGCCGCTCTGCGAGGCTAAACCAAGAAGTGAGTGCCTCCCTCCACACAATCAGCACGAAATTGCTGCGGTGGACCGGGGAGAACAATCAAGTAAGCGCAAGCCCGAAAATCACAGAGGGATTAAAAATTAAACATTTAGCAGTTTTAAAAAATAACACATAGGCAATTTCAATTTCGTGGAGCTAGCGCGAGGAGTTGTGCTTGTGATCCTCGAGCGCGTCGACCCCGACTGAAATTTAAGTACCCTGTGGCTGGTCAACCATTAGAGCGCCACTCTGCCACAATGGCTGCTCTGCGAGGCTAAACCAGGAAGTGAGTGGCTCCCTCCACACAATCAGCACAAGATTGCTGCAGTGGACCGGGGAGAACAGTAAAGTAAGCGCAAGCCCGAAAATCACAGAGGGATTAAAAATTAAACATTTAGCAGTTTTAAAAAATAACACATAGGCAATTTCAATTTCATGGAGCTAGCGCGAGGAGTTGTGCTTGTGTGTTTAAAAGTGCACGAGTTAGTGCCTGGGTAATTGCGTACATGACTAGTGACTGGATGATTACAGTACTGTAAGGAGAGTACATGGTGCATTTCTAAGTGCTTGGGTTTTGGCAGAGTGATTGGATTAGTACATGGTACTACCTGGGTGATTAGAGGAGTGCATGGTGAGTGACAGTGTGACTTCTGTACTGCATGGGTACTATGTGGGTAATTGGCAGAGTGAATTAGTAGTGTGTAGGTGGTTACAGGACTGCATGGATAGCGGTCGCCAGTAGGTAGTTATTGTTAGGACCTATTTTCCACAGGAAATTCACAACATTCTATTCCCAATCACTTTGGCGCTGGTTGACCAATCTTTGCGAAATTTTCAAAACGTATGGCCTGCTCCGGTCCGCTCCTATCTTGAAAGTTTTGCGGTGATTCGGCAAGCGAGGGCCGAGAAAAATGGGGGGTCCCAAAACGTGTTTTCCCCATGCCATTTTCCATAGGAAACTTTAGACATGGCTACAGCCCGAACTGCTGAACGGAATTACCCCAAATTTGGCAAAAAGCTAGTTCTTGGTCCATCACAACAGTGATGGACAGAATGTGGATCAATGTCACACATTCACCCCAGTCCAAAGATCTGGGCCCAAATCCATTGTTTTTCCACTCCACACCACCCTGGGTTAGACAATGGCGATATGCAAATCAGCGCTGACCCTGTGCCCCATGGGAACAGTCCAGTCCGAACTACAAAAGCCATGTCCTTCCCAGAACGGAATCAAGCATCCGAGGACCGGCCCGGTTTCGAGGTAACACCTCTCATCAGCCCGGCTAGCTTGACTCCAGTGGTGTGGAGTGCCTGGGACTCACGTCTGAGCATCCCCAGTACACTTAGAGCGGTAATTGCCCCCTATGCTACCTCAATCCCCTTCTCACTATAAGTTATTGGACCTTTTCATTGCAGTGGCCTTTCATTTGATTACCTCCAATTGGAAAGACTCCTCAAAACTTACCTATTCTGCCTGGTGGAATGCTATCTGTTTTAACCATAGACTTGATACTAATTATGTTACCCCTGTCTCCCTTGCCATCAAACGTGCCCTACTCTGGATCCCACTCACCAACTACCTCTCCTCCTCTCCCTCTCCCTCTCCCCCTTCTATTAATAATGTCCCCATCAATACCCCTGATGAAGTTCGTAAACCCCCTTGAAGATTTAACGTTGTCTTTTTGCCTATCATTTTGCAGTTTTCTTCTACCAATTGTAATATATGATTACATCATTTTTCGCATCCAATGTAAATTGTGCACATGATATTCTACTCCATTTTACTCTTATTGTCTCCCTTTTATTTTTTATATTTTTTCTCTCCTTCTTTTTTCATGAACGAGAGTGAGTTGTTTATTGACTCCGCTTTCTTATTCTTTTGCATTGTTTTATTCTATTTTCTCTTATATATTGCTATTTCTTAAATGCATTTTCACTTTTGTACTTTCTGTTTGGTTTCAATAAACTTGAACTTAAAAAAAAAAATACTGATTAGGGTGCCCTATTTCCAGTTCATAAGTACAAAATAGAATTTGAGGGGCACAAGCAGAAGAATGCAATGTCTGCTTGCAGCCTGCCTACATTCTCCCTGGAGAAGGATCGAGGCCTGGTCCCTATAAGTCTTCCACAGCAAATTAGAAGCTGTATGATTGACCGAAAAAAAAAATCCATCATCTTTAAAGATTAATGTATAATCGTTTTTACAACCTCAGGAAGACCTAGACAAAATGGCAAAGCTCCTCAAAAAAATGCAATTTTAGTCTCCAAGATATGCTGTTATGTCCTACTTTGATCTTTGTGGGCAGGAATTGTAAGCCTACCACCATACTACCATAGTCCAAATCTATCCTTATTTAGCTCTCATAGGCTACAAAACCATGCCTTGACTGAATGATGATTTTTAAGGTCCGAAAACAATGACATAGGGGGTCAGTAGACTGAAGCAGGAGCACCTCCTGCTTTGCTGAATGTGCAGTTTCCACGTTCTATTCAGAGGTGAGGGAACTGCTGGGGTTCTGCTGGTAAAGCCTAAGCTTTCTCCCCAAGTGGAATCACTTGAACCCGTGGCATGTCCACCACCGGGTCACCAAGTGTGGTATTAGTCCTGCCAGTTTTAGCCAGGCTACCAGCATGGATCTTTCCTGCCTGGGACCACCATTCATGACATGGCGGTACCAGGCAGGAAAATGTCATGCAATCATTATTTCAACAGGTTACCTTTATTCAAGTGTGGTAGACTCTTAACTCTATCTCTCACTAAGTTGGGCAGTCACTCTGTGGTGAAGTGGGTATCTTATGTATCACAGCGTGCTCCAGGTATTATTTCGGAAATGAAAGATATCATGTCTAGACAATGGTCCTGCACATTCACCTGTTACATGGGTAGTTTCTTGATTGATAATATAGTATTGTGAATTCCTGAGACATATGAAGTCAGTCAGAGTAATTTGTTCAATATGGTGGTGAGAGGGTGTTTGTCTCTTTATTTGGTGTTGGTCTATCCCAAACGTGTTCTTTTTTCTGTTGGCTGCTGTGGAATTCCTACACATCTGCTGAAGAGCAATATAAACATGGGACATCTCAAGTAAATGGCACAGTTTATGAAAAGTGATACTGATGAGTCAAAAACACATCATATAAAGCACATAAAACAACATTAACCAACTAACTGGAAACTAGAACTGTTTGGCCTATTTTGGTGGCGTGCAGATACATTCACATCAATTCATCAAATATGTTTCCCTATTGGTTGTATGGACCTTTGCTACTCGACTTGAAGAATTATAAAGGAATTAACATCCGAAATACATTTCCAGTTCTGTGAAGTTAATAGGTATCTGCAATGAAGACAAGGAATCAATTGATTCAATTATATGGGTTTATTTTACGACATTAATCCATCCAGTATTTATGAAAAGTAAAACAAATTCAGAAGATATTGCAACATAGTCTGAAGGTCAAATGTGCCAGTGAGTTAAATCATAGAAAAACAAGATAGTAACAGCCACAATGCAATTTTTTTAAAATTTTGCATTAAGGTGTTTCATAAAGAAACGTCCCCTTTCTAATCTAAACATACGTTGACCAGGATTTTCTAAAGAGGATTCTAAGCTGGGAGCATTGACTGTGTTCAGCATAGAGTTGAACTTCTGTAGAAGTTCACGCTTAAAACGAAAAGTCTGTCTAACTAGTTATGGAAACACCAATTGGATGACAATAGCTTCGAAAACACCAATATCGCTCTCCCACGACCAAGAGCCAACCCAGTTTCTGTGTATGAGGGGGGTCAACATTCTCTCTAAATTGTGTCCATCTCCTCTGGATTAGTTATGCAGCTGGTGCCCTTGGACAAATCATCCTCCTGGTACACTGCAAGCAGGAGGCCTCCTTTCATGATCATTTCTGAAAGTTCGTTGCCAACTTGTTCTCCGCAGGCCTCACTATCAGTAGTCTAATACAACCAATATGCTTTTTGTCTAGCTAACGAGAAGCAGGATAACGCACGTGCAGAAGAATAGAACAACACATTTGGAGCTTTAAAATGAACACCTTTAATGAAGGCCTCATGTCAAGTTAAGCTCTCCTGAAAATCAAAGTGGATGTCTGTTACAATGTTAAGTATATGTATAGAATAGAAGTAAACAATAATGTTAAATGTGAATATGAAAAATGTGAGAACAGCAGTCAGTAGATCAACTTAATACACATGTGTAAATCTTTAGCATTTAAAGAGAATACACTCTATTAATTTGTTTACATGTAACACATGTTAATGAAGTTAAGTCATTGATTGAATATTATGTTATATTGGAGTCTATAAAACTGTATAAATTACGCATACAGGGAGGAGTCAATGTCACGCTGCTCTAATTTTATTAATTAACATGAAATTAACACTTACTTTTTACAATATGAATTTGCACTGGGTCCTAACATTCTACCATTTATAGCGTTTTTAGTTTCCACTGTCAGCTTTTCCTAATATGTCAAATGTATTCTGCAGCATGCCATAAAAGGTACCACACAGCAACAATAATAAAATACATTAAAAAAACTTAAAGAGATGCAAAATTAGCGTTGTGCATTTACTGAGCCAGAGCATCATATAACATGCATTTATTATCAATTATACGTAAAATATCAAAAAGATCAGGAGCCCTTGAGCAGCCATTATCATCTGTCTGCTCAATGTAAAGCAATCCGCCCAAAGAGTAATCTTTATGGCTACATAGAATGAATGTGCCATATATGCGCTCAGAGTTAGAGGGGAAAATGGAAAAGGAGGTCAAACCTCGAGTACAGTGCAAAGACACCAAAACAATATAAGAATGCCCAAAGTGCAAGAACAAATTGGTTCAGACATAAACCGAACAGGAGGAACAATTTAAGAACTGTCAATATTTTGGGTACACACTCTTTCTACAATAACCTCACGGGTATGCAATGTAAACTAAGGATGATAGCCCAACTAGTACAAATGAAGGCGCAATCACAGTGTACATGCCAGTGCCTTACTTCAGAGCTTAGTAAGATTGTAGAACTCTGGGCGTAAGGAATTTGATGCCATTGCTTTGTGTCTTAATCCCCATACTCTTCCCAAGAATTTAGCTACACTGCAAGCAAACAGTGGACTGATGTCTGACCTTCAACTTCTCAGGGCTACAACATATCTTTGGGTATTCATATGGAGGCAGACAGGTTTAAACAGCCGCGGCCCGTGGAAGGAGTTACGGTGGGGCAGGAAGGCGGGGCGGGGAAGGGGCAGGGTGGGGGATGCTAAAAATCAGAATATGGATAATTGGAGTTAAGTAAACAATTTAATAATTAAAACGAATTTCGTAGCATGCACTGCATCACATTTTGCGATGCAGAGCACGCTATGGAATTCGTTTTATTTATTACACTGCCTCACACAAAGCATCTCCAGCACCCCCAAAAAAGTGTTGCTCTCTACTGAAGAAGGACAATTATCCTGAAACACGTGTCTAGAGATACACAGCACTGGCTGCACCAACAAGGGTGAAAAACGAAAGCCTGACACCGAAGAAAGTGTTATCATGCACTGCATTTATTATGATGCATCAGGGCAAACTGAGTGCTGGAGTGTGAGGCAGTGTGCGCCCATACCCCTCCTATTTGAAAAGGGTCCCTTGAGCTAACGAGCTGACGAGCTCTGGTTGATGCACCTGCGCCCAGCGAGTGGTACTGAGACCTGAGAAGACTTTGGGCAGCATCTCCAGCACCTCCAAAAAAGGGATGTATGACATTACAATGCATGCTTTTACATCGCATGCCTTTACAACGCGTTTTTTACAACGCAAACCTTTACAGCGCATAGCGCTTTGGGGTGCTGGATAGTGAATAGTTTAATTTAATATTCCAACTCCAGTCCCCGTGGACACTAGGAAAGGTGTTGGACAGTAAATTAAACGTATTCCCTATTCTAGAGCGACCCCAGCGCAATGCGTTGTAATGGTTTGCGTTGTAAAAGTTGCGTCGTAAAGGCACTGCGTGGTAAAAGTTGCGTTGTAAAGGATGTTTCCCCCAAAAAAGTGTTGCTCTCTACTGAAGAAGGACAATTATCCTGAAATGCGTGTCTAGAGATACACAGCACTGGCTGCAACACGAAGGGTCAAAAACAAAAGCCTGACACCGAAGAAAGTGTTATCGTGCACTGCATTTATTATGATGCATCAGGGCAAACTGAGTGCTGGAGTGTGAGGCAGTGTGCGCCCACACCCCTCCTATGTTACCAGTAGTTATTGGTTGTGTTTTGCATTTACTTACCTGCATTCTGATGGTTCTGACTGTGGCCCGATTTGCCCGGTCCTGTATATAATTCCCTGTGAATACTGCCTGTGCCAGTTGACACAGTGTAAATGTGTGATTATGTTTCTAATGTGTTTTATTACACTAGAAATGCTATGTTTTATATAACCTTGTGTGGAGTTTCTTTTGTGGTGTGCCCAGTGTGTCGCTGCTGTGTGTGTGTGTGTTGCGCAAACGCTTTACACATTGCCTCCGGGATAAACCTGACTGCTTGTGCCAAGCTACTAAGGGTGTGAGCAGGGGTTATCTTCGGCATGTAACTCCCTTGCCCTGACTAGAGTGGGGGTCTCTGCCTGGCTTTGTGCAGGCCTTAGCCTACCAGAGACCCCATTTCTAAAACCTGTCCTCTGGTTGCTCCTGTGACCGTGAATGTGGGCTCTCTACTTGGCCTCCAGACAGCTGGAAGAGACTAGCATCTGCCATTCTCCAGCAGGTTATGCTTTCCCTGGGGGCCCACGGTGCTGTGTCAGCCTCTCATCTCCAGTGCTGATGCCCGAGAGCCATGCTGTCTAGCATGGTGGCCACTTGCTAGGACATGAGGGCAACTGGTGCCTGGAGGTGGTGGGCTAGCGACCATGCCTGGAGGTGGGAGGCACACACCTGAACTTTGCAGCCTGGTTGGTGAACCCCTGACTGGTGGTAAGCAAGACCACATGGGTTACAGCCTGCCTTCCTACGGAGGAGTCACACACTTGGCAGCTGGGCTCCCGGATTGGCCTCCAGTACTGCTTTGACTGTGAAGTGATTGTCCTTATGGGTAGTGCGGAGGGAAGGCACTGCCTGCTTCTCTCCATTACCACATGACACCGAACTGCGCTGCTGCTCACTTCTCTCCTGCCACCTGCAAAAATGTTGCATTCGCCTGGTGTGCAGGGAGCCATTAAAGTGATTAGGCATTGGGTGATGGGATCTGGTTTGTTGCTCAACTCCAATATTGGCAGCTCACACTGTTTGGGGGCCCTTGCCTTTTCTCCCCATATGCCATTGCATCATTCACAACAGGTACTATCAGTGGGGTCTGCCTGATTTTATCTTGCCCTCCTAGCCCACGGCTATTTGGGATTAGTGCCTTCTCCAGCCTGCGTTTGAGCGCAATCCTCTGAGGAGAACTCAGAAAGATCATAACTATGCATGCTACACGTCTAGGGAGCCTCTTGGCACCTCATACCCCCACAGAGCCTGGGACTTGGGCCGCCTTGTGCCCCCTAGTTGGAAGGGCACTCCCGGACGTTAAGAGGGCTCTAGGGACACAACATTGCTCGATTAAGATCATGGCTCCGCTAATCTTTGCTCTTGGAAAAACTCCAGGTGCCCACAACCAAATGCTGCACAGACATTCAGCACAATAATATATGTCAACTCCCTACAGGGTGTTTGGAGACAAACACACATGACCACTTTGGAGAGTAACTGCATATCAGCGCACCTTAATGCTTGATCCAGAATCGACTACTGGCTAACCTTTAGGGATGTACAGACGTGTACCACCAGAGTGGTCCTTCTGCCCGCACCCTCTCGGACCACCTGCAGATCCTGCAGCTTCCTCAGGTGCTTTCCTGTGGATTTGCCTGGCAGCTGCTGCCTGATGCCTTGCTTTCCATGGTTTTTTGGGAAGAGATTCACGGTGCCATTGAAGATTTTGTTGCCAATAACGAGTGTTCCATGGTGCCCATGTTATGGGAGGGATTCAAGGTGGTTATTCTCAGAGGATGCATCTCAAAAAAATCGGAAGTATTAAAGGCCTTTCCCGTATATAGGCCTCCACTACCCTCACAGAGTTTTGCGGAATTCAGCAACTCTGCATTCCACAGAGAATGTGGAGTAACCGATAAATTCCGCACTCTGCAATAGAATTTATTTCTGTTGGCCTGCTTATCATGTCATGTCACGTACTCGGGGAGTGCAACAAGACTTGTCGGTCGCTCGCTACCTTCCACGAGATTTGCTAGTTGCCCACGAGCTGTCTTGAGAGTTTGCACCCACTAACGCAGCTTTAGGCCATGCCAACGACTTCTGGTGCTTCTTTTGTGATGTAGAAGAGCACAATTAAACATGCGCGACCTTGGCTGCAACCTTGAGAAGATTCTCTCCTCGAAAAGCAGCTAAATCTCCTCAAAAAGAGATTTTGGAGTTAAAAAACGTCTCAAATTGACTGTTTGCTTTGTTTTTTGTTCAAAAGCCCTTTTTTATTTAAATTCTTTTCAACAAGGAGGAAGTGCCCGAGAGGCTTTACCTTCCTGTTCCTGTCTTACAGGCTCTCCCCAGTGCTTTGTCCACCTCCTGGTCACTTCTCATGTGGATTTGGAGATGGAGAGATCACTCTGTTTGTCTGCTGCATATATACCATTGGATATGAGGACTTTGATTTTGTGATAGCACAAGTAAGTTCAAAAATGTTTGTATAAGGATAAGGTTGTTGTTCGTTGATAGAGGGCATGCACCAGGATTAATTTGTACTTTTATTCAATTTTTAACATTTATTGTTCAGGGTGACCTACAGCTTCAGTATTTTTTGCATGTATTTTTTTTCTTTTATAAAGGAAATTTATTGCACAGTTCAGTACATTTTCTCCATGTTTTTAATAAATTTGCAATATTCATTTAATTCACTATGTGGCCTAGTCTGCCAATGGGCCTTCCAGCCAGCAGGCCCAGCACTAGTCATGTGTGCATGAAACCACTGTTTCTGTGGTGTCTGTTGAAAGGGAGCATCATGTAGGCCACGGATGGCAATTGATTAATTAAAAAAAATATTTTGGGGGGTATATCATTTCTGCAAACATTGCATAGGTTGGGTAATATATTTGATCCCTTTGGAGGATGTGTGATGTAAAAGTTTTTAACCCAGTTAATTTTAATTTTTGGTATTGCTGAATTAATGTTGCTTTCTCCTGTGTTATTATGCCTCCTTTGTATGGTCAGTGTGTGAGTGTATTTGCCATATGTCACCATTTGTCTTTGTTCCCCATGCATGTGACCAGTGGACATTTTGCATATTCAGTGTCTATAGGCCTTCATGTGTTCTTTTTTCATGCCTCCTGCTTATTGTTTGACAATGCGGCATGTACCCATTTTGTGCAGGCAAATAGTGTGCTTTTGCCATAGGCATTCATGTGTTCTTAATTCTGGCCATGTCTCCTTGCTGTTTTTTGTTGTTTAACCATGTGGCTGCATTTGTGTAGCCAGCCAGTGTACTTTTTCCATAGGCGTGCATGCGTTCTTTGTTATGGTCATACCTCCTTGCGGGTTTTTGTTGATGTGTAACCATGTTGTCGTAATTTGGCAGCAACTGAATTAGCATTTAGCTCAGCTACACTTTCACCGTTAACTTGACCAAACGTGCGGGGGCCATTTTGTATTTCTTGGCTTCCATTTTGTATGAACATGCGGCCTCGTGGTCAGCGTGCCCTTTCGTCCTTCCTCCATGCCAATGACCATTTACCTTGCCCAGCAACAGGCTATTTTTAGTACTGGTCAAGCTCACGCATGCGTACTTGAACATTTGGATTAACGAGCGGTCACCTCTCAGGAATGTTCTCCAAACTGACCAGTGGTACTAAACTCCTCCCACATGTTAGCTGTGTTCCAAATATGCCCTTATATGTACCTAAACTGTGAAAAGAGGATACCGCCTACCTTTTTATTAAAATTGTATAAAAGAGGTCGCACACCGATGTTCGGTGTGATACTTCTTGCATTGCCGAAGGGTGCTGTAGGAATGTACCACCACCCCATGGGGTCTTAATAAACTTGTCTTTTGCATTTTCTAGTTTCCGTGCCAACTTCTATTTTATGGTGTTCGAGAGTTTTTGCAGAGTATGTAGACCTGACGAAACCCAATACCACAAATTGGCGACCACGAAGGGACTCATCGGCGACTCGGATGCCCGAAGGAGAGGTCGCGACGAAGGATTGGAAACTCGCCATGGACGTGTACGCTGCCACTGAGTGACCCGAGTCTTGGCATCTGCCGTGTTTCTTCCTTTCCTTGTGACTCGACCTTCCAGGTGGCGCCGGTCCTCGACTGAGATCCTGATCTGTTGGGTTATCGTGCAGTGCCCGTTTGACGGATTCGATTACGGAACTTGGCAGTTGGAACCTGGACGTTTGGAAATATTTGGTAAGCCTGTGATTGGTAAGGTAGTCTATTGACGCTTACTGTGGCTCTTTGAATTTGTTTGAGTTAGCTAACTGTGACGGAGTCCCGGCGTCCCCCCCCCCCAGGTTTCTTCCCCCCTGAGCCGTTACCTCATCCCGGGGTAGTCCGCACGAACACTCGCCGTCAAACCCCTCGGGTCCGCAACATTGCCGGAACAGTAACGATGACCCACAGTCCCCCGCCTCTCTCTCTATTCCAGGAACCAATCACGGACCAACAACAACCGGAAGTACTACGCCTTGAACCCGGAAGACTCGCCCTGGAGGAAGCGTCAGAACCAGTGAAAAGCGGCACAAACAGTGGAGGCGGAGTAGGAGAATCGTGGCAGGATACTCAGACTGGCCTTGGAGACGGAGAAGAGGAGCCAACCGAAGCAGACGAGTGGTCGGAGGAGTGGTGGAACCCTTAAGGAGGAGGCTGAAGAGCGGCCGTAGCTCACTGGAGAGCTACGGCGGACCGCGTGAGTACCGTAAACCTCCCCGTGAACACGCTAGGTGCTCACTGTACATATTGTATATAGTCTCCTCTCTTGTAGGCACCTATCACGTAGTATACGCACTGTGACATTCTGTAAAGCACTATCACCGTACACGGCCCAACTCCCCGTCACGTCCTGAACACCCTTGCAGAATCTCTGTCTTTATCCGTGCTGCCGACCCTTTTCCCCGTACCTCCTTCCCTCACGACTCCTTCTGCTCTGCCCCTTCACTTCCCGGTGTTGGTAGTGGCATACGTGCCGAGTCCCTGTTCGGACTAACGGTCCCTCTCTCTCTTCTTGCCCTCCGAGGTATCTCCACCAACGGCGAAGACCGAGCACCCGTCAAGGACCATCCGAAGGGAACCGCGCCCACACAGACGACGGATCCGAACATCTGGAGTCCGCTGTACCCGTCCCTTGCGTGTCTCTTGTACTTCTAATAAAACCCATAACAATAGCACACTATCTACGGCCTCCTTGCCTGATTTACCGGCCCGCGGAAACCCCAAGACCACATCTGGTGTCAGAAGTGGGATCAGCCGGTAGCATGGAGGCCGTCATGAAGAGAATGGCCGAATCCCAGGAGCAGCTGGGGAAACTAATGGAACAATTCTTGAAAACAGCTGAAGACGACCGGGGCCAACTTCATGACGTTCTAAAAGGACAAGGAACAGTGCAGGAACAAGCATTGGGTAAATTGACTGACGTCCTGGGACAACCACGACCCATGACCTCTCTCCCTTCCGTGGTGTTGCAGAAATACGTCCCCGGGGAAGACCCCGACTACTTCTTTACTAATTTCGAGAGGTTATCCCAAGCCGTGAACTGGCCTGTAGAACGATGGGGTCAGTACCTGGGTCCCCTTCTTAGCGGAGACTTGCAGGCCGCTTACCAACAGGCCAACATCCAAGGCAACACCCCGTACCCGGACATAAAGAAATGCATCCTTGAACGTCTGGGAGTAGACGATGACACTTATAGGATGAAGCTCAGACAGACCAAGGAAGGGCCCCAAGAAAACCCTCGGGCTCTGTCCTTTCGAATCAAGGATCTCGTCAACCGGTGGCTTAAACCGGAGGCCTCCACAAAAGAGGACATCGTAGAAAAGATCTGTCTCGAACAGTTCCTGAACTCCCTTCATCCCGCCACGCAGAGATGGGTACGACAACATACCAGGCTCAACCTGGAGACGGCAGTGGAAATTGCTTGTGCGTATGGCCGAGCTCAAGACCAGCAACGTGGTAGGGACGAAGCCACCCACAGGTCCCACACCTCCAGCACCAACCGTTTCCCCAGGCCTCCACAACCTCGAAGACAAGAACCCGCTCCTCTCTTGCCCTCCCCGATCCTATACCGTCCCCCCAACCCTGGACCCCAATGCTACCATTGTGGGAACTTCGGACACATAGCCCGCATGTGCCCCCAAAAGGAGGTACCGATGGAAATCGGACTGGTAAGAAACTACGTCTGCCACACGCCCGGGGCTGCTCCCCCTCCGTTTCATTGTCCCGTGGCCATAGACGGACAAGAGGTTCTGGCACTCGCGGACACTGGGTGTCGACAAAGCGTCCTCCGTCCTCAGGACTTGGTTCTCCACCAGAGGACCCCAACGGGAGCAGTGGCCATCCAGTGCGTACACGGGGACACGAAACGGTACCCCACCACGCGGGTTTGGGTGCAACATCCCGGCGATCCAGGAACCAACCTCACGGTCGGACTCATTCCAGCTTTGCCTGAACAAGCCATCCTGGGAAGCGACTACCCAGGTCTCCCTACGCTGCTCCAGGATACAACGGACTCCCTGGCCCAGTGGTGGAAGGAGGCCCCCTACCCTCAGGACCCGACCGCAACCCCTAGGGATCCGAAACCCCACAAAAGCAAGAGACAGAAAAGACAGGAGAAGATGTTACACACCTCTGCCTATCCCGTTGCTGTGGATGAACACCCATGGCAGACAGACCAGGAGTTCCGCGGGGCTCAACTGGAGGATCCGCTCCTACAAGAAGCCTGGGGAAGGGCCCTAGAAAACGAAGACCCCACACAAGTAGGTCCATATTTCTTTAAGAAAAGGGGTTTGCTATACAGAAAGGGAGGCCCGCAACAAAACCCACAATTGTTGATTCCTAGCCCCTTCCGGGACAAAGTCCTTTTCTTAGCCCACAGTCACCTGTTAGGGGGTCATTTCGGGGATGAAAAGACGAGCCAAGCGGTCCTTGACCGTTTCTACTGGCCTGGGATCTATCAGCACATAAAAACCTATTGCCGTGAATGTGCTATTTGTCAAAAGAACAGTCGTTATAGACCCCCTAGGGTGCCCCTGTGTCCCCTTCCCCTCATCGACATACCGTTCAGCAGGGTGGGAATGGACATTATAGGGCCCCTGTTGCCCTCCCGAAGCGGGTGTCGCTACGCTCTTGTCATCGTGGACTATGCCACGTGCTTCCCTGAGGCCTTTCCGCTACGCCAGCCCACGGCCCAGAACATTGCCAAAGCTCTTATCACGCTGTTTTCCCGTGTAGGCTTCCCCCGTGAGATTCTCACTGATCAGGGCACTCCCTTCGTTTCTGCCCTGATGAAGCAAGTCTGCTCAAGACTAGGGATAAAGCAAATCAGGACCTCAGCATACCACCCACAAACGGATGGTTTGGTCGAACGCTACAACGCCACCATAAAGCAGACTCTAAAGAAAATGTTGGGACTGGAGGCTAAACGGTGGGAGGAGCTCCTCCCGCTAGCCCTTTTTGCCATCCGGTGTAAGCCCCAGAGCAGTACTGGTTACTCCCCATACGAGTTGCTGTATGGAAGACCCCCTCGTACCCTGCTGGATATGGCACAGGAATCCTGGGAAGCTGACCCGGACCGCACACGCCCTTTACCTGAGTACGTCAACAACTTAAAGACCCATCTGGCACAGATCCGAGACATAGTCAAACAAAACATGGAAAAGGCCCAAGACACCCAGAAAAGACAATATGATAAGGGCACCAAGAATAGGGCGTTTTCCGTAGGGGACCTGGTCCTCCTAATGATGCCCTCTTCCGACCATAAACTCCTGGGTCAGTGGCAAGGACCCTACACCGTCCTGCGGCAGGTGACCCCGGTCACTTTTGAGATCGAGCTTGACCCCACAAAAGGCACGGCCCAGATCTATCATGTGAATCACCTGAAGAAATGGGAGGGACCCCGTCCTGTCCTGTCGGGGCACAGCCTCCCGGTTCCCTTTCCCTTTGATCCCTGTCTAGACCCTGCTCTGACCCCGGGACAAATCCATGCACTCCAAAAAGCCCTGTCACCCGTGAAGAAGGTTTTCTCATCATACCCAGGAAGAACCACCGTCACCGAACACGCAATAGACACTGAACCAGGGAAAGTGGTGCGGTTGCGTCCTTATTGTGTCCCTGAGGCACGAAGGGCAGTCATAAGAAGAGAAACCGAGGACATGTTAAAGATGGGGATCATCGAGCCTTCGATCAGCGAGTGGAACTCCCCTATAGTTCTGGTGCCTAAACCTGACGGGTCTGTCAGGTTCTGTATAGACTTTCGCGAAGTGAACAAGGTGTCCAGGTTCGACACATACCCCTTGCCGAGAGTTGACGAAATGGTCGAGCGAATAGGGAAGGCCAAATATATTTCCACCCTCGACCTCTGCAAGGGTTATTGGCAGATTCCCCTCCGAGACCAAGACAAGAAAAAGACTGCCTTCTCTACACCTGAGGGGTTGTTCCAATTCATCGTCATGCCCTTTGGGCTCCACGGTGCCCCCGCCACCTTCCAGCGTGCAATGAACCAGGTCCTGCGGCCACACGCACTGTATGCAGGTGCCTACCTCGACGACATCGTCATCTATAGCGACAGCTGGGAGCAACACCTAGTCCACTTACATGACGTTGTCTCTTCCCTGGGCTCCTTTGGCTTTTCCATTAACCCCGCCAAAACCACCCTGGCTGCCCAAACCGTCCAGTATCTGGGGTTCTTGTTGGGCGAAGGTATGATCAGACCCCAGAAATCCAAAACAGAAGCCATAGAGACCCTTCCTTTTCCAAGAACAAAAAAAGATCTCCGAGCATTTCTCGGGCTCCTGGGTTATTACAGGAGGTTCGTGCCCAACTTCTCTCAGAGAGCCGCACCTCTTACGGATCTTCTCAAAAAAACTACACGCACCGAGCACGCCCTGAAGCACCCTAACCCCCTCATATGGCAGACGTTCACCGACCTGAAGGGGCCCTAACCTCCAGTCCTGTCCTGGTGAGCCCTGGCTATACCCGGCCCTTCATTCTCCAGAGAGATGCCTACGACCAGGGATTAGGGGCCGTCCTATCACAAGAAGACGAACAAGGAAACGAGAAACCCATCCTATATCTCAGCCGAAAACTATTCCCCAGGGAACTGAACTATGAGGTAGTCGAGAAAGAGGCCCTTGCCATCAAGTGGGCTATCGAAACCTTGAGATATTACCTGGAGGGTCGTGGCCACCATTTTTACCGACCATGCCCCCTTGGAGTGGATGGCCCGGAACCAAGGACACAACGACCGGGTCCTCCGCTGGTTCCTATCTCTCCAGCCCTTTCACTTCCGTACCCAACATCGAAAAGGATCCGAACAAGGCAACGCTGATTTCCTATCCCGGTACCCCATCTCGCCCTCTCCAAACCGTACAAGAAGGACAGCTAGGGGAAGGGGATGTGACGGAGTCCCGGCGTCCCCCCCCAGGTTTCTTCCCCCCTGAGCCGTTACCTCATCCCGGGGTAGTCCGCACGAACACTCGCCGTCAAACCCCTCGGGTCCGCAACATTGCCGGAACAGTAACGATGACCCACAGTCCCCCGCCTCTCTCTCTATTCCAGGAACCAATCACGGACCAACAACAACCGGAAGTACTACGCCTTGACCCCGGAAGACCCGCCCTGGAGGAAGCCTCAGAACCAGTGAAAAGCGGCACGAACAGTGGAGGCGGAGTCGGAGAATCGTGGCAGGATACTCAGACTGGCCTTGGAGACGGAGAAGAGGAGCCAACCGAAGCAGACGAGTGGTCGGAGGAGTGGTGGAACCCTTAAGGAGGAGGCTGAAGAGCGGCCGTAGCTCACTGGAGAGCTACGGCGGACCGCGTGAGTACCGTAAACCTCCCCGTGAGCACGCTAGGTTCTCACTGTACATATTGTATATAGTCTCCTCTCTTGTAGGCACCTATCACGTAGTATACGCACTGTGACATTCTGTAAAGCACTATCACCGTACACGGCCCAACTCCCCGTCACGTCCTGAACACCCTTGCAGAATCTCTGTCTTTATCCTTGCTGCCGACCCTTTTCCCCGTACCTCCTTCCCTCACGACTCCTTCTGCTCTGCCCCTTCACTTCCCGGTGTTGGTAGTGGCATACGTGCCGAGTCCCTGTTCGGACTAACGGTCCCTCTCTCTCTTCTTGCCCTCCGAGGTATCTCCACCAACGGCGAAGACCGAGCACCCGTCAAGGACCATCCGAAGGGAACCGCGCCCACACAGACGACGGATCCGAACATCTGGAGTCCGCTGTACCCGTCCCTTGCGTGTCTCTTGTACTTCTAATAAAACCCATAACAATAGCACACTATCTACGGCCTCCTTGCCTGATTTACCGGCCCGCGGAAACCCCACGACCATACTAACGTTTGGACCTATGATTTGAGTTATATGTGGAGTGCACCTCACAGAGACAGGCACGTAGAGATATTTCTCTGACTTTGAATTTGTTTGAACGGCACATCGTGTGTGAAGCGTGTTTTAAGCGCCATTTTATGTAATATCGCGTTTTCGTGATATTTTGACATGCCTGTTCTAAGCACACTTCGAGGAATGTGCTGTTTTGGAAATGGTACCACTTATCGACTAAATGAATCTCAGCCGGCTCCCCCAGAGGGGACTCCCAATCGCGAAATGTACATAAAATTTGGCCTTCCCCCATTATGTATAGTACATTATGGCATAAATATACAAAAACTGATCGTGAATTGCAATGGCCACTACATGGGTCGTTTGATCTGCGAAAGGTTCAGTATGTGGAGCAATGTTTGTTTCAGCGTAGGTCTAGACAGGATATGTTTGATTGTGTGCGTATGTGGGAGAAAGGGGTGCGTGAACAAATGAAGCGTGAACAAGCCTTGGCGGACAAGGAGCAGCGAAAGGCTGCTCGTGACAAAGCTTTACAATTGCAGGAGAAAGAATTGCAGGAACCGAAAGAGAGGGAGATTCGAGAACGTAATTTGCAGGTTAATGGTCAGTTTCCTATTCGACGTCCTCTTTATCCTGTCCTTACTAATGAGTCAGATGATTTTTCATTATTAGATCGTTGCCCGCCTCCGTATGTTCCGCCTACGGCTCCGGATGAGGATTCGGACGAGGATGATCAGAATAATCAGCGTACCAGGTTAACTGCTGAGCGAATGACGGAATTGCGCTCAGTTGCTCGTAAACTTAATTCAAACTCTATAACTGTTTCAGAGATCGATGATCTTATGAGTAGGTGGTCTGAAAGGGAACAATTTTATTTTTTAGATCATTTTGCAGACGAAGTTGTTGACCGGTTTAGGAAGCATTCTCCTGAGTTGGAACCTAAAGTTATATCAGTTGGTCGTGAGAATTTCCGTAAAGGTATTTTTGTTCTTGCAAATGCGGATTAGTTTTTTCAGCGTTTGGTTAAGCTACGGGATGAGGCGACACGGCTGCGAGCGGTGAAAAAGGCATCGAGTTCGTCTACATCTGGACCAACGGAAGTATCCAACGAGTGCCCTATCTTTGGAACAGATAAGAGCGCTGCAATTAATGTTATGCCTATGCGAGAAGCTGCGCCTTTGTATGTCCCTCCTAAAGGGCAAGGCACAGATGATGATAAGAGGTCTAAAGATGCGAAGGGTTATTTCGTGTATAATTGGGTCTATACGCCATGGAATAGAACGGACGTTATGGCGCTTAAGAATGCTTTACCTGATCCCCGTAAAAATCCAGCAGTTTTCTATGAAGGAGTGGAAGGTGCTATTTCTTCTTGCGTTATGACATTAGTTGATATTGATCTGTTCTTTGGGTTGATATTGCCTCCTGATATGTGGAGAGCGATTCGTAAGTTTGATGATCGAGCGATTTTAGGTGCAGAGTGGAAGGAAATAGCTCGAGCTGATTTGGATAGAGAACCTGCATGTAAGCCATGTCAATTGATTTCAGATCTTCCAGTAGCTATTTTGAATAAATTAAAGACGCTTGTCCCTCCTAAGAAAATTGACTGGACGATGCTGACTTCTTGCAAACAAAAGCCGGATGAGTCGGTCTCTGATTTCTTTTCACGTTTCGAGGAAGCATTCCATGATTACAGTGGGCAATCATTAACAGAAGATACAGGCAGGCATTTGTTCGTTGATAAGTATGTGGCTAATCTCCTACCGGAGATTGCAAAACGTTTAAAAACTAGTGAGAGTTCATGGACCACTGCAACCCCTGCTTCTTTATTAACTCAGTATCAATATCAGTATTACGAACGACAGGAATTGGAGGCTAAAGAAAGTAGTGATAAGAAAGCGAAGGACTTAAAGACAAAGGTGATGTTGGCTCAGGTTTATGCTACGCAGTCGAGAGGGAATGATAGGGGTAGACGAGGATCATATGTTATGTCTCCCCCCCGTTCTGATATTTCCGAGGATCAGTGTGCATATTCGGTTTCGGATTGTCCGGTGCTTCGTGAACAGCGTGCTCAGCGTCGACGAGGGAGTGGAAGGTCACGGAATAGTTATGCGGGACCGAGAGGTGGAGCGAATGATCGCGGTAGGTCAGAAGCGAGGGGTCGTGGTCAGGCTGATCACAATACTTTTGATTGGCGGAATCAGTATCAGATAGCTGAAGGAGAGAATACTGAGTCTCAGGATAATAATTATGCATAGGATTGCGTGGGATGGGGTGTGGAATCGGTTGAAGTACCAGTCAATCAAAGGGGTACATATATATCAGCACATGTTTTGGGTTCTACTGATCAGTTTATGGTTGATACAGGAGCTACTCGTAGCGCTCTGTCCAAACACCTGGTTCCAAGGACTCCCCTGTCTGGCGAAACGATTACATCAATAGGGTTCGATGGAACACCTTCTCCTAGCCCATTGTCTCAACCCCTCACATTTCACATCGACAAATTCACTGCCCCATGCCCGTTTTTGTTATCCCCAAACACACCAGATAATATTGTAGGACTTGACATGCTTAAACATTTTCGTGCAACAATACGTTGTGCCCCTGAAGGGGTGCAGGTTATTTTGAATGAGAATTACCCAGAGGTTGAGAGATCGTGTCTCATGCAGGAGGCCGATGCCTTAGCATCTCTTCCAAGTACTTTATGGGCCACTTCTGATACTGATGTGGGACAAATGATTATTCCTCCTGTGCGTATCACTGTAAAGGAGGGAGCGTCTTTGCTTCGTGTCCCACAGTATAAGATCTCCAGAGAAGGCAAAATAGCTTTGACACACATTGTGAATGATTTGATAATGGCAGGGGTGGTGGAGGAAGTTCCCTATAATGTTTGTAACAGCCCAATTCTTCCGATCCTAAAGAAAGACACAGACACTAAGATCTATCGTTTCATTATTGATTTGAGGGAAATCAATAAGATAGTTGTACCCCAGTATCCGGTAGTGTCTCACATTACCACCTTACTCACTTTGATTCCACCCACAGCTACTACCTTTACAGTAATCGATTTGAAAAACGCTTTCTTTTCGATTCCCATTCATCCTGATAGTCGATATTTATTCGGCTTCACATTAAATAACAAATCATATAGATTATTCTTTCGACTTACAGTCTGGGGTGGTTCTTATTCAATATGTTGACAATATTTTGCTTGCAGCAGATACACAGGAGCAATGTGAGGAGAGCACTCTCTCCTTACTTTCTTTTCTTGCTAAAAATAATCACAAGGTCTCACGGAAGAAGTTGCAATATTGTAGACCAAAGGTGACCTACCTCGGTCATCTTTTGTCTAAGGAGGGGCGTGCATTGACATCAGATCGAATTCAAGCAATTTTAGGCATGCCAGTCCCTTGCACTCAGAAGGATGTTCGTGCCTTCATAGGTTTGACGTCCTTTTGTAGGCAATGGATACTAGGATTTTCGCACATTGTAAAACCCTTGTTAGCGTTGTTGTCCTAAACCACACCGGTTCCCCTTGAATGGACAGATGAATGTCAGAATGCTTTTGAGCAATTGAGACAAGCTCTTTGTTCTGCACCAGTGTTAGGGACACCAGATTATACAAAGCTCTTTACATTATATGTACACGAGAAGGATGGGTGTGCATTGTCAGTCTTAGTGCAGTTACACGGAGATAAACAGAGACCTTGCGCGTACTTTTCGGCAGTACTCGATCCTGTGGCCCGAGGACTGCCTGGATGTTTTCAAGCAGTTGCAGCAACAGCAGTAGCTATACGACAGAGTGAGGGAATAGTTTTGTCACACAAATTGTTGGTGTTAGTTCCCCATGCGGTAGATGCTTTATTGAACCAAACGAAAACACAGCATCTAACCAGTGCCCGTTTAACAGGATACGAGTTAACACTGTTGGCGCCACATATTACACTGAAGAGGTGCGCCACTTTGAACCCTGCTACTTTATTGCCATATCCTGTTACTGAGACCCAGAAGGAAGAACAACATGATTGTGTTTTTCTGACTGAAGAACAAACAAAGGGTCGTATCGATTTGCAGGATACACCACTTCCAGATGTAGATGGGGAATTGTGGGTTGATGGATCATGTTTGAAGCTACCAGATGGTACGACTTCCGCAGCCTATGCGATCACGACACTTAAGACAGTGGTAGAAACAGCATGGATACCGCAGAAATCGGCCCAAGCAGCTGAATTGATAGCCTTAACGAAAGCATGCGAGTTAAGTGCTGGTTTATGTGTGAATATCTTCACTGATAGCCGTTACGCTTTTGGAGTAGTGCACGATTTTGGCCTACTCTGGAAGGAACGAGGGTTTCTGACCTCACATGGAGTACACATCATGCATGGAGAGTTGGTACGTGACCTCCTGAATGCACTGTTATATCCAAAGAAAGTAGCGATAATCAAATGTAGTGCACACAAGAAGGTGACAGACAAAATAGGACAAGGAAACGCTTTTGCAGATCGCATAGCGAGAGAGACTGCTATGTTACAAAACACCTCTCCTATGTATGTGGTGATATCCCAAGCTGAGCGATGGCATGACGCCAGAGAGGAAATTTTAGACATACAAAAATCAGTATCTGAAGCAGAACTTGCAACCTGGGCAGCAGAGGGAGTGCAGGATGATGAGGGAGGCTGGCATGGTAAAGACAAGGAGAGATGGAAATTGTCTGCCGCTTACTTGCAAGCAATGGTTCAAATGACACATGGGTTGGCACATGTTGGAGCTCTTGCAATCACTAAATTGCTTACGCGAGTTTGGGAGCATCCTGAGATTGCCAACACGGCCAAGAGAGTAGTGCAGACCTGTCTGATATGCCTACATTACAATCCTGCTAAAGGGACTTATACTCCTAAAGGAGGGTTCGTTACACCTACTGCACCATTTGAAGTACTGCAAATGGATTACATCCAGCCTGAGCGCTGGAATAACCTCAAATATGTCCTAGTGGTAGTGTGCGCCTTCAGCAAGTGGATTGAGGCTTACCCCACGAAGGATAATACAGCATTGACAACAGCTAAGGTGTTACTCAAGGAGTACTTCCTACGCTATGGTGTTTGTAAATTTTTGTGGAATGATAATGGTCCTCATTTCGTTGGGAAAGTAGTGGAGTATGTCCTGAAAGGATTGGGGATTAAGCAAAAATGTCACGCTGTATTCCACCCGCAGTCAGTAGGTCTAGTATAAAGGTATAATGCGACTCTGAAGCTGAAGCTAGCAAAGATCGTGGCATCCACGTCTTTGAAATGGCCGGACGCTTTGCCTTTGGCATTACTGTCTATTAGATCAGTGCCACATTCCCGATCTGGCCTCACACCCTATGAAGTGGTGTTCGGAAGGCCCATGAATATTTGGGGAGTTCCAAAGCCTCGTTTGATACATGATGTGCCTTGTATAATGATGAACGATTATTTTGCACGATTAACAAATGATTTACTTTCTATTCATCAACAGGTTCGAGAAGCGCTCCCCGACAATTCCATTGGAGAGGCTCATGATCTTCGTCCTGGGGACCACGTGATGGTCCGCGCGTTCGAGAGAACCAGCAGTTTGGAGCCGAGGTGGCGTGGCCCTGAACAGGTGTTTCTGGCAACTCGGACGGCTGTACGAGTCACGAACAAGAAGCGGTGGATACATTCAACTCACTGCCGTCGTGTTTCTCCGGACCTGGTGAACCCTGCGGTGCTGTCTGATTATCGAGACATCTTGGATGCAGAGAAGAGCCCAGCTGTTACGCCTCACGAGTCGGAGGGAGCCTTCCCGGACCACACTGCTTGTGGTAAAGGGAAATAAAATCTACGGTCAAGAAAATAATTTTTTTTTGGTACAAGACTGGTTGAGTAACCGTTCTGAGGTTTGTGAAAACGGAAGCCGGGAATATCAAGGGGGGGATCAGTTCTGGCCAGTGTAGCGACACCCGTCTTGAATCTCGGAGAAGAAACCAGCGGCAGCCTCGGTTCTCAGCACTCAATTTTTATTTTTTAGTTTGGTTTTTGAAACTTTGTTCTTTGTACTATGGCACCTACGACACTGAGAAACAGAAGAATTTTGGGTGCAGTTCTTTTTGTTACAACTATAGTGGTAATAGCAGTAATAGCTTGGACTATAGAACGATTGCTTCCTGCACGAGAATATTTACTGCCTACCACTCCAATTCCATCTGAACATTTCCATTTTACTCTGCCTTATCATGAAGAGAGACATAGACAGACTTACTTGAATAACAGCTTCATTCAAATTCTGCACCACACCCATAATATGACGAACACTTCAAATTGTTGGGTATGTGGAATGTTGCCTGGACATCAGAAGAGAGGAGGAACTCCGCTTATTCCTCTTCCGTTCTCACATAATGGTTCTTGTAATGCTTGGTACACTCTTCTTTTTACCCTAAGATGGCCAACAAAAGGTGGACTACTTTTTCGATTGAATAAAGTCTGTTACAATGATAAAGATGGTTATCCACAGGCAGAAGGAACTAAATTTGAGTGGGAAGAATATCGACCGGACAATGTATCTACACTTCGTGTTTTCACTAATCAAAGACTTATAAATATGTCTAGTCTACATGTAATTACGGTTATTGACACTAAAGCTGACCTTTGCGTAAGAAATAAGGGAACAATTCCGGTGGGGAAAAGTGAATGTAACACTACCCTCACATTTGACACACCAAGGGGTATTGCTTTTGTAGCTTCACGAAACACTTTATTTGTGGTAATAAAGGATATCATCGTCTTCCCCTTGGATGGTTAGGAACTTGCTATATATCTTTTGTGCTACCCCCTGTATTTATTGCTCCGCCTATGTATCATAATGATTTTGTATTGTATCATGATTTTATATTAAATAGGGTTAAGAGAACAATAGAGATTGAAGATGTGGACCAAACTGACACCTCCTTACAACAATATGTAGATTTTAATTTAGGCCTATTCTCCTTTGTTGGTGCTGCCTTAAACAGCAGGAAAATACGACGGCTAACACGTGTTGTGGAAGCTGTTGCTAATGAAACTGCCTCTGCTCTAGGGAATTTAACTGAGGAACTCCAGATTACGAGAATTGTAACGTTTCAGAACTGAATGCTTCTCGATGTCGTATTGGCTGATCGTAGGGGTGCATGCCGCATTATCGGAAGTAGTTGTTGTGTTTATGTTCCCGATAATTCGCCTTCTGTGTATGATGCCATTTCCAAATTGCACAAAATTGCTGCTGAAATCCACCCCGAAAATGGTACATGGACATTTTCAAATTGGTTCTGGACTTTGCTTAGTACCTGGGGTTGGAAATTACTGACTATCCTATGTATGATTATTGGAATACTCTTTTTTCTTTGTCTATGTATCCAATGTGGTCCTACCCTATGCTCTGTATTTATTACGGCCTGTATCACATCCAAACGAGCTATTGCCAAAAATGAGCAAATGGTTAATGCAGAAGTGATGAAGATAATGATGATTAATATTGATGACGAGTATCCTGATTACTTCCATTATGAGGTAGCTTCAGCTAAATGCTAAAAGGGCCGTCTGTCGTAATTTGGCAGCAACTGAATTAGCATTTAGCTCAGCTACACGAACTTTCACCGTTAACTTGACCAAACGTGCGGGGGCCATTTTGTATTTCTTGGCTTCCATTTTGTATGAACATGCGGCCTCGTGGTCAGCGTGCCCTTTCGTCCTTCCTCCATGCCAATGACCATTTACCTTGCCCAGCAACAGGCTATTTTTAGTACTGGTCAAGCTCACGCATGCGTACTTGAACATTTGGATTAATGAGCAGTCACCTCTCAGGAATGTTCTCCAAACTGACCAGTGGTACTAAACTCCTCCCACATGTTAGCTGTGTTCCAAAAATGCCCTTATATGTACCTAAACTGTGAAAAGAGTATACCGCCTACCTTTTTATTAAAATTGCATAAAATAGGTCGCACACCGATGTTCGGTGTGATACTTCTTGCATTGCCGAAGGGTGCTGTAGGAATGTACCACCACCCCATGAGATCTTAATAAACTTGTCTTTTGCATTTTCCAGTTTCCGTGCCAACTTCTATTTTATGGTGTTCGAGAGTTTTTGCAGAGTATGTAGACCTGACGAAACCCAATACCACAATGTGGCTGGTGGCCATTTTATGTAGGCAACCAGAGTGCCTTTGACATAGGCCTGCATGTGCTCATTGGTTGCCCATGCCTCTCTGCTTGTTGTTTGACCATGTGGCAAATTTTTGCAACCATCCTTTTTTTCAGTTCGTAAAAACGTTTTGTAGTTAGAAGATTAAGCCTTTTTGTTGGTGCTAATTTCTTTTTTAACTTTTCCAGATATTAGTTGATAATATGCTTGAGGCCTAGTAGCTCAATGCTTATAGTAGATGTATTGTATGAGTAGTGTTTTATATTAATATATACTTGCTTTGCATTTTTTACTTGCACTACTCCTTGCCTCCCAATTCCCAGTGAATTTCTACCACAAAAGTAGAAGTGATGAAAAGGAGATTACCTGCACTGGTATGTCACCCCAGACCTTTTTCTTGCAAGGTCCTGTGCCTGCCGCACTGGCCTCTGGGAAGCAAGCTGGGAGCAACAGCCCACCATAACCTAGGCCCAAGCCTGGCACTCAGGCAGCCACTCTAATCATGGCAATGTCAATGAGCAGTGATGTTGAATTGGAATAAAATAGTATGATATTTTCACCCATGTGTTCTATATCCTGAATTTCTTCTTTTTTCTGCAAACGGAATACCATTTGTGGACATATAGAACGAGAGTAAATATGAGCTTAGTTTCACTTCTTACATAAGTGGGAGACAATTCACATGTAGTCCTCTATAAACAAGCTTAAAACAAAAATACTTCAAAAACAATATGAACAGCAAGTGGTATGCCTCAATCAGCAATCTCATGGTAGTAAAAAAAAATCATAGTCTATGAACAACATTTAGGAATTACACTGAATTGTTTTCAGGCGTTATGTTATGTTATGTTATATGTTATGCTATGCTATACTATGGCTGTGGAAATATAGAGTAAGGGAATGCCTTACTCTGTGAGGAAGAGGCATTACATGGGTGTTGCTCTAGGTGTTCCCACTCAACACCCATGGTTTTTGACATTGCAGCAGATTTACAAATATGCGTAAATCTGGGGGCACCAAAAATACCGCCTTCCCAAAGCAGGTGTAACTGGAAGAAATGTTTACATTTCTGCTCATCTCATCCTCTTTTGATGTGTGCTGAGGCAAATACCTCCTGTGATTGTTTTTGTATAGGAAGGTGTCCCTTCCTTCACAAAAACAATCATGCCAACAGCACAAACACTCTTTCACTATGGTCCAAGGGGGCCTGCGTTTGTGTTTGGCTGCAATTTGTACATTGGTGCTGGCTGAAAGGACAAGAATGCACTGTATCTTGTAGACAATACGCATTCCTGCCCTTTTCTTTTGACATTGGGCAGCGCAGCTAGAAGACTTGTGGTCCTGCCCTATGCCAAAATATTGTTAAAAAGCCCCTTGGTTTTCACCCAGTGGGCAATTTCAATAACGCAGACCCTGAACTTGATCCCAGTACTGACGTTTTGTCCATGTGGGAGAGAATGAGGTTGTTGGTATCGTGAGACCACATGATGCTGGCTAGAGAGATCATGAATGCATTGAAGAGGGTCTAGCTCAGTGAGGATCCTTGAGTAACTCCGCAGATGAGGTTACGGGAGTCCGAGATGTACGGTGTCAGTTTGACTGACTGTGTTGTTTCAGTTAGGTGTTTTCACTTTGCCACAGGACAGTGTGTACACAAATTAACTAACTAAGACACATGCGGAAGATACAACTAGAAATACATTATCAGTGCTTATCAACAAAAATCAACAAACAGTTTAAAAAATGATGAAGGAGCTAACATGACTCATCATGAAATGCAGAAATCAAGTGATTGCAATATCATCTTTTTTACAAAAGCACTGATTTGTCTTGTCTCGTTTGGTGATGATATGAACATTGAAATAACAAGGTGCGAGGAACTATAATTGGGGACGTTTTCCTTATCGTAGCTTACCTTTGCCGACTTGTTCCTGTGCCGATCCAGCTGTGGGGTGACGCTACAATCCACATTGGTGAACCCACGCGTCTGCAACACTGCGGAACGCCCGGTCTCTCCCTGCCGTCGCAGCACTATGCCATCAGCGCGACCGCAGTGGGGGGGAGACCGAGGGGCAGGTAGGAACTACATCTCCCAAGTGCCCTTGCGTTTCCCAGCCGCCTCCGGGGGATCGTGACGCGCCAGGAGGCGCTTTAAAGAGCAGAGTGCCCTCGGTGGAGTGGGGACGTTTTCCTTATTGTAGCTTACCTTTGCCGACTTGTTCCTGTGCCGGTCCAGCTGTGGGGTGACGCTACAATCCACATTGGTGAACCCGCGCGGCTGCAACACTGCGGAACGCCCGGTCTCTCCCTGCTGTCGCAGCACTTTGCCATCAGCGCGACCGCAGTGGGGGGGAGACTGAGGGGCAGGGAGGAACTACATCTCCCAAGTGCCCTTGCGTTTCCCAGCCGCCTCCGGGGGATCGTGACGCGCCAGGAGGCGCTTTAAAGAGCAGAGTGCCCTCGGTGGAGCGGGAACGTTTTCCTTATCGTAGCTTACCTTTGCCGACTTGTTCCTGTGCCGGTCCAGCTGTGGGGTGACGCTACAATCCACATTGGTGAACCCACGCGGCTGCAACACTGCGGAACGCCCGGTCTCTCCCTGCCGTCGCAGCACTTTGCCATCAGCGCGACCGCAGTGGGGGGGAGACCAAGGGGCAGGGAGGAACTACATCTCCCAAGTGCCCTTGCGTTTTCCAGCCGCCTCCGGGGGATCGTGACGCGCCAGGAGACGCTTTAAAGAGCAGAGTGCCCTCGGTGGAGCGGGGAAGTTTTCCTTATTGTAGCTTACCTTTGCCAACTTGTTCCTGTGCCGGTCCAGCTGTGGGGTGACGCTACAATCCACATTGGTGAACCCACGCGGCTGCAACACTGCGGAACGCCCGGTCTCTCCCTGCCGTCGCAGCACTTTGCCATCAGCGCGACCGCAGTGGGGTGGAGACCGAGGGGCAGGGAGGAACTACATCTCCCAAGTGCCCTTGCGTTTCCCAGCCGCCTCCGGGGGATTGTGACGCGCCAGGAGGCGCTTTAAAGAGCAGAGTGCCCTCGGTGGAGCGGGGACGTTTTCCTTATCGTAGCTTACCTTTGCCGACTTGTTCCTGTGCCGGTCCAGCTGTGGGGTGACGCTACAATCCACATTGGTGAACCCACGCGGCTGCAACACTGTGGAACGCCCGGTCTCTCCCTGCCGTCGCAGCACTTTGCCATCAGCGCGACCACAGTGGGGGGAGACCGAGGGGCAGGGAGGAACTACATCTCCCAAGTGCCCTTGCGTTTCCCAGCCACCTCCGGGGGATCGTGACGCGCCAGGAGGCGCTTTAAAGAGCAGAGTGCCCCCCGCGTCACGGGAGCGCGCGGGAGCTGCGCCGGGCTAAGCCCGGGCAAAGGGCGGGCCCTCTACGGCCCTCCAAGGCCAAACAAGGCTGGGCTGGGCATTCCTCTAAGTTCTACGCTTGTAAAACTCTTTAAAAACGACCTCGCATCACTAGAAATATCTACTTCTGTGGCTGATGAATTTCCATCCAGGGTAGGAGTATCCATTCTCGGCCCCTTGGATAAATATTTTTCTAGAGCGATTGCTGATGTAGATAGAGATATAGCTCTGGCAGAGCGACGTGTGGAACGTCGCCTCTCTATTGAATTATTAAAAAACACTGTCATTGCTCCAATCTCTAAGGAAACAAATATACCACACATAGAAAACGTCACAATTGAAAATACAGACGCTGAACTGGTTAATACAGAGAATATCCCTTTGATCTTCCAAATCAGCTCTTCCCCAAAGCCGACTAACAAGTCGATATTCGTTGTCACCCAGTCAGACCCACTTCCCCCTACCAACCTTTTAATTGATCTAAATACCCCCATAGATCCAAAAGCTTCAGAACATTTTAGTCGAAGCCTCCCCGTGGCTGAAATAGGTTCAGGGGCTGATTATCACGTGCAAACACGACTCCCCCCTCCTATAGAATTTAGACCACTAACTGAAGACAATTCCTTAAAAAATAAACGTGGTATTATCCGCTCACCTCCTAAAAAACGAAGGAAAAGAGGCGAGGGAAAAAGTAGCGAGCTTTACTCGTAACTTGTTGCCATGTAAAACCTCCCTGAGACAGGAATTAGCTGTAATTGTAGAAAGGGTCCCAAGCTTGGCCTCGACCAATCTATCTGATACCATCCCTCCTTATGTGCCTCCATCATTGAAAGATTTCACTGAGGTGATGGAACAGCTCCTGAAAACCTTACTGCTACCAATAGTAGAGAGAGTCAAGAGATTAGGCGCTCAACTAGATACCCTTGTCGAAGGTGCTAAACAAACGCCTCAAATTAAAAATGATGAAATAAAATCAACGAATTCGAAGGAGGCTGAAAAAGCGACAACTAAGGTTACAGTAACATCGGCTGTGAAAACAGCTCTTGTGCCAATGCCTTCTGCAAAATTAAATTTAGCGAACACTAAGGTCTCTTCTGCCACTAAGAAGATGCCCCAAGAGTCACAGTCTCTTCAAGTAAAAGCACTCGTGGAATCGGCAAGATCGAGAATAAAAAGACCTACTCCCAGCTGAACAGGGAAAAAATTAAACCAACCCAGACTCCACGTGATATAAATGTGGATCTACCCCCAGACGCTTCCAAATATGTCATTATTCTAACAGGGGTTTCGCCCTTATCATCAGGCTCTGTTGAAAATTATAACAGCCTAAAAAATAAGATTATTTATTGGCTATGCAACAACAGACCACTGCCACCTCACCTTAATGGTGACATAATTTCTGTGCGAAGAACAAATTGGGTGGGAATGCGACCAAAGGACATTGAGGGCGATGTCGTGATTGTGACTTTTAGAGATCACAGAGTCATCTCGCATATCATGGATTGGTTTACAGACACTAGTAGGGGGCCGATTATTCAAAAAAATGTGAGTTATTTTTACCCTGAGTCCCTGATGCCTCGCAAGAAATATTGTCCAACATAGCACTGTGAAAACTATCTTTCTTCCCAGCAATATAGATATTCACATAATTTCTATTCTTCAAGGCCAAGATATATGGAAAACACCATTCCTCGTTCCTATCTACATGCTTTCTCTGGCTATGGCCATTGCCTGCCACCTACAACGCCTCAGTGGAATATTCCTTGTTTCAACCCCTATGCGCCTCTTTCCGGCCTGGATGATATTGAATGACTTTCCATCCGAGATGCATCCTCGACAAATCATTTTGAGCATCTTTCCAACTATCAAAATCTGATTACTGTACCTTCCAAAAACCTGAAGACAAAATCTTTTTTGGGGAGTAAAAACTGGCAGAGAGGGTGTAAGGTCCCCTTCGTGTAAAATCAGTATCCCGAAGAAAGGAATTCTTTCCGAGTCTTTGAACTTATACAAAAATGCAGACCCAACTATAGTTGGATCACAGCTCGATACAATAGTTTCTGGTAGCACATTGGCTTTATTAAGGGTGGATAGCCCTGGGAGAGGGATTGTAACTGGTGCTAGCTTTGACGTAGCACCTTTAAATAGCGTTTCGCCGTGTACCATGATAGATGCTAGTGATTCAGCTAGTCGGGCAGAATTTTCGGAATCCTCAATCAAACAACCTTGGGTGAACCGGGAGAATAACATAGAGGTATCCTATAATCATCCTATGAACAGTGCCATACTTTCCCAAATTGAGATACTTAGTTGGAATGTGGCAGGCATTTCAACAAAAATAGGTTCATCATCTTGGCTTGATTTAGTTAGTTCTTTCTCAGTTCTTTGCTTCCAGGAGACGTGGGTACAAACCCCGGTTCATCTCCTGGGTTTTCAGACATTGCATTCACCGGCGTTACCGAGTAACCAAGGAAGAAATAGGGGTGGGCTGTGTGTTTATGTTAACATTGCTAGGGGTTTGAGTGTATGGAAACATTCTCTCACGGAGTCTTATCAAATTATCTCCATTCAAACAGGTAAATCCTTCCATTTGTTAATAATAAACTTTTACAACAATATGCCATTACATGGTTTGGAGAGGGTACTAGATGAATTGTTTCACGCTGTTGTTTCTGTTAAGGAGTTGCTTGGGGGGGAATGGGCCATGGCCTTTATGGGCGATTTTAATTGTCACGCCTGCCAGTATGCTTCAAGGGGACTTTGCGATTTTATCTCCTCCCCGGATAATAATGATGATACCTCAAATCATTTTATGCACTCGAAAATAGGGGAGGCACTAAATAGTTTTTTAGCACATTTTAATTTAGCTTTTGAGAATGAGCTATGCTCACCCCCGATACCTTTTAAACCCTCTTTTCCTGGAAGAGGGTTAAATTCCACCATTGACTTTGTATTCTTTTCTAAGATGCACGCCTCCTTGATATCCTCATGGGATACGTTAGATCATATATATGGTGATCATTACCCCATAGCCTTTTCTATTTCCTTACCATCCCATATTATAAGTCATCGTACTCACTTGGTAAGGTATGACCAACCAATCTCAATAGGGGCGGTAAATGGCTACACTCTTAAATGGGAAAAAATTGAGCCTGCTGGCCTTCTTAAGAACTTAATAGAGACGAGGTGGGAAGATGTGCATATCTGCCTGTCTTTGACAGAACACCCTCAAAAAATTTTGGAATCTTTTTCTAAAATACAAGAAACTCTAAAAAAGTTACTTACCCGCCAGTTTAAGACAGGACCCTCTATATTTAGAGGATGGTTCGATAATAATTGCACTCGAGCGCTTAAGTCATTGAAAAAGGCCTTACACTCCATCCCGAAGTCCTTATCTGAGATACGTCAGGCTAGATGTCGCTATCGCCATGCTATCAAAAGTAGGATTAAAACATTGAAGGCGGAGGCCTGGCAGACACTGTTGTTAGCCTCCGAAAGCCGTGATTCCTCGGCTTTCTGGAAGCGAGTCAATGCCCCTCTTCCATGGGTTAAAATCCCGGAGAATAGGTTAGATCTGGCCATTGATGGAGATACTTGGGCTGCTTATTTTCAACAGCTGTATAGCAACCCAAGTTTTCTAGGGACATCTCCAATGGATCACATTCTTCCCTCTCCTACTAGTACAGTGGCCTTGAGAGAGTGTGTCCCTGATATCGTTTTCTCATGTGATGAGGTTATCCTTGCCATTAAGGAGAGCAGACCTGGCAAGGCACCCGGTCCAGATGCCATACCAGTGGATGTCTATAAGGCTGAAATAGATTTTTGGACCCCGTTATTAACTTCTGTTATGAATTGTGCAAATGTTTATGGCCTAATTCCAACCTGTCTAGAAGCCATTGTGATACCTATATATATAAAAGGGGATAGGCACATACCCTCTTGTTATCGTCCTATCTCCTTGCTCGATGCCCTAATGAAAATTGCGGGACGTATTATCCTTAAACGTATGAATAATTGGACAGAGGAGGCTGATGTCCTCTCTAGATTTCAATACGGTTTTAGAACAGGTAGGGGTACGGCCGAGCAGAGCTTAAATTTATATTTTTTAATTTCTAAATATGTCGTGGCTAAACATGGTAACCTTTTTGTTACATTTATAGATTTAAGCTCAGCCTTCGACTGTGTCGACCACAACCAGTTATGGAGAGTTCTAGAGCACTTAGGACTGAACTTATCTATTCTTAATTTTATTATTGCTTTGTATAGGGATGCAGGGGCCAGGGTGCGGTACGGACAGAAAGGGGAGTGCTCCTCAAGATTCACCATTGGCAGAGGTGTGAGGCAGGGGTGCATTTTAGCCCCCCTGCTTTTCTCGCTCTACATAAATGCCGTTGGTGATTTCATGCAGAGTGTTGAATGTGATTACCCTAAGGTAGAGGGTCACGCCGTCCCAATCTTGTTATACGCAGACAATGCGGCTATTTTGTCTCAAACAAGGTTGGGGCTGCAAAGGGCGGTCACTAAATTTACTCTCTTTATGAAAGAAAAGGGTTTGAAGGTAAACATTGCTAAAACCTTTTCCCTGGCCTGTAGCAAGGGAATAAAGAAAACCCCATGCCCGATATTTATCGAGGGAAAAAAGATAGACACTGTAGAACAATTCCCATATTTGGGTATTTGCTTTCATAGAAAGGTGTCCTGGCAGCCCGCTGTAAAAGCTAGGAAGCTTGCTTTCTCAAGAGCGATTGGCGCACTTCGAGATTTTGCTAGTAAAATTGGGGGGAGACCAGTCAAGCAGCTTATTACCATTTACAAAGCAAAGTGCGTATCAACGGCAATCTAGGGGCAGGGCTCTAGGGGTTCGATACAATAACATCAATCCAGAAGGAAGAAAACAAGTTCCTCAGATACCTCCTAGGTTTGCCGAAATCAACGTCTACTTATTTGACGCACATAGAGTTGGGGCTACGGTTCATTTCTGATCCAATTAAGACTGAGCCCATTCTCTTATGGCATAAGCTTTGGACTACCCCAGAAACGGCTTTTAATCGTGAAGTAATAGCTGATTGCCAAAAATTGGAGGGGGCAAGACACATAAAATGGATGTCTTTCGTTGAAAGTATGTGTATGGAAATTGGCCGCCCTGAGTTTTTTATTGACCCATCGAGCCTGGAGCAAATATCGAGGAAAGCTCTGAGAAGGCTCTTAATGGACCATTTGGAAGCCAAAAGATGGTCTATTCAAAAGGACTATAAAACTGTTTTGGCTTTCCAAAGGATCACCATGACCCAGGGTCTTCAATTATACTTGGCAACTGACATTAATTGCTTTTCAAGAATGCTCCTATCCAGATTTAGATTGGGCTCCTTTTTTCGGCTAATTACTTTCCCCTCTTGCAATGATTGGTCTCGAAACCTGCTCCCTTGCCCTTGTGATGATGTTGCATCCCAATCTAATATACATTGCATACTTTTCTGCAAATATTATCAAGTACCTAGAAAATTTTTATTGAAACCTCTACTGAAGACCTGGTGACTGCGGTCTTGTAAGGATGCTTTTGTTCGTCTACAACAATTGGAGAATAGGGAAGTGATACTTATTGTCAAAAAGTTTTAAAAATTGCTGCTAAGGTTCAGGAAGTCAATATGATGCATGAATTTTTTTTATAATTATTTTTTGACTATATAGTCTTCTTAATATCTTTTTTATTGAAAATGTTAATTCCTCTGTTTCTTGTGAAGTGATGTTTCTGGCATCTTATAGATTTATATGTGTCTTTTTAAAAAATTGTAATTCGATTATTGTAATGTGTGCTTTTATGATATCCTTGTGATTATCTAATAAAGCTTATTGAATTTGAATTTGAAAAACACATTCATGTATTGACTGCAACACATTTAAGGATTGAAAACTGTTTTAAGTCTTTCCTCATTAGTCAAAAGTAAAAAATACTAATACTTAAAGAGGCATGGAAAACACACAGGCGAATTGGTCTATCATTCTCTTTTAGTTTGAGATTAGTAGGGAGTTGAATACGCACATTAAAAAACAATTTTGGAGCATCTAAGTGCAGGAGCGAATAAAATAGGCAATACATTTCTGGCGGGCCAGCATATCAGCATACAATAAAGGAAAAACAAAAATAATGGCTTGTTTTTTAACCCCTTGTGTGCGCACGACGGCCAGGAGCCATCGGGCAACACAGTGCTTGTGTGGGCAGGACAGCTCCCGGACATCCTGGCACAGGAAATCCCCCTGGTGCAGGTACCAAAGGGATTTCTTTTTCTCTCCTAAAGCCTTGTGAGCTGGGGAAGAGGTTCCCCAGCTAACAGTGCCCCCCCCTGGTATCTGTGAAAGGAGGATCAGCGCGCATGTCACGCTGACATCATTTCATAGAAACCAAAACTGAAATCAGTTTCACTTTCTGTGTGCTCAGGCGGCTATCTCAGCCCCCTGAGCACGTAGAAAGATGGGAGAGGGGAGTCCAAGGGATTCTGGGTAGAGAAACACTGGGAGATCCAAGCAAGCTATACATTCCTGGACTCGCTGGGGTCTCTAGTTTTCAGAAATGTGTGGGTTTGGTAGGTTTCCCTAGATGGCCGCCAAGCCCGGGACCAAAAACTCATGTGAACCCCCTAGCAAACCCAGGTCATTTTTAGATACATAGGGGGCATCTGCATTTTTGGTCCTGGGGTCGGCAGCTATCTATAAAGATGAGAGAGGGGAGTCCAGGGGACTATGGGTGGAGAAACATTGGGGGATCCACACAAGCCATACCTCGCTGGATTCCCCCGGGTGTCTAGTTTTTAGAAATGTGTGGATTTGGTAGTTTCCCAAGATGGCTGCCGAGCCCGGGCCCAAAACCCAGGTGACCCCCCTTGCAAAAACAGGTTGTTTTGTGATAGGTAATTTTGATGTCTCCTCAATACATTTTGTCGACGTTGCCTGTCGTGGGTACTTGACCCACCCATGTGAGTGAGGTATCATTTTTATCGTGAGGGACCTAGGGGAATGCTGGATGGTAGGTAATTTGTGGATCCATGTAGATTCCAGAACCTTCCCAGACAGAAATTTGAGGAAAAAAAATATTTTTTCAACAAATTTGAGGTTTGCAGGGGATTCTGGGTAGGAAAATATTGGGGGACCCATGCAAGCCATAACTTGCTGGACTCCCCCGGGTGTCTAGTTTTCAGAACTGTGTGGGTTTGGTAGGTTTCTCAGTTTTCAGAACTGTGTGGGTTTGGTAGGTTTCTCAGTTTTCAGAACTGTGTGGGTTTGGTAGGTTTCTCTAGATGGCCCCCAAGCCCGGGGCCAAAAACTCATGGGTCCCCCTTGCAAAAGAAGGTTGTTTTGTGATAGGTAATTTTGATGTCGCCTCAATAGGTTTTGGGCCCTTGCCTGTCGCCGTTACTTGACCTACTCACGCAAGTGAGGTACCATTTGTATTGGAAAACCTGGAGGACTGCTGGGTGGTAGGGCATTTGTGCATCCACACAGATTCCAGAACTTTCCCACACAGAAATTTGAGAACAAAGTGATTTTTTTCAGCTAAATTTGAGGTTTGTAGGGGATTCTGGGTAGGAAAATGTTGAGGGACCCACACAAGGCATACCTCGCTGGACTTCCTTGGGTGTCTAGTTTTCAGAAATGTGTGGATTTGGTAGGTTTCCCAAGATGGCCACTGAGCCCGGGGCCAAAAACTCATGGGATCCCCCCTTGCAAAACCAGCTTGTTTTGTGATAGGTAATTCTGATGTCGCCTCAATACTTTTTGGGTCCTGCCTATCGTGGGTACTTGACCCACCCACACAACTGAGGTACCATTTTTCTCGGAAGACTTTGGGGAATGCGAGGTGGGTACAATTTCATGGATCCACACACATTCCAGAACTTTCCACCACAGAAATTTGGGGAAAATTCTTTTGTTTTTTTTTTACAAATTTTGAGGTTTGCAAGGGATTCTGGATAACAGAACTTGATGAGAGCCAGATGAGGCCCCCCCATCATGGATTCCCCTGGGTGTCCATTTTAGAAAAATATAAAGGTTTGTTAGGTTTCTATAGGTGCCGGCAGAGCTAGGGTTCAACAACTACAGCTAGGCACTTTGCTAAAAAAGGGTCTGTTTCTACTGTGAAAATGTGGTATGTCCACGTTGCCGTTTGGGCCGTTTCCTGTCAAGGGGACTAGGCCTACCCAGACAAGTGAGGTAAACATTTTCGTGTAAGACTTTGAGGAACGCGGAGTAGGTGGAATTTTGTGGATCCATGCAGATTCCAGAACTTTCCCCCACAGAATCGCGAGGTAAATGTGTTTTTTTTACAAGTTTTGAGGTTTGCAATGTATTCTGGGTAACAGAACCTGGTGAGGGCCAGACAAGTCACCCCATCCTGGATTTTCTTGGGTGTCTACTTTTAAAAAATATATATGTTTTCTAGGTTTCCCTCGTTGCCGGCAGAGCTAGGGTTAAAAATCTACAGTTAGGCACTTGGCAAAAAAAGAGTCAGTTTTCACTGTGAAAATGTGGTGTGTCCATGTTGCGTTTTGGGGGTATTTCCTGACGCGGGCAGTAGGCCTACCCATACAAGTGAGGTGCCATTGTTCTTGGAAGACTTTGGGGAATGTGGAGTGGGTGGAATTTTGTGGATCCAAGCAGATTCTAGAACTTTCCACCACAGAAATGTGAGGAAAATTTGTTTTTTTAGAGTGTGGAGGTTTGCAAGGCATTCTGGGTAACAGAACCTGTTGAGAGCCAGACGATTCACTGCATCCTGAATTCATCTGCTTGTCTAGTTTTTAAAAATGTATAGGTTTGCTAGGTTTCACTAGGTGCCGGCAGAACTAGGCTTTAAATCTACAGCTAGGCACTTTGCTAAAAAAGGGTCTGTTTCTACTGTGAAAATGTGGTGTGTCCACGTTGCGTTCTGGGCCGTTTCCTGTCGCGCGCACTGGGCCTACCCACATAATTGAGGTACCATTTTTCTCTGAAGACTTGGGAAAATGTGGGGTGGGTGGAATTTTGTGGATCCACGCATATTCCAGAACTTTCTACCACAGAAATATGGGGATAATGTATTTTTTGACAAGTTTTGAGGTTTGCAATGGATTCTGGGTAACAGAACCTGGTGAGGGCCAGACAAGTCACCCCATCCTGGATTTTCTTGGGTGTCTAGTTTAAAAAAATATATATGTTTGTTAGGTTTCCCTAGTTGCCGGCAGAGCTAGGGTTACAAATCTACAGCTAGGCACTTTGCAAAAAAAGAGTCAGTTTTCACTGTGAAAATGTGGTGTGTCCTCGTTGCGTTTTGGGCCGTTTCCTGTCACCGGCAGTAGACCTACCCATACAAGTGAGGTACTATTTTACTTGGAAGACTTTTGGGAATGTGGGGTGCATGGAATTTTGTAGGTCCAAGCAGATTCCAGAACTTTCCACCACAGAAATATGAGGAAACGTGTTTTTTGACAAGTTTTGAGGTTTGCAATGGATTCTTGGTAACAGAACCTGGTGAGAGCCAGATAAGTCATCCCATCCTGGATTCTCCTGGGTGTCTAGTTTTAAAAGATGTATAGGTTTGCTAGGTTTTCCAAGTTGCCGGCAGACCTGGGTTCAAAATCTACAGCTAGGCACTTTGCAAAAAAAGGGTACATTTCAACTGTGAAAATGTGGTGTGTCCACGTTGTGTTTTGGGGCCGCTTCCTGACGCGGGGACTAGACCTACCCATACAAGTGAGGTGCTATTGTTCTTGGAAGACTTTGGGGAATGTGGAGTGGGTGGAATTTTGTGGATCCAAGCAGATTCCAGAACTTTCCACGACAGAAATGTGAGGCACTTTGCAAAAAAAAGGGTCTGTTTCTACTGTGAAAATGTGGTGTGTCCACGTTGCATTCTGGGCCATTTCCTGTCACGGGCACTTAGCCTACCCACATAAGTCAGGTACCATTTTTCTCTGAAGACTTTGGGGAATGCGGGGTGCATAGAATGTTGTGGATCCACACAGATTACAGAACTTTCCACCAAAGAAATGTGAGGGAAATGTGTATTTTTGGACAAATTCTGAGGGTTGCAAGGGATTCTGAGTAATAGAACCTGGTGAGGGCCAGACAAGTCACCCCATCCTGGATTGCCCTGGTTGTCTAGTTTTCAAAATGTATAGGTATGCTAGGTTTCCCTGGGTGCCAGCAGAGCTAGGGCTATTGCAAAAAAGGGTCAGTTTTTACTGTAAAAATAAAGTGTCCACGTGAGGTGCCATTTTTAACAGGAGACTTAGGGTAACACTCAATTGTAGAGCAACTGTTATTACCTAATGACTTTTGATGCATTTCTCCCTTTCAAATGAAAGACAATGTGGAATAAAGAAGTCACTTTGAAAAATGTCCTATAGTTCTCATGCTAGTACGGGAACTCACAATTTCGGAAATGTGCAAATATCTACTGTTTCTAAACTCTATATTTTTTTCCAATTTCAGAAATACATAGGAGTCTTTCATTCCGATTTTTACATGTAAATATTTTCCCAAATTAATTGCTATATACCTGGTGTATAATAAAAAACTATTGCAAGATACTGCTCAGTTATTGGCTCTGATTTCGTCAGGTTCATGGTGAACCTACAAGTCCTATATATCCCCACAACCAGAAAGGCCCAGCAGATGTAACGGTATAATGCTTTTAAACAGCTGTCATAATTTTTAGAAGTTAGAGCTGAAAACGTTTCCACAAATGGCTGTTTTTTTCAACTAATTTTCAAATTTTCCAAAATTCAACTGTTAGTTTCTACAAAGAAACCTTGAAAGATCTACACAAAGAACCCCTTGCTAAATTCAGAATGCTGCCTACAAGTATATGTGACATGTGACTCCTGCACCTTGAAGCCTTCATTGTCCTATGTAATATTTCCTATACACTGATTTATACACATATGATTAATTGAATCTGTGAAATGTCAGTGATGTAAAGTGCTCTGACACCCACACAGGTATGAGTAGCACAATAAAAAAATTAAATACTTGCGAGAGACAGGCTATTTAGACATGAAGGGCACTGTTGGAGTGTGGTTGAGAGGGTATCTGTTGAGAAAGAGGTCCTGGGTGATGGCTCCAGCAAAGATTGTTGCACTGGCCACCACCACTGCTAAAGCTGGCCCTGATAAGATACATACACCTGCAGTGCTTAATTTGAGATGGTGGTTGCCAGTGGGGCCACGGGCACTATTTGTGGGGTTGGCCCTTATTTTTCTCCATCAGTCGTTTCCCAAGAGCAGGAGAGGGAAACCCACACAGAGGGGAAAGTAGGACCAAGTAAAAGACGGATAAACAGTCACAAAGGGAGAAAGAAGGAACCTGTGAGAGGGAGATAAAGGGAAAGGCGATGTCTGGTAGTAGATAAAAGAGTCATGAGGCGGAATGAAGACTATGCAGCCTTGGTATTCAGCATCCTAATATTTAATAGTGCACAACACAGGCTTCTGAGCACAGCTTTGGGAACCGGTTGCAATTCTTTCACAAATTAGGCACTGTGCACATACCTATTTGTATTAATGTTGCCATCGATGTAGCTAATGGCATCATATGATGAACAAACTGGCCAGTCACTATAGGCAATATCTTAGAAACAAAGTAAACTACACATTTTCTATGGCTTTTTTATGAAGTTATTATCTGATCTATGTGTGAAAAATTGCACAATATTATATAGCATACAGCAAGTGAAAGAAGAACTATAACTGTTTCAGTCCCTTGCTTTACCTCGGTTAACATGACCTACAGAGCTGAAGCATCTCAAAGGTCCAGGCAAATTAGGCTACTATTTTGTTAGGGGGTAACACATACCAACTTAATAAACACAATCAGATTAGGCCAAAACACAGCTCTTAGTGAACATAAAACAGCTATTAAACTTCACCACAAATCTATAAAGGCAGCCCAAAAAGTTTTTTTTACAAATGAAATTGAGAAATCTAAGAAGTCCCACACAAAATCTTACAGATAACAAAATTGTTCTGTAAACCTAAAGCATGAAACTTAAATCTAGTAGCCTCATTAGAGCTATGTGAAAATCTCCCAGGGTATCTTGGACAAAACATAGAAACAATTCTGTCAGAGGTTACTAGTATTGGGGGGCGTGGCTTCGGTGCCAATGAAGATGGCCGACCTGAAACGGAGCTCCGTGACAAGATGAGGAGATGAACTCCTGCCCGGCGGTATTCTGAGCTCCTCGGACCTTTTACTTGCGGGAAACGATGTATGAACACTAAGAGCATATATTCGCCATTTTTACCGCATTGTTAGGTGAGCGCTAGAACTTAATTTTTGCATTCCTGACTCCGCATGAGTATTTGCAACCGCGATTTTGTCTCACAAATTGGCCGGCAAACACTCCCCTTATGCTGCACTCTCTCTCCAGTCTTGAAAATTTCTACCTGCAGGACACATTCTGGGACGATTAATGATGTGTTTTTGGCACTTTACTGCACTTCAAGGTGAGTGCTAAAGATACTATTTCTTATGACCTGATGCCGCGATAATGCTTGTGACCACCATTTTGTTTCTCCACACTGGCTGACAGGAGTTTCCCTCATGTTGCGCTCTCTATGCAGTCTTGTGTCTCAAGTAGCCAGAGCTCTTTTAAGGCTAATCTGCAGTTTCACAATGTGATTTTCTCCTTCCTTTCATGTGTCTTGTATAATATATAGCACCTCTTCTGGGCATTCTCTACTACAGATCCATTTTCCCTGTTTGCCTCTGAACTTTTTGATTAATATTTGTTCCGCTCTCCACTCGTGGCACTATTATTCCCTGTTATTCTAATCCACTAGAAGATTATAATCCTTTTACAATATTGAGAGAAAATATGGATAAAATAGACTCAAACTGTGCCGCCACAGGAAATATGTCACCCTCTGTGTGTCGCAATACCTCAAAACAATCTTCTAAAATTCCTGCTTCCTCAGTGTCTGTAAGTGGTAAAAGCCTCAAGAAAGACCCACCCTCTGCTTCTAATTCTTCTGGGACAATCTCCATGGAATTGCTGTTGGAGGAAATGTGTGCTCTCAAACCCTATATGGAAGATACGAATACGTGTCTCCAAAAACTTGAATCCAACTGGTCTGCTTCTGACCAAAAGATTACTTTCATGGAGCAACGTTTGAACTCTATTCAGGGTTTGGCCAACCAAGTTCCTCCCCTATAGTCAGAGATATTGCACCTGCAACAACAAGTGGAAAATTTGGATAATTGCAATCAGCGTAATAATGTACTCATTTATGGAATTGTAGAGGGGCTTGAAGGTACAAATCCTCTCTCCTTTTTTCAAGCTTTTCTTCCAAAGATAATAGACCTCCCTGAAACTCCAAAATTGAATATTCAAAGAGCTCATTGCTTGGGTCAAGCTCCAAAATCTTCATCTTCCTTAACTAAACCAAGGGGCGTTATCCTATACTTCTTGGAGTATACTGATTTACTTAAGGTTTTACACGCTGCCAAACTCAAAGGAAAAATCTCTTGGCAAGTTTCCAATTTATTTTTTTGCTCAAGACTGAGCTAAGGTAACAGCAGACCGAGGGAAGAAATTCTTGGACAAGAGACCTGCTCTGCGAAGTCTAAGTGCTAGATATCGATTGTTTCACCCCTGCCTTATGAAAGTGACTTATAATAATAAGACCATCACCTATGAAGGTAGATGGGTTTCAGTTTCGTTGCTTGTCAATAAAATTCCTTTGACTATTTTTGATTTATATGCACCCACCACTCCATATAAACTCTTTTGGCCTTAGGTCTTATCTAATTTGATGTTATTTTCTGATGATTATTTGATATTGGGAGGAGACTGTAATATGGTTATGGACCCCTTTGTACATAGATGCTCTAAATCTAAATGTCTTCCTTCCTCCATTCATGATCAGTTTACCTCTACTATAGCTCAAAGATCACTTGTTGATGCGTGGAGATTATGTCATCCCATTCTTCGTAAATATATACTTATTTCTCACCAGTACATTCCTCACAATCCCGTATAGACTATTTATTTATTTCTAAACTCCTTACTCAACACATTTCCCACTCTGACATAGGATCTATATTAATTTCTGACCATGCTCCTGTATCTTTAGACCTGGACCTACTCCCACCCATGACAGGAACCAGGAGATGGAGATGTAAAAATGATCTTCTCATAGACCCTACATTTACTCCCGCCTTGCAACTATTTGCAGAAACTTCTTTTTTAGAAAATGAATCCCCTCATACTTCCCCTCAACTTATTTGGGTCACCTTCAAGGCTGCTTCTAGTGACTTTAATATTTCTTTTGTAAACCAGAAGAGGAAGACATTCTCCCAAACCATACAATCACTCTATTTGCGTATTAAGCAATTGGAACACTCCTACTACTCGACAAAATCCCAATCTATCCTGACTGAACTGATCCAAGCCAAATTAAATTTGAACAAACTTTCCAATGAATCTGCAAACCTCTACATACTTAAATCTAGTTCTAAATATGACAGTGCACCACATAAAGCTGGAAATCTCCTGGCTAAGTAAGTATCTCAAAATCAAAAAAGAATGACCAAAATTGAATCCATTTTAACTTCAACTAACACTACAGTTCCCAAAAATGAAGATTTTTTTTTAGAATTTAAGAACTTTGATCAAAATCTCTATGCTCCTGAATCTCCTTCTCAACAGTCTGATATTGATCACTAGTTATCCACTATACCTCAACCTTCTTCTTCTCGTAATGTAGATTTTTCTTCCTGCCAATCCTTCCAATCTATTAAAAAAGGGAAAGCTCTTAGTCCAGATAGTTTTACCATTGAATTTTACTCTCACTTTTCCATATTTCTTCTTCCCAAATTACATAATCTATTTAAGTATTTTATTTCTACCCAAAATTCAGGAGGGTCTTTTCAGGAAGCTCTGATTTGTCTTATCCCAAACGAAAATAAGGACCACACTTTTTGTAAACATTATAGACCTATTTCTTTAATTAATTTAGATTTGAACAATTTTGCAAAAATCCTCGCCCTTCGCCTAGTTTCGTTCTCACCCCAGTTGATTGGGAAGAAACAATGTGGTTTCGTCAAGGGGTGCCATATGTCTGATAATACAAGATTATTTTTAATTTCATAAATAAATCTAAATCATATCGACACTCTTTAGCAGCAATTTCTCTAGATGCTGAAAATGCTTATGATAGAGTCAGTTGGTCTTTTATTTTCTCTACACTTGCTTGGTTTGGATTTGGCCCAAAATTCATTAACTATGTTTCTTTACTTTCTGCAGGGGTGCCCATTGTCTCCCCTTCTATTTATATTAGTCCTAGAACCTTTCTTAATAAAAATCAGTTTAAATACTAATATTACAGGTTTTTCATATGGAACTAATGAGTTAAAACTTTCAGTGTATGCAGATGACTTTTTATTATTCATTTCAATTCCACAATCCTTCCAGCTTTTTTGTCAGAAGTAACTGACTTTGCTTTTGTTTCTGGATATAAACTTAATGCTGATAAATGCAAGATCCTTCCATTAAATAAACTTTGCTTTCATGCTGATTTTTTAACTTCCTCTTTTCACTGGAATCCAGTTAAAATTAAATATCTCGGGATATGGTGTACTTCCTCTATTAAAGATATTGTTACTCTAAATTTAAAAAAAACTTCAGGAATCTTTGTCATCTTCTGTATCATGCTGGCATCCTTTATTCTTATCCTGGTGGGCTAGATTTGATTCTATCAAAAAGATGCTTGTTCCAGGGATTCTGTTTCATTTATTCAATATTCCCATTAATATCCCTAAATCTTTTTACAAAACTATATAAAATATTCTTTCAATATTTTTGTGGCAAAATAAACAACCTAGAATGTCTCTTTGGAAGGTTAAGAAACCCAAACACATTTGAAGAGTTCATTTTCCAGTCTTCTATTCATACATACCTCATTTTATCTGAAGCACTCCTCCTTTTTATTGTCTGATAATAAAACTGACCCTAACCTACATCCACAATGGGTTGCGGTTGAAAAATCCTTCTTTCATCCATTTTCCTTCAAAGAATACATTTCCTTTTCCCATGTTCCTTTATCATTGTCTCTTCCCAACCTTACAAATGCTCATAAGATCTTCCAACCACTTTTTACATCTTTTTACATCTGATCAAGATGAATGCTCACATTTTTTAAACTCATTCATTTGGTATAATAATCATATTAAAATCAATAACAGATATATTTTCTGGAAGGATTGGTTAACTTATGGTAGAATGCAGTTGGGAATATGATTTTGGAGAATCCTTTCCTATCCCAGTGTGGAATAAAATCTGGACTAAGCTACCAAAGTCATCTAGAGCAGAAAACACTACACAAACTTTATTTTTTATTCACAATAGACTTCTCATCACGCAAGATTAACCCTACCATACCTCCTACTTGTTGGTCATGTAAAGTCTCTTTTGCTGATCTCAAACATATGCTTTTTGAATGTCCGGCAATTTACACTTTTTGGACCCAAGTTTGGTGACAAGTTACCACTAACTGTCACTCCCAAATCCCTTTTTCTTTTACACATATTTTTCTAGGCAGTATTTCTGAAGCCTGGTCTTTCTCCCCTACTACCTTTCATATCATTAATTTACTCATAGCTGTTGCTTTTCGATAGATTACTAAATCATGGAAAGATACTTCTATGGTATCTTTTCAAGCATCATGGTATGGAATTTGCTACAATCATAGATTAGATAGAGCCTATGTACATCCACACACACTTGCCACTAAAAGAGAATTACTTTGGATGCCCATAACAGAATTCTTAACTATTTCTGATAAAAAATTGCCTGCACATAACCCTTGCATTGAAGAAGTACCCAAACCACCTTGAATTTTATATTTACTGTTATTCTTATTACCCAGTTAATGTTTATACTGTTACTATAGAACAATCTAACAAAGAAAATACTTATGCATAAATGTCATGTTTGGAAATATGCTTTTTAATATGGATGCTATATAATCCCTCCCCTCTTTTTACCTCTCTCTCCCTTATTTTATCCTTCTTATGTATTTCTTCCTGTTTTTTTAAATATTGTATCTGTATTTTTCTACATGTGTGTATTTTTTTAAAATTATTGTACTATGCTTCATTCCTTAACAAATAAAGATCTTCAAAACGTAAACAGAAGTTACTTGTATTTTTCCCACTGATATGATTTGAGAATTACCAATACTGTGAGTCGCAAAAGCAGACTGGAGGCTGGCAGAGTTTAAGCACATCATGGTAGAACCGGCCGAAGAAGTGACTCTCGGATGTAAATCCGGATCGCCAGGCAACCCCTGCCCACCAGGCATTCTAATTAAAACCATGCAGTTAATTAACCAGATCATTAATAGACTATTTAATGCCTTTATGGACTCCACATGTGTTCCAGAAGGTTGGAAACAAGCAAAGGTTAGACACCTTTGAAAAAACCCTCTGTGGACCCTGGCATTTTGTCTCTCTTCAGACCTATCTTGTTGTTCTGGCATTCGCTAAAATGTCAAAGATGCTTGTCAATAATCCATTTTTGGTCTATTTGGAACAATATGTATTACATATATCTGAATCTGAATTTAGATTGTGACTTAGGACAGAACCTGCACTCTTAGAAATATGTAAATCCCTTAAAATAACACTGGAAAAAGGTCAGAGTGCAATTCTAATTCTTTTAATTTGTCAGCGAGGTTCAATACAGTCTCACAGCCTACTGTTCAGCGATTAGTTGAAAGGGGAATTGGTAACCTTGCACTAAAATATGTACAACTTTTTCATTGTGACAGAAAACAGGAAGTGTCAGTTTCCATCCTTCGCTTAGGGAACAAAACACTCAAATATTGGGTCAAATAGGGATTCTCTTTGAGCCCCATGTTTTTAATGTCTACGTAACACCCCCTTCTCCCTCTCCCGACTTAACTTGCTGAAACTTTTGGGATCACAGTATTTAATACACTAATGAAACCACCTGTTCCCATCTTTGGACAAACATTCCGCTTCAACAGATTAACATTTTCCAGCCTGCCTCACTAAGGTGATGAAATGGGTAAAGCGGTAAAGTTATTTCGAATATAATAGAAAAAAATGAAATTCTACCTTTTGGAAGTGATAACAGGTTTTCAGCTACTGAGTTGTGGTCAATGGGACTGGCCAGTTCTCCCACTGTCAGACATAATGGCTAGAAATATAGGTGTAAAGTTTAATATGAACTTATTCTGCCCCTAAATTCTCGCACCCTCCAGTGATAGAAACATGTTTTTTGCTTTCATGCTCAATTAAAATGCTTTCTGAACCTACTTCAATGAGAATAATGAAATGCAGAGGTCCGTGCATTATTCACCTCATGAATCCATTATGCTCAAAGCCTTTACCTTCCAAAATATTTGAGCAAGTAGCTGCAGCTAATGTAGAATGTGGTGGCACGTCTAGTATTTAAACTTTCCCATTAGGACTTGGTCTCCTGCCACCTAAAACAATTCCATTAGCTACCAGTGGATACGCATATTCTTTTTACAGCTTTAGTCTTTGCACATATAGCATTCTTTGATACAGGCCTCAAATATTTCACTGGTAGGTTTAAACGTCATACTATAAATATAAATTTGAGATCTTCTAACTCTAATATATTTCACATTCTGATGTTTAGGCTGGTTGAAGAGGAGGGTAGATATTTTGCTTTGCTAGCCTCAAAGGTCTGGAATAAACTTCGCTTAGATTATTAATATATCAAAAGTGAATGTCCTTTTTTGAAAACAACTCACCTGTAGTTTCCTTTACTGTAATGTAGATATAAGGACAGTACATTAAGCCACAGTGTTGGGACGCCCTGGTGGCAGCAGTTAGTGTTCTACACATTTCCCTTCATTTAAATTTCCAGTCGCCTCTCCTCAAGCCTGTTAGCTATGGCACAACATTCAGGTTATACCCGGAGAAGTGCATATTAAGTTTAAGCAGTTTCCACAATTTTGAAGTCAAGTAAACACAACAATAAAATTCTCAAACCAGTTTAGAAACATATGAATGAGTAAAATATACCAAACTTAGTCAAATCAAATATCAATCAATCAATCAAAGTACCTGTAAAGTGCTCTACTTACCCGTGAGGGTCTCAAGGCGCTGAGGGGAGGGGGTGAATATATCCTGAGTAAGGTGAACTCGGGATATATTTTGTTTAATTTTTACAGTAAAAGTGGTTGAAAAAGTTACACGCTGTTGAAAAATAGCATGAAATAGTTTGTGTTGACCCAGTTACTCTCAACTTTAGATCATCCACCGAATGAGACATCACAGTCCAAGTTTTAGCTTCTGACGTATGGCCTCATTTAAAGTATGATAGATGGATACTCTGTTACAAACATGGCCAGTAGCCTGTCTGCCATATTGCAAGTGCATTAAAGCCTATGACACTAGCAATACAGAAGATTGGATATCTCTCATTGTATGCCCTTAGTCTTTCCTATGGATGTCAGAATCCTCCAGTAGGGCAGCGTCCAAGGCTAAAACTGTCAATATTCCCTCCGGTAAACAGCGTTTACAACTCAACTTTTACCACGCACTACCTTTACCACGCAAAACCTTCCCTACTATCCACAGGGACTGGAGTTGGAATAGTAAATTAAACTATTCACTATCCAGCGCCCCCAACGCAAGTCGTTGTAACGACTTACGTTGTAAAAGTTGCGTGGTAAAGGCATGCGTTGTAAAAGCATGCGTAGTAACGACATACATCCTTCCCTCCAAGTCAGATATGTCATTGTCCAGCACTTGCTGAAGCCAACTTTCAGAGCAGGTAAAGCTGGTTTTGTAGCCACCAGGGTATCTTCATTGTGGGATGAATTTAGTTGTAAATCACATTTTTGGATCTCAATATCTCCAGTGGGGCAAAGTTTGTTTTAAGTTTGAGTTTATTAAGAACAATCAAGAAAAATGAACAGCAATATAAATAAATCCTGTTTAACACAGAGATTATCAGAAAAAATACAAAGATATGTAATGGGTATGGCTAACATGCAGAAGATAATGAATTCAATAAATGGACTATAAAAGTGGTGGGAGGAGGGAAGGAACAATGTATCATTACTTTAAAACTTGAGAGTGAAAGATTTAAGAGAATAAACACTGTAAGCATAATATTATGAACAATTAAATAGCATAGTATAAGAATATAAGCATACAACAACTACTAATATGTTAAAGAAAAGACAACAAGGTGAAATTACAGTGTTTTCCGTATGTCATCTGATACAATAATAACTCTAACAGTAGCAGAAGCAGACAAATATAAATATGTAGTTAGTGGAAACCATAAAAGATCTCTATTAATCTCTAATGAAATAGGGGAAACATAATTGGTGTCAAGTCTATGATGAAAACGTACAGGGTTCCACCAAGATCTAAAAGTAACTTTATCTGCTTGTTTCCAATTTGCGGTTATTACGTGAAAATCAACAGCTAACAGTGAATCTAACAGGTTAAAATTCAATGGTGATTGCGGCCATTGCAGTGACAAGGAACCTAGGAAAATATTGAGTAAAGAAAAGGGTACATTACCTTTAAAAATCTCTTTAATTTGGGACCAGGCTAACTGCCAAAACTGGTGGATAATAAATAGGGCATTGTAATTACATGTGTTTTAAATCAGCAGTGGAACAGGAACAGGACCAACAAGTAGAAGATGTATATGGTGATAAAAATGCTAGTGTCGCAGGAGAAAGTAACAGGCGCTGATAAACAAAATAAAGTGTATGTGTGGTATTTTCAGCTTGTGAGGTCTTATGAAGCTTTAGCCATCATTTATCCCAAGTAGCAGTTGGCCAGCATTGTATTAAGTCTTTTTCCCAGGCCAATTCAGTCTTCGACTTGAGTCTATCAGAGGGTAGTAGTAAGTTCTTATATATATAGCAGAAGCGGATGGGGAAGTATCTAAGATATGGAAAAGTGTGGCGCATGTTGTAGGGGCGTTGGAAGTATTTGGGAGTGCAAGAAGATATTGATTGAGGGAGAGAAACAGAAGGTCATATTGTGATCTGGAGGTAGCATGCAATGAAAACTTTATTTGGAGTTCAGTAAATGATAAGGGTTGATTATTGGACAAGAGTTGAGATATCCAAAGTAAGCCCTTAGATCTCCAGGATCTCTAATATATGGTACAATTCTTAATTTGTAATGATTCATTATGCCAAATGGGTTGCTGATGAAGAGAAATGACAGAAAGGTGTGAGGAAGGTAAAAGAGGAGCTAAAAGCTTACAAAAGTGAGATATAATGGGAGAACGCAATAAAGAAGTGTTATTAGAAAAAGTAAAGATTTCCTGAAACTCAAAGGGGGTAATGAAAAATGTATCCATATTAACTACAATGGAGGATGTAAAGGAAGCTCAGAAGAGAGCCATTGAGTAGCCTGTTTTAGGGAAAAAGCAGAATGATAAGTTTTGAAGTCAGGAAACTTAAGGCCCCCATTAGGTTTGTCCTTTTTTTAAGGAGGACAAGGCTATTCTAGGAGGTTTTCTTTTCCAAAGTAATTTTGTTAAATGAGTCAATTTTCTTAAAATAATATCCAGGGATATGAACAGGAATCATAAAAATAATATATAAGATCAGAGGGGTGAGTATCCTTTTATTCAAACCTATTCTAACCCACCAAGAGAGGAAAAGAGGGCACCAACGTGCATTAGTATCATTTAAAGTTTTGATAATGAGATAAAAAATGTATTTTAAAGTCTCAGAAATATTCGGAGAGAACCACAGGCCTAAGTATTTTAGTTTTGAGGGTTGCCAAGAAAAACCAGTGCTATCAAAAAATAGTTTGTGACATAGAACATTTAGAGGTAAGACTTCACATTCATCAGTATTAAGCTGATAGCCTGATAACTGAGAACCATGATATCAGTAATAGGAAGAAGAAAGAGATAAAGAGGAACTTTATATGGAAACATTAAGTTAAGAAAAATACAACAAGAAACAAAAAGACAGTACAAGTCATACAAATTATGTTTGAAAAACATACCTACAAAACACAAAGACGAATGGGGTAGGCAACACCAGGCAACGACGAAGACAAACATCCGAGCCCAACCGGACGACAGGGCTGCTTTAGACTGGGTGATGACATCAACATATTGAGGAGACCATATGGGTAACAGAGAAGGGGAGATACACCGGTAACTGGAAATAAGAGAGACAATATAATATGAAAAAGAACAACAAATAAATTAAACTAAAATAAAACCTCAGACAGAGAATAATACATAAAAAGAGCAGAAAAAAAACAACAAATAACAATCAAGTAAGTCAAGTCAAGTCAAATATCTTTATTCGATTGTTTGCATTTAACAATCATAAAAGTACATTTCAAAACATATACATTTGACACAGATAAAATTTTAATAAAAAGACATTACCAAAAAAAGGGAAGGACACAAGTGGAATATGTAGTTAAAAATATAAATATACGATTAAATAAAAAGATATAACTATCAGTAGCATAATTAATTAACCTTCCATACTTTTTCTAAACTTAAGTGCTAATTTTAAAAAGCTACATACAAACATGGTACAGTCACAGTTTAGCATTTGAAGGTAATAAAGTGCTGGTCTGATTTGTGCAAAATTCAGCTGTTTAAGAAGAGGTTTTAAAAACAATTTACGAGGTACTGAATAATAAGGACAAATGAATAAAAAGTGGGCCAGGTCTTGCGGAGACTTACTGTCGCAGCCGCAAGCTGCCAGCACTTGACCTCTGTGGGCCCCACTTGGTACAGCTAGCAGTAGGTGAAACAAATCAAAACGAAACCTTGACAACAAGAAGCGTTCATAACCAGACATGGGCCAAGATAAATAGGGTTCCATTTGTAGACAGGTTTTTGTCAAAACATGCTTCCTCACACTGTCTTTCTTAAGCTCTGTCTCCTCCCTAGCTAAGTACCTAGATGACATAAAGATGTTCTTCACATAGGTTACATCTAGTTTAGTTATTGACTCCGGGGCTAGGAAGAGATCCAGCCGTCCCATTTCAAGAAGACATTTTCTAACATATTTTATCCAAGGGATCTTATACCTCCCTTCCCACGATAGTGCTTCATATAGGATGTTTTGGGTGAGGGGTATGTCTGCATTCAGCCAGCAATTTAGCAAGCACAGCAAGGGATTAGCAGCTATTCTGTCACTTAAATAGGGCATACCTAATTCTTCATGAACTGAGAAATCAGCCGTTCCCCTTGGCAGCCTTACTACTTGTTTTAGGAAGTTATTTTCGATAACCTCAAGATCGCCTAGGGGAACAAAACCCCATATTTCACTCCCGTAACACGCAACGGCAGTGCTTTTAGCTTGGTATAGTTTCAACAGAGCAGCCACCGGGCTATTTCCCATTTTTCTTGCGAAATCTATTATCGCTGCATTTGCCTGCACTACCTCACCCTTCTTCTTTCGTACCGCAGGTGCCCACGTTAGTTGGTGGTCAAAAAGAACACCAAGGTACGAAAAGGTCTTTGTTGTCGGTATTTTTTCACCATTTACTGAAAAGGAGTATAACTTTCTAGAACCTAATCCTGTCTTCATAACAAATGATTTTGAATTATTGATACTCAGGCCTCGGGAGTTCATAAATACAAAAAAAGAGTCTAACAAGGTTTGGAGGCCAATTGCGGTTCTAGAAATTAGGACGGCATCGTCCGCGTATAGCAGGACGAGCATGCCCTTCCTTCCTATATATGGGTAGTCTGTGCCTGTTTTTAAAAGATGCTCCTCTAATTCATTAATATAAAGATTAAAAAGAAACGGGGCTAAAATGCACCCCTGCCTAACCCCCCGATTTATACTAATATCCCTAGTTACTTTCATGTCTTGGGTGTAGCGGACATTTGCTCTTGTATCCGAATGAAGGTCGGCCAGAAAATTAATCAGGTTTTGCTCGACCCCCATTTTTGACAGGACGTCCCAAAGCCTGCCTCTGTCGACACAGTCAAAGGCGGATGATAAGTCCATAAAGGCCATGTGGACAGTACCTTTTCTGGCCATAGTATATTTGCCATTGATTAAATACAAATTCAGACACTGGGAGACCGTTGAGTGACCTGGTCTGAACCCGTATTGAGTTGGCGACATTACATTATTATCATTAGCCCATGCTACCAGCCTATTTAAAATTATACCCCCCACTACCTTAGCAACTGAGTTAATCAGGGAAATAGGCCTATAGCATACTGCACTGTTTCGGTCACCCTTCTTAAATACAGGTACTATGGTTGAAGACCCCCAGGACTTTGGGCACCCAGTTAATACTCCTGCATTAACTACTGCAGTAAGGACTGGAGCCCATAGGTGAATGTTGGATTTAAATAGGTCAGGGGGAAGGCCGTCAGGGCCAGGAGCCTTATTACAGGTTACACCCCGAATCCCCTTCTCTACCTCCCCAACTGTAAAGCACAAAGAAACTTCCCCAGGAGTTTTAATGTCATATTCCACTTGTGGCTCATCACTTTTAAAAATTAAACTAAAATGGGAGACCCAATCTTCCTCGGGTATATTAGTGCCAAGCACTGAGTCACTAGGATCATCAAACAGTGGTTTGTTAATAATGTTCCAAAACTTTGAGCTGTTACCCAAGGTTGTAGGGTCGAGCAGAGACTTCCAGGTGCGTGCTTTTACTTCTCTTTTCCGAAAAGCCAGAGTTGCCTTATATTTAGCTCGCAAGGTTTTAATGCAGGCAGAGTCCCTTGGTTTAGTCTTTAAAGCCTTTTTAAGATTTCGTCCGGCCTTGGAGCAAGCTTGGTCGAACCATCTTGGATGGCAATCAGACTGACCCTTCACTGGTACAGTTAACATTTGACCAACTCTTTGTACCACAACAGCAAAAGCAGTTAGGGTCGTTTCAGGCGATGTGGTTGGAGAAACACAAAGTCCAAGTTCGTGGCAGCAACTGGTGTTAATTGAGCTATACAAAATGTCACTGTTCACCATTGACCATTTCAGTCGGCGATTTCCATTTATCGACTTTAGAGACCCACTGCCTTTGCGCGTCTTCCGCTGCTCAAAAATACCTGCTCCCACTACAATGGAGATAGGATTGTGGTCGCTGTGAATACTTGTTTGAATTGTGAAGTCAGAGGCTAGATTTGCAAGGTCAATGGAAAGTAAAATGTGATCTATGTAGGAACCATGACCAGAGCCTTTATAAGTGGGAACATCAAAGATATAAGAATCCACCGTCATGGACATAGCAACAGTTAGGTTCATATCATCAATTAGGTTATTGACATGCGTGCCACGCATGGAGTGATCAAAGTGGAAACCTGACCTGTTATTACAACCTAGTGAGCCCATGGATGTCACTTCTGGATTGCCACAGGGATGCGCATTAAAGTCACCAGCAATTAATATATTTCGGGGTAAACTCGCCACTTTGACTTTCAGAAAGTTGTGTAACTGAAGGATATTGCACTCCCCTTGTGGAGTTACTGCGTTGTAGAAGTTGACCAGGGTAAGTGCCCTTTTACCCCTCCTAAGCTCCGAAACTTGAATGTTTCTATTTTCAGGTTGTCTATTGGTGACCTGGCAAATAAGTGCAAGGCTAATGTATGTTACCAGGCCCCCCTTTGATCTGCCACTGTTCTACGGGGCTGCTGGTGAAAAAAAGCTCTGGTAGTCCTCAAAGTGATTTTTTTTTTCTTCCAGCCACGTTTCTTGAAAACACAGTACAGTATAATTCCTTATATATGCCACCCAGGTTGGATCCTTTACCTTAGCAGCCAGTCCAGCTATGTTCCAAGATAGAAATGTTATGATGCTAGGTGCCTCATAGCCTGATCCTATTTCCTGGGCCAAGTTTGAAGGCGAAGATGGAACTTGATTGCCTCGGCCTGTCTCTACAACTGCATGCGCTTCGCTAATAGGAAGCGGGTGATTGACCTCAGTGAGGGCAGGGCTGTAAACTTTAGTGATAGGATGTGGTGAAATAAACCCGTTTTGTAAGAGCGGGCTCTCAAGACAGTGAGGCTCTGCTATACAGGTTATGTCTAACTCTAGTGTGGAAACTGGTGCACTCGCTGGATTAACGCTTTTTATTATATTAGGTGATGCTACCCATTGCGAAGAGTCAGAATGGGCAGGTAGGGGCGAGAGTGCTGTTAGTCAGTCAATCTCATCCAGGTAATCTTGAGCGCAAAAGGCATCAAATCTATTTGAGATGGGAACCCCATATTGCATGTTTAAATGATATGGGTATGAGTAATCACGTTGATGTATATGGGGTAAAAACTCCCTTCTCTCATGAGATGTTGAGAGATAGTTTTTAGGCCTACTCTCCCATAGTGGTTCCTGCCTTTGGTGTGTAAGATCCGTTGTGATGACCTGGCCATGGTGCCATGGAGTTACCCTTGGTTGATAGTGGACTGATGGCTCAAGCGTCCCCCCCTGTTCGTGGATCGACTGAGGTTGTACTTTAGTTGGGCCAGAAACATTAGAAGGGTAGAAATAGCTTAGATCCATCGTACGGATCAGGCTATTTGTCAAGCCACCCCTCCAGCTGCTAATAAAACTAGCCACGCGACTATCCCTAAAATTAACCACAATACAGTCGCCCTCAGTCGATTTAAATCTGGTGCCCACCCAGTCTACCCTCCTCACGTGGGATATTTGACCGTTTATATGATGGGGAATCGGTCTGTGTGCGGACAGCCAGAGGCTCACCTTATTTTTTAATTCCTCATGGGTCTCCGACCTCTCCCCGACTAGTTTGGGTACACCAAACAAAAAAAGACCCTCCGTCTCCAGTGCACTCTTTTTCAGTTTCTATGGACCTAATCCCTGAGGAAAAACGTGTTCTAAAACCTTTCATGGAGACCAACCTACAGAATCTCTGCAATATAAATGATCCTGTATATCCTCTCTAGAGTCAGAAATGGCTTTTCTCAAGAAACACACTGAAGACTTAGTATTCGGGCATCTCAGCAGGTTGTAAATCAGAACAGGAAGGGTGGTCTGAACATAGACACAATTCCTTCTCCTGTCCTATCAATATTGTAACTTTCCAGGCCAGCTTTGGCCTGTCTGGGACCTGGGAAGCCTTAAAGGTGAGTGACTTTGTTGGAAAGTGGTTTATTAGTAGTGATAAGTAGTGACGTACCACTAGTATAAAGGCCACAAGCACAATAAAATGGTCAGTCAAGGTCTCAATAAATTATTCCTTTGCTCAACCCTAGGTAGCTGGCAATGAGCAGGCAGGCATAAGTTAGGAGATAGGTGTGTAAAGCATTTAAAAACACGATACATTAAATAAGTAAAACACAACACACAATAAAAATTCAACTCAAATAGATTATATTATTGTGAACATATAGACCCCAAAATATAAAAAAAACAATGTAGGGAACCAGAGATATTATTTTTTAAAGAGAAGAAGCACTTTCTAGTGCTTAAAAACATATAGCACCACTATGGGACAACTGGTTGTGCTTGACCGGGACAAAGTTAAAGTTTGAGGCCAACCGCGATGGAGCTCCGGTCAGATACACTAAGCTGAAGGCCTTGGTCACAATGTTACCTTCAGACTTAGAAACCTTTCTGGAGGATTTTTCTCTGGACATTGAGTGGTCCCCTCTAGCAAGCTAATTTTGATCCGACATAGTCGGATCGCTTCTTCGCTAGGCCTCAGTAAAATCCTGGAAGTTTGGAGCTCCTGAGCTTTCAGCAGGACGAGCCTGAAATCCTTGCCAGGTCGTGGTTGAAGGCAGCAGGCTTGACTCTCGATGTTGACTTAGCTTATTGAGCTTTTTGACAAAAAGTTCCCAAACTTCACCAAGCTTCTTGAAGTTCTTCCTAAAGTTCCCCTTGAGGGTTAAAAGTGTCCAAAACACAAATCTAAGAGTCTGGAATATCCTACAAGCTTCTTGGGATGTCTGGGCTACAAATCCCACAAAGCACCTGGCCAAATCCTTAAATGTCTACTGGATGACCTCCAGGATAGGGACTCTTGGTGGAAATGATGCAGGTGGGTTCTCTTAACCTGTAACTGTCAGAGAGTCAACTACGTAATCCTTCTTCAAGCAAGGCAAAGTCCCTGGGCTGAAGTATCAATTTGTGCAGTCCTTCAGAGTACAGTCCTTTGTGTGCAGATCCAGATTCCAGCATGGCAGTCCTTCTCCTTGAAGTTTCAGGTAGCAGATCTGAGGAGCTATGCTGCTCTCCCATATGTATTTAGTTTTTGGGAGTCAAGCAAGGGGGACACTCATGACCAATGGGATGCAGGGATACAATCAGATGTAGGGCCACTTCCTCCAAAGTGTGCAATATGTGTGTCCCAGAAAGCATCACTCTTCCAAAATCCAACACCGAGGATTTCTCGCCTTGAAGGTTAGATCAGGCAAAGCCAACCCACTGGTGTGGCTACGTTTAACTATTACACATCTTCCAACCCCCTGACTAGTTTGATTACTGAGGCTCTTTTGTGGCTGGTGGTGGAGGATGTGAGGGTCAGCCTGTGCTGGACCCAAACTGTAATTCCCTCTTTGAATGACAGTCCGCTCCCCCACCCTATTCCTGCCTTTTGGCTTCTGCAGCTAAATGTTTCCACCTGCAGGAAATCCACTGTATACTCTGACAGGACACTTCACACCTCATCAAGCAGCTCTGGCTCAGCCTGGGAAAGCCTGGCCAATCAGGAGAGGGCAGCTGGAAAGCTGGATTTTGGCTCACAGAAAAGAAAGTTCAATAGCTTATTTTCTGTAATAGGTAGTACAAATCCAACAGTGGCAAGTTGTTGGATTTATCTTAACAATTAATTAGATACTTTGAAGTATATCTTTTGGTGGTTCTTGCCAACATTTACACTTAAATAAAAGATCTCAATGTTAGCCTATGGAGCTAGTCACTACAATGGGGAAAACAGAATTGGCAGTTTTTCCCTCACCAAGGCTTATAAAACGTATTTTACAATGCCCCATGCTTATACTTACAAGGCACCCTACCCGTGGGGCTCCTAGTGGAATCCTTAGGGGTGAAGTATATGTAAGATTAACATAGTTTGATACTTTGGAAGTACCTTTAATTCCAAAGTCGAATTTGAACAAAATTAAAATTTAAAAGCAGCCTGCAAGGCAGAGCTGGTCTTTAAAATGACAGCAGGCAATTATAATTATAACTAACCATGTACTTTTAATCCGAGCACAGGCCCTGGGTCTGGTTAGCAGAGCCCAAGGCACAATCAGAGTCAGAAAACCAGCACCTAGTGGTCAAAATGGGGGCAATAAGTTGGGGAACACTTCAAACAGGTCCTGATTTCTCTCAGGCCTAGATACACTTTAGCTGATCAGGCCAAATTGTAAGAGTTGTATGTTGCAACTCTTACAATCTTGAGGAATGCCGCAACAAAGCCACTGAGGCATTTTTCATCATTCCTTTGTTCCTAGTGCTGCTTTTCCTCTTTTTTTTATGACGGGGATCACAAGGACTGTGGCAGAGGTCACAAGGGAAGTGGCAGGGTTTGCAGTTGCAACCCTATGCAACCCCCACACTACATCTAAGTCTCAGCTGCCGTCCAGTCCTCTGGAGGAATAAATGGATTCTAATTCACACGTTTCTACAATATCAATTTTATTTGTATGCATGCATTTTCCTGGAGAATGCAGCCTAAACCAACACAGTGAAAATAACAGTTGGCCTCCAGTCACTGTGAGAGCACCTATTTCAAATGTAGTATGGCAGTGTATTGTTAATACTAGGCATCCCGCCCTGTGAGGGTATGAAGCACACTTATTAAGAGATAACAATATATTTTTATGTAGCAAATGTACTTTTGCTGTTCAGGTGTCTCTGTAGTTCAGTTAAACTGTTGCACAGTCAGATGAGAGTTGTGCTCCTGGCTACCATATATTTTTGTTATACATGTGAGTGGTGCAACATCACACAGCAGACCACACATGGCATTTAACTTCCACACTACTAGTGGGGCATCTGCTCCATCTAATATGGCCTTAAGGCAATGTAAATGATTAAACAAATTTTACCAGCGGCATTTAAGGGCCAGGGTAAACTCACAGTTGCACTGAACAACAGTGGTACTACGCAAAATGCTACTACCAGAAAACACAGGATTCCGAACAAAAGACAGGAAATCAGTAGTGGTTCAGAAGCATGCCCATGTCTCCGCATTCCCGGATTTCTTCATTAGAGAGAGAACCTGTCATGGCTATTTTTGTGACTCTTTCTCTAACCATGACTACATTACAAAGTTAGTGCCCAGTCCGTGTTAACAAAATGTTTCCTTATTTGCATTCAGGTGTTGCTTCAACAAATGAGGGAATCAGTTTGCTATGAACATGCTTTTGAATTTTGAAGCATGAACAATAGGCTATAAATATATACATCTACTGTTGAGTGATAACTGAGATGTGCAATATATTTATTATATGCCTCACCCCAGATCACCATCTTTTTGGAGGGGATACAGAGGTTGATGGGGACTCACCAGAAGGGAGAGAAGCCACAGGCTGCACCCCTGTGTCATGTGTGGGGGGCTGCTTGTACATGATCACTGCAAGTGTGAGCATTCAGATACTGAGGGGCTTATTTATAAGCCCCTTGCCCCGCCAATGCATCACTTTTTGTGACGCTCCAGTGGCACAAGAGCTTATTCCATATTTACAACACACAGTACTAAGCCACTTTATGATTGGCTTAATGCTGCCTTGTAAATATTGTTCCCTTTAATGCAGATTCTGCATTAAAGTGGTGTGGTGCAATGGATGTTGCTGCGGCCATTCTGAGTAACATCCATGGCTTTTTGACACTGCCCCAGATTTATGAGAAATCGTAACTGTGAGGCAGCGCCAAAAGCTAGTACCTTCCCAGGGAAGGTGTAGGCAGGCAAAACGAGGGGAAATATCATTTTTTCTCATCGCTTTTTCTTTTTGTATGTGTGCTGCATTCTGCAGCACACATACAAAGAGGAAAAAGACTCTTGTCATTGTTTTTGTGCAGGAAGGTTTCCCTTACTGCACAAAAATAATCCTCCCCGCAATGCACACACCCTTGCACCATGGTGCAAAGGGGCCTGCGTTGGCTTGCGGCAGCCCATTGTGTGCCAGCGCAGGGGGAAAAGACAGGAATGCACCGTATCTGATAGAAGCGTTGTATTCCTTCCCTTTTCTTTTCCCGTAAGGCAGCGCAGAAGGAAGGCCTGCGCCACTGCCCTACGGCAACAACTCATAAATGAGGCCGTGGTAATGTTACAGCTATCATTCCAGGAGTTCCACTGAAGGGACACCCTTCACATGAGGACTGAGAGGAGAATGAAGATTCAAAGAGGGTGTATGCCACGAAAGACCCTCTGTGGGACCTTTCAGAGCCCCAAACCCTGCGCCACCACCACTAGTTCCATTGAGTGTCTTCCTGCACACAAGCTTAGGACACATTTAAGTATCACTTCATTTTTCTACTCTGCACGGTCAATGGTGCTTGCCGCAGTATGTATCTTTAACGCCCTAGGAACAAAGCTCAGTTTGTGATCAACAGGTTCCATGAACCTCATCTGCGAGGGGGAAACAGAGTTGGGATATAAAATGGCTAATATCAAGGCTGTGCAGTACTGTATTAATATGCAACACTTGCATTTTGTTTACCCATTTTCTTGCTGGAAATCAAGTTGACATAATTATACAGTTGTAATCTAAATTTATTTATTCTGTGTATAGAGGATGAAAACAGAGCTCACATGAAAGTCTGCTGGCAAAAAAAACGACCCACATCATTACGTGCTGCTAATTATGTTTTATAATTAGTCTTATTAATGGAGTTGTTGTAGTCATTAATTACTCAAGGCTCATGACTCATTTTTGCCAGAGCTAAAAATAAATAAGATAATTACTGAAAAGAGCATCTTTCACAGAGGCTGGCAAAATCGAGTATCTTCTAACAAGATGAACAGAAGTATACAAATACAGAAATTTTACATAACGTCAGAACAAAACATAAGCTTTCTGCTGCTAAAAAGGGAGACAACATTTTTCAGTTTTATATACTTATACAAAATATGTGATAGTAATAATGGTTGTTACCTTCCACTGACTGTTTCTCAGAGTTGTGAAAAACAGATGATACTGTTACCAAATATAATGGAACTCACTTTATCATCCTCCAAGGGTGAAAAGATGGGATGGCCAATATGGGAGTTGAAATTACGACTTGAAGATGACTGCAGCACCATTAACGTTTGTGCACCTTGACAACTGGGGTGCTTATTTACAAGCCCATTGTACCACCGGTGCGTCACCTTTATTGGTGCATTGTCAGCGCAATGGCCTTCCCAATATTTATAAGGCAATGTAAAGTCACCCTGTGTTATTTTTCAGGGACTTTTCATTGCCTTGTAAATATGTTTCCCTTTCATAGATAACTCTGCGTGAAAGGGCCTTTTTATAGGCGTTTCTGTGGGTGTTCCTATGCAACATCAATAGAACTTGACGTATTCCTAGATTTACAACATTTTGTAAACCTGGGAATGTGTCAGAATCCTACGCCTCCCCAAGGGAGGCCTAAGGATGCACAACGAGGAGAAATACTTTTATTTGTCCACGGTTTTTCCTCTTTCTATGCTTGCTGCATTCTGCAGCATTCATAGAAAGAGGAAAATGTCTTTAATTATTGTTTTTGTGTAGAAAGGGAAAAACAATTATCCCATCAGCGCAGGCACCCTTGCTTCGTGATGCAAGGGTGTCTGCACTGGTATACGGCTGCTGTTTATGCGCTGGCACAGGGGAGAAGGACAGGAATGCATTATATCTTGTAAATACGGTGCAAATCTGGCCTTTTACTTTGATGCATGGCAGCGCAGCAGGAAGGCTTGATGCGCTGCTATACGTCAAAATATTTTAATGAGGCCCCATGTTCTAAGCTTTATCTTGTATTGTCCTTTTAGATGCTGTTAAGGCTGTTTCAGGTAAATGAGGCAGTTCAGAGGATAATGACGATATCTTTAGAATGAACATATACATGGGGTCAATTTGTTTATTGGGGTGCTTTCCTGAGCTTTACTTTAACTTACCATTCTAACGAGACCTGGGATGAATCTGTTCTTTACCCTTGAGCACCGTAACAATATTCATTTGCAGCCATATCTGAAATCAACAGAACACTGAGGGGCATATTATCAAGAATGGTGATACAATTATCGCCGCTTTAGCGGCAGGAAACTGCAGCTAAAGCGGCGATAATGGGCTTGATAATATGTCCTTGTGAATTCCCATAGCAGCCCAGGTTCTGGTGTTAACCTGTGCTGTTATGGGAATTCACAAGGGCTTATTATCATGCCCATTATCGCTGTTTTAGCAGCAGTTTCCTGCCGCTAAAGCAGCAATCATTTTATCGCAGTTCTTGATAATATGCCCCTATATGCTAAATAAATATTGCATGGATGTTATAAAAACTCCACACATAATGAGTGGGCACTAGCAGGTGATAAAGCATACCATACTGCCAGCCATCATAAAGGTATTCACTGCTTCCCACTTAGTGGAAGAATAACTTTATTCATGAAAATATCCCACAAGCCCTAAATTATCCACTCCTTAGAAAACACAAAAGCCAACTGCGAAAAAGAAACAGGCTAAGAAGAAAAGCTATAGAGCAAAGCACAACAGTCCAAACAATTTACTGCACAACCTGCAAACACATCAGAGGCAACACTGACTTCCACAGTAACACATCCATAAAGGTCGATGTGGGCGCAAGAATTAAAACACTGAATCCATCCACTCGATGCCTACTCTTTCCCCTCTTTTTTAAGTACTTCCCTAATATCAACACTTTCTTGGTAAAATCATCGCCAATAAACATAATAAAGACCTCACTAATGAAAGGGCCTACTAACTAAAATTCAAGTATTTAGAATTAACAGGTAAAAATAGACAATGATTGACGTAAAATTCAAAGCTGAAGTAGCACATATTTCAAATGTGCAAACTGCAATAGGCAGTCAAAGCTTTGTGCATAGGCCATACAAATACTAAGAAGCAAGCTTGGTTTAACTAGAAGTGAACCTAATATTGCTGAAATATGCACAAATATAATTTAGTAGTCTGAACTTAATGTGACATGCATAGAAATGCTCGTCAAAACGGCAGAATGTTCCGGTTTTATTCAAATGTATTATTTTACTAAGCTACATATTGTTTGCAATTATTAACTTCCGATTCTCATCCTATTTCACCTAATGTTTGACTAGAATAGGTGCACATCCAAAATAATATTTCTTGCCTGTATTAACGACATGCAATACTAAACAGTATTTTAGAATGTTATCGTCCATTATCTTTAGCATAATTCATTGTGTACACAGTGCATCATTTATTAGGAAGGCCAACACCCGATGAATGCCTATGGGAACTGAGGATTATGTGTCTGAAACTTTACTATGTAAGAATGACTGTGGCTAACTTCTGAGTACTCTTTATAATCAGCATGTATTTTCATGGGAAAAGGAGAGCCGAACCTGCTCACAGAAGAGAGCTGTCGTTTGATTGGCCCATAGAGTAAGAAGCCTTCTATAACATGTATTATTGTATTTCATGTTATTTTGTGTTCCTAGTTATTCTCAGTGCCTTTTTCCATGCTCTTTTCCTGATGCTCTTGTTTCCTCACTCCTTGCCTTCCTTTTGACAGTTGTGGATACTGTTGTATCTGTTCATCCTTATTCATTTGAGACTTTATTTTTGCACATTGATACTGCAACTCTATTATAATTTAATCGACTTAGTGACACTCAACTGAGTTTCATGAACTACTCTTTATGGAAAGTTTTGCTGCTCAAAATTGGCTTTGAACTTCATGCTCCTTTAATCTCACTCTGTTCCTTTGTAACTGAACTCCTCATGGGTTCAACTAACTCTGAAATTCTGGACTGAACTTTTAGAATAGGGCTTTATTCCTTAATGGAATGTGCTTGATGCAGTATTTGTCTATTTGATTCTAACCAAACCATTTTATGAGATTTCTGTTAATCTGTTAAAGATTTGTTGACTAATACGAATGAAGAAAAATAATAGAAAGACTATTACTAATCTCTGAATGAGAATAAAGCTTTAAAACGTTTTCAAAACTCTCATCATTGACTAAACTTGGAATTGTATTTAATATTTGCATGCAATGTAAAATTAGCTCTTTGAATCATAATACTGTGGCAACCAAGCGTCACCTAGAGGAGAGGAGATCAAAGTGGGAATGTGTCTTTTCCCTGTAAGTGATGGTAAAGGAAACAGTGAACCATGTTATTAAATTTTGACCCCAATCCACCCAATCAGTTTTCTGGTAGCAGAGGATGGTTGTACCTTGATCAAAGATCTATAAATATTTACAAACATTAGAATTAGAATTTAATACCTGAATCCTGAAATCCATTGCCTGGAGTTTAAGGAGCTGACAAGGTGCAATTTTCTACTGCGTTGCTGGTTTGGAGGTGTGAGTATTATTAGGGTGATGCAACATTTATTGTAATTGTGTTTGGGGTTTTATTATTAAGTTGAGAATGAATGGGTTTGATGAATGAAGATGTTTATTATTTGTAAAAAGATTGAAATGTTCAGAACCATCATAGTCTAAGATCCTGGAATAAAGGATACAGTTTAAAAGATAGATAAATACTGAATTAAGTGCATAAGACACTTTATAAATATTGAGACAAGTGTAGAAGACACTTGAGTAAGACATCGTCTCAAAGAATTTGCCAGTAAGCAGAACTGTGCCTTGGAATGACAGGGCGACAGAATATAGGGACTGTGTCTCTATACCGCAACACTACCAGGCAGCCCAAATCAAGGCTAGCTCACAGTGCCTCATTTGACCTCCGAACCTTTCCAGAGTAGCAGGTGATTTTGGCAAACCTAAATGTGAACTTCTAATCCCCAGATAATTAACAGATCATCTCCTTTCATATCCAACACATGCATGCCCCTAGTAAACCAATGAAAGACACAGTGAAAGTTTACAACACAATTATTGAAACTATCATAGCCTATTATGAATCAGATATGCTACGATTAGTAGGCAATTACCATTAAGCAAAGTAATAAACATTACGAGCAGACTGTATACAATAAATAACCCAAGCATGGGAAATGATCTTTTTAGACCTATCTTTAGCAAAGGGATATATTAGTAATCTCTGGGATTAGCAACAGACCCAAAACATGGTGCGGGATCACTCAAGGACAGGTCTCTCTGCTGGAATTCACCTTTCTGCCCACAAAGGGACAAAACATATTATATATGATAATTACTGTGTTGGAAAAGCTGCAGCTGGGTTAACGTGTTATGTCTACCATGTTCGGTTCTGTTCCTGGCAGAGCAGAAAACAGTACAATATGGTGTTATGTATTCCAAATGTCCTTGTACAAAATGTGCACACGGAATCCCAAGAACAGTCACTGAATAACAAAACAAAATGTACCGGGCATTTCTAAAATACTGTCGCAGAAGGATTATGTGTGGCTTTGTAAGCAGAAGCATCGTAAAAAATCTAGGGCCACATGTATGAAAAGTCAAAACTGCGATCACCAAATAGCGATTTTTACTGGATCGCTATTTTGTGATTTCAAAATCCGGGGTATTACAAAAATCGCAAAAAATATAGCGAATCAGTACAAATCGCATTCACAATTAGCAATTACCTTATTGCGATTCTCAAAATAGTGATTAGCAATTGAGTAATCGCATATTAGCGAATCTTGCATTTCCGTGTAGCATGATGGCCTCACAACCAGGAAGTGAGGCATGCCATACTGTTACCTGTGTACCTGTGTACTGAGTGAGTGGAGGGGGAAGACTGCGGGAGCACAGCACCTGGGAGCCTGTTTGGAGAGCTGGGTCTCTGTTTGAAAACCACGAAAGCCAATGGGTTAAACCCTGTGTCCCTCAGAACACGGGTATTAGTGATATGAGCTACAGTGAGTTCTGTCAGTTGAAACAATTGCGAAGCCAGACCCAATTAATAGTAAAATGTGTCCATCAAAGTAGCACAATGTATCTATTCCAAATAGCACAAAGTATCAATAAAAGGTCTCATAATTACTTAAGACAGGGAAAAAAAGGTCAACATGCACTAAACATGATGCATCAGTTTTTCAAAAATGATATAATATTTTAATGCTGTTTAATTTATAAACAGCTTTTGCAAACACAGGTATCAAGACTGATTTTCATGTGGCCAGTTCTAAACTGGGGTGGCTTGGTGAACAAAAGAATGATGGATTTAACTCAGATCTCTTGACTGAGGGTGAATGTTTTGATGTGTTCTGCATTCCATTTATCAATTGTGTGTCTTTTGCTTTCTCGCCCTATGTGCGCCGGGCATGCCCAGACGTGAGTCCCGGGCTCACTGTGCCACTGGATTCAAGCTATCCTGGCTGATGAGGCGTGAAACCCCGAAAATGGTCTTAGGATGCTTATTTCCAGTCCAAGGAGGACCTGGCTTGGCAGTTCGGGCGGGACTATTCCTATGAGGCACAGGGTCAAGTCTGATTTGCATATGGCCAGGACTAAACTGGGGTGGCATGGTGAACAAAAGAATGATGGATTTAACTCGGATCTTTTGCAAGGGGATGAATGTTTTGATTTGTTCTCCATTCCTTCCATCAATTCTGTGTCTTTTGCTTTCTCACCCTAAGTGCGCCGGGTATGCCCAGAATTGGGTGCTGGGCTCACTGTGCCACTGAATTCAAGCTATCCTGGCTGATGAGAATGAAACCCCAAAACCGGTCCTAGGATGCTTGTTTCCGGTCCAGGGAGGACCTGGCTTGGCAGTTTGGGCTAGACTGTTCCCATGAGGCACTGATTCAAGACTGATTTGCATATAGCCAGGTCTAAACTGGGGTGGCATGGTGATCAAAAGAATGATGGCTTTATCTCAGATCTCTTGACTGGGGATGAATGTTTTGATTTGTTCTGCATTCCGTCCAGCAAATGTATGTCTTTTTCTTTTTCACCCTAAATACCCTGGGTATGCCCAGACGTGGGTCCTGGGCTCACTGTGCCACTGGATTCAAGCTATCCTGGCTGATGAGGGGTGAAACCCAGAAACCGGTCCTAGGATGCTTGTTTCCAGTCCAGTGAGGACCTGGCTTGGCATTTCGGACTGGAATGTTCCCAGAAGACACAGGGTCAAGAATGATTTGCATATGGCCAGGTCTAAACTCGGGTGGCATGGTGAGCAAAAGAATGATGGATTTAACTCGGATCTCTTGACTGGGGTGAATGTTTTGATTTGTTCTGCATTCCGTCCATCATTTGTCTGTCTTTTGCAAACACAGATAACAAGCACAAAAAAAATAGTAAGGTGACTTTGGTGAAAAATTGTGACATAAGGTGCTCGAAGGAATTGAGACAGAAATACACACAATTTGCATACACAATGATATAGAACTTATAAGTCTGTTCCATTGCAGATTCCGTTGCAGATTACAGCCACAACTCAGAATGCCTTGCTATTAGTACAGGGATGGAGAGACTTGGGAATTGGACAAATAAATTAAGCGTTGACATTTTCACCCAAAGGTATGGTAGTTAATTAGCGGCACATCAGGTCTTCCTCATGACTGTTATATGGACTATGGACAACCTCAATTCTAAAGACTTCTCCAATCCATGATGGAGTATATATCTCCACGAAGGAGATGTTGTCTCTCAATGAATTCAATAATTTTGAAGTTGTCAGGAGAATATCCCAAACATATTTATTCAAAACGCCGGAATCATTGTCAAGCAAGGCATCAATCAAGAATAACAATCTTTATTTCTACTCTGTTTATACATAAAGGGGTGGGTAAAAACCCCAGAGTTACAGTATGATTTCACTGTCCGGTTGGAATCTGTTCCGTAAATCGGCACTGAATGGCTGCATTCTTGGATGTGCTTCAGAAAATCAGCATTGTGTCTGAAGACAGTGGGGAAGAGGCAGCATTGTACAAAAGAAAGCACAAATTTAGTGTGAAAGAGTTGGAAGTTCTAATTGAGGAAGTGGTAAAGAGCCACGAGAAACTATTTGGAAAACACTCACTCTATGTCCCGGAGTGTGAAAAAAATAAATATGGTAGGACATTCAAACAAAATCAATGCAGTAGGGGTCACGCAGGACTCCATTGAGAAGCTGTGTAAGAGGTATTATGATCTGAGGAGCAGGGCGAAGGCAAAGGTTGCTGCAAGGCTTGCAGAGGCGAAGAAGCCTGGTGGATGACCATGCCTCCAATCTGCATCTACACCTTTAGCGGACTTGGTGGAGTCAACCCTTCAGCCAGAAGCCATCATTGGAGTGAGGCAAATTGACACCTCAGCTCCACCCAGTACCACCCCAGGTAAGATGCATGCTAATGAACATATGCATGATAAATGTAATGAAATACCCATTTAGGAAGATAAGGATGAAAGGTGCAAATACCACTATATTAGTCCACATTTTGCATGCTACACAGCAATGCATTATGGGAGTAGTTGTCAAAAAAGACAAGAGGGAAGGCATGGAGGAAAGTTCAAGCAGCATAGGTGCATTCAAGCAAAACAAGCAAGTGCCATTTGCACACACCGTGTAATGCTAAATACCTTTATTAGACAAAACAATGTGTGACATACATGTAAATAAACATAAACGAGAAGTGTTTAATGTCACAGATACACCTGCACAAGAGCTAGACGAAAGTGAATCCCAGGAACCTGTGGAGACTAAGGCGTAGCCCGGATATGATATGTGGTCCCATCACCCCCAACATCTGCTCCTACAAGACACAGAACCCCAGTGGCACCACTACCTGAGTTTTAAATGGAAGGAGACAAGAGCTAAGCTGATCTGCCTACAACAGAGGCTGAGCATACAGCCACCCCAAGAGCCCAGGTCCATATGCGGTGCCACATTATCCCCATCAGGAGGCGCAGGTCAATTTTCACATAGGCCAATCTAATAAAGGCAATTGACCATTTTTCTTGGGTGGCCTGGAGACAGGTACAGCACCTGCAATGCAAACACATGCACTCAATACAGGCACAACTACTTTTCCTAAACCATAATATGGTAGAGATGAAGTACAGCATTATACAGCTCAAAACAGCAGTGGTGGAAGGACAGAGGGAAACTTAGGAAAATGTCAGGCACATGACAGATGCCATCAGGGAACTTTGCAATATAATGCAAGAAGACCATGTGTTCCACCACAGATGACACCACTTGGCCATTTAGATGGCTACACTTGGGCCATCTACCTCCTGAGTAACACTACAGCTCTCCTACTTCGATGCTCCGTGGCATTCAGGTAGAAATGGCCCTTTGAAGCAGTGAAATGGGCAGGGGTTTGATTAATGTCAGCAATGCTGTTGAGGATTTGCAAACTGCTACCATTGATGGTAGTGATGTACTGGGTGGGGGAGAAAGTGAGGAGGCTTCAAGCCTTACAGCCAGATTCATCAAACAAAATTGCGATCGCAATAGCTGCGAATTAGCTATTGCGATCGCAATTAAATTAAATGCAATTCATGATGTGAAAATTGAATAAATAGCGAATTCGCAAAATCTATATTGCGAATTCGCAAATTAAATCGCAGAATCTAGGTGGAACCCCCTTAGCGAATCGGAATTAGCGAGATTCCAAGGATTCTGTGAAATATATTGCGATTTCGCTAAATACTCGCAAAGCCAATTCATGAATAATCGCAGATATCAAAAATCCGCTAAATCGCTATTTGCGAGGCGCAAAATAAGGAGAACCCAAACCAGGTGGTAACCATGAAGTCAATAAAAAGTAAAAAAAATAATAATTCCAAACTAGCCACAGGTGCAGGCCTGACCAAACACACTTAAGGAGACACAGTAGGAGCATAAGGACTTTCACAATACCAGGACTCTACATGGTGGTCAGGCGGCGAAGGCTCCAGGCTGCAGCAAGGAACAGACGCAGGATCCAGGAGCGAATCTTCCACCTGCGGATCACCCTTCTGGGTCAAACTGTGGAGCAAATCTACTCTAAGTACCGCCTGAATGGGGCAATGATTACAAAGCTGATCCGTGACCTAGACCCCCTGATGCAGCACCCAACAAGGAGGACCAATGCCGTGCCCACCCATGTCCAGGTCTTGTGCAGCCTGCACCTCCTGGCCTCCGGAAGCTTCCAGGGGATAGTTGCCGTTTCAGGGGGGATCTCCCAGAGCACCATGTCCCGCTGCCTAAGGAGTTTCCTGGAGGCAATGCTGACCCGGCTACACCATTACATCACATTCCCGACCACCCAACAGGACTTGGATCAAACCAAGCTTGATTATTACAACATTGCGCAATTCCCCCATGTAATTGGATGCATTGACTGAACCCACATCCACATATGCCCACCTTCACAATCAGAATACATGTACCGGAACCGCAAGTGCTACCACTCCCTGAATATCCAGATGGTGTGCAACGCTAAGACAATCATCACGGACATAGTGGCACAATACCCGGGGAGCACACATGACTCCTTCATATTCCGGCACAGCGGCTTGCACACACCACTGGCCAGGGGAGACTTTGGGGAAGGACACCTACTAGGTAAGTACACATGCCAACAAATAGTACATTGCGACCATGTAGTTGCGCATAACAGTCACTCACCCTCTGCTCCTTTCATGCAGGTGACAGCGCCTACGGTCTCCGTGAGTACCTCCTCACCCCATACCTCAACCCTGCCACACCACAGCAACGGCGTTACAATGCAGCACACATCCGCACAAGAAATTGCACTGAGCGGACATTCGGGCTTTTGAAGAGCCAATTCTGCATAATTCACAAGACTGGTGGGGCCCTCAAATACCAGCCTGAAGTCTGCTGCCGCATCGTGGCCATGTGTGCAATACTCCACAACATTGCTACCAAGCGGAGGATACCTGTAGAGATCTCTGGCAGTGAGTCGGAAGGGGACAACCGGCCACCTGCACATGTGCGTCATGCACTCGGGAAGAATCCTGCTGAAGGACACAGGCGCCGCTACCAAATCACAATGAACTGTTTCTAGTGCACCCACTCCCTTCATCCAACACTTCACTCATGCATGACAATTGAAATAATGACATGAGTCAGATTAACTAGTGCATAATAAATCTTATTGTTTTCTTCACAATAATGTAATATTTTTTCTATAAATTGCATGAGAGCTGTATTGATTCATACATCCCCATGGTTGTGAGGAGGGCATGCTTGTTTCATCAGCATCGCCGTGCATGTTAACTAATAAATAGTCAGTGGCGCCTCCGGGTGGACGCTCCCCGTCGCCTTTCGACTTCCTCCACATCAGCATTAGCCCGTGAGGCTGCATTGGGCTGGTGCTGCGGCGGGTACCGTCACCTGCGGCACTGACAGGCTGCTCAGGCTGGAATTGCCCTCACTGGCATCATCCCCACCACCTACCTGCCCATGTCCAGTCGCCTGCAGACTCTGCACTGCAGTGGTGACTTGCTCCAGTGCCCTAGCGACATCCTGGCAGCATTGCACAATTTGTATTTGCATCGCTAATGATCGACGCAATAGCTGGGAGGTGGCAGACCCAATGATGTGGTTCGAGCGTGTGTACGCTGACAGGCGGGTCAGCAGCTGGCAGTGGCGGCGGCGGTTGACATCCTGCTGGGATACCAGGACCTGGCTGTTTTCCCGGACAGCAGCGGTCATGCTTTCCATGTTGTCACTGAGCTGTCCCACATTACGTGCAGTCTTGGCAAGCTGCAGGTGGATGGCTGCCAAGTGACGTGCCTGCTGTTGATGTACACGGAGCATCCGACGCTCAATAGACAGGCCAAGTACCCGGACATTCACCCCCCTGCCGGCATGTGGTGTTGTGTTGCGCGGCTCTCTCACCAGTCCGCTGGACTGTTACGTACAGTGGCTGTGCGCCTTGTCTGCTTCCGTGCTGCAGCTGTAGTTGCCAGTGCCACTGGCATGGGTGTAACTGGGGGTGGTTGTGGCGCGCCTGTTGTTGCAGGGGTGGCCCTGTCCACAGGAGCAGGTGGTGGTTCCACTGCTGCTGGCTGTGATGGTCCTGGTTGAGGGTTTGAATGGCCCTCTCTAAGTATGGGCGAAATTTGCAAATTTTTTTTGTGTGTGTTCGTGGGGCTTTTTGCGTGTTCGCGGGGCTTTTTGCTAGTTTGCTGGATTTTTTCCGCACGGCTACCCGAGGTTACCCATGCGGTCGTACATGGGCTAGTTGCATGCTCGCGTTGTGCAATTGCGTGTTCGCGTCTGTTTTTGCGTGCTCGCGGACAAAAAGTCTTGCGACCAAGCAAAAAAATCCGCAAGCTTGCGAATTGCGAATATTTTGGCAAATTCGCGCGATTTGCGGAACGAGAATTTGTCAAAATTTCGTAAATTCCGCAAGCGGAACGGATTTTACGCCCATGCTTAGCTCTCTCCCTCGGTGTCTTCAGGATTGTCCTCAATGTGAAGGGCCTCACTATCGGTGCTGGGTTGTTCTGCGCCACCTGTGATGTAAATGGGACGGTGATTAATGACATGTTTCTTGCACATGGGAGGTTGCTACATGCATGCAGGCTTGCATTCCCTGACTGGCTTTAGGAATGACTCTCACTGGACAGGTCTGGCTGTATGGGGCTATCTGGAAAATGTGGTCACACTACAAGTCCCACAATGCAATTGGGCTTTTCTGGTGTGCATGGCCTGCATGACTAGGGTTTCTAATGGGTAGCTCGGGAGTCATGGACATTGTTAGGGGACAGGGTCGCAGTCGCATGGCACTTACCTTGGGATTCTTGGGTGGGTTGGAGGAGTCCAGCCGGGTTACCGCCACGCATGCCTGGGGATTCAGGGTGTCCTCCACAAGGTCCTCCAGTGGGGTGTTGGGTGGTACAGTGGGCTCGCCTCCTCCGGTTCCCAGTCGCTCCCCCAGAGTCTCAGCAATTCTCTCCTTAGCACGCCCCCTGAGGTCATACCACCTCTTTTTCAGCTCCTCTATGGAGCGCTGGGTCACACCAGCTTATAGCTTTCTTAATCTCCACAACGGCCCCCACAACGCTAGGATGCCTGGCTTCACCTTGGGGGTGCCCAGGAGTGGGCACTTCACAAGGAAAAGCCAGGAAGGGTTCCACAGCGGTATTCGTACAAGTGCTGGGATGCCCCAGCTGGGGTCGATTCGTGCGCTATACAAGTACACTACATTTACATTTACATTTACATTTACACCCACTGCGTTTACTTTGGCGCGGATGCGCAGCCAAATGCGCCTCTTCTCCGCCTCAGGCACCCTCCTTGAATCCTTCCCAAAAAGCCGGTCATGATCTTTGGTTACTCCCTCTATTAAATATTCCAATTCCTGCTCGGAAAATTAGATTTTTCTTTTCCTTGCTGAGGCACTGCTCCCTGCTGCTTCCTGGGACATTTTCTGGGGTGGTTTGTGTCCTGATTTGCAGCTGAAGGTGGTCTGTAGTGGAGCTCTGGCCACTGCTGCTTCCACTTTCAGGATCAGTGTGCTGAATGAGGGAGGGAACTGCCTGCTTTCTGGTTGTGATGTCATCACTGTGCTCGAAATACGACTTCCCGTTTTTGCGATCTCGCAATTTGCGATTTCGGTAACTGCGGGATCTCAATTTCTACACAGAAAAAGGCTGATTCTGAGATTTTATTTGCGATTATAGCAAAATCGCAAACGGCTATTGCGGTCGATTGCGATTCGCTTTTTTTATCGCATTTCTTCATGAATCCCATTCTGCGAATTCTGAATTGCGATTCGGTAATTTTCGCAATTTAGAATTCGCAGAATGTGGCTTTGATGAATCTGGGGGCTAGTAGCATAATAGAACCAGTGACAGAATGCAGAAGGTGAAGTTCTAGACATGTTTCTGCCTCAGAGGCCTCATCAAGGGAGGGCATAGAGCACACAGACCGGGCCACAGGAATGTGTGGCCGAAGAAAATAGTGTGACCTTGATCCCTGAAATTCCATTTGGTGACGTAACCTGTTGCATTCAGTTGTCAGGTACTATTGCAATATATTTGAGTACTATTACAATATTTTTTGGGTGTATCATAGCTTTCTAATTACAAATATTTTGCTTTGAATGTGTGCATGTACAATGACTGTGTTCTTGGAATTATAAATCAATTTAGCAGTGAAACCATGTAGTGCATTTTTCATCATTATCCACCTTAAAAACAAATCTGCGTTATTTCTGCATGTCTCTTTCTGCCTTTTGCTGCCCCTGAACTGTCTACTGCTTGGCAGTGTTGACATGTCTCATCTTCTTCATTTAAATCTGTAACTGTTAGGTCCAATGGTATGCCTCTGTCTTAGACCTTGCATCTTTGGCGTGGTTTCCCCTGACTTTTTGCCTCTATCTCCTGTATTTTTGATACTGTGCTGGATTTTGTCCTTGCTGGTTTAGATGTTTTGGGCACTTTGCCACTGCTGATCAGTGCCAAAGTGCAAGTGCTCCCTGTGTAAATTGTTATTGTGATTGGTTATCCATGATTGGTATATTTGTTTTACCAGTAGGTCCCTAGTAAAGTGCACTGAGTGTCCCAGGGCTGGTAATTCAAATGCTACTATTGGGCCTGCAGCACTGATTGGCCCATGAGTAGCCCCAAAGAGATGTCTTAGACCTGCCACCGCAGTGCCTGTGTGCAGTTTGCTAACTGCCATGTTGACCTGGCCAGTGTACCCCTTTGCCAGGCCTTACCCTTCTCTTTTCTTACACCTAGGACACCCCTATGGTAGGCCCAAGGTACCCCCCTGGGAAGGGTTCAGTGTATGTAAAAGGTAAGACATGTACTAGTGTGTGTAACATGTCCTGATAGTGAAAAACTGCCAATTTTGTTTTTCACTATTGAAATCCTATCTTACCCATAGGACAGAATGAGGAATGTTGTGTAACATGTTTACCTGCATATCTTCTCATAGGAGTGAGATAGAAAATTGGAGTCTGGAATCCTTGAATTCAGAATTAAATAACAATTGTTTTAGGAAGGATGGTTTTTAAATTTTGTGTTTGAAAATAGCACTTTTAGAAAGTGGCTATTTTCTTGTTCAACCTTTCTGTGTGCCTCTGCCTGTTTGTGGATTGTCTGTCTGATTTGAGAGTGACAGGAGCTGGGGTGGCTCCAGGACTCTGGGTGAGTCAGCACTAGCCCAAATAGACCCATCTGTATTTGGAGTGGTGGGAGGAGTAGCACCTGGGCCTGAATAGGGCTGTGCCTGCCTTATGCAATGCTGGCTCCACCTCCTGTGGTGTGTGTGATGACCGTGGCCCACACTGACAAAGGAAGAAGTTGTGCACTGGCAGAGTGCACCCAGAACTGGTTTGGACTGGGTCCAGGACCCCTCACACATAGAGAACAAAGACTTTTGGGATATAAATATGAGACCTGAAACCCCTGAACTTTAGACTACTTTGTGATCAAGAGGAATCCCTGCTAAAGAAGATCAGCTGAAGAGACTGAGGAGAAGTATTGCCCTTGATGTGTGTCTGGGGTTGTCCTGCAGTTTGCTGTTTCTGTTGAGGAGAGGATCAAGGGACTTTGCTGTGTGCTGTGTCCCCTGCTTGAAGAAGGAGTTTACTGTGCGCTGTGTCCATTTGAAGAAAAGTCTCCAAGGGCCTGAGAAGAGCTGGCCTCCTGTTTCTAACGTCCCAGGCACAAAAGGACTTCACCCCCAGCTTCCCTGACTTCTGTGCTGAAAGTTCTGATTTGCCCTGAGGTGCCTGTAACTATGTGTGAGACCCTTGCTGCTGGGATCTGGAAGCGCAACGCAATGAGGGAGAAACGTGGTGTCGCCGCAGCACCCGCCTTCACATTGCCAAGGAAGCGTGTCGCTGCTGCTGCTGTTGGCCGTCATATCACCGGAAAAGCGTGTCGCCGGACCGTCACATCACTAAGGAGTTTCGCCACTGCCGCTGATCGCCATCGTATCACCAGAGAAGTGTATCGCAGGGCCTGTCGTAGCTCAAGAAACCACTGATTTCTCAGTAAGTTAGTAGTACACACTGCAAGATGTGCAAGACAAGACAGAGTGGAGGGAAGTGTAAGGCTCCCCTCCAACCCTTTCCCGTGGTGAGTACCCCTTTTGAGCGGGTGTGCATTGATATTGTAGGGCCACTGGAACCCAAGACAGCCTTAGGCAACAATTTATCTTGGTCTTGGTGGACCATGCCACCAGGTACCCGGAAGCAGTCCCTATCCACACACTCACAGCCCCAGTGGTGGGCCGTGCATTGATGGGGATCTTTTCCTTTGTGGGGTTCCCCAGAGAGGTGGTCTCTGACCGAGATGCCAGCTTCATCTCGAAGTACATGAAGTCTTTGTGGGAGGAGTCTGGGGTAACTTACAAGTTCACCGCTCCTTACCATCCTCAAGGGAATGGGTTGGTTGAGAGATTCAACAGAACCCTAAAAGGCATGATAATGGGCCTTGCGGAGCCCATGAGAGGGAAGTGGGACATCTTTTTGCCATGCCTGTTGTTTGCCTACAGGGAGGTACCTCAGAAGTCCTTAGGTTTCAGTCCCATTGAACTCCTGAGAGAGAGGACCTCTGAGTCTGATAAAGGAGGGTTGGGAAAAGTCCACTGGTAAGATCCCCAGGATGTGTTCAGCTATATGCTGGCCTTCTGCAACCAGACTCAAAGCTTCAGGAAACTCGCTCAGGCAAACCTGGAAGCTAGCCAGGAAGAAATTCAAAGATGGTACGACCAGAATTCCACTCTGGTAAAATTTCAACCTGGGCAAAAGGTGTGGGTGATGGCGCCAGTGGAGCCATGTGTGCTCCAAGACAAGTGGACTGGGCCATATGAGGTGGTGGAGCGCAAGAGCAATGTAAACAATCCGGTATATTTGCAGTCTCTCATGAACCCTTTGAGGGTCCTACATGTGAACCGCCTCAGCCACAGTTTGAGAGGTCTGATGTGACAATGCTCCTTGCTACAGATAATGGGATGGAGGAGGAAAATGAACCTCTTTCTGACCTTCTGTCAGAAGAGGAGCAGCATGGGTCAGTGGATGGAGTGAACCTCTCGCCTACCCTGACCCCAGAACAGCAGAGGGACTGTCCCCATGTGATGGGTCAGTTCGCCTCCCTGTTCTCGGACTCCAGGAGTCACCGATTGGTGCATCCATGATGTGGACATTGGGGACAGTCTGCCTGTGAAACAGAACTTTTGCAGAGTAGCTGACAAGGTCAGGGCTAGGATCAAGGATGAGGTTTCCAAGATTTTGGCGCTAGAGATAATTGAGCCCTCCAGCAGACCAAAAGCTGCTGCACCCAGTGCCACTCCAGAACTCCGGTTTTGTGTGGACTACCATGGGCTCAATGCGGTCACCAAGACTGATGCACACCCCATCTGTGTTATGCCCTTTGGGTTGTAAAACGCCCCTGCCACCTTCCAGAGTGGTCAGCTGGGTACTGTCCGGGCTGGTGGAATTCAGTGCTGCTTACCTGGATGACATTGCTGTGTTCAGCTCCACTTAGGAGGAACATCTGCAACACCTCTGTGAAGTGTTGAAGGCTCTGCAAAGAGCAGACCTCACTATCACGGCTAGTGAGTGCAAGATAGGGCAGGGATCTGTGGTGTACTTGGGACACAAAGTAGGGTGCGTCCAGGTGGCGCCCCTACAGGCAAAGATTGATACCATTCTGGCTTGGGAGCCCCTAAGACCCAGACAGAGGTGAGAGCCTTCCTAGGTCTCACCGGGTATTACAGATGGTTTGTCAAGGGGTATGGCACCATTGTTGCCCCCTTGACAGAGCTGACTTCAAGGAAGCAGCCCAGGAAGGTGATCTGGTCCGATGTGGCACGTTTGATGCCCTGAAAAGCTGCCATGTGCACAGCACCCATGCTCAAGGCGCCTGATTTCTCCAAAGAGTTTGTGGTGCAGACAGATGCTTCAGAGCATGGGATGGGAGCAGTACTCTCACAATTGAACGACAAGGCCTTGGGCCAACCCTTTGCTTTCATTAGTAGGAAGCTTCTTCCCAGGGAACAGAGGTGGAGTGCAATTGAAAGGGAAGCTTTTGCTGTGGTCTGGGAGCTGAAGAAGCTAGGGCCCTACTTGTTTGAGACTCTCTTCCATGTTCAGACACAGGCTCATCAGATGTTTAATGCAGATGAGGGGTGAGAAACCAAAACTGTTAAGGTGGTCCTACTCCCTACAGGTAATGGACTTTATGGAGGAACACAGCCCTGGTACAGAACACTGATGGTATGTCCAGGTTATTTTGCCTTAGTGATGAGAACTCCCAGGAGGGTGGGTATTTCTCCCCACTCTTCAGCTGGATGGGACACTGGTTAGACCTGGCATCCTTGGCGTGGTTTCCCCTGATTATTTGCCTCTACCTCCTGTATATTTAACACTGTTCTGGATTTCGTTTTTGCTGGTTTAGATGCTTTGGGCACTTTGCCACTGGTGATCAGTGCCAAAGTGCAAGTGCTTCCAGTGTAAATTGTTATTGTGATTGGTTATCCATGATTCGTTTATTTGTTTTACCAGTAGGCCCCTATTAAAGTGCACTGAGTGTGCCAGGGTACTTTGAGAGAAAAGTGCTGCATTTACCATCTAAAAGTTTATTTTTGCAACAACCCTTTTTGAAGACATTCTACTGAGTACTTGTATGTTGGATTTTTGTCATTTTGGTCTTGTTTAGTTTGGATAAAGATACTTTATTTTTCTAAACTGGTGAGGTGTCCATTTGTGGTGTTTTCACTGTGTTACTGTGATTGTTGGTACACATACTTTACATATTGCCTTTGGGATAAGACTGTCTGCTTGTGCCAAGCTACCAAGGGTGAGCAGGGGTTATCTAAAGGGTGTATCCCTCTTACCCTGACGAGAAGCTAGGGTCCCTATTTGGACAAAGGTACCTACCTTTGCCAACAGGAGACCCCCATTTCTAACACTCTGGAAGTCACAATTTTGTGCAACATTGCACAAGTGGCTAAAATGTTGTTGCATTTCTCATGCCTGTACTACAGTACACCTCCACTTGTATGTAGGCAGTGGAACCTACTCTTCAGTAATCCAAAGGCCCTCTCTATCATGCCATGTATTTGCAAAATTGTATCACTGTTCACTTGGCGTAGTCAGATTTAGGTAGAGGGTAAGTATGAAGGAGCACAGAGCATATGCTCTGTCACCTGCAGGGGAAAAGGCAATAGATTACTAACTAATTGTTTCACCCTATCCAAAGAGTCTGACAGACTGTGATACATGCATTTACTTAGCAGATATCCTTCTCCAAATTCACCTCCAAGGAGATGTGTATGTATGCCACTGTGTCTAAAGATGAATGAATCTTGTATGCTACCTAGAAATCCTGCAACTATGTCTGTGATCATGTGTGAGGCATTGCATATGACTTGGATGTTCAGTGAATGACATGATTTCCAGTCTCTATAAATGTACTCATGAATTGAGGGGGGACATATAGCTATGTGTGTTTAATCAATGCACCCAATTACATGGGGGCAATGGTCTAGCTGGTAAAAATCTAATTTGGCAGGCTACACCATGTTAGAGTATGGTCCTAATGTGTGTGCCAATAGGGTGGCATGAGCTCAATATAGCGCGAGGAGAGGGCCAAGGCCCCTCAATGTGGAGAACTGTACCATGGAACCTGGCAGTGCCAGCTCAAGGCAGCACCTCCCCTGCTAATGCCAGGGAGAAGGGATGGGCCTTTTCTACTTCTCTTAAGGAACTGCATACTCTGGTATTACATCTGTTGATACATACTTTTCAACTACCCGACTACCTTAAAGTAGTTGACGCGGTGAGCACTAGTCTGGAAAATAGTGAGAGCATTGTGATTGGATATCCTCATTACTGTAATGGTCCAAAACTCTATGAAGCTTCTATTGACTTAAACGGAAACCTAATACTTGATTCATACTTGGCTCACCAGATATGAACAGAGAATTTTGACATCTGACATTGTCGTTTTGAAACGCTGTCAAATTGCAAACCCAGCAACTTTGCTGCCAATAAATTATACTGTTTGTGATGAAAATCATTGCCTAGATCTCGCGGGTTTATGCACCAAGCCGAGATCTGATATTAAGGATGATTCCTGATTGATCCCGACCATGTAATTTTTGATGATGGCTCATGTCTGAGAAATTATGAAGGTACTCTGAGAGCAACCTATTCTGTGTGTACAATTAATGTTGAAGCTTCATGGCATCAAGGGGTTACCTCAGCAACATTGCAGAATTGATTGCCTTACCAGAGCATGCAGGTTAACTGTTCAATTGAGAGTGACTATATTTACGGCTTTGGTATTGTCCATGATTTTGGTCAATTATGGTCACAAAGAGGGTTTATGACCTCTTCAGATACCTTTATTAGAAATGGTGTGCAAGTGAAAGACATATTGGTCGCCCCCAGTTGCCTGCAGAAATTACAGTTCTTAAATGTACAGCTCATCAGCATTGGAATGGTTACATTTCCATGAGTAATAGGTATGCAGATTCGATAGCTGTTGTGCTTTGTTTGCCGGAAATTTAATGGAAATTCCACATGTGAATCTGTGAAGTGTGAAGTGTGGCGTGTAAGCAAATGAATGCTTGGAAACGAACACACATTACACTGAGTCACAGAGGGAGATCATGTCATTCTTTTGACAGAATGCAAATGGACTTTATTGAAATGCCTGTTTGCTTTGGGCTGAGTTATGTCCTTGTCATAGCATGTGTTTTCTCAAGATGGGTGGAAGCCTACCCATCCAGAAGAAATGATAGCCTCCCAGTGGCAAAACTCTTATCATGAGAACCGATACCCAGGTACGAAATGCTGTTCTCTCTGGAATCAGATGCGGGGACATACTTTAACAATGAGATCCTGATGATGAATTGGACAGCATTGCAGATTGATTAAAGACTACATTGCAGCTATGTACTTGAGGATTCAGGTATATTTGAACAAATGAATGGGACTATCAAGTTTCGACTAGCTAAAGTCTGTGCTTCAACATTACTGAAATGACAGGATGCTTTACCCTTGGTGCTGATGAGTATTTGAAGCATTCCTGATGGGAAGACTGATTTACCACCTCACGAGATTCTGATGGGCCATGCAGTTAGGTTACCTGCTGTACCTGCAAATGCAATCTTGAATATGACAGATGATATGATACTCAATTACTGCAAAGGATTGGCTGATGTGGTGCATTCTGATTCTTACCAGGTTGCAACTGCCACTTAAGATCTGCATCAAAAATTATTTTAGTAACATACACTGCTGTTAAATGAGCCAAAGTTGCCAATTGGGTGCACGCATCACACCCCAAGAAGGTGAGAAATCCCAAAGAAGAAAGTGCACTCTTTCAGCCTGAATTAAAAATATTGCTGACCGTACCACCACCAGCTGAGAGACAGCAAAAAGAAATGTTACAGATAACACCACACCAACAAGGAGAAGGAAGGGGGGAAGAATCCGAGACTGCAACACAAGTCCAAGTACCTGTGTTTCACATAGTGGCATTGTAGTCTCTATTGAAGGAGATGCAGATACTGACCCTCAGCTTGGAAATGTTGCTAAGACAACATCAATACAGTTGGAAGATCTGGGTGAAAGAACAAGCACTGAAACAGGAAGAGTCACCTGTAAAGTTGGATGGCAACCAAACCGTAATCAAGGAAGACTAAAAAAGAGCATATCAGCTGATCGGATTCCAAAAGCTATTTCTGAGGAGATGGAGTCAAGTCATGGAAGTGATACGGAAGTAGAGCATTCAAAACTGAGGAGATGTAGAGAGCAAGATATTCACCACCTTACTATGAGGACCAAGTACTAAATATCAGAATAGATAGTTTTGTGATGTGAGAACCGAACTGTTTGAGCATCTGTGGTTTCACTACAATAAGGTAGTAATGGATGAAAGATACTTTACAAAGATGAACTATGCAATCAGAAAAAATAATGTATTTTAGAATTGGTGTGTGTTCCTCGTTAATCTGAATGCCTTTTGTCCATGCTCTTTTCCTGATGCTCTTATTTCCTCACACCTTACTAACCCTTTGATGGGTGTGGCTACTGCTACTTCTGCTTATCCTTATTTTTTTGAGGCTTTATTTTTGCACATTGCTACTGCAACTATATGATCACTTACTTGTATTACTGAGACTCGGCTGAGTTTCATGAACTACTCTATATGGGAAGTGTGTCCTCCTATAATTGGCTTTATGATCCTTTAATCTCACTCTTTTACTTTGAAATGTAACTCTTCATGGGTTCTAATAATTGAAATTCTGATCTGAACTTTTAGAATAGGGTTTTATTTGTTTATGGAATTTGTTTGATGCATTATTTGTCTATTTGATTCTAAGCAATCCTTTTTATGAGATTTCTGTAAACTTACTAAAGATGTATTGTCTAATACAAATAAAGAAAACATTGCAAAGCCGATTGCCAAATCTCCTAATGAGAATAAAGCTTTAAAACTGATTTAAAACTCTCATCATTGACTGAATTTGGAATTGTCTTTAAAATTTGCCTTTGGTGTTGAAATAGCTCTTTGAATCATAATACAGTGGCAAAGAACTGCAACCCAGAGGAGATGAGACCAACGCGGGAACTGGTCTTAACCCTGTAAGTGATGATAATTGAAACAGTAAACCATGTTGTTTCATTTTGGCTGCAATCTGCACTATCAGCAACAAAATAAACATTCCTGTTGCATATATTTTCACGTGGCCCACATTCAAGTCACTCACCCGTAGCAAACTGATTGAATTAATACATGTATTGCTTAGTTCATATAAAATAGTTCAAATACATTAGTTTAGGACATTTATAAAGCGCCTGGTGACGCCAGAGGGCATGTCCCCGCGCTATGATAAGTGAGCAGTTGCCACCCCCCCCTCCCCCAGGAGTTACCTGCTAAAAAGGTGAGTTTTTAATTTTTTCCTAAACAGGGCCTCTGATGGCTCAAGACGCAGGTCTGGGGGCAAGACATTCCAGCATTTGGGAGCAAGGTATCTGAAAGATCTCCCCCCCATCCGTGCCTTCCTAACTCTGGGCACCACCAGTAGTCCCGTCTGTGAGGACCGTAAATTGCGGGTAGGCTCATAGTGGGACACCAAACTCTGGAGCGGCACAGGGGCTTTGCCGCTCAGAATGCGATGGCACGTTGAGAGGGCCTTAAACTCAACTCTCTTCTCCATCGGGAGCCAATGGAGGGCTTGGAGAGCGGGTTTAGAGGGTGACCTTCTCGGGAGTCTAAGCACGAGCCGTGCTGCGGCATTTTGGAGCACCTGGAGGCGACCCATGACCTTGCCTGAAGCCCCCAGATAGAGCAGGTTCCCGTAGTCTAAGCGCGAGGTGACCAGGGCGTGCACCAGCGTCCTACGAGCCGAAATGGGAAGCAGATCTAAAACCTTCCTCAAAGTTCTCAGGACACCGAAACACACCCCCGTCACCCGGCCAACCTGCGGGCCAAAGGCAAGGTCCTTGTCAAGCCACATGCCAAGATTCTTGGCCTCCAGACTGGGAGTGGGGGCCTCACCTAAGCAGGGTGGCCACCACGCAGGCGACCACGCAGAAGGCCCGCCCCCCACCACGATCACCTCGGTCTTGCTACCGTTCAGTTTTAAACAGTGTGCGGACATCCAGGCTGCAAGATCTTGCATGCAGTTCCTGAAGATGTCCGCCGCAAGGCCGGGGGAACGAGACAGGGAGACAACCAACTGCGTGTCGTCGGCGTAAGACACCAGGTGGAGACCGTGGCCCTCAGCGATGGCTGCTAAAGGGGAGACGTAGATATTGAATAAGGTCGGGCTCAGGGACGAACCCTGTGGTACGCCCTGGCCCAACTCGATCTCCCTCGAATAGCATTCTCCCATCCTGACTTGGAAGCACCTGTCAGACAGGAAGGACTTGATCCAGCCAAGCGCAGCGCCTGTGACCCCACCTTCACTCAGACACTGTAGCAAGATGGTATGTGCTACAGTGTCGAATGCTGCACTTAAGTCGAGTAGGATCAGCGCCATAGTCTGGCCCTCATCCACACCCTGTCGGAGTGCCTCCACCGCCGCAAGAAGTGCAGATTCCGTTGAGTGGCGGGGACGGAAGCCAAATTGCGAGTCGTGGAGTAGCGATGCCTCCTCCACGAACTGCATCAGTTGAGTATTAGCAATTTTCTCCGCTATTTTAGCCATGTAAGGCAAAAGAGAAATGGGGCGGAGATTGTCGAATTTCTCGAAATTCACATTGGCCTTTTTTTGCAGGGGGAGTACAACTGCCCGCTTCCAAGCCTTGGGGACACTCTGGGACAGAAAAGAGGAGTCGAGTAGATTGCGAACATAAGGTTCAAGCACCTGCAAGCTACCCTTAAGCCGACTAGGGGTCGTCGGGTCTCTTGGAGAGCCAGATTTAATTGACCCGCAGATACGAATTAGCTCTTCTGTGGGCGGGGTGAAAAAAGAGGTAAGCTGTCGTACTCCCATCTTTTTGACACCCTTCCCCCATGTGGGAGCGTTTAGTGCCTGCCGAGGAAAGGAATTGTAGAGGTGAGTGACCTTGTTAGTGAAAAACTCTGCAACACGGTCACAGCCCTCCACCGTGCAGAGTTTCGAGGGGCATACAGCAGACTTGCCTATGGTGATGGACTTATAGATTGAAAAGAGCTCTTTAGTGGACTGGTCAGCTCCTTCAATCTTAGCGCAGAAGTACGCCGATTTGCCCTTCCGTAGCAATTTATGGTAGCTACGCCTACAGTTAGTATACTCTGCTTTAGCGGAGGCAGAATATGCTACTCTCCATTGTCTTTCAGCCCTTTTGCACGCTGCTTTTGCCACCCGCATATCAGCATTAAACCAGAGAGCAGATCTTTTTGCTCGGCCCCCCAATTTGGCCGCACCAAGTGGGGCAACCAGATCCAAGGCCTCTGTAATACGTTGGTCTAGGTTGGAGTTGATGTCTACCACACCTATTCCGCCTGGATGACCTTTGGCAGTTAAAGCCAGATTGAATGCGGGTTGGGAGAATGCTGCCCATCTCCGCCTAGGGTGTTTATCGGCTGGAGGGTCAGTCGGAGCAGGTTCTTGACTCCCTATAGTAAAGGGAATAAGGTGGTGGTCTGTCCATGGGATGGGGACCGGTGCGCATGCTTCCACTTGACTCCAATTGGCAAAGATTGGGTCAAGAAGATGACCTAGGTTGTGGGTGGGATGCTGCACCTTCTGCTCAAATTGTAGATTAGCCATTGCGAGACAAAGGTCGTTAGCTGTCTTATCTGTTAGAGTATCCAGATGTAGGTTCAAATCACCTAAGACTAGATACCTATCAGTGCTCAGAGCGGCTTCAGTAACAGCTTCCACTAGTTTCTCAATGAAAGCTGTGGGGGAGCCCGGTGGGCGGTAGATCAGGAAGCCTTTTAAGGTGGACTTGCCAGTCAGTGAAACGGAAAAGGCACCTGCTTCACTACCTTCAATAGTGGTGCGTTCCAGCTGGCATTGGTATTCCTGTTTCGCCACTATGGCGATACCCCCACCTCTCCCTCTAAGTCTGTCTAATCTTTGAAGACAGTAACCCTCTGGGATGGCCTCAATATTTTCTGGCATGGAGTCCGAGTCCAGCCATGTCTCTGTGAGGAAGAGTAGATCCCATCGCTTTCCAGCAAGGAGGTCATGGATGTCGAGACGGTGCTTTCGCAGGGAGCGGACATTCAACAGACCACACATCAAAGGATGGTGGGCACTAGTTTTGGTTTGCCTTGAGCAGAAGGTGAAGCCGCAGTAGTTGCATTCCACGCTTTTGTCCGCCTCCATGCCATGTAAGCAAGGTGCCAGGTGGCCATGGCGGAGGAGAAGTAGTTCCTCTCGGCTCCAGCGAATATGTGCTGCAGGAGGACCAGGGAATCTGGCCCTGGGCCGCAATCGGCCGCGGACGGGCGCAGACGGGCTTAACTCAGGCGCAACTCCGGTGCGCCTTCGTCGCGCCCGCTGCGCTCGTCCGCTGCGCTGCCTGCAACACATCCGCCTTATATCCCCCCCAGCGCCCAACAGCTAGAGCGCTGCAGTCAGCTTCCGGAAGTGCTGGCTCGGACCCTCCACGCCCTCTGCTCGAACGGTGCTAGTCACCGGCGTCAGAACGAGGCGGGAGGGAGGGGCGAGTCCAGCACTTCGTTGCTAAGTGATGGTAAAGCGTCTCCGCTAGTGAAGCTCAGCCGAGCAGAATACAAATGGCGGGATCAGCAAGAGCGCAGTGAGGCTTGTGCGCGCTGTCACACCGCTATGCCAGGTCAGGACAATGCAATTTTAAAATTAAATGTTTAAAAAATCACCCGCCAGGTTGAGCGCGCAGCGCACAGGTAGCAATCACCCACACACTGACGAACGCTGCAGTAAAGCGGTAGAAACACTGCCAGGTCAGGACAATGTGGTTTTAAAAGTAAAGTTTAAAAGTTCACACACCAAAATTAAGCGCACAGCGCACAGGTAGCAATCACCCACGCACTGGCGAGCGCTATAGCAGAGAAGCGGTAGGGACACTGCCACTGCCCACTTACCACGCGAGGGAGCAGGCTCCAGTGCCTTATATCCCCCCCAGCGCCCAACAGCTAGAGCGCTGCAGTCAGCTTCCGGAAGTGATGGCTCGGACCCTCCACGCCCTCTGCTCGAATGGTGCTAGTCACCGGCGTCAGAACGAGGCGGGAGGGAGGGGCGAGTCCAGCACTTCGTTGCTAAGTGATGGTAAAGCGTCTCCGCTAGTGAAGCTCAGCCGAGCAGAATACAAATGGCGGGATCAGCAAGAGCGCAGTGAGGCTTGTGCGCGCTGTCACACCGCTATGCCAGGTCAGGACAATGCAATTTTAAAATTAAATGTTTAAAAAATCACCCGCCAGGTTGAGCGCGCAGCGCACAGGTAGCAATCACCCACACACTGACGAACGCTGCAGTAAAGCGGTAGAAACACTGCCAGGTCAGGACAATGTGGTTTTAAAAGTAAAGTTTAAAAGTTCACACACCAAAATTAAGCGCACAGCGCACAGGTAGCAATCACCCACGCACTGGCGAGCGCTATAGCAGAGAAGCGGTAGGGACACTGCCACTGCCCACTTACCACGCGAGGGAGCAGGCTCCAGTGCCTTATATCCCCCCCAGCGCCCAACAGCTAGAGCGCTGCAGTCAGCTTCCGGAAGTGCTGGCTCGGACCCTCCACGCCCTCTGCTCGAACGGTGCTAGTCACCGGCGTCAGAACGAGGCGGGAGGGAGGGGCGAGTCCAGCACTTCGTTGCTAAGTGATGGTAAAGCGTCTCCGCTAGTGAAGCTCAGCCGAGCAGAATACAAATGGCGGGATCAGCAAGAGCGCAGTGAGGCTTGTGCGCGCTGTCACACCGCTATGCCAGGTCAGGACAATGCAATTTTAAAATTAAATGTTTAAAAAATCACCCGCCAGGTTGAGCGCGCAGCGCACAGGTAGCAATCACCCACACACTGACGAACGCTGCAGTAAAGCGGTAGAAACACTGCCAGGTCAGGACAATGTGGTTTTAAAAGTAAAGTTTAAAAGTTCACACACCAAATTAAGCGCACAGCGCACAGGTAGCAATCACCCACGAACTGGCGAGCGCTATAGCAGAGAAGCGGTAGGGACACTGCCACTGCCCACTTACCACGCGAGGGAGCAGGCTCCAGTGCCTTATATCCCCCCCAGCGCCCAACAGCTAGAGCGCTGCAGTCAGCTTCCGGAAGTGCTGGCTCGGACCCTCCACGCCCTCTGCTCGAACGGTGCTAGTCACCGGCGTCAGAACGAGGCGGGAGGGAGGGGCGAGTCCAGCACTTCGTTGCTAATTGATGGTAAAGCGTCTCCGCTAGTGAAGCTCAGCCGAGCAGAATACAAATGGCGGGATCAGCAAGAGCGCAGTGAGGCTTGTGCGCGCTGTCACACCGCTATGCCAGGTCAGGACAATGCAATTTTAAAATTAAATGTATAAAAAATCACCCGCCAGGTTGAGCGCGCAGCGCACAGGTAGCAATCACCCACACACTGACGAACGCTGCAGTAAAGCGGTAGAAACACTGCCAGGTCAGGACAATGTGGTTTTAAAAGTAAAGTTTAAAAGTTCACACACCAAAATTAAGCGCACAGCGCACAGGTAGCAATCACCCACGCACTGGCGAGCGCTATACATTACACAAATAATAAATAAATACACAAATAGGAACAATGAAACAGGGACTAAACTATCATCATTCATGATAAGAAGTTAAACATATCCTATATAAATACGAGAATGCCAGAAATTAAGTGCTCAATTATGTAAAAGACAATGGGGTATATGTAGAAGAACTGCCACTAACTAACGCAAGTTAGCTGCAGTTTTCCTAACGCAGCCTATCACCAAAAACTACTGACCTGTTAGCGTGAATTTACAATACTTCCCTACATGGTGACAGTTTCAGGTAGCCGTGGTGAAAACTGCTGCTAACACTAGAATGAAGGGGATACAAATTCTGGTGATAGCAGGCAAAAAATGATGAAAGTTCCATTAGCAGCAAAAAAAAGTGACCTGTTTTGCCTCTAGGGGCACAAATAGCCTATAAGTCCACCTCCAATAAAAAATGAGAAACAAACCAATGTAATAGAGAATGAAGCAGCCAGGACCAAGTGCAGCACAGATCAACAACCCACCAAGATCCCCAACAGCAAGGATGACCAGGCAGAGTCCCAGGGAAAGAGGAAATTGAGGGTTACAATCATGAAAAGAGGTGCATCGCTGGGTAAAACCAGTAATGCATGTCTTATCATTGCGTACTCCTTGGCATTTTAACACCATGGCAACCAAAACCTTGAAAGCGCGGACAGTCCCTGGGACCCGGAGGCGTCACTGGATCTACTTCTGGGACCCGGAGTGGGATGCGGAAGTGCTGTGCATTTGCTGAGCCGTGGCAGTAGACATTGAGGTGATGCCCTTGAGCTGCACCAAACTTGTGTGGTGGGTGCACTGCAGCTTCACTTCTAAGGAGGCCCAGTCACATCACCTGCATCAGGGGGTTCCCCAGCAGACTTGGTGACTCCTGCTGTACCAAGGCTTGTGAAATGCCACCTGGCTGAGGCTCCTGCTGGCTGAGTCACAGATTTGGACAGAGTGCAGCGGATTGCGCCATGGTGTTAATATCCAGGTGAGGAGAAGGTAGGACTTGTAGTGGAGGAGACCCAGGGGTCGAATGGGCCCAGTCCTAGCACCCAGTGGCGGCTCATCCGCTCTGGAGGAAGAGAGTCACCCCACTGCTTTCAAGCAGTGCAAGAAGAGGAAACATAATGTGATTACATCTTTCTAATGTACTTTGCGGGCAGGGTGGGGCTGCTCTACTCATGGAACAAGGCAAGAGCAGAGTGGTATGTTCACTCAAGTTTGCAATGACTGTTTGGTCGGCCCTCTCAGTCCTCCCAAAGCAATCATGGACCCTTCCCTGTTTGCAATGCAGGCTGCATTACAGCTTGCATGGAGTACATGCCCACCCCTTCAGTCCCTGGCTGAACGCCTGGTCACGGCACTCAAGAACAATCACAACACCGCCTTGCAGTGTTGTCACTGGCTTAGGGGAGGGAGTCTGGCTGCCTGCTTCCTGTTCCTGGAGGTAGACTCAGGAGAGCTGGAGCACAGAAGACGCGGGACCCGGCCTCGCGGTAAGAATTGTTTAAAAAGGTATACACAACCACTACTCCCCCCTGCATGCCCAGTTCTTTACTGTCCTTTCCTTCCTTCGCCACCTACCAGCTGTCCAGTTCCCTCGTAGCACTACTTAATGGTAGCTGCTGTGCCACCATGCGCTGCAGGTGAATCACTGGTGCACCAAAGGCAAGCCTGTCTGTGTCCGTCCTCCCCGGAACCGCACCCAGCACAAAGGACCCTTCCTCTCGGACACTCCACCACTACAACGCCAACACCCTCCTGGCCATCAACCCTGGATGCCACACTGCCTGCCATCTAGCAACATTGTAGAATTCTATTGCACCCTGTGCATGTCAAAACTGCAAATGCACCTTCTGCCACCTCAGCACACCAGTGACTCCGGCAGCCCAGCTGACCAACAGCGCAGCCGACCGGCTCAACAGCATCCTCCTCAATGTGCAGTCCCTCCACAAACATGCAGCAGAAATCTGGGACCTACTTGACGCCACCTCTTCAGACATCGCCTTCTTCATGGAAACCTGGAACAGCACCTGTTCCGGACGGGACAACGGCATCACCATCCATGATGGCTAGAAATTCACCTCCATGGACCAACCCGAGTGCCCAGGAGGAGGCATTGCCATTGTCTACAAAACCACACTTCAACTGACCATGCACTTTAATTACCCGAAAGTGGCCATGGAACACCTCCACTTCCAGATCTGGACCAACCCCAACACCAACCTCTGCGGCACCCTCATCTACAGGCCCCTGGACCATGAACTCCCATTTACTGATGCCATTGTAGACCCCATCGCACACTAGGCTCTCCCATCCACTGGTTACATCCTACTCAGAGACCTCAAGTTCCACCTGGACAACCCTAGTCTATCACTGATCTCCCCCCTCTAGGGGATCCTCGCCAACATCAGATTTAAGCAGCTTGTCACCGCACCAACCCACATAGGCTGACAAACGCTTGAGCAAGTCTTGTCCACCAGCAGGAACTTCAACAACAGCCACACCATAGGACTCTCCTGAACCGACCATCACTGTTTATATCATACCTTCACCATGCCCACCGTACACCATCACCATTATTTCCCCCCCGTCGCAGCTGGATCAAGGCCACCGAAGAACTTCCCGTCAACTCCCTCAGCACCACCACTCTGCCAACGCTTACAGATGCCAACACCTCAGCGCACCTCCACCGATAGATCTCCAAGTGCGCCGGCACCCTGGCGCCCCTCAAGAAACGACCAGGCAAACAATACTCCAAGAAGGTCAACTGGTTCAATCCTGCCCTCCACTAGTCCAGCCCGACCTGCAGATGTCTCAGGGAGAGATGGAGCCACAACATAAATCAACTGCGCAACACAGTAACCGTTGCACCATGGCACAAGGGTGCCTGTGTTGGTGCATGGCAGCCATTGTGCACAAACATAGGGGAAAAAGACAGGGGGGCTTATTCATGAGCTCCTTCTGAAAGTCTCAGCCCGCCAGTGATGTACTTGCAGCATGATTTTTGCACCATGTTGCGCCATATTTGCAAAGTGACGCATCTGGGCATATGTGTGACTTAGTGAAGCCATGTGCCACATTATACCTGCATCAGGTATAATGTATGCAGGGTGGGCATTCCCACGCAACAAATGCTCATAGGAGAGGCGCAGTGAAATCCATCAGATGTTACTGCAACAATTGTAGGACGCCACTGCATCAATACCTTATGCCTGCCTTATGGCAGGTGTAAGGGTGAAGCAGTGCCACAGTGAAAGGCTGGCTCCATGCATTGCTGTATTTGCATCATGCTTGTGACACAACTGCAGCAATGCGTGACATTAGCTCTGACAGATACGTCAGGATTCCAGACGTATCTGTCATTAATTGCGACATGGAGCACTGTACAGTAAATACACCACAGCCATCATGATGTCACAAAAAGGCCATAAGGTAAAGTGTTGCAATGCTATTTTGTTGCAGTGATGCAACAATTTTCATGAATGAGGCCCAGGAATGCACACTATCTTATTGATGGTGTGCATTCCTGCCCTGTAGTTTTATCGCAGGGCAGCGCAGCAACATTCCTTGCAGCGCCGTCCAGCACGAAAACCTTCTAAAATGAGGCCCCAAGTGTCTGCACCATTTTTAAGACCAGCTATTTTCTGGTCTTAAAAAATTGCCTCTAACTGGAGTTAGAGGCAGTTTTTCTGGTTTTGCACCATACAAGGAATTCCTTGTAAATATTGTGAAGCGGGGTCAGCAGCAATTTTTGTTAAGTCCTGCTAACGGAAGTGCTTGTTCTAAAAATGCATTTTCATGCCGGACAGCGCTAACTACGGTTGGGACAACTTGTACATGCTGCGATTAAAATAAAAGCTGCCACAACGTCACAAAAATGACGATACAGCGGCGTTAACTCCTTGTACATATGCCCCAATATTCACTATTAAATGGATGTAAAACTAGTGCACTTGTCCTTGACTACTTTTTAAAAAATGCCTAGACTAGAGATCAATTGTATGTCCATGCTGTTAAAAATATACATTTTAACATCCTCGTGCTTTCTGACTCAAAGGCACAAAAATCAAAGTATTATGAAAAAATGTTGTTCCTTCTGATCTGAAATCTTGTGCAAATGCATAGCCCATGTGCTAGGCGTTTTAGAGTCTATCATAAAACCTGAAAACCACATTTTTTCCTTATGTTTTCCAATTGTTCTTGATTTTCACCTACATCAATGAGCCCAAATCTCTAAGGAGCGCAATCCTTTTTAGGTGTCAGGTGTAATTGAAAAGCACCAGGGTGTATGGCCAGATCAAACTGTACAATTAAAATATAGTTTTTGCCAAATAATTGTTTTTTAATAGTTTAAAAATAAACTGTGAATTTTCCAATAGTTTGGGCATTTCTTATTGCTAAAGGCCATCAAGGAGATAATTTTTTATTTTACTCATTATTAGAAATTGGGTCGCTAGTTGGCAGAGGTATGCACCCTGTCCAAGTAGGAACCACAATCCTAGTCAGGGTAAGTCACAATACAACCTAAATCATCTTGTGTTTACCCTCTGGTAGCTTGGCAGAGAGCAGGCAGGCTTCACTTAGTAGGCAATGTGCAAAGTATTTGTGCAATAAATCTTACTGTAAAACAGTGACAACACCACAAAAACAGTCCATGATTTATAAAAAAAATGAGGCCTAAATAACAATAATCCTATATTAGATCCTGAGATATGCAAATGTAAAATTTTAGGTGACTAACAGCCTGATTCATGTACGGGCCGTTTTGCGTGGCCCTAATAGCGAATCATAGCGACTCGCTATTGAGGACACGCAAAACGGCATTCATGTAGGAATTTCTAAATCAATAGCGATTCCTACATGTTCTCTATTTGCGAGTAGCAATTTGCTACTCGCAAAAAAAGGAATAACTCCCCATTCATTCCTATGGGCCAAAAGGCCCATAGGAATGAATGGGGAGTATCCCTCATTTGCGAGTAGCAATTTGCTACTCGCAAATCAGATAGCGATTTTAAGGGTGCCAGGGGTGTCCAAAGGACACCCTGTAGCACCCCTAAAATGCACATTTGAACAGGTGTTGCGCACACACATGTCCAAAGGACATGTGTGTGTGCAACATGCAACTTAGAAAAATGCTTTTAAAAGCATTTTTCCGAGTTTTTGCTATTTACCGAGAGGTCTGACCTCTCGGTAAATAGCAGCCAAAAAGTGCTAAATCGCAATTTTTTATTGTGTCATGAATAGCATTTGAGGAATCTCTATTAGAGATTCCTTAAATGCCATTCCTCGCAAATATGCGCATTCTTAAATAGCGATTTTTGCATTTGGGATGATGAATACCAAATGCAAAAATCGCACTCGCAAAGGGCCAGATTCTCAGAATCTGGCCCTTTTGCGAGCGCTTTTAGCTACATGAATCAGGCTGAATATCTCATAAAAGTACAACGCGCCAACTGTGGATATCTGGTCACGCCGGGACAAAGTCACAAGTTCAGGCCTACTGCGATAGAGTGTGGGCTGGCTAGAGGGACCTCCTTAGGTCCACAGAACAAAAGTGCCTTTGATATGAACTATGTAATTCCTACAAGGCTGTGTAGATCATGCTGTGGATGAGATTTGTAGAGGCCTTTCACAGAACTGCGACGATGCACAAGGCCACTATATGTAATGGCACGAATGTACTGGTTGTGACTCACATACCAGCAGAGAGGAGCCAAATCTTTGATAGCAGCAGTCAGCACCCCTAGTGGCCAACTTTCTACACAGCTAATTTCTATAAATTCCACTGAAGACTAGCCTGAAATTGATTAAACAAGCACACAACGCAGGTCTGTCCACTTTACTTTGTTACTGTCAAACAAAAAACAATGGTCCTAGACCTATACTTCAAAAATGATATATATCAAATTCACAGTATTGAGTTCCAAAGACGATTTCATGAGCATGAACAATAATTAGCTCGCTGTAATCAATACACTAATTTAAACTAAAGAAGTGCAACAACCAAAGTATACTTCACCAAAAATTTATTTGTATGTCATATGGTGAACAGTTGATTATTCACTGTTTAAACGAGGTTGGGGGGATAGGGAAGGTAGGTTGCTCCAAACGGAACGTGCAAAAAAGAGGTGCTCTGGTGTTTGTGGGGTGAAATAGAATTTCAAAGTAGTGAAAAAAAGAGACATAAAAACATTCAAATTCTAGACTGGTTATATGTCCCAGTCTTGGCTGGCCTGGCCACGTAATAATAGTCAAAAATTCTTTTAGTACAATTCATAAATACACAAACATGAATCTTTAGGTGGCACGTTTAGAATAGAGCTCGTGGTCCACGCTACTTATGGGGGCGTCGACGTTTCGACCCGACTTAGGGCTACGAGGGAGATTCGTGGCCTCGGCCTTGCGGGTCTTCTTCAGTACTGTGTAGGGGCAACCTGAGTAGGTATGATGGTTGTGTCATACACCCACAGGGTTGTGCGGGGCATGAATTCCTCACATATGATTAAGTCATGATGGGCATTTCCTTCCGTTAGTGAAGGTTGTTAACTGCAAGCAATGGCTCCAAAGAGCTTAATGCAGCAGAACCGGCATCCGTAATGTGGATTCCTCACATATTGTTAAGTCGTACAGGTGACTTCCTCCGTTAGTGACTGGTCTCAAATTTCTAAGGCAATGAATGCAAAAGGGGCTTAATTTGACAGAGCCAACATCTGTATTCCGCCCGAAATGGCTGGAAACTACTTTACTCTGTCAGTTTACCAACAATGAAGGTGTAAGTGTATTAGCTATGGTGCTATTTTCTCTAAACCCTATCTGATGCCATCATACTAGGTTGTTGCCACTACACATTTGGGCAAATATTTTAATAGGAAAAGTTTGCCTCACCATCCAGCAGAGGTGTCACTCTATAATCAGGTACAGTAGGGTGGCCACCTGACATTGAGGATAATTCAGGAAGGGCCTGTAAACAATTCAGGACAAAGGGTCATAATTCAGGACAAAGGGTCAAAATTCAGGCCAAAAATTCAGGACAAATGGATGAGTGGCCATACCACCACTGATTTATCAATGCATGTATTTACTATTTTTTTTATATTGCACTACTTATTCACTGTGCTGTGTATGAGAGTGCTTCTAGGTATGCTACTTTCAGATGGTGCATTATGTCCTTGTACAATAGTAAATTGATGCCATTGAGCACGGTGTCAAGAACATCACTTCTACCAGAATGTACAAATCTTTCTTGAAGATAAAGCAACAGTAACATTTTGATTATGTTTCTAACATTTCAATTCACATGGCACACAGTTTGGGAAACATTAAGGTAAGTGACTTTTTTTTACCCTTCTGCTAGTTTAGGCAAGTTGAAAAAGCATATTTGGCTCACCTGACCTTCCACTACATGTTAAATCAAAAAAGATTAATGAGGTAGATCATGAGGTGTTGGTGATAGTTGCACACCAAATGTCAGAATGTGAAGTACATACAACTTGCTCTAAAAAGGCCTGACTGCTGCATTGGAGTGCACATCAGGGACTCCTCTGTACTTATCTCAGAACTGGGAACCCAGCCACCAGACAGAGAATTAAGGAGCAGGAGGAAGTCAAGATCAGATGGGAGATATGCAGCAACCGACTTAAAGGGTCATTGCTAAGAATCTGAAAAGTAAGAAAGAGAATAACAAGGTGGGATAATTTCTAAAATTAGGTAGGTGTTCCACAATTCCTGGAAAGTTTGGCGTACCTTGAATAAGCAGTACCCTTCCCCCATCAAACTCTTCAGGTGCAACGGCCCATTAGTACTGCTTGTGGAGGGCGGGAAGGGGCCAACCCCTTGGAGTTTTTGCCCCTGGACAATTGACCACCCTCTCCATGTCCTAAAATGGCTTAAATGGCTCTATTGTCAAACTAAGCCCGAACCAATGGTCTGGCTCATCCTTAAGTTTGAAAGAGCATGCAGAACCTTCAAAGTATTTGCGAAAAATTACACTACAAACAAAATATAAGAACATTGTAAAGATTTCAAAATGTAGAAAGTGTTTCTTTAACATATGGAAGTGTTTCAATTTAGTATATTAGATCACAACATCGCTTTGATATTTATTTGAATTGGAAGTTTCTAAACATGAACCGTAAAACATGTATTAACCCTCCAGCCTGACAAAGCCATGAGTAAACAAAGCATGCAAATCATCAAGTGTCCTTTGTGTCATGGCCAATATTATTTTTATGGATGGAGGGTCATTATAGGCTATTGAAGCATATACATGAGAGATTTTTACACAGGATCCACCTTGAACTGAATTATTTGAGTGTGCTCTCACATGAGACTATCAAGTAAACTAGATGCATGAAGTGACATTATTGGTCTTAAATCTCACAATTTAGTCATACAGGTGAGCCAGGATTTGTAACTAGGTGTCCTAGTCACACATTGTGCAAACATGCAACTGACTAGATTACTTTCATTTTTGAAAACCCCTTTCAGCACCAGAGGACAGTGTTTTTGTACAGTTATGTCAGACGAATAGTTCACTGTGCTAAGTAAGTAAAGTTCACAGGTTAATTTGACACAATGTCAAAAAATGGTAGATAGTAAAGGTGAGGGATTGTGGGAAAACATACGCTAACATCACTGGCTTTCTCAGTGGTTGAAGGGCATTAAGAAAAGTATGGATGCTGTGATCCTGAGTGCAGTGGGTATGTGGTCAGTGAGCGTGGAGTTGGTATTGAAGGTGTAGCTAAAAAAAAATATATATAAATTCTGTGGCTTTTTTTTTGATCTTTAACAAATAGGTAACTGCATATAAAATGAAGAACACCGTAAATGAAAAGTAAATGCAAGTTTAAAAAAATCAGTGGGAAATACACTATTTTATGTTATGAAACTTTTGTTGGTTAATTTAATCACTGCAGATGTATGTGTGTGAAGCCAGGAGCCCATAGAACTGAATTCAGTTTGCTTCAGCAGGAAATAGTGACATGTGTATTTTTAGTGCTAGGAGGTCCCTATGTATCACGGAAAGAACCAGCTGCAGCTCCTCTTCTAAGGCAGAGAAGCGTCACCCCACTGCTCTCCGAGTAGTTTGAAAAGTAAAAATAAAATGAAAATGACGTTTTTTTCTTGGGCAGTGGCTCATGTTTGTTTAATAAGGGGCTGGGCTGGGCCGGACAGAGCACTGGAGGTGGAGTAGTGCTGGCACTCCATAAGTACACACGACAGTTTGGCCAGCTGTCTTGGGCAATCCAAGCAGTCATTCGTACTATGGATGTTCTCCACCGGCTGTATTGTAAAGCCTAGGTGGAGAACATGCACAGCGTCCCACTGCCTGTCTGAGTGTCAAACTAGGGCACTCAGGACAATCACAATGCTGCTGTCATGCTGGTGACACCAGCACTATGAATGGCTAGGGGAGTAAGGAAGAAGAAGAAGAGAACGGAGGAGAGGAAGCGGCGGCTGCTGTACCCAGGTAAGTGATTTTTTGTTGTTGTTTTCATCCCCCCTTCATTCCCACCCAACCACCCCCATTCAGTAGTTGCCGCCACTGGAGAAGTACTGTGAATGTATGTCATTATTTTTAGTTTGCATTACACACAGTGTTAGAAAGGCTACCTCTAAATGTAGACATACATTTAGGTTAAAATCAAAAAAGTGTTTTTAAAGTGTAAATCTTTTTTAATACGGAGATTGCACCTAGTGCAAACTGTTTTATTTATTTTATTTATTTTTATTTTATGTAGTTTATAAAGCGCACAGCTACCCCCGAAGGGGTGTCCCGGCGCTAGAACCTAAGTCTCAGAGGAGAGGAAAGGAGCAAGAAGGGGAAGTAGCGTAGTAAATCAGAGTCCAGAGAAGAGCCAAGTTTTGAGTCTGGCCCGGAAGATGGATTCAGAGGGACAGAATCTAAGATCGACTGGCAGCGCGTTCCATAGTTTTGCCGCAATGACACTAAACCCTCTGCCACCCATTCTGGATAGTCTGAAACGGGGAGAGATCAGAAGGCATAGGTCATTGGATCTCAGAGATCTGATGGAGCGGGATATTGAAACCCGTTTTTTCAAATAGTTTGGTCCACGATCGTTGATGGCTCGGTAAGTCAGAGTGAGGATCTTAAACTGGATGCGGCTGGCCACAGGTAGCCAGTGCAGTTCCTTACGATATGCGGCGACTGATTGACGATAGGGAATATTGCCAATCAGCCTTGCCGCCGCATTCTGAACAATCTGTAGCCGGTCAATCAAGTATTGGGGGGCTCCAGCATAGAGGCTATTAGCATAATCCAGATGGGACGTAATGAGGGCATGGGTAACTGTACGGCGGGAGTCCAGAGGGAGATAGGGGAGGATTTTTCGAATCATGCGCAACTTCAGGAAGCAGGCAGAGGTCACTTTGTTAATCTGAGTCTTGCATGAAAGAGAGTCGTCAAACTGGAAGCCCAGGTTACGGGCCGAGTGGACGGGAGAGGGAGCGGGATCAAGTGCCGTGGGCCACCACCAGGAGGAAGGGATGGAGTTTTTCTGATTAAAAAACAGCACCTCTGTTTTGTCTGCATTGAGTCTTAGATGGTTTTCAGACATCCAACCACTGATGTTGTTGAGGCACAGGCGGAAGTTGGAGAATGCGGAGTCAGAGTGGCCTCTGAAGGAAAACACTAGCTGGGTATCATCAGCATAGGAGACCACCCTGACTCCGCAAGACTCCACCACGCCGGCCAGTGGGGCAAGATAGATGTTAAAAAACAGAGGGCTGAGGGCCGAGCCCTGTGGCACACCGCAAAACAGGGGGTTTTCCTCCGATTTAAAAGGCCGCAACAATACTCTCTGACTTCTTCCTGATAGGAAGGACTCGATCCAGTTAAAGGCAGTGCCGCCAATGCCAGTCTGTTTTAGTCTGTCAAGGAGGATGGGATGAGATACCGTATCGAATGCAGCGGACAGGTCGAGGAGGACTAACATGGCCTCCTCGCCCCTGTCCACGCACTCCCGGATAGTCTCCGAGACTTCCAGCAGAGCCGTCTCTGTGCTGTATCCCGCCCGAAATCCGGATTGTGAGTCGTGCAGTAGTGAATTGCTTTCCAAATACTCCGTGAGCTGTAGCTGCACGGCTTTTTCCAAAACCTTTGCAGGTTTGGGGAGAAGGGAAATGGGGCGGTAGTTGGAGAAAACCGAGGGATCAGCATCTGCCTTTTTTAGAATGGGGATCACCAAGGCCTCTTTCCAAGTGGTAGGGAAGAGGCCATGGTGCAGGGAGGCATTCCAGATGGAGAGGAAAGAGTCAGCCATCAAGGGGGCCAGTTCACCCATAAGTTTGGCAGGGACAGGGTCAGAGGGTGCACCAGATTTGCAATGGACAAGTAGTCTGATAGCATCCTCCTGAGTGAGTTTATTAAAGGCAAGAAGGGACGGTAAAGCAGGGGGACTTGTTGACGGAGGCCGGGGTATTGGCCCTTTAGGGAAGGAGATGCAAAGCTTGTTAATTTTTTCGAGGAAGAAGTCCGAAAGTCCTTCGCACAGGGTCTGACTAGCTGAGTTCTGAGTGGTCCTGGCCGGAGGATTAATAAAATCTTTAACGATGGAGAAGAGGGCTTTTGAAGAGTTTTTGGCTTTGGCAATTTGGAGCGAGAAATGATCTTTCATGGCGATTTTTTTATGTTTGAGAAATTTTTTCAGGGCAGCTTTGTAGGCAAGCTTAGCTTCAGGGTCGTAGTTTAGTCTCCACTTCCGTTCGAGTGCTTTGCAGCTGCTTTTTTCCTCACGGAGCGAAGTGGAGAACCAAGGAGCGGAGGGGCGGGATCTAGTGGAGGCAATGATTTTCTGGGGAGCAATGTGGTCGATAGCATTGATGAGGGCGGTATTGAGCCTGGCGATATTAGCGTCGATATCAGGGGATAGATGATCCGTCTGGAAGTGGAATACCGGGTCCAGGGTTGCGCATGTGACTTTGTGCCACTTCCTTCCCATCTCTTTCCTGGGTGCAGGAGGGACAGATTTCCGGTCAAAGGCCAAAGAAAAGGGGATGAGGTAGTGGTCGGACCACGTAAGGGGAAGGGAAGGGGAGACAGTAATAGTGAAAAAATTAGCGAAAATAAGATCTAAGGTGTGACCAGCCACATGAGTAGGACCGGTGACTAGTTGAGTGAAGTTAAGACTGTCCATGATTTCCAGTAGATTATTCGCTTTTGCGCAGAGGGGGTTGTCAACGTGAAGGTTAAAATCCCCTAAAACTAGAAAGCATTGATGTTTAAGGGATAGATCAGCCAACTGGTGGGTGAGAGCGGTAAGAGAAAGGGAAGCAGCAGTGGGGGGATTATAGATTAGTGAACCAGCCAGTATAACAGCCGCAGAGTCGGATACAGAGAAGTATAGGGCTTCAATGATACCAATGTTGGTAAGTTTGGTGGTGGTCAGCTGAAGAAGAGATTTAAAGATGACTGCTAGTCCGCCTCCCGATTTGCCCCCAGCCCGGTTAATACATTTTATATCATAGCCTGAAGGGATGGCTAGATAGATGTCCGGAGAGGAGGAGTCAGTTATCCAAGACTCAGTGAGAAATAAAATATCCCACTCCTCGGAGGAAATCGACATCCAGATGTCGTTGGCATGACGGGGGAGAGACCGGCAGTTGACCAAGCCTGCTTTCAGCATCCGGTGGTTAGATGCTGGGAGCTGCGGTGTGGGATAAGAAAGCAAATGGGAAGGGTAGGGCGGGAGAGTAAAGTTGCATTGAGGGCAATGAAAAGGGGCGGATTCTAAGTGGTTAGGGTTGCAGGGGGTTGTGGCCGCGCAGAGGGAGGGATTGAGTGAATGAAGTTGGGAATTGGTCCAGCAAGTGCGAGCGGAATCAGCGGCACAGACAGGGGGACTGGCCCTGGACCCGGTCCAGGCCCGGAAGGGCCCAGACGGGCTTGCCTTTGGCGCGCCTTCGACGCGCTGACGGCGCGCCCGCTGCGCCCGTCCGCTGCGCTTCCTAGCGAGGCACATAGTTTATGCCAGAGGGGGAGGGCGTCACGGGGGCGTGACCAGCTGAGGTGGGCGTGTCTAAGGACGCGCCTCGCCCTCGGTGATGGCGAAGATGGAAATCGTTGCAGCGCTGAAGACGCTGTTCGAGAGCAGGGGTGAGTAGGTAAAAACAAAGTGAAGCACAATCAATTTTAAAAGAGCATTAGAGAGACGCTTGTATTCAGCGTCTATATAGCGCGCTGGAAGGGGGCGTGGCCTCGGAGGGGGGGCGTGGCCTCGGCGCTCGCCCGAGTGGCGGGAAGGGGAAAAAGGTGATCGGTTACCTCCCGCCACAGCGTTGAGTCGGCTGTGCGGGGAACCGGAATCCAATGAAAGGTCGGTATTTTAAAATCAATATACACAAGTTTAAAACAGCAATTTCAGAAGTGCAATTTTTAAAACAATAAGTCCGCAATTTCAGAGGTGCAATTCTTAAAAACAATAAGTCCGCTCCCGGCTTCCGCCTCAGGAGGACTCAGGTAGCATTAGAGAGACGCTTGTATTCAGCGTCTATATAGCGCGCTGGAAGGGGGCGTGGCCTCGGAGGGGGGGCGTGGCCTCGGCGCTTGCCCGAGTGGCGGGAAGGGGAAAAAGGTGATCGGTTACCTCCCGCCACAGCGTTGAGTCGGCTGTGCGGGGAACCGGAATCCAATGAAAGGTCTGTATTTTAAAATCAATATACACAAGTTTAAAACAGCAATTTCAGAAGTGCAATTTTTAAAACAATAAGTCCGCAATTTCAGAGGTGCAATTCTTAAAAACAATAAGTCCGCTCCCGGCTTCCGCCTCAGGAGGACTCAGGTAGGTTTTATATGTGTCCATTAAAAGTAGGCATTCCACAACTAAGTTTGGAACACCCCCATACAATACTTATCAAAAGGAAATAAGGGGCTCAACAAACAGAAAAGATGCAGCCATTTTGCTGTGCTCAGCTGCGTAATTTTGAAAGCATAGGAATGCATCGGATTAACAACAATACAACGCATCTGTGTGCTTTCCGCAGCACTGGCGCACACTTGGCTGCCATGAGCCAGCACATATACCCTTGCGTCATGTTTTAAGGTTGCCTGCATTGCGGGGATGATTGTTTTTGTGCAAAAAGGTACACCTTCCTGCAAAAAAACAATCATTGATGGCATTTTTGCTCTTTCTATGCGTGCTGCAGAATGCAGCACATATAGAAAGAGGAAGAAAGTAGGAAAAATAAAAGTATTTCTCCTAGTTGTGGCACTCATACACCACCCCTGGGAAGGCATAGCCTTCTGACACATTCCTAGCTTCACAAAACATTGTAAATCTTGTAAAGTGTCAGGTTCCATCAAAGTTGCGAGGGAACATCCACACCAACACTCCCGGAACGCTCCTTTGAAGATTAATGATTGAAAGGGGCCCATTTTTTCAAGGCCATGAAAAGTCATGCTGGGTGACTTTACCTAGCCTTGTAAATATGGTCAAGCACATTGCGCTGCTAATGCGTCAAAAAAGTGGCACAATGGACTTGTAAATGAGGCCCAACATTTTTGTTTTTAGGATGATTAAAGTGTCTCCATAAATTAATGCCACCTCTTCTGGCTCCCAATCAGACCTTACATTTTCAAATTAACCAACTTGACAGATCTACATTTCTTTTCAGGCAGCCAGCACTCTGGCAAGAAGGACTTTTTCTCATTTATGTGTCTGCCCCTCCCTTGGATTCACAGTACAGGAGACATTTCACTTCAGCTGAGGTATTTAAACTGCAATGTCGGTCTTTTGGCATGAAGGCTAAATAACATTAGGGAAAAAATGCGATCTATTTTTCCTCAATGGCGGCGGACAATGGAGTTAATTCACGGACTGTCCAGGAAAATTACTGAGAGGCGGTCACCCTACAGAAGAGTCACCCATCGGGTCCATTTCATAAAAGAGACAGACAACAAAATCAATCCAAAACATTTAGCTCATGTCACGGATGAAAAATATAATGTACTATATCATGGAAGCCATCAGGTGGCCCATTAATCATAATCCATTTTGACCAAAAAATTGGGAATTTCATTTGGCCCTGGGGCTCAGGTAGATCCTGAATTTCTTAAAATGTCTATTGCCAGTGTTAGTGAGTACCACCCATTGCCTGCTTCACCAGTATATAAGGGCCTGATTACGAGTGCACGGGTCCACAGAACCACTGTACTCGTGGTGGTGGTCGCACCACAGCCACACAGTGGGTCCGCCCGCAGTATTTTGAGTGTGGCTATCGGACACAACAAAACCGTCGGCTCTGCCAGGATCAAAGATCTCATGCGGCGGAGGTGGTGCTAACAGGGGCAGCAATATGCTGGCTGTGCCACTGCTGAGCATATTACAAGTTGTCTGTCCATCGCCCATTTATGGTGGTGAGCTTGCAATAAAAAGGATGGCAGAGTGAAGGCTAGCATCAAGGAGGAGGCGTCTAATATGTTAGCTCTAGGGGTGATTGAGCCCTCCAGCAATCCTTCGTCCAGCCCAGTGATCTTGGTTTCCAAAAGCTGCTATACTTGGTGCCACTGCAGAACTGCAGATTTGAGTGGACTACCGTGGGCCCAATGCTGTCACTAAGACTGGTGCCTGGAGGGGCATGCAGGAGGGCACATGTAGTGTGGATTTGCACCCTCAGTTCCTGCACAGTGTGGCATGTATGCCACACCATGCAGGAAGGTACAGTCGGCACTGTGATGGCAGCCGTCTGCATGTTAGACTCTTCTATGAGCCTAACAGCAGCTGCCATCAGACCGTTGGACCACCTGCCAGGCCATGATTTAACTCCTAATCTAGTGGGCAGTCGCATCATGGCTTTGGTGGTGCTACAGCAAATGGCGGGTTGCCAGCTCCACTGTGGGACTGCCAAATGCGTAATCGGGCCCTAAATCCGACAGCAATGAAGATGTAACTACAGTTATCACCTTCATGTTTTGAATAAATCTAGGCTGAATACAGTATATTCTTGATTTGAAGGTTCAATTTCCGTTAAGCAGTATAATACGACTGATTTGTAAATGGGTTCTTTTTTTTGTCCAGTCATTATGGATGTAACTTCTTTATAGTGAGAGACACCATTATCATAGTCCTTCTGAGGGTGGTCAGTGATGTGACGATGAACTTATTTGATGGGAATTTCCATCTATTTCTGTGTGCACTGCTGTGTGTAGTATTTGACCATTTTTCTGGCCCTGAGTTGCAGATCAAGCCCTTGGTGCATCCCGATAGTTAGTTCCCTAACTGCTAATATATTTTAAGTCCTCTATTAATGTTTTCATGATATCAGACAGGAACATAACTTTTCTAAACTAAGTGAAGATGTATACTCTTGAGAGCAAGAGTGCATGCTATTTTCATACACAATAGTAACAAGAGTGTAAAGTTCTCATTTTTCTATAACTTTTTCTTATAGCAGAAGCCATGTTTTGTAATAACGTGACCCAAACCTCCATCTTGTGTAATGGTTATGACATGGCTGAAATGATCATATCTAAAGGCCGAATTAAATCCTTCCATGAAAGGACAAGTTCTTGAGGTGGGGCAGTGATATGTTGCAAACCCCTGTTAGGGGTGACGTTTTTATGCATTTTAACATAAATTGGTTCTAATTCTAACTGGAAGAGGCTGGCGACAAGAGTGTAAACCATTTCCTTTCTGTGGTGTTCCAATAACTGAGTTTATATGTATTGAAAGGAGGGGACCTACCGGTGTACTATTGGCAGTCACGATGATAACATTAGAGCCCTGTTCTTTGCCAGGATCATCATATCAAAGTTTTGTCCTGACTAAATTTGAGAGCTTAGCCATTTCTGAATTTGAATAGATGAGTGTATGCTTAACACTGGCAATGGAATTGAAATAAGTAGGAATGGGTCATCAATATGTCTTTTGTATAGTTCCTGTGAGAAATTTTATTTTTGGCTGGCTAGGGCATGTGCCAAAGCTAGGCAGAAACCACTAGTCTAGTCAGGATAAGGGAATAACACTCCTAAAATAACCCCTGCTCACCCCCTTGGTAGCTTGGCACAAGCAGTCAGGCTTATCTTAGAGGAAGTGTGTAAAGCATTTGCACCTAACCAACAGTAATACAGTGTAAGCACTACAAAAGGACCCAACACCAGTTTAGAAAAATATCCAATATTTTTATATACTTAGGACAAGACCAAAACAATAGAAATCCACAATACAGTACTTCAAAATCTTCACGTATTAAAATATGCTTTGAAAATACACAAAGTGGCCCACACTCTGTGTATGTGGCATAAAGCTTTCACTCTTACCACAATTGTGATCCCAATCAGTGTCAGGGGATGCTGCACCTTGGATCCAAAGAAGCACAGGGTCGCAAGGCTCTAAAAGTGTATTACCTTAGAAAAATGATTATAAAAATAGTTCAGCTATCAGCATAAGGGTTAACTTTAATGTAGGTCTATTTAATTGATTATCAGACCCAGATCTTGTATAATTTGCATGACGATATGTACGTAGTTAATTAATTCACTGCTGACATATGCTTGGGAATCTACATTGAAAACTCAGGGTTACCAAACTCTAGAGTCTCTTCAAAAGACCAATATGTGTCGGCACTTGTCACCAGAAGGGGTCAACTATATGTTGTCTGGTTGTATGATATCTTGCTACAAATTAACTGTCATTTGCCAGAATTACATGTACATTAAACAGTTCCCTAGGGACCACATGCTGTCGGCTAGAGGTTCAAGGGAGGGGATTCTTCTTTGACACTCAACCAATGTGCAGGTCAAACCATCAAGATCCTTGCTGTGGGCCCAAACACAACAGACTGTACCATACCAGCATATTTCATTGTTTCTCAGCATGATACTAGCGTGGTCATCAAGGACAGTGCAGACCTACACCCCACCTTCTACCTGGTCGCCATACCACCTAACTTCTTGGGGGATGAACACAGTAGCTCAAGACAGGGGCGACCTTGGCTGCAGTAGAGACTATGGAGACTGCAGACACATGACCATGCACACAAATGTGAGGACACAAGCCAGCTGCGGCCTATACAGGTAAGAGCATTGGGGCCAGGTTGAGAGGGATTTGATGGACGACCACGAGGTAAAATTAAATAAGTAAATAATTTTTCCTCGTCAGTCAAAATCCCACCCCACCAGGCCCAACTGCTCTACCGCTCTTACCTGCACGGGCAGCGGCTGACACAAGCACAGCTAGTGGACAAAAAGTCAGGGAGATGGCTGAGCACATCTGCAGACTGTTCAGACATTTAAATTGCATACTATTTGATTGGCTTATAGCCTCCTGCTTTTCTCTCATTGTGAACGTACTTAAAGCAAACTCTTCTTAGGACAATGGAATCCCCTCCTGTTAGACCAGGCATTCTTGGCCTGGTTATCCCCTTACTTGTTAGTCTTCAAACCTCTTGTTTTCGCTGACTTTGGTATTGCTGGCCTTAGAACTCAGCACACTTTACAATTGCTAATAAATGCTAAACTGCTTGTGTGCTTTCCCTAACACATGGTAACAATGACTTATGACCAAATTGCCATATTTAATCTACTTGTAAGTCCCTAGTAACATGGAACTACATGTGCCCAGGGCTTGTAAGATAAATGCTACTTGTGGGTCTGCAGAAGTGGTTGTGCCACCCACTTAAGTATCACTTTAAACATTTCTCAGACTTGCCATTACAGAGCCTGTGTGTGTATTTTAATGTCATTTTGACCTGGCGAAGTAAACCTTTTGACAGACCCAAACTGTCCTTTTTAATTAATATATATCACCCCTAAAATAGGCCCTGGACAGCCTCAAGGGCAGGATGCAGATTATTTAAAAAGCAGGACATTTACTTTTCCGTTTTATATGTGCTGGTAGTAAAATACTCTTACATTTATTTTTCACTACTGCACTGTCTACCTCTCCTATAGGATAACATTGGGGTTGCCTTACTACATTTCTAAAGTTTAATTTCCACATGGGAAGAGTTAACCAGAAAATGTTTGGTGTCTCTGGAATCACAATTTAAAATCCTAATTTATGGTGGTCAGATTTTAAATTGTCATTCTGAGAATTCCTCTTTTAGAAAGGTGCCATTTTCATGCCTTGGCCATTTGGTGCCTGAAAACTGTCTCTGGGTCACATGACTGGGTGTAGCTAACAGTTGAGCTTTGTGGATGTTTCCTAGACAGCCACACACAATGGGGAGCTCAGGTGTGACCGGATGGGCCTTCACTGGCAGGATGGGTGGAAGGATCTGTGCCCAGATCCACTTTTACTTGAATAGACTGTGTCTTGTCTTCACAGAAAGGTCTGCATAGCCTCTGTAGCCAGGGCCAGGAATGCAGGGCATCTGTGCACTTCAAAGGCCTGCATCGATAAGCTTCTCCCCCCTTCATAGGCACAACTGTGCATACAAACTGGACCTCAGACATCAACTCTTCAGTACACTTCTGGACCTGTGGATGCACAGATAGAAAGAAGAACTACTGTGCTGCTACAAGGTCTTCCATTCTGCTGGACTGCTGCTCTAAAGGAACCACTGCCCTGCTGTGCTGACCTGCTGCCTTCCTACCCGGGGAAGAGGAACTGTATCTGCAACTATATCTTGAACCCTGGACTCCAGAGTGTCTCCAAGGGCTAGTCTGTTGGCCTCCTGATTTTATCCTCAGGGATATAAAAGATCCCCAAAAAAGCTCCTAAACCCAGCTGCAGTGAATTCCTGGCCCCCAAGTAGTGCCTCTCAGGTCCTGGACAATTGATGTGGCACACAGGTTCTTAAATCATGCTTTTGGGCTGTTTGCAACTGTGAACAGACCCATTCACACCAATACTGTGCTGCCTGACCTGAACTGGAATCTAGGCCCAAAACATGAGACGGTAAACCTTCAGCATGACTAATCCGGTACTGTGCACTACCTGTGCTCCATTGCAGTCAGCCTGAACTTTTGATTTTGACCCAGTCCACTACAACCAGAAAGCTGCAGTTGGCCCTTTATGGTTGTAGGAACTATTTTTTATTCTATTCTTAAAAATTCATAACTCCAATTCTACTGATTGGATTTTTGGTATTTTGGTCTTGCTTTATTTATAAAATGTACTTTATTTTTTTCAAATCGGGTGTGGGATCTATTTTATGTGCTGTTTTAACTGTTTACTGTTTGAAGTGAATACTTTACACATTGCCTCTAAATTTAACCTGAAAGCTCTGCGCCAAGCTACCAGAGGGTTGAGCACAGGTTAATTTTGGGGTTGCGTGCACCTTAACCTAACAAGGATTGTGGCTGTTGCTTGACCAGTATTCAAACCCCCGTCAACCAACAACCACATTTCTCTCACCTCATGATTCTTTAGAACCCTGTTTTCATGAACTCATATACATTTTCAGCATCTCCAACTTCTTTTTCACAACAATCACCTTCTTTTGTTAATATTAAGCGACCTAATCTACCATTGCACTGGTAATGCAAAGTTTGTCTAGCCCAACCCTTAAACTATCCCTTGGTTACACACGGATAATTCCTGGGCAAGATCCAGGAAAGGCAGGTGAAGTCACACTCCAAAACCTCGAACACCACCATGGTCTTCTCCAAACACAATCTGTCTTGTCTCCTGAATCAACATGGAAACAGTAACTGGAAAGCTACTGACACCACCTTCAGATTGTGTGACAACAAGGGCCACCACTTGTTGATTCTTTTAAGTCTTTCTCCCTCTATCACGATAGAAGGCAATTTTGAATTCCTTGCTTTTCTATCCTCTGGTATGGGCATCTCTAAATCTTTTAATGAATATTTTATTTTTTTGTTGCTTACTCAGACAGATAACACATTTGTTCAGATAGTGTCCTCTAAATTAACGTTTATACCAGCGTCGTCAAGCAACCCGCAGGAGGTCTCTATTTTCTAGTAAATTGTAGTCAAACATAGAGGCCCATAACATACGAACTTCATTTGGATGTGATGCTCTATTTGATCAAAGTGTAACATGGTGCTATTTTTAAGAAGTTGACTAAAAATATTTGTGATTAGTGTCTGTGGATGGGGATATTTCTCCAGAGGTCTTCTCAGCTGGATCCAGACAGTATTGCTGTCTAATATGTAATGTGACAATGTACATAAAAAGCTAAACTTAGCCATCCCCCCTCAAATTTGTCTAAGTGAGTCAGCAATTAGAAATGATCACTAAACTATTATTAAACCAGGATAGCCCACCTGTAAATTGCACTGCCCTCAAGGCTGGACTTTTGCTGGCATTTTGCACAATGAGGTTATGATGGGTGCTTTTGCAACATTATCTCAAATCAAATCAAAAGAAACATATCTTTATTTGGAAACAAATGTATTCATTAAAGTGCATTTTGAAATCACAGGCAATGTTAAAACTGACATTTCACACATAAAAAATACTCTCATCGTCAGTGAGCTGGAGCAGCTTGCTTCTCTAAAATCACTAATGCCAAGTTTCTTAACCAGAATGAGTAAAATAATTTTTGTATACATAGAATAAAAACCACAAAAGGGCAAGAAATGTAACACAGACTGACCTGAGCTTCCATTACAGGGGCAGTGGAAATATCCAAATTTGGCTGATATCCCAAGGGAAAACATAACAAATATTTAATAGTGCCTGCCCTGAGGTGAAACAGAAGACTTCGCTCTCATCGTCCCATATATTTTGTTAAATACACCGCGATCGATCTGTTAACTCCAATATTCATATGGGCCACCACACTCGGCTTTAGAGTCTCGGATGCTAATCTATTGGCCTGTAAAGATTTATATAAAACTTCTTGTAACAGTTTTTTGCTAGCGGTATATGTACTATCAGGATTTAAAAAAAGCTCTTGACAGCCTAACTTTAATGAACATTATTCAACTGTCTCAAACCATAGGAATACTCCTGACTTTTTCAAAGGCGAGACAATCTGAAATAATATCTCTGGTGAGGCTTGCCTCTGGGTTTCTCCATATTGATAGCGAAAGAAGCAGGGGGCCAACAGAAATATAGTCTTCAATGAAAGGGATATTCAATTCATTATGGCGAATAAAGTTGGAGGTAGAAATTGGGACCCCTAAGACTGTTCTACAACATCTATTTTCTTCTACTTGAATAGAGTTGCACTTATTAATACCCCATGCCTCAGCTCTATATGTAGCAGTCGGTAGGCATTGCAATTTCAAAATCTGCAGGAGTGGGTGAAGAGCTGTACTGCTCCTTGGTTGTGGTAAACTAAATAGCAAAGTAATCACTCCTGCCTTTTTCAAAGGCGAGACAATCTGAAATAATATCCCTGGTAAGGCTTGCCTCTGGGTTTCTCCATATTGATAGCGAAAGAAGCAGGGGGCCAACATAAATATAGTCTTCAATGAAAGGGATATTCAATTCATTATGGCGGATAAAGTTGGAGGTAGAAATTGGGACCCCTAAGACTGTTCTACAACATCTATTTTCTTTTACTTGAATTGAGTTGCACTTATTAATACCCTACGTCTCAGCTCCATATGTAGCAGTCGGTAGGCATTGCAATTTCAAAATCTGCAGGAGTGGGAGAAGAGCTGTACTGCTCCTTGGTTGTGGTAAACTAAATAGCAAAGTAATCACTCTTGATAATTTATTACTGCTTTGTGGAACATGTGCTGTCCATGAGCCATTGTCAGTGAAGATTAGTCCCAAATAAGGGAAAGTACGAGTGGACTTGAAAGTGGACTAAACCTCTTTAAGGGAGACCTACCACGAGTGTGGAGTACCTGTTCCCTTGCCAACACCGCCAAGACTCATACCGCCCTGATTTGAAGCGCAGAAGCGCCACAGACACTGCCAGATGCCACTGCCATCTGCTCTGCCTCCCCGGGACTACGAATCCCGGCAGCCTCAGCGGCGGCGCGCACCACTGACGTGGCTGGAGCGCCAGGAGGCTTATATAGTCGCCCAGCCCTGGGTGGTGCGGGGGAGACCTACCACGAGTGCGGGAGTACCTGTTCCTTTGCCGACACTGCCAAGACTCATACCGCCCTGATTTGAAGGGCAGAAGCGCCACAGACACTGCCGGACGCCAATGCCATCTGCATCGCCGCCCCGGGTCTCAGCGGCGGCGCGCACCACTGACATGGCTAGAGCGCCAGGAGGCGCATATATTTGCCCTGCCCTCGGTGGAGTGGGGGAGACCTACCACGAGTGCAGGAGTACCTGTTCCTTTGCCGACACCGCCAAGACTCATACTGCCTTGATTTGAAGCACAGAAGCGCCACAGACACTGCCGGAGGCCACTGCCATCTGTGCCGCGGCCCCAGGACTACGGATTCCGGCAGCCTCAGCGGCGGCGCACACCACTGACGCGGCTGGAGCGCCAGGAGGCGCATATAGTCGCCCAGCCCTCGGTGGAGCGGGGGAGACCTACCACTAGTGCGGGAGTACCTGTTCCTTTGCCGACACCGCCAAGACTCATACCACCCTGATTTGAAGCGCAGAAGTGCCACAGACACTGCCGGAAGCCACTGCCATCTGCGCTCCGCCCCGGGACTACGAATCCCGGCACCCTCAGCGCCGGCGCGCACCACTGATGTGGCTGGAGCACCAGGAGGCGCATATAGTCGCCCAGCCCTCCACGTCGCGGGACGCGCCGGGCTAAGCCCGGGACAAGGGCGGGACCGTCTGCGGCCGTCCGAGGCCAGACGAGGCTGGGCTGGGCCCCTTCTCTGAGCACCTCATTAGGGAGACTGCAAAAAACAACAAGTGATGGACTGAATGTGGATCAATGTCACACACTCCCCCAGTCAAAAGATCTGGGCCCAAATCCATCGTTTTTTTGCACTCCACACCACCCTGGGTCAGATAATGGCTTTATGCAAATCAGCTCTGACCCTGTTGCCCCATGGGAACAGTCCAGTCCGAACTACAACAGCCATATCTTTCCCAGACCGGAATCAAGCATCCGAGGACCGGACCGGTTTCGAGGTAACACCTCTCTTCAGCCTGGCTAGCTTGACTCCAAGTGGTGTGGAGTGCCTGGGACCCACGTCTGGGCATCCCCAGCGCACTTAGGGCGGCAATTGCAAAAAACAACAAGTGATGGACTGAATGTGGATCAATGTCACACACTCCCCCAGTCAAAAGATCTGGGCCCAAATCCATTGTTTTTTTGCACTCCACACCACCCTGGGTCAGATAATGGCTTTATGCAAATCAGCTCTGACCCTGTTGCCCCATGGGGAGTGTGTGACATTGATCCACATTCAGTCCATCACTTGTTGTTTTTTGCAATTGCCGCCCTAAGTGCGCTGGGGATGCCCAGACGTGGGTCCCAGGCACTCCACACCACTTGGAGTCAAGCTAGCCGGGCTGAAGAGAGGTGTTACCTCGAAACCGGTCCGGTCCTCGGATGCTTGATTCCGTTCTGGGAAAGATATGGCTGTTGTAGTTCGGACTGGACTGTTCCCATGGGGCAGCAGGGTCAGAGCTGATTTGCATAAAGCCATTATCTGACCCAGGGTGGTGTGGAGTGCAAAAAAACGATGGATTTGGGCCCAGATCTTTTGACTGGGGGAGTGTGTGACATTGATCCACATTCAGTCCATCACTTGTTGTTTTTTGCAATTGCCTCATTAGGGAGACAGCACAAGGACCAGTTAAAACCGAATACAAGGGTAATAACTTGACTTTCTTGCAAAACCAAAGTGAATCACAGGGTTGGCCTTATCCATTGCCATAAGGCTATTGAGGATTACATCAATATTTATACTATACTGGCCTCTGATTGTAAATGTCTTAGTAATATCTAGAAATATTGTGACTTTAGTCGCTCCATCCAGATTTGGGGCTGGGCTGAGTTACTAGCGTAGATAACTGCTATTCCGGTTAGAAGCTGCCATTTTTTCATCAAACTAGGTAACTGTGCCCTGCTCCCGCTAGTTTGTTTGACACACTGATATCTGAGGGGAGCAAAAACTCAGCCCGCTACTCTAATGGCAACTCGAGTTGGGAAATGGAAGGGAGTGGGGGTGGGTGGCAGTGTAAGTGGTACACTTGACCAATTCATTATTAGGGCCACCTCTGTGCTTGAAAAAGAAATTGCACTTACCGATTGAGGTTTATCTGTCGAACCGATGTATAACAGGCGCTCTTTGCTAGGCCCCTTAATGTTAGTACCATCTCCAAACCAACAAGAGGGGAACACTGCCAGTAATCGACCCTTACACCCAGAACAAATATTAGAAAGCGAGGAGGAGAATGTGACAGACACATCTGGACTAAGTAGAACCTGCTCTCTTATGCCAACAAGCCCAACCATAAGTGTAAATACAACAAAGAATGCAACCCCACCTTTAATCGCTTCACAGATTTGTATGGGATGGAGGGAGTAGACTGACTTAGAGGGCAGGGTATGGACGAACCTATGTTTATTGACACACTGCACCACAGATCAGGGGAAAACATAAACAAGAACGTAACCCACTCAAAAGAACCTTGCTTACTCGGGTGTATACAGAACCAAAAACCCTCTGGGGAAGGCTCGGAAGAGATAGTGGAGATAACCAGGGGTCTTATTAAAGATCCTCTGCAATCTGTATGCATGACTGAAGAAACATCCCACAGTACCATAGGGGTCCAGTTAACTGAAGTTGAAGGCACCGACGTGCTGTTACCTCCCGATGTAACCATGCCAGGGACCACTACTATAGGCAGTAATACACCAACTGGGCGACCAGGAGGGCCTGTAGAGGAGAGAACCAATGATGGCCTAAAAATACTGTCCTGGAACATTGCTGGTCTCACTTCTAAACTTGACCAGCCAGATTGGGGGAATACATCGATACCCACGATATATGCGCTTTCCAGGAAACGTGGGCTGTAGAACCAAAATATAGGGCAGGTTTTGTGGCATGCTGCGACGGGGCCGTTAAAGGACGAATGGGTAGACCATCTCGGGGTCTCTGTGTCTGGGTTGCTCTAGATCTTGGTTGTATGGTCAAGCGTATTGAGACGCACTCACTGGACATAATTTGTGTTACCCTTGCTCGCAAGAATACCCACCAAAAACTAGCAATTATCAATGTCTATTCTCGCCCGACGAAGTATGGTGAGACCTCGCTGGCAATTGCTAGTTTGACCAACCTTCTAGCAAGTGTGGAAGGAAATTCTAATTTTATAATTTGTGGCGATTTTAATTGTTTTTTTGAGCCACTAGGAGGTGACATATCTCTGATCACTGAGGAAGAGGATTCCGGCTGGCTAATTCCGCCCCTAAATATGACTTCTATTAATCACTCTACCCCGCTAGCCCACCAGATAACGTCTTTGACACTGAATTTTGCATTAAGGGCATGCAATGGCCGCTTCCCTAGTGATAGTCTCGGTCGGCCGACGTTCGTGAGACGCGGCAAGTCCTCGACTATTGATTATATCATGATCAGTATGGACCTACGGCAAAAGGTGAGGGACTTTGCCATAGGAGATAGATCTGAGAGTGACCACAATCCTTTAGTCATGACGTGGGATTGTAAATGGGCCGGAACTAATAATTCAGATAAGAAGTACCAAAATAATCTGACCATAGTAGAGGGAGGGAGGCGGATAAGATGGACTAAGGTAATTGAGTCAGAGGAATCATTGTCCGCATTGTATGCTAGTATCATTCCGGTACTAGAAAGGGTTAGTGATCTGGTAGGGAAATGTCAGTACCCTGATTTTGACACTGAGATAGGGAACCTACACTATACCCTCACTGAGGCCCTGGCTATATTCTTTTATAGGAGCGGCAAGAATAGCTATAGAACTGGAGATCCAAGGAATACATGGTATACAAAAGCATGCAGGCTAGCAAAACAGGCCCTTTTGAAAGTAAAGGGGTCTGTCCTTTTAAGCATTAGGGAAGCTAGAAAGGTCTACAAGAGAACTATTGAGAATGCTAAAATCAAATGGGAAACTGCAAGGTGGCAAGAAATCAAGAGGGTCCTCGAGCGCAAAGATAGTAAAAGCTTTTGGAACCTCTTCCACGGTGGGAAAATAGAGGGCAGAACTACCCTTGACCCCAACATCGATGAGGTCACCTGGTTCTCGTATTTTAAAGGACTATATTCTACCTTACCCGAAGAGCCAAACCTAAATAAAACTTCAGGTTTTAATCTTAATCTTCAGAGCTTACTTGATGCACCCCCATTTGATTTGGGAGAGGTGGAATCGGCTCTGGCTAAACTGCAATTTAATAAAGCCCCAGGATTGGATAAAATTCCGGGCGACCTATTCAAAAGTGAACACATAATTTGGGCCCCTTATCTTGCGGTACTTTTTAACGCAATTCAATACGGTCTCCCTCCGCCGCCGACATGGGCTGGTGCTGAGATCGTTCCAATCTACAAGAAGGGATCCCCATTTGAACCATCAAACTATAGGCCTATTAGCCCGATCAATGTCTCTCAAGAACTCTACGGGAGGCTACTGTTGGGGAGATTGCAAGGTTGGATTGAAGATCAGGCCATTCTGACCCCCTTCAGGCTGGCTTCAGGGCCAAGATGTCCACAGTGGACCAGCTTTTTAGGCTTCAACTTATCCACTGGAAGCATGTCTTACTTGAACAGGGGAGTCTATGCCTCACATTCCTTGACCTTAAGTCAGCCTTTGACATGGTTAACCGAGATCAACTATGAAAGATCCTGTATACTATGGGGGTTCCCCCTTATCTCTGTTTACAACTGCAACGCCTTCACGAAGGCACTTTTGCCAGAGTAAGGTACGAAAAAGATGCACAGCTGACAGCCCCATTTCTGGTTGATAAACCCTTTTTTCCCTTTTCCTCAATGGTCTAGTGGGAGATCTATATCAAGCTAAAGATCTGGATTCCCCAAAACTGGGTTCCCGCAAATTTCCTGCATTAATGTTTGCGGATAATACCTTGCTCCTCTCTAAGGGCCATATGTATCAAGGCCAAATGGGTTTGCAAACGCCGAAATTCACAGAATTTCGGCGTTTGCGAACCCATTTTTGCAAAATGGTACGTATGAAACAATTTGGGTGCAAAATAAGGAATGGCAAAATTTGCCATTCCTTATTTTGCGATTGCATTTAAGGAATCACACATTTTGCGATTCCTTAAAAGCAATGTATCAAGGAAAAAATAATTCCAAAATGCCCTTAAGGAATCGCAATTTACCACCAACTTCTAGTTGGTGGTAAGTTGCGAATTCTCTTAAAAAAGCATTTTTTTTTAAATCCAAAGGTGCCATGTGATGCTCATACATGCCCTTAGGGCATGTATGTGCGCCATATGCGCACACATGTCATTTTCAGGGGTGCAGCAGGGTGTTCTTGAGACACCCCTGCACCCTTGAAATTATTCTCAATTTGCGATTAGCAAATTGCGAATCGCAAATTGAGAATAATTTCACATTCATTCCTATGGGCCTCCAGGCCCATAGAAATGAATGGGAAATTATTCCTTAATTGCAATTAGCAATTTGCTAATCGCAATTAAGGAATTTTAAGAAATCGCTAAAAAGAAGCGATTTTCTACATACATACCATTTTGCAATTTTTAAATAGCGGTTCCTTAAAAATCGCTATTAAGAAATCGCAAAAGGGTATGTTGATACATATGGCCCTAAGTCACCTATGGGGATGCAGAGCGTACTAAAGCAATTCACTGACTTTTGTAAAAAGAGGAAACTACAAGTTAAGATCAATAAAACAAAATATATAGTGTTCAGCGCCAAACCGTCTACCTACCCGGAACCTGCCATGAATGACATCCCATTGGAACGTGTCCGGGTCTTTGAATATCAAGTACAGCATCATCAGAGGAAAGCAGTGATGGTAAAAATTTGCATTTAAATTTAGAAACATCAGGGGTCTCGGTTAATACAAAACGATGGAGATGGTTTATATATAAAATAAATAAAAGTGCAGCTAAAACACATCCTTGTCTCACTCCCCTAAAAATTCCAATGGGCTGAGACACCTCCCCTTGAGTATTTATTCTTAACCCCTTTGCTGCGGCGGCAATTCCGCCGCAGCGCTAGAGGGGAGGGGGGCCTCGCGGCGCTCACATGCTCGTGACGGAACCGCTCCATCACGAGCCTCGGGTTCCGTCACGGCCCCGCTCGCTCAACAGAACGCGCCACGCAGGCGCACCGAGCGGGCCGTGACAGAACCGCTCCGTCACCAGCACAGCCCACCTGAGGCTCGTGACAGAGTGGTTCCATCACAAGCATGGGAGGGGTTAATCTGGGCTTGATGTCGCTGTCCAAATAAGCTATAAAGTGCACAAGTGCTTAATCCATGCCAAGAGCTAAAAGGATGGACCACAGCTTCGAACTCATTATACTGTTGAACAGTGTGGCCACGTCAATAAATGTGGAGAAGTGTGGCTCACTGGTTAGAGGAGGCAGACCCTGAAGCAGAGGTCAGACCCGGGACCAGGGTTCAATTCCCGACGCGGCAGGGTCTTGAGCCCAAATGTCCACGGACTCGATAATTCTCGCTTCGGTGCCTAATTAATCACGGGTTCACACTCTGCAACTCTGGGCAATAGCTTGCTTAATCTCCACTACGCCCCCCGCGGCGGGATGCCTGGCTTTCACCTTGGGGATGCCCAGTATGGGTTATCTCACAGGGAAAAAGCCAGGACGGGTTCCCAAAGCAAGCGCCTTGAGACCTTGCAGTGATAAGGCGCTATATAAGAACCTTTGACATGACATGACATATATATTGGGTATTTTCATCTCTATAATATATGCATAGCTGCTTAAGCAAACCCAACCATGGGCTACCCCCATATAGGGTCTGCATGTACACCACTGAATGTAAGCACACCATTCTAGGAAGCTGCACTTAATTAAGACACTGAACTATAACTGGTTGAATATGGTTGAGGACCTATTCATGCCAATTTAATAACATATATTGAAGCATCCTTAAATAGACACCGTGGATATTACCTAATTTGAAAGACATTAAATAATGAGGCACAAAAGCAATAACGACAAATGAAAATGAAGTTACAAATATACTTTGCTTTATGCTTTATCTCCTCATCCTCATAAACAACTCTTTTCACACAGTGTGCAAGGTTTACCAGAGGGCACTATAGAGTTCTATCAAATCACGATGGTCTGATTTAAACTAAGCTACATTGCCAAACAGTTGTTCCTCTGTTCAGTTTCCTATTAAAGTTTCAGGGTAAAAAGGCAGCACATTTAGACATTGTCTTTTCAGGATAAAGATATTAATAGGGCTTTCAATATCCAAAGAGTTGCTCTGCAGCAATGTTTCTATGAAGGGACAACATTCTGAAGGCTTACATAACTCTACAGGGCCGGCCTTACAGCAAAGCAAAGTAGGTGGTTTCCTGGGATGCCCCAAGCAAGAGAGTGGATGTGTAAGAGAGAAAGAGAGAGAGAGGACTTGTGTTTTCATTGAGAAAGCAAAAATCCTTACCCTGCCTGCAACCCCCAAAAAAGCAGACAGTGTGATAGAATTACCTGCACATCTTGCTCATCAAAAATAGTTCATTTTGAACTGCACAGAACAAAAAAGGTTACGTGACATTAGTGAAAAGTTTACTTCTTGTGAACAAATGTTTGTAAATAAATGCAAAAAATATTTAAAGCTACCATACTATGCACTCAATAAATACTCTTCTCTCAGTCAACCAATGTTCACTGATCCATCTTTAGTGCCTGATGAGAATGGTAACATGTCTCACACAAAAGCAACAAAAAAACTTCATAAAGTGACAGAAGATAAATGTTAAAATAATTGAATACCAGAGACTAAAAAGTGAAAAAGTGGTTGTAAAACAAATGAGGACATCCCTGACTACAGCATTCCAAATTACACTGGTCTTTAGCAATGTAAGTCAAATTAGAAACTTGCAGTCAAAGAATGTCCACTAGCCTTGGATACAGAGGAGCAGTCATATAGGCCCCCTTCCTCTGGAAGGAAGCCTTCAATGCAAAACCAACGGGAAGCTGACGCCCTTCTAGGACCAACATTTCTTAAGTACAATTCTCACCGATCTTTGATATATGTCTTCCAAAAGATCACTACCGAAAACACCTGAGAATGTATCCATTTAGCAGCCATGGCCCATGCAGGTAGGAGCGGTGGGGCTGGGTGGGGGAGATTTTGACAGACGACGACGAGAGAAAATGAATTATTTATTTAATTTTCCCTCATGCTCGTCTGTTGCACCCCCCCCCCCCCCCCATCCCAGCCTCACCACCCCACTGCTCTTACCTGCATTGGCCATGGCTGCCATTTAATCACTATGTAAAACAGGAATTGTGAATCAATCCAGCTCTTTTAAAGTTATATCTAGAGATTTCACTTCAATGATTCACAATTGATCCATAACGAAACACCATTTTCTTTAAACCACATATAATTTCGGACCTAACAGTTCCTTAATAAGGGACTTTAATGATTTATGTGTCATAATTACGTCTGCATGTTTGTCCAAACGTGTGGATTGTCTGGCCAACTCGTGGTACATGACAATACCAAAGTGGTCAGGGTGCTTATCAATGAGGGGCTTTGCTGTGTCACACAATTTCACATACACTGCACACACTGGGCAACTATTGTGTGGGATGTGCAATCAAAAGTCACAGAGTGGTGTTTCTACTTCAAATTCCAGCTTCTTAATATTATAGTTTACACATTTGGTAAACTGTGCATAAATCTGCGACTGACATGTTTGCCACGCTGTACATAGTGTGCAAACCTTTAGATCTTAACTTCTTAAATTGTAAGAAATGCGTATTTCCATAGTGTGCAGTACAAAAATCATTTGTGAGCTTAGTATACTCTAAGCAAGCATTGGAAGAACATAATCTAAACATTAAGGGGCAGATGTATAATTTTGTAGTGCAATGCGGTACAGCAACCAAATTTGGTGCACTACATTACGCAAATCCGAGAGAGACATATTTATTAAAACATTGGGTTACTACTACCGTCATCCTTGGCTTTGGTGCATAAATATGCTGACTAGCGCCAAGCACAAACTTTGCACCATGGTACAGAGGTGTATGTGTGATGCCTAGCTTCGGTTTTGCAATACCATATCCTATGCCTAGACAAATTCTTACACTTCTTGGATGTGTGCTGTACAGTGCATCTCACATGCAATGTGTGAAATACTTGGAGAAATTAAACATTTCCCCAAGCTCCTGCTTCAAGAAGGTGTTTTTTTTTTTTAGACAAAGCCTGCTCTGACTACTTTAGCCAATCATGCTTTGTGCTAAAAACTATGGGGCATATTGATCAAGGTTTTACCTCACCCATGAGCAACGCAATGGGATGGAAGGGTGACACAGAACTTAAATGAGATTCATCAAGACACCCAAGGCTACCTTGCATGGCCCTTGGTGACTTGATAACTCTTGCCACACGTTACTGTTATGTCATAACGCTCTTATAACGCGCACAAATACTCAAAAGTTTCCCGTCGTGAAAGCCAGTTGCAGAAAACAAAGAGCAAGGCGATAGGAGGAGCTGTAAGTTAATTAAAAAGCAAGATCTTTAACTGCTTTTTAAACAGCCTGAGATCCTTAGTATTTCGCAATTCAGAAGGCAAAGCATTCAAGGCTTTGACTGCCTTAAAAGACATAGAGCTGCCCCCCATACGAGCAAGGCAAAATCAGGGGATGGCTGCAAGACATAATGTGGCTCATCGCAGTTATCTTCGGGGAACGTAAAACTTAAAATGACTCCTGAGATATAGTGGCTCGGATTTATGTAGAGCACCGTGGGCAAGGGTGAGGGCCTTTAACAGGATATGTTGCACTATGGGGAGCCAATGCAGATCCCAAAGATGCTGCCTTATACTTGATCTGCGAGGGATACCAAGCAGCATTCTTGCAGGCTGTGGCAGGGAGCAGTGCCGTGGGTGGACCATGGGTGTTACCAATATTAAAAGTTGGTGCTGTTCTCCATTCGTGAAGCCTGAGAAGTATGCGTGTACCATCCATCTAAGTATGATGGTGGTAAAACAAGGGGGGGTTTCTTTGAAGGAAAAGCGTTAGGACGGAAACAGGAAACACAGGAGATCCAGCTTTTGCGGAACTAGGGTCCTCACACATCCTTCAAGCTAGGTGTCATGCTTCATCATGTTGACCTGCTCCTCGTTGGGTCGGTGATGCAATACCCAACGGGCACCCGCGAAGGGGCTCCTTGTCGGATATCTTTTGTTCCTTTGCCGTTTGATGAAGTGGAGGTGTGTGGCCCGTGAAAGTGTAGATGCAGTGAAGTGTAATGAGTGGGTGTTTAAAAAAGGTAAGATATTCCAAAGGATAATTTTATTCAGGTTGGTTATCCGCCTTATTAAAAATGTGTTAGGAGTGGCAGCTCCCCTGATGTGAGGGTTCAGTTGAAGCTAAGCTCATCTCCTTATGGTCAACATGTTTCTTGCCTGGTGGTTATGGAATACTGTGGCAATTCATCAGGACAAGGGATATGAAAATGTATCTACACTTTGTGGTGTTGCTAATTGCTAAATACTACCAGGGAAGGGTAATACCTACAGATTCTTCAGTAGTGCTGGATGTGGACCTATAGAGAAACAAAATTGGAAGGAGAAAGCGGGGGTCAGTTAATCACAGCCAATATGTGGATGTCCCTCAAAGGTCACTCAATGTGTTCCTCCAACCTCCTAATAGAGGCGTAACAAGTAAAAAGTGAAAAGTAAACACGGTCACTAACAGACTGTAAGTGCACCGTGATTTGCATGGTGAAATGGGGGGGTTGGATTGAACGGAGAACAGCCATTACAACGCGGGGATTACCCCGCACTACCATTACAACGTGGGGATTGCAACGAAAGTCGTTACAACGACTTTCGCTGGAGGGCACTGTTGGATAGGGAATAGTTTAATTTTCTATCCAAAACCTTCCCTACAGTCAACGTGGGCTGGAGTTGGAATAGAAAATTAAACTATTCCACTATCAAGCGCCCTCCAGAGAAAGTCGTTGTAACGACTTTCATTGTAATCCCCGCGTTGTATAGGCATACGGGGTACAAGCCCGCGTTGTAATGACATACAACCGATTGAACCCTTGTGCAGATTAAAAATCAATAAATACACATGTGGTCCACCAATCAACATATAAACCTGGTGGAGAGCCACCACTTTACAGAAGATACAACTCTCAAACAAGGACAAACGTCAATGCTGCGAAATACGTGAGTGTCCACAAACAATCCAGCAAGATGTTCGTTGTGGGGCATGCTGTGAGCAGACGTCAACTGCCTGCATGGTAGTAGGGGTCGTTGGTTAGCCACAGAGAAACTCACCTCCCAGTAGTTTGAGTGGTGCCTCAGCTGGTGTAGTGGGTCATAAAGACACTTCGAGGGATGGTGTCCTGTGGATTTAAAATAACAGGCGCACCTGGAACAGTTAGCGTGTTGAGTCAAAAACGAACTGCCCCTCTAATCGTGCGCACAATTGCCATGTAGGAAGTGCGGCTCCGCAATCAGTGTCAGCCCACAAGGGCGATGGTTCCCCGGGCCATCGAGGGGATGGAATGGCAGCCCTTGTATCCACACTGCATGGTCCCCGGGAGCACCACCGGGTGTCGGGTGCCGGCAAGAGGCAGCGAGACACGTAACCTCATGGACCAGAAAACGCACAGACCAGCGGCGCATTGTGCCAAAAGTCTGGGGGGTCCTGGGAGCAACAGTGGCCGCCCATCACAACTACTCACATGTCTGTCGTAGAGTGACGTCGGTTCACCTAGCCTCAGCCACTGCACCGGGACGATGTGGAAAGGCCCGCGAGCAGGGTTAAGACCTGCTACCGGGTCATGTGCAGGTTAGTGGGAGCGGGTGGAGTACGGACCATGAGACCATCGGATCAACCACAGACAACTAGAACACCCTAGCAGCTCGTCGCGGGGCCAATGCTGGGTGGAGGCCTTGGTGTCTTGTGAAAATTCGTAACAGGTGCTACAAGCCTCTAGAAATGATTGGCGGGGCGTAGATGAAGACAGTGGGGAGCGCTCAGATTTGAGAAATGAGGCTCGCAAAAAGTAAAGTGGAGCATGCAACAAGTTGAGGCGAATATTAGATTGATAAATATTTCCCTGTGTATTGAATAAATTATCATGATAAAGGGTTAGTGGGATAGGTAGGTAGAATTATAGACCTTGGTATCCATATGCCAATGGGTTGGTGGCAAGCGTCACAGATGTAAAGAGATTAATCCAATCCCCATAAATGACGGTGGTCCATAAGGCTATCAATGGGTATGGTCAGTTGTAAAAGCAAGTTACGGCGAAATGCGGCCAAAAGGGGGCCCTCTGTCACACCTGTGCATAAATATACCGTGACATGGGTGGGACCTGTACCCCCTTGGTGATACTCACTGCCTGTATCCTGATAGTATGTTAGATCAAGGTATGCCACACAGGTGGGTTGCTACTCAGTTATACATACGTGGCAGTTCATCTGTTGTTCAGTGCCGCCCACGGAATGTCATCATTCAGGCCAAGGGTGGCTGTGGACAAACCATGTATCCACCGCTGTTCTATCCTGAATAGGGCTTGTTGGGTGATCTTGGGATGGCATTCTAGTACCAGCCACTGTAGTGACTCTGGGGTGTGTCCCTGTTCTCGGTAGTGTCTGTACATCTTAGTTGTGACCCTAAGGCATTTGATATTACTTTTGTGTTCTGCAATGAGGATATTTACAGCTCTCAGTGTCATGCCCACATACATTATGCCACATGGGCAGATGATCAGGTAAATGCATTCAGGTGTATTGCAGTTGGTGTGCCTCTTCATAGTTCATGTGAACGAGTCAGTTAGGTTTATTGTTTTCACCACCTTAGTTTGCTCACATGACACACAAGGATTTCAGAACACAAAAGCACGATCCAAAACAACAACATCCACAGTAGTTTAGCAGTTCACTGGACCAAATATCGTCACACAATAGCGCAGCTTAAATTCCAGTTGTTAGAGATAGTGTACCCTGCTTCTGGGAAAGATTTTACTAAAACCCTTCTTCAGAGAGAGATATACTGGATTAGAAGGCTAAACACACAAGATCCCAATGGGATCAATGATAAAATAGATTTAGGATGTTTTCTATAAATCTCTGCCTAAGACAAAGGCATGTTAGACTAAGGTTTGACATAATATTGTATGAACAATAGCAAGTTTGTCTCATTTTGCATGAGATTATATTTATTGCTTACATTTTTATCAGATATAGAATCGCCAAAAGTGATCAATGCATATTGTATTGTTTGAGTTCAATGTCATTTTGCCTGTTATTCATTTGTATTGCTCATATTTGCATTGGATATGGAATTCCCTAAAGTGATCCAAGCACCAGTTCAGTTTATCATCCACATCACAATGTACACGAGGTTATTTGTATATGAGATCTTGGATGTAGTTGGAAATACGATTGCTAGGTGAATTGAAATGGAAGATTTGTATGCTCATAGGAGTGTACACCTTAGTAGGACAGTTTGCACATTTTTTTGACATTATTTGGTCGACGAGTTTTTTTACGGTGCCCTTCGGGTTTTGATCAGTCATTTATAACACACCGTAAACGATTGTGCGGTGTGTAAATATGGCGTCCATCAACTGATTTTTCTTTTTAGTCAGCTGTCTATGTTTTTAGACTCATGCGTCCAGTTGAATCGCGATCAGTCCGTTGTTGACTTCTACACGTTGCGTTTAAAGGAAGTTGGGAAACACTGTGCCACACGCAAGTGTCGCGTTTTACTGCAAAAACATCAGCATATCGCCGAATAGAAGATTGAAGTACGTCGGGACCTCCCATTTGAACAAGGTGAGTTTTTGTCCGTGTAACTTTACTCCAGTAGTTATATTGGTCATGCATACAGGGTTTTTGTAGAGACGAGTACGTTTTTTTCATTCTTTCCAGAAGAGCTCTCTGTGAGGGAACAACATTGGGATCGCTGTAACTTCAGAAGCAGTCCGAGGTTTTCAATAAGAACACCGAGGTTAGTGGTGAGCAAGGTATAGTCAGTATGATTTACAACTTGGTTTTCGTATAAAGATTTTAGTGCAAACTTTGGTATTTATTTGTGTCATTACAGATTATTTCAGAAATCAGAGCGTACATTATTGCATCAGTTTTCAAGTAAGATTTTTATCACAGCATCACGGGGGCTGTTTGCTCACTTACTAAGGTGTGTAAGATTGGCGTCACAAAAACACTTAGGGACAGATGTAGGAAGGCTATTACTGGTCGGCCGTTAGCGACCGGTAATAGGCTTTTGTTATGTAGGGGGCCAATTTACAGATTATGTAAATACCGAATCGTTATTTACCGATTCGGTATTTACCGAATCATCATTTACCGATTCGGTATTTACCGAATCGGTAAATGACATGTAGGAAGCACTTTAAACAGTACTCATGTGCTTTAAGGATTCGTTATTTACCACCAACTATTAGTTGGTGGTAAATAAGGAATACCTTAGAAAATGCAATTCAATGCATTTTCAACTGTGAATTCAACTGTGTATTCAAAAGATTATGAGGGCCCTGGGGGGGGTGATATTTAAAAAATGTTTATGCCAGAAAACTTCGCGGGAGTGTACTCAACAACTTCCCAAAGTTTCATTGCGATTTTTTTGTTTTTCCGTCTTGCGCATACATCAGTATTCGAAAGATTATGAGCGCCCTTGGGGGCCGATATTTAAAAAAAAATTATGCCAGAAACCTTCGCTGGAGGGTACACAACAACTTCCCAAAGTTTCATGGCGATCGGATGAATGATGTTTTAATTCTTTTTATTTATTCAAGTGCTTGTGGATACAAGATTTGTTGTTTTTCCATCTGGTCCGTACATCATTATTCGAAAGATTATGAGGGCCCTGGGGGGCCGATATTTAAAAAACATTTATGCCAGAAACCTTTGAGAGAGTGTACTCAACAACTTCTCAAAGTTTCATGGCGATCAGATGAATGGTGTTTTAATTCTATTTATTTATTCGAGTGCTTGTGGATACACAATTTGTTGTTTTTCCGTCTGGTGAGTACATCAGTATTCGAAAGATTATGAGGGCCCTGGGGGGGGCAATATTTAAAAAAAATGTATGCCAGAAACCTTTGCGGGAGTGTACTCGACAACTTCCCAAAGTTTCATGGCGATCGGATGAATGGTGTAGTAATGCATAAAGGACAAACAGACAGACAGACATACATTCGTTTTTGTTTTTGCCTCGAAGCCCATAGGAATCAATGGGAAATACAGATTCGGTATTTACAGAATCGGTAAATACCGAATCCTGGCAGGTGGAACGGGGTGTCACTTTGACACCCTGTAGCACCACAAATGCAGGCTTGTGTGCCATGTGGCACACATACATGCCCTAAGGGCATGTCTGTGTGTCACATGGCATAGGTGTACATGCACAGATTTGCATGTACACTGGAATTCGGTATTTTACCACCCAATAGGATTGGGTAGTAAAATAAGAAATCCTAAGGGCCTGTGGCACGGCAAACTGTGCCACCTACATATGGATTTACAGAATCAGTATATTTACCGATTCGGAAAAATACCGAAGTGGTAAATTTACCAAATCGGTAAATATACCGATTCTGTAAATTCCGACCCAACTACATCTCAAAAGCCAAATACCGGTCGGTAACGGCCGAAATCGGCCGTTACCGACCAGTATTTGGCTACCTACATCTGGCCCATAGTCTTTTACATTCCAAGATTTACCAATATTGGTAGACCTAGGAATGAGTCAGAATTGTACACCTCCCCACCAGAGGGGCAAGGAGGAGAACCATCTTCATTTCTCATTATTGATTCCTCTTTCTAAGTGTGCTGGCAGACGAAAATGCCTATGAGGATTGTTTTTGTGTAGGAAGTACCCTTCCTGCACAAAAACAATCCTGCCTTTAATGCAGGCACCCTTACTACAACATACAAGGGTGACTTAATTAGTGCTAGGCAGCCAAAAGTGAGCCAGTGCTAGGAAAGGACAGAAATGTATCATGTGATGTTAAATGCAGTGCATTCCTGCCCAGCATGGTGGCTTGCTGCATTGTGTTGCGAGATTTGTTTTTATAAATATGGTCATAAGCATGCTTGTAGTGACCCACCCATTTCATGTTCATGTGAAGACCGGCGGACTTAAAGTGGTGCAAAGCAACTCTGAATATAAAGTGAACCGTCACAGTGCAAAATTCTGTTTGAGTTAGATACTAAGGGGCAGATTTACAAGTCCCTTCTGTCACTTTTACGCTGCTGTTGCATCACTTTTGTGACGCAACGGCAGCGTAAAAAATGCGGCAGATTTACTATGTGATGAATTTAGAAAGATGCGTCACGTTGTGAAGGCCTGCGTGACATTATACCTGCGTCAGGTATAATGTATGCAGGGTAGGCGTTCTCACGCAGGAAAGTCTCATAAAAGTGACGCCGTAAAATCTACAAGATTTCACTGCCTGATTTTTAGGACGCCACTGCATCAAAACCTTACGCCTTCTTGAAGCAGGCGTAAGGAGTGACGCAGGGTATTGGAAATAGGCCACAACACGCATTGCTGAAGTTGGGTTGTGCTTGCGACACAACTCCAGCAATTCGTGACTTCTCCAACAACAGATGCGGCAACATTTCTGGTGCATCTGTCAATCCTTGCGCCATAGTGCACCGTATTGTAAATACGGCGCATCTATGGTAGCGCAAGGGTTTTTCACTCAGGCACAGGGAAACTGACGCATCTACAGATGCGTTCGTTTCTTGTAAATCTGCCTCAAAATACTCTTGTAAGTCTTTGTCCTGCTTTGTGTCAACTTGCATGACTTTGTGCACCACAGTCTTGATAAATCTGCTGAAGTTTGCAAAAGCGTTGCACCATCTGTGTAGACTGTTTCACATGGGTTGTTCTTGTTTTCAAAACCTTTGTACATGCACTCTTCCAACTGTAGATTCAATATGCATGAAAAGGGCACAAGACTTTATAAACACAGGGTTGACATATGGTTTACATAATTGTATGGAAACTTGATTCATTGTGTGCTTTTTATGAGGCCTTGATGGTGTGTGTGCTGGAGAAATATTAAGAGAAATGTGTTGATTTCCGTTTGCATGGGATTGGCAGCCCCATCATTAATGCACATAGACTGTCTAGGCACTAATGAATGGTAGTTGTGAGCTACATTTGAGGAACATGAATACAAATTGAGGAAGATTAGCACACTAGCTTTACTAAAATACTGTTAATATAGAACAATAGAAAATAATGACAAGCATAAATAATTCCAGGGGCCACATACACTGAATACAATTTACTGATGGTGAATTTAAAATGATATGTTTTCGATTTTCTTATTAGAGATTCTAATCTTGGTAGGTTGTAAATGATGTATCTTTGGTAGCAACCATGAAAAGTGCATTTTTCTGACACCGCACCTCGTTATACAAAATTAATGCCACATAGGATATACAGGTGCATATGTATAAGGGAAGTGGCAGAGTGAGGCGTTAACCTTCCTGGCTTAATGCCTCACTCCACCACTTCAGAAACGCAGGGCTGCACCATATTTACAAGAATATGGTGCAGCCATGCATTTCCCCCTGAGCTGGTGCTACACTTAACAACCTAGTGACAACGCAGGCACCCTTACAAGATAGTGCAAGGGTGTCTGCGTTCAGGGAAAGATTGTTTATGTGCAGGATGGTGCACCTTCCTGCACATAAACAATCTTTAAATGCACTTTTGTAACTTATATGTTTCTGCCTAATGCAGCACATACAGAAGTTGCAAAATGGCATTTTTATTTTTTTTATTGTTTATGTGCAGGAAGCAGGACCTTCCTGTACATAAACAATCATTGGCCTTTTGCTGTTTTCATGTGTGCTGCAAAACGCAGCACACATGAAAACAGCAAAAAAGTGGAGAAATGAAACATTTCTTCCTGCTGCACCAGGGGAAGACCATGTATTCCCTGCTCTTAATTCTGGTGCTACCTCCTATTTACGCCTCCTTGGAACATAGGAGTCAGTGTCAGAATCAATGCGTGTTGAGGTGGAACGCCCACAACAACAACCCTTGCCCTCCAGTTTCACGCTAAGCATAGCATGACAGGGGGCCTTCCTAACAAGGCAACGTTAAGCCATAGTAAGTGGCTTAAAGCTGCCTTGTAATTAGGTGAAGCCCTATCGACACAGGAACGTCGTAAAAAGTGACGTTCCTGTGGCGATAGTGGCCTGTGAATATGCCCCCACAGTTGTTTTGAAATATACTATGCATAGTGGGTACTTTCTTTAATTTAAATCCTTCTTCCATTGTGTACTGGGCAAATGATTATTTTGTCTCTGTGCATGCTGATGGTTGGGAAAGACAGGAATTGGTTTAACAAAGCAACTCCTTTAAAAATTAGATCACTGCAAGAGATAATTAATTGTCTCAGAAAATAAATTTGGCAATAAACTGTAATGCTGATATAAGGAAAAATTATTAATTCTATGTATTTGGTTATTTTGTACCTTCTCCTTTGTGACCCACTATTAATCTAACCATTTTGAAATGGGAAAAGACTAGCCGAATCATCACTTTTCCTTTCCAAGATATATATATAAAAAAGCACAATTAAATTAAATGGATGAAAACATAAAACATGCATGACTTAAGAGTAAAAAAAAAGAAAATTTCATAACATACTACATGTGATAAAATGCATTAAAATATACTATAAGAATAAAACTGCACAATAAACAAGAAAGTAAAAACAGGTATTGTCGGCTAAATGTACCATATAAAGTCCATTACAGTTTTTCCATAAGAGTACTCTTTGCCTTATCTTCGACATCACCATCAGAAACCTCAACATCACAAAAAAAACAAATTGCCTAGTATGGATTCCATAATTATTATGGCTTCTTTAAATTCTCTTACCCCAAATTTATGATATAGTGGGGTAACCCATTTCATCCTAGTGATATGATGAGTAGGGCAGAAGATTGGATAAATAGTTTGGTTCCATGTGAGAAACTGGGTTCTTGTTGCAGTATCTTCCCACTTTTTGCCAAATTTTTGATGCAACTTTGATTAAGGAGTACTGGGCCCCTGCTAACCCTGCTCCTAGTGTTATATTTCATATTGGTACCCTGATATAGGTCTAGGGAACATTGTACACTTTCCCTACATTGTCTGTGTCATTTCATATGAGCGAGCCTTATAAGGACATAACTCCAAATATGGACAGACTGCCTTACATGGACATAGCGCCTTATAAGGACTGTTGCCTTTTATGGCAATGCTGGATGGTCAGAATACAAGCCTAATAATGATCTACACACTGCATAGATCATCTTGTCCACTAAACCAAACAATCACTACAACGATCTTTTACCGGCAAAATGTTGGTCTGAAATAAACCATCTGCTCATCCCTTCATGGACAAAGATCATTAACTCTTCGCTAGCTCAAGACTCAATACCGGACTGCCTAAAAACATGGCAAGTCACTCCAATCCTAAAAAAAACAACAGACAACCCCTCTGACCCTAACAACTTCAGACCAGTAACAAACATGCTAGCCAAAGTCCTGGAAAAATGTGTACAACAACAATTGAGCACTCATATCTCAGAATTCAATCTGTTGAGTGACTTCCAATCAGTATTAAGACCTAACCATAGTACGGAAATAACAATGCTGCACATCGTGGATGACGCTCTACTTGCCCTCGACCGACACAAAACCTGCTTTCTAATCCTGTTGCACCTTTCTTCAGCATTCGACATGGTAAACCATGCTAAAATACTAGATCGCATGAAAAATATAATGGGATTGGATGGTACAGTCCTAAAATGGTTTTGTTAATTCTTAGAGATCAGATCGCAAAAATGAATATTAAACCAACCATTATCAGTGTCACTGGAGTTCCTCAGGGTTCAACTCTATCTACGGCGTTATTCAATCTGTCCGTAGAGACACCCGTAAAAACTTTACAACAAGCAAACATCTCTTTCCACATGTACGCAGATGACACAGAGCTGTACATCAAGATCACATCGCCAGAAGAGATAGGTATCATGAACCATGCATTAAAGAGAACCATCCACTGGTTAACCAGTAATCACCTGAAGCTTAACCCACATAAAACCAAATTCCTGTTGATTTCCCCCCAGAAAAGAGCTACAAACATCCTAGAATGGACCAATCTGATCACAGCACTAAACTGTACTCCGAGGATTGTTGACACCACTAAATCCTTGGTAATTGTTCTAGACAAAAATGTGAACATATCAGCATAATGGCAAAAAACGCCTGGTTCCATTTAAGTGATCTCGGAAAACTGAAACCTTTTTTAAACAACTCAGACCTGAAAACAGCAGTGCAGGCACTAGTAATTCCAAGGATCGAGTATGGTTGCACAACTCTAGATGGTCTCCCCAAGATCTCAACAGCCCCTCTGAACACCTGTCTCAATGGGTCACAAGACTTATAACCGGCTCCAGAAAATTCGACCGCATCACCCCCCATCTGAAGGCGCTTTATTGGCTGCCCTACAAAGCAAGAAAAAAATCTAAAAATAGCATGCATAACTCACAAAGCGATACATCACAACACACCAATGTATGCAGCCCAGAAAATCAAAGTATCAGGAGGATGCTGCATCTCCCGAAGTCATGAAGAATTACTATTGAAACTGGCCCAGTTCCATAAGAAAAGAACTGATGACCGAGCTTTCTCAGGGGCAGCCCCTAGAATTTGGAACACTCTTCCCCCAAACATTAGGAACATTTCGTCCATCTCCTCTTTCAAACAGGAAGCCAAATCATTTTATATGAGTTAATATCTCCCTCCATTTTCATTCATACGCCAAGATCCTACAAATGCGAATTCTTAGCGAACCTTATCCTAGTTGTGGATCGTACACATGTATATTATGCCTTAATGTTGTGTGTTGTGGATCGTACATATGTATATTATGCCTTAATGTTTTTTCCAAAAACAATGGACAACTACGGATTTTTGATGATTGACTGGTAACTCAACAGTTTATTGATAGGTAAATGTAAAGGGCTCTGATACCCTAGTCTGAGTCACGTCCGCGCTATATAAAATACTAAATAAATAAAATGGACTAAACCTTTCACCTAGTTCAATGTCGAGGGTGGGTTTTTTCCAATCGATATTGCTAAGACGTCATCCTTAGCACATATGAATAATTTATGAGTACACTCTACAGGAAGTCCTCTTCACCTCTCTCTTCGACGCACAAGGTTTAATCCCCAACGTCATCTTCATACTGAACAATGGGGAACATACACACATAGACTGTATAAATACAGCACCTCTTGATATCAGTAAGCAGGAGAGAACGAGACTTCAAGGCCAACACACTGAAAAGGGGAGATGCCACCGCTCCGGCATGCCATAGCTCCAGCTGACAGGGATGTGACGATCCCTTGCAGGGTGTCCAACTCGAGTCCAGGACGAGGTGCCACACTCTCACTATTCAGGTATGGAGGTTTGACTAATTCCTAGTGGGATTCTTGGCTCTTAGACTTAGGCTCTTAGACTTAGGTTCTTTCGCACCTAGTCACATGCTAGGTACACTTAGGTACATCTAGACAGGCATCTTAGGAGTACGCACTTTATTTTATAAATGCATTTTATATTCATGTATGTGTTCATGACTATTGCAAAATGGTAGAACAGTACTATTTTTCGCTATTCACTCTACTGCTGGTTCTGTATCTCTGCTACTGTATTACAGTTGTAGCAGCACACTTATTTTACATGAGAAGAACAACGGTACAATAAATTCTTAATGTAAACATGCTCAACTGTTTCTTCTGTGTATCTCTCTGAGAGCAAAACAAACTAGCACGAGTGACTGGGTGAAAAGTAGTCTATAATTTCCACGAGTCTGAGGTTATTATGTTCTGAAGTTGCACAAACTAATCTCTCAGATAACTGGCGAAAACATAGGCTGACGTATTCGGTGTGGGTGTACAGAGTCAGTTTGCCACCAAGCCCACAGTATATGTTATCTGTAAACATCGTAGGTCCTGCATGAAAGGGTACTATCAGAACTACACCACACTGGTACCAGGGTTCTATCCCTAAAACTATTCCACAATTGGTACAACTTCAGCAACCCCTTTAAGCACGTAGCAAATGGTATCCCTGGTACCTAGGGCATGAGACTATGCAAACTGCCAACACCGGCTGAGTGTTTGGTGCAGAGAAAACCAAACAGTTGACATAGCACACAGTCCTGTGCGCAATGCCCCATACACTGCATGAGGTATAGCTAAGTCACCCCTACTGCAGGCCTTCCGCCCTAAGGTAGGTTGCACTATATCCCATGTGTGGACATATCTGCAGGAGCAGATATGACCCTATAATATTCAAGTCTATTCTTGGATATTATAAGTGCACAGGGAAGCCAAAGAGAGTACGTGGGCTAGATACTTGGGATCACGAGTTTCCTAGCTCCATGAAGTCTTCACTGTACCCTAAGATGTTTGGTATTAAACATCTCGTCTTAATAAATCCTCAATGATGCCAGTATTATATTTATTAATAAATGCACACAGAAGATCCTTTAGAGGGCCCCCTGAAAACCTTCCAATTACTGGTGCAGTCTCTGACTAGATTTAGGCAGCCTGCCACCCCAAGACTTGTTTCTGACCTCATGGGGTGAGAGCCAGCACTCTCAGCAGCCAGGAACAAAGCCTGCTCTGGGGGAGTTTGCCATCTTTGAAATGCAACCTAGGCAGCTCCAGCTAGTGGAGTATGCCAACCCTCCTTTCCTGCTCTAAAAGTGGTGGGAGAACAGGTGGGAACATTAGATAAATTAGGAGGAGGATCCCCAATCAGCCAGCACCACCCCTAAGGTGGGGTAGGTCATGTGGAACCCACTTTTCATTTCCCTCCATGTTGGTTTGAGAGGGAATTAACAAATTAGGGTCAGTGTATTACCCCTTGGAAGTGGGCACATAAAGGATGTAGACACCCTAAAGGTAGGTATGCCATTGGCTGCTACCTGTCACCCCTTTTAACACCTCTAAATGTAGTATTTAGGTGGCATCCCTGGGCCCTGAACTTTACATTCGATGGACACAGAGAGTAAAAGGACATAAATGAGCTGCTGGCCCTAGGATTGAAGCCCAGCTGCAGAAAATTCGAGCTAAATCCTGCCTGCTGACTTAAGTACTCGACAATCATGGTGAGGTGTCTCGTTCCACAACAGAGAGGCCTCCAACATCCCTGAAGATGTCCCAGCCATTGACAAACTACCAAGAAACTCCCTTGGAGTGGAGGTACAACTGCCATGCACCAGCAGGCACCAAACCGCAAAATCAGCTTTCCCCCAACCTTCTGCTCCTCAGCAACTCTGACACAGCACCCAAACCAAAAGGGGTACACCAGCCCTACACAATCAAATATGTCTCCCTCCAGGTTTGGAGATACCAGGGTTCAAAGAGGTCATGCCGCACTAATACCTGAGGTACTGGACCCTCTGCAGCATTCAATAAGATGAAGAATCCAATCCGGGCTCCAACTGTCAAGGAAGCAACCACCCATAAAGGGGCATCAATGTCCCTGAGACCCCCTTTGCGAGTGGCCCAGCTGTTCTGGAGTTGCCTCTCCAAGCTGCCTGCTCCTGACCACAAGGATATCATGCCGTGCTCCGACTGGCTGACCTATCTGCTCTGCACCCAGCCCAATTTGTCTGGGTACCGATGAACCAGCTGTGCTCCCATGATCCTGAGCCCCTTGTGACCTGCTCCTTTGCGTGGGCCCCCTCTAACCTTCCATTAAGTTCCCTTGTGCAGTGTGTTTTCAGGTGGCCTACTTCTTCGTAGTTCACCAGCTACCAACGACCTCAGCACCCTGGTCCCGGCCGAGTCCGGGATGCTTCAAAGAAACCGCTGGTGGGAAATTGGGCCTGGCCTTGATATGTACCTAAATCTGACAGGTGAACCTTGAGAAATAACTGTGTGACGTTACTTGCATGTTCTTCTTTCTTCCCATTTATTTCAACAGTGCATAATTGCACACAAAATTAATTCACTTTACAAAATTCATATCCTAAAAAGTACTTACTGTAGAAAGAAGTTCTTGGTTTGAAAAACTGCATGAAAATTGGTGTCGGATTTATTCTTGAGTGTGTGTCTCATTTATTGCTTCTGTGAGTACCACAAAAGCTTAGCCTTACCATCTGATATACCAAATTGCTCGCCAACACTACCACAAATAGAGCATTTGTATCATCTATGTTTGCCTCTGTATACGTATTGGGGAGCTACTGGACTCTCTGCACAGTGTACTTTTTTTCAGTGCACTATATAGAGAGCCAGGGTCCTACATGCCATGAGTTACAGAATAGACAGTGACCATGTGTTTGATTCGTCGGTCAACCTCACCTGGCGGTGCATGATGCAAGGGGAAGGGTCCCATATCTAGATTAGAGATAAAGCTTTCTGGCATTACTAGAACATATTATAGTATAATGTACATAAGCATACACAGATTGATCACACTAAGACCACATTATTCTAAATAGCCAGGTATATATTTTTATGTTCGGAGTATATATAAAGCCATTCTAACAAATATATATTTTCTATGGTCATACATACAAAAATATGCAGAAAACCATGAAGCAAAAATGGACATAAATTTTCAGAAACTGAAGATGTCAAGGTGTACCTGTAGCCCACCAACATCGCATAAATCCGATGGGTTACACTTTGAGAAATGTACTGAAAGCATATATTTTTTTAATTATATTTGTGCTAGAAATAAAATGTTTTGCATGACAAAAAACATTCTCTTCTTCACCCCAAGAAATGCAGGTGTGCAGACTATTCTTTGACGTTTGGCAAAGCTTCTACCTTGTCTTTTCCAGAAATAGTAGTAAATGCATTTCCAGGTTGGGAACATTCCTGCCAATTGTTTGTTAATGTTCACTATTTTAAGACTTTTCATTTTCCAGGACCACCTCTTTGCAATGGTACTTTTAATACTCCTAATCCTAAACTTACAACTGTGGAAATTCCAACACTTACTAAACGTAAACTTTGCTTTTTGAAAATTTGAATCTCATATAGCTTTATTTAATTTATTTGCAGCAAAAGTTCACATTTTGTGCTAAGATACATTTAGAATTTTGCCTTCGGATTAATAGCGTCTTCATTGGGAAAGCATGCCCGCACGTAATTTGTAATAAAGATAAGACTATCCTAAAATCAATGTCGGAGGCGCTGTCAACCCCCAGTTTTAGCAGCTACAGCGGGGATGGGGTTACTGGGGGGACTCTTCTGTCTGCAGCTCGACAGACTAAGGCTCATAATTAATGTGAAAGAGTGGGAGCGTGAGTGAGTGGATGAATGGATGAATGGATGAATGGATGGATAGATGGAAGGTAGTGTGGATGAATTAGATACATGGATGAATGAGTGAAAGAAAGACGTAAGGATGGATCAGTGACGGAGAAAAGATGGATGAGTGAGAGGGTGGATGGCTGATGAAAGAAAGGATGGATGGATGGATGAGTAAGTGTTACGATGGATAGATGAGTGAAAGGGTAAATGGATGGTTGTGTGGGAGGATAGATGGAGCGAAAGGCTGGATGAATGTAATTAAGGAAATAGTGGATGGATGGATGATTGAAAGAATAGATGGCTAAGTGAAAGGAAGGGTAGACGGTTGACCGGATAAAAGGCTGAATGGATGGACAGTTAAGTGAATGGGTGGATGGATGAAGAAGTAAGGGAAAGGGTGGATGAATGAGTGAAAGGGTAAATGGACAGATAGAAGAGTGGATGGATAGGTCAAAGGGTGGGTGGATGGGTTGAAGGGTGGATATATGAGTGAAAGGATGGATGGCCAAAAGTAAGGGTGGATTAATGAGAGAAAAAATTGAATGATGAGATGAAAGGGTGGATGTATATTTGTATGGAGTGAAAGGGTGAATGGATGGATGGATGGATGGATGCATGGATGGATGCATGGACAGATGAATAGATGATTGAAGGGAAGAATGGATAAAAGGAGGATGAATAAATGAAAGGATGGAGCACGAGTGAAAGGATGGATGGATAGATGAGCGATGGATGGGTGGGTTGGTGGATAGATGGATGGAGAGATAAGTTTGATGGATAGGTTTGAAGATGGATCGCTAGGTTTAGATATGTATGAGTGGATGGATGGATGGACGGACAAATTAAACGGTGTCAGACTGAATGATGGATGAAACTTTGAATGGATCATAGAATTAAAGGTGAAATTGTGAATATCAGCAGTTGGCTGGAAGAATAAAAGGATGAATGGATACATGTTTCAAAGGAAAAGATAAAAAAGCTACTCTGAGGATGGTTACAATCACTTGATTTGCTTGCTTGGTGCCATAAGATTTTTGACTCAAAGTGGGGGTTATTTTGATTTTCTAGCTACTCTCTTGAACAAAATACTAAAGGAAACTCAATGCCTCCAAAAGGATTCCTATCCACCATCAAAACCCATTGAGGCCCTGATAGAGCTTCAAGTGTATACCCACAATGAATGAAAAACTTGGCAGTTGTATAGGAAAAAGGTTTTAGGTTGCAAAGAATTGCACAAATTGAAATGGTAGCTAAAAAGGAAATGATTATTATATTGAACTACAATTGATATAACAATTTAGTGAATAACTCAAGTAAATTCCTGGAATTGTGCGTTAGTGGAACATGAAAGGGCCAGTTTGAAGCAGCCACTCTGTCTTTCACTTGGTCTTTCACAGTGCAGGGGGCATGCGACCTGCACCTCAAAGGGGGCCATAGATCCCCCAGAAGGTGGTGCAGTGATTAGCTACACACTCCTGGAGCTGGATTTCTGGGGCCCATAGGACTCTCTTTATCTCTTTGTGGGTGAGCCCTTAGGGGCCCCACTGACTGTGCAGAGTCTCTTTGATGTTAACAGTAAGTGTAACTCTTGACAGGCTCTTTGCCTCTGTAGATCTGCACAGGCACAAAGACAATATGTTTTCCTCATTTTTATCGAACAACGCATCAATTCAAATTAGGGAACACCTTCTTTAAATACCTCCAGTACTATCTGTATTACAGATGGGGCTGTTCAAGCATCTGCCACCACTTCTGTAATACTACAGAACTCCAGGAATGAAGAAATTCGGAGTACAAACCTGCTGCGCACCCAGGGCAGTCTATGTATTATGGTCACAGGACTGTTGTTACAAAACATCATCGTGTATAGCTTAAACTATGTACAAAAAGCAAGTAATCTATGCATGACTATACCTCATGGCCTTCAAAATGCCCCTCTAGAGTTACACCTACCCTTCAACTACATATACTATTTCCAACTACATTTTACACTCTTGTCTCTGAGTTTAGCACCAACAGGGAGCCCTCTCTGTCTCTCAGGGGCACATCAGCATCTCAGCAGTCTTGATGTACGTGGCTTCATGTTCATAATAACTAATTGTTCCAATTTCCACAAATGATCTTCATAGAGAGCAGAATACCTGGCAAGTGTACCAATTGCAGGTGGAATAAAATTAGCAGTTTCTTTGCAGCATGTGGCACCAGGTACATTTTGGGGCCGATTCCAATTCGGTAAAATCCCCTACGAATAGCCGTACGGAGCATATTTCCCATACGAATCGTACACCTTAAAAGTCCCCGTACTTACGATGAAGTACGATCCGAACCCAAAGCAGATCTCCGTACGAATCGTACGAAAGACCATACGACTTAATAATCCATACAAATCGCATTCGGAACATGCAGTACACGACGTCCGTACGGATCGAAGCAGCTTTTTCCGACCCAGCAAGTATGATTCGTCACGTCAACACTCTGTACGACTCTTTTTCTACGGGAGCTCAAAATGTCCGTAAAAGCAGATTTCCACTCGAACCGGACCCCCCCCCCGGGTATGCGAGTACACCCCATGATTGCAGGGGTATGGTGCGTAGGGGTACGGTGCGTAGGGGTACGTTGCGTAGGTGTACGGTGCGTAGGGGAACGGTGGTGTCGGTACGGTGCTTTGGGGTATGGTGCATAGGGCATAGGGGTACGTTGCTTAGGGGTACGGTGCATAGGTGTACGGTGTGTAGGGGTACTGTGCGTACACCCATGATTGCAGGGGTACGGTGCATATGTGATTGTGTGGCTCTCCGTACAAATTGCTCATCCGTCATTTTCCGTACGAATCGCGTTCTCGTTTCCTGGTCTGGAATGTACTTGTCGGGTTATACAGCAAGTTTACGATTCGTACGGAGTTTCCCTTGCTTTTCGTACGGTTCACAAAGATTCAGATGTATTTTTTTCCTACGGATCGTACTACACGATTTGGACGGATTTGGACGATTGATACGGAAAGGGCTACGAATTCGAATTGTCGTACGGATTAGTTTCCTGAATCGGAATCAACCCCTTTGTCTTGTTCTGAACATTCAGCAGTGCACACTTGCAAGTAGAGAAAACTCAGGTAACTGATCAGCCCACGGAAATTGGCTCATTTGTATTTCGTTTGATGGAATTATTTTGTATCAAATAACAATGAAAATGCTTTGCAGAATAATAAAATTAAACTTTGGAGCAAAATTGGCACAATTAGCAGTAGCATTATTAAGTTAACTAATTCAGAATGAATTTGAGACAGTGACATATATGAAAGAAAACAGTGATGGCAGTTGTTTAAATGCCATCCAATTTACAGCCTCCTAGGGTGGGTCACTATAAGAAGTACACATTTTCTGGTGGGTCACTATAAGAAGTACACATTTTCTGGTTTATTTTTTCACAGTACAAATTCTAAGTGTAATTGATAATCAACATTTCATAAAGTTGCATATTATGTTGCCTTTGCACAACATTGATATGAGTTCATATTCCAACAAAAAAGGATTTGCAATATATTTCCCAAACAACATATTTTTGTCGAGGAAGTTTCTCAAAACAAAGTATGCTTTTGTAGCTTCCTCCACAGCCCGGGTATACGCCAACGACTATGCCACACACAGAGCTTAGTATAACTTGTCTAGATTGGCAGAATTATGCAATAGACATTTCGGTCATGTGACAGACAAGCGTGGCGGAAAGCTGACGAGCAGAGTGAGCCTCTGAGCTTGGAGCCCCTGGAGCTGTGGAGCATGATGTGACCAGCTGCCCGGCCCGACCAGCCCGGTCAGCCCCTCCAGACAGGATCAGCAGGAGCAAGGCAGAAGGGCGACGGAGCAGGAGCGGGACTAGGAGCGGGAACGATGGTGAGGGAATTGGTAGCCGTAGCAGTAGCGGTAACAGGCTGGGTGCAGGCTAGCTCTCGAACCCGGGCTTTGACGTGAGCCAGTTTTTCAAAACATTACGGCCCTAAGTGCCACGGGAGCCGCTCATTTCCTCAGCTCTTCTCAGCCTCCCCTGCCCCTGCCTCTGCCTCCCTGCCCCCCTTCTCCTCCGCCTCGCCACCCTCCTGTCCCCAGGCCCCATCCGCCTGTTCCAGCAATCATTTAAACCACCACAGCGGTCACGGGCCACAGGCTGCTGCACTGACCGCTCTACAGGACACGCCACGCCACGATTCATCAGCAGGGCAAGCGCGGCTGCCTTTTAGCAGGCGGCCACACCAAGTGAGAGCCCCTGGCTACCTGCTAAGGCAGCCTGTTAGATCAGGTCTGGCCAGAGTCTGCAGCAGCAGTAGCCTTGTGAGCCCTGCTTGCCAAAAGCCATACCTGCACTCGCACCCGCACCTGAAGCTGTTTCATCAGCCTTCAACTACTTATACTACCTAAAACTCCGGCAGCCTTCAGCTTACAGTTTTACTGTCGTAGGAATGTTTTTTAAAAATTGGACAAGAACCAAGAGTCAAGAATCATTACTTTGAAACTCTTCATTACCTCAAGTCACTTTAAGCTTGCTGTTACACCCAAGCTCGCCATGCTTTGAAATACAGTCTGAGCTCCAGCCTCGCTCAGGAGGGCTTACTTCATTGGAGTCCACGCACGACAAGGGACTAATAAGGAAAATCTGGGCACACCTAGCCCCCAGCCATCTCAGCCATTCCAGCATCTGAGTTATGTCATCGAATTTGCACCAAACAAGGGCCACAGTCAACATTCGCTGTAACATACTATAGCGGCTATTAATTTTTTCTGTTGTTTTGCATTTTGACAGGCACCGTGGGTTCACAGTTAGACTACTCAGAACATCCAGTGCGGAGTAACCTTTAAATCAATTTTGAATAAAAAAAACCTCTTAGGAAATTAGTTGCTGGCGGTACCCCCTCCCCCTCACAATAAGAGCTTCCCAAGCTTCTCAAGCCTCTCCACCATGAGATTAGGGCGGGAGAGGAAAACACCATCAAAGTTCATAAAAAAGATTGCAAAGGTAAAAGTCATCTCCAATAGTTCAGAAGCATCAACTGACCCTCCTACGCACTTCCAATCTCAATTATCTATCAGTCCAACATTAGACCCCGATCTTGATTCAGGATACAAATTCAAACTTCGGCAGCCTTCAGGGCAAGAGCAACTCACTAATACTCACTTGCCGCATTCAGCCGTAGGGGAGACGGCCACATTGCAGGAACATATGAGAAACGAGGCGCCAAACCAGGGCTCAACAGCCCCCACATATCTTGTGGTAAACCAACCCTCAATCAGGGACTATTTTAGGAACCTTGTGCCATCGGCAGCCCAAAAGAAAAACTCTAGTCCAAGGGCACTGCCCCAGGTTTTTCCTGTAACAAAAGCAGTTGCAACCCCGAACAAAATTTTTATCCAGGCTCTGATCCACGTGGCAGTTAACAAAGGCAAAATATGTCCGCAGCCTTTTTCCACAGCAACTATGGAACCAAATATTTTGGACTCTTCAGCAACTCCAGAAGGCAGTCGATCGCCTCAAGTCCCAGGACAGTCTCCCCTGGATCAACAGTTAGTTCAAACAGAACATGCTTCAACCCAAGTTCTCACTCTCAAAGATGTTAGTTCTTCAACTGGACAGCCTGCACAGTTCCCAAGTCAGTCCTCCCCATTACCATCAAAACCCTCCATTGTATCCAACAACCAAAAAACAAAAGCCAGCGTAATGATTCCTCAAATTGTGTCATTACTCCCAACTTAAAAATCCCGAACTAAAAAGCCAACCAGATACGGCCACCCCAGGTGTTTACATGGGTAATAAAGAGGGGCCAGGAGACAATTTTACTCTCACCCCCTTAGACCTCTCGTTTTTCTACAACGATCAACAAAAAACAGATGCCCATGCAGCCTCACCAGTTCTAGATCAAAACAATCTTTGGGCTCAGTTACTTCAGACTCTTCAAACCTTGGCAGCCGCCTTAACTTACCACTCTGACAAAATGGACATGCAGCTGCACCTCTTGAATACCCTAGCGGTGTATACCGCTGGTATAGATCAGAAACTTGAGGCACTAAATCTGCTCATTGCAAAAGCTCAATTCCAAGCCATCTTGGTCCAATCAGTATGCTGCTGCTCCCCCATCATCGATTTATTATTAACTCTTCCACAATTCCTTTCCTCCGTTATAACAGAAATTAAGAACTTACCAGTGGTAGGGTCATCAGTCTCACTAACTCCGTCCTGTAAGGGACCAATTGCCATGGAAGATCAGTCCCTAGCCATTCCACCGCATTTTACAGAGTTAGAAGACAGCAAAGCAACCCCCACTATTTCAGTCGATGAACAACACAAACACAGGTTGTCCAAAAGAGAAAAAAAATTACGGAAGAGTCGGAACAAATACACAATAGAAACCAAAACACAAAATCCCAGAGGGTCGGCCGATATCACTTTAGACCAAGCACGAGAGCAGCAGCTCACCTCAAGTGCAAACCTGAATCCGAGTTTAGCACCACAAGTCCCAACCCCCCACAAAATATCCATCAAGACAGTGGGTCTCAAGGACATGTCACTTTTCAAGCACCCAACGCAAGTAGAATCTGGACCTGGGACATCACCAATACCTGCTCCTGCACCAGTAACATCACAATCGGGAACCGAAAACCCTTTGACCCAGCTCTTAGACTTCACCCCCAATAGTCCACCATAGTGGAGTATAACCCTCACGCCCTGCAACGCATAGTTATCCAGCCTGTCCATCAAAATCTTTTAAAAAGTTCAGGTAGCCATCCGCAAGTGTCTTCAAGCAAAAGATTCCTTGCTCAGTCATCAATCAATAACCAATGTGAGCCATCTTCATTATGCGCTGCCACACACACAACCACACAGGTTTCCATTGAAAACTCAACAAAAATAAAGTCCCTAACGGATGATAAAGCTCTTAAGCAGCAAAATACCAACCCAGGTACCATACTACTGCTAACCCAAGAGTACGTCTCAAGAGGCCCCCACGACATTTAAAATCGCAGAAACATATTAAGACTCTTTAAATCTATTCTGGACTTGAGCACTCTGCAGTCTAATGACATAATTGATATCCAGTTCATTCTATCATAGGAACCAATGCGGGCGAAATAACCCAACTAACACTGGCAACTCCAGAAATTCGAGAATTAGTTCAGTCAAATGCAGATCAATTTAAAAATTGGGGCATAATAATATCATCATTTAGTGCCCCACATTACCCATCAATTTTGGAGACCAATCAGTACCAGGTTTCTAGAGTAAGCCCAGTCCCCTTCTCAGTATTAAAAACAGCAAGGAGTTGTTCTCCAAAAGCAACCCGGAAGTACAAACCAAGTCAGCAAAACTCGGCTACAGTAGATTGTTCTTGGCTCCCAGGGGCCCTAGTTAGAAGCCAGAACGATTGAAATACTTCCAATCCAGGCATATCAATATGTTCTTGGAACATGAACGGCCTAGGAGAAAAAATTCAATCAGCAGCTACTAGTGGCTTCTTAAAGGAGCACAATATCATTCTACTGCAGGAAACCTGGGCAGTCAACAACATACCCGAAGGCTATCTCGAATTTGCGTTGTTTGCAACAAGACAGTCCAAGTTCGGCAGGCCAAGTGGTGGCCTAGTTACTTACTTGTCAACCAAACTATCTCTGCATACCAAGCAGCTGTAATTCAAGGAAGATTGGCTCCGTGGAATTCTAATGGGAAGGGGACAAATCGAAAGCCAGCTGCTTCTTCTTAACATTTACATATCCCCGCGTACCCCAGAGAAAAAGTTCAGATTGGATAGCCTGACCAACATCGTATGTAATTTGCTTAGTGAGTACAGCAGCATACCAAGTATAATCTCAGGTGTTTTTAACACCAACCTTTACTGTAATCTTTTTGAGGACCTGAAGACTACTCTGCAAATGGTTCCTTCATACCTAGTCACACAGTCAATTCCTATAGACAACAGACCATCTAAACTGGGGGAGTACGCAGTTACCCAGCTCAGTAGCATTGGTTACACCGTCCTGAGTGGTCATTTCCCCATGGACACACCTCCAGCTTGGACACGATCTGACGGCTGAAGTTTCTCTTTTTTGGATTATTCTCTAGGGAGCATAGAAATCCTCCCACTGATTGAGAATCTTTACATCACACCGCAAGGCGAGAGCGATCGTCGGCCTCAAATAATAACACTTCTCGCGAAAATCCCACGCCACCAGGAGCTCGCCTATACCCACATCGGCACCCACACAGAAAATTTAAAAAGATTGAAATGGTCTGCCGATAAGGCCCCCTCCCTGATGGAAAAATGCACAGCACTGTTAAGTCAACAACCAGACATTGATTCAACAGCTATTAGCTATTAGCTATTAGCAGCTGGGCAAATTATACCAACCAATTGTTACACGCAGTGCCTCCAAGGAGGAAAACTGGGCAGCAGGTATTTCAACCAGACACTTCACCTGCAACAAAAAAACTAAGGCTTCACAGAAATCGAGCCCTTCAGCAATCAAGGAAGAGCCCAAACTACATTTCTCAACTATAGCAAGCTCAAGCAGCTTTCAAGTCCGCCGTACGCGGAAAAAAACAAGAGGCCTCCGATCAATTTTTGCTGAAGCTCTTCCATGAAAGCAGGAAATCAAATTCCAAGCAATTCTGGTCCCTGGTGAACAGGACCCAGCAAGGCGGAAACTGCCATGGCAGTGCAAACATCGGTGCCGACGAATGGACCCACTTTTTACCCTCCCACTTTAAGATCACTCATCATAAAGATAACTGCCCTACTTCACCAAGCATAAATAGAGCAATGATACTCTCACCAGAGGCCACAAATCAAACATCCATTTACCCAGTAGCACATTTGAAGAGCCTGTACACACAAGAAGGAGTAACATCGACTCACTGACTGAAAAGATAACAACGACACATGAAGGAATAAAACACAGGATCCTACGCTTAATAAAGAAAGCCAGGGCTGATGGCCGACACGGTCCAAACGGTCTCCCTCAGGCAATGTTCAAATCAGATGTTGAACTTTGGTCAGAGCATTTGACCCCCCTTTTTTGGAATGTTGATTAAACAACGAAGTTCCTGAGTCCTGGAGAGGTGCTATCATCCATCCCATTTACAAAAGTGGGAAGAGAAACAACCCCAGTAATTATCGAATGATAGCCCTCCTCGACGTGGAGTCCAAATACTACGCCAGTACTCTATTGGAAGATCTCCTGACCTGGGCCAACGAAACAAAGTGCCTCCCATTCAACCAAATCTGGTACAATACCCAATCTACCAACATTATCGGTCTTAATAGAGAAAGCAATCGTCCAACAAACTCAATTACACTGTTGCTTTGTGATATCAAAGTGGCCTTCGACCGTGTGCCCCAGGCCCTATTGTGGCAAAAACTAAAGGGCTGGAAAGTTCCTCAATCCTTGCTACTAGCAATAGTTCAACTCCACTCCAAAACATGGATAAGAATCAAGCTGGGTGAAGGTTCCCATGTTTCCAGGAAGATCAAGACCAGCAGTGGAGTAAAACAAGGTTGCGTGCTGGCTGCATTTCTTTTTAACTTGTTCATATCAGAGCTTTCGCCAATCTTTGATAGCGTCAATTGTCATCCCCCTAAATAAGACGCAGTACGTTTCAACAACTTCTTATACGCCAACGACCTTGTGCTGCTCAGCCACACGAAGGTGGGCTTACAGAGGATTCTTGATGAACCGCTCCCCTATACCAAAAACAACCTCTTAGAGCTGAACAAATCAAAAACAAATACAATCACCTTTGGGAAACCTAAGAAGTTGCTTGGAGGGTGGTACTTTAATAACATAGAAATTGACTCAACACCCCACTAGAAGTATCTGGAAATATTTTTAGACTCCAGAAGCTCATTTGCCAAGCAAAAAGAAGCACTAAGGACCAAAGCACTGGCTTTAGAGGCTGCAGCAACAAGATTGTCAAAAAAACTATTAGGTCCCAGCTTTATTCCACTGTTAAAAAGAATGAAGGCAAAAACATCGAACTCTCTGACATACGGCCAAGAGATTATGAAGTGAAACACAACCATTCATCTAAATAAACTGACAACCAAAATCTTCAAACTAGCATTCCATCTGCCAAATTCAGCATCACCGGCACAAGTCCGCCTCGAATTTGGCTTACTTGACCACCATGGCGTAGAGGCTGGGGCATTTATAAAGCTTTGCAACAGAGTGCGTGAAGCCGGGGAAGACTCACTGGAGGCTAGACTTTGGCAAGAAATTCAGAAAAGTCACGCCAGTCAGAAATATCGGCTCCACTTGGATCAAAGTCTACAATTACTTGGTATTAAGGAATTTTGGGGAACAAACCCCCCCAGTCGGCATTAAAGCTAGCTATCAAGAAGAGTGCGAGGTTGTGGTCCTTTCACTCTGACAGGGCAATACATTCAAAAGGAAAACACGCCTGGGTAGTAATCACTAACTTTAATCCATGAGTTTATTCCTTTAATTTATCAAGCACCTCAGCACTTTACTTGATTCGAAAGTTCCTGGCGCTGAGGCTGGGTGAATGGCCTTTTTTGAAAAATCTTCCTGAATGGCGCCAGAAATACAGCGACACCCAATGCAGGTTGTGCGGCTACCACACCGAGGGGTTGGAACATATATATTTTGCCTATGCCCAACAATGCTCACTTTCAGACGTTTATTATTGCGAGAAGAATGGATACGACTTGGAATCCCATCTTGCCGCCAAGCCATAATAGCGTCCTTTAACCCGGACAACACAAAGCTGAATATCCGGTTAACGAAATTTCTTATTATAGCATTGGGAAACTTCATCATTGGCCATATCAACGGCTTGCCGGTCATAAACAAATTGCTGATTCAAATTTGGTCCACAAGACTTTTAACAGCAGCTAATGGGCCAAGTAGAGTTTTAATTAAAAAAATAATCATTGTTTTTAACAATTGTAACAAATGTATTCATTTTAGAAAATGATGTTAGTGCTTTTATATTGTAAGGGTTTTTAATTTACCAACAATAAAGTTTTCACGTCTTTATTCTTCTGTGTGTAACCTCAAACTCAACATTCTAAACCTGCATTCCCTTCACTATGCACTAATGCTTACCTCACAGTTCTACATAGTCCATCAGGAGCCACAAGGGTTCTGTCATTACAAACTCACATGGCACTCCAGCTTTGTGGTACATTTTCTACCCTCATAGCCCAATTTGGCATGATTATTTTACCATCTTCTTCAAAACTGCGCTAGCCATTCATGGATTTTGTGAAATTCCTTTGCCTGGAAAAATGGTCCGGATCTACATCAAATCCCCATACAAAGCCTTTTGAAAGTTCACGTCCATTGTTCATTGGAGACAGTGGGAAAAGGGCTTTTCGTAATGCTTTTATATCTACAAAAACCATACAACTTCGGGTCAGTAAAGAGCAAACCATTTCAAGGTTCAGAAAGAGATGCAACCATTAAAAATTTAACAAAAAGAAACAGGAAGAAACTGAAATTAGCAGAATAAGGGAATGTGGTGTAATTTTCTAATGGGCGCTCCTTTGTACCCTCGAACCTTTCCCCAACCGAAATAACCCCCTCCTCAACCACACACGCAAACATACACCAGTCACAAGACAAACACAAACTAAATTACATCTCACGGAGCATAGCATGCTCGGCTCTGCTGGGAAATCATTTTGCTCAGTATTCCTCATAACACCTCGAAACAGCATGAAACTTCTACAAAGTGGAATTTCGACTGAGTCCTTTCATCTAAATGTTAGTTCTGCAAGGTCGGCAGCATTTTTACTCGTGAACCCTCCAGATGTGAGCAGGAATATGTGGAGAAGTATATTTTTTCTCAAGCCTTTTGGGAGAATAATGCTTTTCCAAATGTTAAAGGTGCGTTTTTCAAAATATTTCTCACCAGACGGTGTCTAATGCTTTATAGATTTCTTGCAATATCACAGTAAACAAATTACAGTCTGCTACAAGAAATGAGTCTGTTTACATAGGTTATGCACGTAGTCTTAGTGAAAATACTACCATCTGCTACTACACTGCTCAGCAGTAAGAATTGAAAGTCAACAAACAATGTAGTGGCTGACAGAAACCAAAGGCATAATGCAGGGAAATCTTTTAAAAATGTTTGTTTATTGTACTGTGAGCCTGCACCGAGCGGGTTCTGTTCCCATCACTCAGACAGTAAGGGAAAATGAAACATCCCTCTGGTAGCTGTACTATTGCTCAGAATCGGGGACCATGTGCGCGCTGCGTGCATAAATAATATACGCGACACAAGTGCTTAGTTTCATGGCGCGGTCCCAACTACCACCGCTGGGCCCCGCCTCCTTATTTTATACGGGCGTATTGCGCCAATGCGACAACGTCTAAGCATACACTGCGTGCAGATGTTTAACTGGACCGTCACCCCGCACTGTGAACATTACATTTCACTTCACCTTAATTAAACACAATATAATAAATATCAAAACAAACAGTTACTAGTTCTGGATGAGTCCCACTTCGGCGACATGACACAGTTCTCGGTAGCAGCCTCTCACATGACTGTGGGTCCTCACACAAAGAATCCTGCCAGACGGGAGTACGGGGCAGGATTGCACCGCAGATGATACTGGGAACGCTCTTCTCTGGATGGAACCAGAGACAGGACTCCTTCTCCCGTGGCACAGCTACCTAGAGAGCCTGGTGGTGAGTTGGATGGTTCTCCTTCAGGGCTTACTTGTGAGGATGGGGACTCCTGGTCTGGCACGCTCGGGACATCCACCGGGATCCTCCTCGGACTGGTGTCACCATACTGTGCCATTCTCGGACTTGGGCTTGCATCCCCACTTCTTCAGATCGTGTGGGGAGGTGTCCTGGCATGTACTTTCTTGAAGAAGGAGACATTAAGGGTAAGTTCTTCCGTGCCTTTCCGGGCAGAGATCATCGTGCCTCTCCGGCGAGTTACGCAAATTGCTCAAACGGGAGACGGAATTTGCTCTCCGGGTGTCTGTCTCTGACATAAACCCTGACTCCTTCATGGATGCTTGATGCTTTCGCTTTTTTGTTGATACTGAATAGGACGTTGGTGTTGGTCCTTTTTGCTAGGACTCGAGCGCTGTCAATGGGGGAAGGGACCCAGGTCGGGTGATGGGGAATGGTGTCTCGTACTACTCGGCAGATGCTTGCCGGTGTCGGTGCTCTCTCTGTCGTGAGATGGGGCTTCAGTCGATATTCCCTCAGGAAGCTGTAAATGGCTAGTTCTAGGGGCGCTTCCTCGACATGAGCGATGCGGGTGACTTTGTTGAGGGTGCCCATGAACCACTCAGCTTCCCCGTTTGCTTGAGGCCTGCGGGGTGTTACTTTCCGATGGCCGATGCCCCAGGATGCGAGATAGTCAGCAAACTCCTGTCCTTGAAATGGCAGCACGTTATCCGTCTTCCCCATTTCAAAGATCCCATATGTGGCGATCATTTTTTCCACTTTGGTTATCACTTCCCTGCATTTTGGCTGCCTATGATTTCTATTTCAGGGTATTTTGTGTAATCATCTAGGACTACCAGAGCATAGGGTCCATGTGGCAAGTGTCCAAAGTCAATGATAATGCACTCTCAAGGTCATTGTGGATTTGCTTCTATGATGACAGGTGCAGGTCACACCGGCTGGCCTGAGACTTGGCACCACTGGCAAGTTTTGACGGCCTGCTTGACCATTGTGTCCATTCCCGGGAACCACACCTTTGCTCTCAGCCTACTTTTTGTTTTTACCACGCCTTGGTGCCCTCGATGTGCTAGATTCACTGCTGGCTGTATCAGGCTTGATGGAATGACTATTCGCGGACCTCTCAAGAGGCATCCACTGCCGTCAGTTGACAGCTCTTCTATGACTTTCATCAATGATTCCAAAGTGTCTTTTGCTTGGATTGTCCGTCTGGCCATGCTGGTCTGGATGGGTCGCCAGTCATTTGCTCGAACTGCCACGATGGCCATCTGCAAGCACTCATAATTTCTGGTGGCTTCAACCAGAGTTTCAATCGTCATTGGCATTGGCCGGGACCGTTCAGCCACAAAACGGACATATAGTTGGGTGTCTTCGGCTTCTTCCTCTTCTGCTTTTGTCGCTGCCCTCGGGTGTCTCGAGAGATAGTCTGCTAGGTTGGATGAACCAGGCTTGTAGTCTACCCAGTAATCATATCCTTTCAATTGGAGTATCCATTTTTCTATCCTTGGGGCGGGGGGGCTTTGCGGCGGATCCTTGAAAGAGGGGGATTAGAGGCTTGTGGTCTGTGAAAACTGTAAATGGGTGGCCATATACGTAAATATGAAAGTGCCGACAGGCCCAGTGGATGGCGATAGCCTCCCTTTCGATCTGCAAACAACGCTGCTTGGTGTCCGTCAGGGAACGGCTTGCATAGGCTACCGGGGCCCATTCTTCATTGCTTTGCTGTTGAGGGAGTACAGTACCTAAGCCGTAGGGGCTGGCATCAATGGTGATGTTGGTAGGCCGGACTGGGTCGAAGTACGACGGCGTGGTGTCTGCCGAGAGGGCTGCTTTGGTGTCCGTGAAGGCTCATTCTTGGTCAGAGCCCCACTGCCAAGAGGCGGCAGTTTTTGTCAGTTCTCGGAGTGGCTTTGTGACATTGGTCAGATTCGGGGACCATGTGTGCACCGCGGGCATAAATAATATATCTCGAGACAAGTGCTTAGTTTCACGGTGCGGTACCAACTACCGCTGCTGGGCCCACCTCTTTATTTTATACGGGCGCATTGCATCACGCGCCAGCGTCTAAGTGTACACTGCGTGCGGAGGTGAACTGGACCGTCACCCCGCTCTGCGAACATTACAGTAGCCTGTATTTCACCGCAGGGTACAAATCGTTCTGTGCCCTTTGTGGATCAGCCTCCCCATGCAAGTCTTTTAAAAAAGGAAAAACCCCATTCTTCAATGGGGTCTTTTGAATCTCAGTGTGAGTTATAATTGTGATTTCAGAGTAAAAGTGACTGCTTAATATTCGTGGGCTGTTTGTATTGTCCCTGTAAATCCAGCAAACATTTGAAGCTCCAATATCCACGTATGTGGTTCACAATGGGGTATAACCACACTTTGAATGTACTCTGGCTAGTTACAGAGGTCAATATAAGGCAGACACGAGTGGCTGGTGGTGAATACTTTCAGGTGAGTATCGGTTACTGACCCTCAATAGGACCAATCGACCTAAGATGGATCGCCAGAACAATAAATATTCAGGCAAATTGACCAACAAATAAACACTCTAAACCGAGCGGGCATAACCAGTTCAGAATATGCTCGTGGAATATCAACGGCCTGGCCTCTAAAATGTCCAACTCAGATTTTGTCAGTTACATAAGATCTTTTGATATTGTGGCCCTTCAAGAAACATGGCAAGCAGAGCCCCCACACCTGCATGGCTTTCTGCGTTTTTTCACCAGTACTGTAAGGATAGCAAAATATGGTCATCTTCAAGGGGGTCTAGTGACTTATGTTTCAGCCACAAGTGCCAATGAGATCAAAGCAGACTCCATTATCGCACCCCATCTCCGAGATGTCATCAACTCCTCCCTTAACTCCACCACATTCCCAGATAGCTGGAAACACGCCGAACTCAGCGCCCTTCTGAAGAAACCCACAGCTGACCCCACCGAACTCAAAAACTACCGCCCCATCTCGCTCCTCCCATTCCCTGCCAAAGTCATTGAGAAAGCCATTAACAATCAGCTCGCCACCTTCCTCGAAACTAACAAATCACTCGACTCCTCACAGTCTGGCTTCCGAGCCAAACACAGCACCGAAACCGCCCTCATCGCAGCAACAGATGACATTCGAACACTACTAGACAACGGAGACACAGTCGCCCTTATCCTCCTTGACCTCTCCGCAGCCTTCGACACAGTCTGCCATAGCACCCTAATACAACGCCTCAGAAACATTGGAATTCAAGGAAAAGCACTGGACTGGATCATTTCGTTCCTCGCTGGAAGAACTCAGAGAGTCCGCCTCCCCCCTTTTAAGTCAGAGGCCACCGAAGTCATCTGCGGCGTCCCGCAAGGATCATCACTCAGCCCCACCCTCTTCAACGTCTACATGAGCCCCCTCGCAACCATCGCACGTCAACACAACCTCAACATCATTTCCTACGCTGATGACACTCAGCTGATCCTCTCACTCACCAAAGACCCAACCACCGCCAAAACCAACCTACACGAAGGGATGAAAGAAGTAGCCGAGTGGATGAAGCACAGCCGTCTGAAACTGAACTCGGACAAAACGGAAGTCCTCATCTTAGGCTCATCCCCTTCCGCCTGGGACGACTCTTGGTGGCCGACGGCCCTAGGAAAAGCCCCCATACCGACGGACCACGCACGGAACCTGGGCATCATCCTGGACTCCACACTCTCGATGACCAGACAAGTCAACGCCGTCTCATCTTCATGCTTCAACATCCTACGCATGCTCAAAAAAACATTTCACTGGATCCCCACCGAAACAAGAAAAACGGTCACCCACGCACTGGTTACAAGCCGCCTGGACTACGGAAACACCCTTTACGCTGGTTCCACCGCAAAACTACAGAAAAAACTTCAACGCATCCAAAATGCGTCAGCCAGACTCATACTAGACATCCCCCGCACAGACCACATTTCCGCTCACCTGAAAGACCTTCACTGGCTCCCCGTCAACAAGAGAATAACGTTCCGTCTCCTCACCCACGCACACAAAGCCCTATACGAACTTGGACCGGATTGTCTCAACACGCGCCTTTCCTTTTACACCCCCACCCGCCAGCTGCGTTCGTCCAACCAAGCCCTCGCCGCTGTTCCGTGCATCCACAAAGCCACCATGGGAGGAAGATCCTTCTCCTACTTAGCGGCTAAGACCTGGAATTCCCTTCCCATCCACCTCCGCCTTACTCAAAATCACCTAGCCTTCAGAAAACAACTTAAAACATGGATATTCGATAAGTAAACCTCCCCCCTCCCTCAAGCGCCTTGAGACCCAATGGGTATGTAGTGCGCTATATAAATTTTGACTTGACTTGACTTGACTTGAAGAACTTGGACCAACCTCTCCTGACTTAATGGCAATAAACCTGTCCACCTCGAAATCAGGCATGGAGGGCACAAATCTTACATTGATCAACGTCTATATCCATCCAAAGAGGAAATTAAAGGCGGTAAAAGAATTATGTAAGTATCTGGAGGAATGCATAAACGATACACCGTCAACAGATCTTATGATAACCGGGGACTTCAATCTCAATCTGATGTGAGCCTCGACAGACGATGAGAACCATTATCAAAATATAGCCTGGGATATACCGCACCAAGAGAGTTCAGAATTATCCAAACACTCCAAGTTAGATAGGCAGATTCTAGAGAATCTCGAGACCTACAACATCAGAGCACTAAAAGGGAGATTTATTGGAGATAATCCGCCAGCATGTACATTTCACACAACAAGATTTAGTAAAATATTTGATTATACCTTTATTTCATTATCCTTATTTCATCAAATTGCCTAATTTCAAATAGGGGAACACGCTGATAGCGATCTCTGCCCCCAGGAAAGCATACTCAATATTAGCAAGCCTAAATTTGAGCTATCCTTGGTACCTAAAGATTCAGTTCAGACCATCAACTACAAAAGGATCAAGTACTCGACCGTGAACGATGGAGGCTTGATAGAAAAGGCAAAGCAGCACTTTGAAGAAAGAATCGGAGCAAGCGAAGTAGAGAAATGGGAGAGTTTTTTAACAACCATGGCAGTTTACTCTACAAATCCAAAACTCCAGGAGGGACGGAATGGCAGCAACGCGATTCCTTTTACAAAAGAAGATAAAGTGAAGATAAAGTATACAAAAAAACGTATCTATCACATAATGCGTCATCTTAGTAATTCCCAAATGGATATGGCGAAACATGACCTTTTACGGGAATTAAAGGCATCTTTGAAAAAAATAAAATGGGAAGCGAACAGAGCAATGAAGGACAGCATGTGGGCAAAACTACATGCAGATACCAAGCAGAATGTCGGGGCAAGATTTTGGAAAACAATCAATTCCTTGATAAACCCAAGGCATGACGGAGTCTCCTCTAACATCACCGAAGAAGTATGGGCAAACCATCTTAAAGATCATTTTAAAAAACACAGAGACTTCAAGTTTGAGACAGAAACTGATAATAACAAATTAAAGCCACTGCACGGGATTCGCTACAAACAAGAAGGCCATCCTGCTACCATGAACATAGGAGTGACAAACCTACAAAAAATAATTACGTGCCAAATCAAAAGAGGAAGAAGAGAAGGAGCGCCAGACCCAAACTGAATCCCTCCCATTCTTTACAAACAGAATGAAAGTGAATGGGCTGTAGCACTCGAGACATTATTTTTGGAAATTAAACAATTCAACATACTTCCTGGTTCCTGGAATGGCTCTATTATTTCTCCAATATTCAAGTCAGGGGACAAGTCGCTACCACATAACTACAGATTGGTCGCCCTTATGGATAACGAGGCAAAGTATTTTGCTGGGATACTTTTGGAGGAATTGCTGGCCTGGGCCACAGAAAATTCCCTAATTCCTGTTAACCAGACTGGTTTTGCTAAATCGGTTGGGACAACAACCAATATTTTAACCACGGGTCTGCTTATTGACAAAGCCAAAACTACTAAAATGCCAATCCACTTGTGCTTTATAGATTATAAGGCTGCTTTCGACCATATTAATTGGAATCTTTTATGGTCCAAACTGAAGAGGTGGGGAATACCATGGCCACTACTAGACCTGCTGATTAACTTGCATACTGAGACATGGATTCAATTCAAGCTGAGCGATGGTTCCCACTTGTCAAGACGTAATCCAACAAATAAGGGTCTCAAACAGGGATGTGTTCTGGCCCCAACGCTTTTTAATTTGTTTTTAGGAGACCTTATTCCGATCCTTAATAGTTGCAATTCTCACGCACCGAAACTAGGAGGACTAATACTGCCAACTCTACTCTATGCGGATGACATAGTTCTAATCAGCCATACAAAAATAGGGCTGCAACATCTTGTGGATGCTACACAGAGAAACTCGGATGCAAACCAATTGGCGATAAATCTGGAGAAAACTCAGACAATGTCAATTAACAAGAAAGGGAAAAATCCGTACAGCTGGTTCTGGAACAACATCTGTATAGAAGATACGACAGTGTATAAATAACTAGGAGTTAAAATTGACAATGGCGGCCAGTTTACTTCTCAGAAAGCCAGCATCAGAGGTAAAGGCATTGCTATAGCAATTTCTCTAAAAAAACTAAATAGCAGACTTACCAGTCCATCTCTTCTGCTCCTGTCACAAGTTATACGAGCCAAACTCTTGCCCACAATTACTTATGGGAGTGAGGTACAGCGAGGAAGAGATGCAGCAATTTTGGACAAAACTGTGACAGCTGCATATAGGATCATCTTTAGCCTGCCAAAATATACTTTCCCGGCCCAAATTAGGCTAGAGTTTGGTGGCCAGAAACAGCTTCTGGCAAGACAGGGGGCGTACATAACCGTTTGGGACAAAGTTCAGAAAGCTAAAAAGGGAACCTTAAACGACCACTTATGGTCGGAATTAGAGCGAAATCCAGCCTCGCCATCCTCTAAATATCTGAAAAACAGCCTGACGAACCTAGGCTTGCAGCAGCTGTGGAATACCCCTACTAACCATACAACGGTTACAAAATTAGTAAAGAAAAGAATTAAACATCTTTCATGGATTGAAGATAAGGCGTCTCTTGCTAAAAGGTCACATGGATGGATAACCCTAAACTCCTACTCCAAACAAGGCCAACAGAGCTACCTTGATTTGGGGTACTCAAAAACTACAAAACTGAAGTTTTTAAAGTACAGACTGTGTCTGTTACCTTGTATATGCCATTTTCCACACTGCCTTAAGGATAAAGCGGGATCCCTCTGTCGATTATGTGGCACAGCGCCTGAGGATATGCCACATCTGTTGAGTTTCTGCGACAAATTGCTGGAGGAACGGAAACGTTTGTTAAAATTTCAATTTAACCAGCGAGGAATACGCTCACGAAGACAGGCAGTTCATGCCTGCTTTGCACCCAACGACCCGCAGTTGACCTGTAGTTTGGTGAAGTTTATGAAGGTGATGGAAAAGAGGATGTTGAAACTTCACCATTCATTAAGCTCTTAGAGGACACCAAATTCAAGCTGAATCTCATTTAATAATGTTCGTCTAAAAAGTACTAATTTTACGATTTTAAATTTGAAATAGAATATATATTATGCAGATGCAATTTTTATGGTGAGAAATGTATTGTGTGCCGATTACATTTTAAATGGTTATATTGCAATGGTTTTAATTAACAATGCAAATACAATGTACTTACTTACTTACTTACATCAGGGTCTCTTAAACCAAACAGTTTGGTGTCTCAATTTCTTCTTTTATGTTTGTGTTTTTAAGTGGAGACCCCACATAATGTACAAAGTAAAACTTGTCTCATAGCAATCAATAGAAAGTTCAGGCACATGAACGGAAATGCACGCCGATAGAGACTCCTCCCATTTGGAATTATATGTGGATTGGCCATAAGTCTCGAAAAGGTCAACACCATAAATTGCATATTTAGCCAAATAAATCACGATTCATTTTTAGCAAAAGGAAGACATAGCTAGCACTGCTATTGTAAATATTCAACAAAAGTATTTATTGTGCATTTCAAAAGTATATACCTCCACTAGCTTTTGCTATTGTGTATTGAAAAACCCTGCAAAAAATAAACTTACAAAGAAAAAGCTCACATATATTTTCCAACTTGGATGGGTTCAACTAGAGAGAAAATTATTTTACAATGATCTCGTAATACACAGAAAACCTTAATATGAGAAAAGGTGAAAATTAATCACGAGCCATTTGAATCTTTACAAAGACTGGGCATTTACAACTGCACCAGACTTTACCCACAAAAACCACCATATAACAATTTATCAGTGAATTCTCTAACTATTCACTTCCTGTGTCCTTCAGTTTACCAGTTCAATTCCCAGGAAGCCCAGGTCAAGCTTCCAACCTTCAAAATGTTGACTCATTTGTGAACATTAAATAAGATACTACTAAAATCGATTATTTCCAGCTCTTTGTAATTGCACATGCGTGACATGCAGCTCTTCATAAAATTAGTTATTAACATTCTTTGTGAAAAAGAATCAGCCAAAGAGCTGATATCATTGTCAAGCAGCTGGTGCCTTTGCTAAAGTGTGAATAACTTTTGTTTATTCACAGTGAAGAGCTAACGGTTTGCACGCAATAGGAATTGTGGTAATTGCTGTAGCACAAGGTTGAGTGTTCACTGAGGTGATACGTGTGTAACCATGTTCCCTTTAATACATGACTCCAGTACAAATAGCAAGCAAAGCAAACCCCATCTTCAAGCCATCGAAATGTCAAAAATTAATACAGCCTGTACTGTGTTTTTCTCAGATTTCGTGCCAAGTGCTCTATTTTTAAACAGAATAGATTGTTCTGCAGGCAGTGTGATTGCTCTGAACAAGCATTTTGTTTCCTTCGTTCACACATTGAAAGTCCCCCTGGGACAAAGAAGAGAACATTCTCATTTTTAGCATAGCTGTACACCCCTTGCAGATGGGGCGGAAATTAAAGATAAAGTCAGGGTAGGTGCTCAGTACAGAAGAAAATCTCATGTATTTCAATAGAGTGCTGAAGGCTGAACCATCAGCAAATGTGAAATGATTACAAAGGTCATTGGATGTAGTATTTAGAATTCTTTTTTTTAATAGTTTATCATTTTTTAAATACTTTTTGTATGAAAAATATCAGAAGGCAGCTTCCATTCACCCTCCCTTTCTTGGTGGATTTGTAACTGCACTGAATATTGGGGCATATTATCAAGCAATAGCGATAATTATCGCTATTGCTTGGTTAGAGACAGAAATGTATCGCCGACCTGCGGCGATTTTTATCGCAGATAAACCTTGGTATTACCAAGGTTTATCGCAAATGCGATAAAAATCGGCCGTAATGCATGAATATCGCTGAAAAGTCAGCGATATTCATGCATTACCGAGCTAATGCTCTTAGCCATGTTATCCACCTCCCATTGGATAACATGGCTAAGAACTGCTCAGGGCAGGTGTTAGCTTTTGGAGAAATTTGCGCTTAGCGCAAATATCTCCAAAAGTTGGTAATAGGAGATAGCGATGTTAGCGACTGTTTCCAGTCGCTAACATCTTGGCACGCCCACTTTGCATGTCATTAGTGATAAATTTCTCTGACATGCAAAGTGGGGCCCAAGATGGTCGCTATCTCCTACTAGCTGTCGCTAACTGGTGTTAGCGACAGCTAGGTAATAGGGAGATAATTTTATCTCCGCGTTCTTGGCTTTTAAAGCCAAAAAAGCAGAGATAAACCCCCTTGATAATATGCCTGTTAGACCTGTCAGCCCTTTGGGTGGTCCCTCCTGTCAGTTATTTATTTTGTCCCCTTTTTGCCCCTCACAACCTTTCATTTTTGATGTCCACTAGAGTTTTTCAGGTGTTGACCAGGGGGGTTAGGTGCTCCTTGACCCCATGGTTCCTCTCAGACCCAGAAATCCCTCCTGTTTCTGAGGTAAAGCCTAGATGCCTAAAATGGTTGACAGTAACTGCCATAACGGACCCTTTAGGAGACAGGCCCATAGGACAATATAGGAATGCTCTAGCACCTTCCAGCTGGTTCTGGAGGCTTGAGGGTAAGCCTATAAAAGGGTCAGAACTAGGGCGGCCATTTTGTAGAGTGTGTGAGAAGGTTTAGAGCGGGAGTGCAGTGAGGAGCTTAGACTATTGTGAAGGGAGGCTAGTGCAGGGTAGGAGGGTTTGACTTCCCCTTGGGGCTGCTACCCCCACGTTTGACATTACCCCCTGACAGTGGATCTGGCCCTGCTGACCTCCACCGGGAGATAATGCTTCTTCTACCCGTTAATGCCACTGTGGGAAGATCTGGACTGGTGTCAGGAAGTTAAGGTGCGAAGGGGAAGAGGACTTTATCCCTATCAGTATCCCCGTGACCTTGGGCGAATTGCCTCGGAAATCCAGCCCCCTTTCATCCCGATAACCCTCCCCAGAGCTTGCCTGCCAACGCGGGGTTTTCATTCCCCAACTGGCGTACCTGGTGGTGTTACCGCGGCTGACTCTCAGCCCCTGTGGTGAAGTGGTGCCGCCGGGTGCCGGACCTGCCGGAGACTGGTTTCCAGGTCGGGCAAGTGTGGGAAAGGCGCCTACCGCTGGAGTGCTCGTTCCGTGGTGGAGGAGCGGACAGAGGGGAAGTTGCCTTGCTTTCCGGGAGAAGGGCGTAAGCGAGTGAGATCCTGCCTAGCGCTAACGAGGAAGAGCGCCTGTAGGCGGGACAAACCCGAAGGAGGACGACTGAGGGGAGGTTCTTCGCCTCACAGCGAGCGGAAGGGAGGAGACTCCAGGAGTCAGCTTGTACATCGGAGACCGAGGTAATCCCCTTCCGTGTGCCAGCCGCAAAGGGCCGCCCAGCTGAGGAGAACGTCGGAAAGGCCGCCCAGCTGAGGAGAACGTCAGAAGGGCCACCCAGCTGAGGAGAACGTCAAAAGGATCTTTAAAGTCACCGCCTGCCTGCCTGAGTTCACCGGACCTTCGGTTGCTGCCTCTGGTACCAAGTAAGGTGGGGGATTGGGCTTGCGAAAGGCTAGACAGTGCTCGTGTGTCTTCAATTGAGCCAAGCGGTAATTAGCCTTTTGCTCCCCTTCCTCGCCGGCTGAAATCGGAAGACTTGAGGAAAACCAGAGAGGGGAATCGAACTAAACTGGAGGTACTAGAACCATACCCGGGAGTCCTAGGCTAAATTGAGACTAGAATCTATGCTGTGAGGTACGAGAAGTCACTACTCATCAAGGAGACCAGCTCCTCTTCCCGGTGACTGATTGAATATGAGGTTGCCCCTTTAAAAGAGGGGAGGCAGAATCCCTTCTGGGAAGTTCAAAAGCTTAATTCTAGGGGAAATTGATTCGCGACCTCAAATGAACATGTAGAGATTGTTCAGACTTAAATCTACAATTAGCGTACTAGACAAACAGTTGATAAAATTCTTTCTTTTCAGAGAATTACTGCCTTGAAATAATATCGGAGTCTAACTTCTCTTTGTCTAGGAAATGTACTGTTGCAATGAATATACTTAATCCACAATAGCATAACCCGAACATAAGGGTAGAATTGTTTTTTTTGCATCTTGTACCCTAGACTTCATATGTGAACCCAAAAATAAGTGTAATGGGAAAGTAGTCTAATGCTGATTCATTAGAATAAGTGCAGCAGCGGAACTAACTTAAGGAAAGATAAAGCTTTTCTACTTTTATAAAAATTAAGGTGTAGTGTCATTTTTGGATGGATGGGCATTGAGTTACTGAGTGGGTGAGACGCAAACTTAACACATGTACCTTGGAGTTAGGCCTCCTTGCTTAGTGTCAAGCTACCCTATGTGACTTGGAGATCCCAGGTCCAACATAATTGGTGTCTAGCGGTGGGATGAGAACTGTGTTTGCGTCCACTCAATAGTAACCTAGTGTACTCCATAGGCCTACACCTGGAGTTTTCTCCTGGCGGACTCCCTAATTATATTTTTGGTTTTCCAAATTTACTCCTGGTGGTGGGTGGAGGAAGCTTCTAGTTACCCTCTGAGTTAATTCCTTCCAAGTGGCTGTCCCGCACTCTTGGTGGCAAAATGGAATTCGCACTGGAGGAGTTAGAAACCTATAATGTGGCTCAACTCCGTTAATTTTGTCAGAATATGGGAGTGTTCTTCAAGCGTGGTGCTAAGAAGGGGGAACTTCAAACCAGCTTGAGGGCGTGGGTGGCAGCTCACCCAAATGGGAAGGAAGAGGAGGAGACAGACCGGGACACAGTCATAGGAGTAGATGGATTGTTCCAACCTGAGATGGGGAACATACTACCAAGACCTAGGACCTTTTCAAGGGAAGGCAGCAGTGTCTCTGGGAGAAGCTTAACCGAAGCTGAACTAGTGGACAGGAGGGAAAAGAGACAGCTAAAGTGGGAGTTAGCTAAGATGGAAAAGGAGAAAGAGGAACAGAGGATGGCTCACGAGTTGAAACTTAGGGAGCTAGAACTCAAGGCCCTACAGATAGGACCCTCCAATTCTCCAAATGGTGGCAGCGAAACAAAGGAGTTGACCAGGGAATCCAGACGCTACCTACCTAAGGATATAGTTGCCAGCTACAGCCCAGGGGACGATATCGCCAAGTGGCTGGCTGCCTATGAGGTCTCCTTAAGAGCCCATGGGATCCAGGAAAAACATTGGGGGGGTGGCTTGTACAAGTACATGCCTCCTGCAGGACGGGATACACTATTGGCCCTAGAGCAGGATGAGCAGACCCACTACCCCACCATGAAAGTGGCGCTGATCAAAAAGTTTGGACTGACCCCAGAGAAGTACAGGCAAAAGTCAGGGGAAGTCACAAGTTAGGCACACAGAATTGGGTGGATTTCCTGGACTATGCAAGGAAGGCACTAGAGGGTTGGATACAAGGCAGCGAGGTGAAGGACTATGAGGGGTTGTATGACCTTATTCTCAAAGAGCACCGACTCGAGAAATGTTTTCCCGAGCTGCGTCAACACCTGGTGGACGGCAAGCTGACCAACCCCCGGAAGCTTGCAGAGGAGGCGGACATCTGGGCAAGTACCCGGGTGTCCTCAAAGGGGACTGGAGTGGATTCCCAAAGGTCAGGACAGGGCGCCCCCCAGAAGAAGGAGGGGGGAGATAAAAAGAGGGCGTTCTCAAAAGGCCCCCAAAACAGTTTCCAAGGAAAGGGAACAGGATTCATCCCTAAGGCTAACCCGCCCAGAAACCCTCATCCTGGCCAAAGTCAGCAGCCAAGGGTTGTCCACTGCTTTGAGTGTGGTGGTGTTGGACAATATAAGGGAGATGTCAAGTGCCCAAAGAGACCACCCCCTCCCACCGGAGGAAAAGCCCCGGGAGTAGCTAGTGTAGTGCTCGGGGAGGAGTTGCCCTTAGATAAGGGGGGTGAGTGGGCGGGTGTCACCTTAGTGTCCCTGGGAGATCGGGAGATGGTTCCTAAGATCCAGGTGCCCTCAAATACTGTAAAGTATGGGCAATGGGTCACCATCAATGGCCAAAGAGGGGAGGCTCTGAGAGACACAGGAGCCAGTATGACTATGGTAAGGAGTCAACTGGTGTCTCCAGAGCAGGTGATTCCACATGTACTCCACCCCGCCGCGATGGCTGACGGCAGATTGGGCCACTACCCTGTGGCCGAGGTTCCCTTTGAGTGGGAAGGGGTTGCAGGTTCACTTCGAGTTGCAGTAAGCCCTGCCGTGCCAGTCGATTGTCTGTTGGGAAATGACATGGAGCACAATGCTTGGAAGGAGGTGGAATACTGGACTCATACAGAGATGCTGGGTACACCTGACTGGGCCTGTGCAAGCACAAGGTCTGCGACTACCCGGAGAGGGAGTTCGCCTGGGCTGGAGCCTGGAACAATGGCCCAGCCCGCTGCCAAAAAGGGAAAGACCCAAAGTCAGGAGAAGCCTGCTTCGGCTTCCACGCCCCATGAGACAGATCGGCCACCTGCTGTGGTGGGCCAGGAGTCCGTGGAGAGGGAAGTAGTCTCCCTGGAGGACTTACCTATCCCTGCTGAGTGGCATGTGGAAGGAGGGCCTACCAGGGAGGAGTTTTGTAAGGGCCAGTAGGAGTGCCCTACCCTTGAGGGACTGAGGCGACAGGCCGAAGCCCAGGCAGCAGGGAACATTGCAGGGCACTACCATATTTACTGGGAGGACGGACTCCTCTACAGTGAACCCAAGGTACCTTTGCCTGGTTTATCACGGGCCTTAGTAGTCCCTCAACGATACCGAGCCTTTCTTCTAGAATTGGCTCATGAAATTCCCTTGGCAGGACACTTAGGACAGGACAAGACCTTTGCCCGGCTTGTTCCCCACTTTTACTGGCCTCAGATGAAAGTGGCATCTGACACCTACTGTCGGACGTGTGTATCCTGTCAAGCCAGTGGGAAGACAGGGGTGAAGCTGAAAGCTCCCCTGGAACCACTTCCTGTCATTAGCATCCCTTTTGAAAGGATGGGCATCGACATTGTGGGGCCATTGGATCCACCAACTACAGCTGGTCACAGGTTTATCCTGGTTCTGCTGGATCACGCCACGCGGTACCCAGAGGCAATACCTCGGAGGACTGTCACTGCACCCGTTGTGGCTAGAGCTCTGATGGGGATCTTTACCCGAGTGGGTTTCCCCAAGGAAGTTGTGTCCGACAGGGGGACCAACTTCATGTCAGCATATATGCGGGCAATGTGGAAGGAGTGTGGAGTGACCTACCGGTTCACCACTCCATACCACCCGCAGTCCAATGGACTGGTAGAGAGGTTCAACAAGACCTTAAAAGGCATGATAAGAAGTCTGCCTGAGAGCCTGCGGAGGAAATGGGATGTCCTCCTGCCCTGTTTGCTATTCTCCTACAGGGAAGTGCCGCAGAAGGGAGTGGGCTTCAGCCCCTTTGACCTACTGTACGGGCACCCTGTGCGTGGACCTCTCAGCCTGGTGAAGGATGGATGGGAAAAGTCTCCCAGAAAGCCTCCCCAGGATTTGGTGAGCTACATGCTGGCCTTCCGGAGCCAAATGGCAAAGTTGTGGAAGCAAGCTTCTGACAACTTGGAAGCCAGTCAAGCAGTAATGAAAGAGTGGTATGACCACAATGCTCACCCGGTGGAGTTGGAGCCTGGCCAGAAAGTGTGGGTGATGGAACCTGGAGAGCTAAGTGCTCTCCAGGATCGCTGGACAGGCCCCTTTGAGGTGTTGGAGAAGAAGGGTAAGGCCACCTACCTGGTGAATCTTAAGACCCCTCGACAGCCCCTACAGGTGCTGCATGCTAATCGCCTCAAACCCCACCATGAGAGGCCCGAGGTCATCTTGATGATGGTGACTGATGGAGGAGAGGAAGCGGAAAGCGAGCCTCTCCCTGACCTTTTTTCGTCTCAGGAAAATGATGGGTCGGTGGAGGGAGTGATTCTCTCCCCATCCCTAACTCCTGAACAGCGGGAGGACTGCCGCCAGATATTGGAGGAGTACTCTTCGTTGTTCTCCCTTGTCCCGGGAAGGACCCACCTGTGTACCCATGATGTGGACACAGGAGACAGCCCACCAGTGAAGTCAAAGACCTACCGGCTGTCAGACAAGGTGAAGGCCAGCATCCACGGTGAGGTTACCAAGATGCTGGAGCTAGGATTCATTGAACCTTCCAGTAGTCCCTGGTCCAGTCCGGTGGTTTTAGTACCAAAAGCTGCCCCACCGGGCACCACTCCAGAACTGAGGTTCTGTGTGGATTACCAGGGACTGAACTCAGTGACCAAGACTGATGCTCATCCGATCCCTAGGGCGGATGAATTGATTGACCGGCTGGGAGCTGCCCAATACCTGGGTACCTTTGACCTTACTTCAGGGTACTGGCAGATCTCCCTTACAGATGGAGCAAAGGAAAGGTCAGCTTTCTCCATGCCCGAGGGACACTACCAGTTCTGTGTGATGCCCTTTGGGCTCAAGAACCCCCCTGCCACTTTTCAGCGGCTGGTGAACCAGGTCCTCTCTGGAATGGAGGCTTTCTCCGCTGCTTACCTGGATGACATTGCTGTCTTCAGCAGCAGTTGGGAGGACCATTTGGGTCACTTGCAAGCTGTTCTCCAGGCCCTGAAACAGGCTGGCTTGACAATCAAGGCCAGTAAATGTCAGATTGGGCAGGGGTCGGTTGTGTATCTAGGTCACTTGGTGGGTAGGGGAACAGTGCAGCCCCTCCAGGCAAAGATTGAGGCAATCATGGCCTGGGAACCCCCCAAGACCCAGACTGAGGTCCGAGCTTTCCTGGGTCTCACAGGTTACTACCGTCTCTTTGTAAAGGGGTATGGCACTATTGTAGCGCCCCTCCCAGAGCTCATATCCAAGAAACAACCTCGACGGGTAATCTGGACAGAGGCTTGTCAGCAAGCCTTTGTGAAACTGAAATAGGCAATGTGTGCAGCACTGGTCCTGAGGGCCCCAGACTTCTCCAAGGAGTTCATTGTCCAGACAGACGCATAAGAGCATGGCATTGGGGCAGTGTTATCGCAACTCAATGAAGAGGGTCTGGATCAGCCTGTAGTCTTCCTGTCCAGGAGACTACTTCCCCGGGAACAGAAGTGGAGTGTAATTGAGCGAGAAGCCTTTGCGGTGGTATGGGCTCTGAAGAAGTTGCGGCCATACCTGTTTGGTTCGCACTTCCTGGTTCAGACCGACCACCGACCCCTTCGTTGGCTGATGCAAATGAAGGGAGAAAATCCCAAGTTGTTGAGATGGTCCATCTCCCTACAGGGAATGGACTTCCGGGTGGAACATCGGCCTGGAGTGGACCACGCCAATGCAGACGGTCTCTCCAGGTATTTCCGCCTTAGTGATGAGGACTCCCAAGGGGTTGGGTAGCTCTCCCTACTTTCAGCATGGGGGGACGCGTGTTAGACCTGTCAGCCCTTTGGGTGGTCCCTCCTGCCAGTTATTTATTTTGTCCCCTTTTTGCCCCGCACAACCTTTCATTTTTGATGGCCACTAGATTTTTCAGGTGTTGACCAGGGGGGTTAGGGGCTCCTTGACCCCATGGTTCCTCTCAGATCCAGAAATCCCTCCTTTTTCTGAGGTAAAGCCTAGATGCCTAAAATGGTAGACAGTAACTGCCATAACGGACCCTTTCGGAGACAGGCCCATAGGACAATATAGGAATGGTCTAGCACCTTCCAGCTGGTTCTGGAGGCTTGAGTGTAAGCCTATAAAAGGGTCAGAACTAGGGCGGCCATTTTGTAGAGGGTGAGAGAAGGTTTAGAGCGGGAGTGCAGTGAGGAGCTTAGACTATTGTGAAGGGAGGCTAGTGCAGGGTAGGAGGGTTTGACTTCCCCTTGGGGCTGCTACCCCCACGTTTGACATTACCCCCTGACAGTGGATCTGGCCCTGCTGACCTCCACCGGGAGATAACGCTTCTTCTACCCGTTAATGCCACTGTGGGAAGATCTGGACTGGTGTCAGGAAGTTAAGGTGCGAAGGGGAAGAGGACTTTATCCCTATCAGTATCCCCGTGACCTTGGGCGAATTGCCTCGGAAATCCAGCCCCCTTTCATCCCGATAACCCTCCCCGGAGCTTGCCTGCCAACGCAGGGTTTTCATTCCCCAACTGGCGTACCTGGTGGTGTTACCGCGGCTGACTCTCAGCCCCTGTGGTGAAGTGGTGCCGCCGGGTGCCGGACCTGCCGGAGACTGGTTTCCAGGTCGGGCAAGTGTGGGAAAGGCGCCTACCGCTGGAGTGCTGGTTCCGTGGTGGAGGAGCGGACAGAGGGGAAGTTGCCTTGCTTTCCGGGAGAAGGGCGGAAGCGTAAGCGAGTGAGATCCCGCCTAGCGCTAACGAAGAAGAGCGCCTGTAGGCGGGACAAACCCGAAGGAGGACGACTGAGGGGAGGTTCTTCGCCTCACAGAGAGCGGAAGGGAGGAGACTCCAGGAGTCAGCTTGTACGTCGGAGAACGAGGTAATCCCCTTCCGTGTGCCAGCCGCAAAGGGCCGCCCAGCTGAGGAGAACGTCGGAAAGGCCGCCCAGCTGAGGAGAACGTCAGAAGGGCCACTCAGCTGAGGAGAACGTCGGAAGGATCTTCGAAGTCACCGCCTGCCTGCCTGAGTTCACCGGACCTTCGGTTGCTGCCTCTGGTACCAAGTAAGGTGGGGGATTGGGCTTGCGAAAGGCTAGACAGTGCTCGTGTGTCTTCAATTGAGCCAAGTGGTAATTAGCCTTTTGCTCCCCTTCCTCGCCGGCTACAATCGGAAGACTTGAGGAAAACCAGAGAGGGAAATCGAACTAAACTGGAGGTACTAGAACCATACCCGGGAGTTCTAGGCTACATTGAGACTAGAATCTATGCTGTGAGGTACGAGAAGTCACTACTCATCAAGGAGACCAGCTCCTCTTCCCGGTGACTGATTGAATACGAGGTTGCCCCTTTAAAAGAGGGGAGGGAGAATCCCTTCTGGGGAGTTCAAAAGCTTAATTCTAGGGGAAATTGATTCGCGACCTCAGATGAACATGTAGAGATTGTTCAGACTTAAATCTACAATTAGCGTACTAGACAAGCAGTTGATAAAATTCTTTCTTTTCAGAGAATTACTGCCTTGAAATAATATCGGAGTCTAACTTCTCTTTGTCTAGGAAATGTACTGTTGCAATGAATATACTTAATCCACAATAGCATAACCTGAACATCAGGGTAGAATTGTTTTTTTTGCATCTTGTACCCTAGACTTCTTATGTGAACCCAAAAATAAGTGCAATGGGAAAGTAGTCTAATGCTGATTCATTAGAATAAGTGCAGCAGCGGAACTAACTTAAGGAAAGATAAAGCTTTTCTACTTTTATAAAAATTAAGGTGTAGGGTCATTTTTGGATGGATGGGCATTGAGTTACTGAGTGGGTGAGACGCAAACTTAACACATGTACCTTGGAGTTAGGCCTCCTTGCTTAGTGTCAAGCTACCCTATGTGACTTGGAGATCCCAGGTCCAACAATGCCCCATTAGGTTTATGAACTGGAGACCAGCCAAGACGCGGGACTATGAAGCCACCATTGGCTATTTTAACTAACAATGCTCAACATTAGATATGCGCTGCTGAAAGCATAAACTGCAACCCCAAGTTCAAATAACATCCAAACATTATTTTGCAAAAAACGTCGCCTTAAATATTCAATTGTGTTGTCAGCTCTCCTCTGAGATTTTTCATTCTGAGAAAAATTGGACAAGAAGCGGGTCCGAAAGTTCAGCACTTAAAAAGAGCATCTATGGGATTCACAGTACAGAGGAGTTGTGATGGTCCACCCGCTGCCACCTGAGGCCAAAATCTGCTGTGCAAGCTTTACGTTTGATAAGCAAGCAAAAGTTTGAAATGCGTTAGGAAAAGTTGTGAAACAGCAGATTTTCCAATTTCGAAAAGGCCAACGCCTATTTTAATGGACTAATATACTAATAGACTGATACAGAGAGCTGTTTGCACACCACTCTTCGATTTAGGTGGGGACATTCTATTATATTATTCTTGACACTTCTCTAGTGTATGGCTATGGAATGGGCTTCCCAGCATGTATGAAAATGTCAGTCGCAGACTCCTGTTGCTTAATAGGGGTACATATCGTTGAAAAGAAAAGTCTTCAACTGTTTCTAAAGCTAAGTTTCACCTTATGCTTTTTTACAGCTACTGGGAGAGCATTCCAGGGTAGACGAACAACTGTCGCCTTTCCTCGCTTTCTTGATCTTAAGAACGTGAACAGCCCTTGTTCAATGGATCATAATGATCTATAAATAATCTATAAATAATTTCTAATCCAAAAACAATCCAATAACATGGGAAACATCTCAATGCTTATTATTAGAATTTAGATTGTGCGAAACTTACACTTGCAAATGGGATTCATCTGTATGGAACTTCTGTCTTTATTTTGGAACAACTTCTTCATACATAAATGTTGGTTACAGTTAGAGGTAGCAGTATTTTACGGGGGACATACTTGCTAATGTAGGATATCCACAAACTTGTACGTTTTTTGATATTCACACACCACTTGCAGGGAGTGGTAATGCAATTACATTTCCTCATGGTAAAGGGGGGTTAATAGCATCCCCAACTTGGAAAATGAATGGGGAACACTAACATAGTTGCTATGAGTACATCAGAATGGGTTCCTCAATAGAAAAACATTTCCTCTGCATAAACCACACATTGATTTCACAATTTTTAATGGAGCGAATGAATGACTTTTGTAGTTTGGACGGTATACTGATGCAGTTTTTAATTGTTTATCGAAATAGGAACTTTGATTAAAAAATAGGAGTGATCTTAGTGGAACAAAATTCAATCTTTTTCTGCTTGGGTTTGTGACTCAAGTCATAAATAGCCTCAGATGTAAGCTCATATTGTTCCCTCTCCAAAATAAACTGTCACAGAGCAGTCATTCTGATGGATCCGTTACCATCCCTATAAACTTAGGAAAATCCCATTGCGTCCAATTTTCCAACCTAGAGAACCTTTTTCATGAATCATCTGATTTTCCTTCCCAACAGACCTAACTAATCACAGGTTTACTTTCCACCCTGTGGTAAGGCCTCCCACAAAATGCAAATCCAAACAGTGATCCCGTATGGCTTGTCTTACCCTGAATAATGAACACATATTAATGATATTTACAAGTGTTACAAAATACCCCTTTTCTTTCTTGACCACAGTTAATCACATTAGTCAACCCTAAGGAAAAACTATAGATCACAGTTTGCGAGTGAGGACCAATACCCTACCACTGCCCATGTCAATGAGTGGTACTCGAGTGCATGGATGTTCCCATACCACAACACCTTCACGATCCACCAACCAACTGGAGGTGAGAAAAGCCCACATAAGCTAACTGTCTTCACCATCGAGTATTTACCCCAAGGAAACACGTGCTGACGCTTCAGATACTGTTTATGGCACATGGTTGAAAATATCAATGGATCAAAAATACTTGCAAATATAATGTGCCAAACACGTATATCTGAGTTCGTGATTTCACAGGTGCTCATATATTTGACGATAATACAATAAATTGTTTGAACATAATATCTGATATGCTGGTACTTGCCGGAAACATATTTGTCACTGGTCTTGCCGAGATGCAAATAAATATTTCAATATGACCTTTGAAGTGAAACCTAGTTCTTGCTATCGCAATTATATGATTGAGTCCGTCTCAAAAATCCAGTTGTCTGTCAGAATATTAGAAGCAAAAATAGCATAACAGAAGTGTTGTGTCTGAAATAGAAAAATATTATTCTAGTGAGTGTAGATTTTCTATTATTAAATTCAAAGAGAAATGCTTTTTGAAAACAATACGTAGAACACATAATTTCAGGCAGATAATATTTTAGGAATTATATTGTGGTACCCTTCCAAACCCCACAGCGCTTACCAACATTAACTGTTAGTCAACCATAACAAAATGCATTAGGCACCACGAAAACCAACATAAGTACAACTGCATTTACGAAATTTAGGGCAACGACTACTGGTAGCTCAGGTAAGTAGAAGCAATGAGGTATTTGTTATGGATGAGATAAAATACTCTTTTGTGTTAATTATAGGGATATGCAATTCACGAATAATTCCATGACAATATTGAATAATGACGTCAAAGGCCAAATTAATTTAAAAGGATGTGGAATTGCGTGCATGACTTGCAATATCCTTTTACTCTATGGCACAGAGTATTTAATTCCTTAAAATACATGGTTACACTATTTCCTGATCCAATGAAGTTTAACACTAGAAGGGCATCTGACAGCCATTAACTAACATGGGGACGGCTGAAAAGGATCCTCCAAGACAAGCACCAGAGGAATCCTTTTTTCGTTTAAATGGTGGGGTGGGGAAGATGTGAATTGCTTCCCCATCAGTTCCCATCCCCCTTCCTACCCATCTATGAGGTCACCACACTGCAAGGCTTGCCAACGTCACAGTTTCCCTACCAGAGCAGACACGAGGAGCAGGTAAGCTCCCTCTTCCAATCATATGGGGAGAAATGGCGAAAACGCCCTCCCCCAAATTTCAGGGTGGCCTCATTTGAAAGGAGAGAGTCTCTCCTTTCAAACGAGTCCTCCCTGAAACAGTTTCCTGGCTGCCGAACATGATTGCACAGTAAGTAAGTAAGTAAGTGCACAGTGATCCATAGCCAGGAAATCTACTAGGCACCAGGAAGGGTTTATAGAAGTCAGCCCTCATGGCATGGAGCTGGCCTCCACCCAGAGAAACACATTGTTTTTTTAATTGTGTTTTTTAACCTGGGGAGCGCGATTGCAAATTTAACCATGAACAAAAAATGAAATTGTCAGGGACAATTATATTTAGGTTCAGAATTCACTTGTACAAAACCATAGAAATTCAGCAGTTACAGTTACCTAAGCTAACTATAACGTTCGCCCCCAATGCACTGCTTATGACCTCACATATTACATCACATTACATGGTCAGTGACATTACTGGTGACATCACTGATGACATCTCAAATGACATAACTGATTGCATAATCCAGAGAACCACTCACACACCCCTTCACACCCCTATACAGCCTCTCATACACCCACTTACAAATCCTCCCAATCACACGCATTCACTGACACATAGAATTACTCACACAACCACTAACTAATCCATAGAGCCACTCACACACCCACTGACTCGCTCATATAACCACTCTCAAACCAATCACTTAACCATAAGGTACTATACAACCAGTCACACACCGATACAGCCATCCATACAGCCATACACTCACCTATACAGCTACTCACACACTCATGTATTCACCTATACGGTCACTCATACACCCACTCACTCACATACCCGTACAACCACTGAAATACCCATTCCCACATCCATACAAACTCACACCTCAGCTCACTCACCCGTAAAGCCATTCTCACAGACATTCAGGGCCTGATTCACAGAACTAACTTAAGACAAAATCCTAAACTTACTACCATTTTGGTATTCACAGAAGGCACTTACTCATTTGGTACTCACAGAAGGCACTTACTCATTTCGGGATACACAGAAGTTAGGAGTCCTAACTTTAGGATTCCCTAAATGCCTTCTGGAATACCGAAAGTTTTAAAGTTAGGATTTTTCTCAGTTTAGGAGTAGGAAGGTTAGGACTCCTAAATTTAGGACACCTAAATGCCTTCTATGAATACCGAAAGTTTTAAAGTTAGGATCTATCTCAGTTTAGGAGTCCTAAAGTTAGGAGTCCTAACTTTACTACTTCAAAGTGCCTTTGTGATTACCAAAATGGTAGTAAGTTTAGGATTTTGTCTTAAGTCAGTTCTGTGAATCGGGCCCTATCGCTCTAATTCAGTCACTCACACACCAACTCATTAACCAAACACCTACACTAAAACCCACTCACTCACCCATATAGCCACTAACACACTCAGTCTCCCACTCAGACAGCTATTCAGACACCCACTTACTCACCATACAGTCACTCATGCACCTGCTCACCTGCACATATAGCCACACACACAGCCACCGACTCACGCACACAGTCATTGATATAGTCAGTCAGTGTGTTTATGGTGTATAAGTGATAACTACAAATAAACATGATGCAGTCCTTCAAGTTGTTGAGGAACACCCCGTTGCATTATTCTATTAAATGAACTCCATAATTTTTTTATATACTGTCCATATCATTGTGGTACACGGAGCCCCTGTTGTTGTCTCTGAGGAATGCAGAAACAGGTTTATTAACACGCTTCCTGGATTTGTCTATCTGTGGACAGAATTAGTTTGACCACTTTCACTTCTGCCTATGGCAAATTTTGGAGAGCACCAAGGCAGTAAGTGGCAAGTGCCATTAATTTACGATAGGAACCCTTTATTAGGAATTCCAGTCCAGCCCCAGTAAGTGTGCATAGGTCAATGCCAACAGTGCACAATCATGAGGTCTGGAAGGGATCACTGAAATATTATCGGCGGTCACATTATCAACTTGCTAAAATATCGTTGAAAAATTATCGACGACAAAAATATCGACTTTGTATACTTATTACACCAACTACAAAAATATCGACTCTAAAATATCGACTCTTTAGAATATCGAGTAAATAAATATCGCCTTAATAAATATCGACTACAAATATATCGTTTTTCATGAAATTACCCCTAACACTACAAAAATATCGACTACTAAAATATAGAGTATAAAAATATTGTTTCAAATAAAATATCGAGGTCTTTTTTGTACCCTTTCATGTCTAAAATACCATATTAATCGTCAATAAAAGTCATTGCTCTATACAAAAAACATTTTACATATAATACCTGTTACTTTTATAACATTCCTATTTATCTACATTTGCTATACATTCTATTAAATGCGTTCTATCATTTGAAAAATATTCTTTACATTTAACTAACATTTTCATTATTTTTTTCCACTTACACATCTATTTTATTTAACAACTAACCTGCTTTAATGCGGAAATCACCACATACCACCATTCTCACATCAACAAACACACCAATTAACAAAAAAAATCAAACTAGCCTATACAATGCTTCATTTCATCCTACAACCAATCAAATCAAAGCACACAAAATACACATACTATAAAAGGGATACATGCATTCTACCATTTGTTGCTGCTAACTCTATAGAAAGAAGATGCCAACACACTGAAGATTTTGTTCCTGAACAAACATCTTTAAAGATCCAGCTCACTAGCTAATTATTCAAGTAAGTTACAGTGCATTATTTAGAAATCTAAATTAGTAGTCTACTATTTTACTTATATCTCCTAACTCTTGCACTTATTTAATTTTTATCTCCTCCTACATTTCTGATAGAAACTACTCCAAATAAATTCCTAATACATGCTCCTATTTCTTCACCTGGAAAATCAGATAGTAAGTATATATTAATGTTCTGTTATACACCAACTGCTGTTTTTAAACACTATTTCACAATATTCATTCTTTATTTTAAACATTTTATTCACAGATAATCTGAGATTTTCCTATTTCAACACTACAAATGTATAAAACTACACTAATTAAACATGTAAGTATATATGTTTTTGTTAGTAAACACCCAATATTAAAAATGCTATTTTCCAAACAACATATCTTGCATATTACATCTTCCCTACAGATCCAATAAAAACATCCAACATCAACTATACCAAAAGACAAGACTACCCTTGTAAAAAATGTAAGTATACTTGTACTTTGTCTAAAACTTCCGAAAAAAACCGAAAACTATGTTCTTAACACCATGTTATTTATTTTATATTTTCTCTACAGATATTCTGAATACATCATACATCTATTCTACCTACAGCAAACAAAACTACTTATTTAGAAGTTAGTATACTTTTAAATATTTCCAATTTCCCAACGGTTCCAAATATTATTTATAATATTTTACATTTATTTATTCTATCTTCTCTACAGATCTGAACTTTACTACCTTGATGTACTCCACCAAATACTACAACTCAACTATTTAAACAAGTAAGTATATGTAATGTTTACATCAAATGTACTACTAAGCAAAATAGAAAACTGCTTTTTCCTAGGAAAAACGTTTGTTATGTGTAAACATTAACTTAGCATTTCTATATTTTCATACCAACAGTAAATAAAGAAATACATACAAGAAAATCCTTCAAAATACAGTTCTGCATTTGTGATTACTACTTTTAGTAACTGTAAGTATAAATACATCCTTAATTATGTTTGCACCACAAAGTGAAATATATGTTTTTTGATTTTGTTTCTTTCTACTCTTTCCTAGAACAAGTAAAACAAAATGACAGAAGGTGCAGAATTTGTTATGTCACAGAAAAATAAATTACTGTTATGTTATATGGGTTATGTTTATAATTAGGAAAGACAAAGTGGTAGAAAAGTTTTCTGGAAATGTACCAAATATTACTCAAACAAATGTTATGGAAGGGCTACTACTGAGGAAAGTAATGTGTTATTTACCAGGGAACACAATCATCCCCCAATGTCACAGAAATTGAAATAAGAGATGCTTTAGAAAGTATAAAAACTGCTAGCACACAAAGTGATAAACCAACAACACAAATCCTTAAAGAAGAACTGTTAAAAGTCCCAGCCCATGCTTCAGGTCAACTACCCTCTATTGACTCCCTTAAACGCACAATTGCATACACTAAAAGACTCACTACCACAACCCAACCCAACCCTACTACTTTTGAGGAAATTATTATTTCACCAGAAATGTGCATCACACACAATAAAGACAAATTTATCCTTTTTGACAATGAAAGCAGTACAAACAGAATCATAATGTTTGCAACTGCAAGTAATTGAAGAAAAATCCAACAGTGTCCCCAATGGATGATGGATGGAACATTTAAACCATGCTCAAAACCTTTTTATCAACTATATTCCATCCACGGTTTATACCATAACTATAACATCCCTTTCATTTACTGTTTGCTACCTAACAAACAGCAAAACACTTATACAGAAATATTAAATGTTCTCAAAAATGAAATCAATAATTATTTTCCACAAAACATAATTATAGATTTCGAATTAGCTATGATTAATAGCATTTTGAAAACATTTCCCCACACAGCAATCCAGGGTTGCTACTATCATTTCAATCAGAGCATATGGAGACATCTCCAGAAATCAACTTTAAGTATTCTATACTCAACAGATAGCACCTTTGCCTATCAAATTAAAAAATTGATAGCACTGGCCTACGTTCCTGTTACCGATGTAGCGGAACACTATAATTTATTAATTGACAGCACATATTACAAGAGGAATGAAGATAAACTAACCCCATTACTGGACTATTTCGAAGATACTTGGGTGGGAAGGTTGCACAGATCTGGACATCGACGCCAACCCAAATTCCAAATCCCTTGGTGGAATGTCTATCTTAGTACTTTAAACCAAGAGGCTAAAACAAACAACAGTGTAGAAGGGTGGCATAATGCTTTCCAAGCTACCACAAGCAGAGTCAAACCCACATTCCATAACCTACTAGAAGCTTTGAAAAAAGAACTAAGCTATCAAGAACTAAGAATGGAACAATCTGTGACCCAAATTGGTCCAAAACTAACAAAACAAACTAAACAAATGTTCCGACTACTGCAAAGTCAAGTCACACTATATCCTACAACTAGAGGATTAGAATACCTGTCAATAATAGCTAAAAGCCTACTATAAAAATGTCTCCAAAATATACTAATGTCTTCTTACAATAATGGTAAATATAAAAATCATAAACATTTCTAAACAATTATAAATAATACATATTTGTTTAAGAAACTTATCAAAATTTGGGACATTATTTCAGAACAAATAAGCAATATTTATAATGACATCACACATACACATTACATAAAGATCGACATTTCCCACCCAATAAAAAAGTACTTTAAATATTTACAATTTTTGTAGATGAAAAAGACGTAATGAAGCAAAATACAATGCATGGCAATGTAGGACAATTCCAATATGGGAAACCCTCAAAAACCCGAAAATTATGTAAAAATGAAATAAACGCTCCAGGAAATCCCGAAAACAGTAGTGTGGACACTTTAGTATTTAAAGTGATATACACACAACTTTTAAAAAACGGTCACGCATATCAATGTATCAATCCAATACGATACCCTCCAAAAACCCGAAAAATGTTTAAAAATTTTTAAATCCGCTCCTGGCAAACACGAAAAATAGGAGATACATGTCAAAATATAACCATAATAAGTCATACATTAGTTTCTCCGGAAAAAAACACGCTTCCTTCCATGTAGTTTTCATGCGAGGAACCGGAACCTGTAGAAAAACATACATAACGAAACCCACCCACAAATAGCCCATAAGATTTGTAAATACACTCACAATTAACATTAACCATGTAAGAAGAAATTTTCTAACACTTAAAATAACACTAGAACTAAAACATACACGACGCATCTATAACGACGACATTTCACCTAAACGCTACATAAACAATTCATACATACACACAAAAACACTACACAGTTCGAATATACCCTCAAACATTACCACTCAGTTATAAATTGTATGTAAAATTAACCTTACCTCTCTCCACGCGAAGCAACTCCCAACCGCGAGCTTCTCCAGTCCTGAATGAAGCGCAATAACCTTACGCGGTAAAAAAGTAGTCCCCTTAAACCATTTTTGAAAAGGTATCATAGAAAATACAATGTTATAGTAAAAAAATATAATACATACACATTGTTATTTGTACAAATTAATACACTAGACTCATTATAATTTAAACTGTTTAAAAAATATAAATATATTTAATATTAATTAATATATAGTAATTATTATATATTAATAATATTAAAAAATTATGTAACACTTGAAATAATATATGTAAATCATTTCTTATTGTGTACATTTATTTGAATAACTTTGTGTTTGTTTATAACTAAACATTATAATTGTTTATGGTAATAATTAATAATAATAAACACTATAACTTATTTATTGTTATTAATTAAAAAGTTATAACCATTTAATATATAAACAATGCCCTGAAATAATGTATTTTTATTTCTCTGAATGTATGTTTTTCAGAAAAGAAGAGATAAATGATTATGTTTAGAAATTAATAATAATAATAATAAATATATTAGTTATTATTTTTATTAATTATTACAAAATGTTTTATAATAATTTCTAAGTATTGTAGAAGTATATAATTGCATAAATTATCTTTTGCCAATACCAGATATTATTATTAAACATATTCTCCCCCTATACAGTTATAAAGTTTACAACATAATATATTTATATGTTTCATTTAAAAACAACATTGTCTGAAATATGTACCAAAAAATGTCTTAATTTGTATTTCCATATCTTGAGCAAATATAATAATTGTCATGTTACTTTATAAAAATGTAAATTAAAAAAATAAATATTTAATAATATTAATATATAATATTAACATTATTAAATATAAATGGAAGAAGCTGAAAAAACAGGTTTTTTATTTAGTTCAATATAAATACTTGTTACTCAAAGTTAATGATGATAAATATGTTTATTTACAGAAAAAATGTTGTTAAATAATTTTGTGTGATAATTTACAACATGTACATAAATGATAATGTGTTATTCTGCAAATACTAAATTTCAAAAATATGTTATGTTTTTTTTGATTGTGATTGTATTGTAGTACACATAAAAAAATAAAAAACTTTTAATAAAGTTTTGTGAAAACATCCATTTTGCATTATTTTGTAATATAATAACACGGTAATGTACAATTATATGCAAATGGGCTAGACACTGATTTTTATATTTACCCTGTACGCCTGTACCCCAAAAACCCAATACTGACCCTGAACCCTAAAAATATCCCTGGACCCCAAAAAACCAAAACTGACCCTGAACCCTAAAAATACCCCTTTATCCAAAAACCCCAAACTGACCCTGAACCCTAAAAATACCCCTTTACCCAAAAACACAAAACTGACCCTGAACCCTAAAAATACCCCTTTACCCAAAAACTGAAAACTGACCCTGAACCCAAAAAATACCCCTTTACCCAAGAACTGAAAACTGACCCAGAACCCTAAAAATACCCCTTTACCCAAAAACTGAAAACTGACCCTGAACCCAAAAATATACCTCTTTACCCACGAACAGAAAACTGACCCTGAAGCCTAAAAATACCCCTTTACCGAAGAACTTAAAACTGACCCTGAACCTTAAAAAATACCCCTTGACCCAAACACCCAAACTGACCCTGAACCCAAAAAATACCCCTTTACCCAAAAACTGAAAACTGACCCGGAACCCTAAAAATACCCCTTTACCCAAAAACTGAAAACTAACTCTGAACCCAAAAATATACCCCTTTACCCAAGAACTGAAAACTGACCCTGAACCCTATAAATACCCCTTTACCCAAGAACTTAAAACTGACCCTGAACCCTAAAAAATACCCCTTTACCCAAAAACCCAAAACTGACCCTGAACCCTAAAAATACCCCTTTACCTAAAGACTGAAAACTGACCCTGAACACTAGAAATACCCCTTTACCCAAAAACCCAAAACTGACCCTGAACCCTAAAAATACTCCTTTACCCAAAAATAATTAATATTATTTAATTACCAATTAATTATAAATTAACAATAACAAAGAAGTTAATATATTAGCACATTAGCTATAATTAATTTAATGTAATAATTAATATGATTTTTTCCCAATTAATTAATTAACAATAACAAAATATTATATATAAAATAATTACTCTAATTAATGTAATTAACTAATTAATATTAATTAATTACCAATTAATTACTCATAAAAAATAAGTACAAAATTATATTAATTAATTTACTAATTAATATTAATTATTTACCAATTAATTTATAATTAAAAATATTTACAAACATATATTAATTAATTAATTATTTTACATTACTCCCCACCCTTATCCCCTATTAACCCAACATCCCGCTCCTAAACATTAACTACAATTTATAACAATAACAAAGAAGTTAATATATTAGCACATTAGCTGTAATTAATTTAATGTAATAGAAACCACCGCAATGGAGCGCACACCGCTAGCCCCTCCTCCGGATCGCCCCTCGGGATTCTGGTACTTGTAGTTCAATAGTGGATCACCCAGGTGGGTGCAAGTCGGTACTTGTTGGACTGATGAATCTCTAGACCCAAAACATGTCCCGGGTTTTTGGGTATCGCCCGAGACATGGCTCGGGTTTCGGGATAACTTCCCTCATCAGTAGAGAAATGGTTAGGGGTGGAGGAGAAGGCCGCCAAACAACCATCAATGGCCTCGATGCCCGAACCGGCACGCAGGGCAGCATCCAGGAGCCCGTCGGCTCAGAGCTCAAGGGAGCCAATTAATAGAAACCACCGCAATGGAGCGCACACCGCTAGCCCCTCCTCCGGATCGCCCCTCGGGATTCTGGTACTTGCAGTTCAATAGTGGATCACCCAGGTGGGTGCAAGTCGGTACTTGTTGGACTGATGAATCTCTAGACCCAAAACATGTCCCGGGTTTTTGGGTATCGCCCGAGACATGGCTCGGGTTTCGGGATAACTTCCCTCATCAGTAGAGAAATGGTTAGGGGTGGAGGAGAAGGCCGCCAAACAACCATCAATGGCCTCGATGCCCGAACCGGCACGCAGGGCAGCATCCAGGAGCCGGTCGGCTCAGAGCTCAAGGGAGCCAATTAATAGAAACCACCGCAATGGAGCGCACACCGCTAGCCCCTCCTCCGGATCGCCCCTCGGGATTCTGGTACTTGTAGTTCAATAGTGGATCACCCAGGTGGGTGCAAGTCTGTACTTGTTGGACTGATGAATCTCTAGACCCAAAACATGTCCCGGGTTTTTGGGTATCGCCCGAGACATGGCTCGGGTTTCGGGATAACTTCCCTCATCAGTAGAGAAATGGTTAGGGGTGGAGGAGAAGGCCGCCAAACAACCATCAATGGCCTTGATGCCCGAACCGGCACGCAGGGCAGCATCCAGGAGCCCGTCGGCTCAGAGCTCAAGGGAGCCAATTAATAGAAACCACCGCAATGGAGCGCACACCGCTAGCCCCTCCTCCGGATCGCCCCTCTGGATTCTGGTACTTGTAGTTCAATAGTGGATCACCCAGGTGGGTGCAAGTCGGTACTTGTTGGACTGATGAATCTCTAGACCCAAAACATGTCCCGGGTTTTTGGGTATCGCCCGAGACATGGCTCGGGTTTCGGGATAACTTCCCTCATCAGTAGAGAAATGGTTAGGGGTGGAGGAGAAGGCCGCCAAACAACCATCAATGGCCTCGATGCCCGAACCGGCACGCAGGGCAGCATCCAGGAGCCCGTCGGCTCAGAGCTCAAGGGAGCCAATTAATAGAAACCACCGCAATGGAGCGCACACCGCTAGCCCCTCCTCCGGATCGCCCCTCGGGATTCTGGTACTTGTAGTTCAATAGTGGATCACCCAGGTGGGTGCAAGTCGGTACTTGTTGGACTGATGAATCTCTAGACCCAAAACATGTCCCGGGTTTTTGGGTATCGCCCGAGACATGGCTCGGGTTTCGGGATAACTTCCCTCATCAGTAGGGAAATGGTTAGGGGTGGAGGAGAAGGCCGCCAAACAACCATCAATGGCCTCGATGCCCAAACCGGCACGCAGGGCAGCATCCAGGAGCCCGTCGGCTCAGAGCTCAAGGGAGCCAATTAATAGAAACCACCGCAATGGAGCGCACACCGCTAGCCCCTCCTCCGGATCGCCCCTCGGGATTCTGGTACTTGTAGTTCAATAGTGGATCACCCAGGTGGGTGCAAGTCGGTACTTGTTGGACTGATGAATCTCTAGACCCAAAACATGTCCCGGGTTTTTGGGTATCGCCCGAGACATGGCTCGGGTTTCGGGATAACTTCCCTCATCAGTAGAGAAATGGTTAGGGGTGGAGGAGAAGGCCGCCAAACAACCATCAATGGCCTTGATGCCCGAACCGGCACGCAGGGCAGCATCCAGGAGCCCGTCGGCTCAGAGCTCAAGGGAGCCAATTAATAGAAACCACCGCAATGGAGCGCACACCGCTAGCCCCTCCTCCGGATCGCCCCTCGGGATTCTGGTACTTGTAGTTCAATAGTGGATCACCCAGGTGGGTGCAAGTCTGTACTTGTTGGACTGATGAATCTCTAGACCCAAAACATGTCCCGGGTTTTTGGGTATCGCCCGAGACATGGCTCGGGTTTCGGGATAACTTCCCTCATCAGTAGAGAAATGGTTAGGGGTGGAGGAGAAGGCCGCCAAACAACCATCAATGGCCTTGATGCCCGAACCGGCACGCAGGGCAGCATCCAGGAGCCCGTCGGCTCAGAGCTCAAGGGAGCCAATTAATAGAAACCACCGCAATGGAGCGCACACCGCTAGCCCCTCCTCCGGATCGCCCCTCTGGATTCTGGTACTTGTAGTTCAATAGTGGATCACCCAGGTGGGTGCAAGTCGGTACTTGTTGGACTGATGAATCTCTAGACCCAAAACATGTCCCGGGTTTTTGGGTATCGCCCGAGACATGGCTCGGGTTTCGGGATAACTTCCCTCATCAGTAGAGAAATGGTTAGGGGTGGAGGAGAAGGCCGCCAAACAACCATCAATGGCCTCGATGCCCGAACCGGCACGCAGGGCAGCATCCAGGAGCCCGTCGGCTCAGAGCTCAAGGGAGCCAATTATTAGAAACCACCGCAATGGAGCGCACACCGCTAGCCCCTCCTCCGGATCGCCCCTCGGGATTCTGGTACTTGTAGTTCAATAGTGGATCACCCAGGTGGGTGCAAGTCGGTACTTGTTGGACTGATGAATCTCTAGACCCAAAACATGTCCCGGGTTTTTGGGTATCGCCCGAGACATGGCTCGGGTTTCGGGATAACTTCCCTCATCAGTAGGGAAATGGTTAGGGGTGGAGGAGAAGGCCGCCAAACAACCATCAATGGCCTCGATGCCCGAACCGGCACGCAGGGCAGCATCCAGGAGCCCGTCGGCTCAGAGCTCAAGGGAGCCAATTAATAGAAACCACCGCAATGGAGCGCACACCGCTAGCCCCTCCTCCGGATCGCCCCTCGGGATTCTGGTACTTGTAGTTCAATAGTGGATCACCCAGGTGGGTGCAAGTCGGTACTTGTTGGACTGATGAATCTCTAGACCCAAAACATGTCCCGGGTTTTTGGGTATCGCCCGAGACATGGCTCGGGTTTCGGGATAACTTCCCTCATCAGTAGAGAAATGGTTAGGGGTGGAGGAGAAGGCCGCCAAACAACCATCAATGGCCTCGATGCCCGAACCGGCACGCAGGGCAGCATCCAGGAGCCCGTCGGCTCAGAGCTCAAGGGAGCCAATTAATAGAAACCACCGCAATGGAGCGCACACCGCTAGCCCCTCCTCCGGATCGCCCCTCGGGATTCTGGCTTGTAGTTCAATAGTGGATCACCCAGGTGGGTGCAAGTCGGTACTTGTTGGACTGATGAATCGCTAGACCCAAAACATGTCCCGGGTTTTTGGGTATCGCCCGAGACATGGCTCGGGTTTCGGGATAACTTCCCTCATTAGTAGAGAAATGTTTAGGGGTGGAGGAGAAGGCCGCCAAACAACCATCAATGGCCTCGATGCCCGAACCGGCACGCAGGGCAGCATCCAGGAGCCCGTCGGCTCAGAGCTCAAGGGAGCCAATTAATAGAAACCACCGCAATGGAGCGCACACCGCTAGCCCCTCCTCCGGATCGCCCCTCGGGATTCTGGTACTTGTAGTTCAATAGTGGATCACCCAGGTGGGTGCAAGTCGGTACTTGTTGGACTGATGAATCTCTAGACCCAAAACATGTCCCGGGTTTTTGGGTATCGCCCGAGACATGGCTCGGGTTTCGGGATAACTTCCCTCATCAGTAGAGAAATGGTTAGGGGTGGAGGAGAAGGCCGCCAAACAACCATCAATGGCCTCGATGCCCGAACCGGCACGCAGGGCAGCATCCAGGAGCCCGTCGGCTCAGAGCTCAAGGGAGCCAATTAATAGAAACCACCGCAATGGAGCGCACACCGCTAGCCCCTCCTCCGGATCGCCCCTCGGGATTCTGGTACTTGTAGTTCAATAGTGGATCACCCAGGTGGGTGCAAGTCGGTACTTGTTGGACTGATGAATCTCTAGACCCAAAACATGTCCCGGGTTTTTGGGTATCGCCCGAGACATGGCTCGGTTTTCGGGATAAATTCCCTCATCAGTAGAGAAATGGTTAGGGGTGGAGGAGAAGGCCGCCAAACAACCATCAATGGCCTCGATGCCCGAACCGGCACGCAGGGCAGCATCCAGGAGCCCGTCGGCTCAGAGCTCAAGGGAGCCAATTAATAGAAACCACCGCAATGGAGCGCACACCGCTAGCCCCTCCTCCGGATCGCCCCTCGGGATTCTGGTACTTGTAGTTCAATAGTGGATCACCCAGGTGGGTGCAAGTCGGTACTTGTTGGTCTGATGAATCTCTAGACCCAAAACATGTCCCGGGTTTTTGGGTATCGCCCGAGACATGGCTCGGGTTTCGGGATAACTTCCCTCATCAGTAGAGAAATGGTTAGGGGTGGAGGAGAAGGCCGCCAAACAACCATCAATGGCCTCGATGACCGAACCGGCACGCAGGGCAGCATCCAGGAGCCCGTCGGCTCAGAGCTCAAGGGAGCCAATTAATAGAAACCACCGCAATGGAGCGCACACCGCTAGCCCCTCCTCCGGATCGCCCCTCGGGATTCTGGTACTTGTAGTTCAATAGTGGATCACCCAGGTGGGTGCAAGTCGGTACTTGTTGGACTGATGAATCTCTAGACCCAAAACATGTCCCGGGTTTTTGGGTATCGCCCGAGACATGGCTCGGGTTTCGGGATAACTTCCCTCATCAGTAGAGAAATGGTTAGGGGTGGAGGAGAAGGCCGCCAAACAACCATCAATGGCCTCGATGCCCGAAACGGCACGCAGGGCAGCATCCAGGAGCCCGTCGGCTCAGAGCTCAAGGGAGCCAATTAATAAAAACCACCGCAATGGAGCGCACACCGCTAGCCCCTCCTCCGGATCGCCCCTCGGGATTCTGGTACTTGTAGTTCAATAGTGGATCACCCAGGTGGGTGCAAGTCGGTACTTGTTGGACTGATGAATCTCTAGACCCAAAACATGTCCCGGGTTTTTGGGTATCGCCCGAGACATGGCTCGGGTTTCGGGATAACTTCCCTCATCAGTAGAGAAATGGTTAGGGGTGGAGGAGAAGGCCGCCAAACAACCATCAATGGCCTCGATGCCCGAACCGGCACGCAGGGCAGCATCCAGGAGCCCGTCGGCTCAGAGCTCAAGGGAGCCAATTAATAGAAACCACCGCAATGGAGCGCACACCGCTAGCCCCTCCTCCAGATCGCCCCTCGGGATTCTGGTACTTGTAGTTCAATAGTGGATCACCTAGGTGGGTGCAAGTCGGTACTTGTTGGACTGATGAATCTCTAGACCCAAAACATGTCCCGGGTTTTTGGGTATCGCCCGAGACATGGCTCGGGTTTCGGGATAACTTCCCTCATCAGTAGAGAAATGGTTAGGGGTGGAGGAGAAGGCCGCCAAACAACCATCAATGGCCTCGATGCCCGAACCGGCACGCAGGGCAGCATCCAGGAGCCCGTCGGCTCAGAGCTCAAGGGAGCCAATTAATAGAAACCACCGCAATGGAGCGCACACCGCTAGCCCCTCCTCCGGATCGCCCCTCGGGATTCTGGTACTTGTAGTTCAATAGTGGATCACCCAGGTGGGTGCAAGTCGGTACTTGTTGGACTGATGAATCTCTAGACCCAAAACATGTCCCAGGTTTTTGGGTATCGCCCGAGACATGGCTCGGGTTTCGGGATAACTTCCCTCATCAGTAGAGAAATGGTTAGGGGTGGAGGAGAAGGCCGCCAAACAACCATCAATGGCCTCGATGCCCGAACCGGCACGCAGGGCAGCATCCAGGAGCCCGTCGGCTCAGAGCTCAAGGGAGCCAATTAATAGAAACCACCGCAATGGAGCGCACACCGCTAGCCCCTCCTCCGGATCGCCCCTCGGGATTCTGGTACTTGTAGTTCAATAGTGGATCACCCAGGTGGGTGCAAGTCGGTACTTGTTGGACTGATGAATCTCTAGACCCAAAACATGTCCCGGGTTTTTGGGTATCGCCCGAGACATGGCTCGGGTTTCGGGATAACTTCCCTCATCAGTAGAGAAATGGTTAGGGGTGGAGGAGAAGGCCGCCAAACAACCATCAATGGCCTCGATGCCCGAACCGGCACGCAGGGCAGCATCCAGGAGCCCGTCGGCTCAGAGCTCAAGGGAGCCAATTAATAGAAACCACCGCAATGGAGCGCACACCGCTAGCCCCTCCTCCGGATCGCCCCTCGGGATTCTGGTACTTGTAGTTCAATAGTGGATCACCCAGGTGGGTGCAAGTCGGTACTTGTTGGACTGATGAATCTCTAGACCCAAAACATGTCCCGGGTTTTTGGGTATCGCCCGAGACATGGCTCGGGTTTCGGGATAACTTCCCTCATCAGTAGAGAAATGGTTAGGGGTGGAGGAGAAGGCCGCCTGGGTGATCCACTAAAGAAATACAAGTACCAGAGTACCGAGGGGCGATCCGGAGGAGGGGCTAGCGGTGTGCGCTCCATTGATGACTAAACACAATATGGCTCCCTTGAGCTTTGGGCCGACGGGCTCTTGGACGACGCACCTGCGTGCCGGTTCTGGCATCGAGGCCTTTGACTGTTGTGTGGCGGCCTTCTCTTCCACCCCTAACGATCTTTCTCTACTGATGAGGGAAGTTATCCTGAAACCCGAGACATGTCTCGGGCGATATCCTAAAACCCGGGACATGTATCGGGTCTAGAGATTCATCAGTCCAACAAGTACCGACTTGCACCCACCTGGGTGATCCACTAAAGAAATACAAGTACCAGAGTCCCGAGGGGCGATCCGGAGGTGGGGCTAGCGGTGTGCGCTCCATTGATGACTAAACACAATATGGCTCCCTTGAGCTTTGGGCCGACGGGCTCTTGGACGACGCACCTGCGTGCCGGTTCTGGCATCGAGGCCTTTGACTGTTGTGTGGCGGCCTTCTCTTCCACCCCTAACGATCTTTCTCTACTGATGAGGGAAGTTATCCTGAAACCCGAGACATGTCTCGGGCGATATCCTAAAACCTGGGACATGTATCGGGTCTAGAGATTCATCATTCCAACAAGTACCGACTTGCACCCACCTGGGTGATCCACTAAAGAAATACAAGTACCAGAGTCCCGAGGGGCGATCCGGAGGAGGGGCTAGCGGTGTGCGCTCCATTGATGACTAAACACAATATGGCTCCCTTGAGCTTTGGGCCGACGGGCTCTTGGACGACGCACCTGCGTGCCGGTTCTGGCATCGAGGCCTTTGACTGTTGTGTGGCGGCCTTCTCTTCCACCCCTAACGATCTTTCTCTACTGATGAGGGAAGTTATCCTGAAACCCGAGACATGTCTCGGGCGATATCCTAAAACCCGGGACATGTATCGGGTCTAGAGATTCATCAGTCCAACAAGTACCGACTTGCACCCACCTGGGTGATCCACTAAAGAAATACAAGTACCAGAGTCCCGAGGGGCGATCCGGAGGAGGGGCTAGCGGTGTGCGCTCCATTGATGACTAAACATAATTTAATGTAATAATTACTATTATTTTCCCCAATTAATTAATTAACAATAACAAAATATTATATATATAAAAATTACTCTATTTAATGTAATTAACTAATTAATATTAATTAATTACCAATTAATTACTAATAAAAAATATGTACAAAATTATATTAATTAATTAACTAATTATTAATTATTTACCAATTAATTAATAATTATAATTATTTACAAACCTATATTAATTAATTAATTAATTTAAATTACTCCCCACCCTTATCCCCTATTAACCCAACATCCCGCTCCTAAACATTAACTACAATTTATATTACTATTAATACATTTTCTTTTTTTTTTTTACCTTTTTTCTACATATTATCGATATTTTTTACTTTGACTATTTATCGATATTTTGTCTTGTCGATTTTTTTGAGTCGATATTTTTGTACTCGATATTTTTTTATCATTATTTTAATCGATATTTTTCCAAACGATATTTTTGTGATCGATATTTTATTATTGACGATATTTTTAACTCGATATTTTGTCCATTCGATATTGTGGAGTCGATATTATGTCTAGTTACCGTCTGGAAGTTGGCAATCCACAATGCTTTCAACCAAAGACAGCAATTGATTCCACTTTAATCCTTTACGGCCAAACAAAACAATGTCTAAATTAGGTAAACCCAGGTCCCTTTGAACGGCACTTGCTCTAGCACTCTCTCTGGCCCAAAACACAAAACTATGGCTTACAATCCACACACTAACCATTTTGGAAGCAAAATAGAATAGCACACAGAAGAAGGCTGAAGTTAAATTAGATAGTTTTGAAATGAAAGGCAGTTAAAATTGAGGACAGCCTCTAAATTAAAAGTAACATATTGATTGAATGCTGTTAATATGCAGGTAGCTAAAAGTAGGTTGTGATTTTGTGAAAAAAGTCATTACAGTGGATAAACGTTATGTTGTTTGGGATACGCTTATAATTCTAAGCAGGCAACCACACCTGCTACAGTTAATTTTGAAGGTAGTGTGGTGCTCACAGAAAGGGTTACGAACATTTGACTTAGTGCTAGCAGTTAGTGTTCCAAACATGGTTACCATGGACATGGACCCAAAAGTGCTGGGTGAAAGGGAACACAAAAGAGGAGATTGTAAATCTTAGGAGCAGACTGGTATGGAAGTATTGCTCATTAGTGAGTGTTTGGGTTGTAATTTAGTATTTTCTACAAAGTAAAGTATAAATTATATGCTTTAGCAGCAGATTGTTAAGCGGTTTGAAGGGCGCCAGTGTGGGTTTGTGAATCTGCTGCAATATTACACAGGGAAGGCTGAGCACTGCGGTTGATTTGCGAATCTGATCTAACCCACTACCAAACTGGGCTTCTCAATATAAGTCTTTCAAAGGCTTAACAATAGTGACCATTTAGAAGTGGTATAACAAAAATAACATATGAAAGGAAGGTTGAGATTTGCTTACAACATTACTATCACCGAAAGCCGTGCGGGAAGGGTTGCCAATAATGGTTCCTCTGTATTGAGAGTGGTGTACCATTCCTGTACTACAGACTTCAGATTATCACTGACAAAAGATTCTAAGTGATACTGAGAACAAAATTTGAAAATAGCAAATACATTTCCCAGATATGTCAATTGGGGGTACTTTTAAAAAGAATCTAGATATACAAAAATGTACGAGTGCATTATTAGACCTGGGACCCTTATGTGGGTCACCCTTCCATTTTTTGCTGTTGCCTCCTGTATTTGCTATGTTTTTGCTGGTCTAGATGCTTTGGGCACTTTGTCCAAGCACTTTGGCACTGCTATTCAGGGCCAGGGCCCTGAATAGGGGCCCTGTAAATCAAATGCTGATGGTGGGCTTGCAGCACTCTTTGTGCCACCCACAGAAGCAGCTTGTAAAATATGGGACAGGCCTGCCATTGCTGAGCATCTGTGCAGTCTGGGACTGCCATTTCAACTTGACAAGTGCACACATTTGCCAGTTTCTAAACCTTCCCTTTTCTACATGTTAGTCACCCCTAAGGTAGGCCCAAGGTACCCCCATGGGCAGGGTGCATTCATTCTATGTAAAAGGTAGGACATGCCCGGATGTGTGTGGCATGTCCTGATAGTGAATTACAGCCAATTTCTTTTTTCACTATTGCAAGGATACCTGTTCCCATAGGCCAGAATGGGCAGTTTGATTATCCTAACTGACCCAAGGAACAAGGTTGAAATTCAAGTTTAGTATGCCTGAACACAGAATGTTAAAATACATATTTTAGTGAGAGTGATGTTTAAATTCTGTATTTGAAAACACCACTTTCAGAAATAAGGTATTTTCTTGCCTAACCATCCATCATGTCTGCTAGGTTGGTGCATTCCATGTCTGGGTTGTGTGTGACAGGGGGCTGGAGAGGGCCTTGACTCCAGCAGTCTGATGGGTCAGGATTGGGCTGAATAGGACCTGCATTGAATAGAGAGTAGGAGGAGGAAATTTCCTTACACTGCCCTGAGCCTGGTCTGCTCTCAAACAATGCTGTCTCCAGCTCCTGCCAGGAAACTGCACCCAGAAGGACAGAACTGGTTTTGACTAGGTACAGACACGGTTATGCCAGAAACCGGTCCTGGGAAGCTTGATTCCGGTCCAGGGAAGACATGGCTTGGCAGTTCGGACTGGACTGTTCCCATGAGGCACAGAGCCAGACTGATTTGCATATGGCCATGTCTGAACTGGGGTGGCGGAGTGAGCTAAAGAACGGTGATGGATTAAACCCAGATCAGTTGACTGGGGGTGAGTGTTTGTATTGTCAACGCTCCGTCCATCACCACCTTTGGTTTTTCTTTGTTCGCCCTAAGTTGGCAGGGTATGCTCAGACGTGAGTCCCTTGCTCACTTTGCCACTGGAGTCAAGCAAGCCCGGCTGAAGACGGCTGTAATGCCAGAAACCGGTCCTGGGAAGCTTGATTCCGGTCCAGGGAAGACATGGCTTGGCAGTTAAGGCTGGACTGTTCCCATGAGGCACAGGTTCAGACTGATTTGCATATGGCCATGTCTGAACTGGGGTGGCGGAGTGAGCTAAAGAACGGTGATGGATTAAACCCAGATTAGTTGACTGGGGGGGAGTGTTTGTATTGTCAACGCTCCGTCCATCACCACCTTTGGTTTTTCTTTGTTCGCCCTAAGTTGGTGGGGTATGCTCAGACGTGAGTCCCTTGCTCACTTTGCCACTGGAGTCAAGCAAGCCCGGCTGAAGACGGCTGTAATGCCAGAAACCGGTCCTGGAAAGCTTGATTCCGGTCCAGGGAAGACATGGCTTGGCAGTTCGGGCTGGACTGTTCCCATGAGGCACAGGGTCAGACGGATTTGCATATGGCCATGTCTGAACTGGGGTGGCGGAGTGAGCTAAAGAACGGTGATGGATTAAACCCAGATCAGTTGACTGGGGGCGAGTGTTTGTATTGTCAACGCTCCGTCCATCACCAACTTTGGCTTTTCTAGGTACAGACACTCTCTGCCTTCAGAGAACAAATAATTTTGCAGTATAAATATTGGGGCCCAAAACCCAGAACTTTAGATCCATTCTGGGAATCAAGACAAACGTTTGCCAAGGAGAAGAACCAAGGAAGCTGAAGGAGGAGAATGCCCCCGCGATAGTGACTGTTTGGGGTTGCCCTGCAGTGGTTACTTTATTGCGAAGGAAAGGAGAAAAGGATCTTTGTTTGTACTTTAATCATCTTGAGGAATATCTCCAAGGGCTTGAAGTTGTGCTTGCCCCCTGTTCTGAAGTCTCAGGGCCACAAGGACTTCACCACCAGCTCCCCCTGAGTTCCCTGGCTGGGAATGCTACCTGCAGTGAGGTGCCTGCTGTTGTTTTGGCCCTCTGAGAGACTACATGTCACTGGGAGCTGGAAGCGTAGCACAACGAGGAGAAGCGTGTTACCTACGTAGCAGTTGCTGTTGCATCGCCGAAGAAGCGTCGTACCGCCTCAGCTGTTTGCCGTCACTTCGCAGACGAAGCGTGTTGCATCACCATAGAAGCGTGCCGCTGCTGCAGAGGTCACCCTCGTATCAACAGAGAAGCGTGTCGCAGGGCTTGTCGCAACTCCAAAGTTCATCGATTTCACAGCATGGCCATCGGGTGTGCACGTATCACATCCACTTTGTCACATTGCATCCAAGACGCCATCTTGTTGCATCACACCGGATAGTCACATCGCATTGAGGCACCATCTTCCTGCATAGCACCGGATCACAGTAAGAAACAGTCTCTTCACCTCCTCTCCGGTGAGGAACAGACACATCGCCTCCCCTGCGCTGCAGTAAAGAACTGGTACGCTGCCTTCCCAAATGCAAGGAACAGATGCATCGCCTTCCCTGCGACCCTTTTGTTTGTTTTGCGTGACGCATCCAAGGTACTTTGAGAGTAAAGTGTTGCATTTACCATCTACATTGAACTAAGCTATTTCTACCATTTTAAAGTCCTATTTTTGATTACTTCATTGTAGATTTTTGTCGTTTGGTCTTGTTCTAAGTCTAGTAAAGATTACTGATTTTTCTAACCTGGTGTGGTGTCCATTTGTAGTGTTTTCACTGTATCACTGTATATGTTCACAAATGCTTTACATACTGCCTCTGAGATAAGCCTGTCTGCTTGTGCCAAGCTACCAAGGGGGTGAGCAGGGGTTATCCAGGAGTGTATTCCCCTTTTCCTGACTAGAAGCAAGGTTCCCTATTTGGACAAAGGTGTATACCATTGCCAACTAGAGACCCTCAATTCTAACAGTGCATATAATGAGCAATAACATATATAGGTTATACACAACAGTAAAGGGGAAATAAAAGGGAGGGTAGGGTAGATGATGATATTAAGGAAAACCAGAGTGAGCTGCAAACTAGGAATAAAATTGTCTGAAGAGAAACTATAGTTATTTTATGAAGCTCAAATGAATTAACGTGTTTGTAAGTAGATGTGGGTGATTTATTTGTTACACTATATAATATGAAAGTATATTATTTGCACCCGGTCACACACTGACACTGACACATTGAGGGACCCATCAATAAAATCATTCACATAACCATTTATTCACCTACACATCTACTTACATACTCATTCCCACAGGTATACAGGCACTGCAATATCCTTTCAGATCATATAAAGCTTTCCAAGTACCAAGTGCTCACTCAGTTAGAGAGCAATGTGCAGATCCAAACACCCAGTAACATATGCAACTGTTCCTCAAGACATATACCTATTTACAATACCTTATAGTTACTCACACTACCAGTCAGACACCGATAGAGTCACATTCTTTCACACAGTTACATATCCCGGTACTTACTAACAAGCCAGTAAGCATTCCATACAGCCAGTAACATATAGATATACAGACCCAAAGAATTACTAAGAGAGCTAGTCACATAGTTACTTACATATCCAATAATTCACCCACAGAGGGACTGATACACTCATTCTGATATGTACTGAAGATTTGATATTACTAAGTCACCCATCTAGACAAGTAGCTCTTTAAACATGTCCGAGGCCTTTTATTGCAGAGCTTGTGTGTGCAGTTTTACAAGCAGGTCAGCATTTAAAACCCCTCGGCAAGTCTTAAACTTCCCTACTACTACATATAAATTACACCTAAGGTAGGACATAGGTAGAACATATAGAAGGGTGCTATTTGTTTCAAACGTGAGACATGTACCTTAAAGCTTCAGTGAGTTACACTTGCATTTACAGACCCATACACCTAGTTATACATCCAGTCTCCCACATATACTGCTACTCACATACCTATGTACAAAGGTATAGAGCCCCTAACACACCCAGTCAAGCAGCGACAGAGGCACTAACACATTCATGCATACACCTAACTGAGCCAACTGCACACGAGGTTACATACTCGAAAACTTACTAAGACAGAAAGAAAGCAATCCTTACAGCCAATTACAAACACATATACAGAACAATAGTGTTACTAAGAGAGTCAGTCATATGCTAATATAGTTACTTACATACTCAATGGCACATCCAAAGAAGGACTGATACACTCATCGAGATGTGTACAGAAGAACTGACACTACAAAGTCACCCTTCCAGACAAGTAGCTCTTTAAACATGTTTCAGGCCAGCTACTGCAGAAACTGTGTGCGCTGTTTTACTCTCCTTTGGTTAGAGCACACATACCACATGCATGCATCCCTGATTTGGGCACACTTTAGGTTCTAAATCAAAGACTCAATAATTTTTGATTGTGCTTTCAATAGATTTTCAAATTTATTTACTTCATAGGTTAAACATCATGGTTTCATCTTTATGTTCCACATATCTGTTGTCGCGCTCCGATGCATTTCGAGCTATCATGCCCTTTCTCAAGGAGCTTAAATTAATCTGATCAAAAACAAATTCAAATATAGCCATCACAATTCTGATATATTAATTGTCAAAACAACTGTACAAAACATCATGTGCTTGTGAACCGTTTGTGAGCAATTAGGTTTAATATGGTGATATGTGGTGACAGAAGTCCGTGTCGTGAAGTGAACCGATTAAATAACGTGTGTGAAAGAGTAACAGGCATGCGTTACACTTACATATCTGGCTGTTCCAAAACGTATGCGGTAAAGTTCTGAAAAAAAGCATTAACAAGGTTTTATCTGGATGGGCTACACGAAGCTTCGCATTTTAGGCTAATATTAAGCGGTAGCGGTCCATGACCGACTTACTGAATTATGATGAGTGTTCTTTCGCGCCCGGTACGGTGAAACCTCCGATCCCCTGAGAGTTTGTTTGGGAAACAAGCTCCATGTTATAACGGGTTCAATGGTTGGTTAGCATATTGACGTTACGTTGTGTGTGCGGTGAGACTAAAAATAGAAAACGGACTGATTTATTACAGCCATGTTGTGTAAGGAGAAAAGATATGGTGTGTATTAGTGTACATATGTGTTGTATCGACAGTTATTTCTCAAAGTATGTGATAGTACAAAAGAGTCAATATAGCATCAGAAAACCCCAAGGGTTATTTACAAAAAAACACTTAATTCCACGTTAATGGCTTCATTGATTGAAAATGAAAGTGCGTCTAAACAAGCACAAATTGAACATTAGAACAAAAAATGTAAAATCAAACATCGCCACCCACTTCATGGAAATGAAACACAACATTGCGCAATTAAAATTCTTGGTTTTGGAGATCATCGAAAAAAAAGAGGGTATGGACAATAACAAAACCCTACTTAGGCGTGAAACAACCTGGATTTATCGACTTCAATCAATGAAGCCATTTGGGCTTAACGACAGAGTGGAATTAAGTTGTTTTTTGTAACTAACCCTTGGGGTTTTCTGATGCTATATTGACTCTTTTGTACTATCACATACTTTGAGAAATAACTGTCGATATAACACATATGTACACTAATACACACCATATCTTTTCTCCTTACACAACATGGCTGCAATAAATCAGTCCGTTTTCAATTTTTAGTCTCACCGCACACACAACGTAACGTCAATACGCTAACCAACCATTGAACCCGTTATAACATGGAGCTTATTTCCCAAACAAACTCTCGGCGGATCGGAGGTTTCACCGTACCGGGCGCGAAAGAACACTCATCATAATTCAGTAAGTCGGTCATGGACCGCTACCGCTTACTATTAGCCTAAAATGCGAAGCTTCGTGAAGCCCATCCAGATAAAACCTTGTTAACCCCTTCGACGCTCATGACGAGCTGGGCTCGTCATGAGGTAGCCTCCTCGCACGCTCATGACGAGCCCAGCTCGTCATGAATAATGGGATTTACAAATTCTCAGCGTGCCAGCTGAATTCCCCAAGCACGCATCAGGTTAATGCTTTTTTTCAGAACTTTACCGCATACGTTTTGGAACAGCCAGATATGTAAGTGTAACGCATGCCTGCACACGTTATTTAATCGGTTCACTTCACGACACGGACTTCAGTCACCACATATCACCATATGAAACTTAATTGCTCACAAACGGTCCCCACACACACATGATGTTTTGTACAGCTGTTTTGACAATTAATATATCAGAATTGTGATGGCTATATTTGATTTTGTTTTTGATCAGATTAATTTAAACTCCTTGAGAAAGGGCATGATAGCCCGAAATGCATCGGAGCTCGACAACAAATATGTGGAACATAAAGATGAAACCATGATGTTTAACCTATGAAGTAAATAAATTTGAAAATCTATTGAAAGCACAATCAAAAATTATGGAGTCTTTGATTTAGAACCTAAAGTGTGCCCAAATCAGGGATGCATGCATATGGTATGTGTGCACTAACCAAAGGATATTAATCAACGTAAAGGTCAGGTACGTTACCTGGGGAGCACCTCAAATCGCTAACAATCCTTATAAAACAAACTTTCATTCACAAGCAGCAAGTGCTGTGCACCTCCTAAAAACTGAAGTGTGCTGTTTTACTGCCAGGTCTATTTGGCATTTAAAACCCCTTGCAAAGCCTAAACTTTCTTACTAATAGAAATACATCACCTCTAAGGTAGGCTGTAGGCAAGCCATAGTGCAGGGTGCTATGTGCTTAAAGGATAAGTCATGTACTTTGAAGTTTCAGTGAGTTACACACACACTTAGAGACCTATAAACCCAGTTATACATCTGGTCTCCCACATATCCTGCAACTCACATACCTATGTGCAAAAGGATACAGCCACTAATACACCCAGTCAGATTGTGACAGAGGCACTTAAACATTACCCGCACAGACAACACACACACACACAGCACTTATGTATCTTGCAGTTACATAGTTAGTTACACACACAGATACAGAACCCAATAGCCAGCCAGTCAGCAATCCATACAGCCACTCAAATTGGCATGTGACTTTACTAGGAACAGGTAATAATTGCCATTTTACAAGATCATATTCTTGAGTTGCCTTCTCTCCCTAAACACAATGACATTTAACACACATTCATTTGTGCGCACATACAGGATAATATTCTCCGAACTCAGTTTTGCTTTCACTATCACTTTGTTGTCACTCTATTAGAACACCTTGAACATTCTGTGCACGGGCTAAGTTCATCACGCAATATGGTGCTATCTGTTTTGGCAGGTCTTCCACAGAGCTATCAAAAAAGAATGAATAATAGTGGCCTGGCTAGAGCTTTGGGCATGTTAATATGGAGGTTTTTTTGCACCATATATGACTTCAAGCCTTTGTTTAGACCGAGGATCATTTTGCTGCCACTGAGTGGTCAATCAATGCTACAATTCCAGCCCGCTCAACGATTTCCTGTTTATCTCATGCGAGGAATGCTGTCCAGATCTACCCCAAGATGGGCAGCTTGGTGACACTAACCCACAACTAACAGGGAGTTAGATCACCCTACAGGGATTTGACAAATGTACTCACCCTAAACATGATAGGTTAGAATGCGCTAGGTAGGAGTGCATTATATTACAGTACTTGTATGCCAGCATATATTCTCTGTCATCAGCAGAATGGTTAAACTGTTCATCTTTTTTACCATTCCCATAATTCTAATCACATTGTTCTGTTTCCTTTCATTGATTATTGCAACCCAAGTATTTTACACAAGAATAACAATGCTTCAATAAATATTGAAATGCTTTATTGTCTATGTCTTGCGCATCTGTCTTGTGATGCATAAATAAGTAAGCAAAAGTGTTCTAGATCTGTCATCATGATTTCCTTGGGGATACAAGGTTGTTATGTTCTGAGGTTGAACATCCATTTGTTATCCTGTAAGATTAAGGGTAGAGATGGTGCACTGTGAGATAGCAGGACTTCGGCCAACATCTCCGGGTGGTGTGCGTGGAAACATTCTCGTACAGTTCTGACGGCTATGTTGTCCAACAAACACACCGTTGTATGTGGGAAAGTATAATCCTTGTGGCAAAATACACATATAGAGACATATAGGGTTACTAAGAGAGCCAGTCATATAGCAGCATAGTTGCTTGCATATCTGGAGACACACCCATGGATGGACTGATAGATTCACTTGCAGGGGTTCTCAAATGCTGATGCAACCAAGTCACCCATCTAGACAAGTAGCCCTTTAGATATGTTTGGCCACTTACTGCAGAGTCTGCATGTGCAGGTTTACTACCAGGTTGACTTGACATTTAAAACCCCTTTGCCCATCTTTAAACTCTCCTTCAGTGGCATGCTTCGATGCTGACCGAAAGTTTATGAGCATGCAGTTTAATATGGTTGCTGCTTTTGTTTCAGGTTGTTTGAGTTGGATGCAGGTGATTTTGGATGGTGGTCTACGTGGGCATTTGGTGATAGAGAGCCTACTTGTGCTGAGGATGACCGGGATTTTGGCGGTGGAAGATTTATTGGTAGCAGTGGCATAAAAGCTGATCAGGGTTTTGCTTCTAATTGGGACAATTCAGGTGTGGATCATCTAGGCTTGAGGTGATGTAGTTTGAGAGAGATAGCCCACTAGGGAGTAGAGACGGAGGTGGCTGATGATGGGTTTAGGGTAAACAAATCATGAGATGAGCTGGGGTCAGACTTGAGGTCTTTACAAAATGCAGTGATTTTGCTTAGCATGGGGTTCCTTTTAAGTTCCATGAGGGTGATTACAGTGAACATTTGAGCTGTGGTTAGATCAGGGTGAGATGGCAGGGGACTGAAGGCCATCGTAAGCTGGGGTGGGGGTAGAGGTTGGGACTAGTCTGATGTTATGGGCTGATGTGTGCATGTTGAGGTAGTTGTTAGTGTAAAGGTTGTGGGGATTACTAGGGGGAAGGTGGATTGTGAGAGATATTCTATTTAAAGGGATTAGTGTGTGTGTAGGTATAGTAGGTGAGTGTAGGGTGAGGTGGAGATTGGCAGGAGAGGGTGGGGTGAAGCTGGTGTAGCTGCATGGAGAAAGGGGAGAAGGTGGGTTTGGGTTCAGGGCATTGAGAAGGGAAGGAAAGGGACAGTCAAAGATTGAAAAATTGCGTTTAGTGGCTTGGATGATGATATTTCCATGTTTGTAGATGGTTATGAACAATCCAGCCACACACCTTTGAGAGCGGGATATGGAGAGTTTGGATCCATGTGGGATGTTGGGGATAGTGGGTATGTGTATGTTCTATATGAAGTTGGTTCTCCATTTGGCAGGTGTTTTGGAGTAGAAAATGAGTTCTGTTATATTTCTGGGTGTTCTCTGAGGAGCCTGTGTTTGCACACTTTAGCAGCAAGTTTGGAAAGGTTTAGCACAAACTTAATGCAGAATGAGTTAGGAGCATGACTTTTCAAGAAACTTCTGAATAAGGCCATGGTAGGTTGTGGGGTGAGCAATGGGTCTCCTCCAGGAGGTTGGGTAAGGGGGAGTAGGAGATTAGTAGAGGGTGGAGATAAGGGATTGGGGATTATGAGAGCATGTGTAACTAGGTTAGATCATGGCAATGTGTGTACGGATGTGGGGGCATGGTAGAGCGTGGTGGTGGTCAGAACTTTAGAAAGATAGAGTGCCAGTGTCAGAGGTGTGATGAGGATGATCTAGTGTAGAAATGATAGATTTTCTGGCTTAGAGATATCCAGGTATTAAGCAATGATGGGTAGGGTTAGACCTCTAAGGATAGGTTGGAAGTTTGTCAATTGTATGAACATAAAGGATATTAAGGCTCCCAATTTTCTGTTTTTACCAATTTTTACAGACAAATACCTATAGAAAACTATGTTTTTCACATCTGAATGGGTGAGTGAATGGCTGTGTGAGTGGCTGTATGTGTGGGTGTGTGTGTGGCTGTATGGGTGACTTAGTGGGAGACTGTAAGTGCCAGTATGTGTGAGTGAGTGGCTGTTTAAGTGGATGTTTACTTAAGTGAGTTTGTGTGTGAGTGGCTCTATTGAGAGTAGGTGTCTGTGTGAGTGGCTGTATGGGTGAGTGATCAGGTCTGTGAGTAGTTGAATGGATGTGTGAATAGGCATGTAAGTGGCTGTGTGGGTGTGAGTGGCTCTGTGGATGAGTGGGTAGGTGTGTGAGTAGGTGTTTTGGTCTGTGAATGGGTATGTGAGTGGGTCTTTGGGTACATGAGTGGGTATATGAGAGGCTGTATGGGAGTGTGAGTGGTTCTTTGGATGATGTTATCAGTGATGTCATCAGTGATGTCACTGAGCATGTCATGACTAATATAATATGTGAGGTCGTAAGCAGTGCATTGTGGGGGTGTAAATCATAGTTAACTCGGGTAACTATAACTTCTGAATTTCTATGGTTTTGTACGTGTAAAATCTGAGCCAAACTATAACGTCCCCGTTTGGTTCTTGTAATTAATATATATCTATAGATTTACAAAAAACACAAAGGCTACAGGGACTATACTTAGTTTCAGATTCACACACACAAAATCATACAAATTTAGCAAATTATTTAGGAAAAGTACACCTTTGTATTTTTTGAGAAAGTGGTCACACCTACACATACAAGAGTATTCCTAAACAAAACCAACAATGCAAAACTGTAGAGGTAAATGAACTACTCTTGAAAAGCACATGACTCCAAATGATCTAAGGCAGCTGTTTAACACAATGAAGAAAACGTGTGCTTTTCATGAATAATTTATTTGCCCCATTAGAGTTGTCCGATGAACCGAGCAGCCTGGTATACATTGTAGACTTTGTCTTGAAGTATTCTTGCTCATATTGCTTACAGGATTCCTTATTGGAGGTCCCACGATTCCACGGTTTCTAGGGAAGTTTATTCATACACTTTTTGTTCTGATGAGAGCCAAAGACTAACTATAGCTTGAAACACTGACATCTCTTCCCTAAGTTGCTTTCAAAATATGTTATGATTAGCCAGGAGGTACCAATATGAACAGACAGGATCTCCACTTCTGTTTTATTGATATACAATCCTATGCAAACTTGGGAACTGTTCAGTGTCTTGATGTATATTGTCCTTATACTAAAGATGTGAAAAAAATCAGCATACAAGATATTGTGTCCTGTACCCTTTTTTCAGTCACATTGGTTATGATACAAGTTACTAATTGAGTTTGCCCGCTATCAAAGCAAAAGTGGAATTGTTGGTTAATTTGTCCCATGGGACATTTGTATGGCTTATAACTTTAGGGAATTTGGGTAGCATTCCCCAACATGTTTGCTCTAGTTTCATAGGTTGATATGCTCAATCAGTTTGAGGAATGAAGTCTCGGAGGCATGCTCGGACACCCCCAACATGCATCCACAAACTGGAAGGAGCTGGATTTAGTACAATGAGCACACTGAAGGGGCATGGAAGACACTTTTTCTTTGGCTTCAAGTTGCTAGCGATGGAAGGCATCAACATTGGTTCATTTGGCAAGTATACATGATTAGTCAGGACTCTGATGAGGACAGAGACATGAACGGGTAAGAAAAGCTTACACTAGGTGTGCCTTCACAGAGATATTGCATAGGTAGAAGGCAGATAGTAAGATACAATTTATCTTCAATTACCCAAACTCATTGGCACTGCACCTGTCCCAATACTGAATTACTGCCTCACTCGACTAAGCAAATGACCCCAAGCCATACAAAACACAGCAGGCAGCCTCTCTCCTTTAACATCCCAACAAGCACACACCTGGCACATGAAACAGCTTCATTGACACAGTCACCAGTCATAGCTCTTTGAAGCTCCTGAAACAGACATTCAAGGTCTTACACAGCATTGGTACAGCATACCTCAATACCGTCTCGGATTTCAGAAACCTTCCAGACACCTTTGCTCCACATAGGCAGCATATAGGGTTTAGACTTCTCCTATTTGGCTGCAAAAGGGTGGAATGACGTGCCTCTACACATATCTGAAGTACCTAAAATGTGGGCAATCCGCACAAAGCTGAACGCCTGGCTCTTCAACTAGTCAACTCCAATTACAGCCCTGTGTGCTCCTGTATCAACCACAGGATACCATCCCGGGTGATAGTTCATTTTACAAAGAAATCATAACATTACAAGTAACTCTGCATCCAAGGCTACACAAATGGGTCAAATTGTCCTGCTTGCCATGTTCATCCTCTGTCAGAACCCAGTATATGTTCACTTTACTGTATGACATGTTCGTTACATTACATTACAGTCACAACACTGTAAATAACAGAGGATGTTTTATATACTACCTTCTCACTGACTACTCCGTGTAAAAAACTACTTTTCATAGAATTTCATGATGTTCTCTTTAGGGACCTTACACAGTATTCTACAAAATATTTGCCTTAGTTTTAAAGGTAGATATGCTCACTCATTTTGATGAATGAAACCTCTGAGAGATACTCGTACACCCCCAATGTGCATCCACAATTGGAAGGTGTTGGATTTACTACTGTGAGTGCGCTAGACACATTTAATACATGTATTCCTGAGCCTCATGTGGCTGTCATGGGTGCTAGTACTAAATGTTTACTAGGCATGCTTTCCGTAATCTTCAGAATGGAGGTGGTTACTTGACAGGTGGTACAAATGAAAACTTTTTTTTCATTTGTGAAGGTTGTGGTTGCATCAAATGTCAACATGTCTGGACATAAATGGGGATTCCATTCGGTGGAGAATGAATGTGATAGGCCCTTTCATGGCGGCAGTAGTTTGATGTGAGTTTACTGATCTGTTGGATTGGGCCCATAGACTGAAAAGTCTTGTGTGTGGTGTTTTAATGGCATGTGAATGAATCATAAAGCGGTTGGTGCCTTGATGCAGCTGTATGGCTCACCTTCAGTAGCCTTACTTTCAATATTCAGATACTTTGTTAAGTATTTTTTATTTGAAGCTAGCATTTCCTGGAATGCTAAAACCAATCAGTGTAAGTGGTGGATTAACTGAAAAAATGAGAACCAGATTCATATCTCCCAATGGCAACAGAGTATCCCTTGCGTAAAAAGGCCTGAAGCACACCTAGTGCATTTCACATTACAGTTGAAGTATCCTCTTTTTTCAAATTTTTTCAAATTTAGTGTGCAGCACCCAGAATGGTGCGCAATTCCTTTTGTACCAGGGCATAATGTACTAAAAGGCAGTGGCCCTCTTTGGTAGCAGGTCACAGCGGGTTGCACAGCTGTATGCACATTGGTATTGCCAGATTAATACACATCCACCATAGTAATCCCATTTTTATCATGTTTATGTATGTACTTTTAACAAGTTTTGTCCATTTTGTTGAAACCAGCATGTCAAAAGATAGGAAATTCATGGCATTTTTGGTTTTTTAAGTTCCATGTGTTGGCCATCCAGGCCTATACATGAATATATGACGAATTTCCAAACCTCCACCAGATTCGGTACATTTCCTTTACTCAATGCATTTCGGTTTATAAAAACATTCCTCAGGAGTATCTATAATTTGTAAAGATGCATATATTACAATCAGATGACATGTAACCCCCACGAAAAACTTAAAATAATGTTTACTTAAATTATCTGTCTCCATGTCAAACCAATAACTAAACTTGCCAATTAATCACCCATCCATCACCCCCCCACGCAACTTCCACTTTCAACTAAAAAATGCAGTGCATTACATATGACCCCCGTCTTACTCACGGAATTCTCCCCTCATCAAAATGCTAAAAACCATGTGCTTCGGGATTTTGATTTAAGAAACTAAAAAACAAATTGATGGACGGCTCCATCATGCTGATGGTGTAGTGCATCAAACGTATGAAGGCACACACAGGAATTTCTGTTTTGGAGGGTCCTGTCAATGTTTTTAATTGATCTCCAGCTTGCCGGTCATATCTAAATTTGGTGTCTGGAGTAGTGCCAGCATGGCAGATATTATTCTCTTTGCCTGGGCAACTAAGTGTACTTTTTCAGCAAAAATGTAAATATGATCCTTACTAAGAACTCCTCATTAATGTTTTATTTTTGTAATGTGTTGAGCTGTGGAGTTTGGGCCCTAGCAGAGCTGGGAACCAGGAAAACAAGCACATTTTACCCAGAAGCCCTTACAAATGTCAAAATTTGGCAGGAAACACACATTTTCCTCACATTTTGTGATGAAGAGACCTTAAATCTGCAGGGAGCTACAGGTTTCCTACCACACTGAGTTACCACAAATTTCCTGATAAGAAGGGTACTCTGCTTGTGTGGGTGGACCAATTGAAAATATCACAAAAGTCCTAGGTGCTGTATTTGGGGTCATACGGTGGTGCCATTCATGCATACCTACATACCGCAGACTAGGGAAGTCCAGTGTGGTGTGCATCGCAGGGACCCCAAGAGGTGTTCTTACCCACAATGCTCTGCAAATCTCAAACTCAGGCATTTTCCAAGCCTCTAACTCAGAACTTCCATTTCGGTGATGGAATTACCCTACTTGTGCCAATCAAAACGCATCCCCACTTGTGTGGTTGGGCCAAGTGCCCACTACCTGAACAGCACAAACCAAGGTCAATGTGAGCCCTTGCTAGGGGACTACTGACCTTGGTGTGATCCATTTTTGTTGCAGATACTAGGCATTGCCACACAAGTGAGGTACCTTTCTATCAAGTGACTTGGGTAAATACCAGGTGGAAGGAATTTTAACATTTCCTACAGATTCCACAACTTTCCAACACAGAAATGTGAGGAAATTTAGTTTTTTAGTCAAAGTTTGAGGTTTGCAAGCGATTCTGGATAAATCAACCTGGTGTGCCACCCCACCATGGATACCCCCAAGTCTTTCATTTTCAAAATGTACAGCGGACTCCACCGAACTCAAGAATTACCGTCCCATCTCGCTCCTCCCGTTCCCGGCCAAAGTCATCGAAAAGACCGTCAACAAACAGCTGGCCGCCTTCCTCGAGACGAATGGATCCCTCGACTCCTCACAGTCTGGCTTCCGAGCCAACCACAGCACCGAGACCGCCCTCATCGCTGCCACCGATGACATCCGAGCCCTGATGGACAACGGAGAAACAGCGGCCCTCATCCTCCTGGACCTCTCCGCGGCATTCGACACTGTCTGCCACCGCACCCTAGTGCAGCGCCTCGGCAACATCGGAATCCAGGAGAAGGCACTGGAATGGATCACCTCCTTCCTCGACGGGAGAACACAGAGAGTCCGCCTACCACCGTACAAGTCAGAGGCCACCAAAGTCATCTGCGGCGTCCCTCAAGGTTCCTCGCTGAGTCCCACCCTCTACATGAGCCCCCTCGCGGCCATCGCACGCCAACACAACCTCAACATAATCTCCTACGCCGACGACACCCAGCTGATCCTCTCCCTGACCAACGACCCCGCCGCCGCCAGAACCAACCTGCACGAAGGGATGAGAGATGTAGCCGAGTGGATGACGACCAGCCGCCTGAAACTGAACTCAGACAAGACGGAGGTCCTCATCCTGGGCTCCTCGCCCTCCGCCTGGGACGACTCCTGGTGGCCACCCGCCCTGGGCACCGCACCCAAACCGACGGACCACGCACGCAACCTGGGCTTCATCCTGGACTCCTCCCTCTCCATGACCAAACAAGTCAACGCCGTCTCCTCGTCATGCTTCAACATCCTGCGCATGCTACGGAAGATCTTCTGGTGGATCCCCACCGAGACCAGGAAGACTGTCACCCAGGCCCTCGTCACCAGCCGACTGGACTACGGCAACGCCCTCTACGCCGGAACCACCGCCAAGCTCCAGAAGAGACTCCAGCGGATCCAGAACGCCTCAGCCAGACTCATCCTCGACATCCCACGAAACAGCCACATCTCCGGACATCTGAGAGACCTGCACTGGCTCCCCGTCAACAAGAGAATCACCTTCCGTCTCCTCACCCACGCACACAAAGCCCTACACGACCAAGGCCCGAGCTACCTCAACAACCGAATCAACTTCTACGCTCCCAAGCGCCACCTCAGATCAACCAGCCACGCCCTCGCCGCCGTCCCCCGCATCCGAAGAGCAACAACAGGAGGAAGGTCCTTCTCCTACCTGGCCTCCAACACCTGGAATTCCCTCCCGACCGACCTGCGCCTGACCCAAGACCACCTCTCCTTCAGGAAGAAGCTCAAGACCTGGCTGTTCGAGCAGTAACGGCACCCCCCCTTCCCAGCGCCTTGAGACCCTACGGGTGAGTAGTGCGCTCTATAAATGTCTTGATTGATTGATTGAGGTTTGCTAGATTTTCCCAGGTACCAGATGGGTTAGGGGTCCAAAATCTACAGCTCTCCACACTGGAAATAAATGGTAAGTTTTGAGTGGAAACATGTGATGTGACACCCCACAGATTACATAACTTTCCATTGCAAAGATGTGAGGAACATGTGTTTTTTAGTCTAAATTTGAGAGGGTTGCAAGGGAATCTGGGTAAAAAAAACTGGTGAGAGCCACGCAAGTCACTCCACTCTGGCTACCCCCTAGGTGTCTAGTTTTAAACAAATTTACAGGTTTGCTAAACTTCAGTTAGAAAGTCACCCTTTTACCCTTTTCACCCCCCATTTTTGTGCTGACTTGTACTGATGGTAACTCACTCTGTGCCCTGAGCCCTAACAGTCAGGCCCTGGGCCAGTGCGAATTTAAAGACACACACATGCATTGAGGTGCCCAATAATTGGCCTGACCTACCCTATAAGTCCCTATTAGATAATAGGGCAAGGGGATGGAAATTACCTATAAGTCCGTAGGATATAATAGTGCGGGCAGTGTAGAGGCCAACAGCTTTTTAGGAGCTTGCATGCGTGCACTACTGAGAGCCTGAGGTCATTTTAAAAGAAGACCTGAGTTGCAGAACTGCTTTTAAAAAACTAAACTCACTGCAAACTCAGCTTTGGTGGCAGGGGCTGTACAAAAGCGCTAATTTACATTATTTTTTACATTTCAGGTACTCCCAAGGTCTTCCCTAGGTGTTCCAGGGTTGGGGTGGTCAGGTATCTATTAGCAAAGTCCCTATAAACAATGTTTTATAAACATTGGATTAGGGAAACCCGGCAATTTAATTTTTTTCCCAACGTAGAAAATGTCCTGCAAAATTGGCTTTGGTGCTCTGGGCACTGTGAAGTATTAATCTACATTATGTTTACATATTAGGCAAACTCCATGTGTCCCATGGGTGGGAAGTCTTGTAATTATGAGCAGGGCACTTATTAAAGATCTTTTATAAACCCTGGGGAGGGAAATCTTCAAAGTTTGAGGTTTGCAATTGATCCTGCCTAACACAACCAGGTGACAGCATGATAGTCACCCCACCCTGGATAGCACTAGGTGTCTAGTTTTTAAAAAGGAACAGGTTTACTAGGTTTTCCTACGTGCTGCCTGACATCTACAGCTACCCACATTGAAAAAAAGGGTTACATTTTAGTCGAAAAATGTGATGCATCCATGTTGCATTTTTGTCCAGTTCCTGTCGAAAGGCACTAGGCCTACCCATACAAGTGAGATTACATTTTTATTGAGAGACTTGGGGAAATGCCGGGTTGAAGGGAGTTTGCGATTACCCATAAATTCCAGAACTTTGAAATGTGAGAAACATGTGTTTTTTTGTCTAAGGTTGAGAGTTGAGAGTTGCAAGGGATTCTGCATAAAGAAATCCTGCTGAGAGCAACACTAGTCACCCTCTTTCTGGCTACCCCTATTAGATTTTCTTTTTTAAATGTACAGGTTTGCTGGCTTTCTTTAAGTGCCGGATGAGTTAGAGTCTAAAATCTACAACTACCAACATTGGAAAAAAGGATTCGTTTTCAGTGGAAAAAAATGATGCATCCATGTTGTGTTTTGGGCCATTTCCGATTGCAGCAATAGGTCTACCTACACAAGTGAGATGTCATTTTATTTGGAAATTTGGAGGAATGCAGGGTGGAGGGAAGTTTGTGGTTCCCAGTAGATTCCAGAACTTTCCATCACAGAAATTTGAGGAAAGTATGTTTTTTTATTCAAAGTTTGAGGTTTGCAAGGATTTCAGGGAAAGAGACCTAGTGGGAGCCTTGCATGTCACCTCACCCAGAATACTGCTAGGTGTCTAGTTTCCAAAAATGTTCAGGTTTTCTAGGATTCCCTAAATGCCAGCTGAGCTAGGGTAAAAAAACTAAAACTACCAACATTGGATAAAAAGGGTCAGTTTTAAGAGATAAAATATGACAAGTCCATGTTGCATTTTGGCTTATTTCTATTTGCATTTTGGAAAAAGGGGGTGGTGATGGACAGAGTTTCTGAATGATGCAGAATACTCTTACCAAGTCAAGAGATCATGGTTTTAATCCATCACCGTTTTTTAGCTCACTGCACCATCCCAGCTCAGAACTTGGCTATATGCAAATTAGTCTGTTCCTGTCCCAGTGCATGATGGGAACAGGGCAAACCAAACTACCAAGCCAATTCTTATACTGGGAAGGAAACAAGCTTCCGGGGACCGGTTTCTGGCATCACAGCCTTCTTCGGCCCGGCTTGCTTGAATCCTGATGGTGCAATGAGCAAGGGACTCACGTCTGAGTATACCCTCCCACACATAGTGTGGATAAAACCGATTTTGGAAAAAGGGGGTGGTGATGGACAGAGTTTCTGAATGATGCAGAATACTCTTACCAAGTCAAGAGATCATGGTTTTAATCCATCACCGTTTTTTAGCTCACTGCACCATCCCAGCTCAGAACCTGGCTATATGCAAATTAGTCTGTTCCTGTCCCAGTGCATGATGGGAACAGGGCAAACCAAACTACCAAGCCAATTCTTATACTGGGAAGGAAACAAGCTTCCGGGGACCGGTTTCTGGCATCACAGCCTTCTTCGGCCCGGCTTGCTTGAATCCTGAAGTGCAATGAGCAAGGGACTCACGTCTGAGTATACCCTCCCACACATAGTGTGGATAAAACCGATTTTGGAAAAAGGGGGTGGTGATGGACAGAGTTTCTGAATGATGCAGAATACTCTTACCAAGTCAAGAGATCATGGTTTTAATCCATCACCGTTTTTTAGCTCACTGCACCATCCCAGCTCAGAACCTGGCTATATGCAAATTAGTCTGTTCCTGTCCCAGTGCATGATGGGAACAGGGCAAACCAAACTACCAAGCCAATTCTTATACTGGGAAGGAAACAAGCTTCCGGGGACCGGTTTCTGGCATCACAGCCTTCTTCGGCCCGGCTTGCTTGAATCCTGAAGTGCAATGAGCAAGGGACTCACGTCTGAGTATACCCTCCCACACATAGTGTGGATAAAACCGATTTTGGAAAAAGGGGGTGGTGATAGACAGAGTTTCTGAATGATGCAGAATACTCTTACCAAGTCAAGAGATCATGGTTTTAACCCATCACCGTTTTTTAGCTCACTGCACCATTTCAGCTCAGAAGCTGGCTATATGCAAATTAGTCTGTTCCTGTCCCAGTGCATGATGGGAACAGGGCAAACAAACTACCAAGCCAATTCTTATACTGGGAAGGAAACAAGCTTCCGGGGACCGGTTTCTGGCATCACAGCCTTCTTCGGCCCGGTTTGCTTGAATCCTGAAGTGCAATGAGCAAGGGACTCACGTCTGAGTATACCCTCCCACACATAGTGTGGATAAAACCGATTTTGGAAAAAGGGGGTGGTGATAGACAGCGTTTCTGAATGATGCAGAATACTCTTACCAAGTCAAGAGATCATGGTTTTAACCCATCACCGTTTTTTAGCTCACTGCACCATTTCAGCTCAGAAGCTGGCTATATGCAAATTAGTCTGTTCCTGTCCCAGTGCATGATGGGAACAGGGCAAACCAAACTACCAAGCCAATTCTTATACTGGGAAGGAAACAAGCTTCCGGGGACCGGTTTCTGGCATCACAGCCTTCTTCGGCCCGGCTTGCTTGAATCCTGATGGTGCAATGAGCAAGGGACTCACGTCTGAGTATACCCTCCCACACATAGTGTGGATAAAACCGATTTTGGAAAAAGGGGGTGGTGATGGACAGAGTTTCTGAATGATGCAGAATACTCTTACCAAGTCAAGAGATCATGGTTTTAATCCATCACCGTTTTTTAGCTCACTGCACCATCCCAGCTCAGAACCTGGCTATATGCAAATTAGTCTGTTCCTGTCCCAGTGCATGATGGGAACAGGGCAAACCAAACTACCAAGCCAATTCTTATACTGGGAAGGAAACAAGCTTCCGGGGATCGGTTTCTGGCATCACAGCCTTCTTCGGCCCGGCTTGCTTGAATCCTGATGGTGCAATGAGCAAGGCACTCACGTCTGAGTATACCCTCCCACACATAGTGTGGATAAAACCGATTTTGGAAAAAGGGGGTGGTGATGGACAGAGTTTCTGAATGATGCAGAATACTCTTACCAAGTCAAGAGATCATGGTTTTAATCCATCACCGTTTTTTAGCTCACTGCACCATCAAAGCTCAGAACCTGGCTATATGCAAATTAGTCTGTTCCTGTCCCAGTGCATGATGGGAACAGGGCAAACCAAACTACCAAGCCAATTCTTATACTGGGAAGGAAACAAGCTTCCGGGGACCGGTTTCTGGCATCACAGCCTTCTTTTTCCCGGCTTGCTTGAATCCTGATGGTGCAATGAGCAAGGGACTCACGTCTGAGTATACCCTCCCACACATAGTGTGGATAAAACTGATTTTGGAAAAAGGGGGTGGTGATGGACAGAGTTTCTGTATGATGCAGAATACTCTTACCAAGTCAAGAGATAAGGGTTTTAATGCATCACCGTTTTTTGGCTCACTGCACCATCCCAGCGCAGAACCTGGCTATATGCAAATTAGTCTGTTCCTGTCCCAGTGCATGATGGGAACAGGGCAAACCAAACTACCAAGCCAATTCTTATACTGGGAAGGAAACAAGCTTCCGGGGACCGGTTTCTGGCATCACAGCCTTCTTCGGCCCGGCTTGCTTGAATCCTGATGGTGCAATGAGCAAGGGACTCACGTCTGAGTATACCCTCCCACACATAGTGTGGATAAAACCGATTTTGGAAAAAGGGGGTGGTGATGGACAGAGTTTCTGAATGATGCAGAATACTCTTACCAAGTCAAGAGATCATGGTTTTAATCCATCACCGTTTTTTAGCTCACTGCACCATCCCAGCTCAGAACCTGGCTATATGCAAATTAGTCTGTTCCTGTCCCAGTGCATGATGGGAACAGGGCAAACCAAACTACCAAGCCAATTCTTATACTGGGAAGGAAACAAGCTTCCGGGGACCGGTTTCTGGCATCACAGCCTTCTTCGGCCCGGCTTGCTTGAATCCTGATGGTGCAATGAGCAAGGGACTCACGTCTGAGTATACCCTTCCACACATAGTGTGGATAAAACCGATTTTGGAAAAAGGGGGTGGTGATGGACAGAGTTTCTGAATGATGCAGAATACTCTTACCAAGTCAAGAGATCATGGTTTTAATACATCACCGTTTTTTTAGCTCACTGCACCATCCCAGCTCAGAACCTGGCTATATGCAAATGAGTCTGTTCCTGTCCCAGTGCATGATGGGAACAGGGCAAACCAAACTACCAAGCCAATTCTTATACTGGGAAGGAAACAAGCTTCCGGGGACCGGTTTCTGGCATCACAGCCTTCTTCGGCCCGGCTTGCTTGAATCGTGATGGTGCAATGAGCAAGGGACTCACGTCTGAGTATACCCTCCCACACATAGTGTGGATAAAACCGATTTTGGAAAAAGGGGGTGGTGATGGACAGAGTTTCTGAATGATGCAGAATACTCTTACCAAGTCAAGAGATCATGGTTTTAATCCATCACCGTATTTTAGCTCACTGCACCATCCCAGCTCAGAACCTGCCTATATGCAAATTAGTCTGTTCCTGTCCCAGTGCATGATGGGAACAGGGCAAACCAAACTACCAAGCCAATTCTTATACTGGGAAGGAAACAAGCTTCCGGGACCGGTTTCTGGCATCACAGCCTTCTTCGGCCCGGCTTGCTTGAATCCTGATGGTGCAATGAGCAAGGGACTCACGTCTGAGTATACCCTCCCACACATAGTGTGGATAAAACCGATTTTGGAAAAAGGGGGTGGTGATGGACAGAGTTTCTGAATGATGCAGAATACTCTTACCAAGTCAAGAGATCATGGTTTTAATCCATCACCGTTTTTTAGCTCACTGCACCATCCCAGCTCAGAACCTGGCTAAATGCAAATTAGTATGTTCCTGTCCCAGTGCATGATGGGAACAGGGCAAACCAAACTACCAAGCCAATTCTTATACTGGGAAGGAAACAAGCTTCCGGGGACCGGTTTCTGGCATCACAGCCTTCTTTGGCCCGGCTTGCTTGAATCCTGATGGTGCAATGAGCAAGGGACTCACGTCTGAGTATACCCTCCCACACATAGTGTGGATAAACCCGATTTTGGAAAAAGGGGGTAGTGATGGACAGAGTTTCTGAATGATGCAGAATACTCTTACCAAGTCAAGAGATCATGGTTTTAATCCATCACCGTTTTTTAGCTCACTGCACCATCCCAGCTCAGAACCTGGCTATATGCAAATTAGTCTGTTCCTGTCCCAGTGCATGATGGGAACAGGGCAAACCAAACTACCAAGCCAATTCTTATACTGGGAAGGAAACAAGCTTCCGGGGACCGGTTTCTGGCATCACAGCCTTCTTCGGCCCGGCTTGCTTGAATCCTGATGGTGCAATGAGCAAGGGACTCACGTCTGAGTATACCCTCCCACACATAGTGTGGATAAAACCGATTTTGGAAAAAGGGGGTGGTGATGGACAGAGTTTCTGAATGATGCAGAATACTCTTACCAAGTCAAGAGATCATGGTTTTAATCCATCACCGTTTTTTAGCTCACTGCACCATCCCAGCTCAGAACCTGGTTATATGCAAATTAGTCTGTTCCTCTCCTAGTGCATGATGGGAACAGGGCAAACCAAACTACCAAGCCAATTCTTATACTGGGAAGGAAACAAGCTTCCGGGGACCGGTTTCTGGCATCACAGCCTTCTTCGGCCCGGCTTGCTTGAATCCTGATGGTGCAATGAGCAAGGGACTCACGTCTGAGTATACCCTCCCACACATAGTGTGGATAAAACCGATTTTGGAAAAAGGGGGTGGTGATGGACAGAGTTTCTGAATGATGCAGAATACTCTTACCAAGTCAAGAGATCATGGTTTTAATCCATCACCGTTTTTTAGCTCACTGCACCATCCCAGCTCAGAACCTGGCTAAATGCAAATTAGTATGCTCCTGTCCCAGTGCATGATGGGAACAGGGCAAACCAAACTACCAAGCCAATTCTTATACTGGGAAGGAAACAAGCTTCCGGGGACCGGTTTCTGGCATCACAGCCTTCTTCGGCCCGGCTTGCTTGAATCGTGATGGTGCAATGAGCAAGGGACTCACGTCTGAGTATACCCTCCCTCACATAGTGTGGATAAAACCGATTTTGGAAAAAGGGGGTGGTGATGGACAGAGTTTCTGAATGATGCAGAATACTCTTACCAAGTCAAGAGATCATGGTTTTAATCCATCACCGTTTTTTAGCTCACTGCACCATCCCAGCTCAGAACCTGGCTATATGCAAATTAGTCTGTTCCTGTCCCAGTGCATGATGGGAACAGGGCAAACCAAACTACCAAGCCAATTCTTATACTGGGAAGGAAACAAGCTTCCGGGGACCGGTTTCTGGCATCACAGCCTTCTTCGGCCCGGCTTGCTTGAATCCTGATGGTGCAATGAGCAAGGGACTCACGTCTGAGTATACCCTCCCACACATAGTGTGGATAAAACCGATTTTGGAAAAAGGGGGTGGTGATGGACAGAGTTTCTGAATGATGCAGAATACTCTTACCAAGTCAAGAGATCATGGTTTTAATCCATCACCGTTTTTTAGCTCACTACACCATCCCAGCTCAGAACCTGGCTATATGCAAATTAGTCTGTTCCTGTCCCAGTGCATGATGGGAACAGGGCAAACCAAACTACCAAGCCAATTCTTATACTGGGAAGGAAACAATCTTCCGGGGACCGGTTTCTGGCATCACAGCCTTCTTCGGCCCGGCTTGCTTGAATCCTGATGGTGCAATGAGCAAGGGACTCACGTCTGAGTATACCCTCCCACACATAGTGTGGATAAAACCGATTTTGGAAAAAGGGGGTGGTGATGGACAGAGTTTCTGAATGATGCAGAATACTCTTACCAAGTCAAGAGATCATGGTTTTAATCCATCACCGTTTTTTAGCTCACTGCACCATCCCAGCTCAGAACCTGGCTAAATGCAAATTAGTATGTTCCTGTCCCAGTGCATGATGGGAACAGGGCAAACCAAACTACCAAGCCAATTCTTATACTGGGAAGGAAACAAGCTTCCGGGGACCGGTTTCTGGCATCACAGCCTTCTTCGGCCCGGCTTGCTTGAATCGTGATGGTGCAATGAGCAAGGGACTCACGTCTGAGTATACCCTCCCACACATAGTGTGGATAAAACCGATTTTGGAAAAAGGGGGTGGTGATGGACAGAGTTTCTGAATGATGCAGAATACTCTTACCAAGTCAAGAGATCATGGTTTTAATCCAAAACCGTTTTTTAGCTCACTGCACCATCCCAGCTCAGAACCTGGCAATATGCAAATTAGTCTGTTCCTGTCCCAGTGCATGATGGGAACAGGGCAAACCAAACTACCAAGCCAATTCTTATACTGGGAAGGAAACAAGCTTCCGGGGACCGGTTTCTGGCATCACAGCCTTCTTCGGCCCCGCTTGCTTGAATCCTGATGGTGCAATGAGCAAGGGACTCACGTCTGAGTATACCCTCCCACACATAGTGTGGATAAACCCGATTTTGGAAAAAGGGGGTAGTGATGGACAGAGTTTCTGAATGATGCAGAATACTCTTACCAAGTCAAGAGATCATGGTTTTAATCCATCACCGTTTTTTAGCTCACTGCACCATCCCAGCTCAGAACCTGGCTATATGCAAATTAGTCTGTTCCTGTCCCAGTGCATGATGGGAACAGGGCAAACCAAACTACCAAGCCAATTCTTATACTGGGAAGGAAACAAGCTTCCGGGGACCGGTTTCTGGCATCACAGCCTTCTTCGGCCCGGCTTGCTTGAATCCTGATGGTGCAATGAGCAAGGGACTCACGTCTGAGTATACCCTCCCACACATAGTGTGGATAAAACCGATTTTGGAAAAAGGGGGTGGTGATGGACAGAGTTTCTGAATGATGCAGAATACTCTTACCAAGTCAAGAGATCATGGTTTTAATCCATCACCGTGTTTTAGCTCACTGCACCATCCCAGCTCAGAACCTGGCTATATGCAAATTAGTCTGTTCCTGTCCCAGTGCATGATGGGAACAGGGCAAACCAAACTACCAAGCCAATTCTTATACTGGGAAGGAAACAAGCTTCCGGGGACCGGTTTCTGGCATCACAGCCTTCTTCGGCCCGGCTTGCTTGAATCCTGATGGTGCAATGAGCAAGGGACTCACGTCTGAGTATACCCTCCCACACATAGTGTGGATAAAACCGATTTTGGAAAAAGGGGGTGGTGATGGACAGAGTTTCTGAATGATGCAGAATACTCTTACCAAGTCAAGAGATCATGGTTTTAATCCATCACCGTTTTTTAGCTCACTGCACCATCCCAGCTCAGAACCTGGTTATATGCAAATTAGTCTGTTCCTCTCCTAGTGCATGATGGGAACAGGGGAAACCAAACTACCAAGCCAATTCTTATACTGGGAAGGAAACAAGCTTCCGGGGACCGGTTTCTGGCATCACAGCCTTCTTCGGCCCAGCTTGCTTGAATCGTGATGGTGCAATGAGCAAGGGACTCACGTCTGAGTATACCCTCCCACACATAGTGTGGATAAAACCGATTTTGGAAAAAGGGGGTGGTGATGGACAGAGTTTCTGAATGATGCAGAATACTCTTACCAAGTCAAGAGATCATGGTTTTAATCCATCACCGTATTTTAGCTCACTGCACCATCCCAGCTCAGAACCTGCCTATATGCAAATTAGTCTGTTCCTGTCCCAGTGCATGATGGGAACAGGGCAAACCAAACTACCAAGCCAATTCTTATACTGGGAAGGAAACAAGCTTCCGGGGACCGGTTTCTGGCATCACAGCCTTCTTCGGCCCGGCTTGCTTGAATCCTGATGGTGCAATGAGCAAGGGACGCACGTCTGAGTATACCCTCCCACACATAGTGTGGATAAAACCGATTTTGGAAAAAGGGGGTGGTGATGGACAGAGTTTCTGAATGATGCAGAATACTCTTACCAAGTCAAGAGATCATGGTTTTAATCCATCACCGTTTTTTAGCTCACTGCACCATCCCAGCTCAGAACCTGGCTAAATGCAAATTAGTATGTTCCTGTCCCAGTGCATGATGGGAACAGGGCAAACCAAACTACCAAGCCAATTCTTATACTGGGAAGGAAACAAGCTTCCGGGGACCGGTTTCTGGCATCACAGCCTTCTTCGGCCCGGCTTGCTTGAATCGTGATGGTGCAATGAGCAAGGGACTCACGTCTGAGTATACCCTCCCTCACATAGTGTGGATAAAACCGATTTTGGAAAAAGGGGGTGGTGATGGACAGAGTTTCTGAATGATGCAGAATACTCTTACCAAGTCAAGAGATCATGGTTTTAATCCATCACCGTTTTTTAGCTCACTGCACCATCCCAGCTCAGAACCTGGCTATATGCAAATTAGTCTGTTCCTGTCCCAGTGCATGATGGGAACAGGGCAAACCAAACTACCAAGCCAATTCTTATACTGGGAAGGAAACAAGCTTCCGGGGACCGGTTTCTGGCATCACAGCCTTCTTCGGCCCGGCTTGCTTGAATCCTGATGGTGCAATGAGCAAGGGACTCACGTCTGAGTATACCCTCCCACACATAGTGTGGATAAAACCGATTTTGGAAAAAGGGGGTGGCGATGGACAGAGTTTCTGAATGATGCAGAATACTCTTACCAAGTCAAGAGATCATGGTTTTAATCCATCACCGTTTTTTAGCTCACTACACCATCCCAGCTCAGAACCTGGCTATATGCAAATTAGTCTGTTCCTGTCCCAGTGCATGATGGGAACAGGGCAAACCAAACTACCAAGCCAATTCTTATACTGGGAAGGAAACAATCTTCCGGGGACCGGTTTCTGGCATCACAGCCTTCTTCGGCCCGGCTTGCTTGAATCCTGATGGTGCAATGAGCAAGGGACTCACGTCTGAGTATACCCTCCCACACATAGTGTGGATAAAACCGATTTTGGAAAAAGGGGGTGGTGATGGACGGAGTTTCTGAATGATGCAGAATACTCTTACCAAGTCAAGAGATCATGGTTTTAATCCATCACCGTGTTTTAGCTGACTGCACCATCCCAGCTCAGAACCTGGCTATATGCAAATTAGTCTGTTCCTGTCCCAGTGCATGATGGGAACAGGGCAAACCAAACTACCAAGCCAATTCTTATACTGGGAAGGAAACAAGCTTCCGGGGACCGGTTTCTGGCATCACAGCCTTCTTCGGCCCGGCTTGCTTGAATCCTGATGGTGCAATGAGCAAGGGACTCACGTCTGAGTATACCCTCCCACACATAGTGTGGATAAAACCGATTTTGGAAAAAGGGGGTGGTGATGGACAGAGTTTCTGAATGATGCAGAATACTCTTACCAAGCCAAGAGATCATGGTTTTAATCCATCACCGTTTTTTTAGCTCACTGCACCATCCCAGCTCAGAACCTGGCTATAAGCAAATGAGTCTGTTCCTGTCCCAGTGCATGATGGGAACAGGGCAAACCAAACTACCAAGCCAATTCTTATACTGGGAAGGAAACAAGCTTCCGGGGACCGGTTTCTGGCATGACAGCCTTCTTCGGCCCGGCTTGCTTGAATCCTGATGGTGCAATGAGCTAAACCATGGATTAAAACCATGATCTCTTGACTTGGTAAGAGTATTCTGCATCATTCAGAAGCTCTGTCCATCACCACCCCCCTTTTCCAAAATATATTTCTATTTGCATGCACAAGGCCTACCCACGCATATGAGAAACAATTATTATTGGGTATCTTGGGGGAATGCCAGGTGGAAGGAAGATTGTGGCTGCCCCGGAATCACAGAATTTTTAATCAGAGAAATTTAAGGGTAATGTGTTTTTTCAGTCAAAGTATGAGGATTACAAGGGCTTCTGGGTAAACAAATCTAGTGAGAGTCAGCCAAGTCACTCCATCCTAGATACCTCTAGGTGTTTAGTTCCCTGTTGCGGGCACTAGGACAACCCATACTAGTGAAGTACCATTTTTATCGGGAGACTTAGGGGAATGCCGAGTGGAAGGATATTTGAGGATCACCCCAGATCCCCTAACTTTTCATCACAGTACAATGGGGAAAATGTGTTTTTTATATTATAAATAAATCATTTTGATATCAAGGAAAACTATGAAATAATGCTATTTTTGGGTGACTGGGGTTCTGAATTGGTCTAAATTTGGCACTCAATGAAAAAACATTGTAAGGTGCAGCTCATTTGTTGTCGCAAATGGTGGTTTTTCCTAATCATTTCAATATTTTTTTACTTCAACAGGTATTTTCCTTGGAAAAACCTTGAGGGATCTACACATCTGATCCCTTGCTGAATTTGGAATTTCATCTACTTTTGAAAAATCTATAGCTTTCCTGGATCACCCATGCTTTTCACCCTGTTTTCCACCCACAAACTGGAAGTAGTTGGAGAGCACAAAAATAGGAAAAATGGGCTACTTCTTTGAAAAAAACAAAACTCTGGCACAAAATTAGATTTTTTTTATTCACCTCTGCATGTTCCTAAAAGCTGGGAAGGTGGTGACTTTAGTACGGCAAACTGTTGATGCCATTTTTAAGAAGACAGCCAAACACTTTATCTAGAGCACTTTTTCCCTACTCTTCTCAAAAACTCAAAATGTTGCTATATTGTGACTATTTTCTTAGTCCCCTCCAGGGAATCCATACACCCTGAGTACCTTAAGAATACTCAGGCAGTTGGAAAAGAGGAAGTATATTTGGTGTATATACCTTATGTGGAAAAAATATTGATTGTGCCCTAAGCACGAACTACCCCACATAGCAAACAAAAAAGTCTCAGCACTGCTGGTGGAAAGGCCCGGCAGCTAAGGGGTTGAATAATTGGACTCTTGCTCCTTCATGTGAAGAAGCTGGGTTGTAAATATTTATACTTAATGTGGAATTTGTAGTGTGAAATTAAACACATGTTAATCCAGGTAACAATTGTGGAAAATCATATTTTAAGCAGTTTAATTTGTCAATTTCAAAAGCTAGAATTCAGAATGTATAATAGCATGCAAACTGATCCCTGTTTTGAAATGATACCCTCCAGAAATGGAAAAACTAGGCATACTTACATTATTTTCTCTGTGAAAAAAAGTATATATTTTTTTTCATCACCCCCCAACTTTTGCTGGCAGATATTTACTGGTCTTTAACGCTGCACAACTGGTCCTTGATGTCCAGTACTGTGTATGTGCTCTGACACTTGCAAAACCTGATGTGCCATCGAGTATACTGTCAAGGAAAAACTTGCCTTCAGCCCTACATGTGTATCCTGACTGCTGCACGTTTTAAATCTACAGGTGGACCTCTCACAATAAGTCCTTTTGATAGCAAGGAAAACAATTTGTATGTACAATATGAGCATGAGAAATTCGGTTGTTTGTTGGCTGGGGTGTCAACACTGGTCAAGCAGCAACCACAAAACTTGTCAGGGTGAGGTACAAGGGAACCCTAAATCAACCTGTGCTCAACCCTCTGGTATCAAGGCACAGAGCAGTCAGGCTTAACTTAGAAGCCATATGTAAAGTATTTTATGCAAGACTTCAAACTGTAATACAGTGAAAATCACCACATAAAAAGGTTCCCAATCCAGATTATAAAACTATAGGGGTTCATTTAGGATACCAGATGGACTTTCATCCTTCCGCCATCTAATCATATTTGGGCCCTAGCTGGGTGCTGCGCTCTGCAGTAACCACCTCAAGACAAAACAGATACCCCACACATATACCTGCACTACATGGCAGGCACCATGCAGTGCCTACCACATGGTGCAGAGATAAATATATCGGCACCATAGGTGCCCCCAGGGCCTATGTCCCTGGCTTAGAGGTTTAGGGGGCCCACTCCGGGCCACCAAATCAGTTTCCGCCTGGCAGTTTGCTGCGGTCTAACTGCAGCAGAACAACCAGCAGAAAGAGATATTATATTCCCTACAGCGGTGCCTGACAGGCACCACTGCCATTCTGGGACTACAAGGAGGTCCGACATGCAGTTGGATATAGCCTGCCTGTTGGGACTGTGGCGGTCACTGTTTCTGACTGCCACTCATCCAGAAGACATAGTAAAATGGTGGACGGAGATCCCTGTGAAGATGGCCAAGGGAGCACCACTGACAGCCTGTTGGTGGTGGTCCTTTGGCCATCGTAATCAGGACCATATTTATTTCTAATAAATAAAGCAACATAAAACAACAAAAATTCAATCAGTAGAACCTGAGAAATTCAGGTTTAAAGATTTCAATGAAAATAGCCCAAAAAATACAAAGCGCCAAGTGTAGCTATCTGATCGCGCTGGATTTGTCAGTTCAGCTGGATCTACAGAGACTGGCAGAGAACCTTAAGCCCACCTCCAAGGGTCTGGGAATAAAAAAGGCACTCAAGAACAAAAAGCCTGTAGGTCGAGTAACGCTGAGATACTTAAACTAACACTGGACAAAATTGCACAATGAAAATTACATCAATAATCAGAAGTCAGACTGGCGACCAACAATTGCTGTTTGAGTCCTATCAGCCCACCCAGGTGGCGGAGCCTCATCATGTAGGACACCCAAACCTCGGTCTGTGTGCGAAACCCTGGTGTATTTTGGCTTCGCATCACTCGGCCATGGTCTGGTCACCGCAGTTGTTCTTGCAAATGGTGGAGCTGATGTGTGCAGTGCAAAAATTAAATCAAGTGAGGTGGTTAAAATGGCTGTCAAGACAAACAAAGACCTTTATTAGTGTTTGCCTAGACGTCAGATTAAAAATAGTGAAAGGACAGTGTGACAAAATCACTGTCTAAATTGCTTGGTGGAATTCATTAGATAGGGCCAACATGTTTCTGCCAATTGGTGAAGGTTCACCGGCATTCGTCAGGGCCAAGCTCTTATGTATGCTACTGCAATAACACTATCAATCGTGCTATATAAAACAAAACAATATTTAGGAAATCTAACAGACCATTATCAGGAAAAAAGAGAAGAAAAGAAGAGTGGTCGATCAAGACCATCCTACCACACTTTCTCAATTGGCTCAATAGATGCAAGTGTTCTTCCCTGAAAAAAATCCAAAGAAAGACAAAAAAACCATGGAGATATTGTATACACGTGGTGCTCATTAGAGAAAAAACATTAAATTAAGACTAGAGTGCGCACTTGGTGAAAAGTGCTATTCTTGTGCAAAGCCAGTGATAGTTTAACTAAACTCAGCTTAGCCAATCACATGTTAGTGATGGCTACTTGAAATGTGCGCTGTTTGATGTCGCCGACAGATAATCTGTATATTTGTTTCAAAAACTTGATATAACACTTACCCAACCATGCGTGGGAAGAAAGCCTCACCTCACCCGGCAACTGCTCGGAAGAATAAGGCCCGCTCTAAACATGTAAGTAAAGACAGTTCCTTTATGAGATACCTGTCACCGGATTAATCTCTGTTACAGTTTAAAAGAACCCAACAATTTACTGAACTGTCCAACGTGGTCACCCCCGCGGGAACCCAGATGGAAGCATTCAACGGCCAGAACTAGAAACCTCCTCTGGCATATCTTAGGTTATAGCTGCGTGATATTAAATAGCGCAGATCTGTTTTCCATACATCAGCTGAGGTGGTATTGCTGGTAATGAACGTGAGAATTTGCATGTACTCATACCTATAGGGGAGATAGTTCCTACACTCTCTCTCCTCCTGTTTGTAATCAGGTGGTAGCTCAACCCCAGGTCACAAGAAAACCGAAGGTAAAGGGGTCCTCCGTATTTGGAACTCAATACCCTTATGCCCGCATACAGACAAGCAAAATGTGGCTAGATATGTTCATTAACCCTTCTGCCCAGTGCAAACCATACATTCCCCTCTTACCTGTCCGTCGGTACCTCGCGGCGTGATCTCGAGCCGAAAGGGAGGCACCGACGGTCAGGCTGGGACGCGATTATATACTAATGCTGAGTGCGTGATTGGGCTCAGCTGGTCGTCCCGGCAGCGCGTCGGCGCATGCGCGCTGGTGTACCACTAATTACTATGAACAGCGCATGCGCAAATGACAGAAAAGTCGTCCAACGCGCATGCGCGTTGCTATCGAGCTCACCTCCGTGAACCGCGCATGCGCCACCACCAGACGTAGTTAGTCGCGCATGCGCGCAACGCCGCAGCGTACCAATGTCACTATATGCATCAGTATATCATGCGATCCTTTGTCTAATTAACCAAATACTGGCGGCAAGCGCCAACCGATGCCTAAGCCCGGGAGCAACAAGACTCGGGAAAATTCATATCGATGACCTGAAAAAGCGAGTATTCTGTTGTTAAAAGACCGAAGGATTACTGGTATAACCTTCATGGGTCCAGACCCGGGTAACCACCAATGCCTGCTTATTTTAGCATTGTGGACCCACATCAGCGAGAACATGATGCAAACATTAGGTACAGTCCTGGTCCTAAACATAATAAAACCGGGAACTGCGTGACTTGTTGTCATTAGTCAGCTACATGATATTTCTTTACCTGTACACGAATGCATGCAATCTCAAGCGATTTGGTCTATCAGAGTTACAAAACTGCGTGAAAAAAATGAAAAAATGACTGCCATAATGGTAAGGATGCTACTAGAAACATAGGGGTCACGATTATTAACCCTCGCTATCCTGTGATGTCTAGCTGTCATTATGAAACACCTTGTAGGTCAATCAACAAGGGCTCGGGTTGCCGAAGACACTCTAGAGACCTCAGATTCTACAGGCATAGGGTAAGCCTAAGTGATCGTTCATTGGAGTACCAGATGGCAAGTGTTGCACTCAGATCGAGACCCATAGAATGTTGTCATTAAGCCCGTTAATGTCGGACTTCAGTTTAAAAATCCAATGTTGCTCTTTGACAAAGAGAAAATGAGATACATCGGCGATGTGTGGCGGAATGTATGGCTGTTCCAGTACCACCCATGTTAAGTCCTCTGCTTTGTGTTTTGCTTCTAAGAAGTGGTTAGTGAGGCCTGTAGATTGTTTCTTACAACGGATCGTGCTTTTATGTTCGCTGATGCGAGACTTGATCATTCTCGTAGTGTGGCCCACATACTGCTTCTTGCAGGGGCAAGTGATCAAATAGATCAGTTTCTCAGAGTTACAGTTCGTGTGCCTTGTAAGCCGCCACGGTCTGTTAGTGCCAATGTCTATCATTATGGTCTTCTGTGTCTGTGGACACGCCGCACAGCTGCCACATGGGTAATGGCCTTGTACTGGGTTGGTGTTCCAGAGGGTATTCGTGGTTTGCTTCATGGCAGTCCGTGGTCTGGTGTGAACCAGGCTGTCCCTAATGGATGGTCCTCTCCTGAATGCAAAAAGTGGGCGTGGTATTGCTCCTGCCCCTGTATTTAAGATCTTCCAGTGTTTCAGAATGATCTTCTTTACAGCATTTGAGGATGTGGTGAAAGTTTGTACCATAGTCATCCGATCTCTGGTGGCGTCTGATCTCTTATGTTGCAAGAGAGCCTCTCGATTGTTGTTGAAGGCTCTCTTGCACGCTCGACGTACAAGATGGTTAGGATAGTGTCGATCTCTCAAGTTAGATGACAGTTCTTCAGCATAGTGATTGTATAAACTGTTAGAGGAACAGTTTCGTCTCACCCTTAGAAATTGACCCACCGGTAGATTTTCACGCAGTGATCGCGGGTGGAAGCTCTGGAACGATAATAGCGAGTTTCGTGCCATGGGTTTCTTGAAGAGTTCACTCTGTAGGCCTCCCTCTGCTGGAACAATCTGGAGATCAAGGTACGCCAGTTTTTCTTTGCTACTCTCCATAGTAAACTTGAGGAACTGATTCCTTGAGTTCAGCCAAGTGTGGAAAGACGACACCTCAGTGGACGAACCTCTCCAAAGCATGTGATGGCAATCGCGCAGCAGGACATTCCGCTGGGAACGGGAATGTGGGCGATCGGTCGGATCTAGGGGTGTGAAAGTATTGATTAATCCCCGCTCCTTTGATGTGGGGTGAGTTCCTACAGTAGGGGTAATAAACTGCAGCTGTAGGGCAAGGTGGTGGCCTGGGAACGGTTCGGACAATGGACGAGGAAGAAGAGGTTATCAATGGGAAATGAGATGAAAGGAGTGTGGGGGTTCAGCACGGGATGTGGCTCTGAGGCAGGGTCGCGCTGGAGGTGCGTTTATGGCTCAGGCAGGAGAAATCGGGGGCTGTCGGGGCGCGGGGGAATGCTTGCGAGGCTGGGGAGTGAGGGGGAGAGACGCGCAGGCTATTGGCAGTGGGCCGAGAGGTCATGACACACAAAATGGCTGCTACCTACGTTCGCGATGGGGTCTAAAAGGGACAGGATGGCGTGGCTACTGTTTCATGGTTTTCGCTTTACTTTCGACAGTGGCTGTGATGAACATAAATGAACGCCGCTTATGTATACCTAATTTTTGTCATTTTCCACATATGTCCCACTGGTAGCCTGTCCTTCAATGTAGGGCAAACATCCCTGCTCTGTCTTGTGTGGATCAGCCTTTGCATAAACATTTTAAAAATAAAATAAAAGTTTACTCTTCAATGGTACCTTTTGAATCTCACTGTGAGCTCTAAGTGGATTTTCAGATCAGAATTGAACCCTAATTATTTGTGGAATTGTATTTTCCCTGAAAAAGCAGCAAAGATTTTAAAGCCGAACCGAATAGCTGAACCTAAATAGATGTAGAGACTGTTCAGGCTAACAGATGGCTCATTTAGCAGGGTGGAGAACCTCTCTGAAGGCATAAACACACTTTGGAACTTAGTGAAGATGGCATTGGCAAGAGGTTTTGCTTTGCCATGTGTACATTAAAATTGAGACATTTTGGCAAAATAAATGTCACAAATATATATACTTCCAACAGAATGCTTCTGTATGAGATATTTTCTTCACTCAAAAAGTTGCTGTTAGGGAAAACGAAAGGTCTGCAAAACCTTTGCTAGTGTGTACCGAAAAGCTCCGCAAAAAATAAACTTGCATCGGAAAAGCTTGCACACATTTTCCAACTTGGAGGGCCCAACTAGAGAGAAAATGATTTCACAGTAAGGATACAATGATCTCGCACTGCATAGAAAACCTTAATAAGAGCGAAAGTAAAAAGGAATTCTGAAACTTCCCCAAACATTACCAAAAAAAAAAGATAATCATTTAAACACCCCTATCGGTTAATTCATTCTAACCACTCACTTGTTCTATGAGTCACCCGTGCAAATCCCAGTTGTTAACATTTTGTGTAAGAAACAATCGACCATAGAGCTGATATCATTGTCAAGCAGCTGGTGCTTTTGCTAAACTGTGAATACTTTTTGTTTGGTCTCAGTGCCAAGTTAAAGGTTTGCACGCAATAGGAATTGTGGTAATTGCTGTAGCGCAAGGTTGAGTGTTCACTGAGGTGATAAGTGTGTAACCATGTTCCCTTTAATAAATAGCTCCAGTACAAATAGCAAGCAAAGCAAACCCCATCTTCAAGCCAGCGAAATGTCAAAAATTAATACAGCCTGTACCGTGTTTTTCTCCGATTTTCGTGTCAAGTGCTTTATTTTTAAACAGAATAGATTGTTCCGCAGGCAGCATGCTTGCTCTGAGCAAGCACTTTGTTTCCTGAATGAATTCACACAATGAATGTCCCTCTGGGACAAAGAAGAGAACATTCTCATCTTAAGCATAGCTGCAGACCTTGCAGATATGGGCGGAATTGAATTAAAGAAAAAGTCAGGGTAGGTGCTCAGTACAGAAGAATATCTAATTTATTTCAATAGTGTGCTGAAGGCTGAACTATCAGCAACTGTGAAATGATTACAGAGGTCATTGGATGTGTTATTTAGAATATTTTTTTTTTATAGTTTAGCATTTTTGCTTTTACTTTTGTGAGTAAAAATATCATAAAGCAGCATCCATTTCCTGTATTAGAGTATCTGTGGATTCGAAACTCCACCGAAAATTAGGTTTATGAACCGGAGAACAGCAGCCACTGGGTATCTAGCGAACAATGCTCATTAGCTCTGCTTAATACAAAAGCTGCACGGACAAAATTCGCCAACAAAAACAAAATCCAACATTATTTTGCAATAACAAGTTGTCGTAAATATTCCAGTGTGGTGTCTGCTGTTCTGTAAGATATTTCATTCTGTGACAAATTGGGCAAGAATCGGGTCCGAAAGTTGAGCCCCCAAAGAGAGCCTATATGGATTCACGATACAGAGAAGCGGAGTGGCGATGGTCCACCGCTGCCAATAGAGGCCTTGAGCGGTAGTGCAAGCCTTATGTTTGATGCGCTTGCAAAGCTGAAAAGCATTGAGAAAAGGTGGGAAACAGATTTTCCAATTTCGAAGAGGCCAAAACCTATTTTAATAGACTAATATACTTAGTACTGATACACAGAGCTATTTGACCACCTATCCTCAATTTAGGTTGAAAAATATATCGATTAGCATGGGAAACGTCTCAATGCTTATTAACAGGATATGGATTGATCGAAAATTACATTTGCAAATGGGATTCACCTCTATGTCAAGTCGGTCTTAATTTTGGAACAACTTCTTCATTTATAAATGAAGGTTATAGATAGGGTAGTAGTATGAGTCCAGGAAGGTCCTACTTGCTTACTTGCGTGTACGTTTGTTGCCCTTCACACACCACTTGCAGTAAGTGAAAATGGGAGCACACCTCCTCCTGTTAAGGGCAGGACTAATTGTATTCCCAAGGTGGAAATGGATTGGGAAAACTCCCATATATGGTAGGAGTACAGCTGAATGGGTTCCTCAACAGTAAATCATTTTCTTATGCATAGGCCACAAAAAAACAGTCACATATGTTAACACACATTGGTTTCCCATTTTTGTACATAACTGTCTCTGCCTGGTGCAAATCAATGACTTTTGTAGTTTTACATCAATCAATCATGGTTCTTGTAGACGTGACTACTCACCTGTTAGGGTCTCAAGGTAGGTACACTCATGCAATTTTTTGATTGTTTGTGGAAGAAGGAAATTTTCCTAAAAAAATGGGAGTGATCCTACAGGAACACAATATCATCTTTTTCTCCTTGATTTTTGTGAATCAAACTATAAATATCTCCAGATGCGAGCTAATATTGTTCCCCCTCCAACCTTGACAGTCATAGAGCAGTGTTTCTGATGGAGTACTTTCATCTATATGACCTTAGAAAAACCCCATTGGGTCTAATTTTCAGACCTAATGAACCTTTTTCAGGAATAATCTAATTTTCTATTCCAACAGACGTACCTAATCACAGTCTTACTGCCGACCGTATGGTGACCGTCCAAGTACGTCGTTTGTTTTTCTATCAAATAAACTGTGACCCTGGGTGGCTTGCCTTACACTCAATGATTAAAACACAAGAACAATAATTACAGTTGTTACTGAATACTAAATAATCTATTTCTTTCTTGGCTACAGCTATTCACATTTGGCCATCCTCAGGCCATACTTGCATATCTCGGTTTGCGGGTAAATACCAATGCCTTACCACTTACCTGGTCAATGAGTCATCCAAAAGTTCATGGATGTGTTCCCATAGCACATCACCATCACGGTCCACCAACCAACTGGAAGTGAGAAAATCCCACATAAGTAAATTGTCTGCACCACCATGTACAAATCTCAAGGAAACATGTGCAGATGCTTCAGATAATGTTTATTTTTTAAGCTAGAGTAGTTAGGCCCTGGGACAAGGAGAAGGCTGGACCCTATAGTATATCAACAAAAACAAAAGATGCCAACTCCACTCGTTATTGTAAGAGATTTCTTTAGGACTAACAAAAAACCAATTAAAGTATGTCCAGGTATTTTTATTTATACCATGTATTTTTTATATTTTATATACTTTTTTTCTTCGTTTAAGTTTGAAAAAGAACACATATACAATCTACAATATTTACACATATACACCTATCTTACATAGACATATTTACATTGCACCGTGATACATACAAACTGTGACAAGATTCAACAAAAATATACATACTAAATACATACTAACAAAAGCTTATCTTTATGTATTCACAATTTGGAAAGCAATGAATTAATTAATATCCAAAATATTAAAGTGACAATGTCAAAAAAGGAACAGGGGGGGGGGCTGAATTGAATCACTAAAAAGCGATCAATTAAACAACGCACAAAATTGCTGCTGTTCTCTCCTGTTGATGTGCCGACGCGTTTCGAGTCTAGGGAACCAGTTCCTAGACTCTCATCAGGGCTCTATCACTTTGTCTGTATAGAATGTAAGAAAAATAAAGTTTTATTTAAAATTGTGTCTCTCTTACTGGACCTACATTAAAGTACCGTTACAACTCTGTACCTGTATCTGTATGTTTTTAGACAAACAAGGCTTTCTTGTTGTTGAAATTAGGCTGGGATATACTGTAGTGATTCTGACCTCGATATTCTACAAAATGGAAACAAGGTTTCTTGTTTAGTTATCAGTTACATAATCTCAAAAAGCAAGATATCACCATTGCTACACTCCTCAAGGATATATGACGTTATAACGCATACTATTTCAACGTATGCTTTTACAACGCAACTTTTACAACGCAGGATCCATTACAACGAATACCATTACAACGCATTTTTTTACAACGCATATACCTTTACAACGCATACCATTACAACGTAAGTATAGGTAAGTATATAACTTTTTTTTAATGTAAGTTATTAAATTTAATATATTTAATTTAATTTCAATTTAATTTAATTTTTTTAATTGAATTTAATTTTTAAAAATACCCCTTTACCCAAAAACCCAAACCTAGCCCTGAACCCTAAAAATACCCCTTTACCCAAAAACCCAAACCTAGCCCAGAACCCTAAAAATACCCCTTTACCCAAAAACCCATACCTAACCCTGAACCCTAAAAATACCCCTTTACCCAAAAACCCAAACCTAGCCCTGAACCCTAAAAATACCCCTTTACCCAAAAACCCATACCTAACCCTGAACCCTAAAAATACCCCTTTACCCAAAAACCCAAACCTAGCCCTGAACCCTAAAAATACCCCTTTACCCAAAAACCCATACCTAGCCCTGAACCCTAAAAATACCCCTTTATCCAAAAACCCATACCTAGCCCTGAACCCTAAAAATACCCCTTTACCCAAAAACCCAAACCTAGCCCTGAACCCTAAAAATACCCCTTTACCCAAAAACCCAAACCTAGCCCTGAACCCTAAAAATACCCCTTTACCCAAAAACCCAAACTTAGCCCTGAACTCTAAAAATACCCCTTTACCCAAAAACCCAAACCTAGCCCTGAACCCTAAAAATACCCCTTTACCCAAAAACCCAAACCTAGCCCTGAACCCTAAAAATACCCCTTTACCCAAAAACCCATACCTAGCCCTGAACCCTAAAAATACCCCTTTACCCAAAAACCCAAACCTAGCCCTGAACCCTAAAAATACCCCTTTATTCAAAATCCCATACCTAGCCCTGAACCCTAAAAATAGCCCTTTATCCAAAAACCCAAACCTAGCCCTGAACCCTAAAAATACCCCTTTACCCAAAAACCCAAACCTAGCCCTGAACCCTAAAAATACCCCTTTACCCAAAAACCCAAACCTAGCCCTGAACCCTGAAAATACCCCTTTACCCAAAAACCCATACCTAGCCCTGAACCCTAAAAATACCCCTTTACCCGAAAACCCAAACCTAGCCCTGAACCCTAAAAATACCCCTTAACCCAAAATCCCATACCTAGCCCTGAACCCTAAAAATACCCCTTTACCCAAAAACCCAAACCTAGCCCTGAACCCTAAAAATACCCCTTTACCCAAAAACCCATACCTAGCCCTGAACGCTAAAAATACCCCTTTACCCAAAAACCCAAACCTAGCCATGAACCCTAAAAATACCCCTTTACCCAAAAACCCATACCCAGCCCTGAACCCTAAAAATACCCCTTTACCCAAAAACCCTACTTACCTATACTTACGTTGTAATGGTATGTGTTGTAAAGGTATATGCGTTGTAAAAAATGCGTTGTAACGGTATTCGTTGTAATGGATCATGCGTTGCAAAAATTGCGTTGTAAAAGCATGCGTTATAAAAGTTGCGTTGTAACGTGTGCACACCACTCCTCAAGGTCCTACCTTTATTTATAAGGTGCTGCTTTCAGCCTTTTAGCAGGGAAGGATGATGTTCTATTTTCAGTTCACGATCTGCCGGTAAATGAATACCCGTTAGAGAGAGCTGTGTCGCCACCGCAAAAGTGAGTTTAAACGTCTCACTTGCCAACAAATAACACATACCTTTTTATTTTGATTTCAAACTGCGCAGGTATGTACGATAATTTTAAATGCGCTTCACCACAATCTCCGAATGTTAAACTGGCATATATAAGAGAGAAAACAAACAGGGCAGTGTTTTAATTACAGCGTCTGTGTGTGAACGGAGTGAAATTAGAGTCGCTTCACTTCCTGAGCCTGATAAATGTTCCCTACCTGCAGGCAATATTCCATCGCACTAGTCGAAGGACCGACGTTTTACGAGTGTCGGGCGGTATCTCCTTCTCCTGCTCCAGTGTACACCAACTCTCCAAAACCGCTCTGCGGCCATCTTCTCGTCATTACAAATACCTGGTGGATGGGACCAGATGTATTGTGGGACTCGTAGTTCCCAAAATGCTCAATTGTGCAAGGCCAATCATGCTGCCTACCCTGTGTGTTGTCTCATGTTACCAGCTTCTTGTGTACTGTCAATTAAACAAAAAACGAGGGCTGAAGGCCGACCAACAGTGCCAGGCATAGAGGTTAAATTTAGAGCCTCGAAATTTCAGACAGATTATTCAATCCAGTTAGTGTGCTGTTAAACTTGACTATTAAGTATGCCTCTTTTTGAAGTAAGGCTCCCTCAATATCAGGGACTCGTTTTGTGGAATTTATATTGAATAGGACAGACCATTTGAAATAATTTTCACTATGCATTTTTTGAACAAAATGCTCAACCATAGGGGCTGTCATCACTCTCTTTTTAATGCGGGATCTATGCTGGGTGATTCTTGCATTTATTTGTTGATTCGTTTTCTCTATATAGATCTTATTGCAGGGACATGTTATCACATACACAACATTTTTAGTTTTACTATTCGAAAAACTGGGGTGCTTCCATTTTACTCCTGAATGGGAAAACTCGCTACCTTCGGTGGTATTGGGGCAGGCTACGCAATTGCCGCACTTATGATGTCCTTCTATTGGCTTAAGTTTCCATTGGGACAAGAGATCTCCTTTTGTTCTAGGGACCGATACATCTGCTCTCACAATTTGTTGTCCTATACTGGGATTCTTTTTATAAGCAAAAATAGGACGTGGGAAAGGGCATTCTAGATCTTCAAGAAGATGCCAGTTCTACAAGACCGCCTGTCTCATTCTGTGTGTGTCAGGACCGAATGTTGTGACACACACCAGCCTATCTAGTTCATGTTTCTCCTTAGCCTGTTGTGGAAAATGACTAAAATCGGTATACATAAGCGGCGTTCATTTATGTTCACCACAGCCACTGTTGAAAGTAAAGCGACAATCATGAAACAGTAGCCACGCCATCTTGTCCCTTTTAGGCCCCATCGCGAACGTAGGTGGCAGCCATTTTGTGTGTCACGACCTCTCTGCCCACTGCCAATAGCCTGCGCGTCTGTCCCCCTCACTCCCCAGCCTCGCAAGCATTCCCCGCGCCCGACAGCCCCCGGTTTCTCCTGCTTGGGCCATAAGCGCACCGCTAGCGCGACCCTGTCTCCGAGCCACATCCCGTGCTGAACCCCCTCGGTCTTTCATCTCATTCAAAGAACAGGCCCTTTTGATAACCTCTTCCTCCCTGCCCGATTGTCCAGCCTGATCCCAGACCATCACCTAGCCCGACAGATGCAGTTTATTGCCCCCTACAGTAGGACCTCGCCTCACATCAAAGGAGCGGTGGTTAATCAAAATCCTCACACCTCCAGATCCGACCGATCGCTCACTTTCCAGTTCCCAGCGGAATGTCCAGCTGCGCGACAACCACCACATGCTGAGGTTGAGGTGGGAACTCTACTGTAAATATGTGTGGGAACGGGGGTGAAGCGGGGATTCCGAGGATGTCTTTCCGTACATCAAAGTATTGACAAGAATGTGTTTCATGTAATAAAGCAATAAACATGTGTATAAGAGGCCAGGCCTCAAGGATGTGTTTAGAGCACCTCGAGAAGATACCCTGTTGTCTGATTTGACGTGTTCTGCTCCGTCGGAATAAACTCCTGTTTCCTGCCTTCTGTCTCCAGCGCCTGCCTCTTTGTTTGGTAATCTCGAATGGTATGAGAGGCGGCTAACGCCGGGCAAATACTGAAGGGTTCTTGGTCGAATTCGGCCCTACCTTTTTCTACAATTGGCGTCCCAAACGTGGGGACCATCAGCGACACGTGGATCCAGTGGGAGAGGTCCCAACGACAGAGTGAACGACTGCAACGATCGGGAAGTGCACCTGCCCGATAGACCCTCGTCTGGCAGCCGATCATCCGAACTTCACTGGTTCTGAGCAGACCTCTCTCGAGTGATCTACGGTCCTGACTGGGAACCATCAGGAGTGCCACAGCAATTCCGGAGAATAGAGGACGATCAGGCGCTGGAAGCGGAAGACGAGAAACTGTCCATGCGGTCCGGGTAAGGTCGTGTAAACACGACGAATTGCGAATTGATTGTTTGATTGTTTGAAAATTCTAGTATTACTTATTTGATTGTTTCTGAGAGATTCTCTATTTGCAAACAAGCACAGAGTCGCCATACTCTGTTTAGTCTTTGCAGATAGTGAAGGGTAGGTAACGCAGGCCTTTGCCCCCATTGTAATCCGTCGTGCCTATTTCCCTCTCCATTTGATTGATTGTTATCCAAGCATTTACTGTTTTGGAATTGGTTCTCTTTGGATCATTCTCTATTTACAAATAAGCACAGAGTCGCAATACTCTGTTTAGTCCTTGTGAATAGTGAAGGATAGGTAACGCAGGCTTTTGCCCCCATTGTAATCCGTCGTGCCTATTTTTATCCCTCATTTGATTGATTGTTTATCCGAGCATTGATCGTTCGGAATTGGTTCTCTTTGGGTTATTCTCTATTCACAAATAAGCACAGGGTCGCAATACTCTGTTTAGTCTTTGCGGATAGTGAAGGATAGGTAGTGCAGACTTTTGTCCCCTTTGTAACCCGTCATGCCTATCTTTGCCCCGTTTGTTGGTAGTTGGTTCAGCCCGGACCGTTTATTAGAGGTAGATCATCCGGCTCCACCGGAAGACGCCCCTAATAAAAAGGACATAAAAAAAAAAAAAAATGCGGATTAGCCACTGTATTGTGCTAGCAAACAATAACATAAAAATCGTTAGGAAAAACAAAAGGAATCGAGCAAAATCAGTAGGCCACTGATGGGATCTCTTTTTGACCTTGCTAAATTAGAAACATTAGGAACAACCCCTCATGAGAAATATGAAACTAGTGAGAAGAATCGAGCTCAACGCCATGATGGCTGCAAGACAGCTCGGCTCCACTGCCCACCCCGCCCAAATAACGACAAACAATATGCAAATATTATAAATATATACAACACTCCAGCAAAGTAACATGTTAAAACTTTTTATTAAACAACTATTTAAAACTTTTTATTAAACAACTATTTACATGGCAGCCGGCTGCAACAAAAAACCCAAATGCATTCGCCGTCTGCTTAACGCTGTTCCTGTCCCGCCTTCAATGTTGGGCTACTTTGAGCTACTTTTTAGTAGGCTTTGGGCTATAAAAAAGTCTACAAAAGCCATCAGCCGGCAAGGTAGCGTCGGTGGCGGCCCGTTGAGCGAATAGGCCGGAGGCTACCCAACGCGCCAAGGCCTGGTCCAGCCATCCTATAATGCTGCGCCAAGAGATGGCGTGGGGTGCCCTGGGGGGAGGCGATGCGAACGGGCCTCCCCCACCTCCCCATGGGGGAGGTTCCTCAGCTGCAGCAGGGCGACCCTTAGCGTTTCACTCGCCGGCCAGCTGCAGTAGGGCGACCCTTAGCGTTTCACTCGCCGGCCAGCTGCAGTGGGGCGACCCTTAGCGTTTCACTCGCCGGCCAGCTGCAGTGGGGCAACCTTTAGCGTTTCACTCGCTGGCCAGCTGCAGTGGGGCGACCCTTAACATTTCACCTGCCGGACGGCTGCACCAGGACTGCCATTGGCGTTCCACTCGGTTGGATGACCGGGGGACCCGCTCCGGTGGCCGGGGTGAAGAGCGGCTGCTGCTGCGGAACGCTCAAAATGGCGGCCGACACCCCGGATTTGGGCCTGGTCCATTAGAACGGCTCTGGGCTACCTTGGAACTCGGATGCTTGCCTGCTCGGGCATGAGCCCCACTCTTGAAGACGCCCTCCCAGTTTTTAAAATTCTACGAAAGTCACTGGCCCTCGACTCCCGCAGGCTTCCGGTGGGGGCCACCGCCACTGTTGCTCGACTATCCCCCATGGATATCCCGCTGCCCCGGGCGACCGCCACCTTATCCACATCTGGTGTCGAAGGAAAGACTGATTCAACGTATCTGTGGAGGGATACACCTGCTGTCCCGCTCTCCGGAGTGTCCGCGACGTGGCCGCGAGAGGATGGTGCTCTCATGATGACGCCAGCTTTTGTCTGAATTACCAAGAGACACTCGATCAGCTCCGGTGGGACCTCAGCGTGGCCTGGTAGGGAAGATTTTGCCTTCCTCGTTTTTAAATTGCAGTCCACACCGCCTGTCCTCTCTGCTGGCATTAACGGAATCTTTTGAACTACCGAAAGGGATTCTGGTCCGACCACTTGTTATTGGAGGCATTTGGACTATGCTCTGGGCCCGCCCGGCCTCGACCAAAATGGCGCCAGTATGGGCGAGACTCGCAATTCCTTATGACGTTCTAGTTGCCTAAACCTTGATGTTATGGGATATGTATGCGGTCTTTGTACACGTGGCGGGCGGGAAAGGGTGCGGACTGAACATGCGAACAACCCTATCGATGTGTTTTTTTGTCATTTTTGTATTATTAAAGCTCCGAAGTAAAATGTTACTCATGATACTCGCCCATGGTATACGTATGAACGATTTTATTGTAACTGATCCTGTTTTACTTTCAATTATAAAATCAACCTTCACTGATCCTGCAACCGTTTGTCACGTTTAGTTTTTCCAATTAAATGGCTCGCTCGTTACGTACTCCTGTACTACAGTGTAATATCTCCCTACCTCATGTGTTTCCCGTCTGCCCCGTGGCCGGCCTGTATGGCTGGAGGCCCGTATTTGAATACTGACATTTTTACAACCAAGGTTTTAAAAGAAAAATATATGGAGCTAGCATCGTAACAGTCATTTAGATTGATAGGGTTGTTTTTAAAATACCATGCTCTGCGAACAGGAACGACCCTATACCACCGTAAACCTTTTCTTTCCCGCGAATGAAAACATGAATCCGTCACCCCCCACCTTATACTGAATACCCCTGGCCTTTGACTCTCTCCTACACGCGGTCTGTACTACCGCCCTCGGGCGATCTATGTAATGAACAGACTACCATTGGTTATCTTTGCAGCACTACCAGCTCCTCTGGGCTTCAATGCCGAGACATAAGGGACTGCAGCCCAGAGAGATGAGTCGAGTATGTGGTAGGTAAAAACATTTTCATGTTTATGCGCGCTGATGTGCTTTGAACGCTGCACCCCCCCTTTTCTTTTTCTTTTTGCAGGTTACATCGGAATTTCAGCTGAAGTATGGAGAAGACCTAAAACCGCACCGTGTTCCACGCAAGGAAAATAGGCTAGCTCCGTGAGACGGTACCTTATATGTAGGGGCTATCTCTGGGAACATGAAAAATTGTATGGTATGAATGTGCGCATGGGCCCTGATTTGTACGGTATGAATGTGTATGTGTGGCGCACGTCTGGGTCAATAAAAGAATGCTTTTTGTATGATTGAGGCGTTGATCGACCGGTTAATGGAATAAGAAAAAATAAGCCCGAACATGGTACCTGCATGTGAAAAACGAATAAATATATAGCACTTTCCTTACTTTGGAACGACTCTCTCTGGAGCTAACGACTGGGGGAGTGGCCTATGCCAGAAACTCGAAGGCCTATTTCAGTACGACAAACCCAACCCCAACCGCTCTCCCAAATGAACGCCCTAAATGACGCGCTCCAGTGAGTCAACTTAATGTGCGGAGTAGATGAGAAAAGTTAAGGATACCCCGGGTTGGGGTTCATCCAAAATCCCCCCCTCAGCCCAGAAATTAGGGATATTGTCATGTTTTAGATTTAACCCCTCTTCTTCCACCCTCATAGAAAAGTCAGAACTGCACCATCGCACGTCCGACAGACACCCCTCCTTTACCTCAACTTGGATCGTCATTTGTTAGATGTTGGAAGACCCCACCGTGAGTATAGGCACGACTGGACCAGTGTCCGACCAATTAAAAGGAGTAAGTATTTATTGAAGCGAGGTTACCAACAGAAATTGTCTGCTATTAGGAAGGAAGGAGAACGAAGAGCTCGACCCCCAAATGAATTAAATGGAGTACTGAAAATATGCAACACGCATGAAAAGGCTCTTTCGCCAAAAATAGCCCTCTGTTTTATCTTAAGTTTTCGTACTTGATGTATGTACTGTCGCACCCTATCTGGTATTTGTGTATTCGTAAACTATGAATTTATGTTTTCCCTCAGCTTGTGTTTTATACGTGAAACTGACCCGTACTGATCTATATGTGTGTGCACTGAATAGCCTATTATTATACACGTCTCTCTCTCTCTCTCTCTCTCTTTATATGTTGTACGTGTACTAATAGCCTATTTGGTACGCACAACGCTCTCTCTCCCTCTGAGGGCTCCCTTGCTCCCTTGTGAAAAAATAACGACACTGTACCTCGCCGGTACAGGTACAATTGGCTTTAGACACGACAGTGTTTGAACAAATTGACAGAAACAAAACGATCATATTTAGCCATATTACTACCTCTCCTTTCTGTAAAATGATGGAACTTAATTGGCTGAGAAAGAAAGGACAGGTAAGACGACTGATGTCCCCTAATCTGACACTTAAAAGGGAACTATATATCAGTGGCTTTAGTTTTAACTACTTTGGTAACACCACCCTCATCGTTCGGATTACCACCGCCCATTGCACAAAAATAGAATGTCCGATACGTCCCCGTTTCTCCAGAATGGTCCCAGTTCTGTACCAGCCGTCCCAGAAAATCTTAAAGACTGTAGCTATAAGCCCATGATAATAGCATTTCACACTTTTTATAAATTAACAGACCTTGAAGAAATATATAGCTCAACAGGATTTGTTTTAGACAAACGCGAGTCTCTACTGAAGGAGCCGGTTTGAATTCGATAAACCATGTAATTTTTAGATATCAGACTTCTTGCCACGTTCGCAAATATAACAGGAGTAGAAAACCAGACAGACAGGATGTTTGAAAATAGAAAAAATGCTTGCCGACCTGCGCTCCAGCAATAATGCATGAGTTAACAAAATACACCGATGTAAGGATTACTAAGCATCCACCCTATCGTGACCAATGAACGTTTCCCCAACTACTTGGGGTTCGGAGAGAAATTAAAGTGACTGTCCCTTGTATTAAGTTGAATTCCTCTCCCAACCACTTGTATTGATTATCACCCAATTGAGCTTTCGAAACCTTACATCGGTCACTTTTAACTGTACATGGGTAACTAAGAAAGCGTTAACTCTGTATCATGATGATTGTAGAACACCAGTTATGCACATGAGCATACTTTCTAGTTTCGATCCCCATGGAGTCCAGACCTCAAGTGATAATAGCCCTTATTCTGCCAGAACATTTTTGTATGACATCATGTTTGTATTCAAATGAATTTCCTACATCGTCTAAATAATGTCCCCGTCTCCAAGGTCTAACATATGACACAGCTAATGTAATTTTGTATGCACTGCCTCCTCGCCTATCGCATTGACTACATGTGGTTATGTACGATTCTGTCAACATTGATAGCAGGATTATTTCCATCTGCCCGTAATGCATATGGGCTACCAAAGACCTCAATAGACAGCCCAGCCACATGCTTCCCTTATTAGTATAACTAGATGTCAGCTTGTACGTCCTTACCTCAGACATGAACAGAAATGAACTAACTTATGATAAAAACTGGGGACTGTGGAAAATGACTAAAACCGGTATACATAAGCGGCGTTCATTTATGTTCACCACAGCCACTGTTGAAAGTAAAGCAACAATCATGAAACAGTAGCCACGCCATCTTGTCCCTTTTAGGCCCCATCGCGAACATAGGTGGCAGCCATTTTGTGTGTCACGACCTCTCTGCCCACTGCCAATAGCCTGCGCGTCTCTCCCCCTCACTCCCCAGCCTCGCAAGCATTCCCCCGCGCCCCGACAGCCCCCGGTTTCTCCTGCTTGGGCCATAAGCGCACCGCTAGCGCGACCCTGTCTCCGAGCCACATCCCGTGCTGAACCCCCTCGCTCTTTCATCTCATTCAAAGAACAGGACCTTTTGATAACCTCTTCCTCCCTGCCCGATTGTCCAGCCTGATCCCAGACCATCACCTAGCCCGACAGATGCAGTTTATTGCCCCCTACAGTAGGACCTCGTCTCACATCAAAGGAGCGGTGGTTAATCAATACCCTCACACCTCCAGATCCGACCGATCGCTCACTTTCCCGTTCCCAGCGGAATGTCCAGCTGCGCGACAACCACCACATGCTGAGGTTGAGGTGGGAACTCTACTGTAAATATGTGTGGGAACGGGGGTGAAGCGGGGATTCCGAGGATGTCTTTCCGTACATCAAAGTATTGACAAGAATGTGTTTCATGTAATAAAGCAATAAACCTGTGTATAAGAGGCCAGGCCTCAAGGATGCGTTTAGAGCACCTCAAGAAGATACCCTGTTGTCTGATTTGACGTGTTCTGCTCTGTCGGAATAAACTCCTGTTTCCTGCCTTCTGTCTCCAGCGCCTGCCTCTTTGTTTGGTAATCTCGAATGGTATGAGAGCCGGCTAATGCCGGGCAAATACTGAAGGGTTCTACACTGTAAGAGGCAATCACGTGGAGTAAATCATGCCCTTTTAAATGACTGCTTGAGAAGTTTTTTGGAGTAACCTCTTTGAACCATTTCATCACAAAAAGTTTTGGCATGTTCTTCGTAATCCCTGACATCTGTACCATTTCTCCTTATTCGCAGGAGCTGTCCATACGAAAGGTTGGCTTTTAAGTTCCTTGGATGCGAACTTTTTTGATGTAAGATGGTATTTTTGTCTGTACTTTCTTTTATATAAAGAAGATTTCAATTGGCCATCCACGCATCCCTCACCAAAATGGAAGATCTTCATTTAGTGTGATTCCAGTGGTTACAGCGGTATTCATGTACTATTCATTTACAATTAAAATATAGTATTTATTTAGTATTAACGAAGACTAAGTAGTATGCCCACAAGCCGAAATATGCAAATGAGGAATCCTAGTTCTACTCAACTACCCTTCAAATACATAATAAACACTTCAATTGAATGCTAAAAGAAGACTAGTAGTATTCTAGACGAATATTAGTTGAAGCTTAGTAGTATTCTGTTAGGGTTTATTTGCAGCTCTTGCGCTATTTCAAGAGCAAAATGAAGGGTAGTCACATCAATTATGACCACTATTTGAAGACTAGTGGTATTCTTTGTGAGCAATATCTGAATAATAACTGAATACTAACAGCAATGATTGTGAAAGGGGGGGTCGCCCTGGGGGGGGGATTTGGGCGGCGTGTCGCCCAAGGGGCGCGGTCGCGCAGGGGGGGAGAGAGGGTGGGGTGCGGTGGGGCTCATGCGGGGGGCCTTGCTCAGGCGGGGTCACGCAGGGAGGGTTACGCAGGGGGGGTCACGCAGGGGTGCACCCGGGGGGGGCAAGGTTCGCGCCATCGCGCCAGGGGTGGGTGTCGGGCAGCGGTACGCCATCGCTCAGGGGTGCGCCGGGGGGGTGGTCGCGCAGGGGTGCGCCGGGGGTTGGGGGGTCGCGTAGGGGTGCGCCGGGGGTGGGGGGGTCACGCAGGGGACCCTGGGACTCTAACCCGGGCACTCAGCTTCAAAGTCAGCAGTTGTGACTGTAAGACCATACCATTGATGGTGCGGCGATACAAATTCTCACATTCAATCGCTACCACACATGCTTTTTATTAAGATCATGGAATTAATTTGAGCCTGAAATGCCAATGTTGAGAGTGGATCTCAGACACCATGCATCAATTGGAATTCCCACATTGAATGCCCTGCAGCTTCCTAAAAGCCCCCACAAATAATGGGATCCAAAATAGCTGCCAAAGCTTTGGATTGCTTATGTATGATGTTTTCTGAATTTCAGTGCAATTTTGAGTGACATTTCAATGACTATGAGTGACACTTTCTCGCAAGCAAAATCAAGCAATGGAGTGGAGCAAAGTGGAGAGGAGTAAAGCAGAGTGGAGAGGAGTAAAGCAGAGTAGAGTGGAACAGAGTGCAGAGGAGTAGAGTGGAGCACGGAGTGGCGCGGAGCAAAGCAGAGTGGCACTGAGTGGAGTAGAGCAGAGGGGAGTATGCAGAGTAGCGTTAAGTGGATGAAGCAGAGAGGAGTAAAGCAGGGTGGCATGGAGCAAATCAGAGTGACACTGAGTATAGTAAAGCAGAGTGGCATTGAGTGGATGAAGCTAGAGGGGAGTAAAGCAAGGTGGCATTGAGTGGATGAAGCAGAGGGGAGTAAACCAAAATGGCATGGAGTAAAGCAGAGTTGAGTGGAGTAAAAACAGAGTGGAGTAAAACAGAGTGGAGTAAAGCAGATTGGCATTGAATGGAGTAAAGCAGAGTAACGTTGAGTGGAGTAAAACTGAGTGGAATTGAGCAGAGTGAGTGGAGTTAACGGAGTGGAGTTGAGCAGTGAGTGTAGTCAATCACAACAGAGTGGCATTGAGAGGAGTAAAGCAGAGTGGCGTTGAGTGGAGTAATGTGGGGTGGGGTGGAGTGGAGTAATGCAGAGTGGCATGTAGTACAGCAGGGTGGAGTAAAGTAAAGCAGAGAGGAGTAGGGTAAGCAGAGTGAAGTAGAGTAACGCAGAGTGGAGTAATGCAGAGTGGCGTAGAGTGGAGTAAAGCAGAGTTGGGTGGAGTGAGGTAAAGCAGAGTGGCGTGGAGTGAAGTAAAGCAGGGTGGAGTAAAGGAAAGCAGAGAGGAGTAGGGTTGGGCAGGGGAGTTTGTGCAGGGGGTGTATGTGCAGGGGGGTTTGCACAGGGGGTTCATCCGGCGGCCGGCGCTCCTCCTCACCTGTGTCTGTGGTGTTGGTGCTGGCTGCGTCTCTCCCGGGTGTGGCCTGCCTGTCCGGCACTGTACTCAGGGCTGCAGACAGTCCAGACACAAGAGCGGTTCGGTTACAATGACTGCTGCAGCCCTGGACCCTGTCAGCCCCGCCTTCGATGACATTAGCTCAGTGCGTTGGCGCCGGTGCTGCACCTCAGAGTACGGTGTGCACCAAAAGAGGCAAATGAAAAGTAAAAAAAAAAAAAAATGATCACATTCACTGAGCCAACTTGTCACTAAATATATACTTTTATGTAGCGCACCACCACCACGTCCACCAACACCACCACATCCACCAACACCACCACATCCACCACCACACCACACCCACCACCACCTCCACAACCACCAACTCCACCACCAACACCATATCCACCACCACCACGCCCACCTGCGGGTAGCCAACGAAAATTATCATGATCCCTGTGATCAACATGCTCCTAGTGCACACAACCAATTTTGTCAGCCATAGTAAGAGAGATTGGCATGACAACAGTTCTTCCAGGTGAGTAAACCCCACTTTCTTATGAACAATAGAGTATAATGATGAAGAGCAAGTACACAGAAGATACTTAAAAAGGTGTTTTCCTCAGCCTGTAAAGGTCTACCAGGCATATCACCCCACCCTGTCATACATTGACTTCTGTCAGTGGTTTTGCTTTATAGATGAGAATCATTTCCCTGATATGGTGGCATCCGAATTTGTGAGAAAACCTAAACACACCCTCTCACACTCTTCATTTTAAGCACCCATTCCCACATGAATTCACAAACCCATTCACTGACCCATATCACTACATACACATCCTTTCACTAATTCATAGATCTACACACGTCCACTCACACATACAGCCGCTTACACACACATTCACTGAGCCATACAGCCACTGACTCACCCACTGATTCATCAACACATGCAGTCACGCACACCTTCACCCACCCACACAGACACACCTACAGGCACTTAGACAACCAATCAATCTACCATACAGCCACTTATGTACCCACTTACCAACCCATACAGCCACTTTGACACAAACTGACAGACTGATACAGACATTCGCACAACCAGTCACTCACCCATACAGTCACTGAGACATCTAATCACTCACTTATACAGTCAATCATGCACCCACTGAATCATCAATACAGGCACTCATACACCCAGTAATTCACCGATTCAACTTGGTTGATATATTTAACACTCATAAATGCTATAAAAACACTCAGTTACTGGATGTCATCAGTGATACCATTTGAAATGTGCGATAGGGTGAGTGAATGGCTGTACAAATGTGTGAGTGGGTGTATGAATTCCTCTGTGGAGGAGTGTGTGGGTTTGTGAGTACTGCTATGGGTCTGTGAGTGGTTGTGTGGGTGAGTGGGCGTTGGAGAGGTTGTATGAGGGTGTGTGGGTGGTTCTGTGGATGATGTAATTTCAGATGTCATGAGTGATGTAAAATGTGAGGTCGTACGCAGTGCATTGTGTGGGAGCAAGTTAAAGTTAACTCAGCTGACTATAACTGCTGAATTTCACTGGTTTTGTACCAGTGAAACCTAAGCCTAACTATACTGTCCCTGTAACCTTTCTTTTTTTTCACTGCACCATAATACATCTGAAGGCGAAGGTTGCACCTGGAGCCATTGTCTAGGAAAATACATTTATTCTGTGGATAATCTCACTTGCATGCTGGGGAGAGAGGTGCAGAGGAAGCTAACATTCCTATAAGTGTTTGTGTATGTAGTAGACTGGCACATTACAAACCCATCTGTTGGTAAATAAACATGGCAATTTTTTGTTGACCTCATACTGATGAAAGGCTGAGTCAGCCCCATGTACGTAGTGACCTATAGCCTGCAGGTTACCCAGAGCACAAGCCCTAAATAAAATAGTGAGGGGGGGGTTTAGCATAGGCAATTTTAAATGACATCACATTGCATGATGCCACAGAAAGTGATGACACAACGCTCACATAAACCTCATTTAAATGGGAACAGGCCCAATAAACAGTCAAATCTGAGACAGGGGGGGTCGCGGCGGGGTAGCAAGGAGGGGTAGCGCGGGGGGGTCGCGCGGGGGGTCACGCAGGGGGGGTTGCGGGGGGAGGGTAGCGCAGGGGGGAGGGTCGCACAGGGGGGAGGGTCGCGCAGGGGGGAGGGCCGCGCAGGGGGGAGGGTCACGCAGGGGGGAGGGTCACGCAGGGGGGGAGGGTCGTGCTGGCGGAGAGGGTCATGCAGGGGGGAGGGTCACGTGGGGGGGAGGGTCGCACGGGGGCAGGGTCGCGCCGGGGGGAGGGTCACGTGGAGGAGGGTCACGCGGTGGGGGTTTATCTTAAGGCAAACTAAGACAGACTTAAGACAGACTTAAGACAGACTTAAGACAAAATCCTCACTTCTGTGAATACCAAAAGTAGTAAGTTCATTCTGTGAATGCCAAAAGTAGTAAGTGCATTCTGTGTATACAAAAATAGTAGTAAGTTTAGGATTGAGTCTTAAGTTCATTCTGTGAATCGGGCCCCACAACACTAAACCCTAAAATGCTACCCTCAGCACGACCTTCCCCCGAACCCCACTTCAGTCCCTACACTCAATCACTACCCTGCACGACCCTCCAGCACTACCCTAAACCCTAAAACAATACCCTACACTACACAAACACCACAACACTACCCTAAACCCTAAAACACTACCCCCAGCACGACCCTCCCCGACCCCCAGTCCAGTCCCCAAACTCAAACACTACCCTGCACGACCCCCAGCACTAGCCTAAACCCAAAAACACTACCCTACCCTACACTACACAAACACCACAACACTACACTAAACCCTAAAACACTACCCCAGCACAACCGCCCGACCCCTAGTCTGGTACCCACACTCAAACACTACCCTAAAAGACCTCCCAGCACTACCCTACCTATAACACTACCTAACACTAGACAAACACCACAACACTAAACCCTAAAACACTACCCCCAGTACGACCTTCCCCCAACCCCCAGTCCGGTCCCTACACTTAATCACTACCCTGCACGCTCCCCCAGCACTACCCTAAACCCTAAAATACTACCCTACACTACACAAACACCACAATAGTATAATAAATAAGGCATAAAAATAGTATAATAAGGAACCGATCTACCATTCAGCATGCAGCTTGAATAGAATGTTAATAGTAGTCTGGTTTAAGTCCAGTTGTATTCAAATTGTTTGTATTCACTAAAGGTTCTGCATTGTAAATGAAGACTATGCGATTACAAATAAGTATGTGCTTAGTATTCTGTTAGTTTTCAAGAAGTTCCACTCACATATCAGTAGTCTTCATGTACTAGCCTTCCCAAAAAGAACACTATTGAATACTAAAATTGGCATAAAATAGCGTTCGAATGCTATAAAAAGACAGGTTAACCACTAAATGTAGTATTCGACTTCGGTAAGGGATGTCACCTCGACATCCAAGAATGTCATCTTAAATTGGCTGTACTCTATTGAAAATGTTATATCTTGGTGTCTGGCATTTAGCCATGTATGGAACGCCAGTAGCTCGGTCTGGCTCCGCTGCCACAGGAGCCAGACGTCGTCAATATAGCGTAACAATTGCTTGATACAGTCTTTGAATGGATTGTTGGTTTCTACAAATCGCTTTTCATACTCTGCCATGTACAGCACGGCCATCTCTGGGGCATAAGGACAGCCCATTGCAGTCCGCTTCACTTGCATGAAAAATTGCTCATTAAATGAGAAGTAATTTTTCTTGAGGGCAATCTCTGCCAGTTTTAAAATAAATGACGTAGGCACTCTGTGTGGTCTCTCACGGCTATCTAAATACAGTTCCATCACCTCCAACGCTTCATCCTAGGGGATCTGCGTGTACAATGATGTTACATCCATTGTCACCATTATTTGGGAGGACTGTTCAAAGGGAGTACCTTCCACCTTATTCAAGAAGTCAGTGGTATCTCTCAAATATGATTTGACACCTTTCAAAAACGGCTTGAGAAAAACCCCAACATATTTAGAGATTGGCTCACGGCAAGAGTCACACCCCGAGACTATTGGTCGTCCCGAGGGTTCATTCAGATCTTTATGTTGTTGTTGTAATACTTTATTCGATAGATATTTATCATAAAAGTACAAACATACATGATACATAAAAACAATCTACCCAATAGTATTACATTACCAGCAGAACAGCACAGAACAATTAAAAAAGGAAAAAAGAGGGTTTTAAAACAATACAATCATCCTAAATAGCTTTTATACATTGCCCAGCAACCTAGAACGAATTATCCAGGCACCTGCGAGGTATTTTGCGACCCCAAAGACAATATACATAGAGGCAGTGTTGGTTAACATAATACGCAGGGCTGATCTATGATCCTTCACACCCAGAGCCCTACACACTGGTTTCAGCCATTTATTCCTAACATACTTATAGGCTGTGCATGCAAATAGAAAGTGGCCCAGGGTTTCCTCCGGGCAACTACAGCCTGGGCAATTTATGTCATGCACTCCCTTGCTTTTCCATCCTTCCATAACAAAGTCCTGTCTCTGGGTAGCTGGATAAAGTCCAGGAAGGGTTCCAGCTTACAAGTGGGTTTATGATCAAGGAAATTGATCGTCAGGGTTCCCAATTTGGGTTTGATGTAAACCTTGGCCTCCACCCAATCCCAATATAACTTTTTGACAATTTGTTTAGCAGGTGGACATTGCGAGGCCCAAGACTCTCCCAAGCCAATAGATGTTGCCAACAACTTAAAGTTGTTAAGCCACTTTATCTTGTTGTTGACATTTAGGGATATTAATTCGTCCAGCACTCGAGCATATTCTGATAATTCTTGAGTCCTTCTCAGGCGCACCCAGAATAACAGCGGCCTAAGATGGACTTTATCAGAAATTGTTTTTTGCCCATGTCAAAAAATAATGGTAACAAAGGGGTTGACACTGGGAGTGATACCAAATCTCTAATGAACTTATTCTCTGTGGATACCAGGGCCTTCATATTTCCGTTACCCCATAGTTCAGAACCGTAAACTGCAGAGGCTACAGCCTTCCCTTCATAGACTGCCAAGGCTGGAGAAACCGGTCTGCTAATGGAGAGGCGCTGGTTCTTTAGTATCGCTCCAGAGACCCTTTTGAGATTGAGTACCATTTCAAATATGTGAGAGCCCCAGGACATATTGTTAGATAGCCTAACCCCCAGGTAGTCGAATTCATTCACCACCAACAGATGGGACCCGAACAAAGTGATGTGTACCTTCCTAACCTTTCTATTTGCAGATAAAACCATTACCTTTGTTTTCAAGGTGTTTATCGATAGACCGTGCTCTTTACAGAAGAGGGAGAAACGGTCAAGCAGTTTTTGCAGACCCTTCGGGGTCTTAGACATCAGGAGGGTATCGTCCGCGAAGAGGAGTGTGGCGGTCTTCTCTCCGGCAAGGACAGGCGCGTCCGCAGGATCCTCCCTCAAATGGTCCACCACCCCATTTATAAAGAGGGAGAACAGCGTTGGGGCCATCACACATCCCTGCCGCACCCCTCTGTTGAGTGGTACCCTCCCTGTCAATTGCCCCTGACTCCCTCACCGTATCCTTGCAAAATTGTCCTCATGGAGCTTGATGACAAATTGCAGCAAATAGCTTGGAAACCCCATGGACAATAATACCTCCCATAGTTTAGCTCGTGGAATAACATCAAATGCGGTTTTGAGATTAATGAAAGCCAAATAGAGGCTGCCCTTATTAATAGATACTGACTTCCAATAGACCGCACAGAACCGAAACACCTGGTCCATTGCACCAACATTCCGCCTAAACCCAGTCTGAAAATGTGTTAGTACACCTTCATCCATTAGCCATGTCTCTACTCTGCTTATAATGACCCTGCCAACTACCTTTTGGCTGGTATCAATTAAACTAATTGGTCTGTAGTTGGCAGGGTCCTCTCTGTCACCTTTTTTATAAATCGTGATCACCTCCGCCCCTTTCCAGGATTCCGGGACGGGATGGCCTAACTGGATTAGATTCATTAGGCATGCTATGGAATCTGCCCAAATTTGGGGGTCATAAAAAAATAAGTCTCCAGGCAAGCCATCTGGACCGGCTGCTTTGCCTGGGAGGATATTGGAAATAGCATCTCGGACCTCTCGTGGGGAGAATGGGATAGCCTCGGTAAGAGAGTCTGTTCTTAGGTGAGACAAGGGTAATGGTATTGGGTTAGCTTGAGCATCGTCATCACAATATAATTTTTAAAAATGGGCATACCATTGCTGTTCATTAATGTGATTTAAAATGGGATCAACTCCTCTACGGTCTAAAATATTAATTAGTTTCCAAAAAATGACTGAATTCTTTCCCCTGCCTGCAATTTTAAGCTGCTGCCAATGGTCCTCCTCCCAGTTTTTTTTTGCTAGGAAAATAGTGTTGCGGTAGTCCCTCCTGGCCAATCTCACTGCTATGGGGTCTTTCAATTTTATAGCTAAAGCAATAGCCTTCCTTTTATTTCTACATTTTGCTGGGTACCAAGGATTAGTCTTTGGGGGTCTAGGATCAGCCGGTGGGTTCCCCTTGGAGTTTTTAAGGAAATACTTTCCTATTTCTACTGTGAAATTCTGGCATTGAGCTAATAATTCCGGCCCTGAAAAATTTGGATTGGCCAAATCCACCACTGCAAGACGAGAGGTTTCAGCTATAACTAGCTCCTTGATACAGTTAAGTTTCCCCTCTTCGCCCCTAACCACATCCCATTGTCGTGTTTTGGCAGCTCCTGAGTTAGCGTTTAGCACAGCTACACGGTCTTTTCTGTTAACTTGACCAAAACGAACGGGGGCCATTTTTGAATAATTCTGCCTTCCGTTTCCTATGAACACGCTGCCTCGTGGTCAGTATGCCCTTTTGTCCTTTCTCGATACCCATGGTCACTAGTCTGCTCGGCAACAGGCTATTTTTAGTACTGGTCAAGCGCACATGCGCATTACGCACCAATTGGTCACTCTTCAGGAATGTTCATGCTAACTGACCAGTGCTGTCGAAACTCCTCCCACGTGTTGGCTGTGTTCCAAAAATGACCTTATATGTACCTAAAATGTGTAAACTTGTAACCGCCTATCTTTTTATTGCTATTAAACTATATAAAAGAGGTCGCACACCGATGATCGGTGTGCTACTTCTTACATTACCGAAGGGTGCTGTTGGAATGTATCACCACCCCATGGGGTCTTAATAAACTTGTCTTTTACCTTTTCCAGTGTCCGTGCCAACTTCTATACTAAGGTGTTCGAGAGTTTAGCAGAGTATGTAGGCCTGATTTGAACCCAACACCACAATTGGCGACCACGAAGGGACTCATCGGCGACTCGGAGGCCCGAAGGAGAGGTCGTGACGAAGGTTAGGAAACTCGCCATGGACGCGATCGCTGCCATTGAGTGACCCGAGTCTCGGCACCCACGGTGTGTTTTCCCTTCCTTCCGATCTGACCTTCCAGGTGGCGCCGGTCCTCGACTGAGATTCTGATCTTGGATTGTCGTGATGTGCCGTTTTGGCTGATTTGACCACAGAACTTGGCAGTTGGACTTTGGACGTTTGAAAATATTTGGTAAGCTTTTGAGTGGTGAAGTAGTCTACTGACACTTACTGTGGCTTTTTGAAACTTTTAATTTGAATTTGAATTTGTTAGCTAACAGTTTGAATCTATGAATTTGAATTTGAATATGTGAAGTGCACCTCACATAGGCAGGCATGTAGGGATATTTCTCTGATTTATTTGATTTGAACAGTGCACCGTGTTAGGTGGCATTTTTGTAGTATCACGTTTTCGTGGTACTTTTTGAAACATGCCTGTTTTTAGCACACTCCGTAGGATGTGCTGTTCTGAAAATGGTACCAATTATCGATTAAGTGAAAAACAGCCGGCTCCCCCAGAGGGGACTCCAAATCGTGAAATGTATATTAAATTCGGTATTCCACCTATAATGTATAGTACATTATGGCATAAGTATACTAAGACTGATCGTGAATTACAGTGGCCACTATATGGGTCGTTTGACCTTCGAAAGGTACAGTATGTAGAGCAGTGTTTGTTTCAGCGAAGGTCTAGACAAGATATGTTCGATTGTGTGCGTATGTGGGAGAAGGAGGTGCGTGAACGAGTGAAGCGTGAGGAAGCCTTGGCGGAGAAAGTGCAGCGGAAGGCTGCACATGACAAAGCTTTACAGCTACAGGAGAAGGAATTACAGGAAAAGAAAGAGAGGGAGAGACGAGAACGTAATTTACAGGTTAATGGTCAATTCCCTATCAGGCGTCCTCTCTATCCAGTCCTTACTAATGAAACGGATGATTTTTCATTACTAGATCGTTGTCCGCCTCCGTACGTCGTACCTACGGCTCCGAACGAGGACTCGGACGAGGATAGTGATCGAACACAGCGTACCAGGTTATATACGGAACGAGCTGCGGAATTGCGCTCAATTGCGCGAAAGCTAAATAATAATACTGTTACTGTTTCTGATGTTACTAAACAAATGGAACAGTGGTCTGATAAGGAACGACTGTATTTTTTTGATCATTTTGGAGATGAAGTTGTTGAGCGGTATAGAAAATATTCTCTCGAGTTAGAACCTAAGGAGATATCCAAGGATCGTGAGAATTTTCGTAAAGGTCTTTTTGTTCTTTCAGATGCGGACGACTTCTTCAAGCGTTTGCTTGAACTGCGTAATGAGACGACACGGCTACGGGAGTTGGAAAAGTCGAAGAATTCGTCTACGTCCGGAGCGACGGGGATATCCAAAGAATGCCCTATCTTTGAAACAGATAAGATCGCTGCGATTAATGTTAGACCTATGCGAGAAGCTGCGCCTTTATATGTCCCTCATAAAGGGGATGGCACAGATGATGATAAAAGCTCCAAAGACGCGAAAGGGTATTTTGTATATAATTGGGTTTATACGCCTTGGAATAGAGCAGATGTCATGGCGCTTAAGAATGCTTTACCTGATCCCCGTAAAAACCCTGCGGCTTTTTATGAAAATGTTGAAAGTGCAATTTCTTCATGTATCATGACGTTAGTTGATATTGATCTATTTTTCGGGTTGATATTGCCCCCTGATATGTGGAGAGCCATTCGTAGGTTTGATGACCTCACGACTCTCGGGGCCACTTGGAAAGATCTTGTTCAGGCTGATTTAGATAGAGAACCAGCATGTAAGCCGTGTCAGTTAATATTAGACCTTCCAGGGGCCATACTAACAAAACTAAAGACTCTTGCTCCCGCTAAAAAGATTGATTGGACTATATTAGCCTCTTGTAAGCAGAAAGCGGATGAATCAGTTTCCGATTTTTTCTCTCGCTTCGAGGAAGCGTTCCATGATTACAGTGGTCAATTATTGACAGAAGATACTGGCAGGCATCTATTCGTTGATAAGTATGTAGCTAATCTCCTACCGGAGATTGCGAAACGATTAAAAGCGAGTGAAAGTTCATGGACCACAGCAACCCCTGCTTCTTTATTGACTATGGCTCAATATTATGAGAGACAGGAATTGGAGGCGAAAGAAAGTAGTGAAAAGAAGGCGAAGGAATTGAAAACGAAGGTAATGTTAGCTCAGGTTCAGGCTACGAGAGGGAACAATAGAGGGGGGCGAGGATCGTACAGTAATGCTCCTCCCCCTCGTTCTGACATTTCTGTGAATCAATGTGCATACTGCAAACAGTTTGGGCATTGGATTGCAGACTGTCCGGTGTTTCGAGAGCAGCGTAATTTGAGGGGACGAGGAAGTGGGAGATCTAGGAATTATTATGGAGGGTCAAGAGGAGGTTATGGCACGAACGATCGTGGAGGATATGGAGCAAGGGGTCGTGGTCAGTCAGATTATAATATGTTCGATAACCGCAATCAATATCAGATAAATGAGGGTGATCCTGCTGAACCACGGGATGAGCATTACGCATAGGATTGCGTAGGATGGGGTGTGGAATCGGTTGAGGTACCAGTTGATCAGAGGGGTCCATACATAGAAGCACATGTGTTGGGTTCTACTGATCAATTTCTGGTCGATACAGGAGCTACTCGTAGCGCTTTGTCCAAACACTTGGTTCCAAGGGCTCCCCTGTCTGGCGAGGTAATTACAGCAATAGGGTTCGATGGAACACCTACTTCTAGCCCACTGTCTCAACCAGTTGCATTTCATGTTGATAAATTTGCTGCCCCTTGTCCCTTTTTGTTGTCTCCAAATACACCCGATAATATTATTGGACTCGATATGTTGAAACACTTTCGAGCTACCATTCGCTGTGCCCCAGAAGGAGTGCGAGTTGTGCTGAATGAGAATTACCCAGACTTTGAGCGAGTGTGTTTTCTCCATGAATCTGAAGTATTGGCCTCCTTACCAAACACGTTGTGGGCCACTTCAGACACGGATGTGGGGCAGATGTTAATCCCTCCAGTACATATTACTGTAAAGGAGGGAGTATCTCTACCACGTGTCCCGCAATATAAGATTTCTAGAGAAGGTGAACTTGCTTTAATACACATTGTAAATGATTTGATTTCGGCAGGAGTAGTCGAGGAAGTTCCTTACAATGTTTGTAATAGTCCAATTTTACCGATCCTTAAGAGAGATACCGATACTAAAGTTTACCGTTTCATTATTGATTTGAGGGAAATAAACAAGATAGTAGTGCCTCAGTATCCAGTGGTATCTGACATCACCACATTGCTTACGTTGGTTCCACCGACGGCGACTACTTTTACGGTCATTGATTTGAAGAACGCCTTCTTTTCGATCCCTGTACATCCTGACAGTCGATATCTATTCGGCTTTACATTAAATAATAAATCGTACAGATTCTGTCGAATTCCTCAAGGCTATACTGAAAGTCCTAGCATTTATAGTCAGGCATTAAAAAGGCAGCTTGATTCCTTTGACCTACAAGAGGGAGTGGTTCTCATTCAATATGTAGACGATATCTTACTTGCTGCAGACACGCCAGAACAATGTGAGAAGAGTACCTTTTCCTTGCTTTCCTTCCTGGCCAAACATAATCATAAAGTTTCGAAGAAAAAGCTGCAATATTGTAGACCAAAGGTGAACTACCTCGGTCATCTTTTGTCTAAGGAGGGCCGTGCGTTGACACCAGATCGAATTCAAGCAATATTAGACACCCCAGTTCCTCGCACTCAGAAAGATGTTCGCGCCTTTATAGGTTTGACGTCTTTTTGTAGGCAATGGATATTGGGTTTTTCACATATCGTTAAACCATTGTTAGCATTGTTGTCTAAAGATACACCGATTCCCATTGAATGGACGGATGAATGTCAGAATGCTTTTGAACAATTGAGACAAGCTCTTTGTTCTGCACCAGTGTTAGGTACACCTGATTACACGAAGATTTTTACATTATATGTACACGAGAAGGATGGGTGTGCATTGTCAATGTTAGTGCAGACACACGGAGATAAACAGAGGCCTTGTGCATACTTCTCGGCGGTACTCGACCCTGTGGCTCGAGGATTGCCTGGATGTTTTCGAGCAGTTGCAGCAACAGCAGTTGCGATACGACAAAGTGAGGGAATAGTTTTGTCACACCAATTGTTGGTGCTAGTTCCCCATGCAGTAGATGCGTTACTGAATCAAACGAAAACACAGCATCTAACTAGTGCCCGTTTGACAGGATATGAGCTAACGTTGTTGGCGCCGCACATCACACTAAAACGATGTGCAACACTAAATCCTGCTACTTTATTGCCGGATCCTGTTGCTGAGACCCAGAAGGAAGAACAACATGATTGTGTTTTTCTGACTGAGGAACAGACAAAGGGTCGTATCGATTTACAGGATACGCCATTTCCAGATGTAGATGGGGAACTGTGGGTTGATGGGTCATGTGTGAGGCTACCAGATGGTACGACTTCCGCAGCTTATGCGATCACGACACTTAAGACTGTGGTAGAAGCAGCACGGATACCCCAAAAATCGGCTCAAGCGGCTGAGTTAATAGCCTTAACGAAGGCATGTGAGTTAAGTGCTGGATTATGTGTGAACATTTACACGGATAGTCGTTACGCTTTTGGAGTAGTGCATGATTTTGGCCTACTTTGGAAGGAACGAGGATTCCTGACTTCACACGGAGTACACATCATGCATGGAGAGTTGGTGCGCGATCTCCTGAATGCACTGTTATGCCCAAAGAAAGTTGCAATAGTCAAGTGCAGTGCACATAAAAAGGTGACGGACAAAATAGGGCAAGGCAATGCCTGTGCAGACCGCATTGCGAGAGAGACCGCTATGCTGCAAAATAATTGTCCCATGTATGTGGTGAAGTCACAAGCTGAGCGGTGGCATGATGCTAGAGAAGAAATACTAGATATACAGAAGTCAGCATCAGAGGCAGAACTTGCGAAATGGGCCACTGAAGGAGTATTGGATGATGAGGGTTGCTGGCGTAGTAAAGATATGGAGAAATGGAAACTACCCATGGCCTATTTACAAACAATGGTGCAAATGACACATGGACTGGCACACATTGGAGCTCTCGCAATTACTAAATTGCTTACACGAGTTTGGGAAAATGCTGACATTGCTAGCACGGCTAAGAGAGTAGTGCAGACCTGTCTGATATGTTTGCAGCACAATCCTGGACAAGGGACTCATACTCCTAAAGGTGGGTTTGTTCCACCTACTGCACCATTCGAAGTATTACAAATGGATTACATCCAGCTGGAACGCTGTAATAATCTCAAGTATGTCCTAGTAGTGGTGTGTGCCTTCAGCAAATGGATTGAGGCTTACCCTACGAAAGACAATACAGCATTGACAACAGCTAAGGTGCTACTCAAGGAGTACTTCCCGCGCTACGGTGTTTGTAAACTTATGTGGAGTGATAATGGCCCTCATTTCATTGGAAAAGTAGTGGAATATGTCTTGAAAGGATTGGGAATCAAACAACGATTCCATGCTGTCTTTCATCCGCAATCAGCAGGTTTAGTGGAGAGATATAATGCAACTCTGAAGCTGAAGCTAGCAAAGATAGTGGCATCGACATCTCTGAAATGGCCGGACGCTTTGCCTCTGGCATTGCTGTCCATTCGATCAGTGCCCCATTCTCGGTCAAGGAAATACCCCCACTCTACTGTATATATTTATGTGGTTTATACCTTGTTGTTGTGTGACGTGTTCTTTCGTCTTCACTATGTTCACTTATGTCACGTTCTGCACTTTGTCACCAATATGAGCACCTGAAACGTCTTTGATATATATTTTTTTTTTTTATATGCTAAAAAATGAGAATAAACTAATGAGTTTATGTCTACCTACACCTCAAGCTCCCTAAGTGTTAATTAATTATACACTGCAGATATTCTCTCAAGGACCTTATTAGGCCACCCCTGAACCACTGTTCCTTAAATACGTTTTCACCCCAGGTTCGCTTTATGGGGTACCCTTGTTCTCAAAATATACCATTCTCGGTCTGGCCTCACACCCTATGAAGTAGTGTTTGGAAGGCCTATGAATATCTGGGGAGTTCCGAAACCTCGTTTGATACATGATATGCCTTGTATAATGATGAACGATTATCTGGCACGATTAACAAATGATTTGCTTTCTATTCATCAACAGGTTCGAGAGGCGCTCCCTGATAACTCCGCTGGTGAGGCTCACGATCTCCGTCCTGGGGACCACGTGATGGTCAAAATCTTTGAGCGATCCAGCAGTTTGGAACCGAGATGGCATGGCCCTGAGCAAGTGCTGCTGGCTACGCGAACTGCTGTGAGAGTCACCAACAAGAAGCGGTGGATTCATTCAACGCACTGCCGACGCGTCTCTCCGGATCTGGTGAGCCCTGTGGTGCTATCCGACTACAGAAAGATTTTGGATACAGAAAAGAGCCCAGCTGTCACGCCTGATGAATTGGAGGGAGCCTTCCCGGACCACGTTGTTTCTGATAAAGTGAAGTACAATCTACGCCCCAGGAAATAAGATTTCTTTTGTGCTCTTTTTGAAACTGGTTGGTGACCGCTCTGAGGTTTGTGAAACGGAAGCCGGGAATATCAAGGGGGGGGGATCAGTTCTGCCCAGTGTAGCGACACCCGTCTTGAATCCCGGAGAACAAATCAACGGCAGCCTCGGTTCAGAACCATCGTTTTAATTTTTCTCGCTTAGTGTTGCTTTTGAAGAGTATTGTTTTGTGAACTATGGCATCTCCTTCGACACGAAGAGGGAGAATTCTTGGTGCTGTTTTGTTTGTCTTGACCGTAGTGGTGATCGCAGTATTAGCTTGGACTATAGAACTGTTGTTTCCTGCACGAGAACATTTACTGCCCACCACTCCAAGTCCGTCTGAACATTTTCATTTCACTCTGCCTTTTCACGAAGAAAGGCATAGGCAGACTTATTTGAATAACAGTTTTATTAAGATTCTGCATCATACTCATAACATGACCAACACGTCCAATTGTTGGGTATGTGGGATGTTGCCCGGACATCAGAAAAAGGGAGGAACACCACTCATTCCTCTCCCGTTTTCTCATAATGGTTCTTGTCATGCTTGGTACACTCTTCTTTTTACTCTGCGATGGCCAACGAAAGGTGGATTACTTTTTCGGTTGAATAAAATATGCTATAACGATAAAGATGGCTATCCACATGCTGAAGGAACTAAATTCGAATGGGAAGAATATCGTCCGGACAATATTTCTACACCTCGTGTATATACGAATCAAAGACTCATAAATGTGACGAACATGCATATAATAACCGTGATCGATACAAAAGCAGATTTGTGTATTAGAAATAAAGGTACAATCCCCGTAGGTCGCAGTGAATGTAATATTACACTTACCTTTGATACACCAACTGGAATTGCATTTGTGGCTTCGCATAACACATATTTTATTTGTGGAAATAAGGGATATCACCGTCTACCTTTGGGATGGTTAGGAACGTGTTATGTAGCATTTGTATTACCACCTGTGTTTATTGCTCCTCCCATGTATCACAATGATTATGTTTTGTACCATGATTTCATATTGAATAGAGTGAAACGAACAATAGATCTTGATGAAATAGACCAGACTGATACCACTTTACAACAATACGTAGATTTCAATTTGGGGTTATTTTCATTCGTAGGAGCTGCATTAAATAGCAGAAAGATAAGGCGGCTTACACGTGTGGTGGAAGCCGTTGCCAACGAAACTGCCTCTGCTTTAGGGAATATTACTGAGGAATTGCAAATTACCAGAATTGTGGCGCTCCAGAATCGAATGGTTCTAGATGTGATACTAGCTGATAGGGGTGGAGCATGCCGCGTCATCGGAAGTAGTTGTTGCGTGTACGTACCAGATAACTCACCTTCTGTATATGATTCAATTACAAAATTACATAAGATAGCTGCTGAGATCCACCCAGAAAATGGAACATGGACTTTTTCTGGTTGGTTCTGGACTCTGTTTAGTACTTGGGGTTGGAAATTATTAACGATTCTCTGTGTTTTTATTGGAGTATTATTTTTCATTTGTCTATGTATTCAATGTGGCCCTACATTATGTTCTGTATGTATCACAGCCTGTATTCCGTCCAAACGAGCTATTGTCAAACAAGAGAAACTGATCAGTGACGAAGTATTGAAAATAATGGCTATTGACATTGAGGATGAACATTCTGACTATGTCCACTATGAGGTAGCTTTTGCTAAACGCTAAAAGGGCCGTCTGTCGTGTTTTGGCAGCTCCTGAGTTAGCGTTTAGCACAGCTACACGGTCTTTTCTGTTAACTTGACCAAAACGAACGGGGGCCATTTTTGAATCCTTCTGCCTTCCGTTTCTGCAGTTAGAGGGAAAGACCTCCTTGGTGATCAACTTCGGCCCCACACTCTCACATAACCCATTGGTCCAATTGATTCCCATACAAAAAGGGTTATGATCACTGTCTGTGGACTGCCTGACCTCCATATCTACAAGGTTGGCCCAGGATTGGACGTCTAAAAGGATGTAATCAATTCGCGATGGGGAACCTATCCTATTGTAGGTCATCGCCCTATTGCGATCAGAAATGGTCCGCCCATTGAGAGCCCGTAAGTTGTGGTCCAAGGGCAGAGCATTCAGCTGGATTGCTCTGGCGGACCATTTTTTAATGGGAGCCAATGCTAGAGGGGGTATAGAATGTCTCCAGTCCTCCGAGCTCCAACCCAATATGTCCTCATCATCCAGGGGTTCAAATGTGCAGTTAAAATCGCCCCCCACCAGGATTTTTGACCCAGGAGGCAGTTCTGATATCTTAGTATCTAACAGCTCAATTGTTTGCGAAGTTTGGTCACCCTGTGCCCCTCTAGCATAAACACAGAAAATTTGTATATTACCCCCGTGGGGGCTTTTCAGGGAGATATGCAAAATATCATTGGAAGGGACACTATGCATAGTGACCACATAGTTTGAATTTACTTTCACCCATATGAGAAGGCCACCAGACGGGCGACCTTTCCCTGAGGAGACTGCCGGAACGTGATAGGTGGAGTACCCATTTTTGTATTGCGGGGACAGACACCAGATCTCCTGAAACATGCATATGTGGAAGGGGTCAATAAAATCGTTCCAATCTGGAATTGTAAGGTTTTTCTTAAGCCCTGCTATGTTCCAACAAAGAATATTAATGGGGGTAATGGCTAGAGTTGGTACAGTGGTTAAGTATATGGCACCCGCTCCCTCTTCACTAAGACCAGAGCCGCAGGATTCCAAGTGTACTTGGCCCTCCCTAGCACTACCAACTTCAGCCCCTGGAGGGTCTAGCACTTCCCTCAGAACTTCTTTACCCGGTGAAGTTGCCTGTGTAGGGTCATCTTCGACTTCACTTAGACTAGGGCTACAGGTTTCCACATATAATGGACCCTCCCCAGCACTACCCACATCAACCCCTGAGGGATCTAACACTTCCCTCAGAGCTACTTTGCCCGGCAAAAGGGCTGGGAGTCAGTCAACTGCTTCCAACCCACTATAGCGATTAAAACAAGGTATAGGGGGAGGATTGTGCTGTGGACCTGACCATGCCCCATTGAGGGGGCTAGCCCCATACAGGGGCCTATCGATTCTTCTGGAGACTGTGCTCCACCCTCCATTGTCGCCACCATCCCACTGGCTAATGTTATTATGATGTTGACCAGACCATGCCCCATTTTGCTGGTTGATGCCAGGAAGACACCTACCCGTTGTTCTTTGCACTGAAGTCCACCCTCCGTTGTTACTACCATCCCATTGATTTAAGTTGTGGTCCAGCCAGGGCCCCCCTCTTGTTCCTCCTCCCGTTTGATTAGGGCTCTCAACCAACTCCACCTATTACTACGATGGTCTGTAAGCATATAGAAATAGGATAGTGGTTTAACTAAAATTGTAGAGTTAATGTTGCATGGGGGCCCTGCACATATATGTTCCACCGAACGCGAGTCCTCAAATGTCACAACTACACAGTCCCCTTGAATGTTTGTTTTATTCTCACCCACACACGGGGCTCTCTCTACCATAAGCAGATTACTATGGATATTTGGTAGTAGTGGATAGTTTTTATCTAACCAATGGCAGACTTTATTTTTGAGAGCCCAAAAACATTCTGTTGTTGAGGGGGCAAGCTCAGGGACGCCTATTACATATGGGCAGGCGTCAGGTGGTAAACTGATATTGCGACGTATCTTAAGGTTCACAGGAGGGGGTGTTGGCAAATTAAGTGCCGGGATGGGGGGTCCATCAGAATTCTGGGGTTTACTAGGGGCGTTAGATGTCAACTTGGCTGCACCGTTATTAGTGATCATGGGGGTGGGTGGTTTAGGTGGATGTGATTTAATTGTCGAGTTTTTCCCTACTGGCTGCTTAGAAGGTACCGGTGGTTTAGTGTTAGACAAAACTGGAGCACCCGATGCTTTTTGAGCAGGGACTTTTGGTTGAGTTTTTAGCTCCAGGTGTAAGGCCTGGAGCTGCTGTTCAATCCCCTGCAATCTAATCTCCAAGGGTGTAAGTAGGGATTTGATAAGGTTGGATAAGGAACTCATAAATAAACCATTTCTGTCTTCCAATCCCTCCGGTGTTTCAACCAGGCTGCTTGTCTCGAGTAGACTCGCAAGGCTGGTGTTTGAGACTGAGTCGTCAGGAATACCCATCGGGAGGGGGTTGGATACGTTGTTCCCCTCTACTCTCACTGCACTGTTGCCCAAATTGACCATACTAGCCCTACCCTCAATGTGGCCACTATTGTTACTGGCGGTCTCAATAGAACCCCCTGCCCCTTCAACAACCTCCATGCAATCACTACTTTGCTTACTAGTTGGTTTAGGATATTTAGGGATAGCGCCCTCCCGTATACCCCTATGAGTGAGTGACTCTTCCTGACGGTCAGTAACTGCCTGGGGGGTCACGAAGGGGATAGGAAGAGCTAAGGGAGGGGGAATCAAGACAAGGGAATCCAATAGGGCTGGCTGGCTGCTATTGGAGGAATGGGTTATAGGAGAGGACACAATTAAATTTGGTTCAGAGGTTTGGTGAGGTTTTAGTGGTGTGAGTGCAGAGGCTATAATGCCTAAGGACGATCTTCTCGCTTGTGCGAGGTCCTGGGACACCCTTCTTTCCATAAGGGCAATACCTTCGTCAATTAACGAATTAGTGCGCACAATAAAATTGTCTAGAGTGCCTGTTAATTTTGAAGCACCAGCTGCGGTCTTACTTCGCATTTCACGGGTACACATTCCTATAGTGAGGATTTAGGCCTAACTAGCAAAACACAACCCAAGGAACCCGCTTACAGAGTACAAAACAAATACTTTAGGAACAAGCAAAACACTCACAATAATAGCGGGCCACAGTGACTAAGCAATAATAAATTAATAAAATAATGGCTTACAGCAAAATTAAGGGTTCTGGCCCAGACCAGACTCTGCAGGCCTCGGAGGGCCACAGAGGGCCCGCCCTTTGCCCGGGCTTCGCCCGCGCGCGAGCCCCCCTGAGCAATTAAGTAGAGCGAGGAGGTGGGGGCGGGAAGAGGACCAGCTGCGGCAGATTAGTAACGCACTGCCCGCTGGTCCTCGCAGTCCCGCTGGAGTCCGGATTGAGTCTCTTCACCGCCCTCTAGCCAGAGTCTCCTTCCTTGAGCAGCTCCCGTGGAGCGGGGGCCGCGAAAAGTGGGCACAAGTGGACTGAAGTCCTGGGGGTGAAACGCCAAACAAACACACCACTCCCGTGGTTTCTCAAGCAGAGGAATCCGCTGAAATGCAGGCAACACGCCACTTTTCACAATCCGGTTGGTGGGGGCGGGGAGGGGACCAGCTGCGGCAGATTAGTAACGCACTGCCCGCTGGTCCTCGCAGTCCCGCTGGAGTCCGGATTGAGTCTCTTCACCGCCCTCTAGCCAGAGTCTCCTTGCTTGAGCGGCTTCCGCGGAGCGGGGGCCGCGAAAAGTGGGCACAAGTGGGCTGAAGTCCTGGGGGTGAAACGCCAAACAAACACACCACTCCCGTGGTTTCTCAAGCAGAGGAATCCGCCGAAATGCAGGCAACATGGCACTTTTCACAATCCGGTTGGTGGGGGCGGGAAGAGGACCAGCTGTGGCAGATTAGTAACGCACTGCCCGCTGGTCCCCGCAGTCCCGCTGGAGTCCGGATTGAGTCTCTTCACCGCCCTCTAGCCAGAGTCTCCTTCCTTGAGCGGCTCCCGCAGAGCGGGGGCCGCGAAAAGTGGGCACAAGTGGGCTGAAGTCCTGGGGGTGAAACGCCAAGCAAACACATCACTCCCGTGGTTTCTCAAGCAGAGGAATCCGCCGAAATGCAGGCAACACGGCACTTTTCACAATCCGGTTGGTGGGGGCGGGAAGAGGACCAGCTGCGGCAGATTAGTAACGCACTGCCCGCTGGTCCTCGCAGTCCCGCTGGAGTCCGGATTGAGTCTCTTCACCGCCCTCTAGCCAGAGTCTCCTTCGTTGAGCGGCGCCCGCGGAGGGGGGGCCGTGAAAAGTGGGCACAAGTGGGCTGAAGTCCTGGGGGTGAAACGCCAAACAAACACACCACTCCCGTGGTTTCTCAAGCAGAGGATCCATCTTTATGGATCTTTGGCAATAGGCAAAGAATAGGTGTTCTCGGAAAATTTTTAACCAAAAAATCATATTCCTTGGCACCTAAAAAGCCTGCCTCTTTTCCTATTTGTAGGGTCTCAGAGATCATTAATTGAATCTGATTGACCAGATCTTCAGACAGTTGGCGATACCATATATTGTTTGTAACCTGTTTTGCTCCCTCTGCTAGATACATCTCACGTGGCAAAATCACGAATGTTCCGCCTTTATCGGCCTGTTTTATCACCACTGAAGTGTCTTCTTTTAGACTCTTTATTGCTGCCATTTGCTTTAGGCTGATATTATGTTACATGTACTTTTTGGACTTTTCGAATTTATTGATTCCTGATAACAACACTTGTTCGAACGCGTGTATTTGTTTAGGTATGTTTTGGCTTGGTACAAATTTTGATTTATTTCGCAAGCCTGTAGCTTCAAGACTAGATACTGCAGGCTGAGTGGCAAAAAAAGGCTTCAGTCTTATTTTTCGACAAAACTCGATAGCCTCTAGCTTCAGCTTCGTAAGGTCTGTTTGTCTACATGGAACAAATTTAAGGTCTTAAATTTGTCCTAAAGAAATCTCTTACAATAACGAGTGGAGTTGGCATCTTTTGTTCTTGTTGATCAGATCATGTTTATGGCACATGGTTGCAAATATTAATGGATCAAAAATACTTACAGTGCCAAACACGTATATTTATGGTTCACATACATATGATGATAATGCCATATAATGTTTGAATATAATCTCCGATATGCTGATGCTTATTATTGAACTTGCATGAAACACATATTTGTCAATGTTATTATTCCCTCTTTGAGCTACAAACTAGTATTTCACATGACATTTGAAGTCAAACCCAGGGGCAAATGTATCATTCCTGACGCAACGCAGCAATGCATAGTGAAATTTGAAATATGGCACATATGCCCTTCCCCTTTCATACAGTGCAGCAAGGTGGATTGCTGTGTAGTGTTATGTGCATGTTTGAAAAATAGGACCCCTAGAGCGCTTAATTGCACAAATGGCATGCAAGATGGTGCAGCAAAGAGTTTGTTGTGTTGTGCTGTGTAAAGGTAGAGTGCAGGAATGAGTGAGCTTTAACAATATATGGTGCATTACATCTATCAGCTACTGCTGGGACACAAACTGATACCTAGAGAAAATACACGCCCCCTGGCAACATGGTGCAAAGGTGCCTGTGGTGTTGCTAGGCAGCACATTTTGTGTCAGTGCAGGCAGAGAAGGAATGCATCATGTAATGTTAAATGTGGCCCATTCCTGCCATCTCTCTTTCTGGTAGGGCAGCACATCAACCTGCCTAGCTGTGTTGCGTTGAGTGAAAATAACAGGAATATGTCCCCTAGTGAATGATTAGGTTGTGCGATCAATGTACATGTATTGCCATGTGAAAAGTGACAATATTACAACATGGGCATATTCACATGTGGAAACATATGACCCACATTTCACGTCATACTTGAAAGTTAAGAAAAACTCTTTTGGAATGTAACATCAATCACTTTTGTCATATCCAATCATAGAATCTTTAAACTTACCCCAATTTCTTTCCAGAGGGACAAACACCATCTCCTGGAGATCTGCTAGTCTGTGATGTTCAACCTATTGATGACACCATCCTGCACGCATGGATGCAGACACCTTCCGACAATTTCTGGACACATTTCAAGCACCTCCTTCTAGTTTTGGCATGGGAAAATTGCATTGTTGAGTCTCCAAATGAACTAACCCAGACGGGACATACACCATCAACCGATAATTATGCAAATAAGAACCGCCAAGTTACATTTCGATGGCAAGTGGTAGGAGCGAATGGTTGATGAAATTAGGTTCGGAATGGAGACTATAGAGGGCACTCTTGAAGGAGTCCAGAGGTTTTTCAGCCACAATAGTGGTTGTCAAAGGCAATTATTGACATCCATTCTTGGCTCCATGGGACTGATGTTTCCCTAACTGACATTGCTGGAGTCATGATGCAGAAGAACCAACAACAACAGCCTTCACCATCTCCAGTAATGTTGTTACACAGCTGGGGACCATCAATTCATCCAACCAGTCCTTGGAAAGAGGACTGGAGGCCTAAGGAAATCATTTTCAAGGAGGAAAGGCTATATTAGTCATGCTGGATCTGTCGGCGGCCTTTGACACCGTCCCACATGACGGTCTCCTTTTAAGACTCTGGGAGATCGGGTTTCGTGGGACGGTGTTGGATTGGTTTAAATCCTTTCTTTCGGACCTTCGACAGGTGATCTGGGCACCACCGTTCTCCGCTGAAATGCCGCCGCTAGAGGTGGGGGTTCCTCAAGGGTCCATTCTGAGCCCCACCCTTTTTAATATCTATATGGCCCCTCTGGCGGCGGTAGCGGAGGCTTTTGGTGCCCAGATCATATCCTACGCTGATGACACCCAGCTCCTGTTTACTTGCAGGAAGGGTGAGGCTTTTGATGGTGCCAGAATCAAAGACTGCCTTAGTTCGGTCTTTGCTTGGTTTCAACGGCATAGCCTAAAATGCAACTCGGACAAATCTGAGTTGCTTTTTTTTGGGTGTGCTCCTGATCCGTGCCGGAAATCGTGGTGGCCTCAGGACATGTTTCCTCCTGAGAAAGTGTCAACGCAAGCCAAGAATCTTGGTGTGATATGCGATGACGATCTCTCTTTTAGATCCCAGATTATTGGGTTATTGGGGAAATGCTTTAGCATCTTGAAGATGCTTAGACAATTTCTCCCAATGTTATCCCTACAATACAAAAAAATCGTTGTTCAGGCGTTGATCGGATCGCGACTCGATTACGCAAACGCCTTGTATCTGGGACTGCCAAAATACTTGTTGGCCAGACTACAAATAGTGCAGAACTCGGCGGCAAGAGCCATTTTCGGCATTCCACGTAGAGCTAGAGCATCTGATTTGCTCAAAAAGGTGCACTGGCTGCCCATCTCGAAAAGAATCGTCTTTAAGATTCTTACTTTGGCCTTTAAGGCCCTTCATTCTGTGGGCCCTAATTATATCAGGAAGCGAATGGCTTTCTATGTGCCCAGGAGGATGCTGCGGTCGGCCACATCGGTCACGATCGCTGTCCCACCTATTAGACGTGCCCGGATGGGAGGGCAGCCTTTCCGCTATCTGGCGGCCCACCACTGGAATGAGCTCCCTGTCTCCCTTCGGAAAGCCAATAGCCTCCTCTCCTTTAGAAGGGAGTTGAAGACTTGGCTCTTTTCTGCTTGACCTCTCAGACCACTGTGAGCTGCTGTCTGGCGTTTTTCGGTTTCAGGTCTCTTTGCCAAAGCGCCGGGACACCCTATGGGGTAGCCGTGCGCTATAGAAGAGATCGCACATAACATAACATAACATTTGGAGGTCAAGATGAACTCTTCCATGGCATCAACAGGTGCCCTCAATAGCAATATTGTAGTTGTGTAGTCCAACTAGCACGCATTTGCTAGGGACTAACATGCTGCCTTATTGGCATTCATAAATGTAATTGGGAACACGGGAATTACATCTTCAGCCTCTGACGTTTGTGTTTCAGAAGCAAGTGCCTTCACTCATCTGCCTCCCATTCAAACACCACAAATTCCAGTGGAAGTAGAACACTCATCAGAGGAGGAAGATGTGAAATTCCCCAGTTTCTGAATCAGAACTTGCTGATAATTATTTGTGAATGACCCCTTGCTAGTTTTATGATCTGTCCTGTGCAGAATATCATGCCACCTTCTTTGGAACCCACTACAGTAGTCTATGATTGTGAATTATTTGACCTTTACCATGACATGTTCTCATCAAACATCATCCACAATTGCCAATGGCAATTTGATCCTCAACACCTTTCTCATGTAAGACATGTAAATGGAAAGTCCCATTTCCAGGTACGTGTATTTGGAATCATTAAACATTGGTAGTTGGCACTATGTGATGATTGTGAAAAAGTATACTCTCACCTGATATCATGTATCAAAACCTGGTTAATAATACAAAAATGTAAAAATTCATTACCAGATTTGTACGGTCTAATCTTAAAAGTCTTCAAACATATTGTACAAAAACACCAAAAAATTTGCTGAAACCTAGAAAATATGGGCCTAAAGTGAATAGCACATGTTTTTTTTTTAATGTGCATCTTCTGCAATGACATCCATTGCTATGGTAGAATGAGCAATGTGTAGTATCTCTATGGAAGGTCAGATTGAATAAACAAGCAACATCATCTTGATGGACACACAGTGAGAGAATTGCAAAATTCACAAATACTTACCACTTCTAAAAAGAATGTGTGAGGTATGCAACTCCAAACACTGTTCCATTGATCTATATCTATGCTGCTAAGTAATTAGCTGAACATCATTTCATAACTTGCTTACCTCACTCAAGAGCTTATCATCAATACATGACGCTGGATGGTTGTAACATAACATAACACATGTATTTGTAAAGCGCACTTATCACCCATGGGTCTCAAGGCGCTGAATAACGGATGTTTATTGTTACCCAACTCAATGGTACTCATTTTGTTGACCTCAGATGGGTGAAAGGCTGAGTGGACCCGCCGGGCTTTCAACCGGTGACCATAAGGTTGAACACAGGCCCCTGCAGTGGATGCATTAGTCCACTAAGCCACCAGACCTAGCTCTAGCTAGTTACTCATGCCTATATTCCTCATGGATTTGCACTGCACTTGGGCCACACAAGGAGGCAAAAGGGCAATGCAATACCTTGAATGACCATTACCAAGCTATGCAAGGCCATCTTGCGTTGCCATGTGTCTCTGTAAATGTGGAGTAATGCAACTAAGGGCATAATAGCGGTCTTATGTTACTCTGCCCTAGAGAGGCAATACATGTTTTGAGTGTGTATCCAGACATTCACACATTAAATCAATAACACCTACAGCTTTTGCATAAGTGGTAGACTAGGGAACCTGTAAAAATACTACACTTCCCCCAGGGGAAGGATAATGAGGAGATATGTGGTTAAAGCTACTTGTTGTGACTTCTTTCAAGATGAGCTGTATTATGCTGCACACTTTGCAAGAAGTAAATGCCAACAAGGATTTGTTTTGTCCCGGCAGGTGTCTTTTTCTGCACTCAAATAATTCAAGGAAACAAGGCAGTGCTCCTTGCACTATGGTGCAAGGGTGTCTGCATTAGTGCTAGGCAGCAGTTTGTGTGCCAGAGCATTCAAAGAGCAGCAATTTGTTATATGATGTTAAATACGGCACGTTCCTGCCCTCTCCCTTTCACACAGCGCACTGCAGTAATGGGCCTAACTGTGTTGTGCTGTGCTAGTCTGTGGTGTGTGAATAGGAAAAGGGCTGGAATATTCCATCTTCATCCTCAAAGGTAGCATTCCTGTCCTTTCCTTGTGTGCCGTTGACGCATTTTTGGCTACCTTGCCCCAATGCAGGCACCCTGCCATCATGTTGCAAGGGTGCCAGCTTTGTAAGCAGGTTTGTTTTTGGGGGTTGTGTGACGTTACGTGTTCTGATGTAGTGCATGCCTTTACCACGTATGTGTTTCAAGGTGAATGCCGTTACCATGCATAACCTTTACCACAAATATGTCTTTACCGCGCATACATTTACAATGAATTTAATTGTAAAACCCTGCATGGTAAGGGAATATTCATTGTAAAGGTTATCTCAGACCCCTGCCCCAAGTCCCATAACTGGTCTCTTGCGCCCTTCCCCCTTTAGCCTCGAAAACTTTTTTTTCAAAAATACCCTTCCGCTGTACCCCTGCGCGCCCCCCCTATATCGGCCTCAACCTTCCAACAAATACCCATCCCCTGCCGTGAAGCCTAAACATGGACTATGCAAGATACCCCCACCCCCAAACACTGCTAACAAATACCCCTCCCTTGCCCTGAACCCTAAAAATGGACCCTTGCGTGATTCCCTCACCCCAAACCCTTCTAACTAATACCCCTTCCCTGTCCTGAACCCTAAATATGGCCCCTGCATGATTCCTCCACCCCCTAACCCTTCTAACAAATACCCCTGCCTTGACCTGAACCCTAGAAAGAGGCCTTTATTTACAAATATTAATTTTATTTCTAAAGTAAAATCCCTCTTACCTCTTCATAACATCTCCTCTCCAAGCTCGTCTGAGGCACGGTGCATGTCATAAAGAGGAAGCAGAAGGGTCTTTCTGTTTCCTATAACGATGCCAATAGCCTCTACCACCATTACCACACACACATACCTTTAACACACATGCCTTTACTATGTATCTCATTGCAAAGGCATGTGTGATTTAGGCAATGAGTGGTAACAGTGTTTACCCGTCACAGACATACCTTTACCATACATACCTTTACAACTTAATTCATTGTAAAATTATGCATGATAAAGGCTACACGTTGTAACCACACATGCGTTGTAAAGCATGTATGGTTGAGGGTATCCATGAAAACAGCAGCATTGTAGTGACTATTTTCTGTTTTTGAACACGAAGTTACAACTTCCAGCACATACACATTCGTCTGAGGCATGTTCCCATTTGTAAATGTTCTGCTGGATTCAGCACACATTATAAATAGGAGGACACAATGCCATATCTCACCACCATCCACCTAATATGCATTGCATGGTCTACTAATTAACTCAATCAAGTAATGGGTCTGAATCCATGCGGGGATGCGTAGGATCAATCACACTCCACCCATCGCGCACCTCCCTGCTGGAGATTTACACAGGTCTATGTTTTGTGCAGACTTCGGTTACTTTTGATTTGTCAAGTAACTCAGGGCCATACAAGGTGCCATTGCGTAGATTGTCAAACCTCATTTAGCTTGTCAGTGCTCTTGTGGTCCCTTACATGGAGCACATGAGATCTAACACTTCCGAAATAAGCCCCAAAATGTTGCTAAACTGTGTGCACAAGCATGTAGCTCAACATTTCCTGATTTAGCATTGCTGGTGTCACAAATGTTATTCTTAAAATCTGTGGCTTTGTGTTATATTTCTCATTCTCCACGCAGTTATCACTTTGCAAGAGCTTTGTGACCCAGGTGCTAAAGATAATGGCAAATGTGTGTTTTGATTTTTCACTATCTGGGCACATGCACACATGGTTGTCCTAGTTGTACACTTCTTTCTCAGTGTAAGGTTGCCATCAACCATCATGCTCTTGTGTGTCACAAGAGGACCTCACAACATTCAGGAAGGCCAGGCTGTCTGTGTTGAGGACTCAGCGATAAGTCCCTTGGCTTGCGTAAGATGTCCAGGTGTTCCTGGTCACTGAACATACTACAGTGTGAAAAATTGATATAGCAATGGATATTTAGGCCCAGGACTATGGCTTGAGGATAAAGAGATGTATTTGAACTTTGAGGAGCCATATCTTTGGATTTGGATGTATGTATATTGTTATTATTGACATAGGCTGATGCATTAGACATCATATTCCATTGCACTCACAAATATTTATATCCCGCATTTGTGAATTGCAGGCATACTGGTGATAATGTACCTGTATGGTGGAATGTGTCAGTTCTGATAACTTGACTCGTTGCCAGGCTTATTCATTAGCGGGCACATGCATCAACGTTTCAAATTGCGATTCCTTATTTTCGATTTTTAAGGAATCGCAAATAAGGAATCGCAATTTGGAATGCATGATTGTTTTCGCAATGTTTTAGCGATTCTGTAAAAATCGCATTTTTTACCGAATCGCATGAATTGTGCGAATTCTAAATTGCAAATTCGCATTTTGCGAATTCGTAATTAGCGAAAATGCACACATGCTGAATCTCAATGAGATTACAACCAGGAAGGCAGGAGAGTAATTGTACACAGCTGCTCCCAGGATTGAAGGGGAGGTTTGGCAGTTGGAATTTGGAGCTCAGCCTGGAGGACCTGCAGCAGTGTGTGTGTCTGCAGTTTTTGGAGAAATGGCTAATGAAAATGCTGAAGCAGAAATCCAAGCCAGGAAAAGAAAAATTAAATTCAGTGACTAGGAGCTGGAAATACTTTTTGAGGAGGTCACTGTGAGGCAGGACCAACTGTTTGGTAAACAGTCTTTGAAGGTGCCTGAAGCAGTCAAAATGAATCTCTGGCTTGCTATCCAAACAAAGGTGAATGCTGTGGGTGTTGCACATCGTGATATAAACAACTTACAGAAACGCTGGTATGACCTGCTCAGTCGTGCCAAGGGAAGAATAGGAACCAGGATGAAGGCTGCCAAAAAGACTGGTGGAGGTACCCCCAGGGATAGGCCCAATACCCCCCTTGAAGACATGGTGGAAGGGACACTTTTACCTGAAGCTGTTGTTGGAGTAATTGACATTGATACCTCAGACCTTGTTGGACCTTCTGAAGGTAAGACTTTTTGAAATTGTTTTTCAAAATGTACAAAGGGATAGGAAGAGGCCTTAAAATGATCTAGTTGATGCTTAATTTGCATTTCTCTCTTGCAGTAGTTCTCTAACATTTTCAAAATCTAAAAATTACTCATTTTCAGTCATGTAGCAGTGCGTCATGGGAGTTGTAGTTTGTTAAAAAATTGCATATGCAAAAGATAAGCAAAGTTAATAAAAAATCAATTATATTATGTTAGGAGACCAAAGTAGGCATGAAACAAGCGATTTTTGTATGAATATTTATTTTGAAAAACAAAACAAAAAGTGCAAATTTGAAAGTAACACATTGTTTGCACTATTTCAATCATAGATACACAACAAGAAATTAATGAGAATGAATTGACAGAGTTTAATACTCAAGATGGACAAGACACAGATGAGTCAAATGCTGCAACTTCATCATCCTTAATTTTGGAAAGAAGGCAAAGACACAGAGTGCGCCAACTGCAGCAGTCTGACAGTGATGAAACTCAAAATGTTAATGTCCCAGTAATGCAGACTGTTGAAACACCAGCAACCTCTAACCCAATGCAGAGCAGGCGTAATAGACTTCAACAGTTTTATAGGCGCCGGTCACATGCGTCACAAAGAGGAAGAGCTGTAGAGGAGAGCAGCACCGGCAGTGTTGTTGAGGATAAAATTCTTAATGTTCAGCGCCTACAAGGCAAAGATATTACAGTCATGAAGGGAAAACTTGGTCACATTGACAAAGAGATTGGTGCAATGCACAACAGTATTAAACACATGACAAATGTTATTGATAAAGGGCATAAAACAACATCAGATAACCTGCACCGCATTGCAACATCTTTGGAGACACTGTGCACAGTAATACAGACACAGCAAGGGGAAAGTGATAAGAGGCATCTAAGAGCAATGACCTGCATGCAGGGTCACACCAGGGGAATGTCTCGGCTTTCAAGCAGTACTGCTCAACTCTGTAAGAATTATGAAAAATGGGGTGACCCCTAAGGCATGGACCTGGGTATATAATGATACAGAAAAAACAATGGTCCTAAACCTATTAATTATGATAGTTGACTAAGTCAATTATATTCCCACAGTTTGTTATATATGCAAAGCAACTACAAACAGTCTGCTCGAATGAACTCAAGTTGCTTAGTACTACAAGATGAACCTACACCACGGTTAGAGAAAATACTTTTAATTTAGTTTTTCATTTTCTGGCAATATATTTTTTACACAATACCATTTTAGAATAGATAAAAACAGAATGGTTGCCCAAAAAAGCGTGCAAAGAAAGACGTGATCAGAGGTGTGAAATAGATAAGCAGAAAGGAAATTTCATAGTGGTGATCAGAAAATATTCACATTATTCAAAAAGCAATATCGGACATATAATTTTCCGTATTGAATACCTGGCCAAACCTTTATAACTTTTTCAATCAAAACAATATTACATCCAGACTTATAAGTCCTAGAGTTTTTTGCACTATAAACAAAGTTTAGTTGGTCCAAGGTTATATAAAGGTAGCGTCGACGTTTCGACTCGTCTTATGCCCAACCGGTGATTTGAACCTGGGGATTGCGAGTCTTCATCAGGACTGGAAAAACAGACAGGGGCAACCAAGGGATAATAATAACCCCTTCAAAAGGGGAGGGGGGAAGCAATAGAAGGTTGTCCGTAGTTACAACTCCCCATCAAGTCTCCTTAATAAGGATTCTCTCCTCACTTATGTTGGGAGGGAACAATACCTCATGTATGCATCATGGCAAAGTGATACCTTGGTGAAAATGACGTCAGATCGATTTTCTTATTTGAGGGGCTCCTGTTGATAACATCAGGTGACTTTAAAAATGGTTCTGAGGCGTATAATTAATAATGGTGCTCCTACTCTTAAAAACAGGTAGCTATTTGCTGAATAATCAGCCCGTATCTACAGCCAAGCCTCAGTGAGTAAGGACGCCGCCGTCGTCCTGAAAACATGGAATACAGGTTGACTAATTTAATGGCATGCTAATGTGGCACATGCAAGCATTTGCATTGTCATCATAGTGAGCTGAAATGCATGTTGAAAAATCTAGGAGCATCTACTTGGGGGCATATTTACAAGGGGTTTATCTCTGTTTTTTTGGCTTAAAAAGCCAAAAAAGCTGAGATAAAAATATTGCCCTACTTACAAGAGGGTGCTAACATGCATAATCGCATGTTAGCACCCTTTTTCCCAACACCTCCCTTTGCATCTCTAATGAGATGCAAAGTGGACGTCACTGGGCGTTCCCAGGATGGACTACCTTGCAAATATTGCTGCTGTTCACCTCACGATATTTACAAGGCAGCCCACTGGATTTTAGCACACGTTAGATTTTGGCGAAACCGGCTGTTTTCACCAAAAACTAACATCTGCTAAAATCCAGACTTACCTATGCTTTACATAGGGGGTGGATTATGCTGATACGGCCACAGGGTCCTATCAGCAAGGTTATTGCCGCTTTGCAAGGAACATCGCTGGAAAACCAGCGATGTCCCCTGCAAAACTGCGATAGCCTCGCTATCTCTGGAATTTGTATCGCCCTGATGAAACGCGTTGTTAATAACACGCTACCAGGGCGATACATTCCAGAGATAGCCTGCAATAAGAAATTTATCGCTAAGCACGGAGAGCGATAATTATTGTTGGCCATTGATAATACGCCCCTTGGATTATAATACTCAGTTGTGCTGAGCATGCATGAGATCACCTGCTTGAATTTTCTTGTGAGAAGCAAACTCAAACATAAAGGACATCAAAATGAAGACAGCTAGAGAATTTTGCTCACTGGATCCTGCATTTGTTTGCAGATATTTTCTTCACAGGTTTCAAGCCATGATGTCTTTCATTTACAACAAAAGTAATCCTCCTCTTGGTGAAGTAACTGATTTACTTTGGTGTAAAGAGTATCAAGATAGAGGTGTTCCACATATACACATGCTGTTATAGGTAAAATATGCATTGACTTTTGCAACAATGATGACTCTGTCTTGACTTTCATAGAACAATATGTCACATGCACAATCCCAAAAGTCGGTGGTGGAAAGAGTTTGAGACAACAAGTTCTATGGTTTCAAACTCATTGATGTGGGAAGTACTGTTGTTGAAAATACAGATGCAAAGGACAATTTTACACCAGATGTTGTTTTGGATTCCCATGACCTGCCAATTCTGATGGAGAAGTGAACAGCTTTTTGTCTGCAGTCAGACATACACTGACATGGAAATCACTGAAAAATACATATATTCTCAGAGGAGCAGAGGCTTCAAAGTATATTAATGACTACAACCCTGTCATTCTGAAGATGCTGAATGCAAATATGGATTTACAATTTGTTGCAGCAGATCCATTGCTGTTGCTCGCTACTTGACTTCATGTATAACAAAATCAGAGAAGACTGACATTTCTGCAGAACAGAGCCTTACCAGAAAATCTTACAGTTTCAGCTTGAAAATGATTTCCTACAAAGAAATAGGATCCAATGAGTGCTCGCACAGGTTGAGCTCAGACACCTGTGGTCTGTGCAGGTAAGAGTGGTGAAGCCAGGTTGGGAGGGGATTCGACAGATGACCACAAGGGAAAATTGTTTATTTATTTAATTTTCCCTTTTTGTCATCCGTTGAAATCCCCCCTCACCCAGCCCTACCGCTCTTCCCTGCATGTTCCTCAGCTCTGCACAGATAGTTCTCAAAGTCAAGGACAATTGTATGGGTAAGTCTAGGCCTTGCAAACAGGCAAAAAACCTGTAGTAAAGTCTTTCCCAGGAATACTATTTTGCACAGAATTTGATCAGTTCAGTTAGTCTTTATTTCGATTAGTACAATCATAAAATTAATACAATTTAAAAAATGCATAAGTGCACAAATATATGAAATTTCATGACCAGCTAAAAAAACTAAAAGACAGCCCACAATAGGATGAATCACATATTTGTTAAAAAAAATTAACAGATTGATTAATAAGTGGTAAAATGCCTTAAAACACATGGGATTCAGAAAAGGGGGTGGTGATGGACAGAGCATCTGAATTAAGCAGAACACTCATACCCAGTCAAAAGATCAGGGCTTGATCCATCAACGTTTTTTAGCTCACTGCACCATCCCAGTTCAGAACCTGGCTACATACAAATTAGTCTGTCACTGGCCCAGTGCATCACGGGAACAGGGCAGACCAAACTACCAAGCCAATTCTTTACTGGAAAGGAAACAAGCTTCCGGGGACCGGTTTCTGGCATTACAGCCATCTTCGGCCCGGCTTGCTTGAATCCTGATGGTGCAGTGAGCAAGGGACTCACATCTGAGTATACCCTTCCACGCTTGTGGTGGCCAAAACGATTCAGAAAAGGGGGTGGTGATGGACAGAGCATCTGAATTAAGCAGAACACTCATACCCAGTCAAAAGATCAGGGCTTGATCCATCACCGTTTTTTAGCTCACTGCACCATCCCAGTTCAGAACCTGGTTACATGCAAATTAGTCTGTCCCTGGCCCAGTGCATCATGGGAACAGGGCAGACCAAACTACCAAGCCAATTCTTTACTGGAAAGGAAACAAGCTTCCGGGGACCGGTTTCTGGCATTACAGCCGTCTTCAGCCCGGCTTGCTTGAATCCTGATGGTGCAGTGAGCAAGGGACTCACATCTGAGTATACCCTTCCACGCTTGTGGTGGCCAAAACGATTCAGAAAAGGGGGTGGTGATGGACAGAGCATCTGAATTAAGCAGAACACTCATACCCAGTCAAAAGATCAGGGCTTGATCCATCACCGTTTTTTAGCTCACTGCACCATCCCAGTTCAGAACCTGGTTACATGCAAATTAGTCTGTCCCTGGCCCAGTGCATCATGGGAACAGGGCAGACCAAACTACCAAGCCAATTCTTTACTGGAAAGGAAACAAGCTTCCGGGGACCGGTTTCTGGCATTACAGCCGTCTTCAGCCCGGCTTGCTTGAATCCTGATGGTGCAGTGAGCAAGGGACTCACATCTGAGTATACCCTTCCACGCTTGTGGTGGCCAAAACGATTCAGAAAAGGGGGTGGTGATGGACAGAGCATCTGAATTAAGCAGAACACTCATACCCAGTCAAAAGATCAGGGCTTGATCAATCACCGTTTTTTAGCTCACTGCACCATCCCAGTTCAGAACCTGGCTACATGCAAATTAGTCTGTCCCTGGCCCAGTGCATCATGGGAACAGGGCAGACCAAACTACCAAACCAATTCTTTACTGGAAAGGAAACAAGCTACCGGGGACCGGTTTCTGGCATTACAGCCGTCTTCGGCCCGGCTTGCTTGAATCCTGATGGTGCAGTGAGCAAGGGACTCACATCTGAGTATACCCTTCCACGCTTGTGTTGGCCAAAACGATTCAGAAAAGGGGGTGGTGATGGACAGAGCATCTGAATTAAGCAGAACACTCATACCCAGTCAAAAGATCAGGGCTTGATCCATCACCGTTTTTTAGCTCACTGCACCATCCCAGTTCAGAACCTGGCTACATGCAAATTAGTCTGTCCCTGGCCCAGTGCATCATGGGAACAGGGCAGACCAAACTACCAAGCCAATTCTTTACTGGAAAGGAAACAAGCTTCCGGGGACCGGTTTCTGGCATTACAGCCGTCTTCGGCCCGGCTTGCTTGAATCCTGATGGTGCAGTGAGCAAGGGACTCACATCTGAGTATACCCTTCCACGCTTGTGGTGGCCAAAACGATTCAGAAAAGGGGGTGGTGATGGACAGAGCATCTGAATTAAGCAGAACACTCATACCCAGTCAAAAGATCAGGGCTTGATCCATCACCGTTTTTAGCTCACTGCACCATCCCAGTTTAGAACCTGGCTACATGCAAATTAGTCTGTCCCTGGCCCAGTGCATCATGGGAACAGGGCAGATCAAACTACCAAGCCAATTCTTTACTGGAAAGGAAACAAGCTTCCGGGGACCGGTTTCTGGCATTACAGCCGTCTTCGGCCCGGCTTGCTTGAATCCTGATGGTGCAGTGAGCAAGGGACTCACATCTGAGTATACCCTTCCACGCTTGTGGTGGCCAAAACGATTCAGAAAAGGGGGTGGTGATGGACAGAGCATCTGAATTAAGCAGAACACTCATACCCAGTCAAAAGATCAGGGCTTGGTTCATCACCGTTTTTTAGCTCACTGCACCATCCCAGTTCAGAACCTGGCTACATGCAAATTAGTCTGTCCCTGGCCCAGTGCATCATGGGAACAGGGCAGACCAAACTACCAAGCCAATTCTTTACTGGAAAGGAAACAAGCTTTCGGGGACCGGTTTCTGGCATTACAGCCGTCTTCGGCCCGGCTTGCTTGAAACCTGATGGTGCAGTGAGCAAGGGACTCACATCTGAGTATACCCTTCCACGCTTGTGGTGGCCAAAACGATTCAGAAAAGGGGGTGGTGATGGACAGAGCATCTGAATTAAGCAGAACACTCATACCCAGTCAAAAGATCAGGGCTTGATCAATCACCGTTTTTTAGCTCACTGCACCATCCCAGTTCAGAACCTGGCTACTTGCAAATTAGTCTGTCACTGGCCCAGTGCATCATGGGAACAGGGCAGACCAAACTACCAAGCCAATTCTTTACTGGAAAGGAAACAAGCTTCCGGAGACCGGTTTCTGGCATTACAGCCATCTTCGGCCCAGCTTGCTTGAATCCTGATGGTGCAGTGAGCAAGGGACTCACATCTGAGTATACCCTTCCACGCTTGTGGTGGCCAAAACGATTCAGAAAAGGGGGTGGTGATGGACAGAGCTTTTGAATTAAGCAGAACACTCATACCCAGTCAAAAGATCAGGGCTTGATCCATCACCGTTTTTTAGCTCACTGCACCATCCCAGTTCAGAACCTGGTTACATGCAAATTAGTCTGTCCCTGGCCCAGTGCATCATGGGAACAGGTCAGACCAAACTACCAAGCCAATTCTTTACTGGAAAGGAAACAAGCTTCCGGGGACCGGTTTCTGGCATTACAGCCGTCTTCGGCCCGGCTTGCTTGAAACCTGATGGTGCAGTGAGCAAGGGACTCACATCTGAGTATACCCTTCCACGCTTGTGGTGGCCAAAACGATTCAGAAAAGGGGGTGGTGATGGACAGAGCATCTGAATTAAGCAGAACACTCATACCCAGTCAAAAGATCAGGGCTTGATCCATCACCGTTTTTTAGCTCACTGCACCATCCCAGTTCAGAACCTGGCTACATGCAAATTAGTCTGTCACTGGCCCAGTGCATCATGGGAACAGGGCAGACCAAACTACCAAGCCAATTCTTTACTGGAAAGGAAACAAGCTTCCGGAGACCGGTTTCTGGCATTACAGCCATCTTCGGCCCAGCTTGCTTGAATCCTGATGGTGCAGTGAGCAAGGGACTCACATCTGAGTATACCCTTCCACGCTTGTGGTGGCCAAAACGATTCAGAAAAGGGGGTGGTGATGGACAGAGCTTTTGAATTAAGCAGAACACTCATACCCAGTCAAAAGATCAGGGCTTGATCCATCACCGTTTTTTAGCTCACTGCACCATCCCAGTTCAGAACCTGGTTACATGCAAATTAGTCTGTCCCTGGCCCAGTGCATCATGGGAACAGGGCAGACCAAACTACCAAGCCAATTCTTTACTGGAAAGGAAACAAGCTTTCGGGGACCGGTTTCTGGCATTACAGCCGTCTTCGGCCCAGCTTGCTTGAATCCTGATGGTGCAGTGAGCAAGGGACTCACATCTGAGTATACCCTTCCACGCTTGTGGTGGCCAAAACGATTCAGAAAAGGGGGTGGTGATGGACAGAGCTTTTGAATTAAGCAGAACACTCATACCCAGTCAAAAGATCAGGGCTTGATCCATCACCGTTTTTTAGCTCACTGCACCATCCCAGTTCAGAACCTGGTTACATGCAAATTAGTCTGTCCCTGGCCCAGTGCATCATGGGAAAAGGGCAGACCAAACTACCAAGCCAATTCTTTACTGGAAAGGAAACAAGCTTCCGGGGACCGGTTTCTGGCATTACAGCCGTCTTCGGCCCGGCTTCCTTGAATCCTGATGGTGCAGTGAGCAAGGGACTCACATCTGAGTATACCCTTCCACGCTTGTGGTGGCCAAAACGATTCAGAAAAGGGGGTGGTGATGGACAGAGCATCTGAATTAAGCAGAACACTCATACCCAGTCAAAAGATCAGGGCTTGATCCATCACCGTTTTTTAGCTCACTGCACCATCCCAGTTTAGAACCTGGCTACATGCAAATTAGTCTGTCCCTGGCCCAGTGCATCATGGGAACAGGGCAGATCAAACTACCAAGCCAATTCTTTACTGGAAAGGAAACAAGCTTCCGGGGACCGGTTTCTGGCATTACAGCCGTCTTCGGCCCGGCTTGCTTGAATCCTGATGGTGCAGTGAGCAAGGGACTCACATCTGAGTATACCCTTCCACACTTGTGGTGGCCAAAACGATTCAGAAAAGGGGGTGGTGATGGACAGAGCATCTGAATTAAGCAGAACACTCATACCCAGTCAAATGATCAGGGCTTGGTTCATCACCGTTTTTTAGCTCACTGCACCATCCCAGTTCAGAACCTGGCTACATGCAAATTAGTCTGTCCCTGGCCCAGTGCATCATGGGAACAGGGCAGACCAAACTACCAAGCCAATTCTTTACTGGAAAGGAAACAAGCTTTCGGGGACCGGTTTCTGGCATTACAGCCGTCTTCGGCCCGGCTTGCTTGAAACCTGATGGTGCAGTGAGCAAGGGACTCACATCTGAGTATACCCTTCCACGCTTGTGGTGGCCAAAACGATTCAGAAAAGGGGGTGGTGATGGACAGAGCATCTGAATTAAGCAGAACACTCATACCCAGTCAAAAGATCAGGGCTTGATCCATCACCGTTTTTTAGCTCACTGCACCATCCCAGTTTAGAACCTGGCTACATGCAAATTAGTCTGTCCCTGGCCCAGTGCATCATGGGAACAGGGCAGATCAAACTACCAAGCCAATTCTTTACTGGAAAGGAAACAAGCTTCCGGGGACCGGTTTCTGGCATTACAGCCGTCTTCGGCCCGGCTTGCTTGAATCCTGATGGTGCAGTGAGCAAGGGACTCACATCTGAGTATACCCTTCCACGCTTGTGGTGGCCAAAATGATTCAGAAAAGGGGGTGGTGATGGACAGAGCATCTGAATTAAGCAGAACACTCATACCCAGTCAAATGATCAGGGCTTGGTTCATCACCGTTTTTTAGCTCACTGCACCATCCCAGTTCAGAACCTGGCTACATGCAAATTAGTCTGTCCCTGGCCCAGTGCATCATGGGAACAGGGCAGACCAAACTACCAAGCCAATTCTTTACTGGAAAGGAAACAAGCTTTCGGGGACCGGTTTCTGGCATTACAGCCGTCTTCGGCCCGGCTTGCTTGAAACCTGATGGTGCAGTGAGCAAGGGACTCACATCTGAGTATACCCTTCCACGCTTGTGGTGGCCAAAACGATTCAGAAAAGGGGGTGGTGATGGACAGAGCATCTGAATTAAGCAGAACACTCATACCCAGTCAAAAGATCAGGGCTTGATCCATCACCGTTTTTTAGCTCACTGCACCATCCCAGTTCAGAACCTGGTTACATGCAAATTAGTCTGTCCCTGGCCCAGTGCATCATGGGAACAGGGCAGACCAAACTACCAAGCCAATTCTTTACTGGAAAGGAAACAAGCTTCCGGGGACCGGTTTCTGGCATTACAGCCGTCTTCGGCCCGGCTTGCTTGAAACCTGATGGTGCAGTGAGCAAGGGACTCACATCTGAGTATACCCTTCCACGCTTGTGGTGGCCAAAACGATTCAGAAAAGGGGGTGGTGATGGACAGAGCATCTGAATTAAGCAGAACACTCATACCCAGTCAAAAGATCAGGGCTTGATCCATCACCGTTTTTTAGCTCACTGCACCATCCCAGTTCAGAACCTGGCTACATGCAAATTAGTCTGTCACTGGCCCAGTGCATCATGGGAACAGGGCAGACCAAACTACCAAGCCAATTCTTTACTGGAAAGGAAACAAGCTTCCGGAGACCGGTTTCTGGCATTACAGCCATCTTCGGCCCAGCTTGCTTGAATCCTGATGGTGCAGTGAGTAAGGGACTCACATCTGAGTATACCCTTCCACGCTTGTGGTGGCCAAAACGATTCAGAAAAGGGGGTGGTGATGGACAGAGCTTTTGAATTAAGCAGAACACTCATACCCAGTCAAAAGATCAGGGCTTGATCCATCACCGTTTTTTAGCTCACTGCACCATCCCAGTTCAGAACCTGGTTACATGCAAATTAGTCTGTCCCTGGCCCAGTGCATCATGGGAACAGGGCAGACCAAACTACCAAGCCAATTCTTTACTGGAAAGGAAACAAGCTTCCGGGGACCGGTTTCTGGCATTACAGCCGTCTTCGGCCCGGCTTGCTTGAATCCTGATGGTGCAGTGAGCAAGGGACTCACATCTGAGTATACCCTTCCACGCTTGTGGTGGCCAAAACGATTCAGAAAAGGGGGTGGTGATGGACAGAGCATCTGAATTAAGCAGAACACTCATACTCAGTCAAAAGATCAGGGCTTGATCAATCACCGTTTTTTAGCTCACTGCACCATCCCAGTTCAGAACCTGGCTACATGCAAATTAGTCTGTCCCTGGCCCAGTGCATCATGGGAACAGGGCAGACCAAACTACCAAACCAATTCTTTACTGGAAAGGAAACAAGCTTCCGGGGACCGGTTTCTGGCATTACAGCCGTCTTCGGCCCGGCTTGCTTGAATCCTGATGGTGCAGTGAGCAAGGGACTCACATCTGAGTATACCCTTCCACGCTTGTGTTGGCCAAAACGATTCAGAAAAGGGGGTGGTGATGGACAGAGCATCTGAATTAAGCAGAACACTCATACCCAGTCAAAAGATCAGGGCTTGATCCATCACCGTTTTTTAGCTCACTGCACCATCCCAGTTCAGAACCTGGCTACATGCAAATTAGTCTGTCCCTGGCCCAGTGCATCATGGGAACAGGGCAGACCAAACTACCAAGCCAATTCTTTACTGGAAAGGAAACAAGCTTCCGGGGACCGGTTTCTGGCATTACAGCCGTCTTCAGCCCGGCTTGCTTGAATCCTGATGGTGCAGTGAGCAAGGGACTCACATCTGAGTATACCCTTCCACGCTTGTGGTGGCCAAAACGATTCAGAAAAGGGGGTGGTGATGGACAGAGCATCTGAATTAAGCAGAACACTCATACCCAGTAAAAAGATCAGGGCTTGATCCATCACCGTTTTTTAGCTCACTGCACCATCCCAGTTTAGAACCTGGCTACATGCAAATTAGTCTGTCCCTGGCCCAGTGCATCATGGGAACAGGGCAGATCAAACTACCATGCCAATTCTTTACTGGAAAGGAAACAAGCTTCCGGGGACCGGTTTCTGGCATTACAGCCGTCTTCGGCCCGGCTTGCTTGAATCCTGATGGTGCAGTGAGCAAGGGACTCACATCTGAGTATACCCTTCCACGCTTGTGGTGGCCAAAACGATTCAGAAAAGGGGGTGGTGATGGACAGAGCATCTGAATTAAGCAGAACACTCATACCCAGTCAAAAGATCAGGGCTTGATCCATCACCGTTTTTTAGCTCACTGCACCATCCCAGTTCAGAACCTGGCTACATGCAAATTAGTCTGTCCCTGGCCCAGTGCATCATGGGAACAGGGCAGACCAAACTACCAAACCAATTCTTTACTGGAAAGGAAACAAGCTTCCGGGGACCGGTTTCTGGCATTACAGCCGTCTTCAGCCCGGCTTGCTTGAATCCTGATGGTGCAGTGAGCAAGGGACTCACATCTGAGTATACCCTTCCACGCTTGTGGTGGCCAAAACGATTCAGAAAAGGGGGTGGTGATGGACAGAGCATCTGAATTAAGCAGAACACTCATACCCAGTAAAAAGATCAGGGCTTGATCCATCACCGTTTTTTAGCTCACTGCACCATCCCAGTTTAGAACCTGGCTACATGCAAATTAGTCTGTCCCTGGCCCAGTGCATCATGGGAACAGGGCAGATCAAACTACCATGCCAATTCTTTACTGGAAAGGAAACAAGCTTCCGGGGACCGGTTTCTGGCATTACAGCCGTCTTCGGCCCGGCTTGCTTGAATCCTGATGGTGCAGTGAGCAAGGGACTCACATCTGAGTATACCCTTCCACGCTTGTGGTGGCCAAAACGATTCAGAAAAGGGGGTGGTGATGGACAGAGCATCTGAATTAAGCAGAACACTCATACCCAGTCAAAAGATCAGGGCTTGGTCCATCACCGTTTTTTAGCTCACTGCACCATCCCAGTTCAGAACCTGGCTACATGCAAATTAGTCTGTCCCTGGCCCAGTGCATCATGGGAACAGGGCAGACCAAACTACCAAGCCAATTCTTTACTGGAAAGGAAACAAGCTTTCGGGGACCGGTTTCTGGCATTACAGCCGTCTTCGGCCCGGCTTGCTTGAATCCTGATGGTGCAGTGAGCAAGGGACTCACATCTGAGTATACCCTTCCACGCTTGTGGTGGCCAAAACGATTCAGAAAAGGGGGTGGTGATGGACAGAGCATCTGAATTAAGCAGAACACTCATACCCAGTAAAAAGATCAGGGCTTGATCCATCACCGTTTTTTAGCTCACTGCACCATCCCAGTTTAGAACCTGGCTACATGCAAATTAGTCTGTCCCTGGCCCAGTGCATCATGGGAACAGGGCAGATCAAACTACCATGCCAATTCTTTACTGGAAAGGAAACAAGCTTCCGGGGACCGGTTTCTGGCATTACAGCCGTCTTCGGCCCGGCTTGCTTGAATCCTGATGGTGCAGTGAGCAAGGGACTCACATCTGAGTATACCCTTCCACGCTTGTGGTGGCCAAAACGATTCAGAAAAGGGGGTGGTGATGGACAGAGCATCTGAATTAAGCAGAACACTCATACCCAGTCAAAAGATCAGGGTTTGATCCATCACCGTTTTTTAGCTCACTGCACCATCCCAGTTCAGAACCTGGCTACATGCAAATTAGTCTGTCCCTGGCCCAGTGCATCATGGGAACAGGGCAGACCAAACTACCAAGCCAATTCTTTACTGGAAAGGAAACAAGCTTTCGGGGACCGGTTTCTGGCATTACAGCCGTCTTCGGCCCGGCTTGCTTGAAACCTGATGGTGCAGTGAGCAAGGGACTCACATCTGAGTATACCCTTCCACGCTTGTGGTGGCCAAAACGATTCAGAAAAGGGGGTGGTGATGGACAGAGCATCTGAATTAAGCAGAACACTCATACCCAGTCAAAAGATCAGGGTTTGATCCATCACCGTTTTTTAGCTCACTGCACCATCCAAGTTCAGAACCTGGCTACATGCAAATTAGTCTGTCCCTGGCTCAGTGCATCATGGGAACAGGGCAGACCAAACTACCAAGCCAATTCTTTACTGGAAAGGAAACAAGCTTCCGGGGACCGGTTTCTGGCATTACAGCCGTCTTCGGCCCTGCTTGCTTGAATCCTGATGGTGCAGTGAGCAAGGGACTCACATCTGAGTATACCCTTCCACGCTTGTGGTGGCCAAAACGATTCAGAAAAGGGGGTGGTGATGGACCGAGCATCTGAATTAAGCAGAACACTCATACCCAGTCAAAAGATCAGGGTTTGATCCATCACCGTTTTTTAGCTCACTGCACCATCCAAGTTCAGAACCTGGCTACATGCAAATTAGTCTGTCCCTGGCTCAGTGCATCATGGGAACAGGGCAGACCAAACTACCAAGCCAATTCTTTACTGGAAAGGAAACAAGCTTCCGGGGACCGGTTTCTGGCATTACAGCCATCTTCGGCCCTGCTTGCTTGAATCCTGATGGTGCAGTGAGCAAGGGACTCACATCTGAGTATACCCTTCCACGCTTGTGGTGGCCAAAACGATTCAGAAAAGGGGGTGGTGATGGACAGAGCATCTGAATTAAGCAGAACACTCATACCCAGTCAAAAGATCAGGGCTTGAGCCATCACCGTTTTTTAGCTCACTGCACCATCCCAGTTAAAACACATGGGAGCAAGTCTAGCAAATACTTTTCATGCAGTTTTTTGTTGATCAATAAACCTGCAATAGAGGCGCCAGAACATGAGTTAAGAAAAATTTAGAATTACAACTCCAAGCCTTTGTGACTAAAACATTAGTAAAATCTAACAGGATTGGTATATCCTCATCTGTTTTGCTCAAATGGCCCACATCCAACTTAAAAAGTAGGTACTGTAATCACAAAGGTTTCCTGGGTGTTTGTCTTCAGAATCCTTAGTTCTTTCACACCTGATCTTGTTCCCAAATTAGATAAGATTGGTTTGAACCATTTTTTCCTGGGAATCTTATAGGCTGGGCACAAAAAAATAATGTGAGCTAGTGTTTTGATCTGTGCTGGACATGTGAGGCATTTGTCATCTGACCTGGGATGCCAGGTGCTTGTAAAGGCTTTTATGGGGAGGTAACCCAACCTGAATTGGTGGAACAACTTCCTGTCACTCGGTTTGGTGATGACGTCCCAATAAGCTTCAAACTCAGTATCATGTTTGAACTCCAAAAAAACCCTTAACAAGATGGATCTTGTTATGGTCGAGAAGTCGTTTAGTCTTGACCATATTCCAATATACTGCCTTAAATTATTTTTTTGATGGGAATGTGTTGTTATCAGGGTCCTCACACAAGGGGGGCGTGGCTTGGCGCGCAATGGAGGACGACGTGCTAGGGTAGAGCTCCTGCTCGAGCTCCCCTTTCCCGGGCCGCTTCTCCGGCCCAGTTATCCTGATTTGGCCAACACTGCTGGCGGATCTCCACACAACCCCAGCCCACCCACTGTCCGACTGTGGGTCTGATCGGTCACTGTGCACCGCACCGGTGCTAACTGAGACGTCGTGGCTGCTTTTGCTGCGGTCCCCCTGGGGCGCCTGATCACGTGAGACCGGGGATCGAGACACGCCACTAGGCCTGACGCATCGGCCTGTGCGGCGCCCGACCGGAACCTGCAGATCCCGAGGAGGAGGACCGGACAACCCTCCGGACCCTCGCTGCTGATCCGCCCTGCTGTGCGGCTGTGCCCTCCTTGCCTGGGGCTGTTGTGGGCGATGGTGACGGCAAAGGAAGACTGGAGGTAATCGAGGACCCGGGCAGTGCCATGGACCAAGATGGCAGACTAAGGGGAAGCGCGAGATACCCCAGCACCTACACCGACAGCTGCACCAAGGGAACATCCCGGCTGCCCAGCGGCGCTGCCCACGGCCATCGGTACATAGGAGAGGAGGGGTGCTACATGAGATCGGGCGGCGGCCCCCCACACCGCAGTCCCTTGGAGCCCTAAATTAAGACACTGGGCCTGGAGACAAGGCACACCTGGCACACAGCGGCGCCCTGAGAGGTCTAGGGACACGGACTGAGCGCTGTCCCCCCCCTCCGCTCCACCGCTCCACAACAGGCACAGCGCTTCCCTTCTGTGCCGTGGCACGGACTTTGCCTATTACCGCCGAGGGAGGCGGGCGTCAGAGGGGGACAGCTGAGTGCCACTAGGAGTGTATTGCAACCTAGGAGCTGCGGAGACCGGGGGCTCGAGGCACAGAGCACGAACAGAACCGCTAACGGCGGGAGAGAGTCTACTCGCCTCCTGGCACCACCGGATAGCGCTGCTGGATGCTGGGACCCCGCAGATCCATGCCAGAGGAGACGCCGCGCCGCGGGGAGCCTTGAGGAGGAGAACAACTGCGAGTGGGCCACGAGAGCTGCTGCAGGTAGGCTGGGGACCAACCCCTGGAGACGGTCCTCCACCTGCACCCCCGACTCCTACTACGGGCACAGGGGTTGCCACGCCGGGGAGGGCACCACGGCGTGGCAACGCTGCCGCACCTGCCCAGGAGAGAACTACCCATACCGGCTGCTACACGGGCCTGTGTGCTCGCCTGAGTCTCTGCAGTGTGCCTCCATCACTTGCTCTGCCCCAAAGCACGTATTGGTGTGCTCATTGGTGATAGAACTGACATGCGAGCGCAACCTGACACCAGTGTGGCCCAAGCGATTGCACATCCTGACTACACCTAGAGACATCGGCACATTGGACTCCACTGCGCCTAAGACCTGGAGTGGCACTTTGGGACATCCCCCCTTTTTGGCCATTGTGAGACGCCCCCACTGCCTGCCCTGCTCATCCGTACACCCACAGGAGGACGCTAGCACTAGAGTTGGAACCGCATGAACTGTGGGACGCCATTGCCATTACTGCGGCCCTAGACCCGGCCTGTACCTGATGCTGCCGACCTCCCAGAATCCTGCATATTAATCACCTGAAGCTACGTCTTGCGCTGTCCCACTAACATACAAGACTTGATTAGTCGCTGCGCCTGGCCCATGTCTGGAGGGGTGATGATGCGGACCGGCACCGGAGGCACGACGTTAAAGGGGAAGATATACAAAGCTGCATCTAAAATGGATGCGGAACAAGTGACGTCCAAACTGGACCATGTGTTGGCCGTCATGGAACGACTGGAAGAATCCCTACAACAGACCCGCTCCTCCCTGGAGACCAAGATTGACGGAGTGGCGATTGACTTGACCCACCTCAGGGCCGACCATAAGAAGCTGCAAGACCGCACTTCGACCCTGGAGGAGGCGGTGTCGACGCTGGAACCCGCGGTGAGTCAGGCAGACAAACATATCCGGGACCTGCTCAATCGGGTGGAATTTTTGGAGGAACGTGCTGAGGACGCAGAAGGACGGGCACGGAGAAACAACATCCGATTAGTAGGCGTCTCGGAGAAATGGGAAGGGACGGATCCAGTTCATCGGGTAGAAGCCTGGCTACAAGACCTGCTGCCGGAGGGCGTACTGTCACCTCACTTTGTGGTGGAACGGGCTCACCGGATACCCACACGACCCCTCCCTCCTGGCTCCAACCCCAGACCTCTAATTTTCCATGTCCTTAACTACAGGGACCGCGATACAATCCTACGGGAATCCAGGAAGCTTGGCGACATCCAGATAGACAACGCCACAGTGATGTTTTTTCCTGACTACACAGTGCAGGTACAAAGACAACGTCTCTCTTTTCTAATAGTGAAGAGACGACTGCGACAGGCGGACCTCAAATACTCGCTGCTCTTCCCGCCAAGCTTCGTGTGGTGGCACAGGACAAAACACACTTCTTCACTAGCCCTGAGGAGGTCGAGGCCTGGCTAGATGGAGGAGTGGCTACAGCGCCACGGAGGGCGCAAGGGACCACCACGACTTCGCGCACACGAGGATCAAGGCGGCGCCGTAGGCGCCGAACACCCACTCCCCCCCCGCACACAGGAGGTGCCGTCTCGCTCTCCACCAGTGGATCTGATCCTGCAGGAACAGCAGGATGTGCTGCACATGGTCACAGAGATCAGCAGCTCCCCAACCCCGTCCAATGCTCCAAATGCCAGTCGGACCACATTTCCGAGCGACGATGAGGCGATATACGGTCTGCCGGACTCCCAACAATCTGCGGATCCTCCGGACGTCACGCCACAGACAGTGGACCTTCTCGGCTGAGAGGGACCCGAAAACCTTCCTCCCCTGCGGCGTTGAGCTGGCGTAGCAGAGCTGGTGTTGTTTCCCTGAGGTGAGCGACCTGCAGTATCGACAGATGCGGGAATTTCCCTGCCATGGGGACCAAGCGCCGAGGAGGCACTGTGAGTACCGTTTTGATTTGTACACATGGCTCAGTCTTCTACCCTGGAGAGACCAACACATCAATTGTGTTCGCATGCCTGCTGGAGACTTTTGTTTTGGCCCCTCTGGTAACGAAGACTCCTCACGAGCTCTCCCTCTGTCTCCTGACATTGTACGGCCCCTCCCTCACCTTCTCGCTTCCACCATCCTGGGCGGGTGGAGTCATGGGCCTGCCTGTCAGTCACGGCCTCTCCTTCTAGGCCCGGGAGAGGTGACATTCCTCTTGTGGACACCATTGTTCTTCAGACTATTGTTGCAAAAGCCATTTCCTACCCCCCTAGAACTGTATAGTTTAATATAGCTCATTTGAGTGTTTGGACGACGACATGTTGTGCAGCCGACCTTTTGGCATTGTCTATAATGTTGCCTGTACTTGGCTTTATATGTTCCTTTTCTCCCTTACCCTCAGCACCAGTGGGGGTCCCTGCGTATTGTGTTGATGTTTGGATGTGGTCTGGGGGCGAGGGTGGAACCGGGGGACCTCCGGGGACCTGCGGGGAAATTCAGCTGGAGGGCTGGACGTGGCTGGTGAGCGTGGGATTGGCACGAGTGGTGATTATGGCTGAAATCCGGATCGGTACATGGAATGTCAGGGGCATGCACACACCAGCTAGACGGTATCAGATTTACTCCTATCTCAAACGCCATAAGATCAATATAGCGCTGCTCCAAGAAACACATTTGAATAAAGTGGAGGTGCGTGCTCTGCATCGTAGGTGGCGTAGACAGCTCTATGCCACAGACTACTCCCCCTATGCACGCGGTGCCCTTTTATGGATCCGGCCTGGGACCCCCTGAGTGGCCACGGACACACATATAGATCCCGAAGGCAGATATGTGGCGGCTCAGGGCAGACTAGATGGACAGCAAGTGGCGCTAGTCTCCCTATATTCTCCTAATACAGACCAACACAGCTTCCTTCCGCGACTCTCCGCGACCATGGCGACCTGGCATGCGGCCCTGTGGATACTGGGGGTTGACTACAATTGCATATTGGACACGACACTTGACCGCTCCTCCCCACCCTTAGCTGGTGCGCAGACACATGGCGTATCGAAAGCGCTGCTCGGCTGGGCCACACAGTGGGATCTCCATGATGATTGGCGCGCTCACAATCCCTCGGCACAGGTGTACTCTTATTACTCTGGCGCGTACAACCTGCATGTATGCCTGGACAGATTCATGGTGTCTACTGACCTTCTCCCACTTGTCACTGACACACAATACATGGGAGGCACTCATTCGGACCACAACCCACACTTCCTGACCATCACTTGGGAACGCCCGCACCCACCCATTCCCACCTGGCGATTCCAACCGGCGCAGTTGTTGGATGCGGCATTCCGCGACTCCCTTCTCACGCAAACAGCCCAATATTTTGAGGAGAATTCTGGCACGGCGTCCTCTACCCAACTTGAATGGGATGCCTTTTGAAGTTGTGATTCGCGGCCACTGTTTGGGTACACAGGGACACATGCAGCGGCAACTGGAGGGCGATTTGATGCGACTGGAGACGCAGAGGATTCCTCACTTCCTCCCATGTTGAATGACGCCAACCCGGCAGAGATGGCACACGGGTGGGCTCTTATCATCCCCTAGCCCTCCTGAATACAGACTATAAAATACTTGCTTCCACACTAGCCCGGAAACTGGCCCCCCTGGTCCCCCTCCTGGTGCACCATGACCAAAATGGCTTCGTTCCAGCACCCCACACCTCTTACAATATCCGCCGTTTGTTCCGTGTACAGGAGTACGCCGTTCGACATTGGCCTCGAGGAGGGTGTCTAGTGTTAGATCTCGAAAAAGCGTTCGACTCTGTTGAATGGCTGTACCTGGGGGCGGTTATGGAGAAGTATAAACTGGGAGGTGGCTATGAGGCGATGGTTGACCTACTCTACCGCAAACCAACGGTCCGGGTCCGCACCGGCAGATTGCTTTGTGACGCTATTCGAGTGCGAAGAGGTACCAGACAGGGCTGCCCCCTGTCACCCTTGCTGTTCTCCTTGGCCATGGAACCCCTGGCCACGATCCTCCGGACGCAGGGGGATGGGTGGGGAATCCCAATGGCGGATGGCCTCCATGTGGTCTCGCTATACGCCGACGACCTGCTAATATATGTCAGGGACCTAACCAATGTCCTGGAATCTCTCACCGACATTTTCCGAACTTTCGAAGATATGTCGGGACTACGGGTCAACTGGTCCAAATCGGGAGCCTACTCCTTCAGCCCGGATACGCCTGAAAGCGATGTCCGCTTGGGTGGAGAAAGGCTACAATGGTACCCCACCACATTCCGCTATCTGGGAATCCATATCTACAGGAACCCAGCAGATGTCCTGGAGGGGAACCTGATGAGAGCGATTGCTTCCATTCGTGCCCAAGTCGGCTTTTGGAAGACCCTGCCCCTCAAAGTCCCTAGTCGTGTGACACTAGTCAAGATGATAGTCCTACCACGGTTATTGTACTATTTCTCCAATATCTCGACATACGTCCCCAATAAAGTGTTCCGGGACCTTGAGGTCCTAATTCGTGGCCTTGTCTGGAACACGGGTAGGCCCCTTGTGGCACTGACTAAGCTATACATGACCACTGCCTCGGGAGGCCTGGCGGTCCCCAACATGGAGCTGTACTACTTAGCGGCACAGCTGCAATGGGTGTCGGGATGGCTCTGTGGTAAAAACCTAGGAGACACTGCCTCGGACACTACTGTCTGGACCCAGACGCAGATTTGCGCATTGTTCTATCCTCTAGCTCGGCCCACCTGCCCTTCTCAACTGCACCTAGCGGTGGCACGCAAGTGCTTCCTTCGATGCCTGCGGCTTACCCGGACAACGACACCCTATGCCCCGATACTCCCTCTCCAGGGCACCCCCCGGGGTGGCAGAAATGTTGACGGAGGCCCAACTGACCAGCTGGACATGGGCAGGAGTGGAGACGCTGGGTGACCTCCACGCTGACGGTGCGCTGCTCTCTTTCGCGGACCTCGCTGCAAGCACGGACCTCCCAGGGGGGCATTCCTACTGCATGCGTCCATAGTGCGCACGCTGACCGCCTCCTGGGGCGATGTGTCGGGGGAGTTGCCGATGCATCAATTCATGCAATATTTGCATGTCATGGGCAACGGCTCCCATATAATTCACTGGCTGGTGCAGGCACTGCTGACCCACACGCAGGCTTCCACCTTGCCATTGCGGGAGAAGTGGGCGGCCGACAGAGGAAGGGACTGGACTGACAAGGAGTGGGAGATGATATTAGTGGGGCCAACAAACGTCCCACGCAACCCCCGGTTTAAGCTCATCCACTTTTACATCCTACATCGAGCCTATCTTACACCCGACAAAATTAACAGATATTTCTCACTCACTGAAGCGGCCTGACAGCGTTGCTCTCTGGTGGGAGCGGATCTCCTACATATGCTTTGGCAGTGCCCCAACGTTCAGACGTACTGGGACGATGTCACAACAGTACTCACACAATGTACCGACGAACGAGTGCCGCGGACATGGGAAGCCTGTATCCTAGGGCTCTACAAACGCACGAAGCGGAACAAGGTGCTGACACGGTTTTGGGATATGGGTCTTATCACAGCTAAACGCTTACTTACCAAACATTGGAAGGCCAGCAATCCCCGCACATCCAGCACTGGCACATGTCCTTCATCAACTGGGCATGGGCGGAGAGCACAGTACTCCTCCGGGAGGAAACAGCGGGCCACCGGAAGTTCCCCATTGCACAGCTCTGGGACGAGCTCCTTAAATCCTTCCATCAAGCCTGCCAGGAACAGGAGATAGCTTGAGGTGCACTGACCCACTGCTACCACGCTGACTAGAGACATTGCCAGAAACCACAACGCTCACCCCCCCCCTCTAGTTGCTGACGCACCCATACCGATGGTAGCGCTCCTATCTTACACCCGCTTTGCACGCGCTTAAGCCGCACCATACCCACACCCATATTCTCGCCCCTCATCGCCTATATCACGCACCTCGCCGCCAACGACAGGCGGACTTCTCCTCTACACCCTGACACGCTTCCCGTGCACTGGGTCCTGTCCATGCCCCTCAACACATAACCACTGTCCTGGCTACACACTGGTTACATCGTTTGAGGGCCCCTACTTGAGCCCCCCTCACGCCCGCGGAACGGCCCCGCCGCGTCCCGCCCCAGGACAACAGACCTCCTTGCTGAGACTGCAAAGACTCCCCACCTCATGCCACGCTGACAGGCGCTCACGTTCTCGTACTTCCCACCCTTTGTTGTTCCATTGTTGTATTGGTTCATGTATAAGTTCAATCATCGGTCACGTTCCCCGACCGGGCTTATTATTGCTGTAGACAACGGCATTCTACATGCCGTGACAATGCTGCAGGACGTCACGTACCTGCTGACACAATGCACTCCCGATACAATGACATGCTACAATTTCCTGCACATTTGGACTGCAAGCCACGACTGGGACGGGTGCCCCCCCCCCGACACCGGAAGACCGAACCTGAGTGCTGCTTCTTACCCCTGATGTACATACTTCCGTGGCCACCATTGGGGGGTTCCACACGCATTAGGCCATCTGTCGTCTCGGTCTTGGCTGCAACAGTCATAGTCTGGTGCTATCGCCTATGCGAGCCTGCTCCCCTGCATTAGTGAGCTATACCACTATACACCTGTTCACGTCATAGCGGCATCTCAAACACAGGATATTCAATCCCTCTGTTGCCTGTCCACACAACACCTAACAAACACTACTGCTAACTGATGCTCCTTGTGGATATGGACTGTTGCTCATTTGCTGCAGGTGCCGGAGACACATTGATGTACCTACACTAACAAATGTAAATGGAAAATCTACTGACCTACTTGTTTACCGTGCTATGTATTATAGTATGTCTAAGTGCTCTATCTATATTGCGCTGCCGGACCCCAGGGTTGTCGGCTAAATGGCTGTGTCTTCTCGCCCAATACTTCCTTTGATCGCCAACCCACGCTGCCGGCCCCTGTGGGTTTTAGGCTATGTGCTGTGTATAAACGAAACAAACTGTCTTAAGCAATAAAGGTCTTAAAACATACAAAAAAAAAATCAGGGTCCTCACACAAACTACTCATCCCCATATCTAGTAAAGTATTTTTTACTTTGTTTACCCAAGAAATCCTACATAGGCAGTCTGCCCCCGTACTTCATAGAGAGCTTTAGCATACGAGGAAAGCTCAGGAGTACTCCAGAGTCTTCTCCAAAGTGCAATGGGTCGATAACGTGCTATCTCCTCAATGGTGTAGCAACCCAGATCTAAATAAAGGGGCATGAGTAGAGTACATTTTGGGAGGCCTACTAGTGTTCCCATAAATTTGTTTGGAGCAGCAGTAAGAGTTGATAGATCCTCGAATCCCCAGAGCTCAGAGCCATACAATACTGAGGAGCTAATCATAGAATTATAAATCTTTAATGCCGGTGCAATGGGATTGGTCTGTGAGAGCCTGTTTTCTTTTATAAGTGCTATAGCTATTTGGGCGTGTTTGAGGACCAACATCTCAATCTGTGGTTTCCAATTCAATCTCCTACATAATGTGATCCCCAGATATGTAAATACGTCTGTCTGCTCCAGAAGGACGTTATTCATAAAGACTCTCCCTTTTATGGCTATATGTTTGTGGAAAACCATAAACTTAGTTTTCTCCACATTTACTACCAGCTCCTTATCACCCGAAAATACCTCAAAACTAGAAAGGGCAGACTGCAGCCCTTTCTGGGTCTTTGAAAGGATCAAGGTATATTCTGCGAACATAAGAAGGGGTAGTCTTTGAAAACGAGGCTTCCTCCCCCCAAATGTGTCTGAATTGCGGTGTTCCCCAGGGTTCGTCCCTCAACCCTACCCTATTTAATATCTATATGAGGCCGTTGGCTGAGGTGGTGCTGCCCTGGGGAGTACAACTTGTTACATACGCTGATGACACACAATTGATTATCTCATTAACCACGCATGATGCCCCCTTTGAGAACCTCTCCATTTGCCTCAATATAGTCCGGGAATGGATGGATGAATCCTTCCTAAAACTTAATGGGGCAAAAACTGAGGTGATGATGCTGGGATATAAGGCACCCACCACGGTGGAGGATTGGTGGCCGGACAGCCTGGGCCAACCACCTAAGCCCACGACCCAAATTAAGAGCCTTGGAGTGTGGATGGACCCAGCTCTGAATTTCTCAGTACAGGCCCGGAAGGTAGCTGCCACATGCTATGCACTTTTGAGGCTTCTGAGGAAAATTATCATTCTCCTCCCCTTCGAAGCCAGAAGGATCCTAGTTCAGGCGCTGATCCTGTCTCGCCTAGATTATTCTAATGCATTATATCAAGGTGCCCCTCAAGGGACAATCAAGATACTTCAGACTGCGCAGAATTGTGCTGCTCATATGCTGTTGACCGTCCCACGGAGAACATCGGCTAAATCAGCACTCCGTCAGTTGCACTGGCTTCCAGTGCAACAGAGGATCGAATTTAAAGCTCTGGTCACGGTCCATAAAGTAGTTCATAAAACAGCACCTACACTGATGCAATCATTATTCTGCCCATATGTCCCTGGTTGAGAATTAAGATCCTCTAATAAAAATCTTCTGACAATCCCAAAAATAGGGAGAGTCTGTATGGGTGGCCGACGCTTCTCCCTACAGGCCTCAAGACTTTGGAACAATCTTCCACCCTACATCAGAATGGAAAGCAACCATCTTAGATTCAGGAAGATGCTGAAAACGTTGCTGTTCGTCTAGTCTTGGTTGAATGAACGTTGTCTAAAGCGCTGGGATGCCTTCGGGTAGCCATGCGCGATACAAATACGTAATCATTCATTCATTCATTCATCATTCATTCATTCATTCAAGGTATCTTCTGGGAACATAAGAAGGAGTATCTTCATTCTGGCTAGAGTTTGGGCATCTGTATGATAGGTAGAAAAATACTGAACCACCCTGTTAAAAAATAAAGAGAACAATGTTGGTGCCAAAACACACCCTTGTCTTACTCCCTTGGTGACAAGAAACCTATCCATAACAATTCCCATGCAAACCCCAGCGTACCTGTGCATAGTTACACTCATGTAATTTAACTAAAATGGCCAGTAATTCCAATGGCATCCCCATATCAACAAAATCGCTCCACATTTTGTGTCTTGGGCCAAATCAAATGCGGATTTGAGGTCAACAAAAGCCCCATAAATTGAGCCCCAGATAATACCAACCTGTCAGTAAATTAGCATAAGTCTAAAAATCTGGTCTATGGTGCTTGTGTATTGGCGGAACCCCGCCTGTAATGGGGACAGGATATCAATTTCATCTATCCAGGTCTGGGTTCTGCCCAACACTAGCCTGGCGACAATCTTTTGAATCGAATCGATAAGACTTATCAGCCTGTAAGTACCAGGTAGGGAATGATCACCCTTTTCATATATCGGGAGAATTTCAGCACCAAACCAAGTATCAGGAATGGGGGCACCACTTGCTATTGCATTGGACAGTATCTGTATGTAGATTACCCAAGCTTCTTTGTCGTGCAAAAACAGGTCCGCCGGAATACGATCCAGACCTGGGGCCATGCCTCTCGGGATCTTTTTAAGAACAGATACAACCTCTAATCTGTTAAAGTACAAGGCTATAGTAGGAGAGGGCAATTGAAAGAGATCGTTACTGTGAGCAGAAGTGGTAAACTGCACCTCATAATGTGTGGCCCACAACTCAGCGGGTACATGGTTGACTGGTGTTTGAATTAATACACAGCTACCCCATTTAACAAGCTGCCAAAATGTTACCCTGTTTTTCCCTGTGCTCGCAATAAGCAGATCCTGCCAGCGTTGCTCATCCCAGACCTTCTTTGCTCGATATTTGGTTTTCTTGTACCCTATTCTTGCCTTTTCAATGTCACGCATGATTTTAGATCTAATAGTTCTTGATAGCAACTTGCAAGACTCTCTACACGATTTGTTATATGAAGACGCTGCCTTAGGGCGCATTTTTGATGTCCGTCTTTTAGGTTCAATGAACAAATCTTTGAGTTTTGAAAACAAATCATTGTGGACCTGGAGGACGGTTGCATTAATGTCCTCATGCGTATCACAGTTTTGCAGGGTAGCTACCGCGGCAACAACCATTATCTTCATCTGTTCTATGTCCCTCTCATTATCAATAATCATAGCCCATCTAACTCTCCTGGAATCATTGGTATGCATAACAGCTGATGTGGGCAGTTTTGCAGGTTGGTTGCTTGGCATTAGTTAAACCCAAAACCTGCATTGATAGTACCAGAGGATCATGATCACTTTCATTCTGCTCCTGGACTGCCATGTCCAATAGAGATGATCAAAATTCGATATTAAGGAATATGTAGTCTATCCAACTACTTCTCAGGCCATTATTGAAAGTTTGAACGCCCGTTCTGTCAGACTCGGACTTTCCATTTACTGACCCCACCCCCCGTTCCAAGCATAGCCTTCAGTTGCAAAGCGGCCTCAGTCCACTTTTTAATTGGGCATAAGTCCAGTTGCGGAATATTCCACTGGGCATCCTCCTCTGTACAGAGGTTACCATCCTCTTGGTCAAGGGGCTCAAAGGAGCAGTTAAAGTCTCCTCCTATTATCAGGTTACAGCATCCCCTCTGATTTTCAATAAAACTATCCAGGAGGGTAACTATCTTGGAACCTCTACCACCCGGCATCCCTCTAGCTTAAACGTTAATAATCAAAATATCAGGTGAATGTGCCAGACATAGCCGTAAAGCCATGATGTCCGGACTGTCAATATAGACTTCCTCCACCTTATAGCCTGTTTGCTGTCTATGACAACAGGTAAGTCCACCTACCGGTCTACCTCTCTGTCCCCCTAGTGTTTTTTAAGAGAAATGTAAAAACCCGGGATGGTACACATGCTCCAGGGAACAAGTTTCCTGAAATACCCAGATATCATGATTTTCGATATATGCAGACCACTCGGTTGAAGTAGTTTTTGAAGACAGTTCTGCTATGTTCCAAGAAACTATGGACAGATTTGGTTTTGGATGCCCTTGGGTTGTGGCTTCACTATTAGCAGGGGTGATGGGCAGATTGATGTTGCCCAAAACCTTTAGTCTAGAGGTGCTATTGGTAAGGGAAGATATTACTTAAGGGGATTTTATAACGCCATTCTCCCTCACCATCACCAAACTCATGCCCACCCCAATTTGAGGATCTTCCCCTGAGATACTGTTCCTGTGAACAGGCACAACCCCTACTCTTTTGTCCACCCTATTTTGAAGGAAATCATCACTGGTGAATATAGCTGATTCAGCGTCAGACTCTTGGTGTCCCTTGGGTGATTGGATGCCAGTCAGAGTGGGACAGGCAGATGTTCTGAGACAGTCTATATCTTCTAGAGAAGCCAGGGGTTCAAATCGATTACTTATTGGGACCAGATTATTGGATTGACCATAAGGTAGTGTTGCCCCCTCCTTACCCTATGCCAAGAATCACCATTTGGTTGATAAAAGAAACCTAAGGGGAAGATGTCAATACCATCTTCCTTGCTGTGCTCATTACCGCCCTCTCCAATATAAACTGTAGGAGGCTTGGTGACCTAAAACTCAAGACCACACAGTCACCATCTACGGTCTTATGTGATTTTCCAAGCCATGGTACTCTGCAAGCCATTTTAAATTCCGTAAAAAGGTTATCACTTAAGCCAGTCCTAGTGCTCAGCAGGTGTACGCCCTTGTTCCTGAGTGTTGACCAATGCTCCCGTGTGCTAGGAGAAAGCACTGGAACATTGGCCAAAACAACTGTGTATGGGGTTGCCTCTGGAGGAAGGTGAAGGTGCATTTCAGCACTCGGAACACTACCAACCAAATGTTGAGTGGTCCGAGAGCTGGTACCACCCGTCCGCTCTATCATAATTGATGGTTGAAGTAAGCTGCCCTGAGATAAGTGGGCTGATTGAATAGCTTCCGTTTCTAACCCAGCTATGGATGAGGAACAGAGTGGCTTATGTGAAGAGCCTATGTTAGCACCCCTCTTGATGTTCATATCCGACCCACCTATTTTCCGAGCACCAGGATCAACCTGCGATGCACCAAGAATACTGTGCTCTATTTTGGAAAGTCTATCTTCCATCAGGATCAACTTTTGTAATAAGGGATCAAGGGCCAGATGTAGGTAGGACTTATTTACCGATTCTTAATTACCGAATTTTACCGATTCGGTAATTAAGAATCGGTATATAAGAAGGGGGGACATGTAGGAGCATCCAGATGTTTCATTTACTGAATCGGTAAAAATCTGTATCTACGGATTCGGTAAATACCGACCGGTAATGCCCATTCATTCCTAATGGGCTTTGAAGCCCATAGGAATGCATGGGCATTACCGATTCGGTATTTACCGAATCGGTAAATACCGAATGTCACAAGGGTGCAGGGGGTGTCACTTTGACACCCTCTGGCACCCCCAAAAGAGGCTCGGGTGCCATGTGGCAGGCATACCTGCCCTAAGGGCAGGTCTGCCTGTCATATGGCATAGGTGTGCATGCACACATGTGCATGCACACCGGAATCGGTATTTTACCATCAAATTGAATTTGATGGTAAAATACCGATTCTGTAAGGCTTGTGGGACTCAGTAGAGTCCCACCTACATCTCAAAATTACCGAATCGGTAAAAATACCGATTCGGTAATTTACAGAATCGGTAAATTTACCGATCGGTAAATTTACCGATTCTGTAATATTTTGCCCCCTACATCTCAAATTCCTTTTACCGGTCGGTAACGGCCGAATTCGGCCGTTACCGACCGGTAAAAGCCTACCTACATCTGGCCCCAAGCAACTCCGAAAGTTCTAAGGCTGGCCGTTTGCCAAGCTCATCCTCGTTTGGCCCAGGTAAGGGATCGGTATTACCTAATTAGGTGCCCTGATTTGCTGCCAGTTTAATGGGTGCCTGGCTACCATAGCTCTCAAAAGTGACACCCCTATGTTTGACTGTTTTAAACACCTGCGTTTTGGGCCTAGGGGGTTCTCTGGCTTTCTTTTTTTTTTTTAAATGGTGGTTCACAGCCATTGACTTGACTAGTCTTCTTCCCCCTGGTAGTAACCATTTCTGAGCTGGAGCCACTTCCCGGGCTTTAAGGAGTCAAAGGCACTGGATCTAAGGGTACCGGAGACGCCCAGCTGGATTGGGAGTTGATTTTTTGGTGTAATTACTAAAGGGATGGTATGAGGACACTGAACAACTAGGAAGTGAAAGTGAATGAGGATGTGGCTCTAACGATAACCTGTGTTCAGTTAATTGGATCTCATGAATTAATGCTGTTTCTGCCCTAGTAAGAAATGCGTCAAGTGTCCCAACCACCCCGGGGCCCACTTCCACCTTGCGTCTGCTCATACTCCCAAACCCCAACAACAATTACAATACAAAACAAACAGTGGTAACTTACACTGTAGACGAAAATAGGGTGGCCCAGCCCAGTCTCCTTCAGTCACTGACAGGCTCGTAGGGCTGGCCCTTGGCCTGAGCTTCGCTGCAGGACCACTGACGAGGTTATATACTCATCCTTGGCACTGCGGCATCAGGATCCTGTGCGCTTACCCTAAAGGATGCTGGGAACCGTGGTCCAGCACGCACGCAGCCCCCTCCTTGCGGGAACTGTGTCTCAAAGGCGGCAGTGGCGGTGAAGACTGTGACAGCTCTAAATCTAGGGACCCAGCAATTGTGAGTATTCCCTTAGAGAGTTATGACAAGCTATGTGGCAAAGACTCTTTCACTATTGGTTGTATTATTTTTAAATGAAACAAGGGTTTTGGGGAGTTGTAGGACAGTACCCGCTCTTCTTTTCCTTTCGGTCCTTTGAGGCTAGGGCAAAAGAGGCTTCCACCTTCTTCTTCTTTCAGGCCATGATTGAGTGTCTTGTTGAGACCCAGTAGAGCATGTAGGGGGGGGGAAAGAAAACAAAAAGAAAACACCCAGTAAGGCTAACGTCCGTATGTAGGTATCTGTGCGTGGGTTGCAGGGAGAGGACCGGCAGTGAAAGGAGGGGAAGTGTCAGGGTATAACTAGTGAGGCAATCGCGGTGGTAGCAGGAGGAGCTCTGAGCATAGTGGAAGCCTTCAGTTTCTCATCCCATTTACACTACCTCCCCTACGGTTCTCACCCTCACCAATACGGCGCCACACTGCTCCAAGGCGTCGCCATATCTTGTCAAGCCACAACCCTCCTGGGCCGTGGCTGTCTTCCTTGTGTTGCCGAACTTGATCCAGAAAGCATAGACATTCTGAAAAATAATATGTTGGATAAACACTACCCAAGAGGAAGTCTTCAGCATCAAAACATGTGCCACAATGAAGTATATGAAGTATACATATAGAAGTAATGTAAGGGAACACATAGAAGAAATGCAGTGCTTGGATGTGAAGGTTGTTTGATGAGATACAACAAAGGAAATCTAATTAACCACCAAAAACTTAGTTGCCAATCTCCGGAGAGTTTTTCTACTTACCACTTTTGCAGTTGTTCAAGCCATGACTTTGTGAATCAGATTTACTTGAACACTATGACTGTTATGAAGACTCTTTCGACAATGTGATAGACAGCATTGAGTGTTCAGTCTTTCCAACCTATTTGCAGACATTTAAAGATGAGATTAAAAAGAAATAAACAATTGCTGGTGAGATAGCGAAGGAGATATCACAAAGCATTCAAAGGCCTGGACCACTGACTCAAGACACTCTGTGAGAAACAATTATTCAAAATGAGCAGCTATAGCTATGGATGAGGTGGAGAGTGTAATGCAGACACCAAGAGAGGAAACTGTTAATTTCTAACAGTTAGTAGAACAACAGAACAATAAACACACATACATTTTAACCAAGTTAAAGAGAAAATAGAGCATGGATTTCTCTACAAAAACAAATAATGTGAATGTTATTCATATAAACTAATATTACAATACATCAGTGGTTAAGCTGGCACTGGAAAAAGATTTCTAATTAAAGTTCCCACTGGTTTTCTACAGAAAATTACAGAAATAAATGTGTCATGTGTAGAAATAGAACCAAAAGGAGTACCAGCACATAACATTAAAGGAATAACTTTACATCAACTACTAATGCTACTTGTTGAACATGACAATAAACTGAAATATCAGAAATTCTGTGGTGAAGCTTATCATAAGGTATCAAAAGTAGTGAAAAAACTGAGGCTTCTAATCATTGATGAAGTGAGCAGTGGCGACTGACATCAACGGAAAGGGAGGGCAGGCTCCAATAAAAAGAAAAAATATCAAAATAAATGGGTGCAGGCATGCAAATATAAACTCAAAACATATTAAAAGAAACTTACCTGACAACAGGACCTCCTGCTCTGGACCATGGCACACCGCACCCTGGCCACGAGGAAACTCCCTTGATCAATCAGGGCACTGCTCTTACCAGAATGAAGGCTGCACCCTGATTGGAGAAAGCAGCCTGTCTTGGCACTACACAGCACTATGGAAGCTTGCAGTTGCTTTAAGCCAGCTGTCTCAAGGCAGGCAGGTTAGTGATCTCAAAGTGTGCGTGTCTGACTGGCTGATGGCTGGCCAAAAAGACATGCATACTTTGAAAAGTGCACATACAACCCATCCTCCTCCCAGTTACTGCTGCTGTCATTCATTAGCGGCCCACCCCGTACTGATGCTTGATTAGGATGGGAGGATGTCTCGATGAAAAATAAAATGGGAATGATGAATTGCCATTTTGTTTTTCGTTTCCAGTTCAGTGGCATTTAAGTGGGAAAATGCTCCCACGACTGAAAGTGCACGTTGTATCAAACTTAATGCTTGCCTTCATACACTTAAGAATGGAGCAGATTTTAAAAACAAACTACTATGTACTCTTTGGAGGAAAGCATTTGACTGTATTGGATGACCTACTGCAACTTACTCCCATAAAAAGACATCCTGTTTTCAAAACACATGTCCATAGTAAAACAAGAAATTCTTTAGGGAATAATGGCAATGTAAATAGTTAGTTACACTTTAAATAGAAGGAACTAGTGAAAAATATGTGTCAAGCATCTGATGTGGATTATGGAAATATTCTTAAGGACATTAGAATAGGAATTCTAGCAAACGCTGGAAAAAATGTGCACTTGGAAAGTCGACTTATCCAGAAACTATTACCCTTTAACATTACAGCAGCAGAAATGCATAGTCTCTGCTTCCTGGCTTCCTGCTTCAGCACAGATCACGAAGCTCACGCTACTGTGCTCAATCCACAGAGCAGTTGGTAGTGAGCGAGCGGAGCACGGTAATACTCAGCAACATACTGGGACTGGGACTCACTCCACGAGGCCGGAGCCTCTCTGTGTTTTTTCTGCTGCCAGCTGTTTTGAACGCGGCTGGAGCCGGAGTCGTCGAGCGCTTCTCGGCGCTGCGAGGAGCCGCTGGGTGTTTCGCTTTGCGGCCGGAGCCGCTGGGCATTCCTCGCAGCCGGTCCTGCCGGGCAATTCTTGGTGCGGGCAGGGCCACCAGGCGGTTTTGGGTGCGGAAAAAATGCAAGAAAGATTTTTTGGGTGCAGCGGGGGTGCTGCTAGATATTTCTCTTTGCGGCCAGGTGCCGGGCATTTTCCTCGCGGCTGGAGCCGCAAAAAGTTTTTGAGTGCGGACGCCTAACCTGTTTGTTCACTTCAGGACTTCCTTTGCTGCCTGTTGCACCTGTCTGCCCTCCGCACTCCCAGTGCCTCGGGACACCGCATGATAAGCCCAAGGGGGGTCTGCAATGCACACTGAGCACGCCGTACTACAACTCCCAGAACCCCCTTTGGGTACGCTCAACCTGCATCGTCAGCAACGATGCATAAAAACACAGCGGCTGATAGAGGCTGGGCCACCCCTCAACACTATAATCAGGGCTTGAAATAAGAAAACTTCTGATATTGCCCTGGCCTCTCAAGGGGACTATTGGTAACATCTAATAGCCAGCAGGATCGTAGAGATAACTGATGAAACTGCTGGGCAACTAGCTCTGGCCGTAGCTGTGTTGTGTTGTATAGTGCCTCATTGCTGTTTACTAAGTGCAATTCAGAAATTTGTGTTCTTGAGTTATGAATAAGCCCTCACGTAAGGGAGCAAATGGGGGGGGGGGGGTTGTAGGTACTTTGGACGCTTTCCTCTCCAGGGCCGAGTCTATTTTAACTCATGAAATTCAACTTATGGAGTGGAGGTTATCTTTAGAACCACCTAACTTATTTCCACCACAAGCCCCCCGTTAGATCCTAGTATAATTGTAGTTAACCCACAAACAGTACCACTGAGTACCCCACTCATCCAGCTTCAGGGCCCCTCTGAACCATTGATATCGGTCAACTCCTCACGTTCTACATCATCCCCTTCCCCTCCATGTGCCCGTAGTAGGAAATTGAAGGCAATGCCAGCACCTAAGGGCAAAGACCAGTTAAAAAAGAGAAAAGCCCGTAGCGCACCCAAATCAAGCCAACAGATCGCAAAGCAGGCCAAGAATAGGAATGATAGACATGAGCAGGGAGGGTCTGTAGCCACGCCCTCAGTTTTAGATAGTTACAAGGGGGTTGGCAACAGCACTAATCTATCATTGGGTGCATCGGGATCCAACTGCCCCTAGGGAATAGCAGATATCTTAAGGCAATTGCATGAGAAGTTATCTAGAATAATTAGTCCTGTGTTGGCCAAATTGGAGGCAATCGAAGAGAGGCTGGGCACAATAGAGAAACACCAATTTAAAAACCCATATGTTCCTATGGTATTCAAGGGGGGTGAGCCGACAGAGGTCATACTGTTAGAACAGCCAGAAGACGCCATTGAGGGTCCAATAACTTCCAGGCCACTGCTAACGTTAATCCCAGACAATATACCTCAGGGTCCTAGGAATGGCGGTAATAGAAGCAAGGGCGAAACGTCTACCAACGCCCGAGTTCCACAGTACTAGACTTACCACCTCAATCAACACCCTTGGTGGTAATTCTGGGGAATGTGCCGCCACTTTCTCTTGGCTCTACCGAAGATTACCCCCAATTTAAGAACAAGGTCATTCACTGGCTATGTAATAACTTATCAGTAAATCCCGCAATAGGCCGTAATATCATAATGGCCCGTCGTGTGGGCCAAGTAGGAAACTCCAGGAAATCTGGTATGGGGGACTGTATCGTTGTAAATTTTAATGACTGTATGCTTGTTGAAAGGTTATTTAGAGAAGTTAGATCAGGCATACTCAATGCTAGGACTGGTACTCGAATTCAGATTCTTCCACTGGGTTCTTTCTATCAACCAGAGCTTCCAACTAGTAACACTCAAACGTTACATACTAAATGGCAGTTATGTGTTAAGACAGTAGCTTTAAAACCCATTCCTCACATTTCCCAGATAGCCAGCCAAGATCCCCAAGGGCATTTTAATTCATTACCCAGTTCAGGCAACAGATTCGCTGCCATATCCTCCTTAGAGGATTGTGATTGACTAAATAGACCTGCAGTGAGTACCAATCCTGCAGTGCCTCACGAATCCCAGTGCCCTAGTGAGGTCCGTTTAAGGGATCCGCAGGGGGGAGATCCTATCATTGCCCTGTCAATAGCTTAACACCCACCCAAGCTATAGCTCTGGGTAACTATGCCTCCTACAATATAGTATCATGGAACATTGCCGGACTGGCAGGGAAATGTCAAGATCCCAAGTGGACTGAGTTCATCAGGTTTTTTCCCGTGATCTGCCTACAGGAGACCTGGCTGGTGGACTGTGCCTCCTTTTTTTCAGAGGGCTATACGACCTTTGTCCCGGCCACACATTCATCTAGTGGCAGAGCTAAGGGAGGCCTAATAATATGCATTTCTCTAGCCCTGAAATGTTTAATTACTCCTTTATCCAGCACTAATAGTAACTTTCAGGCAGCCATCTTGAAATACGGGAATGTTAAGCTGCTTTTGATTAACATCTATAATGCAGTGAACATCTCAGGGCCCTGCCAGATTACTCAACTGAGTGGCTTTATTAACCAACACTGTAGAGATGCATCACATTGTATGTTACTTGTAGGGGACTTTAACACGCATCTATGTGGTAATCCAACAACGACCACTATGGGTGACCTGGGTTGTGACAGAATGGTTGGGATACATTTTGTACACTCTAATCGTGGTGAGGCCCTTAATCATTTATTAAATGAATATGACCTGGTTATCTCTATGTCTGTGGTGGATGTTGGCAGCAAGCAGGTTGTGCCAACATTTAAGGGGTATACAGGGGGACTTTCATAAATCACATCTTAATTACGGAGACTCTTCGGTCTCGTTTATTGGGTTTTGAGATTTTGGATTGTATCTATAGTGACCATAATCCTGTTTGTATCCAGTTATGTGGGAACTTACTGGCCCTGCAAAACAGGTCACCTATAAATGGGTTGCTGAAACATGGACGGAAGGCGCCGCCTTAGGTGGTCAAAGGAGAATGTGGACGCCCTTTACGTCAGTATACATAAAACATGTGCCCCAGATATCGAATCATGTGTTTGCCCTGTTCCTGCCCCTGTGGATATTCTTAGGTCATTTGAAATAATTACTAGTCAAGTGGGGACACTGTTGACCACTTCGACATCAGTTGTTAAGCCTAGGGACCCAAGATGATTCGATCACTCATGTTCACATGCTGCCAGGGAGTTAAAGCGGTACAAAAGGGGGTGGTGATATTTTGTACCGCTTTGTCCGCCATAAGTGAGGAAGGGTATACTCAGACCTGAGTCCCTTGCTCACTTTGTCACTGGATTCAAGCAAGCCGGGCTGAAGACAGCTGTAATGCCAGAAACCGGTCCTCGGTAGCTTGTTTACAGTCCAGGGAAGGCATGGCTTGGCAGTTCGGGCTGGACTGTTCCCATGAGGCACAGGGTCAGACTGATTTGCATATGGTCATGTCTGAACTGGGGTGGCAGAGTGGGCTAAAGAACGGTGATGGATTAAACCCAGATCGTTTGACTGGGTGTGAGTGTTTGATTCGTTCAGATGCTCCGTCCATCACCACCCCCTTTTTGTACCGCCAGGGAGTTAAAGGCAGCTTTGAAAAACACACCAAGAGACCGACTACTGATCCGTTCATCACGCTTAATATATAAGAAAGCATTAGTAAAGCGTAAGGGTGAACTGAAGGATAAGATCTGGAAGGATCTCCTGGACCCCAGTACCCCATGCAATAGTGAGAAATTCTGGGGCATTGTTAATAGACCACTGTTTGATACAGGGAGGGACCCCGAATTAGTAAACAACATCACAGAGAATGATTGGGTACAGCATTTCAGCTCCATATTTAGGGCTAACACCCCACAGGCAGACCTGCCCCAGGAAGGGCTGGAAGTATTATCACCACACTTCACTCTAGGTGAAATTGAGAGAGGAATTAAAGGACTGACAAGTAAGAAAGCACCGGGCCCTGATGCCATACCTCCGGATCTTTTTAAAGCAAATATGACACTATGGGCGCCAGTTCTTACAGCGGTAATAAACGCAGCAGCATCTTTGGGTTGTCCCAGGTCATGGGGTATCTCTACGATCGTCCCAGTATTCAAGAAGCGAGATCGGAACAGTACCACCTGTCATAGGCCGATCTCCCTGATTGACTCGATAGTCAAGGTTGTGGGAGGTGTGGCCCTGAACAGACTGTCATCATGGGCTGAGGAGAATGGGATTATTTCAGCTATCCAATATGGGTTTCGCCCGGGCCATTCCACATTAGCACAATATTTAAACGTATACTTGATATTGGGGAAATACACCATGGCGCGACAGGGAACCATCTACATGGCGTTCATGGATCTCTCCTCCGAGTTCGATTGTGTAAAACCGGGGGAAATATGGGATCTAATGGGCGCCATGTGGGTGGAGCCTGTGTTGGTTACGTTTCTAAGGGACCTCCATAGGGATACCAGGGCAAACATCAGATACTCACAAGATCTTAGGGTATCGAGAGACTTCCCTGTTGAGAGAGGTGTGCGGCAGGGCTGCATTCTGGCCCCTTTTCTCTTTAATTTATACATCAACGAGTTGGATTCGTTTCTGGTAAAAACTGGTGCTGATTTTCCTTCTGTTGGGCGCAGGGGCTTGCCCGTCTTGCTATATGCAGACGATGCTGTCCTTTTGGGAAGAACCCCTAAGGGCCTGCAGACCCTATTGAACGCCTTTCATGGTTTTATGGCCAATCGAGACCTCGCCATTAATAACACCAAATCATTTATTATGCAGATAGGAGTGCGCCCGAAGAAACAGTACCCATTTAAGGTTAACGATGAGAAGGTACCCCTAGCCACGACCTTCTCTTATCTGGATGTCTTGTTTGATAATCAGTTAAACTGGGCCACGTTGGTACAGCGGAAAAGAGGAGAAATAATACGGGCCAATGCAGCTATATTCAATTTTGCGTCTAAAATGGGCAAACGCCCGGTAGCCGCACTATTGAAGATATACCATGCAAAGAGTGTGGCACTGGGCAGCTATGGGAGCGAAATATGGGGCTATGTTCCAGTTAAAAGCATCGAGGTGGTCAAGAACAACTTCCTGAAGCAACTACTGGGAGTACCAAAGGGAACAGCTAACCTAATAGCCCATGAGGAAAGCGGAACACCTTTTATTAGTGATACGATAGCACTGCGGCCTCTACTGTTTTGGCTTAAGTGTTGGCTGAACAAAGACCTGGTCCTCAACCATCAGCTGCTAAGGGAAGTGCATTCCCAAGATCATGTGCTTAATATTCCTTGGCTTAAATACCTAAAAAGATGCTTTACTGAGTTGGGGCGCCCGGATCTGTTCTTTAACCCAAGCACGATTGTAAAGGCTGATATAGAGCTTGTTAAAGGAACTTTTTCTTTGAGAAGAAAACTGGAACAAGAAGAGGCAGATTTAATAAAACCAAGGATACGTAAATTTGCTATACTTAAAACTACCCTTTTAATGGAGCCATATTTACCATGGCCTATAACAAGTCACGAGCAGTTTTTACTAACAAGGTTTCGGCTGGATTACTATCATTTACTATTAGCCGTTCCTAGGGGGTCTCATAGAGGTCAAGTGTTACCCTCCTGCGGCTGCAACAATCTGTCTCCGCAGGATGTGGTACACTTTTTATTTATCTGCCCTTTCTATGTCATTCCTCGCAGGTTCTTTTTAAAGCCCATATTAAAAAGATTGCATTTTAAACAGGTCCGTCCGGCCCTGTGCGACTTACAAATGGTAAAGCCTGAAAACACTTTATATCTGGTTGGATTTCTTAAATCAGCTTTAAAATCCAGAAACAGGCGAGAAGAAAGTTGATCTGTTTTTAGCTGAATTTTAATTTTGTATTTTATACTTTTGTATATGAAATGAACTGTATAAAATCTCTGGGGGTTAATTTCAAGATATCTATTTTTAACAAAGTTTTATGTTTATATTGTAACAATGCTTTTATGGTTTTTAAATATGAAAAACCGAATAAAGTATATTTTGATTTGATTTGCATAGTCTGTTTAATCCCTTCATTTCAAGAGTGCTCCAACTTCAATGAACAATTACTAAAACTCAAAAAAGAAGATATTTTCAAAATCACAGCTGTTGAAAAAATGACACATCAGGGAGTGTTAATTATACCCACAGAAAAACTACAAGCAAAACTGGATTTTTTAGAGAACTCTGTATCCAGGACTGCAGGATAAAAAAAACGTTTACGCGTATGCAACAACAGCTGAGCAATTTTGAGGGATATTTAAATGTTAAAGAAGGGTTAGTAAATGGTACAATTGGTTATGTTATTGATGAAACAGATTGACCAATTTGTTGTATGTTTTTTGTAAATGGTACAATTGGTTACGTTATTGATGAAACAAATTGACCAATTTGTTATAAGATTTTTGCTAGTGAAATACGCATACATACAGCACCAGGAGTTCTTACTCTCTCTAGCGTATGCTGTAACTATCCATAAATCACAAGGTTTAAGTGTAGATACAGTAAATTTTGGAAGTCCTGTCTTTAAAGAAGGAATGTCATATGTAGCATTGCCGCAAGTTAGAACTTTGACCAGTTGGTTTTTGATTGATGTAGAAGATAAGAAAGTTAGTGCTGAAGCAAGTTGTGTAAGGGAATACAATTGGTTAATAAGTCCATACACTCATTAGAACAGTATCCTACTTATGATAAACGGTTCATCTGTCTTAAACTGAAGCTTACAAAAGAGTCAATAGATATTCAAGACAAAAAAAGGAACAAGGATGAGCTTGAAAGCGTAAAGAAGAAAAAAGTGGACAATGAGGAAGATATGGTAGGATACAAATTAGAAAACAGTTCAGTTTTCAACTGTTATTCAAACGTTGTTCTGAATGTATTGTTTCATTTACCACATCTTGTAAATCAAAGACAACAAAAAACAGATAATGATTGAATTCTGCACTGTATCATTTGCTCCAATGTTTACTCAGTGACCGAACTGTAATACATTCTCCTTCAGGTTTGTGAGACCTTTTAGATATATCTAGCAAATCTCTAATATTTACTCCCAACATTCTTAATTTGTCATTTGTATTGAGATTGATGTAGGAGGCTGCCTAGTTGGTGCAGGTAAAAGACACATCCTGCACCAACAAGATGCATAAGAAGACATTATGGTCATCCTTGGAGTTTTGGAGCAAGAAGAATGAAATATTGATGATTGATTTGGACAGACGGAACCATGGTGGTGACGATTGTTATTATTCAGCTAACACTCAAATACATTTTGAGTGTTTTCTGAATTGAACACTACTGGATTGCAAAACTGTGCCTTTTAACAGATTGATGAAAACTCTAACCAAAAATGGCTTGTTCAAATTGCAGATCAGATTTTCCATCTATGTTAATTCTAGGAACACCTGGAAAATACCCAATATTAATGCCACAATGATGCCGAGCCGAATGATCTCAATTAGAAACTGAAATTACAAACTTCAAAGCTGGACAAGTATCAATTTCATTCGGGACTTATACCACTTTGGCTTATTTTTCACTGAAACACTGCGTTGACAGTTTTGAATAAAGTTTTAAATATTATCATTTGTTTATAATCTTGTGACAAATTTGTGCCAACATTTCTTTTTAATTAATATTGATAAGATGAGTATGTATTGGTTATAATCCATCTATGTACATAATTTAAAATTTTTAATGAATTTTTCTGTGTTAAATTCCAGCTGATATTTTGAGTTTATATATCTTTTAAATTGCTGACAGTTAATAAAAACATATGCCTACATATTTATGTATTTTTGCTTGTTTAAAGTTCTTATTTATCACGAAAACGAATTTTGTTGTATTATTATGTTCACTTGTTTCCTAATATTCATCATGATTGGTCATTCGAGTTCGTGTGTATTTACCATCCCCTGAGGCGTGAGCCGGGGGTTCTAGGCTCTTAATTACGATTTTAAAACTGTGACAGAATTTAATTTTGTTGTGTTATAATTTGGTCCTTTGATTCACTTTATGTAACTTTTAAACCACTCCGCTTTCGTTGCACTGCAATCTTCGAGCCCTACTAGGAGGATTCAGCGCAGACGCACTCTCAGAGAGGGTACCGCCATCTTTGGTGGATCCTAGGGCAGCGCACTAGTTGCTCGCTGACTCCCGCCCTCCGTAGTACTTAAACCGAGCCCAATCTCGCGCGCTTAGTTCGTGTGTATTTACCTTCCCCTGAGGCATAAGCCGGGGGTTCTAGGCTGTTAATTACGATTTTAAAACTGTGATAGAATTAAATTTTGTTGTGGTATAATTTGGTCCTTTGATTCACTTTATGTAACTTTTAAACCACTCCTCTTTCATTGCACTGCAATCTTCGACCCCTACTAGGTGGATTCGGCGCAGACGCGCTCTCAGAGAGGGTACCACCATCTTTGGTGGATCCTAGGGCAGCGCACTAGTTGCTCGCTGACTCTCACCCTCCTTCATTGCTATAAAATGAACACCTGGCCCTGCACCTGGCCCCGGCGGCACATCGGGCGAGCGCAGCGGGCGCGCCCAAGTAAAGCCCGTCTGCGCCAAGTCCGCGACAGGAGTAGGACAGGCTAGTCAAATCCAATCAAATTCCAGCCAATTCAATCTTAATCCTATCCCATCAACTCGTATGTATAATGGAAAGGACCTTTTAATGTATAAGGACGCTGGTAAATGCCCCAGCTGTCCTTCTATGGAGTTGATATGGGGCCTGTTCTCGTGTAGAACCTGTAAATGGACCACCCCATGGCTCTCAGGTGAGTCCCTGCCATGTGCAGTCACCACGAGGTCAGGCTCTTGCAGTTTTAAAGGCGGACTGATTAATGCACGGTCCATATGTTGCCATAGTCAGGACATCAGGGATTTGATCCTTGATCTTGACCTTGACTACCTTTTTGTGACCGAGACTTGGCTCAACGACACCAGCAATCCAGATCTGGCAATTGCCCTTCCATCGGGCTTTACTATTTTTAGGCAGGATAGACAGAATGGAAGAGGGGGAGGGGTTGCTTTAATCATCAGAAGTACCCTCAAATGTCACACATTCAACTTAGGTCCTCTTAAAGGGGCAGAGGGAATAGGCTTCTCGATAATGCTGAATGCATCTGCCTCATTTTCAGGAGGTTTGGTCTATCGTCCTCCAGGTAATGCCACTCCATTTCTTGACTCAATTGAAGAAGGCCTATGTCAGCTCCTGCTGCGCTACCCTCACTTTACTATTATGGGGGATTTCAATCTCCAGTTGGAATCCAAAAATAATGCACAAGCTATTAATTTCTACCAGACTCCGGACATTTTTGGCTTGCACCAATTGGTGGCGTTATCCACCCATTCCGCAGGTCATACACTGGACGGTGTTTGCTCTAATTTTCCGGCATTATCAACACTTATCCCGATCCCAATAATCTGGACAGACCACAGTCTGATTCCGTTTAATGTCTGTCTCCCTGGTCAGGTAAAAATACCTAGGGATAATCAGCAGTCCACTACTGATATAAATTGGAAGAAGGTGGCTGAGACTATAAAGGCTAATCCTTCACGACAGTTGCAAGCTCCAAGTCTGTCGGGAGATGCGACCCAGGATTCTAGAAGCTTCCATTCCTAGATGCATCAAGTCATCACAGAATGCGCCCCGCCTAAAGTACGCCAATATAAGGGTATAAGGCGAAAAATGAATGCCCCTTGGTTTTCGTAGGCGTTGGCTGAAAGTCATCTGCTATGTAGAAAAATGGAACGGAAATGGAGGAAATCCTATGACCAAAATGCCAAAATTTCCTATGTTCAGCAAAGAAAATCCTCCCTGGCCAGCATTAAATTGGCCACAAAGGAATATTACATCAAGGCCATCAATGAGGCACAGCAAAAGCAGCAAACGGTCTTTTCCATAGTTAAATCCTGCACGCATCCTAAAGCTCTCCAGCCTAAAATTCTTCCTTCTGCAGATTTTTGCAATCAAATCGCTGACTTTTTAGAGGAGAAGATTGTGCTCATTCAGAGGGATTTTCCTGTTCTTTCCCCTAGTTTTCCCTCTAGTCATCTGGGGGCGGGGGATAATACGACACATACCTTCAGTGCCTTCCAACCGGCCTCCCTTATTCAAACTAGGGAAGTCATCCTGGCCTGTAAGTCAGGAGCACCCTCTGATTTGTGCCCTCCTCAGATACTTTCTCAGTTAATTGATGCAGTTAACCCCTCCATTAATGCAATTGTCAACACGTCGCTAGGCTCAGGGGTCGTACCTCGGGAATGGAAAAAAACTATCGTTAAGCCGTTAATGAAGAAACCCAATAAATCCACCACCGACTTGTCTAATCTTCATCCAATATCGCTCCTCCCAGTCTTAGGTAAAATAACGGAGCAGATAGTGTATCATGAATTAAAGGATTTTGTCGATACTCATAATATTCTACACTCACAACAGTCAGGCTTTCGACCTAGACACTCGACCGCAACTGCCCTTATTGAGCTTACTGATTCTATTAAATTCTTGCATGATGAGGGGAGAAAGGCTGTCCTGATTTTGTTGGATCTCACAGCAGCATTCAACACCATCTATCATGAAATACTGATTGATAGACTGATAGGTATAGGTATAACAGACGTTGCCCTGACCTGGATAGTATCCTTTTTCACCAACAGATCTCAAATGGACTCTTTCGTCTCTTTCCTTTCCAACGAAAAAAAGGTCTTATCTGGGGTCCCGCAGGGCTCCATTTAAAGTCCTTTACTGTTTAATATTTATATGGTCCCCCTTATTGCACTGATAGAGTCATACGACATACTTGTAACATCATATGCCGATGACACCCAACTTGTGTTCTCTATGGATAAAAATTCCACCAATGCGAAACAAAATTTTAAGATCTGTTTAACAGATGTCTTCCGTTGGATGGCCAATAACCACCTAAGATGTAATGCCAACAAAACCGAGATCTTACCCTTGGGCAAGGAGGCCCTCTTTTGTCCAAAGGACTGGTGGCCTGAGGAGTCACCTGCTCCGCCCCACTCAGTAGAAACAGCAAGTAATCTAGGGGTCTTATTTGATTCCTCCCTTTCCTTTGACCAACATGTAAGGAATACAGCAGGAAGCTGCTTTAGCATCATTAAGTCTCTGAAGAAGTTTTTTGACTTCCTGCCTACTGACTCTAGAAAGTCGGTTGCAGTGGCTCTGATATTATCGCGATTAGATTACTGCAATGGCCTAATGGCTGGAGTCAAAAAAGCCACGCTAAAAAACTACAGAGTGGGCAACATGCGGCGGCAAGATTAGTTCTCAAATTACCTAGAAGATCTTCCGCCTCTGCTGGGCTTCAGACCCTGCATTGGCTACCGTTTCATAAAAGGATCCTGTTTAAGATCTTGCTAACCTCTTTTAGAGCCCTTAATAAGACTGGACCGAGATATCTTGTGAGACGTTTTGCTCGCTATGATCCCCCGAGATGCCTGAGATCGTCAGGCGATAATCTAATCAATATCCCTAGATTCAAGCTTAAAACCAAAGGAGGAAGGACTTTTACAGTACTGGCTTCTAAGGCCTGAAAAGCCGTTCCCAAGGACCTCAGACTCCTTGTACAGGAAAAAGCCTTCAGAAAGCATTTAAAAATCTGGATTTTCAGTCTGTCAGATGGTTTTGTAATGGCTGCCATTTAGATCTTATCATTTGGTTTGTACACGTGTTCAGCGCCAGGATGCTCCTTTCGGAGCAACAGTTAGCGCTCTAGAAATACCCCATATCAATACAAATACAAATTAGGTGTTTGCATTCTTCCTTGCCCTATTAACTAATACATTTACAAACATAATACATATTTAGGAATGAAAAGGTAATTTGTTTTGTGTTAGACTCTATGTTGCCCTGTCCCTTTTCTCTAAATAACAGTCACTATCTTGTGTTCTTGAGTTTCAAACAGTTCTGCAACATTGAAGACTTCTTTTATCTTCCAAGAAAGGAGTTAATTTAACAGTTAAATCCTATAATCTCTAAATAAAGAGTGATACTGGAGGGACATATTTCAATCACAGAAACATTGAATACAAACTAAAATTGTCTTTGAAACTACAACATTGTAACCTTTTGTTTCTTCAACCACATCTCTACTTACTCTTTATGAAAATAAAGTAATGTATGTGTCCCACCAGGGATGATGTTTTCAAGAGGATCACCAAAATTCAAGTGTGGTTTACATTTATTAGTAGTAGTGTATCATGGATAATATTAAATATTTGATTTAACATATGGTTGTTTAGATTACTGTAATATCTATAGGTAAAACAACTGATTAATGAATTGTATCGATTGCAATGCATAATGTTACTTCTTAAAAGTGAAATACAGTACAGTTTTTTATTTTTCTACAAAACATTCAATTGTTGGTTCCCCACTGTTTAAGGATGAAGCTGCATATGGTACATTGCTTGTTATGAGGTATAAAAGTATGAACGCTGATAACAGTAAATAAGGGAAAATAAATGATTTACTATATTGTCATATACTGTTACAGCATAGCCAATGTGTGTTGTTATGTTTCTTTATATTTAAAAACGAAATCCAAACACATATTTTTGTTCTTTTTCAACAGTGTCTGAAGTGCTACAACGTTAGCTGTTTCTAAATAGCTGTTCTACCACAGACATATTTCTTTAACATACCCCAGGAGTATATTTTTATGCAAGAAGAGTACTTGGATACCTTGCCACCACTTTGTTTTGCTGATGTTCTAATTATTACTTTCAGTACAGTTCAGCAAATTTACACTGTAAAACCATACACCAAGGTAGAGTCTTATACAGCCACTGACATATTTACAGACACACTGATTGCACAACTCATATACTCAGTCACTAATCAATTTAACCACTCACTCACCCACTAACTCACGGACACAGTTAGTAACACACGTCTCACTTACAAACACATCTTCTCCTACATGAGGTTACTTACACATACAGATATTCACGTACTTAGTTACCTCCTAATACAGCTACTATAAGATGCAGTGAATCACCTATACAGTACCCTATACAACCAGGCATTCATACATACAACCAGTAATGTACTCAGTCACTTTCCAATGTAACAACTGATACTCCCACTCACTCACTCATACTTCTGGAAAGACACCCAGTCACTCCTGTAAACAGTAAAGCATACACTATTTTACTTCCCTAAACAGGTATTAACACAGCCACTCAGTTACTTATACAAGTACTGCCATACATTTTCAATATTACATACAGGCACTAACTAATTTGCTTACTCACCTCTGCACTCACATAGCAAGTGAATAATTGTTGGAAATGCTCTTGCACTCACTTAGCCATGTATAAAGATACTCACATACCCATTAACACACAAATACAGACTGTGCCGCACCCAGTCACACACAGCTGTATACATTACTATACCCAGACACACACTGATACAGACACTAACACACCCAGATACACACCCATCCATAGACTTACACACCCAGACAGAAACTCTTTCATACACTCCACATACACACTGATACATAGAGTAACATACCCAAGCATCCATTGACAGACCCAGACACACTTTTGTGAATACATTGATACACCCAGAAGCACACAGTTCTATACAGTATTACACCTATACACACACTAATATGACCACTGAGACACTCAGACACATAATGATGCAACCCCTGACATAGCCACTAAGTTACTCATAGAGCTACTTACACAACATTCACTCACCCATATAGCCCACACCGTTAATTATTCACCCATACAACTGATGACTCTGCCAGTCACTGTATCATACCCTCTTTTATGACTCTCTTCAGTCAGATCTACTGCCATCTACACACCCAGGGACTAACTCATAAAACACACTTACCCATCCACTCACTCACCCCTACAGCTAATAACACACCCAGACACTAACTCATACACAACACTAGCCCACCCAAACCGTAACTTATACAGGCACTAACACACCCAGGGCCTCATTTATGATACTCCTTGCACCTTCTGAACTTTTCCACGAAGCTGAAGCCTGTAATATATTTATCACTAAGCAACTTTTTTTAGCTTAATGCTGCCTGATAAATACCAGTCCCTTCAATGCAGTATTCTGTGTTAAAGGGGCGTGCAATGGGTGTTGCTGGGGACGTTCCCAGCAACATCCATGGGCTTTTGACACTGCCCCAGATTTAGGAGAAATTGTAAATCTGAGGCAGTGCCAAAAGCTTATGCCTCCCCAAGGGAGGCGTAAAGGCGGCACAACGAGGAGAAATATCTTTATTTCCTCTCGCACACATAGAAAGAGAAAAGAGCCTCTTGTGGTTATTTTTGTACAGAGAGGTTTCCCTTCCTGTACAAAAATAATCATCCCCACAACACAGGCACCCTTGCACCATGGTGCAAAAAAGTACCTGCATTGGCATATGTCAGCCCATTGTGCTCTGGCACAGGGGAAAAGGACAGGAATGTGCAGTATCTTATAGATACGGCGCATTCCTGCCCTTTTCTTTTGTTTTAGGGAAGCGCAACAGGAAGGCCTGCTGCGCTGCCCAACGGCAAAACCTCATAAATTAGGCCTCCAGTCTCTCACCTATGCAACCACGCACATTCAGTCATACAGGGACTCACACAGCCTTCTACTCACCCATGCAGCAAGTTACACACCCAGTAATTCATTCATACAGTCACTAACACATCCAGTCTCTCACCTATGAATTCACTCACACAACCACTCACTCAATCATACATGCACTCACACATACTCACCCATACTGCCACTCATATAGCCAATCAATCACTAATACAACCACTCACACACCTACTATTTCACTCATACAACAACTCACGCCCCAACAGGTTCACTTGTAAAGCTACTCTCAAAGCCAGTCATTCATTTATAGAAGTATTCACATGCTGATATAGCCACTCACACACCCAGTCACTCACTCACCATTCACTCACACACCAAGTCAATCACCCATATAGGCACTCCTACACCTGCTCACTCACCCATATAGACACAAACACACCCAGTCAGTTATCTATACATTCACCACACAACCACTCACTCAAGTACACAAGCATAAATACACCACTCGCTCACCCATATAGACACTCACACACCTCAACACTCACTCATACATGCACTCGAACACCCTGTCACTCACCCATACAGCTATTTACACAGCTAGTCAGTCACTTATCCAGTTATTCTCATACCAACTATTTTGCTCATACAGTGGGTCAAACCCCAACTCATCTCAAACAATCACTCACACAGATAGCCACTCACTCATGCAGCCACTCACACATTCAGTCACTCACTAAAAAGAGCCACTCACAACCAGACATACACCCCTACAGCCACTAACACACTCAGTCACTCACTTAAAATTACACTTCCCCATCCAATCACTCACTCATATAGCCCCTCACACATCCATTCACTCGCCCATACAGATATCCAGACACCGACTCATGTTCTCATACAGATAAGACATGCACTCATTCACCTATGCAGTCACTGGCACAACCACACATTCACCCACACAACTACTCATTCACTCATACAGTCACTCATTTAGCCACTCACCCTTAGAGTCATTCATGCGTCCTTTCACTCACTCATACAGCCATTAAAATACCCACTCACTCCCCTATGCAGTTAATTACGCAGCCAATCATTCACCCATGCAGTCTCTCACACATCCACTCACTCACCCATACAACCACGAATGCATCCAGCTAATCACAGTATAGCCACTGTCATACCCTCTTACTCACCCATATAGTAAAGTAAGCACCATTTCACTCAAACACCAATAACACACTCATACATCCAGCCACTATCAAATAGAGACACTTAGATGCTGAGTCACTCACTCACAAGTTATTCACACACCCAGTAACTCACTTATACAGATACTAACCCACCCACTCTCTCATCTATACAGTAACTAATATAAACTTGCACCCACTCACACAGGCACTTACATAGCCATTCGCTCAAGCATACTGCCACTTACAGAGGCAGTCATCAACTCATGCACCCACTAACACACCCAATCACTCACCCATGCAGCCACGAACATACTTAGTAAATTACTTATACAACCACTCCTCTCTATATTTACAAAAACATACAGTGTATCTTTTTCTTGAAAAGTGGATCTAACAAGGACCTTTTTTTGTCTTTTTTTCTGGAACTGTTTTTTCTGTTTTCTAAGTCGTTGCTTATCATTATCCCCAGACTTTTTACTTTAAGTGCTGGGACAGGTGGGGAGCCCAAAGATGTTGGCCAAAAATTGGTGTTCCAGATATTAAGGGTACCTCCTGTCAAGATGAGCTCCGTTTTGTCAGGGTTCAACTTTAGCTGATTTGCGCTCATCCAGTTGCTGATATATGTCATAACAGACTTCAAATTGACCTCTGAAGAGCTGGTGGGTTGTATGTTGAAGATTAATTGGAGGTCGTCTGCATAGTTGAAGACCAAGACTTCCATTTCCTTCAGTGCGAGGATCAGGGGCTGCAGATATAGATTAAACATAAGAGATAATGAGGAGCCCTGTGGGACTCCACATTGAAGTTTTCCTTTTTCTGAACAGAAGTTGCCCAAGCCGACTGATTGATGTCTGTCTGTCAGAAAGGACTGGATCCAATTTAATGCCTGGCCTCCAACCCCTGCACTGCGTACACGGTCAATCAAGATGTTGTGATCGACCATGTCAAATGCAGCTGACAGATCAAGGAGTATCAATGCCTGGGGGGAGTTCTGATTTGCGCCAGCTCTTAATTTGTCCAAGACTGTCAAAATGACTGCCTCTGTTGAGTGAGCTGGTAGAAAACCTGCCTGGTGGGGATCGAGGTGGAGTGACTCCTCTATGAACGAGCTCAAGCAACCATCCACATAGGCCTCCAAAATCTTGCTCAAGTACGGTAAAAGGGAAATCGGGCGGTAATTGCTCATAACTTGAGGATCAGCGCCAGGTTTCTTTAGTATGGCAAGTATCTCCGCGTCTTTGAAAGATTCGGGGACCGTGCCACTACTGATAGAGGTGTTAAGGAGAGAGAGAGGAGGGTCAGGGCAGGTGTGGAAAGCTTCGCGCAGGATGTGTGGAGGGCCACTGTCGAGGGGGGATCCCGACTTAACTTTATCTATCAGATTGAAGAAGATTTCCGTGGTGATGTGAGGGAAATGGCTTAATACTTCCGAATTTTGCCTTGCGGCAGATGACGCCATAGAGATGTTATTCACTGGGATGCTAGCCTTTATTGTGGTTATTTTATCACAGAAGTAGTGGTTTAGTGAGTCGCAGAGAGAATGTGAGTGTGCTGATTGCACAGAGACTCACTCGGGGCCTGTCAGATCGTCCACGCTAGAGAAGATCTCTTTTGTTTTATTGGCAGATTTTTGGATTTTTAACGAAAAATACTCAGTTTTACAAGAGAGAATGGAGGACTTATACTCTTTAAGGAGGGACAGATAAATTAATTTAAGTTCAGGTGAATAGTTTCTTCTCCATTTTCGCTCAGCTTGTCTGAGTCCTAGTTTGAGCTTTTTTAGGCTGGGAGAAAACCACCTTTGGGCATCATGAGCTCTTTTAATTTTAATGTTTTTCAGGGGAGCTACTTTATTGCTGGCCAGCTTTAACCAAGTTGTGAGATTTCTGGTTTGAGTGGAAAGAGAGCAAGCGAAGGTCGGAGGAGCGGTGTCTACTAAGGTGGAATGGAATGACTCAAGACATGCTCTGCTCCAATTCCTTGCTTTCATGTTACCAGGCTTTATATCAGTGATTGTATAAGGCAGTAAGTATGTGTTAGTATCTGCATAAATAAGTGATGTGGTGTGTGTATAAATAACAGAGTTGGTGTGTATAACTGTATACATGAGCAAATTTGTATATGCTTGATTCTTTGCATGACTGACTAGGTGTGTGAGTAACTTTATCGATGAGTGGTGGAGTGTTACTGTATGTATAGGTGTATGAGTGCATATTACTGTACTGTATTGATGAGTAACCGCATGTATAAGTGACTGGATGTGTGTATAGACCTAGGACATAGCCGGTGGTATGTAGCATCTGGCATTCTTGTGTGTATGGTTTCAAAAATAGTAGTCTGTATTTTAGAGAGCGTGTATCAAAGTTTATATTAGGGCATCAGTATATGCATCAGATTTTCACATGGATGATGTCATCAGTTATGCCAGAAAATATGAAATTTGAGATGTCATCAGTGATGTCACTCACCATGTCATGAGTGATGTAATATGTGGTGTCATCACAAGTGATTTGCGGGCACGCAAGTTATAGTTAGCTCAACTAACTAGAACAGGTGAATTTCTCCAGTTTTATATCAGTCAAATGTTCAACTAACTACGACGTATCTGAAACTTATGTTTTTTTAGTGCATTTCTAAGGTTTTTTAAATGCTAATTCCTAACTATAACGTCTGTAAAACCTATTTTTTTTGTGAATTTCAAAGGTTTTGTAAATGTTAATTTCATATTTTAATGTTTATAAAACCTATATTTTTTCTATTATATTTTTAAATATTTTGGAACTATATTATACTTCTTTTTTTAACTTTAAAAATTATGTAATGTTTTATATCTTCCACAAAAAGTATGTATCTCTTTTTTTTTTTAGAAAACTGCACTCCCATACTGGTAGCGTACGAAGCTCCATCACCACGCGAATCCGATCCAACATATTTCTAATCTCGTAAATGATGCGCATTTCGTATCCAACGGGTTCATGGTACTGCGTCCCGCATAACATCATGTATGCATGAAGTCACCATCTGCTACTTTGGTATCCGACAGGTACGCAGTACCAAGCCACGCGTCACGTCATGTACGTATGGAGTCGCGCCAGCTGTGCTTTGCATATGCGACAAGTGCACGCCGCCAGGCCCTGTGTTACATCACAGACGTATCGTGTCACGCCGGGTACGCCATTCCCTCTTTTTTTTTGTCTTAAAAGTATAGCTAAATAACTTTAAACAGTATATGAGAGCAAGCGATAATCTAAAATATTGTAAACATTTTTATATTTCTAACTGTAATAAACTTATATTATGATAAATATATTTTCCCAAAATCGGGTCGGGTGCAGCCTCCTTATACGCTCGGTGCGTGATTGACATGTGACCTTAAAAACAAGCATTTGATTGCTTCATAACATTTCCCATAGTAACAGTTGGACGACCCCACATATTTTAGTCATTCTCTCTACAGCATTTGATGAGAGACACCTCTTCTGCTTAAAGAGCCTTTTTGAAACGTTTTTTGCTGTATACACATATCTTATTCTACCCACAACATGCAACAATCATCTTGATCAATATTCTAGGTCTCTACATTAGCCTTCCACGTGCGATGGCCATGCATCTCAAACGTTACAACAAAAAAGAAATGTGTGTTACACAATGCCCCTGGTGTGTGTTTGTGCACATTATTGTGCTGCCTTTTGGCCTGGGTATTGGTGGCTCTAAGAAGTATCATCAGCCACTGCAGAGTGCAAATCCTAGATCACATGTGACAAACAGGAAACAGTAATGTGTTGATTTGTATTGCTGTACGCTCTGTTGTCAGGCTTAACCAATATAGTAGTGTGTTATATGTGAGACATTCAGATTCACGTTTGACATACATTGCTTGACTGTAATGAGCGTTATGACTGTGTATGATGTAGCCTCACTGCTGATCCTCCCTCCATCCGAGCACTTCACATGTGTGCGCTTCGTGATTGACAACACTTACAATAATGCCGCATACCATTGACATGCGTGTCTGCGCATATCAACAAGCTTGATAATGACATGTGATGTTGGCCATTCAATGTTTTCGAAGAGCATCTCATTAGCGATAGATGCCGCCCTCCTGGTACATGCTACAATAATGTAAATTGCTCATCTGCGATGTCAAAACTGCAAAATAAACACACATAAGTACACTTTCTGGCCAGGCAGGAACTGGACAACCTCCAGATCCCCAGAACAATTAATCACACCCCTACTCTCGCCTGGCATACACAAGCACAGCTGACTTTGCATACGTATAAATAGGATAACGACAATGCCACATGTCCCAGTTCTTCCACTCTGCCTCTGGTGATATGGCCGCATCCACCTCCCATATTACAATGCGCAATAAAAAAAGGGGATCCATGAGGTGTTCACCATCCTGGCAATCAACACTGGCTCTAAATTGTGAACCCTACTGCCCGTCGTGTTTCGAAAGAGATCCATGAGGTTTACATCATCCTGCAATCAGCACTGCAACTGAATTTTGAACACTGCTGCCCATAGTGTTTGCACACACAACAATGACAGCAGGTGAGCAGTGGGGCCTGGGTGCACAGGAGCTCCAATTGAGAGTGGTGCTGCAGGAGGTGTGGGCTGCATCAGCTTGAGTGCACACGTGCAAACAAGCGAAGTTGCCCTGCGTAATGATGTGATCTCTGACCTCACTCATACACATCTCTGTCTCATTTTAAAGACCTCCTGGACCGTACTGTAGGCTTGAGTCAGCGGGCAGCGCTGCCCTACAGACATGTGTTGAGCGCAGTGCTGCGGGAGGGGTGGGGTGCATCAGCCTGTATGCGCAGGTTCGAACAAGCGATGTTGCCGTGCGTAATGATGTAATCTCTGACCTGATTCAGTCTCATCTGTGTCTCATTTTAAGGACCGGCTGGACTGTACTGTAGGCCAGAGCCAGTGGGCAGCGCTGGCCTACAGACACGTGGCGTTGGCTTTTAGGGCACTACAGTGAGCTCATTACTAAGTGTACATGCACACAGGCTTCCGCTAATGCATTACACGTGCACATTATGCTTCTAGCATGTGCTCTGTTCCTTAGTATGTAAACCTTGGCATAACATATTATTATTTAACCTTCTGTATGATCGTGCACTCCAACTCCTCTCTATGAACCACGATTACCACTAACAGTTGGTAGATCGTACTTCAAAAACGAAGGATGCACTCAACTAGTGTTTTCTATTAAGCTTGAAATAAACCTTCATTTACCTCCATACGTTTCTACCATTAAATTATTTCTCCCTTTTCAGACCCTGAATTGATTGAGCCAAAATGAGCAGAGCAGGTGCTCACTCCGTCATAATGCCCTCTGCATTCTGACGCCTTCCATCGTGGTATCAAGACACCGTCCCCAACCAGAGACCCTCTCTTCCACCCTACAAAGGTACCCCGGACTCAGAGCTTGCACACACCGATGGTGGCAGGTGAGCAGTGAAGCCTGGGTGCGCAGGACCTACAATTGAGCACAGTGTGGGGGAAGGTGCTGGGGTGGAGCACCCCGGGTGCACAGGTTCAGGCAAGCATTGTTCCCGTAACTAATAATGTAATCTCTGGCCTCATTCATATGTTTCATTTTAAGGACTTGTTGGACCACACTCTTTCTCGCGGACCCCAGCATCCTAGACACACGGGTGACGGGAGGTAAACACTGAGGGCTGGGTGCAGTAGGCCGACGCTCTGTCTCCTCCTCCCTCTGTTCTTTTGACTCTCCCTCCCCTTCTCCCTTCCACCCTTCCATTCGGAGTACCTTTCTTTTCCTCTTCCATATGGCACACATACTTATGTTTCATTTTTGTCTTGTAGGTTTTGTACGCTGCTTCTGGAGGAGTCCCACCGACGTATTTCATGTTATACTGTTTTTTGTTCTAGTAAACCTGTGTTTCCATTTATTTGTGTTGTTTTAATAAAGGTTATATTTTTCCAATAAATAAGTGAGTGTATAGGTCTTATTTTTCTGACAACACTTGTCTGTAGTTTATTGTGAAAATCGTCTGTTTATAGGGGGTTATGATGGAAAACATTTGTAATTTTGCGTTGCACCTACCAAATATAAACCAACAGACTATTACATAAATGAAGCCTGTGTAATTCTACAACTGCAAGGGTTCTATGCATGTGTCACTTTATAACACCATGAGTACTGTCTGTGTGATTACAGAACCAATAAGGCACTGCCTAGGACCACCGAGGATTCAGGGACTGCCGAGTCCAACTCTGCATATTTAAGTAAAGACCCGGAGGGGGCGAGCCCCAGACTTCAGTTGGCCTCGAAGCCCCACGAACAATTAGTAGAAAATGCCCAAGAAGGTGGTGATCCCCTAGGCTGTGAACTGTCTCTGTGCCCTCCCGCCCCTAATTTACATGTGACATTAAGATCCTCAGTCCTACAGAGACCCCGCAATATAATATTAGGATTGGCCACGGAACATTAACCACCTGTGGCCTCATTTATTGAACAGGTGAGACCCGCTTCTCTTTTTTTTTTTTTTTACTTTTACCATCCGGATCCGCTCTAATAAAGTGATACAAGGTTTTCCTCCCCTCGCTTCAACCAGTCAAAGAAGGATTTGCTATCACAGGGTGGAAGCCATGCACCCGGTCTCTAATAGCAAACATAAATGTCCCCCGGATGCACACCCTGGGACATTGTATGAGCTGCGCCTGGAAGGTCGCGCTCCCTAGGACCATGATGCATTGGTTAGTATAAACACATACTAACACTTCTTACACATGTGTAGTACAGCAACCAAAGTGTATTGAAGAGGCAGTGGAAGCGCAAAATCTAAAAATACAAATTATACCAGAGGTTGGATGACATAGTTTAATGAGCCAACGACCCTGGGATGAGTAGAAACAGCTACACGAAGAAAACGGGTCTTCAGCCCAATGCAAGCAACAAATATTGGTGAGTGCTGCCTTTTTTTTACCTTCTCCCGCTCGTCACCAAATTTATGTAGTGAAGAGGTAGACAGCAGTGGATCTGATAAGTTAATTTATTTCAGGAAAACAAGACACCTTAAACACCAACCAGCAGGAGCAGACAGCAAGGCAACCGTCTTCTCCAGCACGTGTACAAACTCCCAAATGTTCCCCTCTTGACAGCCCTGCATCCTACCATTACATACTTACATTCTAGTAGAATCCAACGTTATGGAAGGCCTTCGCCCCCATCACAGAAACCGAGATTATCAAGCTAATCTCAACCTCCAAACCCGCCTCTCACCTCCTAGACCCTCCTAGACCCTATACCTACTCAACTGATGCAGAACTGGTGCAGAATTATCAACAGCTTCCTCCAATTCGGCACTATACCTGATTGCCTCAAGGTTGGCCAAGTCACACCACTACTAAAAAAAACAGGCCTTAATTGACCGGACCTGAACAACTTCAGACCCGTCCCCAATCTCCCCCTCCTATCAAAAATCCTGGGGAAATGCGTCCTCTCACAGCTACCTCAACACATGGACAACATCAACCTTCTTGACCCCCACCAATCGGGATTCAGAAAAGGGTTCAGCACCGAGACGGTGATCCTCAACATCACAGACGACATACACTAGTCACTTGACTCTGGCCAATGCTGCCTTCTCATTCTCCTCGACTTATCGGCAGCCTTTGACACAGTAGACCACCAAAGTCTCATCAAGGCCATTAAAGAAAGGGCAGGGGCCGATGATAAGGTCCTCCGATGGTTCACCTCTTTCCTCCAGAACCGCTCGCAAATGATAAAAATCAAAAACTTTACCTCCGACCTCCACCCTGTCAGCAGAGGTGTACCCCAAGGCTAAGTGCTCTCACCTCAACTGTTCAACATATACATGGAACCCCTCACCACCATTCTTAAAAAGGCGAAGATCCCCTTCCACCTATACGCCGACGACACCCAGATCTATCTAGAAACCTCCTCCCCAGATGACATCCTCAGACTAAATAACACTCTAAAAGAAATTGAAGGCTGGCTATCCCAAAACCACCTTAAACTCAACCAAGTAAAAACGGAGATCCTCCTCATCTCCAACAAAGAAGAGAACCCACAAATTGCGGAGTGGCTTAAAGCTTTGGACACTCTAAACGGCAACTTCACCTTGGCCAAGTCGGTAAAATTATTAGGAATTACCCTAGACCCCAAACTGGACATGACCAACCACATCAAAAACTCCGCAAAGTCTGCCTTCCTCAACCTAAGGCTTCTTTACTGCCAAAGACCTCAAACAAGCCACACAATCGCTGGTGCTAACCAGACTAGACTACGGCAATGTAACCCTCACTGGTGCCTCAAAATCCAACTTGGCTCCCCTCAGAACAACCCTCAACGCAGCAGCCAGAACGGTCACTGGAATCAGGAAATATGACCACATTTCAGCAGCATTAAGAGAACGAAAATGGCTTCCAGTTGAACAGCGAGCCAACTTCAGAACGGCATGCCTCACGCACAAAGCCCTCCACACTAGAAAACCAGAATATTTAGCCGCCAAACTTAAGAGGGCCGGGCAGACGAGAAACCTCAGGAGCTCAAACTCCCTCCTCCTCATACCCTTGAAAACACGCAAACACAAAACAGCCGTGAAATCTTTTACCGGAACCGCACCCAAAATTTGGAACTCCATCCCAGCAGACATCAGAACTATCCCTTCCTTCCCAAATTAAAAAAAACACCTTAAAATCCTCCTGCTGAAGTGCGCCCTCCCAAATGCATAGCCACGCCACCCCTGTGGATGGTGTTCTCTGACGTGACTCTGCTCACATCCAACTCAGCCCGCCTCAAGACTTTCTCTGCACATGATTAAGCGGCCTCAAGATCCTCGGATCATCTCCACTCAGCACTCAACAAGGCTACCTCAGAACTCTTCCACTCTGCCTTGAAGACTCAGGACCCATGGTCTGCCGATCTTTAGATCTACCGAAATCAGCATTCAACAAGGATACTTCCGAACTCGTCCACTGCTTCCATAAGCCTTAGCACGCTTGGACTACCAAATCGTTCTGTTCTTTTTGCTGACAATTACTCTAATATGCTTAACTACCTTGAAACAATGCTGTAAAGTGCTCCCATACCCTCGGGTCTGGTCAGCACTATATAAAACTCCTAAAATAAAAAAGAAATAAAAAAATTACATACTAACATTCTACTATGACTTACATTGGAATACTACACAGAGCACATGACTTTAGAGCAATGAGCTCATCCTTTCATCCTGAAGTCTTGAGACGGGTAGGGGTTAGTAGTTTGCTTCCTACTCCCTGTATTATATGAACACAAACTAACACTACTTTCACAGGGATACTACAGCGCCCAGAGCACATCATTTTACAGCAATGGGCTCACAATTTAGGCTCACGGTTTAATCCCCGAGCCTTCAGACCAGTAGGAGAAAGTAGCTCTCTACCCACTCCCTATATACTGTAAACACATACTAACACTACTTACACAGTTATACTGCAGCGGCTATTATGCTACAGCGCCTATACCCCATCACTTTACAGAAATCAGCTCGCTTTGATCCCCGAGTCTTCACACCGGTAGGCGTGAGTACTTCGCTTCCCGCTTCCGGTATAGTATAAACACACGGTAGCGGTCAGTAGTTCGCTCCCACTCCCTGTATGGTATAAACGCCTCCTAACACTACTTGCACAAGTATACTACAGCGCCTAGAGCCCATCCCTTTACAGCAATCCCCTCGGTTTGATCCCCAAGTCTTCACACCGGTAGGCGTGAGTACTTCGCTTCCCACTTCCGGTATATTATAAACGCACAATAGCGATCAGTAGTTCGCTTCCCACTCCCCGTATGGTATAAACGCCTACTAACACTACTTGCACATAATTTCGCACAAAGCCACAGCACATCACTTTACAGCAATGAGCTGAAAGTTTAGGCTCTCAGTTTCATACCCGAGTGTAGCAGCATATCATCTCAGCATCATGTCACACTTTCAGACCGGTAGGAGTGACTACTTCACTTCGCACTCCCCCACAGAGGTTACAGTGTTGCTACCCTCCTTTCCTAATTATTTTGCCCTTTTTCCCCTTACACGCTTCAACGGAATCAAAACATTGGCAGCCAACACTTCCTAGTTGCAACCGCTCGCAGCGCTCGCAACCAATAAGCATCAAGCTTGAACTTGTAATGCCTCAGCCAATCAGATGGCAGACAAATGTCAATATTTCTCCAAATCTACTGAACCGATTTACAACAAATAAACAAAAGCGTGATTTCTAGACAAAGACCCTTCTCCCTGCCAAATTTGGGGTAATTCTGTTCACCCGTTCGACCTGTAGCCCTGTCTAAAGTTTCCTAGGGAAATTAACATAAAGAAAACACATTTTGGGACCCCCTTTTATCTTGGACCCACTTGACCAATCACCCCCAAACTTTCAACAGAGGAGCTGATATGACCAAAGAATTCGTTTTGAACATTTCATGATGATTCATCAAACAAAGTCAAAGTTATAAGCAAAACAAAAAATGTTCTTCCTATGGAAACTTGGTCCTAACTATAACTACCTACTGGTGACCGCCTGTAGGTAATATATATGTTTCATAGTTTCTTAAAAACACTCTAACTTCATGAATATCTGCAATTTGCGAATAATTATAACAATTTAGAAAAAAAAACTAGAGAGTGAATAAGCCACTTAACCTCATCGCTGCTTGAGACATTCCCCTGCTGTGCTGGACAGCAATAAAAACGGGTGTGGTCATGAAGAGCTCAGCTCGTCGTAAGCACACGAGCACTGTGCTGCATGAGGAGCTGAGCTCGTCATGAGCATGGAAGGGGTTAAAAAGGGCATGGAGAGACGAAGTGAAACACCTAAATTGACAGAGGGAATAGTCACAGTGAGGGACATCAACTGCGGCACCTCAAGAGTTCATCCGGATAGGTAAAGAAAACACAGGCACATACACCCTCCCTTTTTTGTAAGTAGTATGTAAATGTCTACTAAGGTGACTGCACTACCTTTGGATAAGTCAACATTTCCACTAGAAAAAGCTCCATCTCTTTCCAGGAAGATGATTAAACACCTGAGTTATCTAGAAATGCTAATTGATGCCTGAAAATTGCTGGAAGCCAGGAATGCAACAGCAGGTGCTTTTTAACTGATAATATACTTGCAAAAAGGACTCCCCACATCAAGTTAGCACCCAGCTGGCCATGGGGTAGTTGCCCCCCAAGGATATCTTTGTGGGGCAACTACCCCTCCTGTTACCTCCAGTCAGTCCCTCACAGTGGAATTTCAAAGAGGTGTTCAGAGGCCACGCCCCTTTCTCCACCACTCTGCCAACACTCCTCCAGGCACACTACTTGTTGGTGAATGAGGACCACTTTACTCATGAGGGACCTTGGTGGGCACGAAGACCTTCTAGTACTTCCTGTGAGTCCTACACTGCAGGATTCCTGAGAGTTGGTTGGAGCCCCCCTTTTCTCAACCACTCTGCAAATGCAATTACTACTAAAATAAAGTAATCCACTGAAAAAAACAAAGGCTACAGGGACATTATAGTTAGGATTAATGCACTGACCTCACATATTACATCACCGATGGCATGGTCAGTGACATCAGTATGACATCACTGATGACTTCTAAAATGACATCATCCATAGGATCACTAAATCACACCCAATAGAACCCTTCATGCACTTACTATCAATTCGACACAACCATGCACAAACCCATTCACAGTCCCATACCAGTACTTACAAACCCACTCACTGATTCATAGATCTACACACACATCCACTCACTCACCCATACAGCCACTCATGCACCCACTCAGGCATGAATACAACCAATGACAAATCACTATACAGCTATTCACACACTGAATCAGTCACCCCCAGAGCTACTCACACACCTAGTCACTCACCCATATAGTCAATCACACAGCCACTTACTCACCCATACAGATATGCACACACTCTCTCACTTACTCATACAGATAGTAACATGTACTCACTCACCTATACAGTCACTGACACAAGAACACACTGACCCATGCAGCCGCTCACATTAATTCACTCCCCCATACAATCACTCATATACCCCATCACTTACCTGTACTGCATTTCACATACCCAGTTACTTACCCATTTACAACTGACAAATCCACTTACATACCCACATAGCCATACGCACACTCACCCATACACCCCCTCACACATGTACTCACTAGCCCATACAGCCACTGAATCACCCACTTACTCATCCATACAGGCAGTCACACACCCCCTCACCAACCCACACTGACACTTAGACAACCACACAGGTACTCAGATAACCAATCACTCACCATTTCAGTTCCTCATGCACTGAGATACCAACTGAAAGACTGATGCAGACATTACCACAGCCAGTCACTCAGCCATACCTTCACTGCGGCATCTAATAACTCACTTCTACAGTCAATCATGCGCCCAGTGAATAATCCATACAGGCACTCATACACCCACAGATACAACAATACACATTGAGATATATTTAATACTCAAACTTTTTAAAAAGTCTCACAATCACTGGATGATTTCATCAATGATGTAATCAGTGATGTAATTTGAGATGTTATGAGTGGTGTCACTGACCATGTCATGAGTGACGTAATATATGAGGTCACAAGCGCAGTGCATTGTGGGGGGCACAAGTAATAGTTAGCTTAATTTCACTGGTTTTGTATAAGAGAAATCTGAGCCTAACTATGACGTCCATGTAACCTTTGCTTTTTTCAGTGAGTTTCTAAGGTTTTTTTAAATGCTAACTCCTAACTATAATGTCTTTGTAAGCCTTGTTCTTTCAGTGAATTTCTAAGGTTTTTTTAAATGCTAATTCTTAACTATAACATCACTGTAACCTTTGGTATATATATACAAGATCAGATAGACCTAGCAGACCAGGTGCAGGCACTGCCTGCATACACTGCAATAACCTCACAGTGAATCAGTTACAAACCATTGTACTATCTTCTTTTGAATATCTATGCATAAACATTGCAAGTAACCACAGACCACTATGCAAACTGCACACTATCTACCACCCACCAGGTGACAACCTCTCATTCATCGAAGAAATTGAGGAAATTATCACTAAGACTGTGGGGCAACACTGCACCCAGATCGTCCTCTGTGATTTTAACCTCCATTGGAATTACCCAAATTATCCCACAGTTAACAGCCTAAAAACCTTCCTAAGGGACTTCAAACTGAACCAAATCTGTGACAGCCCTACATACAACCTGGGTGCAACTTCGTATCTAATCATTGCTAAGGTAAATTCCATTAAACTTAAATCTGTCAATCCCTGTGACTGGACAGACCACCAGTACATCACCTTCCTCATCACTGAATCGGTAAGGACACAACAACCTCAACTAAAGAAACCTAGACATTGGTGAAGGAGCACTTGAAACATAAACCATAACAAACTGACTTCCCACGGCAGTAACATTTTACCTCTTCCGGTAGACATGTCAGATGTCTATGAACTTATAAACCACTACAAAAACAACATGCTGAGCATTCTTGACACAATTGCGCCCTTAGAAGTGAAAATATTCTCCAGTAAAGATTCAAAACCATGTTACGAAGCATAATCGCTTTATCTGGATTTACTGGTCTCTCCAAACTACAACATCGTAAGGCTTGACCGGCAAATAAAAAAAGGGGGAGAAATTGCTTGGATCTACCGCTCCGACCTCTCCCTTATAGAATTTCACTGTGATCCCATTGTCTCCTGTGAATATCTTGTACTCTCCATATGTAACGACTCTAACCAATTGTGCAAACTGCACATCTTCTACCACCCCCTGGGTAAAAATGACACATTCATCAACCACCTCATGGAAGTCATTACAGCAAAGCTCTCCCCCACTCCAATGACATTTTCCTATGACACATTATTATTCACTGTGATGACCTCAAAGAGCCTCAGGCCAATGCCCTTAAAAATGTCCTACCTGACCAATCACTTACTCAAGCCTGCACTCTACCAAGTCATACAAAAGGTTCCAAGCTGGATTGGATCATCTCAAAGGCACCGGTGGTCAGGCTAAATTCTATAGCTCCTTGCAACTGGTCAGACAACCACACTATTACCTTCCTAAATGAATAGAAAAGATAAGTGCAACCAGTGAAGCCAAAACCCTGGCTTAGGGACACAAAGAGCCTAGATTTTGTGAAGTTGGCAGCGCACGTCGAGAAGGATCTCCCCTCTTTTCAAAGTTTTCAAATGTTAATGAACTTACTGAGCACTACCACTCAACAATGTCTGGCATAATTGACTCTCTAGTCCCGTTAAAACTAAAAAGATCTCAGGTCGAAGACAAAAATCCCTGCCCTGGTTCAACGGATCGCTCAACAATAAAAGGAGAATTCTTCAGCTAACAGAAAGACATTGGAGACAGCATCCCTTCATCTCCCAGCTAAAACATCTCTGAAAGACTGGAAATGCTTACAACAAGAGAATCCTCACATTAAAAAAAGAATTCTATACATTGGAACTAGAGAACACGAAGAACAGACCCTGTAAGCTCTTTAAAATAGTTAAACCACAATCAAACATTCTGGCCAAAACCTCTAAAGAAGCTTCAAAATCCCTTATAACCTGTGAGGGGTTCTCCTCCTTCTTTATAGCCATAATTAACTCCTTAAGAAACTAGCTTAATTCTGCCACCAACGTCCACCCTCCTATTTCTGAGACCCATCTCTCTTAACATCCCCAACAGGCAACACCCAAAAACCAAAAGCACTGGTCTACTTTCAAGCTATATGACGTCGATTCCATCTCGAAAATTCTATCCTCCATAAAACCAAACAACCATTTTAATGATTTAATGACCCGCTCCCCTCCAAGTGCTTGGCCGCAACCAACCAATTTATCATTCCCATCTGGACTACACTTCCCTAATGCGAGGCTCTATACCTGATTCTCTAAAAGCTGGTCAAGTCATCCCTATCTTAAAAAAAACTACTTTGAATCCAGCTAATCCGGATAGTTTCAGACCAATATCCAATATTCCACTTCTAGCGAAAATACTTGAGAAATGTGTGCAACTTCCACTGAGCCAACACGTTTCTAAATTCAGTACAAATAGAATCAACAAGAAACCCTGCCAGAGCATATATCAAGGTCCCCTAGGGGATCCTTCCCTTTAAATACAAGGTGACAATTGAACATGAGAGCCCAGGACACCTCACACAATTTTCATTTAGTTCTCTTTAATTTATTAGATTTTTCTGTTTAGATAGAGTAAATCATCATCAAATCATCATGATACATTTGATAAACATTTTGAACAATCTCTCATGATGTAAATATTTTATACAACACATACATGTCCCACACACTCCCAGGCAACCATACTCAAATCGCACTTACCATCACACTTAATAAAATCAATCACTACCACATACAACTGTGCATAACATTCATACTGGTACAGTCAAGCCTGCAGTGAAGATAAGATATAACTGTGTAGGCACAATTCAAACTTGTGGATACAAAATGAGTCAGAAAGAGTTGTTAACAGTGACTATAGTTCTGTTATCCACAAATATCATGCCAACGCGCGTTTCGGTGTACGGCCAATAATGGCCCCACCTTCTTCAGGGCAGAGATGTACCGTAGGGTCGGGGACTCGCAAGCTTAAGTCGTCACAGTCTTAGTGACAACAGCATTCGTACTCGATAGGAGAGTATAGGTTTAACAGTTGTATCCAGCCGGAGCTCCTATTGAGTAAATAGCGGATAGTGGCTCGCAATCGGCTCCTTGAATAAACACACCCCTTGCCCCTTGGCACCAACACGTAGGATTTCAATAAGGAGGTTCAATAGACAGTTAAAAGGGATCAGGAATTTCAGGGAGGCACTCTGATTCAGCTGGGGTAGATGAGACCCTACGCTAGACTCACAGGTCCGAAATGTGGAGGTTTTTTTGACGGATGTTCGGATGGAACAATCGAATGCTCTAATGCTCGGGCCATTTCCTCAACACTAAATAATCCCATTAGGTCAAGATGGCAAGTAAAAACCGCTATAGATAGGCTCCGTCACACGTGTGGATGTTCACACAGCTACCGGCGCGGGGATCCGAGGCGGAGGTCTAGCGGGAAAACGGATCAGCAGTTCCCCAGTAGAGGCATGCTCCCAAAGGTCCGCGTGACAACGAGGAATGCTCTCAGGAACTCAAGCCTGCTAAATTCAACCTGCTAAACGAATGCCAATCTGGATTCAAGTCAGATCACAGCAAAGAAACAACTATTCTCCATATTGTAGATGACACTCTTCAAGCTCCTGACCAAGGCAAAACATCTGGAGGAGTCAGAAACTCCTGGTCCGCCGCGTAGGCTTTCTGCTACAACCACCCCACTTCTAAAAGAAAAAAAACGTACAACCGAGCCTTCTCTGGGGCCGCACCAAGAATCAGGAACTCATTGCCACCCAACATCAGAAGAATACCCACTTTATCAAGATCCAAAAACGAAGCTAAAACTTTCCTAATGGGTAAATTCCTCCCATAAAACTCACCCTAGTGCACTCACAGCCCAGCGGGTTAGTGATATGTTTTGACTCCATACCTGAACTTCACCTGTGTTAACCAGTCTTGATTTCTGTGCCTTATCCCTGTGCCTCTGGTATCATGGTCATCCACTCTTCATTGTGTATCTTTTAGTTTTAACCGTCACATTTCTAATTTTGTAAATAGCTGACCATCTCTGCTAAGTGTTCTCTTGATCGCCGTTCCGAATATCATAAATTACATGTTATTCCCAAGTGTATGCACGTTTATCTACTCCTACCTATGTAATTGTCCATTCCGAACTTGTATACAACTTGTTATCCCTGTAAAGCACTCTGATACCCTAATGGGTCATGTTTGTGCTCTATAAAAACACTAAGTAAATAAAATATTAAAAAAATAACCACAATGGTAGCCTAAACAAAGAAAGACACAATTTGAGACTAGCTGAATGACTGTGGAGATTCTTACCATCCTTTGATTACCTTAAGCACTTGAGATCACTGAGGAGCACCTACAACAAATGCATTAGAAACTCAAAAGCAACTTTCTTTAGAGCCCAACTAGACAAATCAAGAAATTGCTCAAAAAAACTGTTCGTACTTGTCAAACTTCAAATAATTCTACAACCTAACCTTCCACAATAGGATCTAATCAGGACCAAACTGCAATGAATCTGCCTCAATTTTCCTTGAAAAGACAAAAAAGATTGCAGGTGAGCTTGTAACAGCATGAGAGCACCTTCCAAAAATACTTCTAAATAGCACCCCTCTCCTCTGAATGCTCACCCCTCAGACCTACCAGGGCTCACCCTCAAAAACAACACTTTGTGGAACACTTTCAATACCTTTGATGAAAATGCAATTCTTAAAATTATTACAGTACTTAAAGCATCAAACCACTTCTGCGACCCTCTACCATTTAGATTCTCCAATGAGATTAAAATGTCTGTACTCCCACTCTGGATCAAGATAGTGAATGCTTCACAACTTCAAAGCGCTATACCAGACTGCCAAAATCAGAGCAGGTAACCCCTGTTCTTAAATAATCCACACCAGATCAAGCAGACCCAAATAACTTTTGTCCAATCTCCACCATTCTGATTCTGGCAAAGCTCCATGAGAAATGTGTCCATGTCCAAATATGCAACCACATAGACCAATTCCAATCTGACTTCCATCAGGGTCACAGTACGAAAAAAAGGCCTTGTACACTTAGTTGATGATGTTCTAAAAATGCTGGAACAGAATAAGTCTTGCATCCTAGTCGTACTAGACCTCTCAGCTTTAGGTACATTCAAACATGACAGCCTCCTAGACTTGCTTGAACTCAGGATGGGGTTATCAGGGTTTGTTCTAAACTGGTTTGCATTGTTTCTCCACAACAAATCTCAAATAATCAAGGTTAACAAGTCCCTGTCTAATAGAACTCTGGTTACATTAGGGGACCCACAGGTGTCCACCTTATCACTTACTCCCTTTAACTTGTTCAAGGAACCTTTAACAGAAATTTAGAAATGTTCTAACATCCAATACCACATGTACGCAGATGACACCCAACTGCACCTAAAAATGTCTTCCCTGAAGATATCCAATCCCGCAACACAACTTTGCAAGGAAAAAAAATGCTGACTCAAACCACCTCAAATTTAACTTGCTCAAACCTGAATTCCTCTCAATCACCCCACCAAAACAATCCCTCGATATCGAAGAATGGATAAAGCATCTAACATCCTTCAATTGCCCTCCACACTTTATAGATTCTGCAAGATCACTGGAAATAATCTTTTTTTTTCCTCATTTGCCTCAGACCCCATTGAACAAAGAAGCTGTCCGGCATAGTAGGCGTAGTGAGGCTACACGAAGCTACGTGATGTGGGCGAGAAACTACGCCCACCCACGCACTTCGCGTAGCCCTACTACGCGCCACCCACCTCCCTCCCGCCCACCCTAAATACTTACATTACCTTTTAAAAATGAATAAAAAACACTTACCTTGTACGCTGCGTCCCCAAGGGCTCCCTCTTGTAATCGCGCCGCCGTCTCGGATACTAATGCGCATGCGCGGCCGCCTGCACATGCGCATTTCTCACAAGAAATGCGCATGCGCGGGCGGCCGCGCATGCGCATTAGTATCCGAGACGGCGGCGCGATTACAAGAGGGAGCCCCAGGGATGCAGCGGACAAAGTAAGTGTTTTTTATTCATTTTTAAAAGGTAATTTAAGTATTTAGGGAGGGCGGGAGGGAGGCGGGTGGCGGGCAACTTCGCTACGCCCACAGAGTGGGTGTAGTGTTACCTGCTTCGCCTACTTTGCAAAGGGCGAAGTAGGCAACACTACGCCCACTTCATGGGCGTAGCGAAGTCATTCGCCCAGGGTTAACCAATACTCACCTGGTGGACATCGCCGTTGGCAATCAGATAAGTGCTGGTGCCCAACGTGGTTTAAAGAGTACAGAGGAGGCTTAATCATAGGACCCACTGTTTTTAAATGAGTAAAAACAAGAATATACCTCCCTATAGATCAAGCCCTAACCCACTTTAGCAACAAGTCCCAGAATGCTGCCTTTTTCCTGCTGCAAGCTCTGGACAAGTCGATCTTAGATGTCTCAGAAAGCGAAGCCACCCATTCAGAATGTGTGGGAGGGGTGAATTCAGTCCAACGCTTGCATATTTGTCTCCTGGCTAGCAGAATAGAGTAGAATAAGAGGGATCTAGCTGGTCTGGTAACTTGGTTGGTAAGGCCAAAAATTATCAAGACCAGGTCTATTTGAATTGGGGAGCCCAAAATATCCACCAAAGACTTCCCAACTCCATTCCAAAAAATTGCAATAGCATGACAGTCCTTGAACATATGAACATCTGAGGCTTCAACCATACTGCACTTCCCTCAGCTGACTGGAGCCCCCCTTTGAAAATGTTGTCAGCCTCAGTGAAGAAAGATAGGCCCTATGCACAGTAAAGAGGTGGTTTCTCTTCAGCCAGGCAGGTTTTACTATACCAAAGAGAGTCTTAAATGAGTTCTGCCATAATTGCTCACACTGTTCATTTGGTAGAAGTTCACCCCATAGTTCATCTGCGAGTTTGAATTCACCATCCACGGCCTCCTCCATAGACCAATACCAGAAAGAGATCAACCTCCTGCCTACTGGCCTGGCTACTAACTGATATTCAAGAGTGTTACCCCTGCCTATAGGATTTTTCAGGTATGCTGTGTTTGGACCCAGGTCTGCAACTGGATATACTTAAACTTTGAAAGGCCCACTCCCACTCTTCTCTAAGTTACTCCCATGAAATGAGTATACCCTCATATGCCACGTCCCCCCATACCATCACACCCGCTTCTCTAAGAGGTAAAGCCAGCCTGTCCCTTAAGCATTTTGGTGCACCCGGTGAATCCCAAAGTGGGGCTAAACTTGAAAAGTAGTTAAGGCCTACAAGGCATTTTAATCTGGCCCACAATCTGACCATTGCCTGTTGTACTTTACATCCTAAGGTGGACTGGTACCCCTTAACATAGCCAGAAACATACCTCATACCCCAGTGCTTACTGACACTTTTAACAGCATCCGGGAATGTGAAAGCTGAAAAGCCCATGCATATTATTGTAGGCCAGAGAAAGCAAGACCGCTTTTCTCTCTCCTATGCCTAAACTTCTTCCAGGCTAATCTGGTAGTTCTATATACCCAGACAAATGAGTATCTGTCCTTCTGAAGTTTACCAATAGCTGATTTATCAAAAGGAAGGGGAATTAAGTTGAAGAGAAAGGTTATCTTACGTAGAACCAACATCTTGACCAGATTCATCCTCCCAATAATGGTTAAAGGGAGATGGTCCCAGATTTCTTCTGTTTTCAGGACTCCCTAGACACTTGCGCAAAATTAACTTCTGCGATCTTAACTATATCCTGGACAATTCTGACCCCCAGATATCGCATGCTGGGGCTGACCTGATACTGGCTCCGCTCAAGGTTCCACATCATGACCTCAGTCTTCCCGGCGTTCACCTCATACCCCGAGACCTGCCCAAATTCCTGTGCCAATCTGCTCACCGCCGGGAATGTTCTTGCCAAATCTGCAGAAGGAACCAAGATATTGTCTGCGTACCAAGCCGCCTTCGTCTCCCACTCTCCATGTTTAAAGGGCACCATACACAGATCTTCCCTGAGTCTCTGACCAAAAGGCTTGATATACAGATTGAAAAGGAGAGGGGAAAGGGGGCAGCCCTCCCTGGTCCCCATGGTGATCTCCAAAGGTTTTGTCAGTTTGCCATTGACCAGCAGCCTAGCTGTATGGTATGAGAAAACTCCTTGCCCAATTTAAATTTCCCCATGTCTTCTGACAGGTATACCCAATTGACCCTGTCAAAAGCCTTGGTGGCATCAAGTGTCAAGGCCTCATGGGGAAGTGAATAGGCAGAGGTAATATCTATTGCTTCAATAAGGTAATAGGTAAGGTCTGATTGATGTCTTCCTATGACAAACCCCTTCTGATCAGAGTGAAGGATATTGCCTGCAACAAGCCCCAACCTGGCCGCCAAAATTGTGGCAAAGATTTTATAGTTCGAATTCAACCGCGAAATGGGCCTATATGTCCCACAACTTGCTGGATTTTTACTAGATCTCAGAATCAAAATGTTTGTAACATCATTCCAGGACCCTGGGGGCTTAAGGATGTGTGACAGGATCTTGTTGAATAGTTGTGTCAAGGCTGAGTTTATCACCTCACCCAAGGACCTGTAGAGCTCAGCTGCTAGCACATAGGGCCCGCAGCTTTCCCTCCCTTGAAGGCAGCTATGGCCTTCCTCACTTCTTCCTGCGTGATGTCCTGTTCTAAGTCTTCCTGCTGTTTAGGACTCAGGGGTGACAGTGTGGTCCTGTCCAACCAGTCCTTAACCTTGGGCCTATCCTCAACACAATCTTCTTGATATAGGTCTTGAAAAAAGCTTGAAGAAGGCCTCACCGATGTCTTCATCCAAAGATAGAGCGGCTGCCCCATCATCTACAGTGATTTCCTTAATCTGATTGCGAAGCCTGTCCGCTTTTGCCTTCCATGCCAGAAGTTTCCCCTATCCCCATACTCTAAATGGGAGATCCTACTTGCCTCCCATCTGCGCATAAGCCTTGTTTGAGGAATACTCTCCAACTGAAGCCTTAATTTACTGAGTTTTCCCGAGTCTTCTTGCTGCCTTCCCAAAACAACCCGACTATTAAGTTCTAGCTCCACTACCTTCCTTTATGCCTCTAAGGATGCAATCTCCACTTCATACTTTTTGTTCCTAAAACTGACCTTACTAATAATAATGCCCCTTAGAAAAGCTTTTAGGGCGTCCCAGACCACGGTGGTAGTAGCTGAGCCTAAATTAACCTTCAAGAAGAATTCAATCTCCTGGGATAAGAAGGACATCGCTTCCTCCTCCCGAAGTAACGTTAAGTCAAAATACCAAACTCTGGACTGCTGGGCTTGCGCCCAGTCAAGATCTAATAATATTACTGAGTGATCTGGCAGATGAGACGTCAGATATATGATGTCTTTGACCTTACCTTACCTTAGAGTGGCTGATCAAGATGTAATCAATTCTTGATTTATGTCAATACTTTAAGCTACAATATGATACCCCCAGCTGCTGACCAGATCTTTCTCTCCATATGTCGCAAAGACCAGTTTGCTCCATCATAGTCTGTAGAAACACTCTTGACCTGGAAGGGACGGCTACTCTACTACTTGCAGATTTATTGAGTGTTGGATTAAAAACAAGATTATAATCCCCAGCCATAATAACCAGTTCTGGGAAATCTAGGAGGTGCGAAAAAATGGTTTTAAGAAAAGAGGGGTAAGCTTGATTTGGACCATAATGGCCAATCAAAGTAAGAAAGAGATCCATTAAGGTTACCTTCAATATTACCCATCTTCCACATGGGTCTTGCAGATGGTGTAAAATCTGGACATTGGCTTGTTTTTTAAAAAGAATGAACGACCTCTAATGTTAGCAGTCTGGTTCGTACAGATAAAAGAGTCCACCCATTTTTTATTTTTAAAAATGTCATTGGTCTCTTCCTTAAGAAGGTGTGTTTCCTGGAGGACAATGACCTGCGCGTGAGAAGCTTTTAAATATGGCAGGATCTTAGCTTTTCTAGACCTCATGCACAGGCCATTGACGTTCCAGGACAATTTTTGGATTGTTTTCGTGTTGGTTTAAGTCCGAGACCCCAGGCCCGCTCGAAACCGAGAAAAGACCAGCTCCAGATCCCTCGAAAACCAACAGCTATCTGGACTGAGTTTAAAGCGAATGAGGTATTTTTGTGTTCTTTGCCTGTGTGCTCCCCATCCCCTAACCCACCCCTCCCACCACCGCCGGAGAACCCGTCCCCCAATTGCCTAGACAGATGTAGTCCAGGTGTTGCATCCCAGAACAGCCTGTCCCATCCTAGTATGCGTGAAATTATATATTTCAAGAGAGAGAAAAAAAATTGAGTCACAGCCAAATAAAGAAAGTGAGTCCTAAATAAACTAGTGAGTAAACTTATAGTGTTTAAGTCATCATCTATTCCATTTATGCTTAATTTATACAGGAACAAAGGAGAGGAAAATCCAGTGATAATAGCGACACTAATCCTAATCCAATCCCAGAGAATAAAAAACTACACCTCACGGACTTCCTTTCTGATGGTGTCAAGCAACTTGTCTGCCTCCTGAGTTGATCTTATGTTATGCATTTTATTGTTGTGCATAACTTTTAGGAAGGCTGGGTATTTCAGCGGCATGACAGCTCCGGATTTCTTGAAGTCGTCCATCTTCCTACCTAATTCCCACTGCATTTCGGGGGTAACTCTGGCAAGGTCTGAACAGATTTCATAGGAGAAGTCCCTGGCCCTTAATGATATTACCTTTAAAGCCAAGTTGAAGATCTTCTCCTTTAGAGAATAGGTAAGGAAGTTGAAGAGGAATTTCCTTGGCTTTGTTCTATTGGGATTCCTACAGTTCGGGTCTCTGTGGATTCTCTGTATGTCATTAGTCACGGTCGCCTCTGTCTCTTTGAGCTGTAAAGATTCTTTGAGTAGTGTAATGATATAGACTTTGATGTCAGCCCCTTCGCTCCCTTCCGGAATATTCAAAAGGCGAAGGTTATTCCTACGGGAATTATTCTCCAACGTCTCCCTTCTATCGCGAAGGGTCACTTCCACCCTTTTGAGTATCTGGATATCAGCCCTTGCAGCCACAAGATTGTCTTTTAGTTCTCCAAAAATGTTCTCTAGGGTCTCAGTCCTGGTAATTAAGAGGTCCACCTTCCTCTCCAAGGATTCACAGAAGTTCCTTCTCTCCCCCTGGTTAGCAGCAGATACCGAAAAGCCTTTCTTTTAATCATCTGATAGTGTGGTGAAAAGAACCTCCAGTGAGGCTTACGAGGTCCCACTCAATTCCTGAAGCTTTGAGCCGTTGTCGACCCTCAGGCTATCTTGACAAACAACTGCCACATGACTCTGATCAGTATGATCTATGACTTTATCAGACGCTGCCGCAAGCATGCTCTCAGTTGTTGTAGTTGATGATTCTGCCTGGGGAGGCAAACAGCTAAAGGACTCCATGTTCTCGGTGACTGCTTTTGTGGAAGTTGGCCAGTTAAACCTCTTCTATGAGCCTCACCCTTCTTTGTGATGTTTAGTACCTCAGGTTGTACTCTGAAATACGATGTTAAGGAAGGGGTGACCCTGACTTTAATGTCAAGGGGGTGGCTTTTGGCCCTCCCAGGCTTGATGCTTCTGCCTTTGACCTGGTAAGTTCGAAACACAGAATTGTTAATAGGAGTCACTAAGGCTTGGTTTTTAGTCTGCTCCTCAAAAGGCTGTTTGTTAAGGTTTATTCTAACTTTTGCTTTCCCGGGTCCTAGGGTGTCCCCCACATTTCTTACTTTTCATATTCCACCACCTTATGGCCGCCGCAGAAGATGCTCTCACCTGTAATGAGGGGCAAACCTGAACCTCCTGGGATCTCAGTAGCTGTCACACAACCTGTGGTTGCTCCGATGACACCTCTGGCAGCGGTCCCCCTGATGGGGAAAAAGCGACGCCTACAGAAGCCAGTACCTGCTAAGCCTGTCCTGCTTCAATGGGTCGAGATAGAGGCTGATGCTGACGCAGCCTCCACTGACCCCGAGGAGCCCGCAAGTCACTGCTTACGGCCCCTCCTGAGCTCCAGGGCGGCCTCGGACCAGTATGGCAGGCAGGAGAAATGGAGAGTACCACACATCCCCGAAGACACGCTTCAGTAAATGAAATGGAGAGAATTTCAGGAAGAATGTTCTGGCGGCTCAACAAGCGGTGAGACGGCAAGGTGGGAATTCACTAAGAGAAGGACGGGAGACAAGCGCTCAAGGTACAAGCGGCTGCTCAGGTAGCAGTCGCCATGTTCTCCGCCTCCCTACGCTGGGAATAATCCTTGACAAGAATCTTAACATACTGGAACACATCAAGTCAGGAACCAAAGGAGCAAGTTTCAAATGAACGTACTGAGAAAAATAAAAACCCTTTTGTGGTGCAAGCTCTAGTGATCCCCAGGTTAGACTATGGTAGTGCAACCCTATGCGGTCCGCCTGGATCCAAGTTGGCTTCACTAAGGACATCCCTTAATTTTGCTCCAAGGCGCAAAACCTGATCCAAAAGAAACAACCACATCAATCCTGATCTGAAGGCACTAAACTGGCTCTCATATCAGGAAAGGATACAGCTTAAAATTGCTTTTATGTCTCATAAATCCCTACACTTCAACACACCAAAGTACCTATCTGATAAACTGGAGATCCTCTAAAAGCACTAGCACCTAATTGTTGAACCCTCAGAAAAGTTTGGAAAAAGAAAACCCACAACCGAGCTTCCTCTGGATTGGCCTCTAGAATCTGGAACTTCCTGCCACCTGAAATCAGATTGAACTCTTCAACTACATCATTCAAAAAATTAGTCAAATTTCTTTTGATGAACAAAATTCTACACTCGAACCCACTTACTCATCAATCTCAACACTGATATGATGCAGTATCTTCAACCATGGCTATATGGTTATCACTCTCCTGCTATATCCTTCTTTATTTTCTAACTGAACTTTTCCTGATTTACATCAGGTATTGTCAGTGTTTATGTTTGCTAGTTGTTCTACCTGTTCTACTTGCCTAATCATTTGTAAAGTACTCTGATATCTCTCTAGGGTCAAGTTTGTGCGATATAAAACTTTATAAAGAAATAAAAATGTCATCAGTGATGTTATTTGAGATCATCACTACTGTCACTGACCATGTCATGAGTGATGTAATATGTGAGGTCATAAGTAGTGCATTGCAGGCTTAAGTTATACTTTACTGAGGTAATTTTAACTGCTGAAGTTCTATGGTTTTGTACGATTGAAATCTGAGCCTAACTATAACATCCCTGTAAAGTTTGTTTTTTTAAGTACATTTCTAACTTTTTTTAATGTTAGTTCCTAACTATAATGTCCTTGTTACCTTTCAGTGAATTGCTAAGGTTTGTTTAATTTCTATTTCTTAGCTAATGCAGAAAGGGGGTGGGCCTCCAACAATCTCTCAACAATCCCGCTGTGTGACTTACTGGAGGTAACAGGAGGGATTCTTGGCCCCCAAGAGCCCTCAGCATCCATGGGGAATATATCCAGGAGGTGCATTTGCATAGTTGTGGAAAAAGGGGGTGGGTCCTAGGATGAGCTCTAAGCAATTCAGCTGTGTAGGACTTACTGGCGATAACAAGAGGGGTTGTTTTCCCCCCAAGACCATCAGCATTCAAGGGGACTAAATCTTCCAACCGGTAGTGCACCAATCAGTGTGTTTGCAGAGTGATGGGAAAGGGAGCAGGACCTCAGGTGACCTTTCAGCAATCTCGCTGTGTGGGACTTACTTGAGGTAACAGGAGGGGGTGTTGGCACCCAAGGACCCCCAGCACCCACAGGGACTTCATCCCCCAACCAGTTCTGCACCAGGAGGCCCCTCTGCAGAGTGGTTGAGAAAGGGGGTGGGCCTTGGACTCCCCTCAGGCCAACCTTTTTTTATTTGTTTTTATTAGGGGAGAGGGCCATGTGTCCTCCGGGCCCATTTCGGGCGCCCAGGGACCCCTTCCCACAGGTCCCAGCATTTTATATAAAAATATTTTTTTAATAGTGAAAAGGGGCTGCGCGACCCTCTCTCCTGGAGCTGATATTGTCCCTGAGTCTGCAATCCCAGGGGCCTGGCCTCTTTATTCAGGGTGCCCCCAGGGCACCTAGTGACCTTCATTTGGGGCAATGGGGGAGGCTCAATGCCCCCACAGTCCCTGTTGACACCCCGCCTCCTTTGGAAGCTGCAATTGCTCCAACAGACAGGGGACTGCTGAAAGCCAGCTCCCTGTCTGTCAGAGGAAATGTTTTCATAGGTTTCGCTGTAAATATATTAGCATTCAGGGAAACAGACGAAAACTCAGCTTTGTGCAAGCCAGGGCTGTTTGACAATTCCATCTAGGAGAAAGCGGAGCTATGTTTGCTTTTGCTTGGTGGGAGCTGTGAGTCACAAAGCAAAAGCAAACAGCTACCTCTCTAGGGTGGGCACCAAAGAAGCTGGCCTTGGGGAGTGGATGTCCCCAAGGCCATCCATGGCTCCATGAGGGGTATCGCACAGCCCTTCAGGGGAGGTGGTAGTCCCCTAGGCTGGGGGTTAACAACAGATCTCCTACATTACTTTATTTCAGCCCCAGGAAGATGGTGTCCATGAGGTTGCATTGGGGTCCCCTTATTTTAAATATATTGTCCCAGGAATGTGGTGATCGGGGGGGGGCAGGCAGGTCCAGCAAGCCCGCCCGAATAATTTTATGGTAGAGAATTCTGATGTCTCTACAAAATGTTTTAGGGCCTATGCTGAGTAGTAGGACATTTGTAGTTGGTTTTCCTAGGTGCTGACTGAGCTGGCACCCAAAATCCACAGTTACCCACATTGCAAAAAACACATTGTTTTTCGGTGGAACAATGTGGTGTGTCCACATTGTGTTTGGTGCCCTTTTGTGTTGCAGGCACTTGGCCTACCTACACAAGTGAGGCATCATTGTTTGGGAGATTTGTGGGAACACTGGGTGGTAGGAAAATTGTGGCTGCCTGCAGATTTCAGGACTTTTCCTCACAGAAACCAAAGGAAAATGTGTTTTTTTAGAAAACATTTGAATTGTGCATGGGATTCTGGTTAAAGGAAAACCTGGTGAGAGCCACACAAGTCACCCCACCCTGGACTCCCTTGGCTGTCTATTTTTCAAAAATGTGCTGGTTGGTAGGTTTCCCAGGTGCCAGCTGAGCTTGCACCCAAAATCCACAGCTAGCCACCTTGTAAAAAAACATACATTCGGCTGGGTGAAATAGTATTCCTCCTAGGACAAGTTTTGGGGTGTTTTGTTGTGTCAGGCGCAAGGTCCAGCCACACAAGTGAGGTACTATTTTTATCAGCCTACTTGTGGAAATACAGAATAGTTCTGCCTTTGAAATGTAAGCAAGTGTGTAACACAAAAGACATTTTACAAAATTACCACTGCAACACAAGCCAGTAAGGGTATCCTTAAATTCAGACATGCACAAACAACCAAACAATGCTCCAGTACTCAGTATCTGGTGTAAAATTCATGAATACAGAGTGTTTGAAATGGGAATTCTGGTTGGCTACGGCTTGCGCCAAAGCCAGGCAGAGACCACCACTCTAGTCAGGGCAAGGGAGTTACACGCCAAGGTAACCCCTGCTCACCCCCTTGGTAGCTTGGCACGAGCAGTCAGGCTTAGCCGGGAGGCATTGTGTAAAGCGTTTGTGCAACACACAACCAAAGCAGCAACACACTAGGAACACCACAAAAAGGACTGCACACAAGGTTATATATAAAAATAGCCTTTGTATTACCATAAACACATTAGATCATAGTTATGCAGATACACTGTGCCAACTAGCACTGGGCAGTATTTACAGGGGATCATATACACATGACAGGGCCACGTGGGCCACTGTCAGAATCAGCACTTAGTAGAAATAGCACTTCTAGAACGTAGAATAATTGTAACACAAAAATACAATTGTAGGACACAACCAGTAACCACTGGTAAAAGGTTGGAACACACTACGCAAACCTAATCTCCTTTGGCCTAGAGCACGCAGGAACACCTAAACTCACTAGCATAAACTATAATAGTTAAAACAACCTCCTAATCATAAAACATAGTTAGAGGTATCACAGGCATAAATCAGATTAGGAATAACCAGCATAAATACAGTAGGCAATCACCTTGCGCCCAAATCACAGAAATACTGACCCCAGGCCAACTGGCCTATCAAAGGGCACCAATGCCCTATGTCCAAAAGTCAGGGCTGGCTGCCCTTGAAGCCAAAAGCAACAATGCAAAAAGACCAGGCCTAAATGTGGCAGCTGCCCACTAATTGCTGTGCAGCTCTGAAATCACCCAGAGGGGCACGGGCATTCATGGTGCCCCCTGTAGAAGTATTGCGCAATGTTGCTGCTGCCCTCTGTCACAAGGGGCAGCTGGGGAATTGGCCCAAACAAACAAGCTCTGGCACTTTAGTGCCTCTGTGCTACGTTCTGGAGCTCTTTGAACAATCTGGCCTCTGTTGGAGCCACTCGGGCTCTAAAGTAATTATGCCCCCGTGTTGGAGCCACCTAGGCTCTCAGCACAATCAGCCACACGTTGCAGCTGCCCACTTCCCAAACGGGGCAGCTGGAGAAGAATGTGTGGGCACACCTGGTGTCCTTAGAACAACCACAGAGGGGGGTGGGCACCGACAATGTGCCCCGACACACCCCCAATCCAAAAGTAGAAAACTGGGCCCCACTTACCGGGACTCCTATGCTCTCTCCGGTCTCCTGCGGGGGACTCCTCCGGACTTCACTGCTGGGTAGGATCCCGCCTTGACCCAGGCTCATGTGATGTCTGCGGCGGCGTCTCACTCTCTCTTGCTCTGCCCGGGAACTCTCTATGGGCATGGGCCTCCCCGGTTGAGCCCTCGAGGCTCCGGACGGTATTGGCTGCGCAGGGCTCCAATGCGGCAGGAATTCCCATGTGGTGGGGGCAGGCACCGACAATGCGCCTCAGGCCCCCTCCGCCTTACTGCCAGACAGCTAATAGGTGCAGGGTACTCCTCCCCCTACGGTAGCTCCACCACAAGGGTAGTGTGCCCGGTCCCCCTTCTTGGGACCGGGAAACCCTGGAGGCACTGCCTACTTCTCAGGAAGCAGAAGTCGCTGACTAGGCCCGCCAAGAGTCAGGCTCTGGCTCCTGCCGGTCTTCCAGGTCGTGATTGCCAGCAGCCCGGCAAATACTCTTCTGCGGGCAATACGGGGTAGGCTCCCGTTTCGATGCACACAAATGCGGGGTAGGCACCTGCTATCAACAAAAGGTGCCAGAGGCTGCAAGAACGCGGGGTGGGCACCCGCTTGCTCCATATAAATCCCGAGGCTGCTTTTTCCTCACTGAAGTGCGGGGTAGGCTCTCGCCTTCATGTAAATTAAATATATTAGCGGGGTAGGCTCCTGCCTCTCCTCTGCACACAGTGAGGGGGTCCCTATGCCAGGGGTACCCTCGGGCCACACAGCAGCAGGGTGGCACCCGCTCCAGTCCAACAAGCTGCCAGCACTAATGAAGAACAAAGTGCTCCCAAAAGCAAAGTGACCCCAAGGCACCAGAGTGCCCAAAGCCTCAAGTCCAGGGGAAGTCCTATAGAATGTAGGGGGGGCAAAGGCTGGGCCCAGGGGCCAGATCACAGGGCCCTCCAGCAGGGAGGCAGTCCCCAGTGGTGGTCCTCCTGGCACCCAGCAGCAGCAGCAGACCCACCTCAAGTTAGGATCAGAGTGAACATTTTTCATGGGGTCACCGCCCCTTTTTATACACATTTTTCCTTTGCCTCCTAGCACAGGGGGAAGGGGAAACCAGATGCAACTGGTGTAGGAGCACTTTGCTGTGCTCAGCCCCTTTCCCCATTCACAGGACTGGCTAGGGAAATCAGACGCACTACAGGGGACGGAGCAAGCATTGTGGAGGGAAGGCACAGTCCTACGCAGGTCCCAGGTGCAGCTCCTCCCTGTCATCAACATGCAGATCTCCCCATTCACCACCGGGCAGACCCATCCTGACTCCTGGAGCCAGGCACACCAGCCAGCTCCAGCCAATCACAAGCCAGACAGTCAATTCACATTCACAGCACAGACATGCCAACTTCTAGAAGTGGCACTACTACACTAGACACATTTATTCTGTGCACATCACCGCGCAGCATTTAATGTCACGAATTCGCACATTCCAAAGTCACCCCTGCACTCCCCACACATCAGGAACTACCATGGACACACATATTCCCCATGCATTCCTATGGGAGGGCAGGCCAATCTCACCACACGCACTCAGGCTGCACACGCACTTTACACTGGGACACAGTGTTAAAATGTGCAGAAGCCAAAAACGACTAACATCAGGTCACATGTAAAAGCAAAAAGTGTAGGGGTGAACCTGCCAAAAGGGCCAAGTCCAACACAGAGTTTTCCATTATAACCTTTTTTCATTCTTTATAATTTACCATATGAATTGCTGTACAGTTGGTACACACCGAAAAAAAATTTTTATGGTGAAGCTTAATTGTTGGATCTGGGTACCTCAGGTTCTTGGGGAACCTCAAAATCATATATATCCCAGCAAGCAGAAGGGTCCAGCGGATGTAACAGCATATTTCTTCTGTAAAAAGCTACAGATGAAAATGTAGACACAAATGGCTGTTTTTTTTAACTTCATTTTAATATTCTTTTTTTAACTGTTACTTTTTATATGAAAACCCTGGAGGATCTACACAAATTAGCTTTTTCAGATTCATATTTTTGTGTAGTTTTTAGAAATGTATAGTTTTCCATGATCTACCATGGGTTTCACACCTGTTTCCACCAAAAACTGAAAAGCGGTTGAAAGCCCAAAAAAATAAGACAGAATGGGACATCTCCCAGGGAAATGCCAAAACTGTGTTAAAAAATTAGGGGGCATATTAGCAAGGGCACTATCGCCGCTTTAGCGGGACTTTTTCCAGCTAAAGCAGCGATATTTTTATCACCCTATTAGCAAGCTGTCGCTTACAGCAGTTAGAAACAACTTTAGGCGATAGCTACAGGTTTGGGGCCGCTTTTCATGTCAGCGATATTTATTGCTCATGACATGCAAAGTGGGCGTACCCAAACTGTTAGCGACTGAAAGCAGTCGCTAACACAGCTATCGCCTATTAGCAAGGCAGGCGAAGCGATTAAAAAATTTGCGCTAAGCGCGAAAATCGCCAGAACCTAATGCCTGCTCAGTCCACCATGACTTAACCTGTATTTCCAATGAGAGGTGGATATTCAGATTAAGTCCCCATTAGCGATAATACCTGAATAACACTGGATTTCCAGTGATATTCACGCATTGAGCCGTTATCGCCGGATATTGTATCGCTTTAGAGATAAACGTTGCTAATAGCACGTTATCTCTGCGATAATATCCGGCGATAGGCGGTGATAAAAAAAATGTGCTGAGCTAATTTAGCAATATTTATCACTATTTGTTGCTAATATGCCCCAAGGTTTTCTGATTCAAGTGTGCTTGTTCCTCAAATCTGGGAAGATGGTGGTATTAGCACTGCAAACCCTTTGTTAATGCCCTTTTCAGGAAAAAATACACTTTTTTCTGTAGCACTTGTTCCCATTTTTACCCCCAAAAATAAACTTTAGCTATATTTTGACTAATTTCTAAGTCCCCTCCGGAGGAATCCACAAACCCTAGATATATCAATAGACTCCATGGGATGTTGGAAAATAGGATGCTACTGTAGAACAATATTTATGGAGGACTATGACAAACTACCCAAATGGCCAAAAAAAGCTTGGCACTGGGGAAGGCCTACAAATGAAAGGGTCAACTATTGATCCTTACGTGATATCTGGGGTATGCAATTAAGGGCATAGTTTAAAACATATACACTAATATCCTGTGTTTCACACAGCATACCATGTCACTAGTACTTGATTGCCTTTCTATGAGATTTATTGCATCAAGACACATTACATATTTACAAACATACGTCTAAAACAAACCAGACCTATTGACTCTGACAATGATTGGCATTAGTATTGGATAAATAAGTAATAATGATATCACTATTAATAATTTGAACTGAAAACATTTCAATTCTTAAGATATGAGAATGTGAATTGTATATTACCAAGATATCTCGACGGAGTTATGGCCTGCAGAGTGTCACAATCACTCCTTTTTCCCCCTTCACAACACTTTTCACTACAACCTCTCTGTGAGACACTTACATCCTTTTTCTCCTCACATTCTTCTGAAATCCTCCATCTGCATATTTGACACCTCACCTTTTTCCTCCTCTCCACCCCCTTTTACTTGCTCCTTCTGCATGAGGTTTATATCTCAGTCACTCCACTCTCCCCAAGACACATTCACCTGTAAGCACTTCATTTTCTTTCTCAGACAGCTTGGTCTCTCTTTTACCCACTTTAGGAAAGAATCACAATTTCAATTGACACTTGACATATTGCTTTGTCCACTCTGTATAGGGGTCAAGGATTGTAGGAGCATGTATTCTGACAGGCGCCTATAGACAACCCAGTACACTAAATTCACGATACAATACAAGGTGAGTACACCTAGGAAAACGTAAAAAGAAAAACATGTGAAATATAAACAGGAGCAACCCCACTAACATAGATTACTTTAAGGATTTTAACTCTCAGTATTGAGGTGTCAATCTGCATTTTCCTATAAAGGACAGCAATATAGTGTCTGATAGGGACACATTTGAAATTCTGCTTTTGATTACTGCTGGGAATTTGACCAGGAGGGACTCACTCCACTTAAACCTCAGGTGAACTGAAGTCCTCGTAGACTTAAAAGTGACCAATAGAAGCTCCACCAACACCTTGGGAGCTTCAGAAGGATCTTTCAGCAAAAGTATTCAATTTTGAGGGGACTTTGTCAGATGCAGCTTGAGGCTTGCTCTGCTGGATGATTTTCATCTCCCAAAAATACACTAAGTCCGAAGATAGAAATCTTGGCCTCTCAAAGGTGCAGAAAGTATACGACTAACAAGAGGACTCAAGTGGATGTGAAATTTAAACTTTCCCACTCAGAACTTGTCCCGTCAAAAGCAATGGCTTCAGTGGAACTTCATCCATCAATTATCCATCAATTAACCCACTTTGAGAGGACTTTGCCAGCATCAGCCTCCAACCTTGTCACACCGGAAAATATAGACTTAACTAAAAAAGACTTAGGGCCTGATTTAGATTTCAGCGGATGTGTTCCTCAGTCACAACGGTGACGGATATCCCGTCAATTGAAATCTAAATCCTGTAGGAAATAATGGTATTTAGATTTTGGTGGAGAGGTTATCCATCACCATTGAGACGGAGTAACCTGTCTGCCAAAATCAGGCTCTAACTTAGGAACTAAAAACTTTGAGGACCCTTTTGAGTTATCCAACCAATCAATCAATCAATCAATCAATCACAGCATTTATATAGCGCACTACTCACCCGGAGGGTCTCAAGGCGCTAGGGGAGGGGGGGTCCGCTACTGCTTGAACAGCCAGGTCTTGAGCTGTTTCCTGAAGGCGAGGTGGTCCTGGGTCCGGCGGAGGTGGTTCGGGAGGGAGTTCCAAGTCTTGGCGGCCAGGTAGGAGAAGGACCTTCCTCCTGTGGTGGCTCTTCGGATGCGGGGGACGGCGGCGAGGGCATGGCCGGTCGATCGAAGTTGGCGTGTGGGAGCGTAGAAGTTGAGGCGGCTGTTGAGGTATCCTGGGCCTTGGTTGTGTAGGGCCTTGTGTGCGTGGGTGAGGAGACGGAAGGTGATTATCTTGTTGACAGGTAGCCAGTGCAGATCTCTCAGGTGTCCGGAGATGTGGCTGCGACGGGGGTTGTCCAGGATGAGTCGTGCTGAGGCGTTCTGGATCCGCTGGAGTCTCTTCTGGAGTTTGGCGGTGGTTCCGGCGTAGAGGGAGTTGCCGTAGTCCAGGCGGCTGGTGACGAGGGCCTGGGTGACCATCTTCCTGGTCTCCGTGGGGATCCACCGGAAGATCTTACGTAGCATGCGCAGGATGTTGAAGCATGACGAGGAGACGGCGTTGACTTGTCTGGTCATGGAGAGGGAGGAGTCCAGGATGAAGCCCAGGTTGCGTGCGTGGTCTGTTGGTTTGGGTGCGCTGCCCAGGGCGGGGGGCCACCAGGAGTCGTCCCAGGCGGAGGGTGAGGGTCCCAGGATGAGGACTTCCGTCTTGTCCGAGTTCAGTTTCAGGCGGCTGCTCATCATCCACTTGGCTACGTCTGTCATCCCTTCGTGTAGGTTGGCTCTGGCGGTGGCGGGGTCGTTGGTGAGGGAGAGGATCAGCTGGGTGTCGTTGGCGTAGGAGATGATGTTGAGGTTGTGTTGGCGTGCGATGGCTGCGAGGGGGCTCATGTAGACGTTCAAGAGGGTTGGGCTGAGCCAGGAGCCTTGAGGAACGCCGCAGAGGACTTCGGTGGCTTCTGATCTGAACGGGGGGAGGCGGACTCTCTGTGTCCTTCTGGCGAGAAACGAGGTGATCCATTCCAGTGCCTTCTCCTGGATTCCGACGTTGCTGAGGTGCTGCACTAGGGTACGGTGGCAGACAGTGTCGAAGGCCGCGGAGAGGTCTAGGAGGATGAGGGCCGCTGTTTCTCCGTTGTCGAGCAGGGCTCGGATGTCATCGGTAGCTGCGATCAGGGCGGTCTCGGTGCTGTTACATGGTGTTCAGCCTGAAATTGCTCCTAGTCTCCGGCCCATCACGAACAATGTCTGATTGGTGCTTTACTTTTTCTTCAAGCATTTTGCTCTAAAACTTAAAAAAATTGCTCAGGTTCCCATTATTCAATTTTAATAATGTATATGGCATTTTTCTAATTCTGTTTTTGAAAATGTGTAGTGAGAGTTTTGTCATGTTGTTTTTTTCTCTTTTTTATTGCATTGATACTACTAACTGCTGACACATTTTTCTTAGGTTACAGCCAATCTGCTCAATACTGTAGACACCAGAGGTTGTGCCCTGATGTTTTTCATTGAATTTTTGTGTTGGATTTGTAATTTGGGCTCTATGTCTCTCATGAGAAACAGAACTTGAGAGCACGCTATGTAACATACAGAAGGCTCTAGATATTACTTTAGTGTCTGTATCAACTGAATATGTACAGGCTAATACTCAGGATATACATGGCTGTCCCACAATCAAGATAAACACCACACACCCCCTACACCACATATACCACACTTACTCCACTGGCTCCTCAAATTCGCCTCCCAACTCCCTTGGACAGGGTGTTGCAGATAGCATCATGGAATGTGGCGGGTATAAGGGGTAAATTAGTTTGCCCACAATGGCTTGAGCTTGTCAGCCTTTACAAAATTTGTCTATTTTAGGAAACATGGAGTTTGACACCCATATTTATACCTGGGTTCATGACTTTCCATAGACCAGCCACTCCATCCAAACAAGGCCGACCACAAGGTGGGCTGTTTACCCTAATTAACACCTCACTTAATTGCGATTGCAAGGAAGTGGATACTAGCAGATATGATATCTTTGGGGTGAGTAAGGCTAAAGAATGGCAAGGGCAAAACCATCGACATTTTTAATGTGTACGCTAGAAGTACCAGAGGAGGTAGCTCCCCAACTTTGCATGCTCTAGATTAACTAATGGAGGCTAGACAGGATGGTCACTCGTTACTAGTTGGTGGTTATTTCAATGTGACATTCAAACTACTGGATTGGGTAGAGGCCCGTGATGTGCAGGAGGAGGACAAAGAATGGATGGTACCACCTCTGGAGCTTACCCCCATTACAAAATGGACAAAAGCAACATTACAGCTGAATGCCATCACCCTGGAACATAGGCTAAGAGGCACAAACGAGAGAACAAGCTCAGCCAAAGGAGGAGGGATGACTTTTAGTGGACCGAAAGGGACAAGCAGGATTAATTACCTTCTTGTAGATCTTACTCTATGGCCCTTGGTACAGGACATGGTTTTAATTACATCCTGTGACAGTGACCATAATCTCCTTAGCCTGACTATTGAACATCCATGGGGCGAGAGGGCTAAGGTTGGATTGATTCCATTAAGTACTAAGGAGGTAATCCCCTTGAATTATAAACGTCAACTTAAATGGCCTACCATTATGCCAGATAAAACTAAAAGTAGTGCGATCGCAAATGATCTAGAAAAGCATCTGGAGACCATAGGTGTTGAGCCCTATGACTCCCCCAATACACTCTCCTGTGATAGCTCACACAAAGACTTCTTTGACCACCTGACCAGGTTTTTTGTTGTCAACGGCCATAGAACTGGAAAAAACAGGCCAGACAGCTGGGTTCCAACTTATGTTTCAATAGAGAGTGTAGAGCGTCAAGAGGGAGATTGGCCATAGCTATTAGAAATAGGTATGCACCCTGTATTAGTGATGCCAGGAAGAAATATAAACAAGTACAGGCCAAAGCGAAGATAGGATTGGAAGAGAGGAGATGGGAAGACCTAGGGGAGGCCATTCGTCATCCAGATAGCAGAAAGTTTTTGGACCCTCTTGACGAAGAGCAACTCCGAAAGAACACCCTTTTTGGGCAATTACATCCCAGCCCTAGAGTGGCATAAACACTTCAGTGACCTCTATTCTCTCATGGAAACACATGAAATTAGTTGCCTTGGGACATACGCTACCCAGTGCTTACCCTCTCATTTACCAGAGAGGACATTTTATCATGCCTGGATACAATTGTACCCGCCGAAGCCCCTGGCCTAGATGGTATTCCTGGTGGTGACCTCTTTTGCCCACATAGGGAAAACTGGACTACATATTTTATAAAATTGGCCAACGATATAGCCGGTGGGGGTAATATCCCCAATTCGTGAAAAAGGGCTGAAGTAGTACCCATTTTCAAGAAAGGGGACAGGTCGATGTCTTTCAATTACAGCCCAACCAGCTTGATCGATTGTGCGCAAAAGGTCTTCGGCTGTTCTGTTCTGGCCAAAATATAGGACTGGATGGATGACATGACATCCTCTCTCCACTCCAAGCAGGATTTCGGTGGAGGACCGGCACAATAGATCAAGCTTTTCGTTTAGTTATGATATATTTGAAGGTTGTTTTTCTGGGAAGCCTATACCTTGCCTTGATTGCCCAGAGACTTATTATGGCGGGTGCTTATGGATATGGGAGTGCCCTTGGAGATCCTGGAGATATTAATTAGGTTACACGATAGGAATTATACCCGGGTGAGATGGGGAAACCAGGGACTTCTTACCGAGCCCATCAAGATGCAGCTGGGGGTTCGCCAGGGATGTGTACTAGCTCCAACTCTTTTTTCCCTGTATGTTAATCAGGTGGCAGATATTTTGTGTTCTTTACCAGCTGATGCATCAACTCTGGCAAACCAAATAATCGCACACTGCTATGCGCTGACGATACCCTATTGATGTCCAAAACTCCCTTGGGTCTCCAAAAACCTTTAAACCACTATAAGGCATTCTGTGATGAGAGGGGCTTGGTTACCAACACCTCCAAAACCAAGCTAATGATGTTCAACCCACATACATCTTTTAAGGGAAATATACTCCTGGACAAAGTCCCGCTGGAGAAGGTTAGTTCATTTGATTACTTGGGCATTAGACAATCGAAGGGAATGGCTTGGAAGAGACATTTGCAGAAGGTCTCCTTGAAGCTCACTCAGCTCACTGGGGCACTGAGTAGGGAGCATCGCTTGTTGTATACCAGGCCCGTTGCCCCTGCTCTCAAATTGTACAACTGCAAGGCTGTGAACAGTGCCCTTTACGGGCCAGAGCTGTGGGGCACAGCATCCTCTAATGAGCTCACAGCTGTGGAAAACAAGTTCCTTAGGAACCTGATATCTCTTCCTTTAAGGACACCTCTTCTCCCTCTTAAGCTTGATCTGGATATTAAGTCCATAAACGATCTTGCGAGGCTTCATCCACTGTTGTTTTGGCATAGATTGCCCTCCACCCCTGATTTGGCAAATTATGCAGCTGCTTTTTGCGAGGTCTCAAATTTGGACACCGCAAATAAACCTGCCTGGATTAAACAAGTAAATGCCTTATGGTCCAACATTGGCTTGTAAACCCAGGCCATCAGTCAACCACCTTCATACTCAAGAAGCCAAGTTAAACTTTTGTATTGGGCTTGGGTCGATGAGAACAACTTTCGGAAAAACCATCTTGGCAGCGTAACATACGCTTTCATCAATCTAAAACCTAATTGTCACCTAGAAAGCTATTTTGATATTATTAAAGTTCCAGCAGACAGGAAGTTGTACACACAGTTTAGACACGGCGGCTTACCAATTAATGCTTTTATTAGCTCCGGGCAGAATAGCAGATCTCATCCTAAGGGCTGCCCTTCTTGTTCATATCCACTTGAATCCATTGGCCATGTACTTTTTGCCTGCAAAGCAAAGCCAAGAAGCAAATGGTTAGCTCCTATGTAAAGACAATTAGGGACCCGAAACTCTAAAGATGCCCTACGGATAATAAAATCAGATGCTAGACCTGTTTTTGCCTGTGCCACTGCAAAATGTTTATGCCGCTTTTGGGCGATCAGAAGGAGGGCACAACCCGCAAGGCTAACTGGCATGAATAGATAAAATAGGTTGTGCTGACTAATCAAGATTGTCCGGATCTAATAATGCTGCTTTTTAAATTCTTAACATTGTTTTATGGCTCTATTTTATGCATTTTATTCATGTTTCTGTGATCAGTCTTGGCACCTTGCCTTTTTGATTAAGGGTTTATTGCGCAAGGTATCAATTTGGAAATTGAGTTGTATAAATATTAACAACTCACTTGCACTTTCACCCCATAACTATGTTAATGAGACCCAAGTCATGATCTCTGTGGATATTGTTTTATTTATATGATGCTGCATCCTTTTAATGTCAACTTGAGCACTTTTATTTCTTATTAGCACATTGTTTACCGAAATGCTCTTTTAGTTGTAAATGAAATTTCTGATCCATATGGTCGCTTCTTTTATGGTTTGTCAAACCGAAATAAAGAAATTTGGTTGTAGAAACAGAAAAAAGAGGATTTTTTTTTTTTATTTCTTTTTAATCTGCAGTAAAGAATGTAGATTACGAAAATCAGTTTATTCAATCTGGCCCAATTGCACACCTTTGTTTTGTACAGTGGTATAAATATTTTTAGATTCTCAAAACTGATGGATATCCATAAGTTAAAGAGCAACTTAATTTCCATTGTTTCCATGGCATATTCTCATGAATCATAAGCCAATGATTGCTCAATTTGTAGACATCATGTCCGTGTAGTTGTGAATGACCAAATGTATTTGCACTTTTTACTGGATATATACAGATATTTACCAAGAAATCAAAAGCTTAAATTGATGCTATAGTTAGGTATACTAATAAATTCTTAGCTTAAGTTACAAAAACATAAAGACAAAAGGAAATTGGTGCAAGAGGAAATGAATATGTACAAACCTCATTTGGCATTTGTTTCTGAAATTCATATTGGGTTTCAAGACCGCAAGCTTTTGTCCCAAATGGGCTACGATCTTGTTGTTTGCTCAACGTTAGGGGCATCCATCAGGGGGGTGTAATAAGTATGGTATTTTAAATGGAAAATGATTCTTGCCTACTAAATGTGAAAAGGTTTTTGATTAAAGGTTGGCCTATGGATAGAAGCATGTCTATGGAAGAGAAACATTTCGCACAAGTTGCATCAGAATTGTCTGTTTCAGGTGACATTTTATTCAGACAAGACAAGTTTGTCCCGCCTGCTGGTATTAGGCAATCTATTATTTCGGTGGCACATGAGAGTCATCCAGGTGTTACTGGCACTACCAATAAAATTAAGACCACTTACTGGTGGCCTGGAATAGACAATCAAGTAAAGTTGTTCATCAACCAGTGTCCCCAATGTTTATGCTCAGATAAACACTGGAAGTTGTCCAATTCACCACTTGTACCAGTAGAATGGCCTGAAGCACCTTGGCAGAAAATTGCCTTGGATTTTTCGGGTCCATTTTCTGTTTTTAATTCTGAATATAAATTTTTAATAGTGGCTATTGATTACTTTTCTAAATGGATTTCTTTTTCTTTTGTTAAGAGTCCGAATTCTGATTCTGTTGTATCATTTTTAAAGCGTTTATTTGTCATTGAGGGTACGCCTCATGAATTAGTTTCCGACAACGGTTCACATTTTGTTTCACAGGAAGTGAATGTGTTTTTAAACAAATTGGATGTCAAGCATACGTTTGTTCCTCTTTACAGTCCTTCATCAAATGGTCTGGTGGAGAGAGCAAACCGTTTGTTGAAAGAGGCAGTTCAAACTGCTTGTGCTAACAAACTTGATATTACAGAATTTCTTTGTGAGAAAATCTGGAACTATAATTGTACTCCACATAGTACCACAGGAGTTTCTCCTTTTGTTTTACTTCGAGGTAGAATTCCAACTTCTAAGTTAAATCCATCTTGGTTAATGAAAAGTTCTTTGGTCAAGGTTGATTTGGCTAAGATTCGTGAACATGTAAAAATGAAACAAGAGTGTTACAAAAATCATTACGACAATCGTATGCATGTTGCAGAAAAGCCACTAGTTGTAGGTGATTGGGTCATCATAAAAAAACCTGTAAAAATCACTAAGGGTCAATCTAAATTTTCTGCTCCTGTGAAAGTTGTAAAAGTTTCTCGAACTGCAGCTCTCTTGTTTGAAAGGGGTTGGTGGAATAAGAATGTCCTCATTAAAATCACTGACCAGCAAGCAAGAATTATTTCCTCTAACAAGCAGAATTCAGATTTAGTTGATAATTCAGGTTCTGATTGGTTTGGGGTTGGTGAATTTTCAAGGATGCCATCTGTTCCTGTTGATTCTACTACAGATGTCAATTCTGGTTCTTCATTATTAGCTCAGGGAGATTCCAAGAGTGTTTCTGATCTTCCTACTTTACAACCTGTTTCAAATACCATTGGTGCGGGGGATGATATGGGGGTTGGTCGTAGAATCAGATCAGTTCCATTGAGACTGCACGATTATGTTTTGGATTAGTTTCGTTTTAACTTATATGTGTATAATTTATATATTGTTTAAGTTTATTTATTAGGGGAAGGATGTGTAATAAGTATGGTATTTTAATACACTTGTCCTCTTTAAGGAATGTTAGATATATGTTCTATTGTGAAGGTTCTCAGAATGTGTTATGTGCTATGTCATGACCATTACAAGGCGGTTATTCATCCTTGCTGGTCGTGGGTTTTACTTGCTATGGATTAAACCTATATTGAGGACAACACCCTGGATTCTCTTCATTTATTTATCCAACAAGCCTTACTACAGGGGGTAGCTATTTTGAAACAGAAACATACAAGAATGGCTATCACCAAAACTGCAGCTGATGATAGGGGGAGGTGGGCAATTGCACAGGTGCAATTTGCTGAAAAATATTATGTATTTTGTTTGGTTTATGGTCCCAACACCGATGAACCTAAGCTTTATGAACAATTAAATATAGAACTACTTGAGTGGGAGGGCGAATTATTGATAATGGGAGATTTTAATTGTGTTATGAATTATAAGAAGGACTCCACAAGTAAAAGTAATACAATAAGGATGCGCAGAGTTAGGGCAGCTATAGTGGAATTGGGTAGGATACATAATTTGAAAGGTGTTTGGCGTACTAAATGTTCCTACTATAGCCGGGTTTACATGTTATTCGGCGCCCCATGGAGCCTGTTCTAGAATTGATATGGTATGGGCAACAGACAATATTTTGGATAATTGTAATATAGAACTCTGCCCGAGAGTTACATCTGACCACAATCCTATATTGTTTGAATTTAAAACCCTGGACAAAAAACAAACCCCCGACAGTTTACATTTCCTAGAAATTTATTTACAGATACTGAATTTGTTTTAGGTATTAGAGCACATATAAAGGAATTTATAACATTTAATATCAATTCAACCACGATCAATTTTGTATGGGATGCGTGTAAATGTAGTATTAGAGGTTATGTGCAACAATATATCTTAAGGAAAAATACTGAAAAACGGAGGGTAGATAAGCTAACTACATCTAGTATTCTATTAGCTGAACAACAATTGGTAGATGCTGTAATACAGGGTAAGACAAATATTGAAGTGTTAAGACTAGGATTAGTGTCATTGAGGTCGGCACTAAAAAAGGCTCTTAGGGAAAAACATAGCTCCAAAATACGTAAATATAAGCTGGCCCAATATGAAGGGGGCGATAGAATTGGTAAGATCTTGGCTTACAAGGTAGCTGACAAGAAAGCAAAATCTACCATAAAATAATAAAAGGGTCAGACTCTATTGAATATAAAAAATCGGACCAAATTTTAGAACAATTTGCTAAATACTATTGCCATTTATATACTCCAGAGAACATACCCCCTCAGGAAGAAATTAGAAAATATCTAGATAAATATCTGCCCAGGCGACCAGATACTGAAATAATTAAACAACTTGGCTCTCAGATTACTAAAACTGAAATAGGGATAGCAATTCAAGCACTACCCTCTGGTAAGGCTGCGGGAGAAGACTGTTTGCCTATAGAACTATATAAAATTTGCGAGAAGGAACTTCTCCCGCTTTTACATTTGGTGATAGTTTCTATAGGGCAAACAGGAAGTGCCCCTATATCTTGGAGAACTGCAAAAATAATATTCTTTTTGAAAAAAGGCAAACCGCCAGAGGACCGGGGGTCTTATAGGCCCATCTCATTAATAAATACTCATGCCAAGGTTTTCGCTAAAATTCTAGCCAATCGACTTTCTCCTCTTATGCCAGATCTAGTGAATTGTCAGCAACATGGGTTTGTGGTGGGGAGAGACACCACTACCCATATTAATACCGCAGTGACTGCATTTGATGTGGCCTCGACTACCCTCACCCCATTCGGAATAGTTATGCTGGATACGGAAAAAGCATTTGACCGAGTGGGGTGAGAGTATCTGTGGGCAGCGCTGAGTGCATTTGGTATACAGGGGCAATATCTCAGATGGGTTCGATCTTTGTATGAACAACCAATGGCAATAGTTAGTTATGCTGGAGTTAATTCGGCTAACTTTGCAATTAAAAGGGGGACTAGGCAGGGGTGTCCTTTATCACCCCTGCTTTTCGCTCTAGCTCTGGAGCCATTTTTAAATGCACTGACAGCCCAAGATAATATAATACCAATACAACATGGAGGCAAGAGCCTGAAAATAACCGCTTTTGCGGACGATATAGCCATATTTACTACAGATCTAGTTTTGGCAATCCCTGAGATAACTGAAGACGCTAGTAAATTTGGAGAGATATCAGGGTATAAGCTAAATGTGAGTAAAACCCAAGTAATCGCTAACTACAAACCTGCTCAATCGATATTGGGACTCTCCACTAATGCTATTTATTTAGGAGTCAAGCTCGCTGCAGAAATAGAGAAAATTATAGCACTGAACTATGATCCCTTGCTTAAGGAAATAACTGCATCTTTAAAAACATTGGCATAAGATACCACTTAGTTTGGTAGGACGAATAAACTTAATAAAAATGAAGATCGTACCAAAGTTGCTGTACTTATTTAGATCAATCCCCCTACAACTCAATAACGTATAAATTAAAAAAATAGAGGGTATATGTAGTAGCTATATTTGGGGCTATAAAAAAGCTCGTAGATCAATGGCTTGTCTGAAACTCCCAATCGAAAAAGGGGGACAAAATTTCCCGGATTTTAAAATGTATTTTTTTGCAACCTTTTTTCAACGTATACGTAGCCTATTGACAAATGATACTTCCCTATTTTTCCATCAATTTATGTTGGGACCAGATAGCAATCAGTTCTTGTACCGTGTGCACGACCCCAATTATTTCAAGAGAGTCAAGTTTAAGACCGCGAGACATATTAAAAGAATTTGGGATCAAATTACGACTTCAGATAAGATTCCATTTTTTAATGCTGAGCTGCAAATATGGGGGAACCCAGGGATACCAGGCTTCTTCTCTGATGGCACTGGAGCCCTGTGGCTTGAGCATGGCATAAGTACTCTAGGCGACTTATATGGCTCGGATGGCTTTTTGAGCTTTAATGCACTAAAATTACTATATAAAATCAGTGATGCTATGCATTTTAAATACATTCAGATGAAAGACTTTTTGGTCAATAAAATGAAAATTGAGAAAGTAGAACATTCAGATACTTTAAAATGCCTCTATTCGAGGCATACTAAATCACTTATTAGCAAAAGGTATGCCTGCTTAAGTAGCCACAGAGAAGGAGATTGTGCAAACATGGCGGAAAAATGGACTAACAGACTAAGGGCCAGATGTAGGTCGCCAAATACCGGTCGGTAACGGCCGAATTCAGCCGTTACCGACCAGTATTTGACTTTTGAGATGTAGGTGGGTCTGAATTTACAGAATCGGTATATTTACCGATTCGGTAAATTTACCACTTCGGTATTTTACTGAATCGGTAAATATACCGATTCTGTAAATCCATATGTAGGTGACACTCCTAAGAGTGCCACAGGCCCTTCAGATTTGGTATTTTACCACCCAATCCTATTGGGTGGTAAAATACCGAATTCAGGTGTGCATGCACATCTGTGCATGCACACCTGTGCCATGTGACACACAGACATGCCCTTAGGGCATGTCTGTGTGCCACATGGCACACATGGCTGTACTTGGGGTGCTAGAGGGTGTCAAAGTGACACCCCCTGCACCCTTGCAGGATTCGGTATTTACCGAATCTGTAAATACCGATTCGGTATTTCACATTGATTCCTATGGGCTTCAAGGCCCATAGGAATAAATGTGAAATACCGAATCGGTATTTACAGATTCGGTAAATACCGACTCTTACAGAATCGGTAATTTTTTACCTACATCTGCCTCCTTCCTATTTACCGACTCTTAAATACCGATTCGTTATGAGTCGATATTTAAGAGTCAGTAAATAGGAATTATCTACATCTGGCCCTAGGTGTTAATATCAGCCCTAGCCAGATTGAAGGCTCGTTTAGACAAATCAAGTGGTTCAATCTTCAAGCCTAAGGCTTCAATTTTATAGAACGGTAACCCAAATTTATTTTACACCTCAAAGAATTGCCAGTTGGACATCTGGAAATGCTGTTAGCGAGCGAACTAAATGTCCGAAATGTAATCTGGAAGCCGCCGTTATTGAACATATGCTCTATCAATGCCCGGAACTTACTGTGTTTTGGAAAGGATTAATAGCGGCTTTAAACAGTAGACAAATTACACTTCCAACACTTTCAGCACATTTAATATTGTTAGACATACAAGACACTAATAGCAAGTATAAAGACTTGATATCTATTGTTATCGCATGTGCTAGGTTGGTCATAGCACGGACTTGGATCTCTAAGGAATCTCCTGTTATGGAGTGGTGGAATCTTATCAATGAAATACATACGATGGAACTCTCATTGGCTAAGCTCAAGGGTACTAAGGCATTGAAAGGGAGGGTAAAAATTTGGGGAACGTTTATTTGATATATATGTAAATACTTAGAGAGAATAACTTATTCTTTTTCTTTGCGTTTTCTTTTTACTGGCAGCAACGAAATGACTCATATTTGGGAATGTATGAACTGCAATCCTTTGCAGGTATTTAATGGTTAACTCTATGTTTGGATACCTTTGCTCTTGATATATGTATATTAAGAGATGTTTTTTTTACTTTTATCTTTTCTTTTCCAGCAATAAATAAAAAACATTTAAAAAAAAATAAAGTTACAAAAACACCAGAAATTCACTGAAAGCATAAAATGACATTATAGGTATAGATTGAAATTAAATAAGAAATAACATTTAAAAACCAAAAGATAAACACTAAAAATCACCAGCTATAGTTTGTGAACTAACTATAACTTGCACCCCATCATACACTGCTTATATGCTCTTATGCTACATTACTCCTGACAAGTGAGATTACAAAATTGATGTCAGCACCAATGACATCTCCAATTACATAATTGATACCTTTTATAATCACATCATTTACAATACTGCTGTTTACATTATTTAATAAATTGTTGTGTCAGTTTGAAAAATAGTTGTTAGTAATATACAGCATAGAGTTACTATGTGGCGTGTACATGTGTTTTCGCATAGACTGAAAATGTTATAAGTCCTGAAGGCAAGTGTGGATGTGCCTTTTAAAAGAAATATGGCGCACTATTTACAAACCAGTAGTAATCTATGTTAACTAAGGTAAAGACGGAATGTATACAAAGATAATGAAGCACTCATAGGAGAAGTCCAACAAATCAAGTCCACAAAGTAGGATGTGTAGAAAATCCGATCTAAGGGATTTATTAGTACACAGCGAATTCAATTAACCTTTTGAAAATGTCATCAAATCAACAGCTAACACATGTTTCGTCATGGGCAGTGACTGTTTGAAGGCTGTGAATGTACAAAGTTACAGTAAGACAAGACTCTCAAGATTTGAAGAAGAGATAAAAGAAGCCATTCACCAAAGGTGATATAGTATATCGTGTTGCCCAAGTGAAGTAAATAGAAAGGGAAAAATACACCATGCCACAGAATAGCACAATAAAAGCTCAAGGGACCTTTTGGTGCGGAGATAATGTGAAAGCAATACAACCCACAAGGATTGTAGTCCAAAATATCATCCATAATGCTGTCTGTTAACCAACCCGAAAGGAGAGTTCTAGAGTCAATGTCACCGTCATTGTGTCCAACCTCTAAAGTGTGCGCATGACAGCAAGTATAAGGATGTCATGAGTAAACCATATACCTAGAAATAATGATTGGTCATGAAGGTGGATAATTATTACCACACTATGCGGTGTATATGGAAAGTCCAATGTTAAAGATCTTCAGAGAATTAATTCCTTCAGTATGTTAAAGATATTATTTCAAAATGAAAGCAATCAATATAGCACCCTTATAGTCAAAGAAAATACCAAATGCAAAGTATAAAAGAGGGACTTACTAGTATATACAAGGGCTTAAGTATACTTGAAATATAAAATATAAAATATAACGATATTCAAAGTAAAAAATGTTCTCTCAATTAAGTATGATGAGACAGGGTCGTAGCCACGGGGGCATTTGAGGGCATGGCCAGCCCATAATAATCTTTGCCCCCCCCAAACGAGCAAGGCCTGCTGGCCCACTTTAGAGGTTCAGAAGTTCAGAAGGTGAATGAGCAATAAGAATCCCTCTAAGTGTTGTTTTTATCTTGTTACATTTGCAGTGTGTTCCAAAGTTAGAATGTTAGTCAATTTTCTGAAAAAACGCTTCCTATAACATGAAAATGTTGTTTACTTTTCCTCCTTTGGAAAGTGAGAGGATCGTCTAAAGTGAACTCTGGGACAATCTTCCTGTGGTATAGAAAGGGCCACTGGAATTAGGCAGCAGCTGAGACCTAAATTCTGTGGAAGTGTTGACAAATTTATGTGACAAGAAAACACAAATGTTGCACTTTATGCTCCACATTTGTTATAGTATCACTACATCATTTTGTCATCGTTTGCACTTTAGCACTGTCTGCGCAAAGGCTTCACTTCATTAGTACGGGTTCCATATTCAAACACAGCTGTACGTAACTAAAAGGTGGCCATTCAAACTTTGTGAGGGACCTTCCATTGCACTGCATCACATGCTGCACCATTTCTGTACAGTTTGATCTGTTTCAGCTAGAAACATAGGGGCATATTAACAAGAACCTCGTTAAAATTATCGTCATTTTAGCGGCAGGAAACTGCTGCTAAAACAACGATAATGGGCTTGCTAATATGCATTATAGAATTCCAATAGAAGTCCAGGTTAGATGTCCTTCACATCTAACCTGGGCTTCTATTGGAATTCTTTAACGCATATTAGCAAGCCCAATATGCCGTTTTAGCGGCAGTTTCCTGCCGCTAAAACAGCAATAATTTTAACAAGGTTGTTGCTAATATGCCCCAAAATTAGTTGTTTGTTAAAATCTGCAGAATATGCAGCAGATGATGGATTCTGTGGCAAATGTGATAAATTCATAATTATGCTGAAAACACAGCAGCCGTAGCATCACATAGTTCTATGGCCACAGACTCTCATAATTCCAGTGGCATTATGAGCAGGAAGTGCAAAAAGAAATACTGTAGAATATCACTTTGTTTGTTTTTTTGTGTTTGAAAAGATTTATTAAGAGTAATGATGAGAACAATTGACATCAACAAAGGAGAATATAAAGGATATAAGTCAAATGAAATCACATATTGCTAACGTCACCTAAGAACAAAAAACATTTTATAAAGTTTTAAAGAAAAAGGGAAGGGGAAAGAAGGAAGGGAAGGGAAGAGGAAATAATGTATCTAGCAAAAACATACTATAAAGCATAACAGCAAAGAAAAGCAATAATACAAGCAATAAGCGAAAGAATTACATAATATATGCACACATTATAAAAAAGGAAAAAATTTAAAATAGTATTCAAATATGCAAGAAGGAGAGAGTAAAATCATTCAAGGGGGTTTAAATTCTCTGAAGTAATAGGAACCACTGTTTTTTTAGCTAAATGATCTAAGTAAGTAGTAAGAGGAAGCCAATATAGTTCAACATTACTGGGTGGTTTACAGGAGGAAGCAAAGGAAACCACAAGTTTATGAAAATGACATAAAGAGTGCCACCAATGACGTATTGACACATTTGTAAGGGATTTCCAATTAGAGGAAATATGTTGAAATGCAAGTGCAAGCATAAGATCAAAAAGACCCTGTGAATGTGGAGAAATAATTAGAGAATCGGAGAGACTACCAAGAAAAAGAAGAGGGAGGGAGTATGGAATAGATAGTGAGAAAACATTAGAAATGCAAGACCAAACTTGCTTCCAAAAAACAGAAACAGTATGACAGAAAAAGAACATATGTAAATGATCAGCGTTAGGAGATTTACAAATCCAACAGTAAGAATCAAAGGAGACTATGAAACGAGAAAGAGGAAGAGGAGAGAGATAAAGCCTATGATATAGAAAAAACAGAGATTGAGTGAGAGATGCGGAACGGGGGATTTTCAAAATCTTGGACCAAAGTTTATCCCAAAGGGTAATAGGCCAAGTACATCCCAGGTCTCTTTCCCAAGAAAGTTCCAACTTGGATTTGAGACGGCCTGGGTTAGGAGAAGAAAATAATTTATAGATAAGAGACGCTTTAGGAAGAGTAGAGAGTAATACTAGAAGACGAGGAGGGGTAGTGAGAGAAGACAACGAAGGAAGAGAATAAAAACGATCAAGAATGATTTCCATAAGAAGAGTGTATTTCTGAAGAAAGGAACGAGGACAATGAAACTGAAGTTGAAAATGGGGAAAGGAACGAGGTTCTACTCCATCGAAGAGTTGACCGATCCGTATGATACCCTTCAGTCTCCATGAAGTCAAACAAATGGGCCTATTGTGGAGAAGAATAAGTGAGTTATACCAGATGGGTAAATGTAGAAAAGATTCACGCGAAATAATCGGTGTGGAGAATAAAGGTTTAAGTAGAGAGGATGTATGTCTAAATAAGGAAAGCGATTCATAGGGAGATTTAGAGGGTAAAGAAACCATTTCTTCAAAAGAGAAGGGCGACAGAAAAGATTGTTTAATGCTAAGCCAAAGAGGAGAAAAGGGGGAAGGTTCCGAGGAAAGCCAATGTGAAGCTTGTCGGAGAGAAAAGGATTTGTGATATAAGCGAAAATCTGGGAAATTAACACCACCATTCGATTTAGGCCTACGGAGAGATAATAATGAAATTCTAGATTTTTTATTTTTCCAAAGAAATTGTGAGATAGAAGAATTGATGCGTTTGAAATATAGAGCAGGAATGTGAACAGGCAACATGGAAAGGGTATAAATAAGAATAGGAGCAATCGTCATTTTAATGGAATCAAGCCGACCCCAACAGGAAAGAAAAAGAGGATTCCAAGAAGAAAATAACTTATTAATGCAAGAGAGAACAGCAGATATATTTAGCTTAACAGAGGAGGGAATAGAATTGGAGAACCAAATACCAAGATATTTAATTTTTTTGCTATTCCATGCAAAATCAGTGGAAGAAAAGAGATGAGGAAGACAAAGCGTGGTCAAAGGGAGAATTTCTGTTTTGTCTGAATTAATCTTATAACCAGAAACAAGGGAGAAAGCTTAAAATTCAGATAATAAAGGAGAGATAGAAGATTCTGGATCTGAAATGAACAAGAGGATGTCATCGGCATATGCAGAAAGTTTTAATTGGTGATCACCATAAGGAAAACCGGAAATGGAAGTGTTCTGCCGAATGGAGGACAAAAAAGGTTGAAGAGCCAGAACAAAGAGAAGTGGAGAAAGAGGGCAACCCTGACGAACTCCCCTTTGAAGAGCAAAAGAAGAAGAGAGTTGACCATTCACTAGAACAGAAGCTTTGGTTGAAGAATATAATAAAGAAATAAGAGAAATAAATTTGGAGCCGAAGCCATGCCATTTAAGAGAAGCGAATAGAAAAGACCAATCTACTCTATCAAAGTCTTTTTCAGGGTCGACAGAAATTGCAGCTAAAGGTATAGAAAGAGAGGGGGCTTTATTTAAAACATTCAGAAAAAGACGAGAATTGTCAGAAGTGGGTCTCCCCTTAATGAAACCACATTGTTCTTTTCCAATAAGGTGGGGCATGAAGGAATCCAAAAGCAAAGCAAGTAATTTGGCAAAAAGCTTGTAGTCAACATTGACTAGTGAAATAGGACGATAGTTTTTACGGAATTTAGGGTCACGCCCATCCTTCGGAATGAGACAAATAGTAGCATCTTGAAAGGTACCTGCAGCTGTACCAGAGGAAAAAAAGGATTGAAAAAGTAATAAAAGCTTGGGCAATAAAAGATCAGAAAAATGCAAATAAAACTCCACAAGGAAGCCATCAGGACCCGGAGTTTTACCCTTAGTAAGAGTAGACAGAGCTGCATTGAGTTCATGAAGGGAGAGATCAAGATCAAGAGTTGAGAAATCAAGGTGAGAAGTAGATGGCTAGGGTAACTTATCAAAGTAAGACTGAATCATAGAAGGAGTAGGACGGGATTCTGGGGTGTAAAGTTGTTGATAGAAGAGTTGAAATTGTTCAAGAATATGTGGGTCTGTGTGAAGAACATTGTCAGCGGAAAAGATGGATTCAATAGAAGTGCGTTCCTTACGAGATTTAAGGTAATTAGCCAAAAGTTTTCCAGATTTGTTACCGCCTCTATACTAGCATGCACTACTACGAAGAAGGATGGATGAGGCATTAACTGTGGTATACTTGTTGAAGGAGATCTTAGCACGCAAAAGTTCTGGAGACATACACTTATCAGCAGAGGTATAAAATCGATGTTCTAACTTTTTAATATATGCAAGAGAAGACTTACGTTTTAGAAGAAATAGTTTCTTCTTCTTAGAGACAAATTCAATAATAAATCCTCTTGCAGTAGCCTTAAAGGAGTCCCAAAGAATGTAAGGAGGAATGTCGGGAGCAGAATTGATTTGAAAGAATTCAGTAGTAAAAGTACGAAATGAAGAGGAGAAGATAGGATCAGTGAGAAGAGCAGAATTAAAGTGCCAACGAGAGGGTTTGGGACAAGGAGGAAGTAAATCGATATCAGTTATAATGGCAGCATGATCCGAGATAACAATAGGTTCAATAGAGGAAGATAAAAGATTTTGAGTGAGAGATTGAGAGAGAAAAATATAGTCTAATTGAGAAGAAGAAGTATGAGGGTGTGAGAAGAAAGAGTAATCTAGGGTGTCTTGATGTGTGAGTCTCCACGAGTTGGAGAGATGGGTTTGAAGAATAGTGTTCAGGAACTGTTTATGAGGTGTGTGGGGGATGAACCGAACAGTGGATTTACAATCAAGGAATGGATCCATAATCTGATTACAATCTCCTCCTAGAAGAAAGAAATCATCTTTATGCTGTATACACTTGCTTGTAATTAATGGCCAAAAAGAACAATCAGGTTGAGTAGGACCATAAATATCAAAAAGAGTTAGAGGAATTGAATTGATCAGAAACTTAACAAGATCCATCTCCCCTCAGAGTCCTTTTCTTCTAATAAAACTTTACATTTTAACTTTTTATGAATTAAAATAGCAACACCATTTTTCCTATTAGAAGAGGGAGAAAATAAGACAGTACCTACCCAATTCCTTTTTAACTTAAGGGACTCAATATCATTAAGGTGAGTCTCCTGTAAAAGAACAATATCAGGGGCGTAGGAGGACAAATTAGAAAGTACTTTTAAAGGGGTTAACAAAATCTTTTACATTCCAAGAAATAACTCTAAATTCACAAACAAGAGAAATGTGGTAACATCAAAACTTGTAAAAAAGTTTATAAATATCATAAAGTTGATAAGAGAAAACAACAAGAAGTTAGAAAAAAAGGAAGTAGGACCGAAGATAAAAGAAGAAGGGAAAGGAAAGAAAAGAGAAAAGGGAAATTCCACAAAATAATTCTGAATTTGCAAACAAGATAAACCAAAGAGTATGAAGATTACAAAAAAGTATGAGAAGAACTTAGAGTCAAAAAGAAGAAACAGCAAGGAGTCAGAAAGAAGAAGACATGAGCAGAGAAAAAAGGGGAGGGGAAAGGAAAGGAGAGAAAGAAGACAGAAGAAGAGACAGTACATATCCAAAGGATGACTGAAAACAACGTACCTGAAAAAGAGAAACACGGGGATGTAGGGAAGTGGCGACACTCTACAAGACGAACCTTGCAAAGGGAGGAAATCCAACCGCATCAGGACAAAGAACAAATTGGAAAAATTGACAAAATGACCAACGTAGACTCAAGGAAATACACCAGGGACTTATGGTACAGGAAAGGAACGACGCGAGACAAAGGGAAGATCTTTATGAATCTATGAAAGAAAAAGAAAAAGGTAAATGAAAATAGGGATGTACACTATAAAATACTCAGTGAACAAACATGAGAATAGAGGACGAAATAACAACGGGAAGGTATGCAATATAGTGCACGACTTAGCCGCAGGGTAAATTCAAAAGTACAATAATAATAACAGTAGAAGTGCTATAGAAATTAGAATAAACATATGTAAATACTCATGGGTATATTAGTAACATGAAAATGCATTCAACCACATGAAAAAAAAGAAAAACTGAACATAGAACAACAAGAAAAATTCTACAAGTAGAAAATCCAACATAGGTAAGTATAAAGTAGGAGACAATCAGCCACTTGAAGAGGTGGACGTATCCATGGCACCACAAGACTGAAGATGGATAAAATTCTTAAGTTCTCCAGGATCTTGAAAGGTCCAAGTTCTATTTTAGTAGGTGACCTTGAAGATACAGGGATGAAACAAACCATATCTAGCGCCCATAGAACGTAGAGATGGACGAAGATTCAAAATCTCTTTTCTCCTGGACGCTGTTGTGTTGGAGACGTCCTGGGAAAGGAACACTCTTTGACCCATCCAAGAAATGTGATGTTTAGATCTGGCCGCAGAAAGAACTGAGAGGAGATCCGTACATTTCAGAAAAATAATGACACCTCTTGGTGACGCCCTACTAGAACCCAAAAGCATTCAAGAAAACACCAAGAAACGGCCTATCTGTATTCCTACTTACAATGTAGCCTCTGACCAAGTAGTCAAGATAGTAAAAAAAATTGGAGGACACTAAATAGCGGGGGTTTAAATTTGGAAAAACCTATGTTTAGCCACCGGAAGGGCAAAAATCTCCGTAATTTTGTGGTCCACACACGGCCAAGAGAACTACATGGCTCAATGGGCACAGAACGCCTTCTCCACCCCCTCCCTGCAGGACATTACCCATGCACAAACTGCAGCGTTTGCCACTTGACCACGGCAACGAAACAAATCCACTGTAACAATGGGCTCACATGTGAACTGAGGTCTTTTTCAAACTGTAACACAGCGGGAGTGGTCTACATGATCACCTGCACATGTGGCTTACACTACGTGGGCATGACGACTAGAAAAGTCAGCACACGTATAGTTGAACACCGGAGTAGTTTCAGGTGAAAACGTTCAAATACCAAAATGACTACACATTTTCTTGAAAAAGCGCACACTCCAAATGACTTGAGGTGGGTGGTTCTGGAAAATGTGAATAACAAAACCAAGAACTGTTTGACAAAGAACAGCGCTGGGTTTTTAAACTTCATTCTGACACCCAGGGCCTGAATTATGACATACCTTGGAGGCAACTCACATAATGACCAATGTCTGTATAGGTTCCTAATGTAAAACATCTGTTTTAATAATGCATGCTAAGGAAATTCCATCAGTCCTTGTTGTGTGCACCTACTGAACACGTATCACTTCCATACCTATCATTAGGTCAAGCACCCAATTAGATTACTAATCAATATCTCGAACTGGACAGCTCTCTTGTAATACAATAAGAAACAAAGGTTTTTTATAATGGACAGAGCAGTTGAAAAACGGCCCCCACTTGGCCGCCAATCACTCCTACTCTCAGTATACAAGTCCCACTCAGCCCACACCGACCACGGTACCTGGACGCTTATTTCACCTAACTCTGTAAATTATCCTTGTGGTAAATTATCCTTGTGGGTTTATCTGATGATGGTGACTTTTAGAAAATGTGTTATCAAAAGAGACTATCTTAAATATGACCAATATTGTTAGAACTCTGATTAGATTTGTCATGGCACCTCGTTGGTGAGTTCATGAAGCCCTCACCCACCAACCTGGTTGGTGGCATGCTTCATCATCGGGCCCACCCAGTGACACCTAATGTGTCCCGGGTTTGCTGCGACGCCTGATTACAGCGGAGCTGGTATTTTACTGAGAGTGCAGTGTGAGGTGTAAAATTAAGTGTGAGTTAAAACGGCTTGGCGAGGGTCCCAGTACCCGAGGGTAAATTACATTTTAATAACTGGGCCCCCGTCAGCGGTTAAAATAAGGCTTGGGGATTTTTAAGGGAGGCGGGTTACTACCTCCTACATCCATCAATTGGTCGACATGTTTTAGAAAATACTTTTAGAAAATACAATTTTGCGAATTTCGAGAACTTAAAACAACATTTTTTAACCTTAAGGAGTATCTCTACACTCCCAACATGGCCGCCATTCCTTTCCGATCTTAAAACAACGTGACTCTCAGCCCACACCGATCGCGGTGTTCAGGCCTTTTTCCCACCACACCGTGCAAATTTCCTTTTTGGATTTATTGGGGATTTAGACCTTTAGAAAATATCAACTTTGTAAATCCGAGCCTTTGTTAACATTGTTTTTGTAACTTTAAGTTTCAGACTATACCCCCATATACCCCCAATATGGCCGCCATTGCTTTCGGACCTATCTACAACTTGACTAGCGGTCCATACAGATCGCAATGCGCAATGACAATGCGGAAATACTTGTATTTAAACAGCCTCCGGACACACACGCGTCAAGATGCAGTCCGGAGGTTGCTATGTAGGTGTTCGTGCCACATTATCCCGAGATCCAGGTAAGTGCTGACAACTAGCCCGCAGGGCCACAGCGGACATACGGCCCCTCCCGTAGCTTACTTTTTCCTCTCATTCCTTTGGCAGCGGTAACCAGCCTCTTCCATCATGGTACGCCCGCTACCATAAAGGTGCCGATTACCTGACTCATTGACAGTAGGATCCCTAGTTCTCTACCCCGTTTTTAATATACCCCCCAGGAGCAAGAATAAATCATTTTTAGCTAACTAGGAAGGTATTTTTAACTCACTTAGATCATACCACTCCACTTCACAACACCACTTGCACCACACATAGTCCATCAATTAAAAGTGCTCCTAAGTAGTTCGCAAGTCGCAGCACGCCTCAGCCCGTAGAGGACTGGGATGGCCCCAATGATGAAGCATGTCACCGTGGGGAAACCCTGGTGAGTGAGGGGACTCAAGAAAGAAAAATCTCTTTTCTTTCTCTTACAAAACATAGTGATTCCAACTCCAGTGAGTGTTGTGAATACTAGCCACTGACAAGCCAGGTTTCTGACCTTTGTTTCACAAGAGTTTTATGTTTACTACCTGGACTTCTCCCTGCCCTGACAGGGAAAAGTATTCGCAAGGCAAAAAGTGCTGTAGATACGCTCAACCTTTTTAATTAAAGATTCAGTCAATACTTCACACTGCAAATTAGAGGATATGGTGCTGTCAGGGGCAGAAGGGGATTTTACTGTATTTTTCAAGAGTGTAAAAAAAGTTTTAGTTGGGTTGTTACTAGTATTGATCATGTTGGCATTTTGTGCGGCCCTGGTCTTATGGACCAGTTTATGATATGCTTTAATTTCACTTCTTTACCGTGTTTTGGCTGTAAGATAGTAGGGCTGTCTCAATGCCCGTTCTAGGACCTTACAGTTCTTCTTTAGTAAAGTTAATGACTCATCAAACCAGGCATTGGCTAGCGCACAATTGGGGTGGGTTAATTTGGAATGCAGTTGTCCAGTGCTTGAGTGACCCACACCAGGAAGGATTTGTTGGCTGCTTCAATATTAGCCGGCCATTCTGGGAGCTGGATGATTAGGGCAGCTTTGAAGGCAGCTGGGAATAGTTTATGGCAAGGACGTTTGAGAAAAGGGTTGCGGGGAGGTTCCGCTTTTCGGGCCAGCTAGTGGTATCTGCAGAGAGATGAGGTAATGATCGGTCCAGGGTATAGGAACGGGGGCCGGTACCTCGAAAGACTGAAGATTTGAAAAGATAGGGTCAAGAAAATGACCAGCTAAGTGCCCCGGGACCAGTTGAAGCAATTGGCAGGCTGCCGTGTCCCAAGGAAATTGATGATGTCTTAGGTCTTCTTTGATTCCAGGTGAAGGTTCAGGTCACCTATTACATTATAATTGTCTGTCTGAAGAGCTAATGTGGTGACAGCATTAGCAAGGGCTTCTCGGAAAATGCTTGATGCTCCGGGTGGAGAAGCATCCATTACAACGCAGTCATTACAACGACCTACCTTTACAATGCAAGGGTTACAAAGCAACTGCCTTTACATCGCACTCCATTACAAAGCATGCCATTACAACACATGTCACTACAGCGCATGCCATTATAACTCATCCCATTACAACGCATTATAAGTTCAGCAATGGAAATTTTTTTTGTATTAGGGTGGGCATGGTATTTGGAGTACATGGGAATAATAACTTTCACCCCTACACTCTCCAACACTTTCCCTACTGTTGCACACACTGGAATGGGAATAGTAATTTTTACCCCTACACTATCAAAACACCAAGGGGCATATGAATGAAAATCCCCGTTTGCAATTCTCAAATAGCGATTTTTTGAGAATCGCTATTTGAGAATTGCAAAAAGGGATGTATGTAAAAAATTGCAATTTTTTAGCGATATCGCATTAAGGAATACTTTCCCACGCATTTCTATGGGATAGGAGGCCCATAGGAATGAATGTGAAGTCATTCTCAATTTGTGATTAAGAATAATTTCAAGGGTGCAAGGGTGTCGTAAGGACACCCTGATGCACCCCTGAAATGAACATGTGTGCGCATATGGCGCACATGCATGCCCTAAGGGCATGTGTGTGCGCCACATGGCACATTACAAATTCAAAAAGTGCATTTGTGAAAGAAATCGCAAACTACCACCAACTTGAAGTTGGTGGTAATTTGTGATTTTTTAATGAGAAATCGCACAACTTGGGTGCTTGATACATAGCGTTAAAGGAATCGCAATTTGCGATTCCTTAAATGCTTACGCAAAAGTAAGGAATCGTACATTTTGTGATTCCTTAATTTTGCGATGAGAAAACTGGTCATACATCGCGGTTAACGATTTTTCATTCGGAATTGCTGTATTTTTGCAAATCGCAGCGTTTGCGAATGAAAACTCGTTTGATACATATGCCCCTTAGTCATTTTCACCCCAACACTATACAAAACATACCCTACTGTTGCCCTAAAAGAACTATACGTTGTAATGTTATGCGTTGTAATGTTATGCGTTGTAATATCATGCAATCTAATGGTAGTTGCCATGTAAAGACTGCGTTGTAAAAGAATGTGCTGTAATTGCAGACATTGTAACGTCATATATTCGTCCAGGCAGGCAGTAGATAAGTAACCAGAGAATGTGAAATTATCTGTTAGCGCAATTTTAAAAAGTGCGCGTTCACAATCAGGGATGTCTTTAGGGACAAGACTACACGTGTAGGCAGCTTTGTATATATTTGCGATGCCCCCCATCTCCCAGCCGCTCTATTCATGTTGTTCATGGCATAGCCAACGGGAAGGGTCAGGAATAGTATGGCAACGGAATCCTTGGAAGGCCACATCTCCATAAGAAATAAAACATCAGGAGACCCTTCATGTAGGAGGTAAAACACCTTTGCATAGTGTTTAGTCAAAGAGCGACAGTTTAGGCTACAGATGTTATAATCCTTTGCATTGGCAGGCAAGGGCGGACCTTAAAGTTGCACTGGTTATAATATGAGAGATTGGCATCAGGGTCCCAATTGTGTTTCCTACAGGGAGCGTCATAGTGTAGAGCAAACAGAGCTTCTCTCAAGTAGACTAACATGTGGGATAATGGTGGAGCAGAAAGCCTGGCGACGTCCTGACGCAGACGGGAGCAGACGGGCTAGCCTTTGGCGTGCTAGCGTAGTTTCCGTGCTGCAGCATGCATTTAATTCCTGGGGGCACAACTGGCTACTCCTTGGCTGGTCTCTGATTGGCCAAAACTGGCCATTCAGAGCGAGGCAACGCAGAGGTTTAGAAAGCAAGAACAGCGTGACATAAGTTAAAAAACAGTGTGCAAAAGGCTTTTAGTGCAGAATTAACTTTAAGAAAAATCTGCAATCAAAAGATTCCAAAAGATTCCCTCTGTCTAGGCCCATTCGAACTAGCAGCGCAGCCGGGCTGTGGGGTGCATTTAATGCCTGGGGGGCAAAACTGGATCCTCTCAGGCTGGTTTCTGATTAGCAAGTAATAGTTACATTAGGGCACAAGTCATAGTTACTTAAGATAATTATAACTGGTGAATTTCAGTGTGCTTTAGGAATAGATAGATAGATAGATAGATAGATAGATAGATAGATAGATAGATAGATAGATAGATAGATAGATAGATAGATAGATAGATAGATAGATAGATAGATAGATAGATAGATAGATAGATAGATAGATAGATCTGTAGAAAGGCAGAAGAAAGGTGACCAGTACTGTCAGACTCCACTATGTGCGTCCGCATCAATTAGACAATGGCTCCGCTATGATTCTGTGATTTGGGAAATTAGAGGAGTACAGAGACATGACAGATATCACAGGCAAGTGGAATGAACTTCGGCACAAAATGTTGAACAGGTGGCAAAGGGTGCATAGCGTGGTTTAGGGTGGGTCATTTCTAGTTATCGCAATAACAAAAAAGATTCACTGACAGTGCCTCACAAGTATCACTGGGTCTTAAACTTTTCCTTACTTAAGGATAGCACAAGATGCATTTTTGCACATACTAATTCTTTTTCATATGTATTAACATTGCTAATTAAGAAATGTTTTTATACTAATGTGACTGTATGAACTGTTTAACTTTTATCTTTCACTTTTTATGCACTTTGCAAAGTGCTCAACCAAGTACTTTTTAGACCAATTGCAAAGATTTTTATTATTCAAGCAATAATGAATTTACTTACTTACTTACATAGGTTTGCTACACTACATATATGTGAGCAAGGAAACTAATTAGACACAAAAAATAAGGAATTCAGGAGATTATTTATAACATTTTGGTGTAGGGCAGAGCTGCAAGCGGCAAGCCTTCCCGTTGTGCTGCTTTACGTAAAAAGAAATGGGCAGGAATGCGTCGTATGTATGAGATATGATGCATTCCTGCCCTCTTTTAGAGCACTACTGCCCAAATGGTTGCCATGTGCCAATGCAAGCTCCCTTGCTCCACGCATTTAAATCAGGTTGTTTTTGCAGGGGAAGTGACACCTTCACATACAAAAACACCCTTACGCCACGCTGGGGAGGAGTAGGCTTTTGATGCTTTCCTAGATTCATAGCATGTTGTAAATCTGGGAATGTGTCAAATGCCAGGAGTGTTACGGTTACGTGGGAACACCCACAATAAGGCCCATAGCACACCTCCCAATCACATTGAAGGGCAACGCAACAACTTGCTCTACATTGCCTCACACCATATCTACAAGGCTATGAAAAGCCACGCTGGGTGGCTTTATGTGGCCTCATAGATATGGGTAATCTCAGTACGCTGCCGGAACATCATAAAAAGTGATGTTCCGGCAGTGCACAGGGCTTGTAAATAAGCCTTTCACTTGCTTGGAAAAGCAATGAAAGATGCAGAAATTGAGAGGAGAAATGTGATCTGATCACAGTATTTCTGCAGATGTACACTTAGTAAAGTACGCCGCGTGAAGTTTGGTGAAGCCCACAAAATGACATTCTTACTCTACTCAATTTTCAAATGTATTATTTGCTGCCTCTTATTAATTTAGTAAAATAAATTGAAGGACAGGGGTACAGGACTTTAATTTTGCGGCATCCTCCCGGCGAACTCCGAGCTTAATGATCCGGCTAAAACGCAAGGTGTCAGTGACACCATAAGAAGATGAATGTTCAGAGACTCCCCGTGTGCACTTTAGAAGCAACCTACAATTAATTCACTGTATAGAGACTGATGTCACCCTTCTAAAATTCTCCTCTTGATTGACATTATATTAATGAACAAATTATAGCCGTCAAAATTAATAAAGCAGAAATCGGGACTAACATAGGCCCTTCACATTTTTGTATTAGGGCTTCACTACTGTTCTTTTATTGCGTGAGATATGACTGCTGTGTTTTAGTAAGTGCGTTACTTCAATCACGTGTGAAAGGTTTACACAGACAGAAAGTGACGAAAAATAATTTAAGCATCTCTATTGATAAAAATCATCAGGGCTAAAAATCCTGTTTTTGTCAGGTTTGTTTCATTTAAAGGTACTAAGAAGCATATTTGCCATAGGACCATCACGTTAACATGTTGCCTGAGTAAATATCCTTCAATGACTGGTCAGTGAGGTACTTTCTGCCTGAGCTGTGGTTGGATGCTGATAATCAGTATTCATGTCAGTATTGCAGATTCAAACGACAAGGCCTGTGAGTGACAGAAGGCTGCCATGGGTGTAAGTTCTAACTACATATTGAAGGCGTTAAATAGGACAAGACTTAGGGGCCTATGTACAAACCCTTATCGCCACCACAGCGCCATTATTACTGACGTTGAGGTGGCAATAGGGGTTGTGCATTAATTACAAGGCAGCGGTAAGCCACTTAACGTGGCTTAACGCTGCCTTGTAAATAAGGCCCTCTTTCATACTAAGCTTAGTGTGAAAGTGGTGGGCTGTGGGTGTTGCTGTGGATGTTCTACCGCAACACCCATTTATTTTGATGCTGCCCCCAATGTACAAGGGTGGCATACATAGGAGGCAGCACCGTAATTAGGACCAGGTAAATCCTGTTAGAAAAAGCAAATGTCCATGGTTTGTTTACGTACAGGAAGGTGTTCCTTCATGTACATAAACTGTCTTTAAAAGAAAATGCCATTTTGTCACTTTTTTAATCATGCTGCATGAAGCAACACACATGAAAGTGACAGAATGGCATTTTAGGATTGTTTATGTGCAGCAAGGGGCACCTTCCTACACATAAACAATCCTCCCCTGCACGCAGACACCCTTGCCCTATGATGCAAGGGTGCCTGCATTCGGCTAAGTTGCTAAACTTAGTGCCATCGCAGGGAACACACGAGGCTGTACCATATTGTTGTAAATATGGTGCAGCTTTGCGTTTCAGAAGTGGCAGAGAGAGACGTTAAGTCAGGAAGGCCAAGTCCTCTCTACGCCACTTGATTGTACATATGGCCCTTAGTTGCTTGAGTAGGTGAGTCAGGGGGTGTGTGGATTGAGATGTTCTTGACTAATGTAATGTAGCTACCTTAATAGATTCATGTAAGACAGCATCTGAGATAAAGCAGAACGATAGGAATTCTGCACATGTGTGCATCGATCAATCTTTCTAATTGATTTTCTTGTCTGCAAGAAAGAACTGAGATCATTAAAATGTCAGTCATTTTTTAATTTAAGAGTGTCACCTGGTGCACAAAAGTTACAAGCTGCTAAGAAATACAAGAAATTTAAAGAAACAGATAGAAGAAAACTTTAAATCTATAATAAAAAATATCACATAAAATGCATAAAAAAATATATTTCTAAAATGTAATCCATACATTCAAAAAGAATATGCTAAGGCATAGCTGCTTTGAAGGAACTGAAGAATCTTAAGCATTGCCCACTCACAAAAGCTTGTTCTGCTCAAACTGGCAGTTTTTGCAAGAGTAAAAAATCAAATTGCGATGCAATTAGAACAACATTGTTGGACGCATATATCTTTGCACTCACATTGTTAACATTGTGATCCTTTATGAATTGCTAGAAAAAGGAAGTGGCAAAGAGGCGTTGTCTCTTTCCCGACAATTTGAAAGGAAATTCTATCAGTGGTTTTCAGTGGTTTGCACTGCTCTGACAGTTGCAAAACGTTGAAATCTCATTGACCATTATTGTCATCAGTATCCTTTTCCATGAGGGACAGATTTACAGCATGAATAAGAGATGTAGGAAAAGGAATAATGATACAACAGTTCCATGGACCTCTCTGCACACAAGGGGACATATGTATGAACCCCTTGCATCACCGTATCAGTACCTTTTGATGCACCAATCACACATTCATATTTATATGGTCACGTAAAGCCGTTTTACATAGCTTTCAATGGCCTCATAGATATGGAGTAAGGCAAGGCAGCGCAAATCAATGTGTTGCCTTACGCTGTGTTGAGTAGGTGTTCCAGGGACATTGTTCTGGGTGTTCCACCAAACACCCATGGATTTTGACTCTTCTTCAGATTTCCAAAACTATGTAAACCACACACTTGGAAAGAGGAAAAAGCCTGTTTTTGTGCGGGAAGGTTGCCCTTCACTGTCTCAAGCTGCAGGGTCTGAAGGGAAGTCTCAGGGGTAGACACCTGTGCCAACATCTTCTTCGAATCCTCCTGGATAAGGCTTAACTCCACCGCTGTAGAATCGATCTTATCCTCCAAACATTACCCACTGGCATCTTTCACCGCCATCAGCTAATCAAACCTGTCATTGAGTTGAAGGTTATGCGGTCCCTGGCACCCTGCTTGATCCTCTCTTGGCATTGAGGCATTGGCCTTTAGTGTCTGGGAATGGCCCATTTTGTAGAAGGATAAAGGGAGGAAGTCCACTACCAGTAACAGCAAACAACGTACAACCATATATAGCACCCCTGCAACACCAGTAATGAGAGGTAAACCGGCAAGGACCAGTGCAGTCTTCAGAGACGCAGGGGGTTAATTTACCATCAGTCACGGGCAAGGGCGTCCCCATAGCATGCGCTCTTACAGCACCTTCTCGCATCTTGCTTTCACCACCTGTAGATGATCCAGAACCCAGCTCTCCTTACATCCACGCAGAAAAGCCAGACTGGCAGCAACCTCTGACAAGTGTGTGACTCCCCCACAACTCCAGCAATGTCCGCACAGGAGTCCATCAGACCTGCATGGGGTACTTGTGATGTGCACTATCCCCACACTTCCAGCAGTGAAAATAAAAGGGAACAGACGGGGAGAATCAATCTGGGGGCCCCATGCACCCAAGCAGTATGCTAGTGTCACAGGCCCCCAGGCACTATGTCGTTAAATTCCACAAGTCTTTTATGCTGTGGCCACTGTCTGTCTTCTAGTTGGCTACAACTGTAGTGTGAAGTCCCAGAAGGTGGCAATTAGGCAGTCTGCCACCACACTGCCCCTCAGGTCTCTGCTGTCCAGTCCACCCATTTGGGCCGTTGCCAGGATGAAGGGAGGGGCAGAGTCACCGGGTTCCGAGGTATGGGCAGCTTTGGCATAATGCGGAAGCAAACTGTTGCCCCCACAGAAGGTGGCCAACTCAACGGTTTTGGCCCCAGGTGATACTGCCAATGTGGGAGGAGTTGTGAGAGCCGCAGGCACAGCAGTATCAATACAGCATTGTATCGTCCTCAGTGTAGCGCGGCCTTCGATGGTGGTCCGGCCCACTTTATGAAGCTCACTGTGTAACCCCAGTACTGCAGAATTCGGGCCCCTGCTGTAGGCAGTATTGGGTAAGTGCAGGGGCCATGAGGGGCAGTGGAGTTGTGAGGCAGCCTGGGAGCTCTTCTGCGACACTGCCTATGGCATGGCGGCAAGCTCTGCACCCCAGAAACCACAATAGCGGTCCAACTGTCAGGGTTAGGCAACAAATATTGAAAATGATGCCTAGGGAATAATAATCCAATAAATTGAAGGATAGAGATACCACTAATTATCTCTTCCTAATTAGGTTTACTCACTTCTGAAAAAATCTATATCTTTTAAGCTTCTTTAAACAAAGGCAACCAAGAAGGAGTTTTCAAAAAAACTAAGTTTTTGTTCTGTTTATTTCACCATCTTCTTCAAAAAATGAATATATGTAGTTTTTTTACTGTTTTTCAAACACATATATATATATATACACCCAACTAATACATATATATATATATATATATATATATATATATTACCTACTGGCGGTCGCCAGTAGGTATATATAGTTAGGATTTTTTCTCTATGGGATTTTTGAAAATTCTATGTCTAATAACTTTGGCGTTTGTGGACGGAACTGGCTGAAATTTTCAGGAAAATGGCACATTTTGTTTCTGAGCAGCCCCTGAAAATTTTGGGGGGGGTTCGTCAAGGGGGGGCCGAGAAAAAAGGGGGGTCCTAAAACGCGTTTTTCCCATGTTAATTTCCATAGGGCGGTTGGCCTCACTTTTAGCCCGAACGGCTGAATGGATTTGCACGAAACTTGGCAAAATTGTAGGGACTGGTAGCCCGATGTGCCTTTTGTAGGTCTCAATATATGTGCTCCAGTGGATTTTGAGAAATTAACGTTTAAAAAAAGATATATATCTGTAACAGTGGACCGGGCAGCGTCCCAGGACGCGTACTTTTCGCGCAACGGAGCTTTGTGAAGCGAAGCTGATTGGTTCTCCGGCGTCTGTCAACATTCCAAACAGTCCGTAGCGGCCGCCATCTTGTCTCTCGGTAGGATCGAGAGACAAGAGGAGGTGAAAGCGAAGGGGCAAATGACCATAAGGGGGAATAGTAGATCCTCGCTGACCCCCTAGGTTTGATGTGGAGGTTTTAAAAGGGCCCCGCGGGGCAAAAAAAAATAATAATAATATTAATCGAACGGCTGAATGGATTTGCACAAAACTTGGCAAAATATTAGGGACTGGTAGCCCGATGTGCCTTTGCTAGGTCTCAATATATGTGCTCCAGTGGATTTTGAGAAATTAACGTTCAAAAAAAGATATATATCTGTAACAGCGCTCCGCTTCGCGTAACGGAGGTTTGCGAAGCTGATTGGTCATTCTGTCACTGGGCTATAGTTGGGCTACATCTGGCTGATATTTGGGCTACATTTGTTTTTTTGTGTGTCTGGCGGCCATCTTTGGGCTACATTGGGCTACATTGGGCTTCATTGGGCTACATTGGGCTACATTTGGGCTCCAACATATATATAGGCCAATGTAGCCCAATATATATTTTTCAAAGTTAATTTTCGTAAAAACCACTGGAGCATATATCTTGAGACATAGCAAAGGCACATCGGGCTACCAGTCCCTACAATTTTGCCAAGTTTCGTGGAAATCCATTCAGCCGTTCGAGCTAAAAGTGAGTCCAACCGCCCTATGGAAATGAAGGAAATGAATGGGTAATTTGTAATTAGCAAATAGCTAATCGCAAACTAGGAATGGTAAAGAATCGCTATTTATTCCTTAAAGTGCGCTATTTAGGAAATGCAAAAAACTTTGATGATACATATGGCGGTTCATCTCTAACAAGATAAGAAGCATAGGGATACATTTATGATGACTGGTGCATCACCAGGGATGTGTTAGTCATTCTGTGCCGCTGTTCCGTCACCTATGGTGTGCTGCATTTACAATGCGGCGCATCATGGGGCAAAAACAGCACAGATGCGTGATGTATCTGTGCCGTAAAGGTGGCGCATTGCTGGAGTTGTATCGCAAGTGTGATGAAGCTCCAGCAAGGGTCGGGGGTGCCCCTGTCGCAGGGTTTCTGTTCTCACACAGAACTGTGGACAGAGGATTGGAACCTCGGCGAATTAGGGTGTCCCAAAACTCACGTTAGTAATCAAAAACTCCTTAGCAAGCTAGGTACAGTGTCACATTGGATATAACAAACTCTCAATGTTTAGACAATCCAGAATATGAACTTATAGTACCTCAGGATACGTGGAACTCATGAACAGTCGGTCGTTATATATTTCTTAGAAACCAGAACATGGAGTTAAGAAGAACACATGTGTATTTGAAATGTTTATTTACTAATGCCGTCTTCTCAGGCGTAGTATCTTAGATAATACAAGTACACATATTATCAGTAGCAAAATTACCAGCATAGTTACTAGTACATAAAAAGCGAATGGTGATAGTATGTTAACATGCTGTAAATGAATAAGAGTTAGCAACACTTATAAGCAGCCGCGGGCCGTGGAGGGAGTTACGGTGGGGCAGGGAGGCGGGGAGGGGGAGGGGCAAGGTAGAGAGGGCTCCACCCTGCTTCCCCGCCTCCCTGCCTCACCGTAACTCCCTCCACGGCCCGCGGCTGCTTATATCTCACCCTCCCTAATACACATATTATATTATTTGCTAAGAAGGTCTCTTTGTGTTGGTTTAGGGCGTGCCCATACTTTAGTGTCTTAGATTTGAAGGAATCACATCAGCATACACCAGCTCTCTCTTCATGTGAACCGCATCAACTGTTGTGTATGTGTGTTCGGCAAAGCAATATAAAACCCGCCTCATGCCCAGAATTGGCAGAAGTTGCACTTATGTTATGAGTATGAAGTCGTGGAGATCAGACCTCATAACAATTCTGTATCGTGTTGTTCTTGAAACTTTAGCACTCGCTGTACAGATATAGTTTAACAAGCAAAGCAGATAGTAGAGCAATAACATATTATTCTCATGTAAACCACGATGAACTACTAGGTGGAAAGCTAAAGCAACAACTAAGTGTCGTGTGCAGAAGTTGCAAAAAAGGAAAAATGGCGTTTAAACCGGTAATGAGCCCATGCTAACTTAACACGGTGTAAAGATATCCAGGACCTAGATGACACCTCCCCATGATCCGGAAACGAACTGAATAAGATAATAGAAGTGCCATCTCATGAGAGCAGATTGCAAGTTTATATGTGGACGGTCCGCAAGGTAAAGCATTAAAAACTAGGAACATTTAATGCTAAAGAAAAATAAAACAGCCAAGTACTTTATCGAGTCTTAAGCCAATAGGCAAGGTAAATAATAAAAACTTGACAAATAAGTCAATGAATTGTCAATGAAATGCTAGTACTCAGCATATCAAACATGAAAAAGGTCTATGACATAACTGTGTATGCAAAATAAGCTGCAACAGCCTCCAATAGGAAGTCACCGTCTTCATCCGAAAACAGTTCAGCCATCCAATTTAGAAGCGGAAAAGAACATACGTGCTCTCCCAGCACCGGATCCTCTATCACCATCAGAGGACAGCTCGGTGGGTTTTCAAGAAAGCTCTGTTCCAAGAAAGACTGTGCTGCCGCCAGTAAATTCCAGGGACCAAGTAGTCCATGCATCAATGCCACAGCCATAATCCTTTCGCCAGGACAAACCAACTCGTGAGTAATGATAGGAGTCATCAGCTGATTAAAGTCGACGGCAGGAGAAACCGGTCCTCAGAGACACAAATCAATGGCCCAATCGAAATCACAGGTCAGGCAGTGAAATACAGGCTGGACACAGGTGAAGTAGGAGAATCGAAAAGATAATCCATATGCCGTGCTTAATATCGCCAATGGCATTGTGCCATAATATTCTAGCATGCGATTGCGGAACAGTGTCAGCAGCTGCAGGGTGGGAGGTTGCATAGGAGGGACATCCATATTTAAAAATGTAAAAAAGCACAAGAGCGTCCGCTGGTAATGCAAGTAAAAATGCCAATCCACGAACCAGAGTGGAGAAAATAGAATGAAAGGAAGCAGGGATGACTCCAAAGATTTTCTCAAATGAAGTCACGAGACCACTGGTAACAACTTTAAAAAAGTGCGCCAGGGCCTTTGTGGAGGATGCGTTAAAGATAGTCGGAACCATCTTGCTGAAATTGAAAGGCAAATCTGAATTGAAAAGGGTCTGCACCTCTGTACGGGTGTTCGCTATGTGAAGCACGAAAGTTTCACGGGCCGAACTCAAGGCCACCTCTCTCTGAGACAAAAGAGCTCTTATTCTTGCCATGCCGTTGAAATCTGTCCCAAGGTTGGTATTTGTGGCCAGATTGAAAACTCCCTATGTTCATGTGTGGGAGGAAATAGAACATTTCTGCAGCAAATAACCCGTTCACTTACTGTTACGATAAAAGGAATACTTTTAATTAGCTCAGAACAATCTTCATTATTGAGCATCAAATAACTACCATTTTCCAACAACTTGAACGTGGGGATGATAGCAGGAACTGGCGTGCCTTGCAACACGCAAGCCATATTTGGTCGGTGTTTGTTGCATGAACCGTGTAACTGTATGTGCCTACACATTAGTGAATGATCTGGCGTCTCAGTGCATTCCTCTCCATTCAGATAAACTTCTTGATCATCTTTGAAACATCTGTATGTGTATGGAAGCGACCAGACCTCATGAAGAAAAGCACTACCTAAAGGTTCATAACGACCTATTGGTATATATTTCATACAATTTGAAAACTTATATAAAGCAAAAGGCAGCGTTATTAAACCGTGGATAAGGCACGTTGCCAAAAAACCCGCAATCCTCTGCTGATGATGTCACTGAGCATGTCATGAATGATGTAATATGTGACATCATCAGCAGTGGATTACGGGTAATAGTATCTCTAGTTTACTCCCCTATAGCTGTCTTTCTTTTAACATAAGTGTCTGTTTCCTTCCCTTATACTTACTGTTTTTGGTTCGCTTCCGGTTCGCGTACCGGCGAGCGAACTGGGAAGCGAACTAAGAGAAATAGAGGTTGGCACAGTTCCAAATATTGTACCAATTTTTTAATAACGGGGAGGTAGTTCTGAAAAGAACTTTTTTTTTAATTGTTTTTGTTGTTTTATATTTTTTTTATTATTTTTCGGAACATTTTTTTACTTTTTTTGAATTTTTCTGAACAGTTTTATATTTTTTGGGGTTTTTCTTGGAGGGGCAATGAAAACGATTCATTGTAAAGGGCTCAACAGGAGCAACAAAACAAAAAAAAAGTATTTATTATTTTGGGCGTTTCGTACAAACTTGCATATGATAGTCAATAGCTCTGTTGATCAGAGTGATGCTTCTTTCTCCGTAGCAAATGAATCCATCGCAAAATACGCAGATGTGTTTTACTTCACCAAATCTCATTTGTATATTTGGCACCATCTCCCTGCCCTCTGGTCCCGTTACTTCCGGTACAACAGATCTTCTGGCCATAATAGGGAGATTATCTAGGTCGTTCCGAAACTGTGCAGCACTGTAGTTGTTAGGATGCCACCTAGTCATATGGCGATGCATTGTGTAGTTTCCGAAACTGTATTTTTTGTCGGTCCCTCTGGACAGTCTATCTTGACATATAAGGCAAGTTACGTATCTTGCATTTACTTTTTTCTGACCTTTGGGAATTTTAAAAAATTGCCAAATGAAGTTTTCTTTCCGGTGAGACGTCCTGGGCTGCTCAGGCAAAAACTGCCTCTCTTCGTGCTCGTCGTCCTGTTCCTCTTCTTCCTCTTCTTGTTGAATTATAACTTGAGCAGGTGGTCCACTCTTCCTTGGATGTGGTGGAGGTGGTGGGGAAGCACCAGCTGAAGCTACTAAAGAAGCCATTGCTCAGTGATCACAAAGGGTCTTTCTCTCACAATGATGAAAGTCAGAGTGAGGAAAGAAGGAGGGATTTTCATCATTTGGGAAAAACAAGAGTTCTCAACCAATCAAAAGTGTTCATTTTAGATTATATGACCTAGTCTTACATCATTAGGAAACCAAAAGTGAAATGAACCAATGAAAAGTGTTATTACCAAGTCACATGACTTGCTGTGTTTACGTTAAGCGCTTTGCAGGGCCTCCCGGTTTGCTTCCAGAAACCTGCGCTTTGCGACTCGCTTCGCGTACCAGTTCGCTAACGTAGCACGTCATATGACGTATCACGCGACAACGTGAAACGTCATGCGGACGGGAGGCGTCACGATGTTGTTTTCTAACGCGGCACTTGCGGTAAAGAAACGTTTACCGGCTCGCGGTCTATTTCGCGGCATCAAGGTCAGCTAACGGGAAGCTTCCCGATTCGCGAAGCGGGAACGAAGAAAAAAAAATATTTTTAAAAAAAACTATTCATAAACATATAAAATATATTTTTGGATTTAAAGAAGAATACATTTTACAGCTACAGATATTAGCTGTTAAAAAACCAATGAAATTCACAGAAAACATCACTGATGACATCTCAAATGACATCACTGATGACATCATGACACACCAATACCAGTTACTACATACGCACTCACTGATTCCTACGTCTACACACACATTCACTCATTCACCCATACAATCACTCATACATACAGTCACTCATTATTACAACACTATCATATGCACTCATACACCTATGCAGACAGTCACACACTGCCACTCATCCATGGAGTTACTCACACACCAAGTCAGTCCTGTAAAGAATCAATCACACTTCCATTTCTTCATCTATACAGTTAAACACAGAACACCATACTTCAGTGACATCACTGATGACATCACTAATGACATCTGAAATGACATCACTGATGACATCTCAAATGACATCACTGATGACATCATGACACACCAATACCAGTTACTACATACGCACTCACTGATTCCTACGTCTACACACACATTCACTCATTCACCCATACAATTACTCATACATACAGTCAGTTATTATTAGAACACTATCATATGCACTCATACACCTAGTCAGTCCTGTGAAGAATCAATCACACTTCGATTTCCTCATCTATAGTTAAACACAGAACACCATACTTTTCACACATATACTAACACATACTTACTCTCTTATACAATCACTGATACAAGTACACATTGATATGCACAGAGTCACACACCTCCCAGCCAGCCACACACACACTCAGTCTTCCATACATCCACTCATTCTTCAATATGTAAAACGTATTTAAACTTTACAAAAACACACAGACACTAGATGATGTCATCAGTGATGTCATTTGAGATGTCATCAGTGATGTCATCAGTGATGTCACTGACCATGTCATGAATGATGTAATATGTGACATCATCAGCAGTGGATTGCGGGTGCGCGATATATAGTTAGTGCAACTAACTATATATGGAATTTCAATGGTTTTGTGTGAGTAAAATAAGCTTTTCTAAATGCTAATTCCTAACTATATATGGTCTATAACCTATGGTTTTTTCAGTGAATTTTCAAGGTTTTGTAAATGCTAATTCCTAACTATATATGGTCTATAACCTATGGTTTTTTCTGTGAATATATATATACATATACAATATACAAACAGATAAATATATATATACACACGCACTATATATATATTAATAACAGACTAACCTATATATTTTTGAACCTTTAATAGTCTTCGCCCTTATTTTTTTCAACAAAAGGATGCTTCCAGACCATGTATAACCAAAAACATTCCTTACAACAAAAGGTCACCATAAAATAATTGGAGCATAAGAGGTATATTCATTAGCCTCTATTATTTTTGTACTCCTTCAAATTTTTATTTACATATTCAAAATTTTGTAATGTTGCCTTCAAAAAAGTGTCGACGCGTTTCAGCCCTTCTAATTTCCAGGCCTCATCAAGACTAGGGCGTTCAAGATTCCGCCATCTTCTATTTCATCACTTGGCTCTTCGAATTGCATGTATATCTTTGTTTCCAAACTTCCACAATTTAGTACCAGCGCATAGAAACACTGGCTGCCTCTCTTCCTAGTCTCTTTAATATGAGAATTAATAGTAGTTTGCTGTTTTCCTATTGTCCGCGTTGTTACTACGCGTCTACCAGGGCCGCTATTACGATCCACATCGTATCCGTGTCAGGGTAAGGCACAAGCAGATCCCAGTGTAACCTGTGGTCAACCGTTTGGTAGCTTGGCACAGAATAGTACAGCTTACCTCAGAGGCAATGTATAAAGTATTTATGCAGCACTTCAAACAGTAGCACAATGCAAAGACACCACAGAAGGGATCCCACCTCAGATTAAAAAATAGAGTGGATTTTAATACATGAAACAAGATAAAAATGACAAATCTCTAATCAGTAGAACCAGAGATATGCAAAAAGATTTAAGTGGAAATAGCGCCAAAAAGCCAAAAGCGTTACTTGCAGCTCTGCAGTCCTGCGAGGTCGAGGAAAAGTAACAAGTTCAGGCCAACTCTGATAGAGTGTGGTTTGGATACATGGACCAGGTTAGTCCAGCTGAAAAGTTACCTTCTCAGTCCAGTGCAAAGAGTCCAGTTCTTGGTGAAGGGGGCTGCGAGGAGCAGGGAAGTGTCGCAGATGGTTGTTGATGTAGCGCAATGAGCAGGCCTGGTGTGATGGTTGGGATTTGCTGTAAATCTTGTTTTCCTTGCAAATAGTCAGACTGGTAATTTGCTGTAGCATTCCTCCACAATTGGTCGATGCGGTAGCATGAAGGGTTTGGCTGGCGGAACTTTGCGTTGGTGGACTGCGCGAGAGACAGGAATTCGGCACCATTGGACCCATTCACAGTTGCAAATGGCCTAAGAATGTCAATTCAGCCTCTCTGACACCTAGGATCCAGGAACTGAGGGGCAGAGGCTTGCTCCGACTGGATATGAGTGCTGGTCGCATTGTTGGGAGACTGTTGAGTCCTTGAACAGCAGGTCATTAGATTAGGCCTTGGAGTCACTCTGGGAGTCCTGGGTTCAGATGCATATCCAAATCCCTCTTACTTAGGCAGGACAGTAGCAGGGCAGCATTCCTGCAAGGCAGCAGTCTGGTACAGCAGTACTCCGACAGGGTAACAGTCCAGCATGGTGGCAGTGCTTTCAGCAGCATAGCAGTCCTTCTTCCTATAAGTGTCTCCACAGGTCCAAAAGTGTACTGAAGAGTTGGGATCTTACTTACAAGCCCCTTGTGCCACCGGTATGTCACTTTTTTCCACGTTAAAAGTGATGCACTGGCGGCACAAGGGGCTCGTAAGTAAGCAACTTAGAGCCAGAGGGCCAATATTTATAGCTGGTGCCTACTTTAAAGTGGGAGAAGCTTCTAGAGGTTTCCTTCTGAAGTGTATTAGTTTCCTACCTCCCCTGCCCTGGATCCAGACTAACTACAGTGAGGATGCAGCCCTTTGTGAGGAGACAGAACACAGCCTATTCAAGCGTAAGTAGGGCTGTGCCCAGCTCTGCCCTACCATTCTGCCAGTGATGGCTTATTGCAGGCATACTTTAGTTCTCTAATATGTGTGGCTGTCTTGAATGAAGACACAAAACCCAACTGTGAGCTACACTCAGTCATGTGACCCAGGGACAGACTGGAGGCACTAACTGGCTAAGGGAGGAAAATGGCAACTTTCTAAAAGTTGCATTTTTCAAAATGTAATTCATAATCCGACTTTACCATAAGAGAGGGTTTTTCATTACAACTCCAAAGACACCAAACATGAATTGGTTACCTGTTCCCATTTGGAAGTTACAATTTCCTAAATTGAGTATGGGAATTCCAATGTTATCCTATGGGAGAGGTAAGCCTTGCAGGAGTGAAAAATTATTTTAAGAGTTATTCACTACCTGGACATGTAAAACTTAAAATATCATGCCCAACTTTCTAATTACACTGCACCCTGCCTGTAGGCTGTTTAAGGTCTACAATAGGGGTGACTTACATATTTTAAAAAGGAAGGTTTGGTCCTAGCAAAAGGCTTATTTTGCCAGGTCAAAATGACAGGTTATAGCTGCACACACAGGTTATGAAAGCATGCTTGAGACATGTTTAAAGGATTACGTAAGTAGTTGGTACAATCAGTACTGCAGGCCGCCCACTAGTAGAATGTCATTTAATTTATAGCCCCGGGGCACATATAGCACCACATTACTAGGTACTTATAAGTAAATTAAATATGCAAATTTGGGATAAGCAAATGTTACCATATTTGAAGGAGTGAGTGCATTCACATAGCACTGGTTAGAATGGTAAAGTGCATAGAGTCATAATGCCAGCAGAAACAAGATTAGAGAAAATTGAAGAATAAAGCAAAACATTTAAGGGGAAGACCACCCTAAGGCTGACAGGTCTGACAGACATGAACAAAGATAATTTGCACATGACCCAGTGGGCAAAAATGTGATGGGCTGGGATGCGACCTGAGTAATTACCAATGGTTGAGATTCATTCAAACATTTCATGTAAGAAAGTGGGTTATAAGCTGGGAAGGATATGAGTTCTTTGAAAGTACTAAAACCACAATCTTCCTTCTACAGAGAACCAAGTAGTCGTTTTTTGCACTTGGCTCTCTCACATTAGTGAGGCAGAGCAGTACAAGGCTTACTCAAGGAACATGGAATGGGCTGGTAAATCAGCATTCAGAAACAAAAAAGTGGCATTTAAGAAATCATTGTCCATTCAGTGCTTTTGCTTTTAAATTATAGAGAAGAACTACTTCGTTACACACACACTAAGAAGCACTATGCATTAATTTACAATATTTAGAGGATGGAAAGTAAAAATACCTGTAGTGACAACCTCTAACAGTTTGCTTCCCCACAACTAGTCACCCTCAAAACACATTATCCCCATACATATTGACGTATTATAACAGGGTGCAGTTAATAAAAATCAGGGCTGCTGGTTTGGACAAGGTGTCGCCATAGCCAATAAAATGGAAATATATCACATAAGACCAATTCAATATTATCAAATCATTTCAGGATTGTACTACTTTTTGGTAATATGTATTTCATATTTTGTTCAATAATTAAGTGTTACTGTAAACAAAAACATTTAATTCAGTACAGGATATTGTGTTGTGCATTATTGCTATCAAGCAGCCTCAGGTCCCCACATCAAAGGTTTCTCCGCCCCAGAGTCCTAAAATTAAAAGACTAAGCTCCTGGAGTGCTTGCAATCCATGGAAGCCTCTCCTAGGGTCACAAATACACTCCTTAGGAGACAGAGTCACCTTTCAGCAGTGGTGTAGCCAGGTTGATCTGGGACCTAGTACAATGAAAGTAATTTGCCCTCCTCAGTCGAGTGACATCCTAGTCTGTTAGGTGCCTTCAGCACTCCTTAACTTGCTTCAACATAGTGTGCACCTGACATATCCAAACTCACCACCATTCTCATACACCAACTATTGCCTTTCCACTCCCTGCACTGCTTTTCTTCAAGGCTAGTCCATTACCCTAAAAGGTATTATCAAAGGTAAAATGCTTGGCCCTTGCAAAATAGATGCACACAAAGGCATAATATTCAGGGCCCCCACACTTACGCTGCCATCATCTCATAGGCACACTCTTCATTCTGCCCTCAAAAAGGCATATGTGTTAATCTGCACTCACAGAGACAAACAGTTCAACCTGCAGACCATCTACCCTGCACTCACAAAAGACAATGCTAATCCTGCATTCAAACAGGCACACCCCTCACAATGCACTTTCATAACACAGTGGCTATCCTGCAATATAGGCACACTGCTCACTATAAATGAGAAGATTGAGGTATAGCGGGCACAGGTTAAGTATCTGGTACATTGGCCTACAAATGAAATTTAAAGCTGTTCAGTTAAGCTACACTGTACCCTGAACACTGACTGAGATTATCTAATCTCCCATCAGCTACATTTGGACCAGCATTGCAGATTGTGTGAGTTTGATCTTGTTAATGTTTGCATAGGAGAGTATGTCATGTGCCTTCTTTAAAATAAGGTGGTGTTTTTCTTTGTAGTGCAAGCATGCGCAGTTCATGCAAGGTGTACAGCGCAGAGGAGGACGGCAGCCCAGGGACGCCAAAATACAGGTAAGTGATTTTTAATTTCTTTAAATTATGTTGTAACTAATATTTTATTTGGGGGGTGGAGGTGGGTGGCAGAGCGGAGTTCGACGGAGTTTTCCTCGAACTCCGCGAACCTCCGCAAAGTTGCACTCTGCATCTCTGCCCAGGGTTAGTTCTAATATCCCAGCGACATCATCTTTATGGCAAGTGGTCTCTATTGTGAACTTTTTCAGGGGTTTGTAGCCTGTGGTGCAGAACTCGCTTCTCTGCAATTTTCCCCTCACTGAGACTTGTCTCTGACTGCATGAATGAGCGGAATGCTGAGGAGGCGGGTGCTTCTAGTATAATCACCTCCTTCCTCCCAACTTGCTTGCCATCCTCTTGAAGAGATTTTTTGGTTCTCTGCTCTTGCCTGGAAACTTCCTGGTCTAAAATTTAAAGGGGTTTTTCTCTTTCTGTCGAACACTAGTGCAGCAGTTTTCAACCATTGCATCTATAACTATCTTTTGCCTTCCTGTTCCACAACTTGTGTCAGAAAAACACTAATAATTGCAACATATGTATATATATAAACAATATTTATCTCATTGATATAATTGGTTGTTTTTTTGCACATTCTGCAGATGAATCCCAAACCAGTGTCAGCTCATCCAAATAAAGGGAAGCAAGCTGCCTCACTGTCACCAGTAAAAAAATGTGGCAGTGGACTCCCAAGAGAAGCCACTAAATAAGATTTTAGAAGAAATCCAGGCTATTCATTTTGACACGGACAGCATCTGCTTGAATATTAAAAATATTCCACAGGACATTTCCTCCCTTCTTATGAAGGTAGTGGACAATGAGATTGAAATCTGCAAAAATGCTAAAGCCAGTTCAACTAAGACTCCATTCGTTCATCAGGTTGGCTCTCTTCAGATGGCCTTACTTAACTTAGAAAATAGAAACAGACAATAAAATCTGTCCATCCTTAATTTGCCAGAGAGTATTGAGGGTCAAAGTTGTTGTTTTTTCTTAAAATCAACATTACCAAAGTCCTTAAATACTAAATTTCCAGAACAATTTGTGATTGATCATCGCAAACCTCACAAACAATGAAAAATAATCTACAAAATCCTGAGACACCATCATCTTCTTCTCATCAGAAAGGCTTCACAACAAACTGCAGATCTTCTGATTGAAGGAAATTAAGACTTTATTCCCCAAGATTTTGAAAAATTCAGACTTGCGACCTAGACTACAAGCTGCTGGATATAAGTATGGCCTCTTTGACCCTTCGACAATGCGCATATGGAAAAATAAAGTCTTTCTCATCACCTTCAGTCTTGATACAATTTCTAGACCAGCATGATCCTATTCTTATGGAGTCGTTACCATCAGAGTCCACTGGCTTAAGGTTAATCCCTGTTATATGTGATGGTACTTTGATATCATAGCAGGTTTAAGCAGTGTGTCTAGTCTTGCTTTGTACCTCAGTCTTTTAAGCTCTTTGATATAAGGGTTTGATTGTTGACCTCCATATATGTTGTTTGTCATGTTTTGTCTACTTTCTATGGCTACCTTCTTCTTACTGTCCTTTTTCTTTCTCAAATTTTCTATCTTTTATTAACTTGATATGCTTCAACACCAAAAGCTAATTGTTGTTTTCTTCAATGTTAGACTATTTAAAAAAGATTAATGCTAATGTTTGTTTTTGCAAGAAACTCATATAGATGATAAAACTCTATATTCGATGTCTAAGGGATTGGTAAGAGATATAGTTTAATCTCCTGCTGCTAGACCCAAATATAGAGTAGCTATACTTTTCTCTCGCAAAGCTCATACACAAATACTAACTCATCATCATGATTTAGAAGGGTTTTATGTTTATGTAAAAGTTACAGTGGACAGGCACATTTTGAATTTTATTAAAATATATGCTCCCACATTAGATAACACTTCTAATTGGAAAAACATTACTACTAAAATAATAAAATTAGACAACGCTACCCTTGTGATGGGAGGTGATTTTCATTTTAATCAGGATCCTCTATTGTACCATCCTTCTGCATTGAAATTCCTGTCCATTAGATCTTTTCACCTTTTGAAATCATTTTTCTCTGCTACTAAATTAATAGATTTTTAGAGACTAGCACACCCTACAGTCACAGAATATACCTGCATTTCTAACATGTACTCCACTCAATCTTGGATTGACTACCTTTTGGATCCATGTAAATTATGCCACATGATTACTGATTCCAATATACAGCCTATTATAATTTCTGACCCCACTTTGCTCCCCTTCTATCTTTATCAGCTTTATTCCCTACCAATAGGAGTTGGAAAAATGTAATTTTCATTTTCATTTTAACTCAAACAAATCTGGTCAACTTTTAACCAATTACCTACGCTTTAAAAAAGGAAAAACTGAAATGATGGTACCATGCTTATTACGTCAGAGGAGAAATCGAGATAATTTTATCTTTTTAGTCCTCCTTGTTTCATAAGCCTACAGCGCTCTCAGACTATGTCACTAATAAATTCCTAAAATGTTACCAGTCATTTAAATTAGCAGGAATGTACTGAAGCACGTAAAATGACTATTGCACCACAAATTCTTTAAACTGTATCTATGCTACCCGGAATTTTCCTTTTACTTTATTTACCAAACAGCAAAACTGGTTGCCTCAGTATTAAAACTTTACGAATTCCCAAAAATGAAGGAGGAGTTGGTCTACCTGATTTTTCAGAAATACCATGTATCTTTTCTTGTTGCACAATACTCACTAGGTTCCAATATATTGATTCTTCTAATTTCCCGAAAAGGCTTACATTAGAGAAAAATGTACTAAAGTCCTATCCTTTACCTGCTCTTTTAACCATGATTTACGGCAAATTTAATAAAATCTCACCACTATTGCAGCCTCTGAAATTGCCCTTTTCTCTTATAATAAAAGCTTTTCCATTAACATTAAATACCCTACAAAGTTACCCTTTGGCTTAACCCCAAACTCGAATTGAATAAACATATTTCTTTCTGTAGCCTATGGAGTAATGTTGGTATTTTTTATACTACTGATATTTGTAAAGGAAACATGTTCTGTTAATTTAACGAATTAAGCTCCAAGCTCCAAGTCCCATTTACCTCAATCTGAATTTCCTAAATCTGAATTACTCTGTAATTCCATCCTTAATACTTATTGTGATTTGATACCTTCTGCTAAGTTATCTAATATGGAGTTCTATCTGAATATATGACAATACAACGTGTTCCATTACAACGCGGTATGTCACATTGCAGTTTTTACAATGCAATTTGTTACAACGATTTGCGCTGGAGGGCGCTGGATTTAGGGATAGTATGATTTACTATTTCAACTCCAGTTTATGTACAGTAGGGAAGGTGTTGGAATAGTAAATCATACTATTCCTTAGGTTAGAGCGCCATCCAGCGCAAGTCGTTGTAACGACTTGCGTTGTAATGACTGCCATCACAGGCATTGCGATGCAATGCCCGCGTTGTAATGGATGTCTCCCTTCTATCCAGACCTGTTAAGCCGAACAGTTCATATAGCTTCTAAAGTGTATAGAAAGCTTTTGAATCACCTCTCCCTCTCTATGGCTCTAATTAAAAAAAGGTCCATAAACATACATTTACAATCATCAAATGTACAATGGAAACCTATTTGGCTACCTAATATTGCTAGTTTTCTCCCAACCCCTCTTATACAGACTCATGTTTATCTATCACATCAATGTTCATTGGTCCCCCGTTAAATTATTCAAAGCTAAACTATTAGATTCACCAAAGTGTTGGCATAGTAAAACTACTACTGGAGATTTATAGTAAATAATATCCTATAATGTCCTATAATTTTAAAATTTTGTTCTGAAGTTTGCAATATTATTACCCAGTCATTTAAAATCAAGTACCTTTATCTTTTTCTATATTAATTTACAAATCTTATTGTGTGAATTGGCCATTTTTGCAGGTTTCTCCCTAAACGCTTTGCCTTTTGCCTCCTATTTTTCTCACCCTGTTTTCGTTGGCCATAGGTTTTTTGGGCACTTTACCACAGCTGATCACTGCTAAAGTCCATAAGTTCTCAGCGTTAATTGTGAATGTGATTGGTTATCCATTGTCATATTTGATTTACTGGTAAGTTGCTAGTAAAGTGCACTGTGTGTGCCAGGGCCTGTAACTGAAACGTTACTAGTGGGGCGGCAGCACTGATTGTGACACTCACATGAGTAGGTCTGTAAATATGTTTCAGACCTACCACTGATGCGTCTGCGTGCACCGTTTGAAACTGCCATGTATACCTGGCAAGTGCGCTCACTTGCCAGGCCAAAACCTTTCCTTTCCTTACATGTAAGGCACCCCTAAGGTAGGCCCAACGTACCCTCATGGGCAGGGCGAGGTGTATGTGAACGGTAGGACATGACCTGGAGTGTGTTGCATTTCCTGATAGTGAATTACTGTGTATTTTGTGTTTCACTATTGAAAAGCTATCTGTCCCTTAGGTTAACATGAGAGTTGCTTTGTAACATCTTACAAGTATAACTTACCATTGGGAAAAGAAAAAAAAATGGAGTTTAGGCTCTCTGATCTCTGAATTTATTAGGGCTCCTTTTGGGAAAGGTGGTTTTTGAACTGTGCATTTGAAAATGCCAATTTTAGAAAGTGGGCATTTTCTTACTTTACTATTCTGTATGCCTCTGGCTCTTTGTGCATTCATTGTATAATGATGGAGTGACAGGAGCTTGGGACATGCATTCACTCTAGACAGTCACTTGGGGGTTGAGGTGTGCCATGTCTTGGCAGGGTGACTCATCCCTGGGCTTAATAGACCTAGTCTGCATTTAGAGCAAGGGTGGAGTTTCGCTTGGACCTAATTAGGCTCTGTCTCATTTTCACAATGTTGTATCCACCCCCTGTGGCCATGCTGCACCAGAGAGGCTAGGACTGAGTTCGACTGGGTTCAGAGACCGTTGTCACAAAGAGAACAATGTCAAAATGACATATAACTTTAGATTACTTCAAGAAACAAAAGGAACCTGTCGAGAAGAAGAGCAGTAGGACTATGTGGAGAGTGCTGCCTTTTCTGTGTGAGGTGTGGGTTGGCCTGTAGCTGCTGCTTCTGTCTGTGGTGGAGGAAAAGGAGAAACTATTTTTGCCCTCTGTGGTGTCTGCTTGTGAAGAATCTCCAAGGGCGTGTGTTTGCTTGCCTCCTTGTGGAAGTTTCAAGAAGATAACAACTTCACCCGATCCTGGCTGGATCACAAAGTAACCTGCCTAAAAGAAGTGCTGAAGAGCTGTGTGAGGAGCGCTGCCCCTGCTGTGTGAGGGGTGGGTTGACCTGCATTTGCTACTCCTGCAGGAGAAGGATTGGACTGTTCTTCACTTTTGTTTCTAACATAACAGAAAAGTGCAGGGTGAGCACTTTAGTGATGCATACTTAAAGTGTGTGAGGAGTGTTTGATTGCCTGCAGCGCGTCAGAAAAGAGGTGAAAGAAGCATTCGGCCTCTCCCTGGTGGCTTACCATTTCAGCAAATTTTCTTAATCTGCAGACTGGGCTCTGCTAAGTGGCCCCGGTCTTTTAAGTTTTGCGGCACCCAGGTGCTGAGGACACCTGGCTGGGAGTTTCTCTGTACTGCTGGGGCAACACCGACACCAAAGGGAAGCGGGGCCCACTGCCAGAGGAAGCCGGAGCCTCACGGTCTCCCACCAGCCACACCTGACTCAATTTGCAGCATAGAGACATTACTCATGGGTTGTGTGCAGTGGCCCGGTAGCCGCTAAGGAAGAGGCAGCTGCAGGAGCAAAGGACTGCTCAGCGACACCTCATCCAGCCAGCGAAGTGGACCAGCCCTCTGGAACCCCCTTCTCTGGGGCGGTCCCCCTCCAGGAAGGAAGAGGCAGAGAGCTGCGCACCAAAAGGGCCATGCTGTCTGGCCCAACTGGGGCCTGAGGCGGCCCTGGGAGAATCCCCACTCGCCGAGGGTAGGGTGAGGCACATTACCGCAGGCAGCTGCATTGAACCTTCCCACACTGAGGGGCAAGGACCAAGCCAGGTTGCTCCCGAACCAGTGGGATTGGTGCCCCTATCTCCCAGGAGTCCGGAGCCAGAGCTGGGAGAAAATCCAGAAAATTTGGAAGGAGTTGAGAAGAGTGAGGAAGTCAGTTCGAATATCTCTGTGGCAGATTGTAAGATTGTTGGCGCTGTTATCGTCGTCAATTCAGGCAATATACCTTGCACCTCTGCACTATGGGGCACTTCAGAGATTGAAAGGATATACTTTACCAATGGGTGCAACATTTTCAATTAAAGTGGAGATGAGCAAAGAGGCATTGCAGAAGGTGGATTGGTGGTTGTTGAACATGGAGGCATGTAGCGGAAAGCCATTTTCAGGGAAGTTCCGGAGATGGTGGTAGAGTTGGATGTATGTGTGGTTGGGGAGAACAATGCGGGTCTGTGAAAACAGGGGGACATTTGTCAGAGAAAGAAGAAGAGATGCATATAATCTGTTTGGAGTTACTTGCAGGGTCATTTTCAGCACAGAGTTTTGTGAAGGATCAGGTGAAGTGCTGTGTCTTATTAAACATTTCAGCAGTTGGGTATGTCAATAGGTTGGAAAGACCCTGTTCAAAGGGAATTGCTGACTTGGCACATGAGTTTTGGGATTACTGCTTAAAGAGAGAGATCATGGTAAAGGCTCAGCATATAAGAGGGAAGAGCAAAGTGGAGGCAGTTTGGCATTCAAGGAATTTGAGGGATGCAAGCAATTGGAGGTTACACAGGGAAGTTTATTTGAGATTAATGAGAAGATGGGGTCCTTTGGAGGTGGATCGTTGGCAGACAGGCTGAATGCCCAACTATAGATGTTTTACATTTGGAGACCAGGTCCGGAGGCATTGGGGGTTGACATTTACCTTCAGGATTGGTCTGTAGGGAGAATGTTTGCATTCCCTCCTTTACCATAAATCAGAGAGTGCTCATGAAAGTAAGGAGGAAGAGGGTGGACTTGGTTTTGATAACTCAGTTTTGGCAGTCTCAGGTGTGGGTCCCAGATGTGATGAGTCTGTAGGTTTGAAGATCCAGTATTATTTCTGTGATTTCCATATCTACTGGTGGATGCCCAGGAGAATTATCACAAGATGCTACCAGGAGGACAGATAATGTTGATGGGATGGGTGATTTCAGCAGAGTATGACAGGTGTCAGGATTATCAGAGGAGGCCTCAGAGCTTATTAAGGAATTGTAGGCTCCCGGTACTTCAAAATCATGCAGGTCGGTATGGAGAAGATGGACTGGTTGGTGTACAACAAGGACTTTGGATCCTATATCATTACCTATATCATTACCTGTAGTGAAGGTGGTAAATTATTTGTCAGAATTGTTTAACACCTTGACCGCAGCAAAAATTCTGCTGCGGTGCTGGGTTTTTAATGAGTGGGCGGGGTTTGGACGGCCGGGGGCCGTCCTCCACACACGCCGACCGGCCATCACGCGCCTTAAGGGTTTAACAGAGGTTTGGCGTACAATTTAGTGAATCTGAGCAGGTCTGCTATTTTGGCAGGGCATGCACTGGTAGATGGGCATTGTGTTGGACAACATCCTTTAGTTAAAAGATTAGGAAGGGAGTGTGTATGGAGGTTCCTCCTAGATCTAGATAAGCATGTTTAGGGGATGTGTCTTTGGTGCTGAAGAAGTTGGAGAAATGGGGTAAGAATAGGTTGATGTCATTGAAGTTGTTATCATGGATGAAGGCAGTATTGTTGTGTTTAGTGTCCTTTAGACGGATATTGGATATAAGATCTTTAGAGGTAAGTGCTAGGAGCTGTATCAACCAGAGGTAGTGTGTTTTATGTTGCCAAAACGCACAAAGAATATGTCAAGGACCATTTTTATCCTAAGATGGATGGGCATGATTTATTCTGTGTGGTCCAGTGTTTGAAAGAGTATGAGCACAGAACAAGAGTTTAAAGAGAACAGAGTACTTCACAGTTGTTAACTTCTCATAGACAGCTTTTTAGGGCAGTTTCTGCACCAACCTTGGCAAGATGGGTTAAGGAGGTGATGAAGATGGAAGGGATTTATGTGTCTGTATTTGGGGTGTATTCAGTAAAGGGAGTAATGGCAAGTAAGGCTTTTATAGCCAGGAGATGTTTAATTCTATAATGAAGGCTGCTGATTGGTCGAGTGTGTCAACGTTTAAAAGATTTTACTTTAAATCTGTGGCAAATACTGGACAGAGGGTTTTGGATAAGCTTTGAACATGCATAATATTGGCCTCCGTGCCTTGCCATAAAATGCAGATTGTCCACAGTTTTAACGTGCAAAAAAATCATGATTTTATTGAAGACACAGAGGCTAATATTATTCCTCCCTGTTGGACCCAACCCATTGAAGTTGTTAATTTATGTTTTCAGTTCAGGGTTGAAGGTTTTTCTTCCATGAAGAGTCCAGGAAGAGGAGGACATTTCTTTGAAGAACAAGGGACAGACATGAATATTTTATGTTTTTGATGTTTTTGAGATTTGGCAATTTGCAGCAAGAAAAGAAGGAAGTGAGCTGTGTGTTTTAAGATATTATGCATGTTCCTAATGTTCTAGAGTTTTTTAAAGTCCTAGATCAATTCTAAGATTCTGTGTTGCTACTGTGTGTTAGGGAAATAAAGGAGTAGTGCATAATATTAGGAGAGGTTACTGAGACCATCCGGAAATCTGTGGATGCAGTTAAGCCGCCATGCTGGTGCTTTTGGACCGGTCCACAGTATTTGACATGGTCTCTCATTCCATACTTCTTGAAAGACTTTCCAACCTTAAGATCCAGGGCATTCCCTTGTCCTGGACTCGGTCTTACCTTAGCTGTCGGACCCAACAAGTATCCCTCCACCCTTTTGTCTCTGAAGAGAAACAACTGAGTTGCGGGGTTCCCCAGGGCTCTGCACTTAGCCCTCTCTTTTTTAATGTCTACCTTTCCCCCTCGCAACTTTGGTTGAATCTCACGGGGTGAGTGTAATCTTCTATGCCAATGAGACCTAATTGGTGTTTTCTTTTGAGGACCACTCGGAAGCTGCTTTCACTAATCGCAGACAATACCTGTATAGATTAAGATTAAGATTTATTTGGGTCATCGGTCTTTTAAAAAACAAAAATCATTACACCGATGAGATTTATAATAGTACTACTACATACTTATATAAACACGTAAATCATTAATAGTATTTTTACATAGTTGGTCTAAAAAATACTGCTATACATAAATTAATAAAAATTTTGTTTAAAATGGAAATTTGGGAGTTCTTGTCTTTATGACAGTCTATTGCAGTCTCCACGGAGTTTCAGCCAATTCCTTGAAATACACATTTAGAAGTTTCACCCCCTGCATACTAGAGGGATTGAGGCCCCGTCATGGCAGGTGATTATGGCTTCCCTGCACGTTCGTGTGTTCACACTATTCAGTAGCGTTTTTATTAGTGACTTCCGTTCTTTTAGTAACTTCGGGCATACACAAAAAATATGTTGAATCGATTTGTATTTGTATCCACAAAGTCTGCAGTTTCGGTCATCACTTTTATCCTTCCATGCCGGGATTACATCTTTTGTTTCCCACATGCCAAGACACATCTTCATAAATTGATGTTTTAGGGTAGGCAAGAAATAGGCTGATAAATATTCCTGTGGCTTCCTTTTTCCGTTTGAGCTGATAACCGTCCAGGCATGCCGTCTTAGCAGTAAGGTGTTCTCATCCATTGAGTGAGACAAGAGTTTTATTGTGGTGTTAATTAATTTGTTAAAAGCCTTTTTTCCTAGGCTGAGATGACAAATTGCTTGCGCAGACAGATCCTCTATCACCTGGTTTAAATAACGACTCCAGGATCCGTGCATCCTCTTTTCTTTTTGTCTGCCTATTTCTTTCCAGCACAGTTGGTCTATGGACCCGCTTTCAGAAGCACGTAACCTCCAACATAATTTAATGAAAGCACTTTGCTTCGAAATTCCTGATTTTGTAAGCCAAACTCTAATCGCACCTGGGCAGGCGATGCACATTATTGGATATGAAAAACTTTTTTGTAGACGTTTGTTTGTATTTTGTTCAAGGCAGGGATGTCACAACCTTTCATTATTTCAGTGCCATAGGTTGCTGTTGGCATTAACTGTACCTGCATGACGGTTAATAGGTTACCGTATGATGCACAACTCAATTTCTTTTTTAGAACGTTAAAACCATATCAGGTTTTGGGATTTTGACCTCATTGAAATGAGCTGTGATTTATAGCTCAATTTGTGTTCTACCATGAACCCAAGGTACTTATAGGAAGTGACCGCTTCAACTTTTTTACCCTCTATATGCCATATGAATCTCTTGTATTTTGATTCACCAACCGCACAACTTTTATTTTGAGTAAATTCAGTTCTAGCCCTTGTGCTGACAAATATTTGGCTGAGGCGCTCATTCCTCGTTGTAAGCCAATTGGAGTTTGGCTTAATAGTACCAGGTCTTCGGCGTACTAAAGGCACCTGATTTCCTCATTGACTATCGATGGGGGATGACTATTGGTTTCCAGGAGAGCGTCTTCAAGATCAGATATGTACAGATTGAAAAGAGTTGGAGCTAACACGCACACCTCTTTCAGACTATTTTGGGTCTATATTTTCTTTGTTATCCACTGGCCATCCCTAACTTTACCCGACTCCATGTACACGAAGAGAGTTCTCTGATGGCGTTTAATAACTTTGTTGGGATGCCCCATCTGTCCAGTTTTTCCCATAAACGTATATGGGGCACACTGTTAAAAGCTTGCTTAAGGTCCACAAAACAGGCAAATAAGCAGGTGTTCTTAAATTTAGCTTTTTCGGCTAGCAAGGTTAAAGTGGTTAGGTTTGTTAGCATGCCTGCTCCGGCCCGAAACCCTGTTTGAGATCTTGGGATGAGGTTGTGATTGTGTGACCATTTTTTCAGTTGGGTTAACAAGCAGCTTGCATATAACTTTGCTTCAACATCAATTAAATAAATCAATCTGTAATTTGTCGGCCTTGCTGAGTTTTCCCCTTAAAAATTGGCTGGATGATGCTTCCCCTCCATGATTCTGGGATTCCATTTGTAATGAACAACTCATTGAAGAATGGAGTAAAGTAATGGGCCCACTATGAGGCGTCTCCCCTAAAAAGGGCATTGGGGATTCCATCGGGGCCTGGCGCGCCCTCTAATTTTAATTTCTTTATAATGTTATTAATTCGCTTACCTCCGTTAATTCATTCCAGATGGGTTGTAGGCCGATATGTTTGTTATACAAGTTGATGAGCCCCGGTGGAAATTCCTTTTTTCGTTCCTCGCTTCTCCTGCAATCCTTTTTTGCTGTTTGAGTGACTGATGTTGATTTGGGCTTTGGTTCTTTGTACATACTCATTATGGGGTCGATTCCGATCCGTTAAAAATCACCATCCGTACGACTCGCATCCGGAGCCGTTTCCGTACGACTCGTACGGATGCCGTACGACCAGACGATTACGATCCCGATCGGGCTACCCGGACGCGATTCGTACGGTCCACGTCAGGTAAGGGCGATTCGTACGGAAAAGCGCACGATCACCTACACACCGTACGGCGCGTACACCCCATGATCGCAGGGGTATGCGCCGTACGCCAGCGATCATGAGGGGTACGTGCCGTACACCCAGCGTACATGGGGTACGAGCCGTACCCCATGTACGCTGGGTGTACGGCACGTACCCCCCATGATCGCAGGGGTACGCGTCGTACCCCTGCGATCATGGGGTGTACGCGCCGTACCCGGGGGGGGGGCGTTCCGTACCTGTTTCGGGGCAATCTCTGACTGTACAACAGTGTCCAGCTCCCGTAGAAAAAGGGTTGTACGGAGCGTACACAACACGGATCGTACTTGCCGGGTCGTAAAAAGCAGCCGCGAACCGTATAAATGTCGTGTACAGCGGCTTCCGAGGGCGATTCGTACGGGAATTTCATTCGTACGGTCCCTGGTATGATTCATACGGATAGCTGCATCGGGTGTGGATCGTACTACGTCGTTCGTACGGGGACAGTTACGGGTACGATTCGTACGGAAAAAATGCTCCGTACGACGATTCGGAGCACTTTTTACGGGATCGGAATCGACCCCATTGTGTGTTACCCATGTATCTTCATTTATCCCTGCATTCTGATGTCTATTTTTCCCAAGTGTCAGTGAATTTATCTGATACCAGAAGGGTTTTCCATTCCGTTGTTTACTTGCCAGAAGAAGTTTATTCCATATTGCAACTTGGTATCTGGTTTTGGCTATTCAACAGTTTTTCTTATATAGCTTTCTTAATTTTTTTAGCTCACTTCTGTTGGGTTTCCCCCCATTTTTAGCTGGTTTGAGACAGCTAATATTTTATGCACTATTTGGCTTTTCTGTTTGTATAATTCATGGGCAAACCAGGGATGGTGACTGATTGTCCAAACATGCTTCCTGTGACACTTAAAGGGGTGTTTCCTTTTGTTGTCCGCGAAGCTTTCCATTAGGGCTACCACTAGATTTTCCCAAGCGCTTAATGTCTCTCCCTTCCCTGTTTGCGTTGTCTCTGAAATTCCAGATTCCTCTAGGCTTCCTTTACTCATGCACGCTTTGCGATATACTTCAGCCATTACCTTTTTGATCCCCGATTCTCGCCAAATCAATCTTTTTAAGTTGTAGGCGTGTGGTGTTGAAAGTAGATTTTTAGTTGCTGTCAGTCTTGCTATAAATTGCTCCAATTGCAAAGATTGTGGCATGTGATCGCTCTCTATGCGTGACACGATTTGGAATTTTTGCATCTGTCGCACTACAGTTTCACTCACTAGGGTATGAACAATGGTTGAACATTTGGTCCCGCTTAAAAAGGTTGTTGCGGCTGGTGAATCATCCTTTGTGTTTCCGTTAAGGTGAATCAATCCTAGTTTTTCAAATTGCCGTCTAAAATTGATGCCCTTTTTGTTCAGGTTCCCTACAGTATTACATAAATTGATGTTAAAGTCACCTGATATGATAAAATGTGCCTGACAATACAGCCTTTGTAATGTTTTTATTATTTTAAACAACATCTTCTTATGCTCATCTTTTGTCTCCTCACTTGGGTGAATGTAAACGTTTAGTAGTATTAGTATTGTTGGTGCCCCCCCGTTCATATGCTGTTCCAGCTTGGATACGAGAACCCAATGCGTTCCTATAGGGAGTTTTCGAATGACCAGTCTAATTTAGTTGAAAAATACGAGGACAAACCGCCCTTTGGGTGTCCAAATGTTGCTAATTTTATTGCTGGTTCGTGGTGCCGGATAAATCCTACAATATTGAAAGGAGCTGTGCTCCAAGTTTCTTGGGCTAAGATGATGTCATACACTTGCAGGAATTCCAAAGCACCAGGGTTTTCTATCAGATTTTCTAGGCTGTGAGTGTTCCACGAGCAGATATTAGAGAATTTTTGAACTCCACGCTCGTCAGGATTGCGACTTAAAATGATATTTCGGTAACCCCCTCCTGTTTTCTTCAGTCACCTGTTTGGCTGTATTTAATACGTCTATACGCCTTCCGAGTGGAGCAGTTATTAGGGGCCTTGCGATTATTAGATTCTCAAAAGCTGTCTGATTTGTTGCTGCACCTATGGAGCCTCTCAGTAGGAATCCCTCACTCTCCATTTTGGGGATAAGTGGACCAGGGTAACGTGGGGCCTCTATCCTTTGTAATTCAATGCCCCAACCCTGAAACTGTTGCTGATGGGTCATTATATGCTCTGCAATTTCTGGTGTAGACCAGGTTATTACTGTTGCCTCTCTCTTAATCATAGATGGATGCGGTTTAAATTCAATCGATAACAAATGAGAAGAATTGATGTATGCTATTTCCTGCACTTCCTTTACCAATTTTATGATTGTGCCTCTGTTTAGATTGTCAAAGTTACCTTTTGAGATGTTTTTTGGCAGTAACATAATTGTATTTGAATCGTTGACCCTTGGCATATTTGTACATGGTACTTGAATCTTTGGTGTGTCCCCACCTTCCACCCCGGGGGGACATCTATTTCTGGCTTCCTCTTTAATTTTTTCCTGAATCCCAGGTCTCATTTGGACATATCCTTCTGAGTTAGTATGACCTTCCTTTCGGGTGTTGGAGGTTATCAAAAACTTATGGGCCATGAGGGTTTGCCTATTGGGTGATTTCTCTTGTTCTCCTGCAGCTAACATCGATCTGCTTTCGGTATCACTTTTGGACAGTAAGCTGGTTGTTCTTCTGTTTCCTATGGGATTCGTTCCTTGAGTGGTCATTAGTGGGGGTTTAGATACTGAAATGTTTTATTTCGTGTTTTAAAGATGGTGACCTGACATTCTTATGTTGCATAAATAAAGGTCATATTTTGTTTTTTTGGACTGCTTTCTCTTTGTTTCATGCTTTTCTTTGCCTCTTTTTTTCTATTTTTGAGAGCACGGGCATAACCTCCGCCATCTCTGTTTTTTTTCCGTCATTGTTTCTATTTGTTATAGGGTTAATGTCTTTTCCCTTAATACCTGTATAGTATCTCTTCTAGGATGTCACTCAATACTTTGAAGCTCAACCCGGATAAAACCGAGGTTCTCTTTTTTAATCAAACATGCTGCCCATTGTTGCTTTGGTGCCCTTCTGAATTGAGTCCCTCTCCCAATCCTGTGGATTCAGCAAGGAACCTTGGCTTTCGGGTTGACTGCAACTTGTCCTGTTAATCTCAAATTAGTCAGGTATTCTCTTCCTCCTGTGGTAAACTTCATATGCTCCGCAAATTCATGCATTCCCTCCCCCTGGAGTCATGTAAGACTATTGTACATGCCTTAATTACTTCCTATCTTGACTATGTTAATAGTCTTTACCTTGGAGCACCTGCCTTCCTGATCAGACACCTGCAGATCTTTCAAAATGCGGCAGCCAGGTTGATATGTAAGATCCCTTATCGCCATTCTATCACCCCATCTTAGGAAGCTCCATTGGCTTCCAGTGATCAATTGCATCCAGTTTAAGGCTCTTTTTCTGACCTTTCGAGATTTCCAAGGATGTGGCCTACCTTCAAGCTCACCTTAAACATTCTCAACATAGCCAGAACCTGAGATCTAATCACCTTCGTATGCTGACAACCCCCCTCTTCCAAGGTTCTAGAATGGGTGGTAGAGCCTTTGTAGTGATTACCGTAAAAGTGTGGAATGGCCTGCCTCTTTCTCTTCGTTCGATTGAATCAGAAGCCGTTTTTCGAAGTGCTTTGAAGACTTGGCTCTTCTCCAGCCTTTAGACTTTTGCTGGACCTTCTTCTGCCGTCTGTTACAGCGCCGTGACACCCCCGTTGGGGGTAGCTGTTGCTCTATATAAACTTCTAAATAAACAAATATAAATAAATGTTAGTCTCCGTGTCTTTAATAAAATCATCATATTCTGCCCATTAAAAATGTTCTCCTTTTTACTGTTGTCAGCTTTCCTACTTCTTCACTATAAACAGTGGTCTGAATGAAGCATCATCAACGAACAGTGGGGAAAATAACAATCAATGCATTATTAGAAAAATAAAGTTCTCCATAATAAATCTTTATAAATAAGAAATACTATGCATAGCACTCACTACAATTCACTAATTATGTATTTTATTCTAAACTTACTTCACAGTCTGTAGAAACATAGGTTATAACTGTTTCTTATGTTGTTATATCTGGTACAATATGACATATAATTCAGAAGCAGTCCTCAATTTTGCGGTTCCTTTTGAAAACATCCTTTCATGGAGGTGAAATAATATGGAAAATGGAGATGACCCACATAGACAAAATACCACACAATAGTATGTAGAAGTTCTTGTTGGAGAAACAAAAGTTTTTTTTGTTTTTGATAACAGTTTTGGGTGGTATCTCAAGGCTGCTCTTATTGTACTATGTCCATTTAGTATTGAACTGTAATAAGAGAATGTAATGTTGTATAAATTCATTTGCTGAAGGTAAAAGGACTGTTGTGTTTCCAAAAATATTTTGAAGATATTACCCCCAATAAGCCGAATAATGACTAGTAAACCATACATCAAGTAATAAAAAAACACTGTACACCAGTTTCTTATCTACAAATAATCCTTAGAACTTCGGTTAAAGAAATACTCCCTTACACAGCTTGCAGCAGCACTAATTATTTTCTCATCAAATTCAATCAAAAACAAACTGGACAATATTCTAATTTGCAATGATACTACATATGGCATTCCCTCTTTGAATACAGTACTCCCAAGAGGTACTCAAAACTGCTTTCACTGCGCATTTAGGACGTTTACTAGTAATAACTGTACAACGCAACAACAATTTGCTTGCTACCGTCAACCTCATCAAATGTTATCAGAAATTATTCCACATCATCTATGTTTGGATAATTAACAAGATTTATAACTTTACCCATTGCACAATTTACTAATCCTTCTTCAACATTTATATTCCAGCGTAATATTATAAAACAGGTTTTACAGCAATGTAATTGCTTCTCTAGTCCTGCAGTCTTAGATACAGACTCTTCTAAAGAATCCAGTTTTGATTGTATTGTTACTCCTTGATGTTCCATTTTGTCAGTAGCTGTCATTTCTAAAATATCTTCTTTCATCCCATTGGCGTAATTGTTCATTGAAGTTGGAGCACTCTTTTAGGGTCGACATTAAGCAAACTATTGATTTGTTTTCTTTAGTAAAATTAAACATTAGTTAAGCTTGTGCAATTTTCAATGGAAATAATTTCTTGATAAGGCGATTTTCCAAAGCATATTTTCCTTGTTTTGTCAGAACTCCTACTCTAATGTCCTTTAGTATATCTCCATATTCCACATCGGTTGGTCTCCACATATTTTGTACTAATTTTTTGTATTCAAAGTATTCCCAAATATTCATGTTTCCAAAACTTCCAAGATAACTTCTTGTTTCATTATGCAGAAGTGTCTTGAAAATAAATTGTCCTTTTACAGGTGTTAGTTGCAGAAGGTCACCAAATACAATTAAATGTTTTCCACCAAAGAGTGTGTCATAGTTTGTTTTCAATATCTGCTGCATTCTTAAATGTATGTGGGCAAACATTAGGTTTGACACCATGAGGACTTCATCAATAGTTAGAAACTTCAGTTTTTTTTAAAACTCTTGCTACCTCATGACAAGCTTCACCTGATAACTTTTGGTATTCCACTTTGTTATCACGTTCTACAGGTAGGAATAATAATCAATGAAGAGTAATTCCTTTAATGTTTTGTGCAGCTAATCATGTTGGTGCAGTTACTACACATGTCAAGTTTGAATCTATAGTCTTCTGTGGGTAAATGGTGAGCACTTAAATTCAATTCAATTCAAAGAACTTTATTTGGTTATTGTACACAGATAAATAACCATAAAAGTGCAATTAATTAATCACAATCAAAATACAAATTTAAAAATATCAAGAGAGTTGCACACATTTAAAAACGTGCGCATTAAAATTCATGTTACAATATATTTCCGGAATCTAAAAACAGCTTTTAAAAAAGCAGAAACAGAAGCAACTGTAAAAATATTATCCAGTTTCTGGATTGCCAAAAATGCAGGGCGGCATTGTCTTGCAGCTAGATTCATGAAGCCACATTGTGATCGCAATAGCTGCGAATTAGAAATTGCGATCACAATTTGATTAAAAGGAATTCATGATAGTGAAAATACCCAAAAAGCGAATTTGCTAAAGAAATTTTGCGAATTCGCAAATAAACTCGCAGAATCCTTGAAGAAGCCCATTTGCGATTCTGAAATTGCGAGAAATCATGGATTCTGCGAATTCAATTGCGAACTCGCAAAATAATCGCAATCGCTACTCATGGAAATTCGCTAAATGCGAAAAACCTGAAAATCGCAATTTGCGACGCGCAATTTAAGGAGAACCCAAACCAGGTGGTAACCAGTAAGGAAAAAAGAAATATTCAAAAGAACGTTAACAAACTACCAACAGGTGCAGGCCTGACCAAACACACTTAAGGACATGCAGCTGGAGCATGAGGACTCTCACAATGCCAGGACTCTATATGGTTGTCAGGCGGCGAAGGCTACAGCGAGCAGCACGGAACAGACGTAGGATCCAGGAGCGGATATTCCGCCAGCGGGTCACCCTTCTGGGCCAAACCAGGGAGCAAATTTACGCTAAGTACCGCCTGAATGGGGCAATGATCATCAAGCTGATCCTGGACCTAGACCCCCTGATGCAGCACCCAACAAGGAGGACGAATGCCGTGCCCACACACGTCCAGGTATTGTGCAGCCTGCACCTTCTGGCCTCCGGAAGCTTCCAGGGGATAGTCGCTGTTGCAGGGGGAAATCCAAGCCCACCATGTCCCGCTGCCTAAGGAGTTTCCTGGATGCAATGCTGACCCAGCTACACCACTACATCTCGTTCCCCACCAGCCAACAGGACATGAATGACACCAAGCTACAATTTCACAACGTAGCACAATTTCCACATATAATAGGATGCATTGACTGTACCCACATCCACATCTGCCCACCAGCACAAACGGAATACATGTATCGCAACCGCAAGTGCTACCACTCTCTCAATATCCAGATGGTGTGCAATGCCAAGACAATCATCACGGACATAGTGGCACAGTACCTGGGGAGCACACATGACTCCTTCATATTCCGGCACAGCGGCATTCATATACGACTGGCCAGGGGAGACTTTGGTGAAGGACACCTACTAGGTAAGTACACATGACCCACAATAGTACACTGTGATAATGTAGCTGCGCAAAACAGGCACTCATCCTTTGCTCCTATCATACAGGTGACAGCGGCTACACTCTCCGTGAGTACCTCCTCACCCCATACCTCAACCTTGCAACACCACAGCAACGGCGTTACAATGCTGCACACATACGCACAAGAAATTGCATTGAGAGGACATTTGGCCTTTTGAAGAGCAGATTCCGCATACTGCACAAGACTGGTGGGGCCCTCAAATACGAGCCAGAGGTCTGCTGCCGCATCGTGGCCGTGTGTGCAATCCTCCACGACATTGCTACCAAGCGCAGGATACCTGTAGAAATCTCTGGCAGTGAGTCGGAAGGAGACAACCGACCACCTGCACATGTGCGTCACGCACGCGGGGAGAATGCTGCAGAAGGACACAGGCGCCGTAACCAAATCTGCATTAACTATTTCTAGTGCACCCACTGCCCACACCCATTACTTCACTCACGCATGACAATAGTAATAATGACATGAGTCAGATTTAGTTAGACAGAATGTATGTTATTGTTACAGCACAATAAAGTGGGGATTTTCCCAAACTGTTACATGATTGACATATTTTGTCATATATCCCATGTTCTTGAGGAGGGCATGCTTGTAGCAGCAGCATGGCCCCTCATGGTAATGTTCAATTGTTCAATGCCGCCTCCGGGCAGATGCTCCCAACCTCCTTTCAACATCCTCCTCCTGATTTGACCGTGAGGCAGCAGAGGGCCTGCTGCTGCGGCGGGGTGCTACCACCGGTGGCACGGACTGGCTACTATGTTGGAAATAGCCTCACTGGTGTCGTCACCCCACTCCTGGCCATGGCCAGTTTCCTGCATGGCCTGTACTGCTGTCGTCACCTGCTCCATAGCTCTTGCGATGTCCTGACAGCACTGGACCATTTGGACCTGCATGGCCAAGGAGCGTCGCGAGAGCTGGGAGGCCGTGTTGCCAATTATGTAATTGGACCGCGTGTATGCTGACAGGCGGGTCAGCAGCTGCCGGTGCCTGCTCTGGTGGAGGTTGCGCTGGCTGTACATGGCCTGGGTGTTGGCCTCCATAGCAACTGTCATCCTCTCCATGCGGTCAGACATCTGACCAACATTCCTGGTGGTCTTATTTAATTGGAGGTGTATAGCCGCAAGATGACGGGCTTGGGTTTGATGCACATGGAGCATACGGCGCTCAATAGAGAGCCCACCTGGTCGCACGTTTGCTCCCCTGCCAGCGCGGGATGTGTTGTTGTGCTGCTCCCTCACCAGTCCGCTTGACTGGCTCCTCACAGCCGCAGGGTGGCGGGTTTGTCGGTGAGAAGCAGCTGGTGTTGTCAGCACCACTGGTAGTTGTGTGACGCGCTGTGGTACTGCTGCGCCTGTTGGCGCAGAGGTGGCACTGTCCACAGGGGCAGGTGGTGGAATGACCGCTGGTGCGGCAGCTTGCCCTGATGGGCCTGGCTGTGGTGATGGATTTAAGTCTCCCTCAGTGTCCTCTGGGATTTCCTCAATTAGCAGGGCATCACTGTCGGAACTGGGGACTGCTGCGCCACCTGTGATGTAAAGTGGACGTTGATTAGTTACATGTTTCTTCCACATGTGATCTTCCTACATGCATGCAGGCTACCATTCCCTGACTCACTGTTGGATAGACTCTCACTAAACAGGTCTGGCTTAATGGGGCTAGATGGTAATTGTGGCCAGACTACATCTCCCACAATGCAATAGCACTTTTGTGGTGTGCTTTGGCTGCATGACTGGCGTTTGGAATGGGATGATCTGGAGTCATGGACATTGTTAGGGGACAGGGGGCTGCAGTCGCATGGCACTTACCTTGTGTATCTTGTGTGGGTTGGGAGAAGTCCAGCTGGATTAACCCCACGCATGCCTGCGGATTAATGGTGTCCTCGACTCTGTCCTCGAGTGGTGTGTTTGGTGGGACAGTGGGTTCCCCTCCACCTGTCGCAGCACTCTCCCCCAGCCTCTCAGCAATCTTCTCCTTTGCCCGCCCTCTGAGATCGTACCAACGTTTCTTGATCTCATCAACAGTGCGCAGAGTTCACTTTTGCGCGGATGCGCACCCATATCCGCCTTTAATCGGCTTCAGGCACCCTTCGGGAGTCTCTACCAAAGAGACGATTATGGTCCTTGCAGACTCCCTGGATCAAATATTCGAGCTCTTGCTCGGAAAATTTAATTTTCCGTTTTCTTCCAGTGGAAGTTTCTCCTGCAGCTTCCTGTGACATGCTGGCCACTTGGGTGTCTCCTGGTTTTCACCTGTGGGCACTCTGGAGGGGAGCTCTGGCAATGCTGATTCTACTTCAGGCTCTCACTGCAATTAGCGAGATCGCAATTTGCGATTTCGGTAATTGCGAAATCGCAATTTCAACACGGGTATCGGCCGAATCTGCTAATTTTTAGCGTTTTTTGTGAACTCGCAATCTGTGATTGCGGCTGATTGCGATTCGCTTTTTTTTTCTCGCATATTATCATGAATGCCATTCTGCGATTTCTAAATTGCGATTCGCTATTTCTCGCAATTTAGAAATCGCAGATTTTGACATTGATGAATCTGGATGTAAGTTCCATACTCTTTAACACTGGAACAATCCACCTTTTCCTGGGTATCGTATACAAAGTGCAAAAAACAAGACATGTATGGATGACTGAACCGACAGATCATCATATGGGCATTTACAGAGGGATCTTGTCCAATCATCCACCTCGAGAAAGATTAGGGATCAATGCAAGATATCTAATCTGAGGCAGGTTAATAAAAACCTATCAAAATCCTTCATAGGTAACAAAATAAGAGGCTGAATGTTAACAGTAACCACAGTAGTTTTAGTCATTTCATTAGATATTGTAAGATCACTCAAATGTGTCAGACGAAGATTTTTAAGGACCTTTCTAGGGACCTGACACATTGATAAAGGATCGCTGAAATATTCCTGGTGGCCTATTTGTGATAAAAACATCTTCACATAATGTAGTCATCCTATTTTATTAGCCTTATCAATACTCAGAGCATCCCTTAAAATGAAACGGTTAAAAGCGCACTCATAGGTGCTCCAAACCCTGTGCCACAGAAGAACAGGTTGAATCTTAATTACATCTTCCAGGTATGGTAGACCGAGTTCAGTGTGTAAAATGAGTGTAGAAACACTGTCCGGAACTGCCAGAAGGTACCATAGAGAAGTGTTTTCTGCCACCTGTAATGTGGTCACGTTTGCATACCCCCAAATGCCTGCGCCATAAGTTGCAATTGCTATGCAGGTAGCCATGTAAATGCACAGCAATTCCCCAGGCGGTTGCCTGCCCATTTTCCTCCTAAAATGTGTTACTGCCATTAAGGACTTACAAAATATGAGCCTTCTAGTTTTAATTGCATTACAACAAGAACCAGTCAGGTCATACAATATCCCTAAATAGGGGAATGTGGGTGTAATATCGAAGGCTTTCAGGTTAATACAAATTATTTTTTTCTTTTTATTTGCCCCAGAACCACAGTTCATTGAGAAAGTTTTAGAGCAATTAATTGTGAGGCCCAAATTTGTCATAAATTGCAAGAAGAACGTTACCACCCTTTGCATACCAATGGGCATCCGGGCCATCAGAACCGTATCGTCTGCATAAAGGAGTGCAGGGACGGATCGTGCAGCTGCCATAGGCTTATCCCTGCACTCTCTTAGCAGAGTGTTTTGTAGATCGTTGATGTATAATGTAAACAGGAATGGGGCAAGGACAGAGCCTTGCCACACCCCTCTCGATATATTTAACACCCTGGTACAGTCCCCATTCTTTCCAAATCTAACCTTAGCCCTTGCCCTGAATAGAGTTGCCTAAGGAAGGAAAGTATGTGGTCGTCCACCCCCAACCTTTCCAAAATTATCCACAACTTTGCCTGGATGACACAATCAAAAGCTGATTTTAAATCAACAAAGGTTAAAAACAGCTACTCTCCCTTGGCTTTTGTGCATTTACCTAAAAGAATATGGAGATTTAGATCCTGATCAATGGTACCAAGGCCCTTTCTAAAGCCGTATTGAAGATTGCAGACAATTGATCTGCCCATAATTGTGGTCTATCTAAGACCACACGCCCAATTATCTTAATAGTGGAATCTAATAAAGATATAGGGCAATAGCAGGTTGGGCTTGCTCTATCACCCTTTTTAAATATAGGGAAAATGGTGGATTCATACCACGTCATTAACAAACCCCTAGAGCAGCATGCATTGAATAATTGCGTGAGCAGTGGTCCCCATAGCGCCACATTATTTTTAAACAGGTCAACCGGGACACCGTCCAGGCCCGGTGCCTTTCCATCCATGCTGGCTTTAATTGCTAAGTTAACTTCTTTCAAAGTAAAGCCCATATCCAATTTCTGGAAGAGGGGTGGAAAGTCCTGATCAAGTTCTAATTCTACCGATGCATGGTCGGCTGTAAGTTGGTCGCTATAGAGTTTGGTATAGTGTGATACCCACTCATACTCCAAAATAGCAATCTCTATTGTTGCTTTATGGCTATCATTAAAGAAAGGAGCATTAACCGCCTTCCAAAAAGCGGCAGTATCTCGATTCACAGAAGCCTCATGGAAAGTATTCCAAACTTCCTTTTTCATTTCATCCTTCCTTTTTTTTAGTGCCTTCTTATAGCTCCTTCTCACTTTCCTTCTTAAGTTCTGGTCCTTAACTGTGGCATTTAGAGCATGCTTAAGATGAGAGTAGGCCTTAGTACAGGCTGAATCAAACCAACCCTTAGTATTAACACCCCGCTTTTTGGCTTCTACCTAAAGAAATTTTTTAATCTGCTCAGCAATAACTGTAAAGTTCTCTTTGATTACAGAATCAGGGGAATTTTCATCCAAACAGGCACTGAAACGAGCATCAAATGTCAGCAATAAATTATGAAGAAAATCCTCAGGGATCACTTTCGTCCATTTCAGGGCGTATCCATTTTGTCTGTTCAAAGCAATGTTATTTAAGAGCTGCCGAGACCTACTATTCATATTGAGCTATTGGTTGAGTACTAGGATGTCAACATTTAACGGGAAGTGATCACTTGGAACAGTGTCATGTGTGCTAAAGTTCCTAACACATACAGAGTGTCTGTAGGATATCAAAATGTAATCAATAATTGAGAAAACACCTCTACCATTAGAATTTGGGCAAAAAGGGACCTCTGATTGACACAAACTAGTAGCATACCCCATGTCACAAGAAAACACAATTTCATTCATAAGATCCCCACACACTGTGTGTGCAAAATGCGGTAGGCTAACATCTTTATCCAGAGTTATGCCACATGTCCCTGTATCCCTTCTGTGACAGAGTAAACAGTTAAAATCCCCTCCCCAGATGACAAAAACATTTTTGGTTACCTGGCCAAGTAGGCTTTTATACGTCTCTACTTAGATTTCCCAACATTTCCACCATCATCTCAGAGGAGGCATTGTTATAGAAATGTATGATAATCACACATAATGCCTTATCCACTTGTATCCTGACAGTGTGATAGTAGCTGTTATTATGGACCATCTCTACTTTCCCAAATTTTAAGTAATTCGAAATATAAGTACAGTGGCCCCCTTTTGCTCTGCCATGAGTACTTTAATTTAAAAAAAAAAAAGTGTTTCCCAGGGTTAGATTGACCACCTATGTATAGTAGAGCTGGTTTAAATAAAGAACAATGACACCCTTTCTTCTCATTCAGTATCCATGCTCTATTTTATCTTTAACTTTATTATAAATGTGTTTCTGTTCAGTATTCATTTGTTGTACTAACTGGCCGAGCTGTTCAGTATCCACTCTTGCATGTTGCATTGCATTCTCTCCCTCAATCATAGCATTTTGAATCTCTGGTTGTCCAAAACGATCTTGACTTCCTGGTGCTGAACTTTGACTGCTCTGAGAACTGTCCCTGGCTGTCTCAGCAACAAGTGTTTCCTCCTCTTGAATCTCATCTCTAAAAATGTAAAAGTAATTCCGAAATACTGAACACTCAATGGTATCTTTAACAGCATTGAAAGACTCTTCAGACTAGTCATACTATCTAAGTAATTCTGATTCTGCACAACATGGCTTGAACAACTGCAAGAGTGGGAAGTAGAAAAACTATTTTTTTGAATGGTGTTTGGAAACTCAGATTTCTGTGATTGGATAGATCTCCTTTTTTATGTCTTATCAAACAACCACCACATCCAAGCAGTGCATATCTTCATTCTTCTATGTTTTTCAGGAGCATTTGTTAAGAATGGTGGCCTCTGTAACAGCCTCTAAGGATTTAACGGGAGTAACAGCAGTTATGTGTTACCCTTGGCCAGTGGTCTTTCCTTAATGACAGCCATCTGTATGGCAGTCAGTATTTCTTTACTGGATGCAAAAGGCATTTCAGCATTAGAATATAAATGTGATTTATATGCAATTGGCACTGTTTCACCTTCATTGAATGTGACAAATGTGAAGCCAGTATCACCCAAATTATACAGATGACTGAATTAGTTTTGTTGACATGTGTGTGTAGGTGTCTTGACGCACACACATCGGTCTGTAGTGATTGGAAAATTATTGTATGTTCTGAAGTCCAAGATGTCCTGGGAGAAGCAGGACACATTACATTGTAAAAAGGTTTTGTGCATTGTTCATAATCTGTCATTGATGTTCTGCCCAAATTGAAGAATCCTAATAAGGAATACAATTATTTAATAGCGTTTGGTGGTTGTAAAAAAGCACATATCTCTACGAAATATGGTCCCAGGCTCTCACCCTCACTTGATAGTTCATATCCCAAAAATAAGACACTAATAAAGGCAATTTTTGTTTTCTTGCAATCAAATGTATAGCCCAGTACAGTAAATCCCAATATAATGTGATCTACTCTGGCCTAATTTGTGTTTTGATCATTATCTGTTAGATATATATCATCAATGCAGGGCAGTCCTTTTTGGTCAATGTCATATAGAGTTGACATTATAAAGACAGCAAAAAAATCCAGAACTGCACTTATACCCTTGAGGCAATAAGCAAATAAGCAGAAGTGGCCTTGTGAGCGGAGTGAGGACAACACTGTCACATCTCTGTTTTCAGGTGCTGTTTCTTGGCCGAAACCAGTCCCAGGGTGGTTTCTGGTCCAGGGAGGATCTGTTCTGGCAGCTTGGGCTGGACTGCTCCCATAAGGAGCAGGGTCAAGACGGAATTAGCATTTGGCTGGATCCAAACTGGGGTAGCGTAGTGAGCAAAATAATGATAGATTTGACCCAGATCTCTTGACTGTGGATAAGTGGTTGAAAAGTTTCAGCTCTCCGTCAATATTCTTGTTGTGTTTGCAACTTTCTAAAAAAAAGTGTTTTCAAAGTCCGACTTTACTATTTATCAGGGTTTTAAAGTACAAATCTTTAGATACCAAGTTTGACATTTCCACCTGCTTCCATTTACAAGGTATCACTTATTTAAATAAATAAGTTAACCCAATGTTATCCTATAAAAGAGGCAGGTCTTGCAGTACTGAAAAATGGATTTAAGAGTACATGTCAAACTTTGTAAATGCAATGTACACTGCTCCCTGGGCTGCAGATTTATTTTGCCAGATGGAATGGCAGTTTAAATGACACACACAGGCTACAATGGCAGGCCTGAGACATGTGTAAAGGGCTACTCGAGTGGGTGGCACAATTAATGCTGCAGGCTCTATGCTAGCATTTTATTTACATTCTCTGGGTACATGTAGTAGCAATTTTCCGGCGATTACAGGTATATTAAATGTGCCAATGCGGTGTAAGCCAATGTTGTCATGTTTTATGGAGTGAGAACACACACTTTAGCAATGGTAAGTTGAGGTAGTGTGCATAAAGTCCTAAGATCAACAGAAATGAGATAAGCAAAAATGGAGGAGTAAGGCAAAACATTTGAGAAAGACCACCCCAAGGCAGGTTAGACTGGTTTAACATATACCTGTGTCTTGTATTGCTGACCTTTCTCAAAGTAATGCTCCATTCTATAGGTGTAGGAGGAGGTTTGTCCTAAATGGCATTGGTAGTCTGGAACTCACTAAGCTGACATCTTCTTGTCTTCCTGTTATGGAGTAGCCAGACAAAAGATGAAAACCTGGTTCTCTGAATTGACTGTCAAATTCCTTGGCTCGTGCACTCTTGAAAGAGTTTTATATATAAATGCTGCTACAAGAAAGTGCCCTTTTAGTGTCCCTTTTTGTGTGATCACACTATTTGTTTTTACTGATGCAGCTGTTTGTTTGACTCTGTGCATTCTGATACTACTGGCCTGTCCCCAGTACAGATGCTGTGAGCCCTAATGATGGTACATTTGGCTGCCTCCTAATTGATATATTTCCCTATAAGGTCATACTGTATGGTGCAGACAAACAACCATGCCATTGAAATTTAAATGTCATCTATGAACTGTAGCACTTACTGTGTCATTCACTAGTGTAACTAAGGAAAACATGGATTCAGGCGCCCAATGTAGCCTAACTGCCACAGTTTAAACCTCTAACCACCCTGTAAAAATGACCCTTCTTGACAGGGCAAAACCCTCCCCTTTAAATTTTATTAAGACACCCCATGGATATCTTGCAGCCCACAAGGTGGGGTACATGATTTTTAAAAGTGAGACATGTAGACATTTTATTGTATCATGTCTCTACAGTGACAGTGCCACAAAATCTATGTTCACTTTGGAATGCTCTGGCTGTTTAATGAGGAAAACCAGAATGCAGATTATAATATTAATTTGCTATCTTTGATTTGGGACAAGCTAGAAAATGGTTTTATTCCATATTTTTAATATTTATTGGGCATCCAATTTACTGTTGACATTGTATTGTGAGTTTTTTAGGAAAAGTAACTTTTAGAAAGGTGCCGTCTCCCTGCATAGAGCTAATAGGCACTAATTTGCATTATACTGCCACCAGCTGCCCACAAGCTGCATCTGAATGGACGAATAATGACTACTCATTGGTGCTTTACTTTTTCAAGGTGCTTTTTCTCTTATATCTTTTCAAATTCATATCTCCAGTTCTCCTTATTAGATACAGGTCATTTTGGTGTCATTTTGTTTAATACATTTTATTCAATTTCCCTAAATTTGGGTTGGTTTTTATTGTGTTGTGCTTTTTAATTGTAACTGTTTTTGTGCTTCTAAATGCTTTACAGATTTTTTTGTTGAGTTAATCCAGTCTAATCTGTACTATAGTTAGCAGGTATTGAGTTTAGGATCACATTACTGAAACCTCTTCCTGGACCTAAGAGATTTTACCTACCCACCCAAATTAAAAAATCACTTTTTGAAGCTGCTACACATGATTGTCTCTGAACAATATTTTAGGTTCTTGAATATCTGGTTGCACATATTGGTCAACAATCAGATACTAAAAGGACGGGTCAAAGGTTGCACATTTTGACTCAATATGTTCGGAATCCATCACAAGGATGCTTACCTGCAAGGGTCAAAAGACAACCATGTCTGTGATTGCTTATTTAATAAAGCAAAGCTTTCTTTCACACTAACTCATTTTCCTTACAAGAAACAAGGATGCCATTTCCTTTACGTGTGTTGAGGAGTTGGCAGTAAAACCCTGAACTTGTGCTTTCTGTTTAACAATTTTTTTTAATTTGCAAGGAAGAAAGAGAACCGACAGGAGACCACTTGCCTTTTACTAATTTGTTTACCACCTCTCTTGTGTTCTCGATACATTTTCAATGTTTTGTGACTGGATTTCGGTCAAGCAATATTGGCACACAGCAAACCAATTTGGAATTTGGAAGTGACGACTACAGCACGATACCCAATCAACATTCACTTGCAATGCCATTTTCGGAATCGGAAAAAACTTTCTGATTCCTAAAATAAAATGAGTAGATCTTAATTAACATTTTACAGTCACTAACGCGGAATCAGAGCGTTTGTGATTGTAAAACAATGAATAGTGCATCTGGCCATTTTTTTTTTTTGATCTATAATTACTACATTCATGCAGTAAAAGAAGTGTACGTAGTTATGTTTAAATAATTGCAAATAAATGTGCCATTATTCTACTGATTAAAGTCTATGCTCGGAGGCATCTAATTTGTTCGAGCACCTGTGAGTTGCATACACTTTTAATGTTTTGTATTAACATCTAATTGCATAAAAGGCACTGTATTTAAATGATTAGCAATAAAACCCTCTAAGCGTGCGTTAATTGATGAATTGATGTGACCTAACAATGGCACGCAGCTCTACACATATTTTAAATAACTGATTTAATCAATGTTGTGAGTTTGAAGGGATACAGCTCACTGGAATGCAATTCCATTAGTTTTCCAATTTGCAATGTTTTTGAAAACTTTTTCACATCTCACTTCGGGCATCCATTTCTTTGCTGGGAGAACAAGCTGTCCTCATGGTCTTTTGCGGCCACAAACTTTAGTAGACATGTTTGTCTGAAACTAACTTACCCTGCTCTTCTCATGCAGGGATCAGACACAATTCCATTGACTTATTCAGCACTTTCTCTGGACTTGTTGCTGCTAAATAGCCACTTTGCAATATGTTGCCATAATACAAACTATTATATTAAAAAAAAATATTAATAATAAATAGGACGAATCAAATCATGGGAAATAAATCTCATATACAAAGGAAATACAGCACAATGGTCTATTAAAAAAATTAAAAAGAGTCTTCAGTTTTATTTTCCATATGTGGAAACAAAAATCACTATTCGATCATCAAATGGCTAGTATGGATATTGGTAGCCAGGTAAATGGTTAAGTTTGCAAATGTTTTCTCTGTCGATACTTTGGCAAATGGATACCTTGGCACTTAGCGAAACCATTGTAGACCAGGAGCATGGTCTCATACGAAGGCAACTTTCCCCAAGGTGGCAGTCAATAACTAATGTGTTGTCATTTTGGAGACTTTATAACTGTTCAGGGTATTGTTATGTAATGACAATGTGTGTGGATACATGTACCCCATAAACTTGTCATTCAGTACGTAAAAAGATGGTGGAACGATAGCCCATTACCTGTCCAGAGAAAGCTCTGTTAAACTGTGAAATATCTAGTTAGAGAGTCATGATCTGTGTGTGGGTGTGGTATGGTATGGTATGGTATATTTGCCACCTGCGATGTCTGTGGGTAAAGTTGTGTTACAAAGTCTAGAAGAGTGAAGGATGAGCAAAGGTCATCATTGACAAATAAAGAGGATGGGATGTGTTTTCCAACCTCAAAGAGATCTTAACCTGAGGACAGAGTTCTCATTTCGCAGGTGGAATCTCTGTGGCAGAGCAACCATATTCCAACCATTAAGCTATTTATTAAATGGAAGTTGATCATCAAAAATGCTTTGTAAAGGCTAGATGTTACTGATTTGAAATAGAGCTCAGACAAAGGGAAATATCTAAGAGAGGTTGTCATATGCCCAGAATTTGTTTTCCTACTATGTCCTCACTCTACTTGTATTACTTCATAGAAATGGCCTAGTCTAAAAGAGGCCTAGGCCTTGCCAGGGAAGTGTTGTTTTCAGGTCTTTTTCTCACTTTCTGTTGCCTGCTTTATTGTACACTTTCACAAACTGCAATTTGTAGCATGTAAAGTTGTAAAACATATTACTTGATTACTACAAAATGCATTTCACTAATTTACAGAATGAAATCTCAACCGCCACTTTTTCTATATATTCTGTTGGGAGATTCTCCTGTTGTAAGTTTAATACATAAGAGTAAATTTGGGAGAGGGAACCAGGCCAAGTATCTGGAAACTGGGGAATACCTACTACTAAAGAGGAAGGGATTAGGGAGGAGTAAAGAGGGGTTTAAAAGGGTTAAAGAGGGATTAAGGAAAGGTCAGACAGTCACCCACAAAAGACTAAGCCCATTGCCATTCACAGACTGCACTTCAAAAGTTACTACAGCAAAAAAAAAACAGTTGAAAATGTAGGCCAGCTCAGACCTAGAGTAGATCCAGCACCAAAAATGACAATCCACTGGCACTGCAATACGCTCACATGGAAAATAATGAAGGCAGGCACCTTAAGTAGAATCCTATAGGATTTATTTTTCCAATAATCAATTTAGCTTTTTTACATTACTTATGCATTTAATTGAATGCTAAATGTACATAAAATAATTACTATTTTATCATATAACATGTTATTAATTGATTTAAGTAAAATATTTAAATTAATTTTAAACCATTTTATACATAAATTGTTGTGATTCTTAATACATATTAACTAAATATAAACAATTTATTTAGGTGGGATTTTTCAATAGGCTTTAAAAATGAATTTTCATTTAATACATTTAAGTTAGTAAAATACTTAGGGACTGATTACGAGTTTGGTGGTACGATGGACTGCCAAACCCACGGTGGCGATGCCGCTACTGCAGCATCGAAGGTCCGACCGCCATATTCCAAGTTGGGTGGTGGGACCACCATAGGACCGCTGCTACTGCCACAGATCTGCAATCCAGCTCTTGCAGCCGTCTGAGGCCAGCAATATGCTTGTGGTGCCGCTGGAGCACCACCAAGCATATTACAAATTTCCTCACTGCCACAGTTTTCTTGGTGGAGAGTTCACTATTAAAAGTGCAGAGGTGAAGAAACTAAGGGGGCCCCCTGTTGCTTCAAGACCTGGGCATGTATGCATGGGGGCACATGTTGAGCAGCCCCTGTATGCATGCACCCCCAGTTCCTGCATGGCATGGACTTAACCGTTCATGCTGTGATGGAACGTGCTGTGTTGCTCCCATTGTCATGCCTTTCTAAAGCTCAGATATGAGGCTTTGAAAAGCACCACCGTGGGACCACCGCACTATGGGTTTGGCGGTCTTGGAGCAGGGCGCTTGTGTGGCCGCCCACTCCAAGACCACCAAACTAATAATCAGGCCCTTAATTCAAAATTAAGGTAACTGTGCTATATATTTTTATTTTGTTCTACATTCAAATTAAATATATACAATTTCCATTAATATTTAGCATAAAAACATTTTTCTAGGTTTTTTAAAAGCTTAAAACATTATTTAAATGTTCCCTATATTTTAACATAAGGAGCTCTATGTCCTGGTGCAGCAGAATGCCACACATGTATGAAAAGAACAAAGTAGAAACGTTTCAATTGTAAATTAAACTTGACCCCCTAGGTTCAGCGGGTGGAACCATGTAAATTTAATCTATGTAATAAATTTACCCTCGGAAATGGTGAATAGCCAAAAGTAGTACATTTAAAAGTAATTCAGAAAATACATTTATATGTGTAGATTTACTCAGGTGTGAGTTTATCTTTGTAGATTGGCCCCCTAATATCTTCAATTGCACACTTGTAGGAAAATTCAAAATTTCATATTCAAAAAAGCATTACTTTTTAATGGGATTGAGGTAATATTCTTTAGATGTTAATGACTTACGTTCAAATTACATTTGGGGAAATATCTTAGTGCCAAGGCTAAGTGTCTAATTATTCTACTTTTTATATTCCTCAAGTTCTGATAATAAAGACAACACATGCATAGTACAATACACAAGGTTGATCTGAAAATACAAAGAAACATTTATATTCCATCCGAAACATAGTTTGTGTACTACAACATGTACTCCCAAAGCAATTGATGTGCCCCATATATAGCAAGCAACCACCTTAGGGCCCAAGGGGGGACATTTAATGACTCAAACTATGTCACTCCCAAAACGCATAAGACACAAAAATGTCATAGGTATTCCACCCATGAACAGAAAAACTAGAAGACAAAACAACATTTAGCTTTTAGGACAGAAACCTTCATCCACCCTTAGGCATGCTTCATCATCGGGTTCCTCATCTCACCACTACCATAAATGGTGGTGATGTGGACTACAACTCTACCAAAAGGGAGGGAACCACTTGAGGATGGTGTGTCAGAAGTTACATCATTGTGATCTGTATGGTTTTATGGGGGATGGCAAAGTGTACGTGAAAGATGTAACAGAAAGTTGAAATTGCTTCATGATGAATCTAACCTCATTTTTTATAAACGTCATCATGGAGCACATTAAAAACACAAAGGAGGGGTGTGACTTTACCCTGTATATGATAATGGGATCAACATGTTGCTGCCAATCCCAATGACCCTAAAAAGTGGTGTAAGACTTTCTTCATAACCTAATATCTAAACCATATCACTCTTTTAGTATAATATATGCAAAAAAGAGAACAAACAATATATACTGCACATTGAATTAACAATACAAACATTGGTGCACAATCAATGTGACTTTGACCATCCTAGTCAGCAACTGAAACACAATCAATACATGACAGAAGTACACAGAAAGCAATCTGGAGGCTTGAACTAATTGATACACGCTTAGACAATGTCAATAACTTTTAAGTATGGTGACTGCGCGATCAAAATCAAAGTGCAACCAAAATCCCCAGAATAACAGACCATAGTGAATACAGATTCCGAAAAGATACCCAACTATGGTGTTACAATTCTGAACAAGCTGACCCACTCAGGTATGATATATTGGTCCCAACGGATCAAAACATTGACAGAACAGACCAAGGCTGTAAATAATGTATTGAAAAGTTCAGATCAGCATATTAATCATCATCATGAAAAAAGGGCATAGAAAATAGGAAAATAAGACCACAAAAGACACAACATGACACCAGGATTTGCCATGTCATGCATAAATTATAACTATTTTAATAAAACGGTCGGGTGTATGTAGCCTTATGGGAAAATTAAAGAAATGTCCAAATCACAATATGTCAGCCATAAATACAAAATCCACAGACTGAAGTTTGAAGCCTTAAAATGAGACTAGCACACTCACTAGAAAAAGTAATTAAGAAACCCCCCCCCGACTTGTCACCGGATAACAATCCCAAAAATGTGAAAAGGGATGAGAAGGGAAAGCAGAACTCCAAAGAATCTATTGCCAAAAGGGAATAATGAGGCTAGGGCAAGGTGTGTGGTGAACTGAAAACATGTTAATCTAAATACAGACTCTGACCTTGTGCCAACTACCTCACCATAGTACAACAGTAGAATATTGGGAATTACAGTTCCAGAAACAAAGCCCTACTTATAAATCACGTTTAGGGGCAAAACCTATGGCTCACAATCAAAACCTATGTAAAACACTCAGTCAGGGATTTACTCACAGTACAGAAAGTAAATGTCTCTAATGGTCATAATAGTATAACAAAGGCTGTCAAATCAAATGAAAAAAATAGTAAGTGCACTTACAAACCCAGTGAAGTTAAAAGAGACATCAAAAAAAGAAATAAATGTGAGAACAGGTATACAGGTACCCATGAAAACAAAAACTATGCTTTTTCAAAAAAGGGGGGTGTGCACTTCAGTTAGCTGGCATAATGTGGTGGAGAAACTCAGAAAAATATACCCCAAGTCAATTAATTTCCTTACCAAGGTCTTAGACCATACTTATGTCTGTGCTTCTGAGATGGGGACAAACCAGTCTTTCATAATTAGTCAACGAAATTCCAAGGGATATCATCATTCAGCCAATTGAAATGAGGATTAAGTCTAAAAACCCATCACTGTTCCATATTCTGTAACAGTACTTGCACCCTCAAGCCTGTAGAGAGCCCGAGAGGTTTGTCAATGAAGACCCACAAAATATCACAGTTGATATGGCCTGCCTCAAGGTAGTGCTGAGTTAACTCAGTGTTGCCACATTTACATCTAATTTTGTTACAATATTATGAGATCCTGATCTTAATTTTGTACATGGTTAAGCCAATGTAACAGAGTCTGCAGGGACACATAGTCATGTATATCAGCCTATTGCTATGTCAGTTACTACGTGTTCCGTGGTGTACTAAGTCCAAGGTCAAACTCTGTGACATGTTTAGTGATCTGACATACAGAACAAGAGCCACAGAGGAACTGTCCTGTTACCTTTGGAAGTAACTGGACAGTACCCTAGTTGTCATATTTTTAGATGGTGGTCTAGTATGTACTAACTGGCCTCTCACATTTTGGCCACACTGAAAGCCAAACATAGGAGGTTCCATTAATCCCATGATTAGTATCTTCCAATTCATCTGGATGGACTCCTGAATCGAAAAGATAGAATATGGGAGGTGAATACGCCTATCAAGCAATCATTTGCTGGACAATGGTGATTTTCAAGTATGGCATATCTTTTGTAGGTATGGGCTTGCTAGGCTGCTCTCCAGGGCTGGACTGACCGTAGTGGGCACTGGGCGCTTCCCTGGTTGTCTGCCAGGGGAGTGCCGGTGTTGGGCCCTATGGGGCTGCTTTTGTTAACGGGGCCGGCAATATCAGCTCCCTGTAAAAATGTCATCCAAAACTGGCGCTAGCAAACAAGTAAACAGCTCGACCACCCCCCGGGGGGTGGGCGGCTGAGCAGTTTGCCAGGGCCGGTCTCGGTTCCCAGTATGGCACTGCTCACTGCTGCTCTCCGGATCAGATAAGTCAGGCACTACTGTTCTGTCAGTTGTTTACTTGGAGCCTTAGCATGTTCTTTGTAATTTTGAGTTTTCAAACAATTTTGCTTTATTCAGAGGAATTGACCTACTAATTCATTACTACTCCCTCACTCATCCGATGTGAGTGTCCACATGTCCGTGTTTTTATTCCATCCTTTACCTCTTATTCTCCCCTTGTTCTCAGCAGGAGCCTGAAAATCATCCTTCAGTAACGTTTCAGTGGAGAAGCATTGGGTGAGTGGAGCAGTAGTGATAAATTAACTAATAGTTTATGGACTGCACCACGTTCTTCACACATGAATGATTTGCAGGGATGTGGTTTCAGGCCCTGGCCCCCTCCCCGATCCCCAAGGTGGGGGGATCTTTGGTGTGCTCAGCTTTGTGAGTATTTAGCTCCTCCTTTGAGCCTTTTGGTTGCACTTTGAGTTTGTTTGCGCAGTCATCATGCTTATAAGTTATGCACATGTGTGTGTGAGCCTACCAATTAGTTTAAGCCTACGGATTTAAATTTTATGTACTTCTGTGGTTACCCTGATTGTATTTCAGATGCTGACAACAATGGTAAAAGCCACATTTATTGTGGACCAGCATTTACATCCTTAATTGTATCTGCACTATATATAGTTTGTAGGTCATTAGCATTGTCAGAAACATTTTGATCCCGATATCCTTTTCATTCATTCATTTTTCTTCATTTGATCAGGTTAAAAATGATCATAAAAGTACAAATAAATGCTTCTTCATAAAATTGTACAGATTTGTTGATCCCAATATCACCTACAGGTTGAAGTCACACCCCTGCTTTGTATTTTTAATGTGGTGACATGGTTACATCCACTGTGATGCATTTTTTACTTTCCGTCACTATCTTTTCACTTACACTCTGCCCACACTTAACAACAACATACAGCTCACATTTGTGTAACCTCTGATACTCCATCTGCTCCTCTCCGTTTTTATAGAGTTATAGCCTACACCACTTTCATTATACTAGTGGTACAAGAAGGAACCCAATGATGAAGCATGTTACCTACAGGTGGGTGAGGGTGTTTGCTCTTTAAAAAAAAGGGGGCTTTTTGACTTACAGCCTTTCTATTTTTTCTTTCAAAGAGACGTACCCACTTCGGAAGCATGACTAATCAGCCTATTGCTTCAGGTAAACTCCCTCAGTCATTTTTGTGTGGTCCCCTTATATTACAAACAACAGTCCTTGTATTCCCAGGAGTGAACTTTATAGTAACCATATCCTTTTAAAAAATCCACAAATAAATTAACGCCCTAACCGCGGCGGTTTTTCCGCCGCGGTGCGGGCGTTCTAAAGGGTGGGTGGGGTTGTGTCGGCCGTTGGCCGTCAGCAGCACCTGGGAGGGAGTGCTCCTGTTGGCACGGAAGGGGTTAATATACTGAATGTCAACAAGCTCTGTTTATACACCTTTATTCATGAAAATCTTAACTGTATCATTACACACATATCTTTTGAAGTCCATTTGTTGTACATATGCCGAATATTGGAACCTCAAATGACTTGCTCTGTCCCGATGATGATTGCGCTTCACCAAAAAGAAGAATCCATGGATGGTGATCTCAATTAGTGTTCTGCTTACATTTGGTTTACTGGTGCAAATGTAAATCTGTTCTTTCCTGTAACGTTCTCCAGTTTTACCCAAGAAGCATGTTCCACCTGTGCACCTTGTGCACTCCATTTGTACAAAATACACAAATCCAGTAAATCAGGATTTAGAAGTTAAGAATATAAAAGTTCATTAGTAGCAGAAGCTTTTTCTGAATGGGACGCTCTGCTCTTAAAGTCCAGAAGGTGCTTAGCTTTCGGCTCATTAAAATGAGTGATAACCTCTCCAGAATATCTATAAGTGATCTGGACCATTATTCAAAATTGAAAAGCTACATTATCTCATTTTAATTGTGGTGTTGGTCTACTACAAATATTTTCCACTTATTACAAGCGCTTATGCTTGTTAAAAAAAATTGATTACACGCATGTTGTGTCTCAGAACATAATTAGAGCCAACACTGAGTAGAATTACCTCTAGAGAACAAGCCTTGAGGACCTGCTGATCTGATCTTCTAGCTGATGTTTTTTTCTTTCCATGGGTTTAAATATTGAATGAATGGATCACAACGGCTTTGCTTTCATCTGTTACTCTGCAGCTGAAATGATCTTGCCTGTAGCTCAATGCTGCAGTTTCATAGCAACAGGCTAGAAAAAGGAGATTTTGTAGGAACCTTCAGCAACAAAACGGTAAAACAATTATTATTTATGACTAGTTTGTGCCCAGATTTACTATATATCGCACAATGGAGCTCTGCATAAAACATTGCAGCACTGGTTGCGCAAATGAGAAAACAAACAATATAGATGTTCTTGGTGGTTTTCAGCAAAACTGGTAAAAAGGTAAGAAAGTGGTGTCTTGCAAGGAACTGGCACTTGGGAAGAAGACATTACGCGAGCGGTGATCATACAGACGCCACGTTTAGCAGCTCCGGGAAAGCCAGCCGTGTGCACACAACATCCACGTGTACGATACTACCCGGCTGTGCAAAAGGACCTCGTTTTTCAAATCTGACCCGTAATTCTTGTATTAATACAGCACAAATATTCGCTTGGAGGCATCGAAATAATTACGCCCCTTGTGAATCACGCAAGGAATGTGATGACAAGATCACAACTGAACACGTTTTTATACAGATTTGAGTTGAGATAAAAGCGCCCTCTATCACATTGAGGACTGTGGGAGCCTGTGAACATTAAAGGCGATCACCACCGAAATACTACACATTCTGTAGATTTCTTTTGGAAACATAATTTTAATGGTATGATACAATTCTGTGGAGAAAACACATAGAGACTGTCCTGAGGAAGGAAGCCATTATCAACTTAAGCTTCCGAAACGCGTCGACGCAATTTCACCAAGTCATATTCGGCGTTGCCAACAAACAATTTGGTCTAAAGGAATATTATTCCCCCATTGTTGTCAAACGAGGGCCCGAAATGACATAACTAAGACAGATAGCAGTGTCTTTTTTGATAATTTTCTCCATATCCACATTAGGTGGTTTTATCTGTGTATCTTATGTTTTTTAATTGACTACTCATTGATATCTATGTATTTTTATTTATAATAAATTGTATACTTTTTTAAATAGATTGTTTGTGTTCCTTTCTGGTAGGTGTTCTCCCATTCAACTAGATGCAAGATAAATGAATGTTGTGGATTGGGTTTGTCAGTTTGAGTCCTGATTTATGAGCAGGAAATAATATCTCCCATAGGGAAAAAACTTCTTGTTTTACTTGGGAAGAAGAAGCAGGAATTCCTAAATGACAGCAATCGGCACAGAATATGCTGTGTAAAATGTGTAAATTGTGTGAAATTACACGTTGTGCTTGAAAATAGCTCCCACAGTTGTGCACGTCCTTTGTTTTCATACGGCTTGATTTGGCTTCAGGGTTTCACATGAAGGCAGATCATGCTATTTCAGTTGGTTGGTTTTGTCTAGCCCTTTCTGTTACACTCTTTGGGGAATATTCACAAGGAAGTGGCAGAGATAGAGATAGAGATACCTTCTTGGCTTAACGCCTCTCTCCGCCACTTTGGAAAGCAAGGTTGCACCATATTCTCAAGGCTATGGTGCAACCTCGCTTTTCCCCCTGCGATGGCGCTAAGTTTCATAACTTAGCGCCAACGCAGGCACCCTTGAACCAGAGTGCAAGGGTGTCTGCGCGCAGGGAGGTTTGTTTATGTACAGGAAGGGACACCTTGGCATTTTGCAAAAACGAGGTAAAATACAGCATTTCTCCTCGTATCGCCAACTTGAGACCAGGGTTTTCCTGGTCTTAAGTTTGGCGTTAGCTCCTATTTACGCTACCCTTGTGAATAGGGGGCAGCGTAGATATCAATGGGTGTTAGGGTGGAACGCCCACCACAACACCCACTGCACGCCCCTTTCACGCTAAACACAGCGTGAAACGGGGTCTATTCACAAGGCAGCGTTAAGCCACGTGAAGTATCTTAACGCTGCCTTGTGAATAAGGCAAGGCCACTATCGCCACCACAACGTCACTGTGAGCATTAGCAAAGGGAACCATTTTTTAACTGCTATTGCATCCACTTTCGACACAAATTAGCTTTTGTGCAAGAAAGTTAGCCTCATGTAAAGTATGCCTTTGCCTCGCCTCACACCTTAGCTGGGGCTCTAGTGAGTACGGGTGTTAACCTGTAGCAAGTTTGGGACTTCGTGTTCAAGTAGATATACCTCTTGAGAAAAGTTAGGTCTTTTATTTATGGGGATTTTACATGTTGTTTGCAAATTAGTGACTTTTAATTTGCTGAAATGGCTTTGTCGGTTCGCCTGTAGTGACTTCAGTGCACTGCTCTCCCAGCAGTTGTAGAACTGGAGCAGCAGCCTGGGAAATGATATCTTCAGTGTCCAATGTGCAGTGTCAACACACTGCTCTGGCCTTCCCAGTTCCCAAACACTTCTAGTGGGGGCTGAATCAGTCATAACAAAGAATTAAATGGGCTCTTGGTACCGTGCACATCCACTAGCAATAAGATGAAGGGAGCTGCTACTCCTTACACAGTGCACATGCATAACACGCCACATTAGATTATTGAAATGTAATGTTTTTTACACGGTGGAGGTAATGGTAATTACTTAATGGCAATTTTGCTTTAGGTACTGAGAGAATGTGGGCTGCAGGCATGTACACGTCCTTTACCTTCTGGGTTAATGCACATTGCTTTTATTGCAATGTTGCTTGATTTACTTGAGCAATGGGAGATGCTGCGTGGCACTTTAATAGCTTGTAATATTAATACTTGCATAGATATTGAGCGACACATGCTTAGTGAAAAGTGCCCAATGGTAAACCTGAGCAGAATTAAACAATGTTAGCTTCAGTGACCATCCCTCACAGGCTGGCCTGTTGACCATATAATGTGCAGCACTCTTGCAGATGTGAGGTTACCGCTAATGTAATTGACTGCCCCATAGTTGAACAGCACTCCTATGAATATTATGTATAAAGATGATAGAAACTTTCTGTTTACTGTTACAACACACTCCCAAAGGAAATGCATTTAAAAACAATCTCGAATAACTGTTGTGCTGTTTAGTGACACTGCATGAACATTACTAAAATTCGATTCAGCCACATGATTCTACCCTGGAAACATTTCTGAAGCTTTGTCAATGGGTCGGAAGACATATCGAGGTCTACAAAGAGCAAACTTCATGCCAATTCCCATAGGGATGAAACTGTCACATTGTCAGCTAAAACGGATGGTCGCATTTTCTATGAACTCGGTTGAGATGATATACAATTCGTTACTCAGAAGAGAATAGTGTTATAAAAAATAGACGTTCCCATAAATAATTTTAATTGAAGGGATATTATGGTTTGATGCCAAGCCTAAACAATACTGACATTTGCCAATTATGTTAAACAATAAGACCATACCTCCCCCAGTGCTCTGCTCATGGCCTCATACATGACCTCAAAAATTGGCCTTACAAATGAGACCATCACTAACTTCAGTAACTTTGAAAAAGCTGCTATGAGGGATGTAGTGCCCAGCTCATGCAGTGGTTGAAGGTAGGATCCGTGCCCAGTCAAGCCATAAGTAAGCTTTGGGGAAGAGGTATTGAGCACTATTTTGCTCAGTCCCACACATTTCTTATAGAAGATACATGATTTACTGCTTTGGAAAACTGTTACTGCTAGATGCTCTAACAAGCATTAAATATTTATAATATGTCTATAGTTCCTCTTCAGAACTGACAGTAAAGCCATGACATTTTAGCTAATATATTTTGAAAATTGTGTGCAAAATGTACCATTTGTGCACATGCATTCACTGCTTCAAACTTAAAGCTAAGAGATAGCAAGTGGGGACAAGATTTTTTTGAGAAGTTGTAAATCCGTGTTCTCAAAGTTCCCCAATGCTATTCAGATAATAAAAATAACAAAAATAAATGTAACGTTTTATAGAGGGCTTAATATGGAAGAATTTGCCGGCATTGTAAATAACAGATTTGCTATGTGCATCAGGACTTTGGAGATTTTCTTTTCATATCAAGATGGAAATAGATTTTGGAACTATAGCATCGCATCAAGCTGATTTCGGAATGAAGCAATTTCAATCCACTTCAAATCTCTACGGTTAATAAAGTTTGGATTGTACCATTTTTAGGCAATGTCTCTCACCTTGGCTCACATTTTCCTATTATACCAGCGTGAAGCAGGGTGTTAGTGGTTTATTGAACTGCCTCCCCATCTGCAGATAAGCGCAGACGGGAAGAGCGAGGCATGTGTCATAGTACTCGGTAAATGGCATTATGAACTCAGACAAATGTCTGAGCCTAATATGTAAAAGGCTTGTGGCTCCCCATATTTAAGACATTCATCTCCAACTATTCGTGCTGAATTCATATGGAGCTTTGTGGTAAAAAAAAAAGCCTTTTAACTATGCGTTAATGGGTTTTATTTAGTGCTGAGCCTCCTGCTTATCCAAGAGATGTAGAAAGAAAAATCCACATGTGAGGAGTGGAGAGAGGGAATTAGGGCCTCTTTTACAAGCCTTCCTTCAGCGCTGCCCTCTGTCAAAAGAAAAGGGCAGGAATGCACCTTATCTATCAGAAACAACGCATTCTTGTACTTTTCCCCAGCACGGGCGCACAATGGGCTGCCATGCGCCAACGCAGGCGCCATTGCACCATGGTGCAAGGGTGTCAGCGTTCAGGGGCGATTGTTTTTTTGCAGGAAGGAGCACTTTCCTGCACAAAAACAATCAATGGAGGTGATTTCCTCTTTCTATCTGCAGCATACATAAAAAAAGAAAAAAACAAGGAGCAATAATGTTATTTCTCCTCGTTGCTCCTCCCCTATGCCACCCCAGGGGGAAGGGGTGGGGGGGGGGGTAGGCTTTTGACGCATTCCCTTGTTTACAAAACCTTTAAAATCTGGGAATGTGTCAATTGTCATGGGTGTTCCGTGGGAACACCCACGGTATCGCCCATGGTATGCGTCCCTATCGCAGGGTGAGGCAACACAGCGACTTGCACTGTGTTGCCTCAGTCCATATCAACAAGACCATGAAAAGCCACGAAGTGTGGATTTACGTGGCCTTTTAGATATGCCCTGTAGTGTGGCTGCCAGACCATCACTAAAAGACCACTGGCCTTCTAAATGATGCCCAACATATTATTATGTTTGCAAAACTGCATAAAACAGTACACTGCATCAAGCATAAGAAGATCCTTTTTTATCACAGGATCACAAGCATTATACACATAGGTATGTACTATATCCCGGTTCGACAAGGTTGGGTGTGTTCTCGTGTTCCGCTTTTTTATTTCATCCACGTTTAGGGATGATTTACAGATTACTAGGTGTTTCAGGTCAGTCTATAGTAATACCACCATTTTCCCCACGTATTGGAGTATTTCTTAGCACATCCTCTGTTTTTATAAACTGTTTATAAATTGCTTTCTATGCTACCGCACAGTGGGCATTTCTCAAATCCTTTCTCGTACAATCTTAATGTCACTTGTTCACTTTATTGCAGCGTGTAAAATAGCAGCCAATTCGTAACTCTTGTTCTGCATACTCATTAGCTAAATCCTCATGCAAAACAATACTACAATGCACCCTGCACTGTGCATATGTTTTTGGGCGATTATAGTGTGAATGTAATCTTGTGTCTCCTCAATAATAACAGTACAACATAATGACAGAGCCAAAAATGTACATATCTTTTATTCTGTGACAATATGCACTTCTATGCATTACTCTGCATCAGAATACCTCTACAACACAGTCGCATATTATGCACTCAATATATTTCTTAATCTGTACCAGCATGCTGTGATGGCTTTACAACATACGTTTGTGCATTGGACATTAGACATATTTATTATTTTGCTGCGGAGTGTAGCAAAAACACTATGGGGCAGATTTACAAGCCCCTTGCACCACTTTTGCGTCAATTTTCCCATGTTAAAAGTGATGCAAAAGTGGCGCAAGGGGCTTGTAAATCTGCCCCTATGACTTTGGGTTGGTTGCTTTTGCACATCATATACGAATTATTCTAGAACAGCATGGAACAATAATACTACAACTCAAAGACACATATTCACATATTCAATCAATCAATATAAGATAAAACCGGTTTTAAGGATAAAGTCAAAAAGAGTCTTGAATATATTTAAACCTCTGCCTATGAATGAAATGGCCAAGAGACAAACAATCCTTTATAATTTCCTACTCACTTATAATCCAGGCCGGGACTAAATGCTCACACAGAGACAAAGAGGGCAAAAGGCCAAGATATCAATTAAATAGACCGCTCTCATTTCTTCCTGTGAGAGCACTTTCCAGAACACACAAGAAACATCTCAACCATTTGCTGCTCATCCAGATTAGAGTATCCCCAGGTCTCGCTCTCATATAATACATTAGAGATACAAGAGAAAGATAGGTAACAGGTATTAGGGCGCTCTGCAAATGATTTTGGCTCTGTTAGGTTCACAGATTACTCAAATTGCTACTAGGCAGAATAGGAAGGTTACCTAACTCCCTAACTTATCACCCGAATTCCAAGTGATTTCAAATATTTCGAAATTCCTGCCGAGCAAAATAGTGTATAGTATTTACACTTTCATACAGTAAAGTCACAGTGTCCGTGTATAGTCCATTAGCTAGTAAGACACCAGAGTACTAGTGTAAGTTGATCCGTATTTATTCTCAACTCATATATTCTCAATTTTGCTTCACACAGTTCAATTTTTTTTTTTTATCATCAAATTCACAATATTTTTTAAGGTCAAATCAGCCTTGTGAACAGATTAATCATTCTTTGAAATCAAAATTCAGCCTTGTGAACAGATCAGCCAACACGTGTTTCGTTGTCAAAACAACTTCATCAGGGCTGCAAACCAAAAAGCAAAAATATGTTGTATAACTACACACACTTAGTGTTATATAGGCAGATATTATTGATAATTAATCTAACACCTCCTAAGTGAAAATAAAGGTACATAGTTCCCAATGCATTTGTGCTCGTAAAGTAAAATAAGTGTGACCCCCGGTGTCAGGTAGCAATACACAACAAAAGCATTCGGGTCTCTCGCCTTTAACAAAGGACCAAGTAATGAGTTATCTAGGATCTACAATTCATCTTCTGTTCAATCTACAGTTTTTCAAGAAGAGTATTTTCTCAACATTTAAGATCTCTGGAATGATATAAGGATACCCCCCACTCTGTCCTAATAGTAACCGCCATTCAAGCTTCTTCTAATAATATCGTTAACGTATTTAATAAAAATTTCTAATCGTAAACTAAATTATATAGAGCATACATGCAAGCAGCTTCCACGCAATGTATATATTAAAGAGTCTACTTAGAGTCTTTAGACTCATTCACTAAAGTAACCACTTTGTCACTATAGAGGTACAGCTGTATTACCTCTCTAATGTTCACGTAGTCCATTCAATAACGGAATCCTTCGAACTTTTTACAAAGTTTTGTTATTGCCTTTCTCTTGCAGGTTCTGTAAAGATATGCGGAAATGACTATACATGTATGTCACTTCTGCGTTATAGATATTTATAATATTCATACCATAAAGGGTAGCTTACCGATCAAACCGATAGGTCTCATCTATCGTGTATCTGGAATTTCACGTGTATCTTTTTTAAGCGCGATATCACTTATTTCTTTATGTCAGTCTATAAACAAATGGTTGAAAGGATCGAGCTATGAAACTGTATTCTACCATGTAGTTATAATTGTAAAAGCCGTATTCTCCACTTATAATAAATAATGCTCACCTTATATAAGAGTATATCACTTTTTAAACGTCTTCCCGTGTATTGCTCGCGTATATTATAAATCAGCGCGTTGCCTCGTATTTGTATATCTGAATCTACAAAGAAGTATTAAGAAAACCAATCAAGGTCGAAATTCTATATTGTGTTTAAATTTTACTGCTAAAGATATTTATAAAGGCAAAAAGCGCTCACCTTGTAAAAGTGTGTATCTTCTCTTACTTCTTCCCTTGTTCTATGTTGCCGGCGTCTAGTTTAAGCGCCATCTTAAGTAAGTAATTGAAAATCTCGTCGGTATCGCAAATGACTAGTTAGAGCAGCCATCTTGTGTAAGTAATACCGCGGTTTGGTGCATCACAGTAAAGATCATTATAAAGGCATTATTTATGCCACCACTACACAAGTATTTTTATTTTTATTTTTTAAGGTTCTTAAATTAAAAGTGAGCTGTCAATATCACTATTTGAATTATTTTCATTACGTGTGTTACATCGCCAGTCTCGCTAAGTTGGCGTTCCCTGTAAAAAAGGGGGGGTTATATTTAATATTATCCTTTTCACAACTTATCATAGTATCAAGCTGCTGTTTAGTTATGTATTTCCTTAAACAGCCTCTATTGCCAGAACCTACTAACGAAGTCTAATTTTGTGCCGCCATATTGGAATGGTATCCTAGTATCGTGCTGCTGTTTACTTATATATTTCCTTAAACAGCCTCTATTGCCAGAGCCTACTAACGAAGTCCCTGATTTTGTGCCATCATATTGGAGTAGTGGATCTATCCATATTATTCAATACCTTATTTCTAAGGATAATACGCAGGATAAAGATTCATAAATAGTTTGAAGTTTTCACGGGGGCAACCATCAGTATCAGAGCTGCTGGCACCTCACATCATTCCATTACAATTAATAAAAGTATTGGTCATATCAAGAAAAGGGGTGTTCATGGCAATAACATTAGAAGCATCATCACAGTTCAGCAGTGTTCATAATAAAGTTTATACATGTAACAAATTGCTATTTCCTAACACAACAAAATCAAAATATACTTAACACAGATATCGTATAACAAATTCTAAGCTTAATGAAGTAGTTTACTGGTATTTTGATCTTTTAATTAATGTTCACCCAAGTAGTATTGAAGCTCAGAATCTATATTGAGTCCATCTTCAACTGCTCTAAGGACCATGATCCATCTTGCCTCTTTACGTCTTAAGTTAAGAAGCCTGTTTCCTCCCCGTCTATCAGATGTCACTTGTTCTATACCATGGTATAGGAATTTATGTTTTACAGAGTCATTCCCATTTTGTATCAAATGTGAGGCGATTGGATACCTTGTGTCTCCATTCTTAAGTGCTGAGGAAGGGCTTCAGATCTTTGTCAGAAATAAGCATTTGCCAGTATTTATTCATAATATTGAAAAGTTTATAACTACCTCTACCAAAGTTGGTGATCATTCGAATTTTCTGATTGTGGGTTGGGACCTCAGATCTACTCTTGGGTTTCAATGTGTCATCTCTCTGTAGTTTATTGGCTCTACGAGCCGCCTCAGTAATTACAGTATCTGAGTATCCTCTATTTTTAAATCTTTTAGTCATGTCTTTAACATTAAAGTGAAAGTCTTCATCTTTAGAGCAGTACCTCCTCGCTCTGATCATTTCCCCATAGGGGATCGAATTAATTTGACTTTTTGGGTGGCAACTGTCTGCTCTGAGTAGTGCATTGCAACTGGTCTCTTTACGAAACATGCGACTGCCCAATTTATTGTTTTCCACAAAAAGTTCGATATCTAGGAATGTTAGTTTGTCTTTGCTGTAATGATGAAGACTTTCACTTTAAGAAATAAGGGATTGAATAATATGGATAGATCCACTACTCCAATATGATGGCACAAAATCAGGGACTTCGTTAGTAGGCTCTGGCAATAGAGGCTGTTTAAGGAAATATATAAGTAAACAGCAGCACGATACTAGGATACCATTCCAATATGGCGGCACAAAATTAGACTTCGTTAGTAGGTTCTGGCAATAGAGGCTGTTTGAGGAAATACATAACTAAACAGCAGCTTGATACTATGATAAGTTGTGAAAAGGATAATATTAAATATAACCCCCCCTTTTTTACAGGGAACGCCAACTTAGCGAGACTGGCGATGTAACACACGTAATGAAAATAATTCAAATAGTGATATTGACAGCTCACTTTTAATTTAAGAACCTTAAAAAATAAAAATAAAAATACTTGTGTAGTGGTGGCATAAATAATGCCTTTATAATGATCTTTACTGTGATGCACCAAACCGCGGTATTACTTACACAAGATGGCTGCTCTAACTAGTCATTTGCGATACCGACGAGATTTTCAATTACTTACTTAAGATGGCGCTTAAACTAGACGCCGGCAACATAGAACAAGGGAAGAAGTAAGAGAAGATACACACTCTTACAAGGTGAGCGCTTTTTGCCTTTATAAATATCTTTAGCAGTAAAATTTAAACACAATATAGAATTTCGACCTTGATTGGTTTTCTTAATACTTCTTTGTAGATTCAGATATACAAATACGAGGCAACGCGCTGATTTATAATATACGCAAGCAATACACGGGAAGACGTTTAAAAAGTGATATACTCTTATATAAGGTGAGCATTATTTATTATAAGTGGAGAATACGGCTTTTACAATTATAACTACATGGTAGAATACAGTTTCATAGCTCGATCCTTTCAACCATTTGTTTATAGACTGACATAAAGAAATAAGTGATATCGCGCTTAAAAAAGATACACGTGAAATTCCAGATACACGATAGATGAGACCTATCGGTTTGATCGGTAAGCTACCCTTTATGGTATGAATATTATAAATATCTATAACGCAGAAGTGACATACATGTATAGTCATTTCCGCATATCTTTACAGAACCTGCAAGAGAAAGGCAATAACAAAACTTTGTAAAAAGTTCGAAGGATTCCGTTATTGAATGGACTACGTGAACATTAGAGAGGTAATACAGCTGTACCTCTATAGTGACAAAGTGGTTACTTTAGTGAATGAGTCTAAAGACTCTAAGTAGACTCTTTAATATATACATTGCGTGGAAGCTGCTTGCATGTATGCACTATATAATTTGGTTTACGATTAGAAATTTTTATTAAATACGTTAACGATATTATTAGAAGAAGCTTGAATGGCGGTTACTATTAGGACAGAGTGGGGGGTATCCTTATATCATTCCAGAGATCTTAAATGTTGAGAAAATACTCTTCTTGAAAAACTGTAGATTGAACAGAAGATGAATTGTAGATCCTAGATAACTCATTACTTGGTCCTTTGTTAAAGGCGAGAGACCCGAATGCTTTTGTTGTGTATTGCTACCTGACACCGGGGGTCACACTTATTTTACTTTACGAGCACAAATGCATTGGGAACTATGTACCTTTATTTTCACTTAGGAGGTGTTAGATTAATTATCAATAATATCTGCCTATATAACACTAAGTGTGTGTAGTTATACAATATATTTTTGCTTTTTGGTTTGCAGCCCTGATGAAGTTGTTTTGACAACGAAACACGTGTTGGCTGATCTGTTCACAAGGCTGAATTTTGATTTCAAAGAATGATTAATATGTTCACAAGGCTGATTTGACCTTAAAAAATATTGTGAATTTGATGATAAAAAAAAATTTAACTGTGTGAAGCAAAATTGAGAATATATGAGTTGAGAACAAATACGGATCAACTTACACTAGTACTCTGGTGTCTTACTAGCTAATGGACTATACACGGACACTGTGACTTTACTGTATGAAAGTGTAAATACTATACACTATTTTGCTCGGCAGGAATTTCGAATTATTTGAAATCACTTGGAATTCGGGTGATAAGTTAGGGAGTTAGGTAACCTTCCTATTCTGCCTAGTAGCAATTTGAGTAATCTGTGAACCTAACAGAGCCAAAATCATTTGCAGAGCGCCCTAATACCTGTTACCTATCTTTCTCTTGTTAATTAGGTTGGGCTGCCGCTTGTGGCGAGTAATAATTATGAATCGTGAGCAAGAAGCACAAGATTTATTCAAAAACTTAAGCATAGGCTCCTCTATAAATGTAGCGGTAGCCTCTACAACACACACCAAACAAGAGGGTCTTAGAGCCAAATTTGTCAAACTTGAAAGGTTGAAAATAACGGAACTTAACAAATGGTGGGATGCTGTAACACTAAAACAGTACCTAACCATCAATCGTATTCCAAGAGGATTAAGATCATCTATTATACCAGCTTATGAAGATCTTGAACCAGACTTACTAGACAAATGGGAGCACGAATTAACTACGAGCTCTTGTAACCTGATAAGAATTCTTATTGATAATGCAGAACGCAAAATTGCGAAATTATTGATAGAAATACAAACAATTGAAGATGAAATTAAACAATTAAATTTACCAGAAGCAACTATTAAAAATTACAACAAACTAGATGAAATATTGGCGAATTTACAGGCAGACATTAAGAGGAGGAAAGCACGTAAAATAAAGAGGGACGAACAAGACTATCAGGCGGGTAGGGTATTTACCTTTGCCCGAAAATTTGATTATCTTTTCCCTAAAGGGCAAGGAAAGACTAGAACTACCACCCCATTGAGTTCGGCTGTTAACACATCTACAAGTAGCTTATCTACTAATGATGATAATACTGAAGCTCCCATTATCCCTAGTGGAGACAGTTTAACTTCCAACAATAATTTTTTAGTGGAAGTTCAAAGAATCAGAAAAAGCAACCGGAATATAGGAGAAAGATTTGGCAACAATCAAATAGGAAGACAAGAAGGGGGAGACGTGGCAAGCGCAGGAGAAGCAGCTCCAGGGATGAAAGAGAGACTGAGATCATGGAGGAAGTGACTACAGGAACCAATGAAATTGAGGTAATCAACCTTTCATCTATAGAGTTGTCAGGCAGTATGACTAGTATACTTAAGAAAGGTTTTGGATTTTGTCCAACCAAAAACACGGATTGGTATGCTACTAAGATTGATCTGTACAAATTTGTTCGTTTACTAAAGCTTACAATTTTTTTTCTCCAAAAAAGATGATACTGTGGTTAAAACTCTTAATAAACCAGTTTTGAGTGAACTTACTATCCAAGAACTACATGATACAAGACTACTATTATCCTTGACGGAATCAGAAGAAGACCCAATAACTATGAATTCTCTTTTACTTGATCTTGAGATAAACCCAAGCTTAGCATCTAAGAGTGATTTTAAAGAGAAATCTAAGTGGACACCTCAACTATCCACGGGTAATGTGGTAGATGCCTTTTACAAATCTGTCAATTTGGAGATAGATAATCTGATCAAAAGAGAGTATCAGCATAAAAAGATTTTTCTTGACAACTTAAAAATGGATGAAAGGGAAGCATTACGGAAACTCACAGACCACCCACAACTTATGATTCGTAGAGCAGATAAAGGTGGCAACATTGTTGTTATGAATCGTAAAGATTATAATGATGAAGTTTTATCCCAATTGGGAGATAGTAGATACTATGAGAGAATAAAATCTAATCCCTTAGAAATGATTAAGAATGAAATAAATTTGAAGCTGAAGGGATGGTATGAGAATAGTCTTATAGATCATGATGAATATCTATTTCTAAAAATTGATTCCCCTAGAGCCCCATGCATGTACTGTCTTCCTAAAATACACAAGAACAGAGAAAAACCACCAGGGAGGCCAATAATCTCAGGCATAGGGGGACCAACTGAGAAACTTTCTCAATTTATAGACTCATACCTTAGACCTTATGTGCAAAACTTACCTTCTCACATCGAAGACACGAAACATGTCCTTAACATAATGAATGATGTAATTTGGGAGAATGACATGATCCTAGCTACATTAGATGTAGTATCACTCTACTCTAATATAGATCATGAAAAAGGAATACGAGCTATTGAGAGTTTTTTAAACAACAGACCAGTGGAGTATTTGAACCATACAACTATGTTACTTGAAATGACTAAAATAGTATTGGAAAACAATTATTTCCTCTTTGAATCGACCTGGTACAAACAAAAGATTGGGACTGCGATGGGTACTAAATTTGCTCCGTCCTTCGCGAACCTCTTTATGGGGAGACTGGAGGCGGAGCTTATTTGGGGCCCTAAAGGCAGCCAATGGATCGATCACATATACTACTGGGGTAAATTCATTGACGATTGTCTACTATTCTGGAGAGGTACATCAGATGAACTAGATTCTTTCTTCCAGTATTTGAATACTAATGATATGAACATGTCATTCACCACTCATTACAGCAAAGACAAACTAACATTCCTAGATATCGAACTTTTTGTGGAAAACAATAAATTGGGCAGTCGCATGTTTCGTAAAGAGACCAGTTGCAATGCACTACTCAGAGCAGACAGTTGCCACCCAAAAAGTCAAATTAATTCGATCCCCTATGGGGAAATGATCAGAGCGAGGAGGAACTGCTCTAAAGATGAAGACTTTCACTTTAATGTTAAAGACATTACTAAAAGATTTAAAAATAGAGGATACTCAGATACTGTAATTACTGAGGCGACTCGTAGAGCCAATAAACTACAGAGAGATGACACATTGAAACCCAAGAGTAGATCTGAGGTCCCAACCCACAATCAGAAAATTCGAATGATCACCAACTTTGGTAGAGGTAGTTATAAACTTTTCAATATTATGAATAAATACTGGCAAATGCTTATTTCTGACAAAGATCTGAAGCCCTTCCTCAGCACTTAAGAATGGAGACACAAGGTATCCAATCGCCTCACATTTGATACAAAATGGGAATGACTCTGTAAAACATAAATTCCTATACCATGGTATAGAACAAGTGACATCTGATAGACGGGGAGGAAACAGGCTTCTTAACTTAAGACGTAAAGAGGCAAGATGGATCATGGTCCTTAGAGCAGTTGAAGATGGACTCAATATAGATTCTGAGCTTCAATACTACTTGGGTGAACATTAATTAAAAGATCAAAATACCAGTAAACTACTTCATTAAGCTTAGAATTTGTTATACGATATCTGTGTTAAGTATATTTTGATTTTGTTGTATTAGGAAATAGCAATTTGTTACATGTATAAACTTTATTATGAACACTGCTGAACTGTGATGATGCTTCTAATGTTATTGCCATGAACACCCCTTTTCTTGATATGACCAATACTTTTATTAATTGTAATGGAATGATGTGAGGTGCCAGCAGCTCTGATACTGATGGTTGCCCCCGTGAAAACTTCAAACGATTTATGAATCTTTATCCTGCGTATTATCCTTAGAAATAAGGTATTGAATAATATGGATAGATCCACTACCGCTGCTGAATCTCTCGCTGAGTCAGGGAGTGGTTCCGCAGGCTTGGAAGCAGGCAATGGTCATCCCGCTGCTTAAGAAGCCTGGTCTGGACCCTAAGGCCCCTGCTAACTATCGGCCTATCTCTCTGCTGCCGGCTCTTACGAAGGTTGTTGAGAAGCACGTGCAGACGGTGCTCTCCAATTTTCTAGAGTCGAATGAGATTCTGCATGCCACCCAGTCAGGTTTTCGCCCGAATCTTAGCACGGAGACTGCGCTCCTTGAGGTCTCCGAAACAATCAAGGGGATCTTGGATTCAGGGGGCAAAGCCATGCTGGTGATGTTGGATTTGTCGGCGGCTTTCGACACCGTTCCCCATGACGGTCTTCTCACAAGACTCTATGAGATAGGACTTCGGGGAACGGTGTTCAGCTGGTTTTCTTCCTTTCTAGCTGGCCGCCGGCAAACGGTCTGGGCCACACCAGATTCCGCCGTGATGCCGCCTTTGGGAGTCGGGGTCCCTCAGGGCTCTATTTTGAGCCCGACCCTCTTTAATATCTTCATGACCCCTTTGGCAGCGTTGGCGGAGTCGTTTGGGGCCCGGATCGTATCTTATGCCGACGATACCCAGCTCCTCTTCTCGTGTAAGAGAGGAGGAGATTTTGAGGGGGAGAGTATCCGGGATTGCCTTGGGGCTGTGTTTCAATGGTTCCATCTACACAGCCTCAAGTGCAATTCCGATAAATCTGAGGTACTCTTCTTTGGGTGCGACATGGAACCAGACTGGCAGGCTTGGTGGCCTATCAATATGTTCCCCCCTACGTGTTCATCCCAACTGGCTAAGAACTTGGGTGTTAAGATGGACACGGGGCTGACAATGAAGGCCCAGATTCTTGGGGTGTCGGGTATGTGTTTCGGCCTCCTTAGGATGCTACGGAGGTTTCTTCCCCTATTATAGGAGGAGCACAGGAAGCAGACTGTGCAGGCCCTGATAGGCTCCAGGTTGGATTATTCTAACGTTCTATACCTGGGCCTGCCAGAGTACCTTTTACAGCGGCTGCAAGTTGTGCAGAACGCTGCGGCACGAGCAATCTACGGACTGAACAGACGCGCCAGTGCTGCGGGCTTGCTCCGGACCTTGCACTGGCTCCCAATCCGTAAGCGGATCGCCTTTAAGGCTCTGTCTCTGACATACAAGGCCCTCCATGTGACGGGTGCTAAGTACCTCCAAAGGAGACTTACCTTTTACCAACCGGCTCGCTCTCTGAGGTCAGAATCCTTATCTCTGGCGACTGTTCCACGAGTGAAGCGAGCACGTCTGGGAGGTCGCTCCTTTGGATTACTGGCGCCCCAACTGTGGAACTCTCTGCCCCTCCCACTTCGGGGAGCCACTAGCTTATTAGCCTTCAGAAAGGACCTTAAAACCTGGTTGTTCTCCCAGTAGGCCCCCTGTATTTGTTGTTTTCTTTTTATCTGTGATTCTTTCACTTTTAATGTGTTATGTTAGTTTACTGCAGCCTGCTTTAATTAAAAGCGCCGGGACACTCTTTTTGAGTAGCCGTGCGCTCTACAAAAGTCATTTTAACATAACATAACATAACACTACTCCAATATGATGGCACAAAATCAGGGACTTCGTTAGTAGGCTCTGGCAATAGAGGCTGTTTAAGGAAATATATAAGTAAACAGCAGCACGATACTAGGATACCATTCCAATATGGCGGCACAAAATTAGACTTCGTTAGTAGGTTCTGGCAATAGAGGCTGTTTAAGGAAATACATAACTAAACAGCAGCTTGATACTATGATAAGTTGTGAAAAGGATAATATTAAATATAACCCCCCCTTTTTTACAGGGAACGCCAACTTAGCGAGACTGGCGATGTAACACACGTAATGAAAATAATTCAAATAGTGATATTGACAGTTCACTTTTAATTTAAGAACCTTAAAAAATAAAAATAAAAATACTTGTGTAGTGGTGGCATAAATAATGCCTTTATAATGATCTTTACTGTGATGCACCAAACCGCGGTATTACTTACACAAGATGGCTGCTCTAACTAGTCATTTGCGATACCGACGAGATTTTCAATTACTTACTTAAGATGGCGCTTAAACTAGACGCCGGCAACATAGAACAAGGGAAGAAGTAAGAGAAGATACACACTCTTACAAGGTGAGCGCTTTTTGCCTTTATAAATATCTTTAGCAGTAAAATTTAAACACAATATAGAATTTCGACCTTGATTGTTTTTCTTAATACTTCTTTGTAGATTCAGATATACAAATACGAGGCAACGCGCTGATTTATAATATACGCGAGCAATACACGGGAAGACGTTTAAAAAGTGATATACTCTTATATAAGGTGAGCATTATTTATTATAAGTGGAGAATACGGCTTTTACAATTATAACTACATGGTAGAATACAGTTTCATAGCTCGATCCTTTCAACCATTTGTTTATAGACTGACATAAAGAAATAAGTGATATCGCGCTTAAAAAAGATACACGTGAAATTCCAGATACACGATAGATGAGACCTATCGGTTTGATCGGTAAGCTACCCTTTATGGTATGAATATTATAAATATCTATAACGCAGAAGTGACATACATGTATAGTCATTTCCGCATATCTTTACAGAACCTGCAAGAGAAAGGCAATAACAAAACTTTGTAAAAAGTTCGAAGGATTCCGTTATTGAATGGACTACGTGAACATTAGAGAGGTAATACAGCTGTACCTCTATAGTGACAAAGTGGTTACTTTAGTGAATGAGTCTAAAGACTCTAAGTAGACTCTTTAATATATACATTGCGTGGAAGCTGCTTGCATGTATGCTCTATATAATTTAGTTTACGATTAGAAATTTTTATTAAATACGTTAACGATATTATTAGAAGAAGCTTGAATGGCGGTTACTATTAGGACAGAGTGGGGGGTATCCTTATATCATTCCAGAGATCTTAAATGTTGAGAAAATACTCTTCTTGAAAAACTGTAGATTGAACAGAAGATGAGTTGTAGATCCTAGATAACTCATTACTTGGTCCTTTGTTAAAGGCGAGAGACCCGAATGCTTTTGTTGTATATTGCTACCTGACACCGGGGGTCACACTTATTTTACTTTACGAGCACAAATGCATTGGGAACTATGTACCTTTATTTTCACTTAGGAGGTGTTAGATTAATTATCAATAATATCTGCCTATATAACACTAAGTGTGTGTAGTTATACAATATATTTTTGCTTTTTGGTTTGCAGCCCTGATGAAGTTGTTTTGACAACGAAACACGTGTTGGCTGATCTGTTCACAAGGCTGAATTTTGATTTCAAAGAATGATTAATATGTTCACAAGGCTGATTTGACCTTAAAAAATATTGTGAATTTGATGATAAAAAAAAATTTAACTGTGTGAAGCAAAATTGAGAATATATGAGTTGAGAATAAATACGGATCAACTTACACTAGTACTCTGGTGTCTTACTAGCTAATGGACTATACACGGACACTGTGACTTTACTGTATGAAAGTGTAAATACTATACACTATTTTGCTCGGCAGGAATTTCGAAACATTAGAGATACACTTGGCCCTAAAAATCTGTGGAAGAGCCCCAGTAGGTCTGCTGCCCAACCTTGATACAAAATTAACAAACAGCAGCGTTTGCCCTAGCAAAATTCTCCCTCTTCCTGTTGATCATAGGATGCCAGCTTAAGTCAGAAATGAACGAAAGGGCCAGATAAGAGAACACAGTGGTCTTTGGCACAGAAGAAGGCCCAACTGAAGATGTGGACGATTTTGTGGAACGCGGGCCAACGACCATCACATAGGATTTCTTATCATTCACTGAAAGATTCAACAGAGACTGCACTCTCCTGGCGGTTCTTGCCCATCAGAATGACCTTGTTTGTGTATAATAAGACTGGTAAACAACGTTGCCCCACCTGTCGGCAATTTACTTTATGATCAACTAAATCTTGCCCCAGGTTGTTAATATGTAAGTTAAAAAGAAAGGGACCAGGATACAACCCTGCCACACCCCACTTTGAATTTTGAAGCCTTGTGTGACCTTTAAGTCTGTAGAATAACGAACCGCAGCCACTGGTTTCCTGTAAAGATCTCTCAGAAATAAAACACTGTCCTGGTCCACCCCCATGGATCTACCAAAGCTTAGATCTATTGGCACGATCAAACGCTGATGATAAGTCCATAAATTCCAAGTATATAGAAGCGGGATGAGCAACAGTGTACATGCTAAAGACCACATATAAAAGCTCAGGCATTGATTTACCATGAACCGCCCACGATGAAATCCATACTGGACTTCGAATCAAACATTATTGAAATCTGCCCTCTGGAAAGTCTTTCCAGAAGGATACACCCGACCACCTTGACCATCCTAACAAGCAATTTGATGGGCCTACACCAGTGGGTATTGTCCCTCTCCTGATTCCTAAAAACAGGAAGATTGATGGTCATTGACCTTGACGAGGGAGGACCAACCATCACTGCCACATTGATGAGGGTGGTCAAGATTGGAGCCAAAACCTCCCTGCCTTGCACATAGAGGTCAGGAGTTATGACATCTGGCCCAGGGGCTTTATTCTTAGATAATCACATGATACACTTTCTAACCGCCTCGACCGAGAATATAAGAGCAACTTTGCTTTTTATCGCACCCTCACCTCCACATAATGCAGATGGTGAAGAGTTGTAACTTTCCTCAAAATTAGCCACCCAGCTATCTTCAGGGATGTGCGCCTCCAGCAGAAAAGCAGCATCAGCTGCGAGGAATGGGCTATAATGATGCTCCAAAATCTAGAGCTACTTCTTAAGGTATTAGGCTTGATAAAATCTGGCCGGGCCTCCTCTTTTAAAATAATCTAACATCTAGTCAGTTCTTGTTTGTACAGACTACAGCTCTACCTTACAAAAGACAGATCCTTGGGCTTAGTACTCAATGCACTCTTGAGAGTTCTCAATGCCTGAGAGCATCCAGAATCAAACCACCTCGGCACCGAACCCTGCTGCCATGATGTGGGGACAGTCAGGAGAGTTGAAATAGTGTCAAACATCTCAGAAAAAGCCTTCAGAACATACAATGGAATGCTAAATTGGGAGGTGCACATTTCAAAAGCCTTCTCACACTGGGTAGAAAGAAAGTTGCAAAAAAAGTCAGAAGTTATCTGAGACCACTTAAGTCTCCTACCCCCATCAATGACCTTCGTGACCCTTTTACACCCACCCTGGGGGTTTGGGCCAACAAAGACTTAAAAAATGTTAAACACACCAGGTTGTATTCACTAAAAGGTCTCAGGTATATCACAAGATTATAAATATATAGAAAGAGAAATGCAGAAACAAAAATAAAAGCAATAAATGACTCACAACCCTACCCTATAAAGGTGGAGTTAACATCCTTCCCCTTGGGGGGAAAAATTTCACATGGATTTAACCAGGTCAAACTCGCTCAGTAGGGCATTAAGACTGTTGGGTGTGTTCCATGTGCATTTCAGTCATAAGGAAACATCTTAGGGCGTCTACACCTGCTTCCCTTCGGTCCCCAAATGGACATTAAAATCACCAACAACTATTACATGCATGATGGACAAATTCAAACCTTTCAAATCCCTTAGGTATGAGCCAAAGACTTCAATATTACTAACCCCTGAAGGGAAGGAAATAGCATAATAAAATTTTAGCAATAACAGCTTACTAAAAGCAGTAGACAATACAAGAGCTTCCGGAGTGGGGGCTTCTGTAGGATGGATAACCAATCTCCATCTGATGGCTAAAGATAGAAAAATAAAAGACCTCCGCATGGTATTCCCGCCCGTGCAGGGGTTGCAGGTGTAAGAAAAGTTTTATAACCATCCAAGAAAAAACAGTTCAAGATGGCCCAAGTCTTCTGAAGGCAAATCACATCAACGTCTTTAATAAAACACAGCCACTTAGGGACACTAACCTTTCCAGGAAGTCCAGAGATGTTTCAGCTGATTACTTTACACTCTTTTACAGTGGACCACCATGGTATCTGGGGAACTCTGGGTTGGGGAGGCATTCAGCTCCACTATCAAATCAAAGCTGAAGAACCTGAGGCCAGCCTCTGACCGGAATTTAAAATGGGGTCTGATGGTCTGTAAAACCCCAGAGGAAGAACCACAACAGAGGAAACAGAACCACTGTAGGGGGACGTCGGGTAGATTCTAAAATTCTATCTGCCATATGCGGCCTATTATAATTTAATAATGATCAAATCCACTGCAATATTTTTCTTTGTACTGTGTTAATATAACGTTCCACCCAGATCCCTATGATGGTATTTAGATCTATCCAATACAGGACTTTATTTTTTCATCAGTGAGCTCATGCCTCGGACAAAGAACCAAGAGGGGGGCCCAGCACAGCCTCCTCTGGGCTCTGACATGGCCCACGCCACGGTAGGTGGAGGTTGCATTTCAGCATGTCGCATTGGGATAGAGATCACAGGCCCATCCTTTCCAACACAGCATTGCGGAACGCAGAGTCCCTTAACTCTCACTCTGGGCAGCAGAAAATCACTGATCCACTGGACGTCCCACGCCGCAGTAGGTAGAGGGTGCACTTCAAACTGGTCAAAGGCCCCTCCTTTCCAACACAGGAGTGTGGGACATGGAGTCTTAGACTTTCACTCCTGGCAGCAGGAAACCACTGGATGTCCCATGCTTCGGTATTTGGAGAGCGCTGTACAGATTGCAGTGTGGGGAAACCAGTCACCGGCCTCTTCTTTTCAACACAGGATTCTGGGACACAGAGTCCCTTGACTCTCACTCCAAGCAGCAGGAAACCACCAGATGTCACATATTCATTATGTTGTGACAGTTCTTAAAAACACTTCATATATTTATTATACAGACACAGCACTGCACCAAAAGCACTGCAACACACAGGCACTTAATTTTTTTTTATTATTAGGTGCCAGATAAAAATGACTGGTCTCTCATTACACATAAGGTGGACACACCTATCCAAGGAGCTTATAAATATGAGTAAAAAGGAAAATGTGGTGGGAAAATGCATGAGTACAGAATAGTGTGGTGAGGATTCACTCTCTCTCACTCATGCCAGGAGCAGAGACTCAAAACCGGATAGTGAATAAGGCCTTGTGGGAAAGATCTACAACTAGTCTCCTTGATGGCCTACTGATTGTCTTTTAAGAATTTATCACGGGAAATGATGAAGCAGAAGCAAGTAATGCCAATGTTGCCATTGTGCTGACTGCTAATAGTATAAGAGCACTTAGAATGTCCACAAGCTAGTGTGTATGTACCTTTCCTGTTTGTTTTCCTCCAATGTTGTGCCTGTTAAGGGCTGTATTTTGAGCTAGCCTTATGACCCTTATACATTGTTACACATTCATTACCACAGTGCATGTGTTTTGTTCCTTAAACTGTTATTTTGGATCGGCTGCACCCAATTGGTTTATTTTAATTTCCTCTGATTTCCTGGGAGGTTGGCATATGAAGTGCCTCAGTGGTATGGAGGATAAATGCCATATATTTGTGGCTGTACGTATTTTTATCATCCATGTATATGGCCCAAGTGGATACATAAGTATATATAAGTGTATATGTACTGTAAGTAGGCCTAGTCATGAAAACTGTAACTTTTCCGAGGGAAATAGCAAGATATCCATACAATGTAATTTCCTAAATGCTATTAATAATATAATTCAATAGTGAAAGTGGATTTTTGTTAAGTGTAGTTTAAATGTAACTTCATGGGAGTATGTGACCCCAACATGTGTAGTCGATTTGTAATGGCGGTGTAGGGATCGCCAACCGGAGTTCAGTCGGTCGAGAGAACGCGGCAATGTCAGGCGATGTGAGTCTGCCCAACATTGTAGTCAGGCTCTTACTGTGATTACCTATTTATACACAGACAATGCTAAGCTTATATTTGATGTGTATAGTATCTTTAGGAATCGTTCTACAGGTCTCTCCAAAAACTTGGAAACAATTCGATGCTTATTGAACAATAATCATCTCAAATTAAATTCATTAAATTAAATTAAATTAAATTATCAGAGCGCTGCCGCTTCCTATGCAGGGGTTTCCAACCAGTAGCTTAGCTCACATATTACAATAAAAAGCTTTTGCTTGGTTAAATTAATATGCATATAAAAAAATGAGATTATTCAACACTAATAATATTAGTAGCCCTCAATGCGTTTCATTGAACATAAGTAGCTCTCAGTACAGAAATGGTTGGATACCCATTCTATATAGTGTTGCAGGATAGATTGCTTTTAATGATGGCTGAGGCAGGAATTTAGGACTTAGGTGCCAATGGTTTAGATCATATTTGAGGGGCAGATGTTGGACTGTACATCTCTCCCCATTTCACTCTGAGTTTAAGATCTTGTGGCAGGATTTTCTCATTAACCTCCACTCTGTTTAAATTATATATCCATCCTCTGGCCCACACTTTATGATCATACGGTTTTAAACTGTGCTTACAACACCCAATTGCTTATTTCTTTTGACAACACTGTGGCTAACCCCTGTGCAGTCTTCAGCGACTTTATACTGACACTAGGCTCCTGGCTGTCTCATAGCTCTTTGAAATTTTTTGTGTAGACAATGCAAAAGATTTATTCTGCTGTAATGGCTTTCCCTCCTCCGCCATTCCTATGAAACTTTGCCCAGTCACAATTGACCATACTTCCGAAATGATTCTGGTCAGGACAACCATATATCTACAATCTGTGTTTCTCTTCCAGGGCTGTTTCAATACATCTTGCTTTTTTAATCTTTCTCCATACAACCGTGGGCTGTGCAGTTAAGCATCCCAGTCACCTGAATCATTGTAATTCTCTGTTCTTTGGATTGCTGGAAGGGCTCATAAAAAGGCCACAACATACTCAGAATTCCACTGCTAGACAACTCTACAATGGCCCTATTTAACATCTGCATCAGCTGCTCCTATAGCCCTATATTGGCTAACAATTTTGCAAAGGATCAGCTTCAAGTCCTTGTGCTGCATGCGTTAGGTATTTTATGGATAAAGACCCTGCTATTTTCAATACATGTTTACTCATCATACTCCTGCACCAGGCTGTGCTCTAAAGATGCTCTTCTAATCGCTGTAACTATGTATGATCAACTCTCACACGGGTTAGGTAACTTTCTGTCGGAGCTACTGTACTGTGGAATTCACTTTCATGTTCTTGCTCAAAGTTTATAATCATCTTCTATTCAGGAAAGCCATTACAACCTGGCTTTTTGTTCAACAACTAGTCATCTTGTCTTTTTTTGTGTTCCCAAACTAACACCCATACCATGGCTTGCTTGAAGATATTGTGCCTAGTGTCAAGACATAGGGGTCGATTCCGATGTCGGACGGACTCAGATCTGTCCGACATCGGTCAGGAGCCGTAACCGACTGACCTGCTGTCATCGGTTACGGCCCTGCATGTACGATGCGACTGAACCCTGTTTGGTCGCATTCGTATACTTCACAATGGAAGCATGCATTCCGAGTGGAATGCATGCCTGCATTGTGTAAAGCAGGGGTGCAGTTCATCCCTGCACCCTGTGGCCGGCACCCCAAGGTGCCTGCCACTGGGTGCAGGGATCAACAGAGGGCCCCCCAAGAGACAGTTTCCGACTGCCTTTTCGTGTCGGAAACACCGGCACAAAAAGGCAGTGAAAAACTGCCATCGTATTCCCTCAGTCACGAAGAGGCGACCGGGGGAATATTGCAGGATTTCCGGATGGCAGACGGGCTTTCCGAGCCCGTCATAAGCCATCCGGAAATCCGAGTCAGATTCCATTCCAACCGAGCCCATCAGAATGGCTCGGTCGGAAAGGAATCCGGCCAGCACATTCCGATGAGGTCAGAAGGGCTCCGAACATGGTTCAGGGCCCTTCCGACCGGAATCAGAATCGGCCCCATAGAGGAGACATATAGAATTTGTTAATTCTTATAAGGTGGCATTAAAGGTGCATGAGCTTGCAAGAAAACACTGGGGAACATTATTATAGAGTATGATTGTTATGCAAGGGGAATACAGTCCTGAACCTAGATGAGATTGATCGGACAGAATCCCAGATAAAAGTAAGCCTGCTATGTAGGTTGAATCGTACTCCAAGCATATATGTGGCAAACTTTAGAGACACCTAGAAGAATTACACCAGTCTTGGCAAGATATTCTGAATACATCATTGAAGCCAATGTTGGTCTGGTGAAAGCCAGTAAGGTTGACCGTCTTTGTAACTGGGCTATAGGACAGCACATTGAGAACAATTGTTTTACAGAGCTGCACCAGCAAGCCTCGTAGAGAATTTGACATGGCTCAGCAGCAGAGTGTCAAAGAAGAGATTGGGGTAACATTACCAGAAAGGTGGGTCATGCCTCCAGTAGAAGTTAAAACTAAAAACTCCACAGGGTCCCAAACTTCAGAAAAGGGATGAGAATTCCATTCAGCAAAGCAGGAAGGGGGTAACAACGGGTATGCTCGAGAAAGTCTGATGCGGTTGTCGGTCATCAGGTAAGACACTAGAGGGCAACTCAGCCTGCTCTAGGAAGAAATTAAAAAGTCGGAATTATACAACGATGGCCGTTGTAGCACTGTGGGAAGGCAGCATCCAGTAGAAGAGGGTATGTCTAACATTTCCTTGGGTGTATGGTGGATCCATAAAATAAGCTTATGACCCAGGAGGGATCTAAGAAATACTTTTAGAGAGTATCCGTAAATGTGTTCCCTCTGTCTTCTCTGCAGGATATATGCACAAGCTTGCCCCCAGCAATGGGAGATATGATCTCCACAGAATAGTATCTGAAAGGAAAGATTAGTAAGGTAAGAAATGTTAATTGAAAGGAAAGACTGACCTATGGCATAGCATGCTTAGAGTGAATGGGGTTTGTTACCCAGAGTGTGACTGTTATGCCCCTACTTACTTTGTTAAATAACTCGATAAGTCAAAGGGAGAACTAGAGTGTCATTTTTCAGGGAGCCAGCAGAAGAGTATGGGGAAGGAGGCAGATATCACCCACAGAAGGGGGATCAATGGGCCATTGCTTACCTCCTTGTTTTTTCCCAATTGGTTTGTGAATGATATTGTGTTCTCTTCTTGACAGCATCATTGTTTGGCACTCTTTGAAATTATTACACATTTCTCTGAGGAATTGCCTGCTGCTTGTGCCTTTTCCACAAAGGGTGGGGCGGATATTCCCTTAGAACTGTGTTGTAATATAATTCATGATATTCACTCTCTTTCAAAAGATGTGAAAAACTCCTAGTATTTGGGTAGAAAATCACACCCAAATTCACGACTTTGTTAGTGACTTTAGCAATTCTTCCCAAAAAATGTTCCCTGAAGTTGGGGCAAATAACAGTGTGAGGAAATAAAACAAGATGGTGTTTATGCTGGTTGAGGTTGCATCAGACTCTTTATATCTTATTAACAAGTCAGAAATGTTTGTTGATTGTCTTTGGTCAAATGCGGTTGTTTTCTCCAATGTGCAGAGGAGGGGCATGCAAAAAGAAGCATTTGACATCACACCAGTGACTCCGTGGTGTGTACAACTCTGGAATTATTCACAGTCAGAAAGGGTGTAATTAATTTCAGAGGGGGTACTCCAACTGACTTGGTAAATGCAATCTAATTGTCACTAAAAATAGAAACCATTCCTTCAAGCAGATTTCTCATGTTCATGCTTGGCATGTATGCAGATTCCTAGCAATGGCCAATTTCCCAAAAAGTGAAATACTTACTTTTCCATTCTGCATTCACCCTGAAACTCTTCCTGTATGGGGTTTGACATTACCACTGTTTTTGTCAATAGTGGAACTGATCTGTTGGAATTCTAATACTCACTCAGCTATATTCTCCTGGTTTGGTTGTTAGAATTTGTATAACCTTATTTCTGAAGAACCTGACATTCAGATAACCTCTTACATAAAATGAAAAATTCTCCTTGGTGGTATTAGAAAATATTAAGAAAGTTGAAAGTCATATTTAAGTGGTAGTTAACCTAATACACATATATTATTAGTTGGTAAGAATATTCCTTATGTTTATTTCAGTTTAGAGTTTATAACATTTCACTCAAGTTACAGTCAGCCACTCAAATGTTATAAAACAGCCATCTTTAGTGATCAACATTTGATGACTGCAGATGGCCATCCTTGCTAATGGCACATCATATTTTGATACCTCGAGTCATACTTGATAGGCGTTCTTAGCTTTGATTAGACAGTTGAGGAAAGCTTTTTACTCACTGGAACACGTCTGATAGTCAAAACACTGACCATTGATGGTGATGTCTAAACAATATAGTCACAATAGTGCTGATAATAATCAATCAAACTCTCTGGTCAAATTACATCGATTCTGCCTATGGTTTACTGCACACCTGTGCAAGGTTTTTGCTTGAAAGTTTCCTTCTTTTCCAAGAATAATTGCATTCCGTTATATTTGCAGGAATCTTCTTTTTATTTTTGTTAAATAATTTTTATTAAAGACAAATAACATTGGAATACAAATATAATATTCCGTTCAGCTAGAGATCTAAGTATATAGTTACACATTACTAACATCTGTAAATATTTAAGCTAGAAGATATAGAATCAGTATAATGCAGAACATTAGTATTAATATTCCTAAAAGAGTAAGTGATAAATAACACAAAGAAGAAATATTACTGAACTATGAACTGGCATATTAATAACCTGTGAAAAATAAGAGAGAGCATATTATATTAGAGAAGAAAAAATATTTTAAAAAGAGAGAAGGAGCTGGTGGTCTGGGTGATGTGCTGGCTCGCGGGAATTGTTTTGTGCCCATGATTACTGGGATTCCGTAGAGAGGTTCAGGGTGTGCATGTGGGGTTTTTGTGCTGTGGGATTTGCTAAGTGATTCTGCTTCTATTTGGGATAGGAGTTTGAGGGCTCAGGGTCTGTTGGATCATTAGCTTAGGGGAATAGGGGTCAGGCAGGAGTGTTGGCTTTCTCTTGGAGCTATTTCTTGGGGAGAATGCCTCTCCATTATCTGCGCTGAGTAGTGTGTTAACTTGGCCTTGTTTGTTATGCAGTTTTTACATAAACGAACGTCTTTTGCTAGAGAGTCAAGTTTTTTTTCTATTCGGTTCAGATGCCAGGTGAGAATATCAGGGTGGCTAACTGTTCAGTGGGTGTGTGGATAAGTGGAGTTTCCTGAGTCTGAGGTGGACATGCGATCCTCAAAAGAGTAATGGGTAGTGTCATCAAGGTGGGTGGAAAAGAGGGTTTGTTTGGGTTGGGTAAGTTCTATGTGTGGAGTCAGGACTAAATTACGGTCCAGAGGTGTCAGGGATAACACCCGAAGACCCCTGAGTTCTACCTGTCTTGGTGCACAAATAAAACAGAAACACGGGCTTCTCGATGGTGGCGTCAAAGACCAAAGGTTTATTACTGCAGGGATACAGAAGTCACAGAAACTACACATGGGCAGAATCTAGGAGCCTGTTCGATTTGTACGAAGTGGGTTGTTCCTTAAATACACAATTTTTAGCTGTAGGCAACATTCTTCACATACTCGTACATTTCTTAAACTTTGTATCCTAAACAATAAATATTTGGCGTTAAACAGGAACCGTCAACGAATTTCTGATGTCAAACATTACGAATGAGGGGTTCCCACTGTTCGATCAAAATCTCATGTCATCTTCTCATTCAGGAGCCGGACCGCCTCATCGTAAATTCCGTTACCTCCCCCTAATAAAGGCCCAGAAGGAAAGGAGCAGAGCCAGGTGTAGAAGATAGAAAAACAGGATAAGAGGTGTTTGTGGGTCGTAAATGGGCAAGGCTGCCGTTTTCGGCCGCCTAATCATGATCAGGCCAACGAGCACGAGAACCAGTATAGCAGGACTGGCCTCGGGCAGAGGGAGCAGCTTCTGCCGAGTCATGCGGCCAGAGCGTTTCTGAACTAGGGTGCACGTGTCATTCACAAGGTGAATCGCCGGCTAAAGCCTACGTGTCCTTTAGCGAAATGAATTGATCGGAGGTCACTGTTTGCTTATTGACTATGTGAGGGCAAGAATACAAGATGGATGCTGTATTCTAAAATGGATGCCATCGATGTACCGGCAATGTGCTTGTAACAAGAGTGTTCTTGCTCATAGTATAGCGAAAACACCAGGCTATACTATATGGATCATTTACGGTTCACTGGAACCGAAATTATAGGTTTACGATAACGTTGAAAACACGGGTTTCGAATTGTCACGGAACCTCCGACCCTCCTTTTGCCCTTACATAGGCAATTACTCACTCTATGTCAGAGTCTGTCTCGATGTTCATCAGATCAGTAATATGTTGCTGTAGCATTATGCTTTCTCGCACCTTGTCTCCCAACACAGGTGGTCTCCTTAAACAGGTTGCAGCACAGTGGCTACACAAGGCAGGGCCACACTGGATAACAAGACAGCACGAGAATAGGAACACTAAGACAATACCAATGACCACCAGAACCTTCCATCCCCACGCTGATAATAGAGTCCAAAGCCATTCCATTAGCGACCAATTTCCCTTGTCTACGTGAATAGAGTCGGAAATTTTGTGTAGCTTAGAGATCGCTTTGTAGACTGTCGGAGCATTATTGGGGATATAAACACAGCAGCTCGATTGGATCATTCTGCATACCCCACCTCGATCTGCAAGTATTACATCAAGAACCATACGGTTCTGTAATGTCATGAGACGATCCGCCTGAAGCTCAGCTGTTAAGTTACTAAGGGCACCAGCAGTTTCTGTAATAGTAGATTCAACTACCCGTGTTAGCTGACGTAGATTTCTACTATTGGCCATAGGCCCCCAGAACGGAAGGAAACCTTTGAAGAAGTCTCCGGCTTCCTGACCAGCTGTGTCTTCCTTGCTGAAAACACCTTTTACCATTCTGGTTCTGTGATAATTTGGGGCATCTGTATATGTCGGAGGCAACAGTCGAGCGATATAACATGAACCTGAAAAGTCCGCAGGCAACCATGTATATGCCCTGTCTTTACAGATGAAGTAGGTACCCTTAGCGGTTAGGAAGGCAGGGGAAGAGTTTGATGGATACACGTAAGTTTCAACACAGTCACTCTTCCCTAGCCGAGCTCTTGGATTCCTCCCATTACCTTGCAAACAGACTTGACCTCGGTGAGGCACGACCCAAACTGGAGTGGAGCTTTTACGCTTGTTTTCACCCAAACTAATGCTATACTAGTAGTATTCCAACTCAAATAGACTCGTAGCTCATCTTTAGGAATAAATGGGGTGTTATTGACGTCTTTAATCATGTCAGTTATTCCCTTTAACAAAGCTTTATTAGCGGAGTTATACTTGGTGGAAAGTGGAGGACGCGGGGGATAGGTCTCGAGGGCATAGACAAATACAGTCTGCAAGGCCCGACATGATCCATTATAGCTAAAAGGCAAGACCAGGTAGGGAATGCCTTTGTCCATAGTGTGTGGTATCAAACCGCACACCCAGCAGTCTGTTGTGTTAACTACCAGTTGGTGTTGGTGCAAGAGTTGTACAAAAGTGTTATTTATGAATTCTGAGCGTCGAGCTTGCTCATGTTCAGGAAACGGATGAAAGGAATGAAAAGAAGCATCAGTAGGAGAAACAGGTGCATGGGGAGGTACTGTAGTCGTGATCGGTGCAAAGATTAAATGAATACCAATGGCAATTCCACCCATCAACGTTATTAAAACAATCAAAAATTTAATTGCACATCGCATCAGAAAGCATTTGCTATGTAAAACTTTGTATAATCTATTTCTGCGAGCATAAATTACATTCTCTCGGTGCAGCCCAGGAAGCTCCATTTTCTACAACCGCTCGTGACCACTGATGATTTGTACGTAGTTGAAAATGCCTCTATCAGCCCTGGGAGTTCCCAGGAATAACAGAAAGACCAACCTTGTGTCTAGCCCCCGCAGATTCAACTAGGCACAAAGCCACAACCCTACGGCGACCCAGACGGCAAGGTAATAGAAACAACAAAAATAAAACAGGGAAATACAAAATATTCAGCAAACTTCCTGGCTGGAGGCAATGTAATAAAATATGAAAAATAGGCAGTTTCCTGCTTTATTTGTCCTTAGAATGAGAACGGAGGTTGTATCTCAGTTTTCCTGGCGTTGTTTGATCCGGGAATAGTTCGTTTTCGGCAGGAGGAACAATGTTCGTATTCGTAGATGACAAATGTTTGTTCAATGCAGTGTTTTGGTCAGTGATCACAGAAACAGCTTCAGGGGGGAAGTCAGAGTTTGGTGAATCAGTTGTCAGTTCTGCATCACTGAAAGGAACAGGTTCTGTATCAGAGGCACCAATTCCTTGTCTAACCCAGTTGTCATAGGGGAGTGGAAGGGGTACACGCCTAGTGTGAGTAGCATGGACCCAATTTTTCCGGCCAACCACACGCACAGCAGTCCTTGTCGCCAAGAGCACTTGAAAAGGGCCCACAAACTTCGGTTGGAGATTCCTGGTCTGTCCGAAGTTTTGGATGACGATGAAATCTCTGGGTTTCAGCTGATGACCAGGACTTTCCGGAGGCTTTGGCAATGCATCGAAAACCTGTTGGTGAATGAGGCTCAATTTAGCAGTCAAGTCAAAATGGTAATCAATTAACATTGGGTACTCTAGCTGCTTAAATTCTCGTGGTCTCGGTACTCCCCAGACATTTGCGGGGCGACCGAACACAATCTCATATGGGCTAAACCCTACTCGAGAGTGCACAGTCGCTCTAGTGGATAACAAGGCCAGCGGTAGTGCATCTGGCCAGGACAAACCCGTGGAAGCTTGGATCTTAGCAAGTTTCAGTTTAAGTGTACCATTGTACCCTTCAACTAAACCTGCTGACTGGGGGTGGTTCGCACTATGAAACTTCTGCTTAATCCCTAAACCTGCACACACACTCTGCATACACACTCTGCATAACTTTCCCTACGAACTCACTCCCATTGTCTGACCATACGATCCGTGGCATTCCATACCTGGGGAAGTATTCTTTTAGGAGGATTTTAGCAGTGGACAAGGCAGTGTTATCTTTTAACGGATATGCTTCAATCCATCTCGAAAAAGCACAGACTACCACCAGAACATATTTAAGGTTATTACATTGGTCCATGTGGATGAAATCCACTGAATCACTTCGAAGGGGCAAGAGGGAGGAGCGAAATGTCCAGCGGGTGTGGGAGTTCCCTTACCAGGATTATGCATCAGGCATACCATGCAGTTCCTAACCACTCTTTCTGCACACTTACTGATTCCGGAGTTAATCACAAAAGTGGAATGGACACTGGTGTCTACTGAACCATTAGTTCAAAAAATTGACAACCCTCATAGGCAGCCTGATTTTACGATGCGGTATATCTGTTTTTCCGCCCCATCAGGTGTCATGGCATATTCATAGGGTAGTCAAAAGTGTGGTATGCCTGCCTCACCCGAGGCTACCTCTGGTCCAAGTAGAAGTATCCAGAAATGATAGGGAGGGTGAAAAGATTATAAAAGCAGTGTATCTCCAAAAAATATATTTTAATGAGAAAGGGGGATAGCACTGTCAGTTAAAAATAAGTCGATATAGATGTAATCGGGTAACTAGATTACCATATATCTATGTGTATATGGGTGCGGCGTCAACATGTTTCAGCTCCCTGGGCCCAGCCGGGTCTATGGAGCTTTCGTCAGGACAGTAAAACAAACAGAAAACATATAGTCGGTACTCACACCATTAGTGTAGGTTCCATTCGCTATTTATAGCGTTTCTTATTTTGTCACCTGAAATATAGGAGCACAAACATATACAATCCCAAACGTTGTGGTCTTGCGGTTATGGTGATTAGGCATAATGAACACACACACATACTAGAATTACTAGTGGATTTATGCACTTCATTTTAGTCACATAAACGTTTGTAGCGAAGAAAAGGTAAAGGAGAGCAGTTATAATTTGTTTACAGGAAAGAGGGCGTATTTTGCACATTTATTTGGTACTGCGTGCATTAGCTTCATCATGACTCGTTATAGAGTCACGAAAAAGCAAGCAGACGCTGGTGGAAAAGCGACGTTTTCTTTAGCTGCTTAGGAACTATTCGTAGCAGTATGTAGCTCATTTACAAATAAGGGCCAATATTTACAATATACACAGGTGTGGGTGCATGTTAGTGCGCCGCTTCTAAAGTTTTGGTGCATAGTGAAAGCGACGGTGTCTTTAGCTGCTTGAGAACTTTTTTATAGCAGTATGTAACTCGTTTGCAAACAAAGGCAAATATTTACAATATATACAGGCGTGGGTGCATGTTAGTGCGCCGCTTCTAGATGCATAGTAATAGCGCATTCCTTTGAAAACAGCGCATTCTGTTATGAGGGCGCAAGCGCTAGTACCTTATTTTGTTCTTTTCAAAAGCTTCAACAAGGATGCAGAAATCGCTTAACGGGGTCTCTTCTAAAGGAATAGTACTGAATGTTAAAGGAGTCACAGCAATCGATCTTACCAGTGTCTCTCCGTCTAGTCCACTCACTCTTACCCTCGTGGACCGCGTTTTGGGCCCTGTGCTGACTCTGCCCTTGGTTACAGGCGGGGCACAGTTTCTGGGCTTTTTTTCAGTACGTTCATTGACACAAAGATAGGACTACAGACTCCACTCAAGATGGACACTCGTTTTAGGTGTATACTTCAAAGTGCTCAATCAACACCAGTGGTTATCAATACTTTAGGGTATTGCAAATATCGAGCGGGATTGATTTTCAGATAAATCCCATTGTTAGATCTCAAAAATACCTGTATTGAATTGTATTATTGTCCAGAGTGGGGGATAGTATAATCCGATTTTATTACTCTGTATCATGCATATTAGTCATGTTAATTGAACTGACTCCATGGAATATTGTCGTTCATTCCAGAAATGTGGGTGCCAAGGCGGTCCACCCACCTCTGCTCTTTTTCAAAGAGAACTCGTTCCGCATTATTGTTTTTATCTTGCAAAGTCTCAAGGACTGTCCAAATTAAGTCATCGCAAGTGTGACCTGCCTCTACGAAGTGTGTACACAGTTTTGTATTGTTTTTCTTAAGTCGCACATTGCTCCGATGTTCCCCGATTCGTAACTTCACTTTCCTACATATCATGCCCATGTATTGGCGTTTGCAAGGACAGGTAATCATGTAGATAAGGTGTGAAGAGTTACAATTCGTATGATGTTTCTGGGTCCATTTGAGGGTGCTAGTGAGTTGTAGAGTTTTGGTTGGTCTTGTGAACTTACAGACCCCACAGGTGCTACATGGGTAATGTCCAGAGACAGGTTGCATTCTGGCATCTCTCATGACTGTCGAAGATGTTTTTATTTTAGGTCGAGTATGGACCAGGACGTCCTTTATATTCTTTGTCCTCCTATTCGCAAAACGTGGTTTTGGCCAGTTGAGTTGTCCAGAATTGATTATCTGCCAGTTTTTTCTGATTAATTTTTGTACCCCATAAGTGGCAGGACAAAAGGTAGTGACACAAGTTACCAGATCTTTTATTGGTTCCTTCACATTTGTCTGTAAGAGGCATTCACGTGGCTGGTGTTTCCCCCTTTTCATACATTTTTTAATCACCGCTGGTGTGTAGTCCCTTTGTTGCAATTTCCGACTCAGTTCAATCGCTTGTTTTCTGTAATCGCTGTCCTTACTGCAGTTCCTTTTGTGGCGAAGGTACTGACTAAAGGGGAGATTATCCCGCAGTGGCCGTGGGTGGTAGCTGTAGTACGACAGCAGACTATTTTTTGCTGTGGGCTTCGTAAAAGTCTTAGTTTCAAGTTTTCCGTTCTCATGAAAGATGGTTAGATCTAAGAAAGCTATGCTTTGATTATTCGCAGTAAAAGTGAAGTTAAGCCATTGGTCTCTCGCATTCAGCCATTCGATGAAGTTGGTCAGATATTCTTTGATGTCCCAAATCAGAAGCACATCATCGATGTACCGTTTCCAGTATAAAATACTGGAAACGAAAGGGTTGGTTGTGTTGAGTACCCAATTTTCTTCCAATTGGCTCACATAGAGACCAGCCACCGATGGAGCACAGGCACTCCCCATGGAGGTCCCATGGCTTTGCAGGAAGAGTTGTCCATTATACTCGAAGTAGTTTTCTTTTAAAACCAGACGACAACACTCCATGATGAAGTGGCATGGGGTTTTGTGTGACCAATTTTGATTGAACAAGAGGTCTTCAAGCATTTGAAGCGTATCTTCCTGAGGCAAGCTTGTATACAATGCCTCGACATCAAGGCCCACCAGTATCATTGTATTTGGATTGAATTTAAAATCCGCAATTTCTGTCAAAAGGTCTCTGGTATCTTTAAGATAAAGATACCAGAGACCTTTTGAGAGTGCCTGTGCTCCATCGGTGGCTTAAAAAATGTATGAAAAGGGCGAAACACCAGCCACGTGAATGCCTCTTACAGACAAATGTGAAGGAACCAATAAAAGATCTGGTAACTTGTGTCACTACCTTTTGTCCTGCCACTTATGGGGTACAAAAATTAATCAGAAAAAAATGGCAGATAATCAATTCTGGAAAACTCAACTGGCCAAAACCACGTTTTGCGAATAGGAGGACAAAGAATATAAAGGACGTCCTGGTCCATACTCGACCTAAAATAAAACCATCTTCGACAGTCATGAGAGATGCCAGAATGCAACCTGTCTCTGGACATTACCCATGTGGCACCTGTGGGGTCTGTAAGTTCACAAGACCAACCAAAACTCTACAACTCACTAGCACCCTCAAATGGACCCAGAAACATCATACAAATTGTAACTCTTCACACCTTATCTACATGATTACCTGTCCTTGCAAACACCAATACATAGGCATGACATGTAGGAAAGTGAAGTTACGAATCGGGGAACATCGGAGCAATGTGCGACTTAAGAAAAACAATACAAAACTGTGTACACACTTCGTAGAGGCAGGTCACACTTGCGATGACTTAATTTGGACAGTCCTTGAGACTTTGCAAGATAAAAACAATAATGCGGAACGAGTTCTCTTTGAAAAAGAGCAGAGGTGGGTGGACCGCCTTGGCACCCACATTTCTGGAATGAACGACAATATTCCATGGAGTCAGTTCAATTAACATGACTAATATGCATGATACAGAGTAATAAAATCGGATTATACTATCCCCCACTCTGGACAATAATACAATTCAATACAGGTATTTTTGAGATCTAACAATGGGATTTATCTGAAAATCAATCCCGCTCGATATTTGCAATACCCTAAAGTATTGATAACCACTGGTGTTGATTGAGCACTTTGAAGTATACACCTAAAACGAGTGTCCATCTTGAGTGGAGTCTGTAGTCCTATCTTTGTGTCAATGAACGTACTGAAAAAAAGCCCAGAAACTGTGCCCCGCCTGTAACCAAGGGCAGAGTCAGCACAGGGCCCAAAACGCGGTCCACGAGGGTAAGAGTGAGTGGGCTAGACGGAGAGACACTGGTAAGATCGATTGCTGTGACTCCTTTAACATTCAGTACTATTCCTTTAGAAGAGACCCCGTTAAGCGATTTCTGCATCCTTGTTGAAGCTTTTGAAAAGAACAAAATAAGGTACTAGCGCTTGCACCTCATAACAGAACGCGCTGTTTTCAAAGGAATGCGCTATTACTATGCATCTAGAAGCGGCGCACTAACATGCACCCACGCCTGTATATATTGTAAATATTTGCCTTTGTTTGCAAACGAGTTACATACTGCTATAAAAAAGTTCTCAAGCAGCTAAAGACACCGTCGCTTTCACTATGCACCAAAACTTTAGAAGCGGCGCACTAACATGCACCCACACCTGTGTATATTGTAAATATTGGCCCTTATTTGTAAATGAGCTACATACTGCTACGAATAGTTCCTAAGCAGCTAAAGAAAACGTCGCTTTTCCACCAGCGTCTGCTTGCTTTTTCGTGACTCTATAACGAGTCATGATGAAGCTAATGCACGCAGTACCAAATAAATGTGCAAAATACGCCCTCTTTCCTGTAAACAAATTATAACTGCTCTCCTTTACCTTTTCTTCGCTACAAACGTTTATGTGACTAAACTGAAGTGCATAAATCCACTAGTAATTCTAGTATGTGTGTGTGTTCATTATGCCTAATCACCATAACCGCAAGACCACAACGTTTGGGATTGTATATGTTTGTGCTCCTATATTTCAGGTGACAAAATAAGAAACGCTATAAATAGCGAATGGAACCTACACTAATGGTGTGAGTACCGACTATATGTTTTCTGTTTGTTTTACTGTCCTGACGAAAGCTCCATAGACCCGGCTGGGCCCAGGGAGCTGAAACATGTTGACGCCGCACCCATATACACATAGATATATGGTAATCTAGTTACCCGATTACATCTATATCGACTTATTTTTAACTGACAGTGCTATCCCCCTTTCTCATTAAAATATATTTTTGGGAGATACACTGCTTTTATAATCTTTTCACCCTCCCTATCATTTCTGGATACTTCTACTTGGACCAGAGGTAGCCTCGGGTGAGGCAGGCATACCACACTTTTGACTACCCTATGAATATGCCATGACACCTGATGGGGCGGAAAAACAGATATACCGCATCGTAAAATCAGGCTGCCTATGAGGGTTGTCAATTTTTTGAACTAATGGTTCAGTAGACACCAGTGTCCATTCCACTTTTGTGATTAACTCCGGATCTTATCAGGGGAACTGAATGGACCGCAAATCCTCATCCCTCCTTCTTTGATAGAAGCACTTACTGATTCCATCATTCTTCCAGACTGGGGCCAACATTTTACAAATCCCTTTAGAACTGATGTGCGCTGTTCCATGCGCCATCGTTACCACCGCAAGCACATTTGCATCAGGCAACATCCAACGCTGATGCTCCGACAAGTCAATCCAACATCCACCCGAGTCCAATTTGCCCGTTTTCTCTTTCCATGCAATCTTTTCCTCTTCAGTCGCTTCTTCCTGAATTGCTTTCACACTTTCCACTGTGTCTTCACACATTCCCGATTCAGCAACCCATCTCGCAGATGTTGCAACATACATCCCACTCATCGTATTCCTAGCTGTCTGTTTAGCTATCTCATCAGCGAAAGCATTTCCACGACCAACATCATCCGTAACCGCTCGATGAGCGCTGCATTTCACAATCGCAACTTCAGTCGGTAAGGTTAGAGATTCCAACAAGTCATTGACTAGCTGACCATGCTGGATCTTAGTCCCATGGGACGTAATAAAACCTCTTTCCTTCCACAGTCGACCAAAACTATGCGCTACGCCGAACGCATACTGACTGTCTGTGAACACATTCACTCTCTTTCCCTTTGCTAAAACACACGCTCTAGTCAATGCAATTAATTCTGCAGCTTGGGCAGAATTCTGACTCACTCTTGCAGTCTCCACAATCGTACTCAAAGTCGTTACTGCGTAGGCAGCTGTCACATCACCATTCTCTAATTTAAAACAAGACCCGTCAACATATAACATGCCATCTGGATCTGGTAACGGAGTGTCCTTAAGATCAATCCGTCCTCTTGTCTCCTCCTCGGTTCTAAAACAACAGTCATGGGGTTCAGAATCACTCGACTCCTGGCTAGTCGGCAACAGTGTTGCTGGATTCAGTACATTGCATCTTTTAATCTGAATGTGATTTGCTAGCAGTGTCAGCTCATAGCCTGATAATCTAGCACTGGTGAGGTGCTGAGTTTTCGTTCGGTTCATGAGTGTATCCACGGCATGTGGAACCATGACTATTAGCATATTGTTCATGACCAGACCAGCAGATTGTCGAATGGACACTGCAGCTGCTGCTGTAGCTCTTAAGCAACTTGGCAACGCTCTGGCTACCGGGTCTAATGTTGATGAAAAATACGCACAAGGACGTTGTTTATCCCCAAATCGTTGCGTCAAAACACTTAATGCACAACCTTCTCTTTCATGAACATAGAGTGTAAATGGTTTGCTGTAGTCAGGTGTACCCTACACAGGAGCTGAACACAGTGCTTTTCGTAACTCAGAGAAACTCTGCTGACATTCGTCAGACCATGGCACCGGACTCGGAACACCTTTTCCGGTCAGAGCCACCAATGGTTTTGCCAAGAGAGAAAAATTTGGGATCCATTGCCTGCAGTATGAAGTAATACCTAAAAACGCACGCACTTCTCTCTGTGTGCTAGGAACATTCATCTGAGTAATTGTTTTTATCCTCTCCGGGGTCAACCTTCTTCCCTCCTTTGACAAGAGATGACCTAGATAGGTCACTTCTTGGCAACAATATTGTAGTTTGGAAGGTGAAACCGTGTGATTAAAATCCGACAAATGATGCAGTAGGGAAATTGTAGCTGTTTTGCAAGTTTCCTTGTCATCAGCAGCCACTAGAAGGTCATCTACATATTGGACCAAGGCAGAACCAGGAGGAAGTACAAAAGAATCTAACTGGCTCTTTAATGCCTGACTGTAAATGGATGGGCTTTCACAATAGCCTTGTGGAGCGCGTTTAAACCTGAAACTTCGACCTCCTAGAGAGAAGCCGAAAATATCTCTGCTTTCCTCGGCTATCGGAATGCTGAAAAAGGCATTTTTCAAGTCAATCACTGTAAACCATGTGGCCGTAGCAGGAATCAGCGTCAACAATGCAGTAATGTCTGGAACCACAGGAAACTGCGGAATCACAATTTTGTTAACCTCTCTAAGGTCAATTACAAATCTGTAGACTGGAGGTTTTGAAGGATCAGTGCGTTTTAGAATCGGCAGGACAGGACTGTTACAGACATTCCCTCTAGTTTCTTCTATTACGTCTTTCTGGATTAGGTCTCGTACTATCAATAAAAGCGCACGTTCGCCTTCGCTAGAGATCCTATATTGTGGGATTCGTGGGAATTTAACATTTGCTTTCAAACTTACTACATAAGGAGGAATTTCCAAAAGACCCACATCATTAGGACCAGTCGCCCAAAGAGTATCAGGGAGAGAACGCAGCTCCAGTGGGAGCCCGTCCTTTGACAAGTATATTGGGGAGATGACTCTCTTACCCAACGTGAGCTGTACTCCTGAAGGAGAACAGTACAGTGTCGCATACAGGCGTTTTAACAGATCTAAACCAAGCAGATGTTCATTGCAGCCGGTCGTCAAAATCAAGGGTGCTTTTAATTGACGAGGCCCAACAGAAATAGACAAAGGACCAGAAACAGGATTGTGAACAGGGGCGCCTGAAAAACCTACTGAAACGTTTGTTAAGCCAGACAAAGGTGCGCCAGGGAGTTTCGCATGCATGATAGAACTTTTTGCTGCACCAGTATCCAACAGAAACAGTTCGACCACACCTGATGTAGCTACTGCGACATAAGGCCCACTCTGATCTACTGGAACTGATACTACTCCCTCTCTCTGGCCATGGCTGTCCTAGTACTCATTTTGTTGAAATTCCTCGCTAACCTCACAGTAATCTTCTACATGGTACTGTTGCGATCTACCAGGCTGTACAGATTGTCCATTCCGCTGATCGAAATAATTAGAAGGGCGATCATTAGTCTGTGGAGGCATAGTACCTCGTCCTCGGCCTCTAGGGGTTTGCGTAACACCACCACGACCTCTCTGAGCTGGAACGCTATTATTTTGTGCTAGGACTGGACACTCATTCTTGTAATGACCTTCCTTTTTGCAGTAAGCACACTGATTCCATTGGTACTGCGGTCTTTGGGAACCGTAATCGGTTCTCTGATGTGGCCCTTGCTGTGAGTTTGTCTGATTCGTGCGAGGTGGATATGCCTGTTGCAAAAGGACTTTAGTTTTTAAATCTTTTGTTTTCTTTTCTGACTTTTCTTTCTCTTCTTTATCCCTATTTTCATAGTACTGAGCAGTTGCAAGTATTTGCGCAGTCGTAGAGACAGCCCACGCACTTTCAGAATCTTTTAATTTATTACTAAGCTCTGGTAACAAGTTATGCACAAATTTATCGACAAACAATCTCTGGCCTCCCTCCGTGCTCATATCCTGACCACTGTGATCTACGAAAGTTTCTTCAAATCTAGTGAAGAAGTCGGAGACGCTTTCGTCTTTCTTCTGCTTGCATGCGGACAGTTTGTCCCAATTAACGCGCAATGCTGGCATCAAAGTTTTCATTAGATCGATTATCCTACCAGGTAAATTAGCAATTACAGGTTCAGGCTTGGAACCCCAAATTTGTTGACCATCTGCCGCTACTATGGCTGGCCAATCATCACCTAGAGCAACTGGATGATTTTCGTTACGAATTTTAGCCCAAATAGGTTGCGGCACTACATTGCCAAATAGCATGTTGATGTCTGCTAAGTTCATGACACAAGCTTGAACCGTCTGAGTCAGCTCTTTATAATACCCAGCTGGGTTTTTACGCGGGTCTGGCAAAGCCTGTTTTACTGCTAATACTTCAGCTCGTTTCCACGGAATGTGTATCCACACTCTCTGGAACTGCGCTGGAGCGGCTGCAATACCATTGGCCGCATCAGCTTGAATGGCTTCGCGCCATATTGGCGGAACCTCCCTCATCGGATATTGACGACCTTGTTTTGAGCTACGTTTATCTAAGTCCCTTGGTGAGCGGAGAGACGGATCAAACCTATAGCCTAAAATCAGTTCCATCGCTTCTTTTACATCCTGGCCTACTATCATACCTGCGGCAAATTTTTGTTGAACATGGATTAATTCATCCGGAACTGATTCAGAGTCGTCCTCCTCCAAATCCTCACGCAAAAGGGAACACATTACATCGAACACATAACGTTGTGTCGGTTCGTTCCATTGCATAAATGTATCTAATACATCTTGTATATCATACCTTCCAACTTTCGAAATCCACCTAAGGGCTGTAGAATCTAATATTTCTCGTTCTTCAACACTCGGAAGCTGACTACGTCTCTGAGTAGATTCAGATGCAGGAGTCTTATTTAGAGTTTTGTAAAAAGGAGATAGAATATTAGTGACAGATTCGGTGATTTTCCGACGAACAGAATGCGGAGAGATAAAGCTTGCAGAATGTTTGAGTAGAGATGTAGTTGGAACAGATGAAACAGTAAGAGTAGGGGTAGCAGGCAAAGCAACTTGCGAAATAACAGGTATAAGCGAAGCAGGCATAGGCAGAGGAGCAGGCAATCCTGGAAGAGGGGTTGCCGAAAAAACGTTGTTAACCACAGGGAGTGCAGGAGCTAGATTCAAGGGAGCAGGAGCAGGTATCCCAGGCTGTCCAGCAGCCGGTAATAAAACATGTGGCAATGGCGGGGCCGTAGCACCCTGGGCATACGGTGGAGGTGACCTCAACAAGTAAGACAATAGGGGATCCTTTTCAGGGTCCTCTACTGGCTTAGCAGCACATGATGGCAAGGCGGGGTAGCACTTGTCAATCGCCAAATTACGCTCTCTATCAGATATCTCTATTGCTTTCTCAGTTTCATCGAGTTGTAGCTGCTTAGCAGGCTGTATTAAGGTCAACTCTTGCTCTTTTTGCTCTTTCTTCAATTTCTTAAGCTCTCTTTGTTTGGATTCTTTTCGCCAACAACGGAAAGAATCAAACATTGCCGGCCGGGCTTTCTTCTTAAACAGTTTTATTTCCAAATTATCAAGGATTTCGGGTTCAAAACTACCATGTAGTGGCCAACTAAGGACACCACCCTTTTTCGTGTAGCGGACCCACACCTCATTATAAGATATAGGCCCCACACCATGCTTGCAGTAGAGCTCATAAGTAGGAGTTCCAATTGGAGGAACCGGACATGAGTCCTCCAACCGGGAATCCCTGTAGCAACCAAAACATGAAAACATACACTTTTTCCGATTTACCATTTTGAAAAACCGGAACACAGAACAAACACAGACAAAGATGCGCAATCGAGAACTTAGGCCTATCAAATGAACCAATGTATCGACACCCAAACCAAACCAAAGATTATCGTAACGAGAACAACCAGTGATAATCTACAAAACCAAGTCAAGTCAGAGAACTGAAAGGATCATCCGAACAGGAGCAACCAATTGATAAATCCTTACAAAGTAACCAAAAACAACCAGCAACCACTTAATACTTAACTGAGGCACTGTAGACGTCACCAAGGAGAAACCCGTCACGTCTCGCCGTACTAAGGACTGCACCTCGGGTCCAAGACAGGGCGTCAGTCAAGGCAGCGGACCTTTGTAGCCGTCTGAACGGGAACCCTCGTGGAAGAGAACGTCGGGCCACTTTTGCGATATACCGGGATCGATGAAGTGGGGCGCCTCCCTCTGGAATCTTCACACGAAGCTTCTCGAAATCTTCAGGCTTTTGAAACGATACCGAATGACGTCGCCCCACGATGGAGCGCCAATTGGAGTTCTGGACTAAATTACGGTCCAGAGGTGTCAGGGATAACACCCGAAGACCCCTGAGTTCTACCTGTCTTGGTGCACAAATAAAACAGAAACACGGGCTTCTCGATGGTGGCGTCAAAGACCAAAGGTTTATTACTGCAGGGATACAGAAGTCACAGAAACTACACACAGGCAGAATCTAGGAGCCTGTTCGATTTGTACGAAGTGGGTTGTTCCTTAAATACACAATTTTTAGCTGTAGGCAACATTCTTCACATACTCGTACATTTCTTAAACTTTGTATCCTAAACAATAAATATTTGGCGTTAAACAGGAACCGTCAACGAATTTCTGATGTCAAACATTACGAATGAGGGGTTCCCACTGTTCGATCAAAATCTCATGTCATCTTCTCATTCAGGAGCCGGACCGCCTCATCGTAAATTCCGTTACCTCCCCCTAATAAAGGCCCAGAAGGAAAGGAGCAGAGCCAGGTGTAGAAGATAGAAAAACAGGATAAGAGATGTTTGTGGGTCGTAAATGGGCAAGGCTGCCGTTTTCGGCCGCCTAATCATGATCAGGCCAACGAGCACGAGAACCAGTATAGCAGGACTGGTCTCAGGCAGAGGGAGCAGCTTCTGCCGAGTCATGCGGCCACAGCGTTTCTGAACTAGGGTGCACGTGTCATTCACAAGGTGAATCGCCGGCTAAAGCCTACGTGTCCTTTAGCGAAATGAATTGATCGGAGGTCACTGTTTGCTTATTGACTATGTGAGGGCAAGAATACAAGATGGATGCTGTATTCTAAAATGGATGCCATCGATGTACCGGCAATGTGCTTGTAACAAGAGTGTTCTTGCTCATAGCATAGCGAAAACACCAGGCTATACTATATGGATCATTTACGGTTCACTGGAACCGAAATTATAGGTTTACGATAACGTTGAAAACACGGGTTTCGAATTGTCACGGAACCTCAGTTGTGTTCGAGGGAGGCTCAGTAGTGTAAGGATTAGAAGTCGAGCTGGTGCTATCATGTCCGGTGGGCATATCTAGGGGCTGTGTTGCAGTCTAGTCGAATGTAAGAGTAGGTGGAGTGGGGTTTAGACTGGTGGTTACAAGCCTAAGGTTTGTGACAGTAAAAGAGGGAGCTGTGGATTGACTGTATAAGGAGTCCTGGAAGGGAATGGATTGGGCATTGTTTGGAAAGGAGGTAGGCGAGGGAGGTTGGGAGGGTGGGAGTAGGACTAGCTTGTGTTAATGAGGCGAGAAGTGACGAGAAGTGTCAATCAAAGATTGTTAGGTGCTGGTCTGACACTTGGATTAGTTTGATCCCCGTTCTTACGATAGAAATGGAGACTTTACCCTTTGGGAGAGGGTGGATGTAAGTGTAGTTCCATTAGGAATTTTAATCGTTTTTTGTGATATGTAGGTGGAAAAGGAAAATGTTTATCTAGTTTGCAGGACGTTTGGAGTAGAAAATCAAGTCAATATTCATGTTGCTGTTGCTGGCTCTTTAGTGGGTATCGGCTATTAGTCTTTCTCGGAAGTGCTTAAGTAGGCTGTGTTTGAAATCTTTGGGGTTATTTTTTGAGACATGTTTTGGATATTTTATGCTCCAAGAGTTGGGGCGTAATTGAGAGGTGTGAGCAAGGGGTAAAATATTGATGAGGTGGGGTGCTATGAATAGAATACACTGCCTAAGTGTGGGGTCAGTGTTTCACTGGGACCCCATTTATTGCATAATAGCAACCCAGTGGTTGCTGAGCCATAAAGTAAATTAAATGTGAATCAAAAAAAGATACAATTGTCCCGTTTGTGTTGTGATTAGACTCATGGTTGAATAATTTAGTGCAGTTAAAGGTGCTTTCCAGGAAGGATGGATTCTGGTGAGTGAATGGGGTAGTTTGTCAGATAAAAGTGTTTCCATTTGGCCTGGGGGAGCAAAAAACAACTGCCACTGGTGATATTATGATGGATTATTCTACAGATAGTGAATAGCGGACATCTATGCTTGGAATGGCTGTCCTTTTTGTTTATGATGAATTGGAAGTCCTCCTTTCATTTATATACTTTGTGGAAGTCCACTTTGATGTCTATATTTCAAGAAGGAGGGGGAGGAGTCAGTCTCAATGTTGGAATAGGTCTCCAACATCAGAAACCCATTATTGTCTCAGTGTACACCCCGAGGTTAGTGAAAGTGCCCACAACAAAAAAGAAAAGAAGAAGCAGTCACTCAGTGTCCTCGACCTGCTCCCATAGGTGATTTTAGGAACAATAGTCCTTTCTCACTTTTTATGATTGGTGAAGGTGATCCAGTATTAGCTCAATATCCATGTTCCCATTGATTAAGTCCTTTTTTTACTTTGCGTGGTGCCATTCACTAAATGCCTAAATCTACTGTTTGCAAGATCTCTTCTCCAAATGAAATAGTCAAACCTAGGAGTCCTCTTTTACTTTTATGTCTCCTCATTGTAGAGGAGGATGGCCTGGAAGACAAACAACAATGGCGGATACAACGTGGCCAGCCCTAGGCCGTGTACTAGAAATAGGCAGGAATAGGCCATCAGGGGGTCAAAATGGAGCACATTCCTAGTGGGCTGCTATCCCCAATCATAGCACCATAAAGGAAGGGGTGAAGAGGTCGGTGTGGACTGATAGTGTACTCAGCCTCCTTGTGTTTGTGAAAGGGATTGACATAGCCTTTAAGCCACTAGTTACCACCACCCACACCCAAACAAGCCATCAGGTGTAATCAATCAATCAGTGGGGGAGCAGACGTTGAGAGATCTCGAGCTGAGTGAGCAGAAGCGAGGGACAGCCTTGTCCAAGATCGACCGCTTCACAGCTTGAACCTGGAATTTGGTGCACAGAGGACAATAAACCTGCCCACCTGTGTATTAGGCATTCAACTAAGGCCTGTTGTAGTCTTGCTGCATCAGGCTGGCCCCGGCAGCACCTATATAATCAGCCCCGTAATGACTCCCGATCTGCCAAGGTGACAGCTTCCAGGCAGGGAGTTGGGGGAAGGGAGAACTTGAGTGGATGAATGGCAGTACCATCCGGGAACCAACTGCACTGTCTGAAACACTGGTGCGGTATTGTGGGTCTACATACTACAGGCCCACCTCCTATGCACCGGGATAGTTGTTACTGAATTTCTGATCAGTCATTCATAGGTCAATGTGGCAGAACCGTTTCAGATCCCTCCAGCAGACAGGGCGTAACTCACCGGGAGTGATATATACAATCCCTGGAAATTCCAGTCGCGGAGATGGTCCGTGCTTGTGTCGTACCAGAATGAAGCCGCACTGGCACAGTTTAAAAGGGCAGCGACCCCATAATCGGCAGTCACTAGCATTGATGCCCCACTCACCTGCGATTAGAGCATCAGCATGGCCCAGTCAAGCAATGCAGACCGGGGAACAGCTTAGATTGAACGGGCAGTGGTGGGCTTTCCTCAAAGAAACATGGAAGTCTCCTTCGCTCTGTCCCCGTGTCCATCAAGCTGCAGAGTTGCACGGTTGCAGAGTTGCAGGGGTGGTCATTCAGTTGGCTGTCACTAGAGTGCACTGCTCCCCTATGTTTAGAATAGCAGTGAGGGGCAGGTCGATCAAGGGAAGCGGTTGGGAAAGCTGAGAGCAATGGGGGTAATGGCAGGATCACCTGAAAAAAACATGGACGCCTCCTTCTCCCGGTACCCAGGTCCGGCAGGTGGCACACTTAGAGGGGATCAAGGTAGAGATGCCTGTGAGCCTCTGCCACTGGACCAAGTTCATTTGCCATCCTGTAGTCAGGGATTAGGCTGCATGGGTGGATCAGGTCTGACGGTCATTGGCGAGGAGGCACCAAGAGAGAAATCATTCCTGGTGGTCACTTATTAAGGCAAAATATCCTGTGAGTCTCGGAAAAATTTACTTTAATCTGGCCATTGTGGGCCAACCATGGTAGCCCCTAGTTTAGAGTGGAAGACAGGATAGATTCTGATCTACTTCACTTGGAAAAACGTATGCTTGAGGATTTATGGATGCTTGTTCCTGTGGGGAGGGTGTGGGTAGGAAGACAGGCCCTGGACAATGAAGAAACACATTGGAGATGTTTCCCTGTAGTGAGGCACCTCTCCTGTGCTGGCACTCCTTGCCCTAAACCATATTCCCCTCTCCCAACTAGGAAGATGATTTTTGGAGCACTAGTGCCACAAGGGAGTAGGTTTCTCCAGGACGTAGTAGGAAGAGCGGAGGCAGATATCTTTGAAGCTTGGGTTCATGTCTGAGATTGTGTTACTCTAGCCCTCTTCCTTTTACTGAAACAGTGTAACATGAAATCATGCTTTAGGAATGATGGCACTGTTTCACAGTCTCAAGGCAACTTCATGATGAGGTGCTCATTGCACACACACAATACACATGGAGGAGGATATCATGGCACTGCTGCACCATCTTTAGCAGAACCTTCAGAATTATGTGCCTGGTGGTGGCTTACAGCCACCCGTATCGCAATCCAGGTATCTTCCTGGCACAATATTTTCAGGCATTCATTCAGCCCTTCACAGCCTCAGACATAATTGCTTTGTTCATTTGGCAAACAGCAGTGTTGCTTGACCGACTTTGGGCTTGTCCTATTACCTAGCCCTGGTGTTTTTCCTATCATCCTGAGGGCTTTCCATGGTAGACTACTCTCCTTGACAACATTCCCCACAAACCCTGCCATTGCACCTATTCCAGTGTGACAATGATGAATAACATGAATCTGTAGCACCCAGGCAGGAGCAGCAGAAGTCAACATTACTTCTCCTTCAGGCCCAATACATAGTCAACTCTCAACTGGTGCTGGAAGAGAATCCAAGAGCTATTGCCACAAGTCCTGGAGAGTACACCAACTACAGAGCATAAATTAGGAGTAGATTAACATACCGACACTGGTCTTCCAGGTACCTTTGCAGCTCTGTCTGCCTGTGAATGTGCTTAAGAAGGATGGTAAATGTTTTTCTGACTTGTGATGTATCTGTCCATTTTTACTGATGCCACATCCTCCCTTCATCTCAAAATGTCACTAAAGAAACAATCCTACTGACTATCTAAACATGTGTACCATACTGAGTAGAATTAAAAACTGTAATTAATTTGGAACAGAATAAGTGCTGGGGCCCAAAGCTTTACTCAGAAGCCTGCCACTGGTGATAACGGAGGCTAGGATGCCGAATACTAAATCTGAGCAGCTTTGATTTTACCTAATGCCCCTTTTTTCTGCCACTAGACACTCCCTGTCTCTTTAGCTCACTCTTGTAGGTTCTATTTCATCCCTATTTCTTCTTTTGTCACTGTTTCTTTTTCTCCTTCCTGCGCCCTTTTGCGTTTTTCTCTCTCGCTGCCTCTCACCAAAGTCTGTTGAGGAAAAATAAGTGCTAGCCCTAAACATTAGTACCCGTGGGCCCAACTGCTCAAATTAAGCACTGATTTAAAATGTTACTGTTTACAAAACCAAAGCATCAATCTCTCTGAAATAATTGCTGCCCAGTCAGACATTCCCCCGACCTTCAAAACACTTTGAAGGGACCACTGGTGAGCAGGAGAGACAGTAGCCTGAGATTATCCATTGCAAACTTCTTGAAAGGTACCTCCCCTTAATCATCTGCAGTTGCTGGATGAAAGCAATGGATATTGCAATCATTCTCTTTTGCTCTAGTTCGAGATCTTTAAACCACATGACATTTTCAACTCAGGTCTTTGTTATACTAAGCTGAAGCAGCACAGTAATTAACTCACTCTCCCAGGCAGCTGAAATGCTGACTTTCATTAAAGTGTCTCTTGGAGAAACATCTTGTTGAATAAACTTGAATAAACTATGTCACGGAATCTAGCTGTGTCAAATAACAAATTATCCTACAGTCCCTCGCTCTCTATTAAATTGTGGACAAGACAGTTGTTCTTATTCTTTTACCATGTTCCATTCTACAATCTACAAACACAAGTTATGTATAAAGTGCACAAGTGAAAATACACTCCACATTCATAATCTTTACCTAAAATGAATGAAGCAACTCCTCCCAGTTTCAATTTAACAGATACAAATGTGGACTAGATAATGCCCCAAAAACCACAGTGTGCATAGTGCCCAGATAGCAGTCCGAGATAGAGCACAGTCTTCATCGCTCAGCTGCATGAATGCACACATGTGCGTGCGTATGTCATGCACACCCTGCTCATAGCACCTTTCCCGAGTTGTACGAAGAAAGGGAACTTTATTTCAAAAGATAAATATTGGTGTTTGAAGCTCTAATCTATTTTACACAGACTATCACAGTGGGTGAGGTTAAACTAGAATGTCACATGCCAAAGCAGAAGTCCAAAAACCCTAAGCTCAAAACTGAAAAAAATATTGGTTGTTTGCTTATGCTGCACTCACTCTGCCACAAACAGAAAAACAGACTGTTGTCATGCATCTGAAGCGCACAAGATATGTACTTCTGTAAGTGAGAGACATTTTGGACCAAACTCCATTAATTTCACACACTGAGCGGTACTGATAATGAAATGTAGAAAACCTCGCTGTGACTTATAGTCTAAACAACCAGTCAAGGATTAGTAAAAATATCTTATCGCTGAGTTTTCAAAATACATATTTAATTGATGATTTGTTAACTGGTAGATCCCACCCTTATTTGTACATAAATGTCAAACCTATGTCTTAAACACAAATTCATTGGTATATGTAACAGTTTGAGGCATAGTGCCACTCACAAAATCACACCTCAATAGTTATCTTAGACTGCAAGCATTGCTCAGCTAGCAAAACACACAATCACTTCATGCTAGGCATGCTTCAAAAGAAATTTACAATTATTTAATATTTAAACTCGAGCAGGATATAGTAAGTAAGTAAAATCTTTATTGCTTGAGTAATAAAAATCATTGTAATGTAATGCTCAATAAAATTAATTTTATAACACGGAAAACATTCACATCTGAACCATCTACATAAAAGTGTGCATAGCAAAGTTTACCATCTGTTAGTTCCATTTAAAATGAAACATGCAAAGCTTATAAAACTCTAACCCTAGTATTAATTGGGCAAAGTTGGGAGATGGGTCCCCTCAACTTACTCTGCGACTGAAGATTGTTGTCCCCATGGGCATATATGCACTCGGACATAGCAGCAAATCCGTTGAGAATATAAATGCCTAGGGGAAAGGGGCGATTAAAGTGCACATGCTCATGTTAACGTTGGCGTAGCACCGCCATAATAAGCAACCATCCCTTTGTTTGTAGCGGGTTGTGGGTTTATAGGGGAATAGATTTTATAGTGTTAATTGTGGGAAGTAATTTATTATTAATTAATTGTTAATTGGTTGTTAATTATTATTAATTAATTGGTAATTGATTATGGTAATCAAGTTATTTTTATTAAGAGCGGGTTATGGGTTTTACAGGTGTAAAGAAGGGGAAGTAATTTAATTTTAATTAATTATTAATTTGTTGTTAATTAATGCTAATTAATTAAGTAAGATTTAAATATGGCAATCGTGTAATTAAATTTAGATGTGAGTTGTGGGGTTTATAGTGGTAAAGGGTGGGAAGAAATGCATTTTTAATTTATATTCAAGTAGTTGTTAATCTTTATTCATTTATTATTTTTAAATTAATTATGGAAATTGTGTAATGATTTTTAGGTGTGGGTTGTGTGGTTTATAGGGCAGAGGGTGAAAAGTAATTTATGTTAAAGTAATTAATAATTTGTTGATTATTAATATTAATTTACCTATTGATAATTAATTAGGGTAATTGTTTATTTTTTTCTGTGTGTGAGTTTTGGTTTTATAGGGGTAACGTTTGGGGAGTAAATACATTTGTATATGTTTTAATTTATTTTTTAATGAATAATACTTCTTTAATTGATAATTAATAGTGTTAGTTGTGGAGGTACATTTTTTAAAACTTTAGATGTGTGTTGTGAATTGTGCTGTGCTATAGGGTAGGAAATAAAAAAAGATTACATTGATGTAATTAAATTTTTGTGTACAAATCCTTTCTAATTAAAAATAGTTATCGATTGTAAATTATTTTTTCATTTATTTAATATAATATTTCTAGGTATTTGTCATATCATTTTAACATTATAATATGTTTCTTTTTTTTAGATGTTCTAAATATTTTTATATATTTTTCATTTTTGTTTAAATATTTTGTGTTGGTGATATTTTGTTTGTTTTCAATTTTGAACTCACTGTAGTGGGAATATTAATTTTTACCCTTCCACTATCCAACACTTTCCCTACTGTGGCACTCACTAGGCTGGGAATAGTAATTTTTATCCCACCGCTATCCAACACTTTCCCTACTGTTGCACTCACTGGAGTGGTAATATTGATTTTTATTCCTCTGCTATTCAACACTTTCCCTACTGTTGCACTAACTGAAGTGGGAATAGTAATTTTTACCCCTTCGATATCTAACCCTTTCCCTACTGCTGCACTCACTGGAGTGGTAATAGAAATTTTTACCCCTCCACTATCCAACATTTTTCCTACTGTTGCACTCACTGGAGTGGGAATAGCAATTTTTACCTCTCCGCTATCCAACACTTTCTCTACTGCGGCAATCACTGAAGTGGAAAATGAATGTTTAAAGATTTCTAAATTGTTTATTGTTTTATTTTATAATATAATGCTTTTATTAGATGTCATGTTATTGGTGTACATATATATATATTTATTTAATTATATATATATATATATATAGCCGACCAAACGGAGCCACAGCCAGCATGAGGAAAAACATTGCATGCTGGGGGACGTAGTCCTAATTCATGGACAACCAGTGACTCCGTGCCTTGTATTCCGGGCATCTAGGCCTACTTCAGGTAAATGGAGGCACTAATAAAGACTATCAAGGAACTGCTTACACCAGTGGCAACTTTTTTACTGAAGGAGCATTTGAGAAAGGATAACTCCGAAACGCGTCATGCTTGATGTAAAATAAATGGAAAGGTGGAACCCCTTCTTACCTCGTGTGCCGCCTCTTAATCTGCTTCGCAAGTTGGGGATGAGTCGTGGAAATCTATGTGCGTGTGTGGCTACACGTAAAGGAAGGCACCTCCCACAAGTGCTACAGGAGTCGTTATGGATTTGCGCAGACTCCCGGACCGCCTCACACGTCAGTGGCATCAGATGAAACGCTGCCAAATGGCGGGTCATACTTGATGATGAGGAGCCGCTACTTCACCGGCCTCTCCGTCCCTGAAGCGACTGAATGTACGGGGCTGGGAGAGAGGGGAGATAGACAATACACCTCAGCCCAGAAATGTGGAGCAGTCCCTGCCTTGGAACATCGCTGGTCGGAGCTACAATGAGAGGTACAGCGAGCCGACCAAACGGAGCCACAGCCAGCATGAGGAAAAACATTGCATGCTGGGGGACGTAGTCCTAATTCATGGACAACCAGTGACTCCGTGCCTTGTATTCCGGGCATCCAGGCCTACTTCAGGTAAATGGAGGCACTAATAAAGACTATCAAGGAACTGCTTACACCAGTGGCAACTTTTTTACTGAAGGAGCATTTGAGAAAGGATAACTCCAAAACACGTCATGCTTGATGTAAAATAAATGGAAAGGTGGAACCCCTTCTTACCTCGTGTGCCGCCTCTTAATCTGCTTCGCAAGTTGGGGATTAGTCGTGGAAATCTATGTGCGTGTGTGGCTACACGTAAAGGAAGGCACCTCCCACAAGTGCTCCAGGAGTCGTTATGGATTTGCGCAGACTCCCGGACCGCCTCACACGTCAGTGGCATCAGATGAAACGCTGCCAAATGGCGGGTCATACTTGATGATGAGGAGCCGCTACTTCACCGGCCTCTCCGTCCCTGAAGCGACTGAATGTACAGGGCTGGGAGAGAGGGGAGATAGACAATACACCTCAGCCCAGAAATGTGGAGCAGTCCCTGCCTGGGAACATCGCTGGTCGGAGCTACAATGAGAGGTACAGCGAGCCGACCAAACGGAGCCACAGCCAGCATGAGGAAAAACATTGCATGCTGGGGGACGTAGTCCTAATTCAAGGACAACCAGTGACTCCGTGCCTTGTATTCCGGGCATCCAGGCCTACTTCAGGTAAATGGAGGCACTAATAAAGACTATCAAGGAACTGCTTACACCAGTGGCAACTTTTTTACTGAAGGAGCATTTGAGAAAGGATAACTCCGAAACGCGTCATGCTTGATGTAAAATAAATGGAAAGGTGGAACCCCTTCTTACCTCGTGTGCGGCCTCTTAATCTGCTTCGCAAGTTGGGGATTAGTCGTGGAACTCTATGTGTGTGTGTGGCTACACGTAAAGGAAGGCACCTCCCACAAGTGCTCCAGGAGTCGTTATGGATTTGCGCAGACTCCCGGACCGCCTCACACGTCAGTGGCATCAGATGAAACGCTGCCAAATGGCGGGTCATACTTGATGATGAGGAGCCGCTACTTCACCGGCCTCTCCGTCCCTGAAGCGACTGAATGTACGGGGCTGGGAGAGAGGGGAGATAGACAATACACCTCAGCCCAGAAATGTGGAGCAGTCCCTGCCTGGGAACATCGCTGGTCGGAGCTACAATGAGAGGTACAGCGAGCCGACCAAACGGAGCCACAGCCAGCATGAGGAAAAACATTGCATGCTGGGGGACGTAGTCCTAATTCATGGACAACCAGTGACTCCGTGCCTTGTATTCCGGGCATCCAGGCCTACTTCAGGTAAATGGAGGCACTAATAAAGACTATCAAGGAACTGCTTACACCAGTGGCAACTTTTTTACTGAAGGAGCATTTGAGAAAGGATAACTCCGAAACGCGTCATGCTTGATGTAAAATAAATGGAAAGGTGGAACCCCTTCTTACCTCGTGTGCCGCCTCTTAATCTGCTTCGCAAGTTGGGGATTAGTCGTGGAAATATATATATATATATATACTTATTTGCAATTTTTCATATATACTTTTTTTATTTAAATTCATTTGTTAAAATGTATATTAAATCTAATTTATTTTTTTAAGTACATTTTATTATTTAATATATTTAATATGATTTGTTATACATTTATTAAAATCAATATTTTGAAAAGTATATTTTTCACATCAATATTTTTTTCGATATTTTTGTACTTACCATTATAAATATAGGATGTCGATATTTTTGACATCGATATTTATAACTCGGATTTTGTGCATGGGAATATTTTGGGGGTCGATATTCCACCAGTGAACCCGTGGCATGGTGTGTAAAATTCCAATGGGTTGGGATGCAGCTGAGTTATTACCAGTGGCTGAGACTAATTCAATCATTCCATCATTACTGTTTTGTATACTTAACATTTGAACTAAAGCAACTCCAACCAAAGTTACATTCCATCCTCACGGATGTATGACGGTACAACGCGTGGTATTACCACGTGTACCGATACAACGCGTTTTTTACAACACAAGTCGTTACCACGACTTGCGCTGTAGGGGTGCTGGACTTAGAATGGTTACATTGACTATTCCAACACCAGCCTACATACAGTAGGGAAGGTGTTGGAATAGTAAATCTACTATTCCTTGTCCTTGAGCGCCCTCCAGTGCAATTCGTGGTTACGACTTGCATTGTAAAAGACGCGTCGTAACTGTAGTGCGGAGTAACATCCGCGTTGTAAAGGATGTTCCCCCATCTTCACACTAATTGAAAGACATATGTGGCTATGATCTATATTTAAACAAATTTAGATGAAAACGTCGCCTGTACTTTCATGATAATGCCTTTTTATCTTCACATACCAATTCTCTAGTACAGCAGAAATTATGTTCATTGGTTATTCTACTGGAAACAAGAAGAAGCTGATTAACACACACATTATTCAAAGTGAAACTGTTAGATCTGGGGGTCTCTAGTTGGCAGAGGTAGGTACCACTGTCCAAATAGGGACCCTTGCTTCTAGTCAGGGCAAGGAGATAACCCTCTGAGATAACCTCCGCTCATCCTCTAGGTAGCTTGGCGTGAGCAGTCTAGGCTAACCAGAGGCAATGCGTAAAGTATTTGTACCAACACTCACAGTAACACAGTGAAAACACCACAAACTGACTCCACAACAGTTTAGAAAAATAAGGGTATTTTTAATCTAAACTACACAAGACCAAAACGACAAAAATCCAACATACACAGTTCAAGAATATGGTTTCAAAAGAGTTCTTAAGGTTGCGTTAAAATTCTTCAAGTTGCGGCAAAAATAACCACAGTTGCGTGAAAAGTTCACAGTTGCGTCACATTTACTCACAGTACCTTTAGTTGCAACAAAGTTCCAAAAGCAGAAGCTGGTGCGGTGGAAAACAAGCGATGCGTTGCTCCTGAGACCCTGGGGAGGCGATGCGACAGCCCCGCTGCAGCAGCGGGCGTGTTGCGACGAATCCGGTCTGTATGGGGAGGAAGGCCACTTGTATGGATTCCGGTGCGTAGGTTCCGTAGGAAGTCTGGTCTCGCAAAGGCACGATGCGACGATCTCGTAGGTACTGCGACGATCTCCGGGGCGACGATGCGCGGTCCAGGGGCGATCCTTTCTCTCGCAGCTCCTCGATGCGATGATTCTGCGACGACACTCGCAGCGACGTGATGCGGTCTGCAAGCAAGCGGTGCGGCGTTCTCACCCAGCGACGACAGGCTCTGCGACGATACTCGCAGCGATGTTCGATTCTCCCGCACCGGTCTGGTGCGTCCCGCAAACGAAGGATGCGACGTCTCTGGCAGTGGCGTCAGGCGCTGCGACGATCTCGACCTCCGTAGCGGAGGGAAACTTCTCGCACTGTCGGGGATGCGCTCCGCAAGCGAGCGATGCGACATTTTTCAGTTTCAAAAGTCACTCAAGCTTAGTTTCAAGCTTCCCAGCACAGGTCCAACCTCCAGAGGCCCCACAACTGGATCAAGCACTGTAGGAGGGACAGAACTCTCTCAGCAGAGTTCAGGGAAGCTGGGGGTGAAGTCCTTTTGTTCCTGGGACTTCAAAAAAGGGAGCCAGCTCTTCTCAGGCCCTTGGAGATTCCTTCAAGACAGGGGACACAGCACACAGCAAAGTCCTTCCCCTCTCCTTGGCAGCAAAGCAACAGGTCAGTCCAGCAGAGCAACAGCAGGACAATCTTCCTTCTTCAGTTTCAGCTTTCTCCTTGGCAGAGGTTCCTTCTTGATTTCCAGGATGATCTAATTTTCTGTTGTCAGGGGTCCTGTACTTATACCCCTAAAGTCTTTGTTCTTTTGGTGCATGTGGGCCCTGAGCCCGGTCTGAACCAGTTCTGGGTGGATCCTGAGCACTTTGTTTTGCTGGCTGCATCTTTCCTTTCAGAGTAAGGGGCGGGGTCCTCAGCCGCCCAGCAGGGGGGTGGAGCCAGCATTGTGGAAGGCAGGCACAGCCCTATTCAGCCCAGGTGCTAACTCCTCCCACCACTCCAGTTGCAACTGCAGTCATTCAGCCTAGTGCTGACTCATCCATCCTGCTGGGGAATTCCCGCCTGGGGAATTCCCCAGCCCCTGTCACTCTCAAACCAGACAGTCAATACACAAACAGGCCCAGGCACACAGAAGGGTCAGACAAGAGAACAGCAACTTTCTAAAAGTGCTGTTCTCAAACACAGGATTTAAAAACAACCTTTCCTAAAAGATGTGTTATTAAATTCTGAGTTCAGGGATACTAGATACTTATGTCCTATCTTGTTCCTATGGAAAGAAATGCTGTTAACCACAGTAGCCAGCATCCCCCGTGTTAATCTATGGAGCAAGATAGCCTTACAATAGTGAAAAACGAAAATGGCTGTAATTCACTACCAGAACATGTTACCTGCACCAGTACATGCTCTACCTTTCACATACACTGCACCCTGCCCAGGGGGGTACCTTGGGCCTTCCATAGGGGTGACTGATGTGCACAAAAAGGGAAGGGTTAGGCCTGGTCAGTGGGGACACTGACCAGGAGGACATGGCAGTTCTAAACTGCACACAGGCACTGCAGTGTCAGGCCTGAGTCATCATTTTAGGGCTACTCCTGTGGGTGGCACAATCAGTGCTGCAGGCCCACTAGTAGCATTTGCCATCACCAGCCCTGGCACACCCAGTGCACTTTACTAGGGACTTCATGGTGATACAAATATGCCAAACATGTATATCCAATCAGAATAACACTTTACATAGAGAGCATATGCACTTTTGCACTGATCAGCAGTGGTAAAGTGCGCAGAGTCCTATTGCCAACAGCCACGGGTCAGGAAAAATAAGGGAGGAAGAAGCAAAACGTTTGGGGATGACCCTGCAAAAAGGGCCAGTTCCAACAGAAACATTTGTATATTATAAAGTTATTGCCATTTTGTAGTTTAAATAAAACTAATGATTGTACGTGTTGCAAGTCAAAGGACCAAAGGATGAGGTGTATCAGTTATCAAAATAAAAACTCATTTAAGATGTAGATCACTTCAACATATTCTTTAATGTGCTTCATTTTTATAATATTTCTGGTGCAGTAAGGTAAGGAATCCCATATGCCCAGGATCAAACAACAGCAGATCACCCCTTCTTATTCAGAGGTCCAGTCCAAGCTTCAATATGGAGAAGAGAAGGACAGTGGGCATGATTCGGGGGTATATTCACGAAAATGTGTGGTAAATATCACCAATAAATGCTAACGGACCGTTACACATCGCAGCCGAGCGCGGGAAAATAACCCTGTGTTAACGTGGATTCACAACACCGCGGTATGATGCGATAGTCCGCCAAAACCACGGCCAAGATCCGCGATACAACCACCACGATGGAGATAAAAACACAAACCCCAACACGGAAAAAGACACAATGTGCCCAAACGTGATAAGAAAACCGTGACTACCAGCGCAAGGCCAGCAATCCCCACGCGTAATGCTGGAAAAACCACAAGTACAGCAGACGGAAAATGGCACTAAAAAACGACATCAACTGCGTAGTACCACAGCAGCACCCTGACCCACTGCAGAGGACAACATGAACCTCACAATCCCCATGGATGAACACCCATGAATACACTGACCTTGGAGTGGGTGGACGGGGGAGGACGGGCCCATGGCACATACATAAACATCAAGTAGTCCCACCTACCCAATGTGCCCAAAGGGGCACCCACACAACACATCAACAAACACACACCCAACACATGCAAATGTGCAAAACACAGCAAACATGCAAATACGACAGCTACACTGAAAATGCAAGAGACACAACATGACCAATAGCTTGGCTGCAGTGCTATCACCAGGACAATGTACATGGCACGACACTGAGGTGGTTGAGTGCGGACCACAGCCAGAAAGGATCAGGTCACACTTGGACACAACCATCTGCACGAACAACCCCTGACGTCATCGGCACATCTGTGGACAGACCAGAGGCACAACCTGACAAAGAGCACAAGTCACCCAAGTCTGCAACATCTCATCTACGTTCAAGCACAGAACTGATGGGCACACAGCCTGAAAGGGACCAGTGGCAGAAAAATAAGAGCCGCAGGAGCGAAAAAAACACTGTGCAGAATGCTCACATACGTATAAGTGCACTTCGACATTGACAACATACCGGTACGAACAGCAACCCCTCCACAACAGAACACAGGACACAACAGGTGCCGCAAATGTACACAACATGGCAAATCACATCTGGTACAGCAGGAAACTGTGATATGACAATTTACAAGTACAACCTGTGACCTGCAAATTTGTTTTATTCACACATGCTGTGTTTTATGGCATTCAGTACTGTCCCATGATTGCCAGGGATGGCCACAATTTCACGTGCTCATGAGAAGTAATTGTCAATGATAGTGTTCCTACGGGCCATTCCTGCTGCAGCTGCAGTGGGATGTGGGCCACCTGCCCCATCGTCCCGTACTTCTGGAACTGGAATCCATGGGGCCTTGGTGCTTACACAGATGTTGTGCAATACACAACATCCAAGGATCATCTTGCACACGATCTCCGGGCTGTACAGGAGTTTTCCACCTGTGCCGTCAAGGCACCTGAAACATGACTTCAACATGCCAAATGTACATTGAACGATGCCCTTGGTGCGTATGTGGGCCGCCTTGTACTGCCTCTAGGCGGATGTGTTCGGGTCTCGGAGGGGTGTCATCATCCAAGGGCGGAGTGCATATCCTCGATCACCCGTGACAGTGCAGGGAGAAAAGAGTAAATACTTGGTTCAGCATGATGTGATGGCAGGCCCAATAATACAGTGACGCCTGTGCTGGCTGTATATGGTGTGAGTGTAAGCCAGCCCTCAGGGAGTAGATGGTGCTGGCAACAACTTTAACAGTCATCAGGCATTCAGAACTGCAATGTCAGAACAACAGGGGGATGACTAGAGTCGCACAGGGTTAGTGGCCCCGTATGCACAGCGGACGACACAGGCCCACCGCCACAGAACGCTGACCTGCAGGAGACTGGGGTAGGGTCACAAGTAAAGAGCAGGTTTCCGTAGATGTAAAAGGAGGTTTCACGGAGTGCCTCAGTGGACAGTGGAAGGCGTATCCCCAGGGCATGATGCAGATGGCACATGTCAGCTGTGTCCGGCAACATAAAGGACGTGAATGCCGCAGACTCATGCCAGACACCAAGTCCGCACCTGCCCGTTGCTGATGACAACCCCCAGGCCACAGGCTCAGACACCAATGATGTTCCGCTGGTGGCTGACGGTCGCTCACGGTGCACAGGGTTAGTGGTACCACTAGTCGCTGGACTGCCATATGGAAATATGCCACACTGATTAAAGGGGGTCTGGCGCTGTTGCCACCGCCACGTACAAGGGGTCATTGCCATTCAGGACTCAGTACACAGTTCCACATGTGGGACCTACTATGACGAAGGGGACGCCAGCGGATTATGTAATGAGGAAGGAGTAATGTGGGCCAGCGTGATGGGGGGGCAGCGATGGTCTGCGGAGGCTGCAGAGATTGCGGGACTGGGTTTTGGCACTTGCCCCAGCACGTTATGGGTCTTCTTTGTCACACAACGGTGTCGGCATGTGAGCAGTGCAGCCTTGGGGTGCTGGGGTGGGTAGGCCTGGTCTGGGTGTCAGCGTCCTGGGGTACAGCAGGTGCACAGGGCCGCAGTCCCCGCTGCTCACGGCGTGTGCCTCGTGGCAGACTGCGAGGTGCCACCCTGTCAGTGACCTTGGCTATTCTGGGATAGAACCACGCTGTGCACCACGGGGTTTTGGTCTGTACCCCTGAGGTGCGTTGGCATACTCAGGGACCACCCACTACGCTCACACACAGGGGTGGAATAAGCAAGCAACATTTCCGCTATCGGGCCACAGCCTGGTGTGACATGGTTCACTACTCTCCAGTCACCAGCAGTTGTGTTCTGCATAGACATATCTGTGGTTTGCCTACCCATGTCTGTCCTGCACATCCACGCCTCACTTGTTGTGTACATTCCCATTCACGGGTAACTTGTATCCTTCGCACATGGCTGCATTCCGCATCTACACACGTTCAGCTGTTGTGTGTCTGTGGTGCCATCATTTGGCTGTATGGTGTGCAGGGGTAGCCCAGGTTCACCATGGAGTGGTGTTGTTGTGTCTCGTAGGTGGGCATGTTGATTGCCATGTGGTATGTGGTTTGGTCACATGTGCATTCCCACAGTTGTGCGTTGTATGATGGTGGCTTTGAGGTGTGGCATCCCGGACAGGTGTGATGAACTTTGATAGGGCTGTCTGTGAGACCCCACCGACTCTGGCAGCTGCTGGTTGGAAGGTACCAGAGGTCAACAGGTGCAGCACAGCCAGCAGCTTTGTCTGCAGAGGGATGTTGGTTCTCTGCTGTGTTGGGGCCGTCACCTGTGGGCGATGTGGGTCATGATGCGGATTATGGTTGTCCTTTTCAGCCTGTAGTGGGCAATGACTTCCTCTGGCTTTAGGTCGGTGAGACTGGTGCGTTTTCGGTAGGTCTGCTGTCTAACTCTGCGCTGGTGGTCCGGGGGGGGGGGGGCAGGTCCGGGTCCTGGGGGTGGTAGCAGTGGGTGTTGTGGCCCTGTTTGGGCTCTGAGCTGCATGATGAGTAGCTCCATGGCGTCTTTTGTTCTTCAGGTGTGGCTGTGGGTGGGGCTCAGTTGCCTGCTGCAGGTAGTCGTCCGGCTTTGCACCTGCAGGAGGCAGGTGTTAAATACCTGTTGCTGCCGCTGCTTACTGCCTGTTTTTGACTTGCATTACGCATCTGGCATTTCGTTGTGAAAGTGGTGTTGTGGTTTTTTCGTGTGATTTTGCACGGGAACACCTACTCTGCATCTCATTATGGTTAGTTGGAGGTGTCCACCGTGGAGGTAAGTTTTTGGGCAGTTATTGCGTGAATACTGGCAATGTCTGCAGTTTGCACCAACTTGTGAAAGACGTGTTAAATTTATCTCCGCTTTTGATGTGGTGAGGTGGGGATAAATCGAAGTTACGTTCTTGTGAATATACCCCTTAGAGTTTTGTGGATTGGGCACTCTGTGACAAATGTGACGGATAGCCTGTCGGGTGTATAACAAGTGCTATAGTATATAATGTACTTGGGACATGGCTGTTGGAATATCTATCACGTTTGTGAAGGTGTAACCTGTCCGCCGAGATCTAAATTGGACCCATAACCTGTATGTATCCTCTCAATCCCAATATTTTACTGACATCTCATCCTTAACATGTGCGATGCAGCTACCCTTTCTGTGAACTATAAGTGCTTGTCAATAGCCACAATTTGCCTGTGGAGAAGAGAAGCCTATAGTTAATAAACCGTCTGTCCATGTCACGTCGCCACCCACACTAACATGATGATTGCCCTAATATAGCATAACTGTGACCATGGTCCCATTCTGCTGCTCCTATCCTATTTTCCTAATGATTGCTTCCCAGCATAGAGCTTCCTTCTAGTTATCTGTCTGAATATGACTGGTGCAAGGTATGTAGCAGGGAGAAGTGACCCTATATTGCTTCTCCTCAACACATGATGACTAGAAATTCTGTGAAGGAGAACATGAGGGACTTGGGGGTATATTATCAAGGGGGTTTATCTCCGCTTTTTTGGCTTTAAAAGCCAAGAAAGCGGAGATAAAATTATCTCCCTATTACCAAGCTGTCGCTAACACCAGTTAGTGACAGCTAATACGAGATAGCGACCATCTTGGGCCCCGCTTTGCATGTCAGTGATATTTATCACTAATGATATGCAAAGTGGGCGTGCCAAGATGTTAGCGACTGGAAACAGTCGCTAACATCGCTATCTCCTATTACCAACTTTTGGAGATATTCGCGCTAAGCGCGAATATCTCCAAAAGCTAACACCTGCCCTGAGCAGTTCTTCACCATGTTATCCAATGGGAGGTGGATAACATGGCTAAGAGCATTTGCTCGATAATGCATGAATATCGCTGACTTTTCAGCGATATTCATGCATTGCGGCCGTTTTTTATCGCATTTGCGATAAACCTTGCTAATAGCAAGGTTTATCTGCGATGTGCGGCGATAATTTTTGTCTCTAAACAAGTTAGAGACAAAAATTATCGCTAGTTGTTGGTAATATGCCCCTAGGTTCGCATTTCCATATGGTCCTGAATTCAAGTTCCCAGAGAGCCGATCCTGCTCTTTATGCAAGGAGTGTGGTATACTGGTTGCTGACTCCATTGTGTAACCGTACAGAAAGGCATGCTGGCAACACAAGCTGTTAAGCACAATGATACAACAAACACAGTGCTTAGCCTTCATTGATTGAGGCACCCCCTAAAGCTGAGGAAAAATGCACACAAGATAGTGCAACAGTGAAATAGTAGGTCCATGTGCTGGTAGAAAAACATTTATTTCAAATGTTTCGACCTTCTGACTAACAGTCTTCACCGTCCCATTTAGCCCTATCAGTTTAGCATTGTATGCACATCAGAGCTAAAATACGTAGGAAATGCCTCAGAACGTTACCGTGCAGAAAGATTTGGAAACTGCAAACATGCGCAGTGCAGACATTGTTATAAAAATACCATGCTTAGACTATTAAGATCAAAATTAAGAAATAAAATGAAACACCTAACGCCAGGCCTTTTTTAAAATTGATGAAAAATATTGGAACTAGGGGTTGTCAGAACTCGTGGAGTTTAACTCTGTGGAATTCTGCAGAGTTACAGAAAAACTCTGGAAGATTTCAGCCAATGGGTATAAAATATGCAGCTCGCGCTACAATTTAACGCTGGTATTGTGAACTGTATTGAAAATCAGTGCGAAAGCACCATGAGTTGTGAATGTTGCTGCTGCTCAGGTCGAAAATAAGTTTGAATGGTAGCAAATCTACTCGAACGGCAGCCCTCTCTGACCTTGAGAGTTATAAAATGGTGCCGGACGGCTCCGTAACAACTGGAAATCGAACCAGAGGCGGGCAAATCTTACTCACGCATTGTGGAGCCTCGCAGTGTTCCTGTGAACATCATGAGGAGTGAACGGCAAGATAATTCTGCAATGTGCAGAATGGCAGAATTTTACAGCACTCAGAATTACTCACGTAACGTATAGTTACCAAATTCTGCCTATACAGCAAGCAGAATTATCAAACTGCATAGGCCTAATTGGGATCAGCAAGCAAAATACCTAAACTCAAAATACCCTCAATATACACTGATAGAATAAACAAAGTAAAAGAGTATTACGTCGACAGAAAGAAGTTCAAGAAAGAAAATCGTTGTGAAGGAATAGAAAAAACTCATAAATCCTAACAAGATCCACTGGGTGCCTGAGGCTTTCACTCTGTTGTTTATAGGTCTATCTTGGGACATAAATTAAAGCAATGCTCAACCAGGGAACTGTGTACTGTAGTGTAGAACATGCATCATGCATCATCATGTTTTTTTTCCTTTCAGATTGCAAGAACCTGGCCTGCTCGGGCCAGACGTCAAAATTAATGTATTTATTTGATTTACTTCAGGAATGCAGGGATTCCCGTTTGCAAAATCATTATTCTCTCCTGGGTAAAATATACATCTTCTACTAAATTAGTGATATTTTGCCCTAAGAGCAAAGGTTTGAATAACATTGGGACCACTTTCAATACTGTAATTCATGCAATATGAATAATTGTTGGCAGATTTCAATGTTTGTTGTATATTCATTTTGCTATTTACATATCAGGTAGACATGTCGTTGAAGGAAAATACAATTATAATAGAGACGTTTTGATAATTTTTATTTTTACTTCTAGATGACGGTATGGAGTAAATTAAAGTATATTTTATTTTTTACTGTATATTTTTATCAAGGTTAAGGCATTGCTTCGCTACTTGCATTGTCCCGTTACTATTTCTCATAGATTTTGGTGACAGGGAATCTAGTACTTTTTGCAGAATGGGCATCAGCCAGTGTTCGTTAATAGATTTACTTTGTTGAAATACTATCACTTTAATTGTTTTTTATGGTTTTCATGAGAATATGCTTGCTATTTGGATGTGTCAACCTTTTCTATATACACCATAATATTTACAAATTTCTAACACATTATTTTGTTTTAATTTGCTGTCATTATACCATTTTGTTTTATATACAGATTTTTATTGTTGGCAATAGGTTTTGTGCACACTTGGCTTTCTGTAAAGATGCAATAAACATATTAACCCTTTGCCAAAAGTACATTGCAACATTTTCCGTGTTTTCTTTTTAAACTTTTTTTACTTACTGTGCCAACTTTGTCTTCAAACTCCTTTCCATAACAATCTTCTTTGAGGGTATAGTTTCAATCTACTAATGCAATTAATTTGGGAAATGAGCACTATTCCCTGCTGTTAATTGTTGGATGCCCAATATGGTGGGTGTTTCATCTTGAAATTTCTTTTTTGAGACTGCCATGTCCAACCAACACACGATTCCCCAACTATTTGGAAAGACTCAACCTAACAAGAGTTCGACCTGTTGTCTTTTCCAGTGCTATATCTGATTGCATATATTTCATAAAGAATTTACACTGATAACTCGATAATCAAATCGTCAGGTGTACTAAACAATTCAATTACAGTAATGAATTCCACTTCCTGAGTCATAGAATCTGAATTTGCTGAATTTTGGAAGAAAATGTGACATCACGGTATCTTTTCCAGTATTTTAAATTTAGGATTAGCAAGAGTACTGGTGGGGGGCAATGGAAAATTAAATTCGGCTAATACCCACAATCAACGTGGTATGCAGATAGCCAGAAACATTTTTCAGGAAGCACCCCACTCTTCAAACAAACAACAGCTATTCTGGTGAAAGGACAGCAGAATGTACTTTTCGAAAGTGAGAAAGGAAAGTGAATGCTCCCACATTCATTGATGATGTCAAGCCAAGGGTTTCCACAACGGGAAGATATATTTCCGTGTGGAGCTGAAAACTGAGAAAGTCGCATGTGAAAATCCATATTTACACATGGTTTCCTAATGTGAATTGTCAGCCTAGTGGAAAGTCCTCATCTAAACATTGCTGAATAAGGTCTATACATGAAAAAATGGGACAGCAGCAGATTTCAAGGAGTACTCCTCGGATTTTTGGGTAAATCTCCAAAAAGTCAAAAATATACTTGAAATATTTATTTGGATAATAATTGTCTTCTATAACAATATACCTTGTAGGTATGTATATAATTTCTTATTAATATGTAACCTGTTTAGTGGACCACAAAGACCCCAGCTTCATTCTGCCAGAAACCAGCCCAGAATGTCTTCAGATATCCTTATCCACTTCACTGTGTCAATATTTGTTTTACTTTTGATTGCTCAAAATGTCTCTTTCATATTATGACTACACAACATGATGTAATGGAGGACAGTGTCAAAATTGCCTCAGACATTTCATCCATAAAATACCACTTATTTGATAATGAATAGCAAATGGATTCCGATTTTGGAAAAGGGGGGTGGTGATGGACAGAGCTTCTGAATGATGCAGAATACTCTTACCAAGTCAAGAGATCATGGTTTTAATCCATCACCGTTTTTTAGCTCACTGCACCATCCCAGCTCAGAACTTGGCTATATGCAAATTAGTCTGTTCCTGTCCCAGTGCATGATGGGAACAGGGCAAACCAAACTACCAAGCCAATTCTTATACTGGGAAGGAAACAAGCTTCCGGGGACCGGTTTCTGGCATCACAGCCTTCTTCGGCCCGGCATGCTTGAATCCTGATGGTGCAATGAGCAAGGGACTCACGTCTGAGTATACCCTCCCACACATAGTGTGGATAAAACCGATTTTGGAAAAGGGGGGTGGTGATGGACAGAGCTTCTGAATGATGCAGAATACTCTTACCAAGTCAAGAGATCATGGTTTTAATCCATCACCGTTTTTTAGCTCACTGCACCATCCCAGCTCAGAACTTGGCTATATGTAAATCAGTCTGTTCCTGTCCCAGTGCATGATGGGAACAGGACAAACCAAACTACCAAGCCAATTCTTATACTGGGAAGGAAACAAGCTTCCGGGGATCGGTTTCTGGCATCACAGCCTTCTTCAGCCCGGCTTGCTTGAATCCTGATGGTGCAATGAGCAAGGGACTCACGTCTGAGTATACCCTCCCACACATAGTGTGGATAAAACCGATTTTGGAAAAGGGGGTGGTGATGGACAGAGCTTCTGAATGATGCAGAATACTCTTACCAAGTCAAGAGATCATGGTTTTAATCCATCACCGTTTTTTAGCTCACTACATCATCCCAGCTCAGAACTTGGCTATATGCAAATTAGTCTGTTCCTGTCCCAGTGCATGATGGGAACAGGGCAAACCAAACTACCAAGCCAATTCTTATACTGGGAAGGAAACAAGCTTCCGGGGACCGGTTTCTGGCATCACAGCCTTCAAATGGATTCCTTCTTCCTGGCCCCCCTGCAATGGGAAGTTCCAAGTGCCAGAAGAATAAAAGGAGTTACTACAAACTTACAATTATACCAAATTACAGTGTAACTCAGTTTATTCGCCCGCTAAAGCCCACAGTCAATAAATTAGGTTAAGTATAGATTTATTACAAATTCAAAGCCTCAATATTATAAATCAGTCTCAGAAATAAGGTATAAAAAGATAGAATCGCCAGTGGACAGACAAACCTTTGCACAAAGTGTATCCTCAATAACAGAAAGCAAATGAGGAATTCAGTAGACAAAGTACAAAGGGTATGTAACACAATCTGATGATTAGATTGAAAGTTTCAGTCCTCCAGTCTATAATGCATGAGGGAATTATAATGATCTTTAACTAACCTATACTAATTAATGCTAGATGGAAAAAACAAATTCGATCTAATAAAGTAGAAAGGTGTCAGCATAGCAGAACTTCTGTAGAAGTTCTCCAAGGAAGGAAAATTGTACAGCATGAAGCCACACAAGAGATGGGTCGCAAGAGGTCTGTACCTCTTAGAGTCTAAAGAGAATGTGAACAAAGCTAAAGTGCAACACCCAATTAAACCCACAAAAGAACTTTAGAGAATCCTAGGTCATGTGCCTAGTTATTTCTTATCTTCAAACAACTAACTTTGGCCGCAACACTCAAGATTTAATTCCTTCAGTCCAAGCATTAAAGCGCCCTTGTATTTCTCCTGTTATTGAACTCCACTCAGACCGTAGTCCTCCTTTTCCTTGTCAATTATCTTATCGTTGCCAAGTGATACTCCTTTGAACCTCACTATCTCTTTCACACAATGGACTTTTCTTCAACCATGAGATCACTCTTCAGCACCTGCGGAGAAGAGAAAAACATTGCACCCAAAACAAGCATTCACAGTACTATTAAACATTAAAAAATCTAAAACCTTAAGGTCTCTGGTCAACTTTAGCTCAGCAAGCATTTCAATACACGTTTAAATGCATGATTACAGGTTCATATACAGTTATGATATAAGTGTAGAGCACTATCCAGTGACTAAATTTTCAGTTACAAATTAATGAGGAGCAAAAGAAGTACATGAATATATCAAAATACAATGTTCTTCAAACCACACATGTAAATATACATGAAAACTACAACTCATTTTAATGGTAAAGAAAATGGCAATACACACTAATATAAATGTTGAGATAACACAGATGCTTATAACCTGAGATCCTGATAATTTTTGAAGTGCATTACGTTGCATGGTTGGGGTTACATTACAGAGGTACATAAGGTCATACATAAACATTTATGTGGCCTATATAAACATGGAAGGGTGTAGTCAAATGTACGCTGCTCCAGTCACCCCTCTGTTGGCATCTCAAGCCATTGCAGATTACAATCTGAAGTTATCAGACAGAACACCTAAAACCTAGACGTTTTTATCATCTTTTACCTAGTATACTCCAGACGTTTCATGTCATCACAGTAATTACTCTGACATTCCCCCAGACTCTAGTTTGCTCTCTTCCTCTTCACTCCCCTTCTAACCTGTGCATATTTGTATCCCTTAAAGATCATGAATAGAAATACTACACAAAGGGCAATTATCAAAAGGGGTTTCAAGATGGTGCCTAATATTCCACTTCCCTGGCTTCCAAACGATTTACCTACAGCAGACAATACATTTCCATTGGATTCCCAAGCTCATGTTGCTTCTAACTCTTTCAAATCCTTTGTCAACCCAGATGTAGTCTGAATATACTTCTCCAGGTCTTGACTTTTGACTGGAATATAAGTGCAGCATTGCTGAACTTCAAGCATCCTGCAGACTACACTCTCCTTTGCGCGCAAAAGGTGAAACATAAGTCGGTTTTTTAAACCATGGACCTTATCACAATCATTTCAGTACTAAAGAACTGACAGCAATAGTAGGCAATTTATCCACTATTGAAGACAGCTTTCTAACTTTTTGGTCATTCAGAATCACAACTACAGATGGAATTAAAGCACCAAAAATATCCTCCACAACTTTCCTGGCACTAAAGCCGTGTCTATTTCTGGCCTTCGCTTCCCACACAGGTTCAGTGAAATATCCTCATGGTAAATGTTTGGGAACACTATACCAATATAACATGTATCATGCCATCCATGGGGTAATTTAAAATATGCATACTGTTCACAAACAAACTAGACTCCTCGAGTCACAGTATCCTGCCCCTCTAAATAAAGCTCATTCTTCCATCTCACCTAAAATATGTTCACAGTCACTCTGCCCTAAAAATAACAGGTCTATATACATTTGATCAACATGTCTATACAGCTTTCTGTTTGTTGCCAATGTAAGGACAGGGCAGGCTAATTTTCCTTCACCTGATGTTCTATTTCTTCACTATTCCTTCTATAATATTTCTTAAGATCTTTATCACGTTCACATTTGGACTCTAGATCTCTTCCTCTGTCTTCCACAAAATTCAGAAATATCTTCCCCATATCTGACATAGAACAGGGCAAATATGTCTATGTTGATTATGCAGTATCCAGTGACTTAAGAGACGCAAAATATGTGCCTGGAATCTCAGCACCTTTGAAATAGGGATTTGTATTTACAGTGCAGACACCTGTGGTCGACACAGTTTTAAGACACCCAGAAATGCCACCTCTACTGGATCTAAATTGTCTGCATAATAGATGCAGCTCTACGGGCACTGTTAGTTTGTTTTAGCACTGTGAGAGCACATCCTCTCTCCCACTGCAGAAACTTCAAAAATGCTTTGTTGTAATCATGCATTCCTAGTGCCAGGATGCGGCAAAGACTTACTCTCAACTCTAGGAAGGCAACTAAACAATCAGTGTCCCAAGGCACCAGATCTGACACATCCTTGTGTGTCAGCCTCTGTAAAGGCTTATCAACTAGGGAAAAGTTGGGTATCCAATGGCGATAGAAGCCCACCTTTCCCAAAATCATCCTGATCCATTTCTGGGTGGTTGGTGGTTTCATTTGCAAAGTCCCTGAAATTCTCCTCTGAAACACTTTTCTGATTCCTTTCTCAATGTCATGACCAAGATGCAAGATTTCTGTCAAACAGTACAGGAACCTGCTGAGGTACACTTTATGTCCATTCTCAGCCAAATGGTTTAGTAATGCAATAGTGTTGGTTATGCTAACTTCTCGAGTATTCAACACAACCAGCAGGTCATCAATATACTGTACCAGGACAGAGTTACAGGGAATAACCAAGGGTATGGAGTAGAGACCCTGGACCAAATCAATAACAGAAAACCATTCAGCCTCACATGGAATTTGAAACATTAGCATATCAGGATTCAAGCCACGGGACAACAAGGGATCACTATAATGCATATCTTGCGAAGGCCCTAAACTATGCGGTACTCATCACTAGGCTTCTGCAGGCCCATAATACGGTGAGTTTCAAGGACTCCCCATAATCTCTTTCAAAATGCCTCATTGAATCATTCTCTTGATTACTGGAGTTATTCTGGCAATAGTTTCAGAGGGTCAAGTTACACTGTGGGGTACTGGAATTTCTGTATCTGGCTTTATCTGTTTATGGACAGGCTCAACTCCTTTAATGAGTCCAATGTCCTTCCCTGAAAAATCCCAAACTTCAGGCTTGACAGTATCCCTAAGATCCAAGGGTTCCTCTTCACTTGTCATCATAGGGTACAGTACAACCTGTGGGTTTGAATAACTTCCTCATTGTGGGCCTTGAACTCCACACCTCTTGGTGTACAGTAAATGGTGCAATTCAGCATGCACAATAAATCATGTTCTAGCAAACTAACTGTACTTGAATCACAGACCACAAATTAGTGATTATTCTAAAAATGTCCTATTCTCACAGGCGCAGCCTAAGTAATGGTTTTCCTCATTTGCTGATTAGAAACTCCAACAACTTCGATACTTCCTCCCGAGGAGGGTAGGTCTGGAACATCTATTATTTGCACAGTAGAACAGGTAGCACCACTATCAACCAAAAATAATACAGTGTGGCTATGTTCATCACCATCTGCATATGGACACTCTGGTATACCTCCAAGACATTCCCACTACCAATGCCCCAAACGATTACAGTGGTGGCACAAGTTTAGACTTTTTTGATGTGGCTACATCATTTCCAGTATTGGATCAATTGAAATACCCATATCTCTACCTTTACTGAAAACCACCTCTGCCTTGCATAGCAAGTGCTCCCTGCCGATACATTCCATGCATAGGGAATGCACTTCCAACAAATGGTGGACTTGGAAATCTCCTCTGTGCAGCTTTCATCTTTGCCATCATGAGATTCTCCTTAAATTTCTTCTGCCTCATGTCAATCTTGGCATTGCAATACTTAGTGTATCAACAAATTTCATCAATCGACTTATTCTGTCAGCAAATCAAATGCAGCTGAATCAACACATTAATCTCAGGTCTTAATCCTGTCACAAACCTAGATACAAAATGCCCCATATCCTTAGGCTTCAACGTTTCCTTTCCACTATAATATTTGAACACCTGCATCAATCTCTCATAAAATGCATGAATCATCTCTTTAGGCTCCTGAGTCGTATGGTCAATCTTGATCCAATCAACATCTTGGGGTAAAATGTAACCACATCATCACCTGATCATACTTCCTCATCACTATGGGTGATGGACCATTATTCAAATGATCCCTCAGTGGCTTTCTATCGGGCCATTCTGTAGCTATCTTACATGCTGTCCACAATTCACATGGAATCACTATGTCAAATAGAGCATTTAAAATCAGTCAACAAAACCTTTGAAATGTTCACAAGCAGCTGAACTTGTTTGATTTATTCCACAGGTTTCTCTCTTAACCTAGGGAAATCATTAATGAATGATGCAAGATCACGCCTACTCCAAGGAACCTGAACGTAACTTCCACTAGTCATCTCTTGGAAAGGTAGAATTACAGTTCCCACTACTCCTCTTTGGAAGGAGGACGGTCCCCCACTGACCTTTTGGAACTTTTCCTTTTGACCATCTAACTTCCCAATTTTCCAGTACACTCCGAATCTGGATGCTGTGAATTAATTCCTGAATTTGCCTTTTGACCAAACGCCGAGCCCTTCCAAGGCGTCACCAACCTTATTGAGGAAGTCGGTGGAGTTTGCTGCAGCCGCCACGCCTCGCCGGACCCGCTCCGAGGGTCCCGCTTCGCGGCTTGTAGCTCTTTCTGGGTCTGAGAAGGGGTGCTGACTCTGACTGACCGGCAGGGCTGCGAGCGATAGCGGTGGACTCCGAGGACCAGGAGTCCCCACGCGCCCCTAGTCCAGCTGGGCTGCTCTCCCTGCCGGCCCCGCCCTCACCTTCACATCGTTAAATCTTCGCTACCACCTGGCCCCCAGCGGATTCCTTTGACCAAACGCCGAGCCCTTCCAAGGCGTCACCTACCTTATTGAGGAAGTCGGTGGAGTTTGCTGCAGCCGCCACGCCTCGCCGGACCCGCTCCGCGGGTCCCGCTTCGCGGCTTGTAGCTCTTTCTGGGTCTGAGAAGGGGTGCTGACTCTGACTGACCGGCAGGGCTGCGAGCGATAGCGGTGGACTCCGAGGACCAGGAGTCCCCGCGCGCCCTTAGTCCAGCTGGGCTGCTCTCCCTGCCGGCCACGCCCTCCCAGTAGCCGTTTGGACAGCTACATAGAGGACCTTCCGTATCCGCTGCGCGGGAGCGCGCGGGAGGGCGCCGGGAGAAGCCCGGGACAAGGGCGGGACCGTCTGTGGCCGTCCGTGGTCGGACAAGGTTAGGTTGGGCCCAGAGCCCTGCAAAAATTATTTTCTGTCTCATACTATGTCTTTCGTTTGGTATACATTTGTATTTTTACTATCCAATATTAGAGAGGGGGCCCACCGGTACCCAATTGGTAGCATAGTGGACTTATTTATATTTTACTTGTACATACTTCCCCATTTAGCCTCCAAATATGCCATTAAGATCTGGGAAAGAACGCTTAGTCCATATACAAACCTCCAAGGGCGTTGTTTCTGGTCCCCTTGATGCTTTTATCACAAGAGCGACGGGAATTTTGGAGAAAGAAATTGAAATGGTAGAACATAGACTGTCCCTGGATTTAGTTACCGGGAAGCGTTCTTCAATTGGTGCTCTAGCCCATGCCAAAAGCCCTGTCTCTCATGCAGCTTTTAACTGTATTTCTACCTCGGAGACAGAGGCGATAGTCCATGTAGATGGAGATGGGGCCACTATATCCCCACCCCATGATAATAGGGAACAGAATTCCTACGTTAATCAAACAAGAGACGGGGAATCGGGATGACAGTCAGTATATTGAGGATGACGAATACAGTCTGTCCAATGCATCCCAATCTTATGTCCCTGTTCCCCCCAATTTGTCCAACCTGTCCCAAATTAGTCCACATCCAACATCCCGGAAAAGAAAACATGTTTCGAGCCCACAGGGGGAAAAGGTCCAAAAACAGCCTAAAATCGATGTTACTAACAGTGTGAGCTCATCTCTTTCCCAGCCCCCTCAAGGTTTCCCAACGGTGTATTGTCCCTCATTAGCTCCCCTGAGGTCATCAAACCCTTGCCCAACCTGTCTTAACAGTGATGATATTCTGTTGGTCAAGATGGAAGCAATATTAAAAACCATACTGCTTCCGGTCTTAGAGAGAACAAGGTTGATGACCGCTAAAATAGATGTATTGGAACAAGCTGTAAACACCAATCTGGGTCTTTTGCAAAAACTAATAACGCCCTCTACTGGGGTGGGGGCTAGTAACCCAACTTTGGGTAAAAACCAATTAGCGGGAAAACCCACAGTGATCCCTGCAAGCAAGTCCGTACCCCTAGGGACATCCGCTGTTAATAACAAATCCTTACCAGGGGCAAAACCTGCTGTTACCTTGACCACCGTTAGTAGAGCTCCCGTAAAGGATATACCAAGGGATAAACACCCACGAACTATTAACAAAGCCCCAGTGAAACATCTCTTGCCGAAAGGCACGTCAAAACAACCTAATAGTACCCCAGCACAACTACCAATAGTGGGTAAAGACCAAAATAACTTCCAATCCTCCAGGTCCCAGATGTTGGACAATCGAAAAATACGCCCCACACCTCGAGTTAACTTACCCCCAGAAGCGTCCCAATACACCATCGTTTTAACTGGGGTGGCCCCTCTAAGAGATGGCATCAAAGAGACCCAAGGGGACTTGCGGAACAAAGTCATATTTTGGTTAAATAAACATCGCCCTCTCCCACCCTCATCCCCCACTGAAATCCTCTATGTAAGGAAAGTAGATTGGGTGGGTAAAGGCTCAAAAGACTTAGAAGGGGATTGTATCTTGATCTCTTTTAAAGACCCCTGGGTGGTGGATCGAATACGACGAAAAGCAAGATTTGCCCGTCTAGGCGACGTTCAGACTCTGGACCTTGCCTATTTCTATCCCCACACATACATTAACTACCCTATGGGCCCTAATCAGTGGAGAACGAGAGAGGGGAGGTTTCAAGGCCCGATAACACCTCACCCACAACAGTACCCCCCACTCTTTAATCATTTTGGGGTGTTGTCAGATTTAGAATGGATAGATTGACTGTGTTCACCCAGCCCGTTATCTAACCAGATCGATGAGAGCAGGGAAGAAGCACAATATCCACTTAACTATGTTATGGAACTAAACTTGGATAACCAGCCTAGGTCCCACAAAAAGGTAAATATGTTGGTTCCATCAGCTAGGGAAAGGGTGTTACCTCCTAAAATTGAAGGAAATGGAGCCAGAAATAAGCCCTTAAGTGCTAGATTATCTAATTCCCACTCCCCTCCCAATCTAAGTGATAACCTTGTAGAACCCGATACATTGATATCAAATATTGTGTCCTGGAACGTAGCTGGAGCAAAGACCCGCCTGGACTCTGAGGATTGGCTAGAGTTCATTGATAAATATGACGTAGTGTTACTACAGGAAACTTGGGCTATCGCACCTATATACAAAGCTGGGTTTATAAACTACTTTAAACCCGCAATAAAGAGTAATAAAGGGTGCGCCTCTGGGGGATTAACAACGTGGGTCAAACAGGCTTGGGGCTATTCAACTACTGAACTTTATGTGGAAAACCCCGATATCTTGGCCATCAGGTTGAGCAAGGAAGGGGGCCAGGACATGCTTATCATTAATATCTATTCTCGAGGCCTTCCTGGCGGCCGATGCCCCCAGTTGGTGGGTGCCTTGGACAATCTTTTGGCTGGTTGGAACAAGGGAACATTCATCCTGTTAGCTGGTGACATAAACTGCACTATCGAGCTGCTTTATCTGGCTGAGGATAACTGGGGGTTTGTAGAGGATGCTACATGGAAAATACCGGAACTAATGAACAAAAAACCTGTTAAAGCGACGGAGGCTGCCCTGAGTTGGACTGCATTTTGTCTCACCTGGGGCTTAAGGGCCGCAAATGGACGCACTCAATCGGACCTTGGCGCCAACTTTACATTTGACAATGGTTTGAGAAAAAGTCGCATAGACTACATTTTTTTAAAAATGGAATTCTGGAGTTTGATAGTTAATATGGAAATTGTCACGCGTCCTGAAAGCGATCATAATCCTCTGTCTTTGAAACTTAAACTGTATGATGTGACGAGATTGGCAGGACCAGCTCCTAGGGGGCAAGGGGCTGTAACCTTATCAAATGATCGGAGGAGATTAAAATGGTCTACAATTTCAAGTGATACAACTATACAGGCCAGTATAGAAAATGTGGTGAAGCTTGCACTAAACGAAATGATGGCAGAGGCCAGGGGGAGGGGACACACCGAATTAGATAAGATTATGGGCATGCATGACAAATGTTTTATTGAGCTTAAGCAACTTCTCTCGAAACCCTGCAAGATAGGTACCGGGCATCCGCAAGCCACCAGAGCAAATTGGTACAATAAAGACTGTAGGGAGGCCCATAGTTCATTAATTGAGAAAGTTAAATCTAGAAACATGAGCGCTGTAAAGGTGGCTAGGAAATGGTACAAAAGAGTACAGTGGGAAGCAAAGAGGGCGTGGGAGGATGATTATTGGGCGAATCTTTTGGATGCCAGTAAGTCTAATAATCAGACTAAATTTTGGGACATTGTTAAATGTGGTAAGGATGGTGACTTCCATACTCCATCCAACCATGTATCCCCTGAAGCCTGGATAAACTATTATTCATCCCAATTTTGTTCAGAAGCTATTGATTCCCCGCCCATCTTGAATTTGTTATATGTAATGCCCCCATGTGATATGATCCTGACCTTCACCGAAACAGAAACTGAGCTAGCTCTAGGCTTAACAAAGCGGGGGAAAGCCCCTGGGTTGGATCAAATCCCAGCCGATCTGTTTAAGGCCAATACAGCCCTTTGGGTACCATATTTAACAAACATAGCTAATGCCATAGCGAAGGGTGCTTGTATCCCTAAAACATGGAAGGGGGCTGAGATTCTCCCCATACATAAAAAAGGAGACAGATCTAATCCAGGCAACTACCGCCCGATCAGTTTAATCGACTGCTTTCAAAAAGTCTTCGCCCGCATGATTCTGGCCAGAGTGCAGGGGTGGATGGACCTCGAAAATATACTGTCCCCAATGCAGGCGGGCTTTAGATCTGGTATAAGTACCATTGATCAGGTGTTACGTTTTTGTATGATCTTTTGGAAGGTTGTCACGCTTGGCGGTGGTACCATTTTTGCCGCCTTTATAGATCTGAAGTCAGCCTTCGATCTGGTACCAAGGGGTAAATTATGGCAGGTACTGAGGGACCTGGGTATGCCTGGTGAATTAGTGGAGATGATTATCAGACTACATCAAGAGAACTACGCCAGGGTAAGGTGGGGAGCACAAGGTCAACATACGGACTCCTTTCCAGTAACCCGAGGAGTTCGTCAGGGGTGCGTTCTCGCTCCCACCCTCTTTTTACTCTATATTGACCAAGTAGTCAAATTATTCATGTCCACTCACACTGATGCTCCATCTTTGGCAGGGACTAAATTTCCTATGTTGATCTTCGCCGACGACACCCTACTCCTATCAAAGACACGGGGAGGCCTACAGCGGGCTTTGAACCGCTTTGAGGGGTTTTGTAAAAAAAACGACCTCCAGATAAATGTGGGTAAAACCAAGTTCATGGTTTTATCCAGGAAAAATCTTATACGTAGTAACGTACAAATGAGTGGGGTCAACTTGGAACAAGTTGATACCATGACGTATCTGGGGGTCACCCTGGACCGTCGTCTGTCTTGGAAAGATCAAATAGCGACCCAGCAGCTAAAACTCGCTCAATTGACTGGATGTCTTCTGCGCGAGCAGAAGAAATCAATCACAAAGCGGGTCGTTCCGGCCCTCAGAATATATGACACCAAAATAAATACAGCCACACTCTACGGGGCAGAGCTATGGGGGTACATGGACCTTTCCAGTCTATATAGAATCCAGTGTAGATTTCTTCGGAATCTGGTAGGGTTACCCCAATCCACTCCACTGACTCCCCTCTGCCATGATATGGGTTGCTTGCCAATCACGGACATGGCCAGATTTAGAGTAGTGTCCACATGGAGGCGCTTGTGGACCTCTGAGGATCTTGTACTCTTTGCAAAGGAGTTAGCAGAAGTGACGTCCATGGGGGGTTCTGAGCGAATCCCATGGCTTCGCTCGGTGAAAAAGAGTCTGCATGATATGGGTTTAACACATCTGTGGGTGTCCCCAGGTACTAATACTTTTCCATCGAAAAAAGAATTTAAGGAATTATTTTGGGCCTCAACCCGTCTCTCCTTGGTACATGCCTCCGGTTCTGGGAGTCTAACGGGGCGATTTTTAAGCTTTAAGTTGGATCCCGCCCGAGAGACTTACTGGGATTCTATTACCAGACCATTGGACAAAAAACTGTATCATCAATTTCGGGTGGGCTCATTACCCTTGAATTCTTTCACTTCATCCTGGGGTAATACCTCTTCTAGCTCTTGTAGCTGGTGCCTAGATCATAAAGAAACAGACGGTCATCTTCTGTTTGCCTGTCCCCAGTATTCGGAACCTCGTTCCAAGTGGCTAAAACCCCTATTCAAACGACTACCCTGCAGAAAATCCTCGGATGCAATATGGGCCCTGAAAACAAACACCTCTGAAATCATTGTGATATGCTTGGCCAAATTTTTAGGCTGGGCTTGGGCAATCAGAGCAAGAAGGAATCTATCCTCTTCCTAACTACATTTTGAAATGTCTTTTTCCTTTATTGCATTTTTAGTTTCAGGTTTACTTATGTCCTGTGGAACTGATAAATGTTTAATAACTTTTTAATTGTGATTTTAGTCTTAGTGTAAACTTAACAATATGTCTTAGTGTGTTTTCATATAATTGCTTATATATATTGGTGGTTTTGTTTTGCTTCATGAATGTTTTCATTTTGTCTTTTATGATTTTATTATCGAAATAAAGACACTAAAACCTGAAAACCTGCCTTTTCAACCCTTGTATTATCATATTTTTCTAAATCCTGATTGCAAATGAGAGTCAATGGTTTTTCTGCAAAGCCTTTGTCTATTCCAAATCTACTTCGTATTTCTGAGCTTTTTCAGACAATTTATCATAAGCTTGTCTCTCTCCTATTAACATTTCTATTCATAAACAGGAGCTCATTTCCTTGATGTGTCTATACGAGCCATTTCAACACTTCAACTTAATATTTCATCTTGTCCAAGTTTTAATTTAGCTTCAATCACCAAATTAATTTTCAACACTGACTGAAGCGTTCCTTGACTTATTTCTAATCTTCTGCTTTCATTCGGGATTGCACTATGAACCTTCAACAACTCATCTAGCTCCTGATCATCAAGTATATGCATCTCCTTAGAAATTTGAGGCCCTGGTTCATCTTTGGGTTATTACTATGCCAGTCCAATGGTGGATCCCAAGTAAGTGAACCCACATATGGTAACCATAGGCATTACCTCAAAGGTTTAAATCTGACCTCATTCAGTGATTGGTAGGCTTTGCACAACAAGGACAACTTGCTTTCATTGGGACCAAGGGAATACATTTTACATTCAAATTTGTAGGAGCCTTCTCTGAGGCTCCTGACTCAGTTGAAACTGTAAAACTGTGCATAACACTTTCAGTGGGGCTTAGTATTATAAATAGATCCTAGAGACCCAGTAGTAACCAGAACAGTGAGAGCTTCGGGAACATTGAAAGCAGCTGCAACATTCAGAACTGTGGAGGGGCCAGGAGTACAAATCCCCAGACTCACTCTCACTGAGGTTTGATTCATGTAAACAGGTGTGGTCCCCATTATATTAGAGCTCATAGTAACAGGTGCTGTAGCAATTCCAGAATGTCCACTAACGTTAGCACATCCACCTTCTCTGACTTAGGTATCATTATATGTACAACAACACATCTAAGAGACTATTACTGCTATCACTGTCACTGTTTTCACCTCCTTCAGCGGATGCCTTTATCTCATTCGGTCTCTCTCTCTCTCTCTTTTTCTTCTCTTGTCTACCCATCTCAAACTCCACATCTGTCAATGCCATATATAACCTAGTTCCCTCTATCATGCCCATTCTACATCTCTTATATTCAGATTGCCACCTTGCATCAGTAGAAGTGTGCACTACATTTCTGGCTCTTCCCTAAAATCGTTCATTCTCTCTAGCATGAGCTGCACACTCCCAAGGAATTACCAATTCAAACTGTATAGGTCTAGGCTGTTGATTCCACCTCCTCAAATTTTCAATGATTCGCACATTAAATGTACTTTGCCATTGTTTAAGCAAATACAAGAGTGCAGCCCTACATTTATTGCCATATAATGGCCTGTGGTGTCTTCAGGTGGTGCTTCTTCTCCCTCCCTAACACGTATTATCACCTCTCCCCTAAACAGATTCGCATAAAACGTTAAGACATTTCATTTTTCCAATAAAATATCGATAAACACAATTAGAATTGTTTATTTCCAAACAAGACCCAATAATTAACTCGCAATCCTCAGTCCAAATCAACAACCAAGAACAGCGCATGACGTAGATACCCAATATTATTGTGACTTTGTTGCAACCTACCAATCCAACGATTGTCTGCTTTATTAAAGAAATCAAAAGCATTCAATCGCACAAGAAATGATTCAATCTATTCTAACACACATTTGAATGAAAACTCCACCCGCAGGGAAATTTTTATTTATTTAATGCATTTTTATAAAGCGCAGACTTTACCCGTAGGTGTCAGAGCACTGTACAATAGAACTCATTACGTTACATGAGAGAACTGTTGCAGGAATAGAGCAAACAAAAATAGCATGAATAGACTGTATAAGCAAAAGTAAGAATAAATATGACAAATTTTACAATGACTAAAGAACTTCCTGGCGAACAATAGCAGGCCATAGAATCAAAACAACGCAGGCAAAAGGAACACAATTTCAAACACAGCAAGCACAGGATGTATAAGCAAAAATATAAACATATGTGACAAATTTACAATGACTAAAGAACTTCCTGGCAGGGTCTGAGAAGGAAGGAATTAGTTCTGAAAGTGTATTTGGAATAAAAGAGATTTGAGGTCCGCTTTGAAGATCTGGATGGAGGTGATGGCACGGAGCGAAGGAGGAAGCGGGTGCCAGGTTCTCACCGCATTACCTGAGAACGATTGTGCCAACAGTTTTTCTCTTTTGAAAGAGGGGGGTTCAAGAATGAACTTTTCGGCATTCCGAGAAGGTCTTGAGCCTCCAGACAGTTTGAGTTTATTCGCCAGATAGCGAGGGGAGGAAGAGTGCAAAGCTTTGTGGGTGATGCACGCTGTTTTGTAGATAGCTCTAGCCTCGATGGGAAGCCATCGGAGAGAAGACAGGATAGGAGTGATGTGGTCACTTCGTTTGGACCCTGAAATGAAGAGAGCTGCTGAATGGAGGACGGATTTGAGGGGGGAGAGGTGAGATTTGGAAAGGCCAGTCAGAAGAGAATTACAATAGTCAAGTTTAGAGAGAACTAGCGATTCGACCAAGGTTTTAAGGTCATTCTCCGGGAAGAACCGACGAATCCCCCATAAAAGTCGCAGTTGATAACCTGCGTTCTTGGCCATGGAGTTGATATGTGAGATGAGGTTGAGTCTTTTGTCAAGTATGACACCTAAGGATTTAGCGCAATTCACAATGATGGGTTTACTGTTGAGTAGATTTGATTGATCCATCCAGGCTTGAACAGGAGGCGGAGAGAGAGAGCTAGATATGATGAGGAATTCCATTTTGGAGGGATTGAGAATGAGTTGGTGAACTAGCATCCAGTTGTGAATAGTGTTGAGAGTAGAGCTGAGTAGTGAGAGATCATGAGGGGAAGACACCTTGAGGTAGATGTGGGTGTCATCCGCATAGAGATGGTAGAGGATTCCAGATTTGCTTAGAAGGTTCCCTAATGGTTCCAGATAGAGATTAAACAGAATGGGAGCAAGGATAGAACCTTGAGGGATGCCTTGACCAACCACCAGTGGAGACGAGAGACTATTTGCAATCTTGATCACTTGGGATCTGTCTGTGAGGAAAGAGGCAAACCATTTGAGTACAGTGCCTTCCACGCCCATTGTCTGTTGAAGAATGTTAAGGAGGGTGTTGTGATTAACAGTGTCAAAAGCTGCAGGGAGGTCAAGAAGAATCAGAAGGCACAATTCCACTGAATAGAGAATATGCAGCGCCTCATCGATCACTTGCAGCAGGGTTGTTTCAGTGCTGCAGTTTTGAATAAAGCCCGACTGGAACATGTCGAGGAGATTATTGTCCATAATGTGTTGGGACAGTTGTTTTGCAACACATTTTTCTGTGATCTTTGAAAGAAAAGGGAGATTGGTGATGGAGCGGAAGTTATTGAGGTCATTTGCATCTGCAGAGGTTTTTTTTAGAAGGGGGGTAACCTGTCCTGTTTTGAGGACACTTGGGAGGGATCCTTGACTGAGGAAGAGATTGACTAGCCTGGTCCAGTAGGAGAGAGTGTTAGTATAGAAATCAATGGCGATGCGACTGGGAATGGGGTTTTCCTGCGCACAAAAGGTTCGTCAGACTGATCATACCTCAATTGCACACACAAAGCTAATTGGGCCCAATTCACAAAGGTACAGTTAGACCAAAAGTCCAGCTTAGACTAAAAGTCTAACTTTTCTACTTTCAAGTATTCACAAAGGTATGTTAAGGACTGGCAATCATTATGGTACATTATCTTGTCCCGTATCTGCTTACCTGTTGATGACCCAAGCAGCTGAGGCCTCACCCCTAACCAAAGACCCCCCCTACTTTAAGTACTTCTTTGTCTGCACTTGCAAATGTAGAAGGGGATTGCTCTTGCACTAGTCTCAATAACAAACCCAAAGGAGTAACAAACATTCCCTACTGGAACATCACAGTCATCATGTCCAATTTGTTAGCACAAGACTAGATCGATTAGGTAGAAGGATTTGATACATGCTTCTTCCAAGAAACACGGGCTACTGAGCCCATATGCAAACTGGGCTATACTTCTGATTTTATTTTGTCAATTCTTTACCATCTGCCCATGGCAGGACCTCTGGTGCCTAGTGATCTGGAAAAAAATCCATCTTAACCTTAGAATTGGGGCTACTGGGCATTGTTTCACCAGACATTCTGGATATAAACATGTACTTCCCTGATGGTACTGGCATGTACCTATATAATGTTTATTGTAGGCTGAAGAGTAGGGTCATAGTCATTTAAGGCAATATGTTCGCCTAATTGATTCTAAACATCAGATTGTTGTATGGGGGAATCCTAATATAGATTATCAACCTGTGTATGGCTATGATATGATTCTCGAATATGAAGACAAGAGCTGGGGCATAACTTCCCATAACGCTAAGCAGTTTGTTCTGTGCACAGTAGATGCAATGCAAGTTGTCCAATTTACAGTGACAAATCTGCTGAGAGCATGCAATGGAGGGTCGCCATCTGATTAGCAGGAATCCCCCACATTTAGGAGAGGCCTAATACTATCTAGGTTAGAGTATATCTTTAATAAGGCCACAATGTGGGATATCTTGGTAAATATCTATATTGAGCACAGGGAGGAAAGTGATCATGATCCCCTGCATGCCAAATCCTTCCACCATTCGTTCAATGCCCCTTCACCTATGCACAGAATAAAGTACAGAGTCAATAAATGGAGTTAAGTTAAGATTTATTACAAATTCAGAGCCCAAATAATATAAATCAGTCTCAGAAACATATTATAAAAATGGAGAATCACCAACCAAAAGCCAAATATGCACAATTTCTTTTATTCGTAAATAGCAGAAAGCAAATGAGGAATTTAGTAGCCACCGTACAACATATAAGGAACAAAGTGTAATGAGATTGAAAGTTTCGGTCCTCCTGCCTATGATGCATGAGGGAGTTCTAATGTTCTTTAACTAACCTACAATAATTAATACTAAATGGGAAAAACCTAATTTAGTTTCAATAAAGTAGAAAGATGTGGGCATAGCAGAACTTCTGTAGAATTTCTCCAAGGAAGGAATGTTGTACAGGACCAAAGGGACGGGTTCTTGGTTTGAGGGAAAGATTGCGCTCCGCTAAATAACTGGCAATTTAACTGACACTGACCTAATCTTGTGGTGCTACCAGGAAAGGGGTGACCATAATAACCCCATGGATGGTGTTGTCCAAGACAAACATCTACATTAAATACCAAAAACCTGTGCACACACATAAAAATCAAACATATGGTATGTCAATTTGTCAGACTGGAAGAAGGAGCAGTTGACGCTTGTTGATCTCGTAGTTTTAATGCTCAAAGAAGAAAATGCCAGCCGACACGTGTTTCGTTGGAGTACAATACACTCCGACTCTTCAGGGCTGGAGATAAAACAAAATACACCAAAAAAAACTGACTATTCTGGCCAGAAAGTCAGTGACACACAACATTCCTGGGGATGTAACAATTTAAGTTCACAATTCTCTTACTTGCGCTTTTCTGTACATAAATAAACGTTTATGAAGGCTTAAAAGGTAATATGTGAACATGCATGAAAGAATGGGCGTGTATTTCATCACAATATCTTCTAAATCTCATTTATGAAAAAAATGCCAATCATGTAATCAATTGCTCACCAAGCGTGATTACATTCTATACAAAATTTCTGATTTATACTCAAAGTCCACAATATCTCTTGTGCGCTTGTACATACACAGTTATGTTATGCAGAGAACATACAATATAATTAATCATCATTGCGACCAAAAATATTTGAACGCCTTATTGTAACCGTGTAAAGGTTCAGTGCCACCGATATGAGTGCGAGAAGAATGAAAGAAGGACCAATACCTCACGACACCCCACACAAATGTGTTGCCCTAAGGAAGTGCTGGGTGTAGTTAAAGTATCAACAAGTGCGATGATCAGCATGCCAATACATACCTAAGTCCTAATGGATAAGTAAAAATGAATCCCTACAGGATAAGATAAAGAGAAGAAAGGGAGAACTGTATTTAACTGGCATGAAAGGATATAAACGGATGTGAATTCGTTTTTCATTCAGATAATTATGCCAGGATAAAACACCCACTCACCCCACAACCGGTGATAATTCCAACCCGGTTAGAGTTTCCGTAGATTGTTCGGTGGGTATGGAAAGAAAATCAAGAGATCCGCTGTCGGAATGGGACAGGTCCAGAACACGAAGGTGGAAGGAAAAACAATTATTAGTATTCTCCTATTTTAAAAAACCCATACAATCTAGGTTAGACAAAAGTTAATGTGAGTCATAAGTAGCTCCTAACACACAGACTCCTGATAAGAATCTCATTAAAAGGATGTTCAGGCTGCACAAAACGTACCAAGAAAATAAGTATGTCCTGCTCAAACGCCAATAAGTATACTTGATATTGAAAATCTAATAAAAAGGTGAAGGTCGAAACTGTGCAGTACATCCTACTGAATACATAAGGACACTGCACCACATGTCAAACGAGAGAACATTTTGGGCGAGTCCTTTAACCACAGTGCATATAGTGAGGCACGCTACACGTGCAAAATAATTCTAAAAAGTCCCAAACACTTTGTATCAATGCCTCGCTATTTATCAACCGTGGGACCTGGCACTGTGTGCCTAGTTGCGGATATGAAGATAAAGCAGATGATCTTCGAATATTGGGCGGAAATTTTTGGGCATAGATTGAGAGCCTCATTGACTGTATATATTTTGTGTCATGATGAATCTCTGGGGTATAATAATGAAGAATCAATGTCTGTTTTTATAGGCATGGCAGTGCTTCGAATTATACTGGCTGCCCGCTGGAAAGAGTCTGAGGCACCTACTTTCCAAATGTGGTTAAGCCGATTTTTGGGGCTTTACAAACAGGAGCTAGCTATTTACAAAACTAGAGGAAGAAAATCTAGAACTCTTGGCGCCCAGATTTGGGCTCCTGTTACTAATTGGTATGAAAATAAAAGAGGCCCTCATGCTCCTTGTTTGATAGAACTATGAATTGTATATTCTTGCCATGATATGACATTGCTCTTTTGATTTGATCTTTCTTTGTTGTTACCTTTTTATAATTCTATGATGTCTCTTATGGACAATACCTAATACTGTGATTTAATATATATGTACTGATAGCTCTGTTTGTACTGATATATGTATTATGATCTTGCTCAACAAAAAAAAATGAAAAAAAAATGAAGCAAGCATTCACATTACAATTAAACATTGCGGAATCCAAAGGCGTAAGGTCTCTGGTCAACTTTAGCTGAGCAAGCATTTCAATACACATTTAAATGCATGGATACAGGTACATATTCAGTCATGGGAATACATTTTCAGTAACAAATTAATGGAGAGCATTATTTAAGGATGTATGTGAATATATATGAAATACAATGTTATGCAAAACACAAACATGTGAAGTATCCGGATTGTAAATGATTAGTCACCTCAAAGAGTATTATTAAAGAAGGATTTATTGAAGAGCATAAAAGATGTCTTGACGAGCCCACGCCAACCGCTGCACAGGAATCTCTGGAATACCTAAGCATAGGATTCCACATTCCAGTGCATGTGGTGGAATGGACAACTACATGCACGAGGATATAACACATCCCTCTTTCTAGAAAAGAAAAGAATTAATCACAATATAAGATTCATTTTAGGTAAACTGTGAAAGAACAAATTAGTAACAATTTGACAACTGTCCTTAATGAAAGAAAATTACATAGCAGTTTGTTAGTGAGAAATCATACATCAACATTATAATCTTTGTGCCAAAAGGGGGGTCTCCTTAGACGGGGAGAGCTCACACCTCGGGTGTAATTGGGAACAGGCTGATGAGTATGAGAGGAAACAGGAGGACGACATGAACTGGGAAAAGGAAGTGAGGTCCCTGGTTGATTGGGAGGACAGGAACTACCTAGGTGAGGTGGAACTCTGACAACTTTGGAAAGACTCCACACATTTCCGTCAGATAACTCTACAACTTGCCTACCTACTCTAACTACTAATAATGGGTCAGAAAAATGTGATACACCAGATCTAAGAAAACCAGATTTCCTCACTCGTACCCAATCACCAACCTTGCATGGATTGTTGGAAGACGCAGACACTACAGGTGGACAACGTCTGAGACGCTTATCTCAGCAGAAGTGAACTGTGTGCCATTATCAGACAGGATAGAAGTGGGGAAACTTTCTTTTTCAAAGACTGATTTTAAAAAGTCGATAACTACCCTAGAAGATACATGGGGTACAAATTTCACTTCTGGCCAACTGGAGAACTGGTCTATCAGCACTATAGCATAAACCGGACTGTGACCTAAAGACATCGGACCAGCAATATCTACTGAAACACACTCCCAGGGTTTTGAAGGTCTCGAGACAGAATCATGTTGATATTTTATGGGTTTCTGTGATTTATCGCTCACACAACACTCAACGCAAGATCTTACTTTTTCCTCAATCAACCTGTCGACTCCAGGCCACCAAAATTCACTCCTTATTCTCCTCTTCATGCTGGACATGCCCGGATGACCCTCATGTGCCATATCTAGAATAGTGTTCCTCAAACTGTGCGGCACAACCAAAAGCAAACCCCTCAATAAAATTTCACCCTGGATAGATAATTCTTGAGCCACATGAAAGTACGGTAATACATTGGGGGATAAATTGTTCTTGGAAGGCCAACCATTTTTGATAAAAGATAAAACATCCAAGTAGTCAGGATCACTATTACAAGCCAAAATCCAATCTTCTTCACGGATGCACCCATTGGAAACTTCGCAAATTGATACCACTTTGTCAGGATCATTATCAGGAGCAACAAGATTATCATCTTCTACAGGTAATCTAGAAAGAAAGTCAGCTAGGATATTTTTTGCACCAGGAATATACTCAACTGAGAAATGAAAATCTTGTAATTTGTACTGCCATCTTGCAATTCTGGAGGTGGCTTTACTACATCCCTTGGTTGTAAAAAGGTCTACAAGGGGGCGATGGTCAGATCGTACAACAAAATCTGTGCCGTACACATATCTGCGAAAGTACTCAATACCCCATCAGCAAGCTAATGCTTCTTTTTCATGAGTGGAATATTTTGATTCAGCACCCCGTAACGGTCTTGATGCGAAAGCAATTGTGACCAGAACACCACATTGCTTCTGCATCAGAACTGCCCCAATGCCAACATTGCTTGCATCTGTGACAATAAAAGATTTACAATTTGTGTCAAACGGGGATAAGGCGGGAGCAGAGATAATACATTTTTTTATAAAATTAAATTGACATTTGCAATGGTCATCCCAAATAAATTGTTGTTGGTTTTTCATCAACCTACGTAAGTGAGACGTTTTATCAGAGAATGTAGGAATGAACTTGGCATAATACTCAGCTAAACCGAGGAAAGATCTAAGTTGATCTTTATTAGCAGGTTCGGGTGCATTTTCTATTGCCTTAATTAAACTAGATTTGGGAGAGAGGCCCTTTTTACTGATGGAATGGCCCAGGTAGTCTACAGAGTTTTTTCCAAACTTGCATTTTTCTTTGGTCAAAGTAAGACCATTGTCTTGTAAAATGGACAGAACTTTAAATAAAATCTCAGAGTGTTCGCATTCGTCTTTGCCAAAAACCAAGATGTCGTCTTGAAAATATAATACATTAGGGATATTTTTAAACATGTTGTGCATTACTCGCTGAAACACTGAGGACGCGGACACTAATCCGAAAGGCATTCTTTTATATCTGTAAGCACCCTCAGTGGTTATGAACGAAGTTAGATGTTCACTATCATCATGAAGGGCTATCTGATGGTATGCGTTGGATAATCGCGCATATCTACACAAAGACGAATTTTTCCATTTGGTTTGTGTGCAACGACTACAGGCGAAAGCCACTCTGAGGATTCAATTTCCTCAATTACATCTAAGTCACATAATCTTTGAAGTTCTTTTTTTACAGATTCACGTAATGCTAAAGGTATGTTGCGTACTTTGTGTACTTTGGGAATGGCGTTATGTTTGAGGATGATTTTGTGCTTAAAATTTTTGAGCAAACCCAAATTGGGGGAAAAAACTTGTGGAAACAAAGTTTCCCATTTGTCGTCAGAAGTACCATCAACTGAATTAATGAAATCGGAATATCCTAACACTTGATCCGGATGGTTGGGATCAAGTTTCATCATTAATTCTCTCTGTTGTGGCCAACCTAATAAGCATGACCCATCTTTGGCAACATATACCTTAGCATGTATTGATTTGCCCTTAAATGACAAAGTGGAGGGAAAGTACCCGAATACTTCGATAGGTTTTTTACCATATCCCCTTAATTTTATGTCAGAGGGGAATAAAGATATGACTTCAGGAAATTCTTTTAACAACACATCATCTCCTATTAAAGTGTACTTAGCACCAGAATCTGCCATACCTTTTATAGATTTGGATCCAATCTGGAGCATGCAGAAAGGCGAGTCCTTTTTTTCTTCTCCAACTTCATAGATGGTGCAAACATCATCGTACTCGTCGTCATCAATGTCTACTGGTTGAACCTCCGAGAATCTAGGACGTCTATAGTTTGGATTAGAGTATCTTGGTTTGTTACGATTTTTGCACATTCTAGCGAAATGACCTCTGGATTTACAGTAATTGCAAAATTGTCCCATGGCAGGGCATCTCTTGTCTGTAGCCACGTGGCCTGGAAAACCACATTTGAAACAAACCACTTCTTTCCTGATATTTTGTTGTGAAGTAGAAGGAAACATTGGTTTGTTGGAAGGAAATTCAGATGGATTTTTCCTGACATTCAGAATGGTCGAGACATTGGATTTTTCCAAAGAAGCATCTTTAGATTTCTTTTCGGTTAATTCCTTGATTCCCAATTTCATATCTTCAAATCGGTGTGCAATGTCGAGAGCCTTGGAGAGAGATAAATCTTTTGCATCGAGCAATTTCTCTTGGAGTTTCACGTCTGAGACGTTATGTACGAGCTGGTCCCTTACCATTTGATCGTGAAATTGTTGATAGTTGCACTTGGCAGCTAAAATCCTCAAATCTTTGACAAATGAATCAATTGGTTCAATGGGAAGTTGTTGTCTACTGAGAAATTTATGACGTGCCACGACCTCATTGACTTTTTTGATAAATTGTCTATCCAGTTGCATAATAGCATTTTCATACACGTCGGCTTCGTCTTCGGAGGAATTGTCTATGTTTAAGGGAGGGAGATGAGAGAGCACCTGTCTTCCTTCTGCACCTAGTGAATGTTTGAGGATTGCAAGTTTGCGTTTGTCGGTATAATTCTCACCCCCAATGGCTTCTAGGTATGCTTCAAAACCTTCGCGCCACTGTTTCCATTCTAGGGGTGGTTCGCCAGGACTTGCTAAAAATGGAGGAGGAGCATTGAAACCCTCCATGAATTTAAGAAATATGGACAGAATGTAAGATGTTAATTTTATGAGTGAGACAGTGATGTCACAAATCACTATGATGTGAGTTCTTGAATAGTGGAAAAGAAAAAATTGTTATATATTTTTTTTTTTTTTTTTATTTTTTTATATGACAGTCATTGTGACATATTTGAAGTCTTTTGCAGGCTCAAGGTCGAGTTTTTCCTGAAGGATGGCTTTGTGACGTCACAAAGGCAGAAGAGTAATCAGCTTTGGAGCTTTCTGTGTTGGCGCCGCTTGCTTGTGCTGACGCTGCCGCTGCTCGCGCTGTGATTAGTGTTCTGAGCGCATGATGGTGCGCATGCGTCAACTCGCGCGCGTAGGCAAAGTGGAATACACACAAAAGTAATAAAATTCAGAACAGTCTCACCGCTTGCTCGTAGAAAAACGGGATTTTCAGCAGAGTGTGCCTGACATACCTAAGCATAGGATTCCACATTCCAGTGCATGTGGTGGAATGGACAACTACATGCACGAGGATATAACAACATGTCAATATAAATGAGAACTACAACTCGTTGTTATGTTTTTTTTAATGCAAAGTCATATAAAATTCGGTAGTACTCAGTAGATGTACTTTTCAATAACTGTTGAAGTGGAATACATTGCCTGATTGGTTTAACTTTAGACAAGTACATAAGGTCATACGAAGGGTATGCAATATTGGTGAAAGAAGGTCAGATCCATGGCACATTTTCAGGATATTCATACAGACATATACTACAATAATCTTAAAATATAACAAAATTTACAAAAAATACAGGCAAAGACAAAACATACTTTGTAATCTTAATGCTTTTGTTCCATAATTAATCAAAATATGATCTCCAAATTTTATCAAACTTTCTCACCACTCCCATTCGTTGTGCAAAAAGTAATTCACTCTTTCTAACTTTCTTCATTTTTTTAAACCATTCCGGAAACAAAGGTACCTGTGTTGACCGCCAGTTCTGTAATATCAATGACCGAGCCACTGCCATTACTATATACACCAATTTTGCCAAATGGTCTGCAAGTTTAAGATCGGAATCATAACCGTACAGCATTATTTTAACATTGCAAGTAATCCTAATCTTATAGTGAGTTTCAAGGAAAAAGAAAATCTCATTCCAGAATGGCTTAATTTTAACACAGACAGTAGTCTTCCCTTTCCTCCTTAATTTTCTTATCTTTGCCATGAGATACTCCTTCGAATCTCACTATCTCTTTCACACAATGTAATTTTCTTCAAATATGATATCACTCTTCGGCACCTGCAGGGGGTTGGGGAAACATTGCACTTGAAGCAAGCATTCACTTTACAATTAAAGATTGCGGAATCCAAAGGCGTAAGTCTCTGGTCAACTTTAGCTGAGCAAGCATTTCAATACACATTTAAATGCATGGATACAGGTACATATTCAGTCATGATATAAGTGCAGAGCACTATTCAAGGGAATACATTTTCAGTAACAAATTAATGGAGAGCATTATTTAAGGATGTATGTGAATATATATGAAATGCAATGTTATGCAAAACACAAACATGTAAATATATATGAAAACTACAACTCGTTGTTATGGTTTTTAATGCAAAGTCATATAAAATGTGGTAGTACTCAGTAGATGTACTTTTCAATAACTGTTGAAGTGGAATACATTGCCTGATTGGTTTTACTTTAGACAAGTACATAAGGTCATTCGAAGGGTATGCAATATTGGTGAAAGAAAGGCAAGATCCATGGCACATTTTCAGGATATTCAAATCGGCTACATTTGACCATGGTCATTATTTAGACATTGACTTAAAATCTGTCATTGTTAAAGAACTAGCAAAACAATGCTAGATACCTCAGCTTTCAGGAAAAAATGTGAGGAAAGAATTATGTCATGAGCCAGACTCTCGGACGCTAAACCAAGAGGAATAGGAAATTCCATTAAAACATGGCTATGAAATACAGCCAAAAAATATGGCAGTATTTAATTTCTAAAAGAATAAGTGGTGGGGCCTAAATATTTACTTAGAAGTCCAAGTAATATGGAGAAGTGGCTGTACTTAGGCTGTAAAAGAATAAAGTGTTGGGGCTGATTGTTTTGCTGTTTACCAAGGCTGCATAGGCTTGAGTCCACCTCATGCCGCTTTAGACACACCCTACCCCATAATATCTGTCTTGAAGGTTCCTGCTTTCCCCCCTAATCACAGGTTTTCCGTTTTTCTATTTTTCCTTCTTTCCCCTCCTATGTTTTCCCTCTCTTTCCCTGGGCTGTTTCATTTCAGTTCAATAGTCTTTATTCGGTCATAACAGTGACCATAAAAACACAGAATGAAAATACATTATACATCATATTCTTTTTCAAACTCAGAGGTTACAATGGTTCACACATAAAAATCTAATGGATTCAAAACATCATTGAATATAACTTATATATACGTTCAGCCAATTATATAAAATGACTGTATGAGCACCCCTGGTGACTAATACTCGTTTAAAACTATTGCTAATCTAATCAGGGCTAAAATAAGTATCCTTACGATGCATTCCTCCTCCTCCTCAGTTTAATTGCAGACAAAATATAGTTGAGGACAAAGAGACAAATCTTAGGAGTATTTAAACATTTTAAAAACATCAAAACCTCTTTAGCACCTCCGGTGCGGGGCTGTTTCCCCCCCTGTGCTGGGGGCGGGGGGGGGGGCGTACAGCGCCCCGGTGCTCATGACGAGGTCAGCTCGTCATGAGCCACGGCCCTTTGGTGCTCATGACGAGTTGAGCTTGTCATGACCACACCCGTTCCCATGGAACGCTCAGCACAGCAGGGGAATCAGCCCAGCGTGCGAGCGTTCCACGGAACGGGTGAGGTCATGACGAGCTCAGCTCGTCATGAGCACAGGAGCGCCGTGGCTCATGACGAGCTGACCTCGTCATGAGCACCCAAGGGGTTAAAAGTGGTCGTGGAGAGCTTCTTCTCAAGCCACTATATAAACTGCAAAAAATTGTAAAATGCACTGTCATTTGTGGTAAGAAGTTATTGCATGGGCAATCCGGAAGAGATTCAAACTAGGAGTCCGTTTTAGAGAAAGCAACCATATAATGAATAGTATGTAACCTGAACGTCGTGAGGTAAAATCTATGGTCTGGTTTTTCGACCCAGGTTAAACACTGCTCAATCCCAGGCATTATGGAAATAGGCAAATAGGTAAGAACTGAGGTTACACAACTTGAACTTGCAATTCCAATTTCTTCACTTATTATAATACATTTTTCCTTAAGCATGGCTTTAGTTTGGGGCCCAGTGCTATTTGGAAAATCAAAGATGTTAATTGGGCCTGTGTCATTAATGCTTTTTTTGACATATGCCAGCCACGGAATAGAACATCTATTGTCCAGATTCAGACAGTCAATGGAAATGTCTCTTGAGAAACCTGCTTGTGGATGACATCAGATTTGAACCTCGAGTTAGAGGGTGGCCATTCTAACTTTGTCTTCCTTATAGCCCATACCCAATTCACAGTGGGAGATAAAACTTGGAGTTGATTTCAGGCGGACCAGTAACTGACAGAGGAACTCATTTTCAAAGGCCTGCATTCTAGGTGGTTTTCAAGACCGTTCCATATCTTCCCACAACCAGACATTTTTTGGATTGATATAGCTGGACAGTCTCTTTAATTGACTAATGCCCCAGTTTTTTTCGAATCTAAAATTAGATTCACACAATAGTCTCATCTTCTGTATTCACTGGCTAGTGATGCCTCCCCATGACAGATTTGCTTCAAACAGAATACCTAAATAATTAAAATGTAAAAACTTAGTGATCGGTGCCTCGCCAATGAAGAATGATTTTGTTTTGGTATTTTCTGGACCGCGTGTTAAAATAAAAGATTTCTGATGAATTACTTTTAAACTAAAGTTTGTCATAAGCTATTGAAACCATTTAAAAGTTCCGGGAGGACAACTGCTGTCTGCGAGATTAAAACTGCGTCATCCGTATATATAAGACTGTGACTAGTCGAGAGGCGATTCTAGGGGTATTCATCGATACATAAACTCGGGGGTTTGTTTAGGAAATTATTATAAAATTAAACCAGAAAAGATTCCATTATACAGCCCTGCCTGACCCCTCGGGCAGCCCCTTTAGGTTGGGAACAAATGCCTTGTTAAGTGTGGCGGACCCTGATATTGGTATCCCAGTGTAACCATCTTATAACGTTCAACAATTGTGGGTACACCCCGCTGCCTCTCTCTGAGACCACAACATTCCCCTGTCCACCATGTCAAAAGCACAGGAGAGGTCCATAAACACCATATGTAATGAACCTATCCGGGCCTTGACGTACTTTCCAGAGAAATGGGATGTAAATGTAAAATGTAAATTGATACTTGTATAGCGCACTACTCACCCGCAAGGGTCTCAAGGCGCTTGTACGAATACCGCTGTGGAACCCATCCTGGCTTTCCCTGTGAGGTGTCCACTCCTGTGCACCCCCAAGGTGGAGGCCAGGCATCCTTAGCATTGTGGGGGCCGTTGTGGAGATTAAGCAAGCTATTGCCCAGAGTTGCATAGTGGGACTCCATGATTGGAATAAGCACCGAGGCAAGAATTATCAGGTCCGTGGAATTTTTGAGCCCAAGACCCGCCGAGGCGGGGAATTGAACCCTGGTCCCGGGCCAGACTTCTGCATCAGGGTCTGCTGCTCTAACCATTGAGCCACACTTCTCCTAGTTCCATACATTCTCAATGATACCCAGGCCTGGGCGCAAACAATATTGAGCCTTTGAGAAGAAGAAATTATTATTTGTCCCCCAAGTTAACAGTTTTTCCAGGATCACCCATCCTAGAGTATTTACTATGGCATCTAAGAATGAAATTGGGCGGTAACACAAAGAGCAATACCTACTCCCCTTTCTTGAATATCGGTACAAAAATTGATGCCCCCACATATGTTAATTGGGGCCCCCTTCACTACTGCTTTAAAACCATTGGTTACTAATGGCCCCCTAAATTCCAAATTAGATTTTAGAGAGTACACCATACTCTTTTTCTTCAGACGTTCTACCCAAGAGGATGTACTTCCTGCCTGTGTCCCATATATTAACAGTTACTGTAGATTAACCTATTGGCACATACAACACCTTTCAATAATCCGGTTCTGCCATTAGCGCCCTTTTAGAGTACCTTCTTGTGGTTTGGCTGGGAAGTGTCTTGTGAGACCCAAAGGACATTTAAAAGTAAGTTTATTAATTGTGGATCTGTTTTGCTGTTTAATGATGACATCTGACAGTCACACTGAACGAACACAGGAAAGGGAAATAAGTCCACAAAAGTTCTATGAGATAGCCTTGTTTATATCATGATTTGCTACTCTGGTGGTGTGATTAAAGGCCATAATGGACAATTAAAAAAAAATATACTGATGGTGGTAAAAGAAAGCTACAATCTATGTTCCCTTTAAGGTGCCTGCTCAGGCGGCTGCCCAGCCTCTCTCTTAACAGCGCGCAGAGATAAGCTGAGAGCACACACAGGCCAGAGAACTGCATTAACAAATGCCCTTGAAACTCCTTTGGAAACAAAGCAGCCTTCTTTGACGGCACACCGATGCATTGAGCGAGGCCCATACTATGAAAGCTATCTGTGGTGGACGTCTGTGAGGGGAAACATTTGCTTACATGGTTTAGTACAGGGTGTGGGAGCTTTAACACTGAGGGGCATATTCTCACGGATTTATCGTTGAGTTAGTGGCACTTTATCGCTGCCAAAGTTGCAATACATTTATCGCCCCATTCACAAGCTGGTGCTAACAGCCCATATCACCAGTTTACCTGCGATAGCAGCCGCAAAAAACATTGCCACAGATGAGCCCGGCTACTATCACTAATGAGATGCAGGGTAGGCTTTTCGGTGCAAAAAGCCGCGACAACACCACTCCGCTACATTTTCAACGACCAGCCAGATCTCCAAAAGATCCCAAAACAGGCAATAAGGTGCATTTACAGCAGGAATTTAACGCCTGCTCTTACCTGGTGTAAAGTCGGATGACAACCAGCACCAGAAAAGGAGGCCCAGCCCTGACCCACACCTGAAGAAGAACAGATGGCATGGATCCACCACTGATCATGCAGCTCGGACACCCACCGCCACCACACCCAGGACCCCCCCCGGGCCCTACCCTGAGCACCCACCACCCCAGGACAAAGATATGTTACATCAACTTCACGAAATCTTGAACAAAACAATTTGCCTGATGTCGCACAATTATTACACGTAACATGCAGGTGTGGTCAGAAAAAGGAGAATCACTCCTCAATCAATCACACATTTGTAAAGTGCGCTATTTACTCATGAGGGTCTCACGGTGCTGGGGAGGGAATGCTGCTACTGCTCGAATAGCCAGGTCTTGAGGAGTATTCTCAAGGGCCGCAGGTCCTGGGTTGATGTAGGGGGAGGAGGAGGGTGTTCCAGGTCGTGGCACTGAGGTGGGGGAGCGATCTGCCGCCGGAGGTCGCTCTTCAGATGCGGGGGACTGTGGCGAGTGCGAGGTCGGCAGAAGCCGACCTCGCAGAGGTGTAGAAGCTGAGTCGTCTGTTGAGGTACTCTGGGTCGGTGTTGTGGAGTGCATTGTGTGTGTGGGTGAGGAGCTTGAAGGTGATCCTCTTGTTGACGGGGAGCCAGTGCAGGTCTCTTAGGAGGGCTGTGATGTGGCTGCGGCGAGGGGTCTCGAGGATCAGGTGTGAATGAATGAAAGGAAATTAAATGAAATTGGGTTTTATAAAGCGTACTTCTACCCTGAAACCTCGTAGCGCTAAGGACGGGTGGGCGGGGACAGCATTAGGCAATGCAATTAGTGAAAGAGGAAAGTTTTCAGCAGTTTGCGGAACTTCAGTAGATCTGATTCGCTACGCAAAGAAAGGGGCAGGGAGTTCCAACAGGAGGCTGCGTTCCAAGAGAAGGAACAACCCCCCCATCTAGCTCATTTTATTTTCTGCGATACTGCAAGAAATGTTGTGCTAGAATGCAGATTCCGGAGGGGTAGTAAGGGGTCACTAAGGAACAGATCATAGCAGGGCCTGCGTGCCACATAGCTTTGTGGGCTATGCACATTGCTTTGAATTGAATCTTGTCCTGTATTGGCAGCCAGTGGAGCATTTTCAAAGCGGCAGATACTGAGTGTCTCTGAGGAAGCCTCAACAGCAAGCGTGCCGCAGCGTTCTGAGTCACCTGAAGTTTTTTGATGGTAGTCGCCAGAGCACCCAGATACAGGGCGTTCCCGTACTCTAAACGGGACAGGATAAGTGCCTGCACCATGATCCTACGGGCTTGAAAAGGGAGAAGGGGCACCATTTTCCTCAACAGCCTCATCAGGCCGAAACAGGTGGCAGAGAGCTTGGTAGCTTGATCATTGAAGCAAAGGGTGCTATCCAGCCAAACTTTGTGACTCTTGATCTGATCTTTATGCTCCGGTAGAGTGCCCATACAAGACGGCCAGCCTAAGGTTACTCTGAGTGCCGGGGACTAGGCCAGGAACAACAGTTCTGTCTTGTCCCCGTTTAACACCTTCCCCTGCCCAGAGTGCTGAATGAACCCGCAGGGTGGTTGAAGGCAACCACCAGTTGGGTATCATCTGCATAGGTAACAATTTCTATGCCGAAAGGACGCACTATCCCCGCCAAAGGCTCCATATAAATATTAAACAGGGTAGGACTCAGGGAAGATCCCTGAGGAACCCCGCAGCAGAGGGGCTATAGTTTGGATTGAGTGGCACCCTCCGAGACCTGGAAAAAACGGTTTTCCAAAAAAGATTGCAGCCAGGTGAGAGCCAGCCCCGTCACTCCAAGTTGTTTTAGACGTGAGAGCAAGATGTTATGATCCACCGTTTTGAAGGCGGTACTGAGGTCCTACAAAATAACTGCTGCCGTGCCGCCTTGGTCCAGATACCTCCGAGCGCACTCTGTCACTACCAAGAGGACTGCCTCCGTCCCGAGCTTTGGGCGAAACCTGCTTGAGAGTCATGGAGAAGATTGTTGGACTCCAGATGGTGAACCAGAATGGAGTTAATATGCGTCTCAAACAGCTTACCCAACCATGGTAGGAGGGATATTGGACGATAATTGGCCATAATGGAGGGATCGAGATTGGGTTTCTTCAGTAGGGCTCTGACTTGGACACATTTCCACGCCAGCGGCACCTTTCCTGCAGTGATAGAGGCATTTAAAACATTCAGGATCACTGGTCGAATTACCTCAGGAACTAGCAACAGATGGCGCGGCAGGGCTGAATCAGTCGGAGAGCCAGATGATACTCTAGACATTAGGCATGCAGAGGCATTCTGGATGCGTTGAAGTCACTTCAGGAGTTTGGCCGAAGCTCCTACCTAGAGGGTGCTTCCATAGCCCAGCCTGCTGCTGACGAGGGCTGGGTGACCGTTCTTCTAGTTTCAGTGGGGAACCACCTGTAGATCTTGTGGAGTATGCGGAGGGTGTTGAAGCAGGAAGAGCAGATGGCGTTGACCTGCTTAGTCATGGAGAGGGTGGAGACAAGGATGAACCCTAGGTTGTGTGCATGGTCTGTGGGTGTTGGAGCTGTTCCCAGTGAGGTTGGCCACCAGGAGTTGTCCCAGGCCGAGGAGGTGGATCCGAGGTTGAGGACTTCCGTCTTGTCCGAGTGTAGCTTCAGTCAGCTGTTCTTCATCTACTCAGTGACTGCTTTCATTCCTTCATGGATGTTGGTTTTGGCAATGTGGGGGTCCTTGGTGAGGGAGAGACTCAGCTGGGTGTCGTCGGCGTAGGAGATGATGGCCGCGGTTTCTCTGTTGTCTAGCAGGGCCCTGATGTCATCCATTGCGGCGATTAGGGCAGTTTCGGTACTGTGGTTGCTTTGGAACCCGGACTGGGACGGGTCCAGGATGCTGTTCTCCTCGAGGTAGTTGGTCAGTTGTCTTTTGACGATCTTCTCAATGACCTGACCTTCACCGGGAACGGGAGCAGGGAGATGGGCCAGAAGTTCTTGAGATCCTTTGGGTCGGCCTTGCTTCCAGCTCTCCGGGAATGTTGCTGTCACAAAGGAGATGTTGATGGGAGTTGGGGTGTGATGGTGGCACTGGCTTTGTTGAAGATGTGGTGTGGGCATGGGTCTGACGGTGATCCGGAGTGGATAGTGTTCATGATTTTGATATTGTCGTCCTCATCTATGTTGGACCAGGAGAGCGGGGGTTGGTGCAGATCGTGGCCATGGGGACGGGGGTCTCAGAGATTGTCGCGGTGGTAGTGGCGTTGAAGCTGTTGTGGATGTCTGTGATCTTGCGATGGAAGAAGGTGGCAAGGGTGTCGCACAGGTCTTGCGAAGGTAGGATGTCATTGGTGTTGGAGCTGGGGTTGGAGAGTTCCTTCACAATGTTGAAGAGCTTTTTTCTATTGTGTGCGTTGTTGTCTAGGCAGTCTTTGAAGGAGGCCCTTTTGGTGGATCTGATGAGATGATGATGTTCTTCTGGGCTGTTCATGGTGCCATTTCTTTTCTAGCTTTCTGCAGGTTCGCTTGGAGGTCTGGAGGTCTTCAGTGAACCAGCTGGCTTTCTTGGTGGTGTGACTATTGGAGGGTTTCTTGATTGGGGCGAGGTTGTTGGCGCAGTCGTCGATCCACTGTCTGAGGTCGGTGTCTGTGGGGTCTGCGAGTGGACTCAGGGCAAGGGTGGTGGTTAGCTGGTCTTTGGTGACTTTGCTCCAGCAGCGGCGGGGATCTGTTGTGTGCGGTGGTGCGTGTTGGGTTTCCATAAGGTGAAGTGGATGCAGCGATGGTCGGTCCAGTGGAGTTTGGTGGTGTGGGTGAAGGAGACGTGGGAGCTTGAGGAGAAGATGGGGTCAAGCATGTGGCCAGTGGAGTGGGTGAGTGTTGTGATGAGTTGGCAGAGTCCGAGGTTGGCGAGGTTGTCGATCAGGGTGGTGGAGTTGGTGTCGTTGCTGTTCTCGAGGTGGAAGTACAGGTCCCTGAGGAGGATGTTGTCTATGCTGATGAAGTCGCCAATGGAGTCGCTGAACTGTGGTCGGGGTCCGGGGGGTCTGTAGACGAGGGTTCCTCTGATGGTGGTGTTGAAATCGGTGTGGATCTAGAAGTGCAGGTGTATGGCGTTGCTGAGGGTGTCATTGGTATTGGTCGAGACTCAGAGTGTGTTCCTGTGGTCGATCACGAATCATCCTCCTACTCTGTTGGTGCGGTCCCTGCGGGTGATCTTGTTACTGTCCGGGATGGCTAAGGCGATGTTGGGTGCCTGGGAGGGTTACAGCCAGGTTTTTGTCAGGAAGACGATGTCTGGTGAGGTTGAGTAGAGTAGGTACCAGAGTTCAACGGCATGTCTGTGGTCAGAGAGCTTGTTGAGAAGGATGCAGCTGAGGTGGTTGAGTTCCTTCACGGTGGGTGAGTTTTTGGGTTGGATGCTGGTGAAGCGGCAGTTCCGGCAGGTGAAGGGTCCTTGGGTGCTCTTCAGGGTGGCCTGGAAGCAGGTTTGCGATCATCCGGTGATGAGTGCATGGAGGGTGTTGGCATCGTAGTGGAGGGCCGTTGTCGCGTTCACGGGGGCCAGGGTTTCTGGTGCTGGGCACGGTCCAGGCGCGGACGGGCGCAGACGGACTTTTACCAAACAAAACATTTTATTCAAATAAACTCAAAACAACTATTTTGAAGAGTCATGACAGGTCTTCTTAGGACAATCTGTAGGGAACAGTTTGGAAGACAAAATTCTAGATAAGAAGGTGTGTCATGAGCTCATCAAAGGGCAGAGAGAAAGCGAAAGAGAGAGAGAAAGAGGTAAAGAGAGAGAGAGAGGTGTGAGAAAGAGTGGGAGAGAGAGAGGGAGGCGAAAGAGGGAAAGAGAGGGAGAGAGAGAGAGAGAGAGAAAAAGAGAGGGAGAGAGAAATAAAGAAATAGGGATAGTGGGGGAGAGCGAGAGAGAGAAAGAGAGGGAGTGAGAAAGAGAGAGAACGTGAGGGAGAGAGAGAGAGAGAGCAAGAGAGGGAGAGAGAAAGACAGTGAAAAGAAGAGAGGGAGAGGGAGAGAGAGTGCTGACACTGCGGACCCAGTCCTCACTGCTCAGCTGCTGCCACCGGTGTGTCTCCAACCACATGCCGGTATGCACTGAAGCTCGCCAGGTCCCTTATCTGAAACAGTCCAGATTTATGAATGGCAGAGTACATACAATTGCACACGCCATTATCGCTTGCTCACCTCCGTGCACACAGGCTGTTGCACCCCAGCCCCTCCCACCACCCAGCAGTGATTGCCCGCCCCTGCGCACCCAAGCCTCACTGCTCACCCTCCGCCATTGGCGTGTGTCCAAGAGGGTCCACCACGTGCTGGTGCAAGCTCCAAGCCCGGGGCCAGTGACCTTGGCACCCTCCACATCGTGCAGCCCGGCTCCGTGGACCACCAAGTCACACACTTGATTGTGGGTCTTGATTTTTCTATGGCAGAGATGATATCAGTGCACATGGCATCATCGCAGGCTTCACATCCACTCAGCCCTTTAGGTGCCACTAACTCTGTGACCCGCAAGGCAACGCCACGTGGCGTTAGGCCAGCAATGCCCGCTGGCTCAGGCCTACACTGTGGTCCAGCAGGACTCGCACAAATCCTTACCAGTCCGGACCACCATGACGGGGCATCATCGCAGGCTGCACACCCGCTCAGCACTTAAGGTGTCCCTACCTCAGTGCACCGTAAGTCACTGTCCCGTGGTGGTGTGACTGTGCCAGCAGCAGTGTATTCGGTGCCACCAACTCTGCCGCACAAGTCATGGACCCTTTATGATTGAGTCTCGTGGTGTGGGCACCATCATATCACCTCCGTGGTACAAAAGGGGGTGGTAATGGACGGAGCATCCGAACCAATCAAACACTCACACCCAGTCAACAGATCTGTGTCTAATCCATCACCGTTCTTTAGCCCACTCCGCCACTCCAATTCAGACATGGCCATATGCAAATCAGTCTGACCCTGTGCATCATGGGAAAAGTCCAGCCCGAACTGCTAAGCCATGCCTTCCCTGGACCGGAAACAAGCTTCCGAGGACCGGTTTCTGGCATTTCAGCCGTCTTCAGCCCGGCTTGCTTGAATCCAGTGGCAAAGTGAGCAAGGGACTCACGTCTGAGCATACCCTGCCAACCTATGGCAAACAAAGTGGTACAAAAGGGGGTGGTAATGGACGGAGCATCCGAACCAATCAAACACTCACACCCAGTCAACAGATCTAGGTCCAATCCATCACCGTTCTTTAGCCCACTTCGCCACCCCAGTTCAGACATGGCCATATGCAAACCAGTTTGACCCTGTGCCTCATGGGAACAGTCCAGCCCAAACTGCCAAGCCATGCCTTCCATGGAACGGAAACAAGCTTCTGAGGACCGGTTTCTGACATTTCAGCCGTCTTCAACCCGGCTTGCTTGAATCCAGTGGCAAAGTGAGCAAGGGACTCACGTCTGAGCATACCCTGCCAACCCATGGCGAACAAAGTGGTACAAAAGGGGGTGGTAATGGACGGAGCATCCGAACCAATCAAACACTCACACCCAGTCAACAGATCTGGGTCCAATCCATCACCGTTCTTTAGCCCACTCTGCCACCCCAGTTCAGACATGGCCATATGCAAATCAGTCTGACCCTGTGCCTCATGGGAACAGTCCAGCCCGAACTGCCAAGCCATGCCTTCCCTGGACCGGAAACAATCTTCGGAGGACCGGTGTCTGGCATTTCAGCTGTCTTCAGCCCGGCTTGCTTGAATCCAGTGGCAAAGTGAGCAAGGGACTCATGTCTGAGCATACCCTGCCAACCCATGACGAACAAAGTGGTACAAAAGGGGGTGGTAATGGATGGAGCATGCGAACCAATCAAACACTCACACCCAGTCAACAGATCTGGGTCCAATCCATCACCGTTCTTTAGCCCACTCCGCCAACCCAGTTCAGACATGGTTATATGCAAATCAGTCTGACCCTGTGCCTCATGGGAACAGTCCAGCCCGAACTGCCAAGCCATGCCTTCCCTGGAGCGGAAACAAGCTTCCGTGGACTGGTTTCTGGCATTTCAGCCGTCTTCAGCCCGGCTTGCTTGAATGATTGAATCTAGTGGCAAAGTGAGCAAGGGACTCACGTCTGAGCATACCCTGCCAACCATGTCACCTCCGGCACTGGAGAATGTGAAGTGGCAGGGCCCTAGGCCCTCATGCATGAATATTAACCACACGGATACACCCAGATAGAGAGTGGAAATGGTGTCCAGCATGTGCACCCGGCCTTTTTTATTGGCAGGGTCACATTTCCTGTGATGCGTGTGCTGGATGGGTGAGGTGTGGGTATAAACCAGCTGTGAGGGAGTGGCTGTGGCATGCTGACAACTAGACCTGTGATCAGCAGATCACAAAAGGGAAGTTCTGGGACATGTAGCGTTGTGCTCCCTCTTATGTGAGCATAAGCGGAGTGGGCTGGCCTGGCACATGCCAGTCCAGCTTAAGGGTGTGAAAAATGACCCTGGGGCTCTAGGCGTAGTTCCGTCCTGGGCTGGATAAGGAAGTCACTAATGCGTGTGTCTCTGTTGTAGTGTCGGCACCACCTGGACCACACTTGACAATGTGTCACCTTGTGACCCATGTCCCACAACATGAGCAACATGGACATAAGGGGTAACCACTGACCCTACATTCATCCATACTTTCACTCTTGAAAGATCACTTTACAATGTTGGCCTGTGGAGGGCCAGCCAGAGTCCTTTAGGGAATGACAAGTTCATCGGAAGTGGAAGAGTACAGTCTGCAGTCTGAATGCCATGTCGTTGGTGACCAAACAGAATATGGTAGTCTATGTTCAGGTCCAAGGTAAGTGTTGCAGAGTATATCGGGAGACAGTGGAAGGTGAGGATGCAGAGGGCAGAACCAAGCAGAAACCGGCACTATGGCGGAGATGAATGCTACTGCGTTCTTCTTACCACGTAGGCAGATTCATCCGCATATTCGTGCTCTGCTGTTTCATGTGCCTCACGTGGGGGTGGTGGTGTTCTGTCTCCAGCACTGTGTGGCAGTGACACTTCAGGGGGCGGAGATGTGGATGGAGTGATAGCAGCAGCAATGCCATGAGTAGGGTCTTTAGGGCATTGAGGAACCCAGCTATCTCTCGCTGGTGTGCAGCCGTGGCAGCCACTCTTTCCGCCTGCATACACTCCATGTTCTCCATGAAACTCCGCATGTGTCCCAACTCCCGGGTGACATCGCTGAAGCCACTCTGACTAGACGGTTGTTCTTGTCTCAGAGTCAGGACTTGGTAATGTCAGCCGTGGTTTGTTGGAGAACATGGAGCAGATTGTGGGTGTCCGTTAGGGACTGTGAGTGGTCCCTGATGGGACTTAGACACCCACGTATGGCATCTAGTTTGCCTGCCATGCGGTCAAACCCCACCCACACCTGTTTAGCCAGCTTCGCCTGGCACTCCAACACACGGTGTTGGAAGGCCATGTGTTCTTTGTGGGGGTCCTGGGATACAGCCATGGTGGTGTGTGCTGTGTGGTCTGTGTATGGGGTAGGGTCTCCTCATAGCAGCTGGGCTGCCCTGCTCTTGGAGGTGGGGTGCGGAGTCTGTCCATGAGCTGTTGGAGGGCGTCGGGTCGAAGGTGTGGTAGTCATCTTCTTCATCAGAGAAGAGAGGTTTGGTCTCTCTGCATGAGGTGGTGGATTTCCCTCTGCAATGTGAAGGGGAGATACAGTTTAACATTGTGTTCACATGTGTGTTGACGCATTGTACATGTTTACATTCAGACTGCATGACAGTGTACATTTTGACCGTTTGGGAGGAGCTGCCTATTTGATGCGGGACAGTGGACATTTTGACAACATCACAGATATGTTTTTTTTACTTCTACATTGTCAACTCACATTTCCCTGCAATGCCAAATGTGATTGGCCAGTTTCTACAGGCAAGCGGCACCAGTCGTGTCCTCTGTTCTGTTGTGGATGTGTTGCGGTTTGTACCACTTTGTTGTCAATGTTATGTGTGAGTGCTGCAATTTGGGGGAATCGCCCCTGCAGCTCTGATTTTGCTGCCCCTTCTCCCTTTCATGTGGTGTGCCTTTGACTTCTGTGCTTATGCAGTGCTGAGATGTTACATACTTGGGTACATTGGTCTCTTGATGGGAGTTGGTGGTCTGGTGCATGGTTTGTCCGCAGATGTACTCTACTTATTTGTGCAAATACGAAAAAAAAAGAGCTGGGAGTGCGATATTTATGTCAGAAACAATTTGAGTATTTTAATTAATAAAAAAAACATATAAATCAATCAATGATACAAGATCCTAAATTGCGAAAATACAGTCAAAATTCTTCTTTTTCTTGTTTTTCTGCAGCCGACGCGTTTCGTCCTAGAGGCAGGACGTCATCAGGGCTGCAATAGTAAACACACAATACAGATACATCATTATATGTATACAATATCACTCAATAACCTTAGTAACCTGTGAAATGAAACAACACATCTTCAGGTAACATATTAAATACAATACAGCTCCTGGTGCCGAATGATACTGTCCGAACATTAATTGACATAACAGTTCTACAGATAAGCGGGAATACATTCCTCGAATCATCCAATTGGTTCCATCAAGTACATATTTCACAACATATTAGTTGTGCCTAATTTTACACACTAACATATTTAATCTACATCCTGTGATGAAGTGCTAGCAAACTGTTGTACAAGTGTTAAAAAACAATCATTCATGGATAGTGGACCGCTCACCTAATATTTGTTGAAATGAGACTCTTCTTTTATTATGGCTCCTAATTTTAAACCAGTGGTCTAGGCAACAGTTACTTCAAGAGGCCGATTCTTCATATGCACTCTAGTAATATTGTCAGACTGGGGTGAGGCAGAAAAAACGGAAAAACCAATGAGTTACCCAATCAGTTTCTGAATATCCACCCAGATAACCTTCACTACTCAGGTTCTCTTATTATCCTGTACTGCCTCCATATGCCAAACCATAATAGTATCCATACCTTTTCAAACTCAACGTTTCGTCTTCTCTCTAAATCGATTTAACCATTCTTTAAATCGAGAGTCTCTTAAAAACGATCCACCCGTGGCTTCTCGCACCTACAAAATGTCCAGAACACAATAATATAATCTAGAGTTCTATATTTGTCCTCTTTAATATAAGCCCAGGGTGTTTCCCTATTGACTCACCGCTTTCCAATATAGTGCAGCCAAGCGGGAAAACAACTTCTATGTCTGCAGTCACAATGTCCATTTATTCATAAACTGCTCATTCTAAAAGATATTGATAACAAAAAAGGAACAGATGCTGTAAATTTGGCATATCTTATATTGGAATTTCTTTCTTATGTTCACCGCTACCTAAGTTTCTCGCTTACCTTCGTAAACTCGCCTCGTGAAACCTATGACCACGCCAACCGGGTGCGATAAATCCCGGAAGTGCGGTTACTCCAATCTCCCTTGGTTAAAAAAGATTCCAATAGCCAATCAGAGCTCTCAAAAATTACGCGCGCATTATCATGCCGTTCACCTGTCAATGAATGTGAGTTCCCATTCAGGTCCGCTATCTTTTCGTTGCCGCTAGTCATTTACCAATCATGCGCACTACGCTGTTACGAGGTTGGATCGCTGCCTCTGTTCATTATCGATAGTATATCCGGTCATGCGCAATCAACTGTTCTGCAAGTCAATTTGTTCACCATAGTGTTTCCGGTCCTGCGCATTGGATGGGCATAAGTTTCCAGTCTGGTCCGCATGTATAAAAATCTTGATATATACTAAAAGGAGGTTTTCCCTGGATAGTTCTTGTAATCTCTGCATCATGATAACCTCTAATAATACGCATATGCGCGCTCGTCTACAATCATGAAAAAAACCGTCTACACGTGCTCCATTGCACCATACACCACGTACACCATTGTCCATTTTGCGCGAGATTACATCTTTATATATTTACTCACACGTTCGTTTAAAATCTCCAAAACCAATTAACAAACTCTCATCAGCAGAGAAATATATCTATCCAATGGCACCGTGTACCAGCACACTTATAACAAAAATAACATTGCGGCCTCTGCCTCTTCTTATTATTGCTATGCTTATATGTTACCCTTGTTTGCACGAGATTACACCTTTATATATTTACTAACACGTTCGTTTAAGATCTCCAAAACCCATTAGCAAACTCTCATCAGCAGAGAAGTATAACTATCCAATGCCTCCGTGTACCAGCACACTCATAACAAAAATACCGTTGCGACCTCTACCTCTTCTTATTATTACTATGCTTGTGTATCCCCCTTTTAGTCAATAATTTGCGAGTATATCTTCATATAAATGATTGTCACACCGGGGCATATTAATGTAATATTTCCATATTATCTCGGAAAGATTATCAACTGGTTGATCTAATAATAGATTATATATGTATACACTCGATAAGAAAGTATCCCATGAAAAATAAAAAAACCAACAGTTTGCCTGCTCAACATCTCAGGATGTGTACAATGGACACATAAAATCTGCACTTAATAAGGAAGTATCCATAAAGAAAACAATAATTATTAAAGATTTTATGCCAAAAAATGGTGTAGTTCAGAGTCAATATTTAAGCCATGAGTCACACTACGACATTTGATTATCCAACGTGCTTCTGTTTGACGGATTCGTAGTTCCCAATTCCCCCCCCTTACATGCTGCGGCACCTTTTGTATACCATGGAATTTAAATCCCAAGTTGGCACCATGCTCCTTTTCCATATGCACGTAGAGTGGGGATCTAGTATCACGATTCATTACTGCTCGTCTATGCTCCTGCATTCTTATTTTTAAGGGTCTTTTGGTGCTGCCTATATATACTTTGTTGCAGCTACAGATGATAACATAGATTATTCCTACACTGTTGCAATTAATGAAATCATTAATGTGAAATTGCTTGGATCCATTGAATCTGAAAGTTTTTGTTTTATTAATGCCGTGCGAGCATATAACACAGGATCCACAGGTGTAAAAGCCTTTGGGCTGGGTGGATAACCAATCTGTCGTTGGCTTCTTTGTTGGACGAATATAATTCGTCGAAACTTTATCCCTAATGGTCGGGCATTTTTTGAACGTGATTGCGGGTCTATCATCCAGTATCGTGGATAGACCCGGGACACCTCTCAATAGGGTCCAATTTCTACTTAGTGCTTGTCTGATTTTTTCTTTTTGCACACAATATGCTGTGACAAAGGAAAGTTTGTGCCTGACTAATTCTCTCTTTTTTGGAAGTAAAGTGGTTGCTCTGTCAATTTTAGACACTTTCTCACTAGCCCTTGCAAGATCTTTTTTGGCATAGCCTCTCTTACTTAGTCTCAGTTTCATTTGATTGAGTTTATGAGTATAGTCTTCATCCCCACTGCAATTTCTGCGGGTTCTGACCATTTTACCGTAAGGTATTCCCCCAATCACAGATCCTGGGTGAAAACTGTCTGCTCTTAAGATAGAGTTGGTGGCCGTTGCTTTTCTAAATAGACTGCTGTTGATTTTATCACCAACTGCTGTCAGTGTCACATCTAAGTATTCTATACTGGATGTACTATGATTCATTGTCAGTTTCACATTGAAATCATTATGATTCAAGTAGTGAAAATACTTTTCAAGCTCATCGGAAGTACCTCTCCATATTATTAGGATGTCGTCGATGAATCTGGCCCAGAATACCACCAGATCCATCCACTCACCAGCTCTGCGGCACCAGGCGTGCTCCCTCTCATACCAGCCCATAAATAGATTGGCATAAGAGGGAGCAAACCTGGATCCCATCGCCGTGCCCCTGATCTGATGGAACCATTCATCCTCAAATAGGAAGTAATTATTTTTCAAAATTAGCTGACTCATTTGAATTAACATTTTGGAGTGGTGTCTTAAGCTCGCACTTCTGCTGCCCAAAAAGTACTCTAGCGCTTGAATACCCTTGTCCATCTCGATGCAGGTATACAGACCCACTACGTCTAATGTTGCCAAGATCATCCCATCTTCCCACTTAAAATCCTGCAATTTATTAAGAATGTCAGTGGTGTCCCTCACATATGAAGGTAAGTTCACCACTAACGGCTTAATAAAGCCATCAACAAACTCTGACATGTGTTCTGTGACACTGCCAATGCTGGAGACTATGGGCCTACCTGGTGGATTAGCTCTGTCCTTGTGGATTTTCGGTAATGTGTAAAGGAAGGGAGACATTGGATGACTAACATTTAAGTACCTATATTCTGAATCTTCTATCAGTCCTTCCTCCTTCCATACACATAAGTGTTCCAATATATTTTGGGAAACCTCTTTCAACGGATTAATTTTAACTTTTTTGTAACAATTCTCATCCTTCAATTGTTCCCGTATCTCTGCCACATAATTTGCCCTATTCATCACAACGATGTTCCCTCCCTTATCAGCTTCCCTGATGATTATTGAGGGGTCTTGTTTTAAATTCGATAGGGCTAATCTTTCTTGCCGGGACAGATTATCTTTATAATGGTGATTCAATGTGTAATTATCTTGCAGTTTGAAAAATTCCTGCAAAGTCTTTTCCATGAAAAGGTCAATTGCTGTGTATTGGCTACCATGGGGAATGAACTTAGATTTGCTACGCAATCCACTAGTGCATTGGTAATTTGTTTCTATTTCACATAGACTTGCAACATCGTCTACAGTAAGATCCATTTCCCCTGACAAAGTCATTAACAAATGAACATCTTCTAACTCGGATAATGTCATTTCAGAGTCTTTATTCAGTATTTTATTCTGCACATTTACATCCAGTGTTGAAAAAAAACTTTTCAATTTTAAATTCCTACAAAATTTAAACAAATCAATATGTAACTCAGTGTAATCACAATTGTATACAGGACAATATTTCAATCCTTTTTGTAATACTGAAACCTCATGTTCATTTAAATGCCTATCCGACAGATTAATGACTTCCAATTCCCCAGGGGCAGCCTGACACTGTTCTAGTTCTTGTTCCTGTTTTGACTCCTGGTGCCCATCCTTGTATTTGTGGGATTTCCTCCTCCCCCTTCTAGTCCTCCTGTGAACTTTTTCCGACCCTTCTTGATCATTTTTAGTTCGTCGCAAAAAGAAGAGTTCTTTTTCGGTGCTCCTCCTGCAGCACCCATTGTATTATCCTCAATAGAGGAGATACTAGAACTACTATAATTTGTAGATGTGCTTAAATCACCTGATTGTGCTGCCCCAGCCATTTGATTCGATTTCGGTTTAGGTTTGGCCACCTCATCATACCCTCGGGCAAAAGTAAAGATTCTTCCCTCATTGTAGTCCCGCTCATCTCTTTTTAGTTTACTTAGTTTTTTATCCTTGATTTGCAGTTGATGTTTGTTGATAACATCTTTAAGAATAAGATAATTTTTATCTGTAAGTTCAGGTAGATTCATCTCTTTGATTTCCTTTTCTAAATCAGCTATTTGAAGTCTTAACCCGGTTGGCGTGGTCATAGGTTTCACGAGGCGAGTTTACGAAGGTAAGCGAGAAACTTAGGTAGCGGTGAACATAAGAAAGAAATTCCAATATAAGATATGCCAAATTTACAGCATCTGTTCCTTTTTTGTTATCAATATCTTTTAGAATGAGCAGTTTATGAATAAATGGACATTGTGACTGCAGACATAGAAGTTGTTTTCCCGCTTGGCTGCACTATATTGGAAAGCGGTGAGTCAATAGGGAAACACCCTGGGCTTATATTAAAGAGGACAAATATAGAACTCTAGATTATATTATTGTGTTCTGGACATTTTGTAGGTGCGAGAAGCCACGGGTGGATCGTTTTTAAGAGACTCTCGATTTAAAGAATGGTTAAATCGATTTAGAGAGAAGACGAAACGTTGAGTTTGAAAAGGTATGGATACTATTATGGTTTGGCATATGGAGGCAGTACAGGATAATAAGAGAACCTGAGTAGTGAAGGTTATCTGGGTGGATATTCAGAAACTGATTGGGTAACTCATTGGTTTTTCCGTTTTTTCTGCCTCACCCCAGTCTGACAATATTACTAGAGTGCATATGAAGAATCGGCCTCTTGAAGTAACTGTTGCCTAGACCACTGGTTTAAAATTAGGAGCCATAATAAAAGAAGAGTCTCATTTCAACAAATATTAGGTGAGCGGTCCACTATCCATGAATGATTGTTTTTTAACACTTGTACAACAGTTTGCTAGCACTTCATCACAGGATGTAGATTAAATATGTTAGTGTGTAAAATTAGGCACAACTAATATGTTGTGAAATATGTACTTGATGGAACCAATTGGATGATTCGAGGAATGTATTCCCGCTTATCTGTAGAACTGTTATGTCAATTAATGTTCGGACAGTATCATTCGGCACCAGGAGCTGTATTGTATTTAATATGTTACCTGAAGATGTGTTGTTTCATTTCACAGGTTACTAAGGTTATTGAGTGATATTGTATACATATAATGATGTATCTGTATTGTGTGTTTACTATTGCAGCCCTGATGACGTCCTGCCTCTAGGACGAAACGCGTCGGCTGCAGAAAAACAAGAAAAAGAAGAATTTTGACTGTATTTTCGCAATTTAGGATCTTGTATCATTGATTGATTTATATGTTTTTTTTATTAATTAAAATACTCAAATTGTTTCTGACATAAATATCGCACTCCCAGCTCTTTTTTTCGTATTAGCTCAGTTTCACCCGGGGTGGGACGGTGCCCCGGTAGTTGGTGGAGTGTCCAATAGTGTGATTTCTTGTGTACTATCCCTAGTGCACCGTAGCAAACCCAACGTCGTCCCAAAGTCTTTGTTATAAAAATACTTATTTGTGCATGTGTGCCATTGTGCCCATCTCCCCTGTCCCCCAGTCCCTGTTCGTTACTCACCCTGGTGCTGTTGTGTCGGTTCATGTTGGGCAGTGTCCGGACCCCCGACTGCTGTCACCATCTCCCCACTGATGACTGTGGACACATTTCCTCCATCTCCTCCAGCTCCACCTGTGGTGCTGGACTCCCACCTCCAGTCTGTATTGCTGCCTTCCCGTTGTTGGCGAGTTTCTGCTTGGTTTTGTGCTTCACATCATTTCAGCGCCTCTTGACCTCTTCCATTGTCCTCATCAGCACACCAACTGCATTCACCTTGTCCACAATGGACTGCCATATTCAATTTTTTTTTATTGGGATTTTAAGTGCATCACAGAAATAAAAACATTATTTAGTTAATCCGGAGAAAAAAAAAGCGTCAATGATCAACAAACTCAATATATAAATACATTCCATAATTAATACAAAATGCATAAAAACAAACAAAGCCAATTATACAGGACCTAGTTCATCTTATTCACAATTCATGAAGAAAACTGGGAGATAAAACTCATAAAATGCCAGGTTGCGTCTCAGGCAATTACAACTTAGTCTGCCTCCAATTAGTGACCGGGCCCCAAATCCTTCTTCCAAACTCCTGTGTTTTCACCCCCTTTTGTTCGTACAGGCAGGAATCAATATTATGAATTCCAAGAAACCTAGAGAGACACATTTGAAAGGACGGGGCCACAACATTCTTCCAACCTGCAGAAATTAGAATCCTGAGCACAGCCACGGATATAAAAACCAAGGCTTCTTCCTCTTTCCCCAGTTGTAAATTAGAGTCAATGCCTAAGATCATCAGGGTAGGGGATAGATCAATCTTGTGACCTAGCAGCCCCTCCCAAAATGTTCAGTCTCATTCTTTACTGGGGTCAGGAGGCTACACTTGAAAAACATATGTAATAAATCTGCTTGTCCATCCCCACATCTTGGACACGTATCATCGTCCCTGACCCCCCATGCAAATAATTTCGCCGGGGTGTAATACAAATTGAACACCGTTTTGTAATGCGGGGCCCTTAGGTTTGTGGCTCTAAAGATCTCTTTATTCAATAATAAGGCCAGGTCGACATCAACGTCTGGATTTCCTAGTTTTCTAGACCAGGCTACCTCCGTCTTAACAACATCCTCTTGGATTTCTGAGATAAGGATGTTATAAATAGTCTTAATTTTTTTACAGCCTCTAGTCAATGCCTTCAGAAGGGGGCTATTGTCTGGGGGTGGCGGTTTTGGTCTAAGTGCTTTAAAGGAGCGGGTCAATTGGACGTATACAAACCAATGATTACCTGGAATCCTAAATCTATTTGTAGGGCATCAAAGCTAACAATCCCCTCTCCATCCATTAGTTCCCACAGAGTCTTAATGCCCAATCCCCTCCAAACTTTAAATGTCCTATCTACTCCTATCCCTGAGAAGAGGCTCGAATTATAAATGTGTAGGTATGGGTTAACCTTGGGGATGTTACACAGCTTTCCACTGGCCTTCCACACACGCCAGACACCGTCAACAATCTTATGTCTAGATTTCTTGTAAAATCTGCGATCAACTTCGCATAACATAAAGCCCATTGCCTTCCTTCCTAACAGCAACTCAAATATAGAAGGGGGCCGCTGAGCTTCGGGGCTTAAATCATTGTGAAAAGCCTCTGGCTGAAAGAGCACAGTCATTTGAGTCAAAGGACATGTCCAATGATACAATCTTAAGTTAGGCAAAGCCAGTCCACCCCTTTCTTTTGGGAGAGACATCAGATTAGTAGACCGCCTTACCTTCCCAAATTGCCAAATAAATTTAATAAAAACAGATTCTAAATTCATAATTATTTTCTCCTCCAGGAATAGAGGTATGGGCCGAAAGAGATATAGTAACTTGGGGAACATCGTCATCTTGACAGCATTCACCTCCCAATCAGTGAGAGATGTAGCCCGTCTAACCTACTCAAATCGGTCTCTATTGATTTAATCAGCAGTATATAATTTTATTCCACTATTTTATCTACTAGGCATTAATTTTCACCCCTAGATATATAGCTGCATCCACAAATCTCGAATCTGATTTAACTATGTTTTTCGTACAGATAATCTGGGTCTTTGCTTCATTTAATAAATACCCAGACCTAGCACCAAATTGTTTTGTCAGCTCAGACAGGACGACCATTGCCTGCTGGGGGTCAGTTGAGAATACCGCGAGATCATCTGCGTACGCTAGTATTTTAGTTCCGTACCCATTAAAAACCACAGGTCTTAACCTAGGACAACCTAAAATAGCCTGGATGAGAAGGTCAATATAAAGAGAGAAGAGAATCGGGGAGCACGGGCACCCTTGAGGCGTTCCTCTCTTTATAGAAAACAGATCCGATTTCTCGCCCATAACCGTGACTCTAGCAACAGGATCTAAATACATCGCCCTGAGTGCTCTAATAATTTTCTGCCCAAACCCTCTTCCTGCCAAGATACCCCAGAGAAAGCTCCAGACCACACGGTCGGAAGCTTTCTCTGCGTCGAGCAGGATCATGGCCAACCCGCCTCCCATGGCAGCATGGGCGTCAAATAGAGCTATTGCCCTGCTGGTATGATCCGTCGTGCCACGCCCGGGGACAAAGCCATGCTGCCAAGGGGAGACGAGACCGCCAATAATCCTGCCCAACCTCAAAGCCCAGATCTTAGAGTACAGCTTGGTGTCAGAGTTTATCAGCGAGATTGGTCGATACGACCCCGGGTTCTCACTAGCTATCCCTTTTTTGTGGAATATTATGATGAATCCGGGGTCTGCCCAGTACACACAATCCCATTGAAAAGATCTACTAACAATGCGATGATTTCTGATTCAGATACGCTTATATACCTCCAAGGGGATGCCGTCGGGGCCGGCGGCCTTCCCTGAGGCTAACTCCTGTAGGGCAACCTTGATCTCCGTTTCGGTAATATCCCTATCAAGTTCTTCTTGAAGTGACACATCCAGGCGCGGTCCTATATCGCCTAAATTATCCAACTGTCCTCCGTCCCTAACCTCCTCGTCATAAAATCTCTGGTAGAAGTCTCTAAAACAAGTAAGATCTCCTTAGCTTCTGTATATTCCCTACCACTTTCAACTATCTTTGTAATTTCATTTTTAGACTTCTCTTGCCTTAGACGGAGAGCCATGGCTCTACCGGCGTATTCTCCCATTTCATACCGGTTAGTTCTTGTAGCCTGATATTCCCCAATCACCTTCTGAGTAACCACTTTCTGTAGATCTGCCTTAATGGATTAGAGCGCATTATGACTGATACTACCATCCCCGCCCGAGGCGATAACCTTGACATGCTCTTCTTCAATGGTTGCTAGCCTCTCCAATAATTGCAGTTCCTCCATCCTATCTTCTTTCCTCATTTTAGCTGAAAAACTGATTGTTTCGCCTCTCAGAGTCGCTTTAAAAGACCCCCATACTATGTTACGGGATGAGCTATACCTATTGGCGGCAAAAAAATCATCTGTCCAACTCTTAATGTGGACAACAAATCTGGTGTCTTCCAATAATCTCCTCTCAAAGGACCAGGAGGACCTTACCCTTTCACCACAAACCCTTTAATAAGTAATTACCAAAGGATTGTGATCCGAGAGTACCCTCGGTAACCTATCTATGGCAACTCTATTGATTTCCGGGGTGGAGATAAACAGATAATCCAGCTTGGAGTACTGCTGAGCTGGGTTTGAAAAATAGGTAAAAGCAGGGTTTTGGGGCTCCTTGATTCCCCAAACATCCACTAAGCCTAGTGAGCCCATAAGTGCCTTTATCGCCCTAAAGACCCAAGGTTTCCGTCCAACATATTTTACACTATCAACCCAGTTGGCTGAGATATTTAAATCACCACATACTATTAAAGGTGCCAGCCAACCAACTAATTCAATCTCCAAAAAATCGAAAATCTCTGGGTCATCCCCATTAGAGCCATAAACTACGCACAGAGTAAAGCCCATTTCCAACTCTGCGATAGCCCATCTACCACAGCTGTCTACCTTCACCCTTTTAACACCTCCCAAAGACTTCCTAACCAATATGGCGACCCCCCTGATTATTGAAGATTGTGATGAACAAGCAACCAACTCAAACCCATTTAAAAACAGAAGGTTCCTCTTTGCCCAAGGAAGATGAGTCTCCTGGAGACAAAGAACATCGATCTTATTAAATTTAACAAAATAGGCCAGTCTTTGCCTCTTCCTCCAGTCGTTTAGCCCCCCCACATTTACTGTACAGATTCTAATGTCTATCATCCTGACAATTAGTTCGACGAACCATCATGCCCTGCGCCTTAAGCCTGTTAGTTTTTATTGAACACTCCTTTCGTCCGAATAGAACAGGAACTACAATGATGCACTTTATCCTCCCATTTTCTATTTCCACCCTTCCACACACCCCCGCACCTGCCTCCCCCCAACCTTACCCCCCTACTCACCCCCCCTCCCTCCCCCCCAACCCGCACTCTGTGAGGTGCACAGATCTAGTCTGTGCATGTGACGGACGTGCAGTGATTACGGTGAGGACAGCAAAAGGAAAACTCTTAACACCTACAATATAAGCCCATACAAAGAAAGAATGCAAAGGAGCAAAATATCCACGCACCCGGAACCCCTATCCAAGGACCTATAATTTTGCCAGCTTATAACATACAGAATAACCCCAAAGGATAGATCTATTTGTCTAGGACTATTTGCCCAAGCTATCTAGATACTCCTTGGCCTTGACTTCTGAGGAAAAGTACATTGTTTTCCCTTCATTGATGATTTTTAACTGTGCTGGATTTATTAAATAGGCTTGAAGTTTCCTGTCCTGAAAGGGCTTTATCAACCCCCTAAGACGCCAGCGGCTTTCCACAGTCACATGGCAGAAGTCCGGGCGGATGAAAAACGACACCCCATCACAGTTTCTCCTGGCATCCGGTCTTGCCCTCTCTGCAATCGCCTGTCATAGAACAAAGTTGCCAAGAAATATCAGCATCGCCCTGGGTTGGTCCCCTTCCTTAGCATTCCTACTTATTTTAAAGGGAGTACGGTGCACACTTTGTAGCACATTTGGCCAGTCCCAACTGGACAACTCGGGAAAGGCTTGCTGAAAAAGCTTGATAATATATGCCCTGATGTCTGATCCTTCGGCCCCCTCCGGAATTCCCAGGATTCTCAGGTTGTTTCTTCGAAGCCTATTTTCCATCTCCTCCAGCTTCCACTGTATATCAGTCACCTGGGAACATTGAGCATCGACCTTAGACACAGCCTCTGCCACCTCGGCTTCTGTTGCCACCACCCGCTCTTCCAAATTTGACACTCTATCCCCCGTGGAGGCACATGCCTTAGAGAGTTTCCGCACCACTCCCTGCATTTTCCTCATCGCAGCCTGTGATTTCCGACTGTCTTGGCGCGTTTCTTCTCTATGTGCTTGAATCTCTTGATGTATCGTCTCAAGCAGGGACATTTGTGCCTGTTCCATCAGAGGGCTACCTTGGAGGGGCTGGGCAGAAGAGTGGTCCCAGCTTAGTCCCCATTGCACCTGAGCTTGACCCCAGACAGCCGTTTTAGATTTCATGGCGGTAGCCGGAAGATCATTCTCGGGGTCGCTATCTGACTCCACATATGAGCTATGTTCCTCATCCTCTTCAGACCACTCTGCCCCACCATCAGAAACAGAAAAGAAGGCTTCACTCGGGGCACTCTCTTTTTCACAGCCAGCTCCGACTGTTGCCCCGTCTTTTGCTGCTTCTACTTCAGCTATTGAGGGCTCTAATGAGCCAGGTAATTCCACTTCTACAGCGATATTATCCTCCCCAGTACTTTTGGCCAGAGAATGCGAGACGGTCACAGGCTGCTCCACCCCTGGGGGGGACGAAATGGTCTCCGGGTTCTCCTTGCTCATGGCTGCGGAATTAACAACCTCCACTATGCTGTCACCTACCCCCGGGACTGCTACTCCAGGTACTTGAGCCAAGGGGGGTACAGAGTAAATACCCGATTCATGAGCTACATCTGTGGCATTACCCTCTCCCAAGTCCTTGGGCCCTTTCTCCTTACCCGCTTTAACAAGCATGTCCAATACGGAGGCGGTGGCCAACCGGGTATTGGGGGCGCCTTGTTGCCTCTTCTTTAGCTGGTCCTGCTGGGGCTGTTCTTCCCCCCGTATAGTGTCTGAAACCTCATTCTCGATTTCCTCTCCTGGGGCTTTTTTTCTAGCATTGCCCGTTTTCGAGCCAAGGTTCTGTTTGGGAGCCATTCCCCACTGGAACCGCCTCTTCTGTCGATACCCGGGCCGGCTGTAATCACCGGCAGGCTCCATGCACAGCTTCGACTCACTTCACCGGCTCTGTCGGCTCCGCGTCAGGCTCCGTGTCAGGCTCCGTGTCAGGCTCCGTGTCAGGCTCCGCCCTCCCCCCGAAGCGTAGCGTCCTTGGCTGGGAACGAAAGCCTCCAGTGCCTGCACTACCGCCCTGAGAAGCAGTTTCGCAGATCCATGACGAATGAGAGCCGTTAACATTGCTTTTTCGGCTTTTGGGGTTTTCAACGATGTGCGGGCACTTTCCTTTCCGCAGGTAAGCCACTTAACCGGCTCCTCGATATGCGCTAAACCATCCTAGGGCTTCAACGATGCAGCATCCTCACCGCAGCTCTGCACCGGCCACTCAAGCGGCCGCCATCTTGCCCCCCTCTTCTGGATATTCTCAATGTGTTTACAGTCACTGTCCTGTGGTGGTGTGCCTGTGCCAGCAGCAGTGTATTTGGTCAGATAGGACACCTAACAACGCGAGTGTCGCTCCTGTAGAACGCGCTTTAGTGCTGGTGGGCAATTACGTTTTTAAAAATACCTTTTTGCTATTTGATTTAGTGTAAGTTTAAATTTCCCCTGTTTTAATTTGTGCATAACCCAACTACTTGCATTACAATTGTTAAAAACACCGCGTTTTAGCGGGTCCCTGCTCTCCTTTACTATCGGTGGCAGACACATTGGGGGGAAAACGGGACGCTTGACGGCGCCATCTTTGTTTGCGCGCTAGCTGCAATGAGGCAGCTATTTAGGGCGGGCAAACCTGGAAGCAATCTTGGTCAGATAGGACACCTAACAGCGCGAGTAGCGCTCCTGTAGAACGCGCTTTAATGCTGGTGGGCAATTACGTTTTTAAAAATAGCCTTTTGCTATTTGATTTAGTGTAATTTTAAATTTCCCCTGTTTTTAATTTGTGCATAACCCAACTACTTGCATTATAATTGTTAAAAACACCACGTTTTAGAGGCTCCCTGCTCTCCTTTACTATCGGTGGCAGACACATTGGGGGGAAAACGGGACGCTTGATGGCGCCATCTTTGTTTGCGCGCTAGCTGCACTGAGGCAGCTATTTAAGACGGCCTTGCTGACGCGCAGCGTTCGCACGCTGTGTGAGCACGCCGGAGTCACGCCAGAGTCGAGCCCATCTGTGCCCATCCGGGACCATACGGGACCCGGGGCCACGACCCCTGGTCCGCGGCGTATTTACAGCAGAGGTGAGTTGTGGGAAGCTAACCTTGGCAATATTTCCATTACCCAGGGGTGCGCGGCTACACTCGGTCAGTTAGGATTACGGAAAGTATCCAGGATAGACCCTAGTCGGGATCATGTGCACAAGGTCCGGGGCCTACATTATGGTCTCCTTAATACGCGTTCCCTTCAGAAACACAATTTGGAGGTTTTTAATCTATTGGAGGACTGGGAACTGGATGTTTTAGGAGTAACGGAGACATGGTTAGGGGATTCCTCTATGCCAGATCTCGTAGCGTCTCTGCCAGCTCATTTCTCGGCGCTGTTATCATAATAGAGCGGATACTAAGAGAGGGGGTGGGGTGGCCCTTCTTTATAGCTCTCGCCTATGGGGTGAAAGACTCCTGGCTGAAAGCATGGGAGGCGCTGAGGTGTTGGGTGTTAGGCTAAAGCTGAGAGCAGACTGTATAATTATCCTTCTAGTTTACCGCCCTCCGTGGGCATCGTCGGACTTTTCTGAGCTGTTCCTGAGATTGGTCCAGGACATACGCTCAAGATATGATAAAGTGGTTATCATGGGCGATTTCAATTATCACTGGGAGAAAGTCCCGAAAGAAGGAGAAGCCTTCCAGATTGATGAAGCACTGACATCACTGGAGTTCGTCCAACAAGTGAGGGGCCCGACACATGTCAAGGGTCATACCCTTGACTTGGTCTGGATGACATCTCCAGCACAGGGTGCGGTAACTATCCAGCTGTGTATCTGGTCTGATCACCATTTGGTGAGGGGTGAGCTCCTGCTGGATGAACAAACAATGAAGTCCAGGGAAGGGTGGAAGGTGGTCAGAAAATGGAAAAACATTAATGGAGACAAAATGTGGGATTATCTCCGAACTTACCCACCGCTTAACAACCAGAAAGGAAACTCAGACGCCCTCTGTAAAGAATTACTGGACAAACTTAGGAAGACTGTGGACTAAGTGGCACCAATACGTAGGATGAACATAGTGAACAGAGGATCTGGGGCCCCTTGGTACAACGAACTACTTAGGGGAAAGAAACGGGGGCTTAGGAAATTGGAAAGAGCCTGGCGGAAGGACTATGATTCCAATTCTCGGAGGCAATACACACAGGCACTCGCTAGCTACAAGCAGGCAATTATAGCTAGGAAAGCTGAGTTTTTTGATGAGAGGATCATAACCGCTAGAAACCCCCAGAAAGAAATGTTCAGAGTCCTTACGGAACTGAGGAAAAACAAGGAGCAGACCACGGAGTTTTCGCAGGAGGACTGCCAAAAATTCCAAGATTTCTTCGTTAACAAGATTTCAGATCTGGTAGCTGATATTGCGGTGGCCCCTGAGATTGACTGCCCTCCGCAGGACATACCTGCTAGAACATCAGGAATTACCCCACTAACCGCCTTACCCTTGATCACGAAGGAGAGGCTGATAGCTCTCTTGGGTCGGGTAAAATCGGGTTCTCCTGCAGACCCGTGCCCACCAGAAGTGTTCAAACTTGCACTGCCTGGTATAGAGGAAGACGTGCTGAGCCTTTTGAATACATCTTTACAAACAGGTCAAGTACCGTCTTCCTTCAAGGAGGCCCGGCTGATTCCCCTGCTGAAAAAAACGGGGGCGGATGTGAAATGCCTGAAAAATTTCAGGCCTATATCTCAGCTGCCTTTTTTGGCAAAGGTGGTGGAGCAACACGTACTCACCATCCTGTCGGAACATCTGGAAAGTAACATCCTGCTTGAGCCGAACCAGGCTGGGTTCCGTGCGAATCATAGCACGGAACTCGTTATGCTGTCTATTCTGTATGAATTGAGGAACAGGGCAGATAAGAAAACTCCAGGTGCCCTGGTGCTGTTAGACCTCTCCGCGGCATTCAACACTGTCTGTCATAAACAACTTCTGTCGCGGCTGATGGACTTCGGCATTCAGGGCACGGCTCATGCCTGGCTCTCCTCCTTCCTCCAAGGGAGGTCACAGAGAGTGCAGCTTGGTGACCTTCTTTCCACCACTACATCGATCAACCGTGGAGTGCCGCAGGGGTCTGCCCTGTCGCCCCTCCTTTTTAATATTTACTTACAGCCTCTGATTAGACTGCTTAACCAGATGGACTGCCACGTGTACAACTACGCTGATGACACCCAGATCGTGATCCAATTGGATGAGGGCCCGGGTGCGTTCGCTAGACTGCAAAACATCTTGAAGTACACAGCCAATTGGATGTCCAGGAACTCATTAAAGATCAACCCGGACAAGACCGAGGTATTGCCCATTACCATCGCGGGCAACCCATGGAGCGATCAATTTTGGCCAAGAGAACTAGGGCCACCTCCAGAACCTGCGGCCATAGTCAAAAGCTTGGGCATCCAGGTGGATAGCAAGCTGTCCATGCAGAAACAAGTCATGGCTGTTGTAGGGATCTGTGTCGGCCTTCTCCGGCAACTTAGGAAAGTTTCCTCGTTGTTGTCTTTTTCCACCCTGAGGCGTGAGGTCTCTGCCACGATCTTAGCCAGGCTGGATTATGGTAACTCGCTATACATAGGGTTGCCGCCAAAACTATTGAATAAGATGCAGGTTGTCATGAATGACGCTGCTAGGCTTATTTCTAAAAAGTCAAGGAATACCCATGCATCCCCCCTTATGCGAGAACTGCACTGGTTGCCAGTGAAACAAAGGGTGATGTTTAAAGGGCTGTGTATTGTGCACAAATCCCTCTATGGTAAGGCACCGATCTACATGAAATCTCGCCTAATCCCCTATAGTCCATCTAGGGTGCTTCGATCTGCGGATGCCATTCTTCTTACTCAACCACGTTGTAGATTGGCCACTGTGGGCGGCCGTGCCTTTTCTTATACACTCCCAGCAGCTTGGAATAAGCTGCCAATGGAACTGCGGAAGGAAACCAATTTGTTGCCCTTCCGAAAGAAATTAAAAACAGTGCTTTTTCAACAAGCATGGGGTGATCGGTAATTTTATGACTAGCTGTTCTCCACTGTACTCGATGTTCGATCTTGACAAAGTGCTTAGAGACCTCTGGGTTATAACGCGCTATATAAATCAAATCAAATAAATAAATAAATAAATATTCGGTGCCACCAAGTCTGCCCCACAAGTCATGGACCCTTTATGATTGAGTCTCGTGGTGTGGGCACCATCATGCCACCTCCGTGGTACAAAAGGGGGTGGTATTGGACGGAGCATCCAAACCAATCAAACACTCACACCCAGTCAACAGATCTGGTTCCAATCCATCACCGTTCTTTAGCCCACTCTGCCACCCCAGTTCAGACATGGCCATATGCAAATCAGTCTGACCCTGTGCCTCATGGGAACAGTCCAGCCCGAACTGCCAAGCCATGCCTTCCCTGGACCGGAAACAAGCTTCCGAGGACCGGTTTCTGGCATTTCAGCCATCTGAGGCCCGGCTTGCTTGAATCCAGAGGCAAAGTGAGCAAGGGACTCACGTCTGAGCATACCCTGCCAACCCATGACGAACAAAGTGGTACAAAAGGGGGTGGTAATGGACGGAGCATCCGAACCAATCAAACACTCACACCCAGTCAACAGATCTGGGTCCAATCCATCACCGTTCTTTAGCCCACTCCGCCAACCCAGTTCAGACATGGCCATATGCAAATCAGTCTGACCCTGTGCCTCATGGGAACAGTCCAGCCTGAACTGCCAAGCCATGCCTTCCCTGGAGCGGAAATAAGCTTCCGAGGACTGGTTTCTGGCATTTCAGCCATCTTCAGCCCGGCTTGCTTGAATCCAGTGGCAAAGTGAGCAAGGGACTCACGTCTGAGCATACCCTGCCAACCCATGGCGAACAAAGTGGCACAAAAGGGGGTGGTAATGGACGGAGCATCTGAACCAATCAAACACTCACACCCAGTCAACAGATCTGGGTCCAATCCATCACCGTTCTTTAGCCCACTCAGCCACCCCAGTTCAGACATGGCCATATGCAAATCAGTCTGACCCTGTGCCTCATGGGAACAGTCCAGCCTGAGCTGCCAAGCCATGCCTTCCCTGGACCGGAAACAAGCTTCCGAAAACCGGTTTATGGCATTTCAGCCATCTTCAGCCTGGCTTGCATGAATCCAGTGGCAAAGTGAGCAAGGGACTCACGTCTGAGCATACCCTGCCAACCATGTCACCTCCGGCACTGGGGAATGTGAAGTGGCAGGGCCCTAGGCCCTCATGCATGAATAATACCCACACGGATACACCCAGATAGAGAGTGGAAATGGCGTCCAGCATGTGCACCCGGCCTTTTTTATTGCAGGGTGCACAGAGTTCTAAATTATATTTGAAAAGGTCCACTGGGACCCCATCGGGACCAGGGGCTTTTCCACATTTGGATGCTAACAGTGCAGTAACTACTTCCTCATGATCAAAGTTAAGGCCTGGGGGTGGGCTTGAGATGTTTAGCGGATAACTCTTCCCCACAGAGTCTGTGATAGACTGTGGAATAGGACCCTCTGTAATACCAAAAATTTAAGAGAAGTGGCTAACCCATGCTGCTTCGCCCACTGCCACCTCAATTCTGGGAATAGATTGTTGATCCATTAAAAAGAGAGTTCTTACAATTTGCCAGAAAGTGGTAGAATCCTTAAGGGCGCAGCTCTGGTGGAGTTTCGCCCATAATCCCTTCTTAATAGCCTTCTTGCAGAGTTTAAGTTCCTGGTTGTAGTTCTTTCTTAATCTTGTTACTTCAGCTTTATCCCTAACAGAACTGGACAAAGCTTTCTTTAAAAGGGAGTGGGCTCTCCTGGTTTGGTGGTTAAACCAGCCCTTTTTTGTTTGCTTGGTGCCTTTAATGTTACGTGAAAGTTCGTTCTTAATTACGTTACTAATAGCAGTTAAGCTAGCCAATATTTGATCTGGTGCGGAATATGGACTGAGGCACACCTCTACTTGCGGAAGGGTGCGTCTCAGTACTTTTGCTGTAATTTCCGCGGGATCTACTTTGTCCCACTTAATGGTATATCCATTAAATTTATTCACCCTTAATGTTTCTTGCGTTAGCAGCGTCGATATACTGCGCCGTTTAGGGGTAACAGGAATGGTGATGGACATAGTATTAGGGAAATGATCGCTAAATAAATAAATCAACCGGTGGTGATACAAGCTCGTTTGCAAAACCCAGGTCCAGGTTAAATATTATCTCAGTTAAACAGTTCCCTGTCATGGTGTGTGGAAAATGTGTTAAATTTAACCCCGCCTTATCAACAATTCCACATTTATTGGAATCACTTTCCGTACAAAGAGTTAAGTTGAAATCCCCTCCCCAGACTATATTTACGCTAGTAGTGGGATGTTTATGCCGTTCCTCCATCAAAGAAAGGGAAATAGTTTCCAGGACAGGGAGTACGTCTTGAGAGGGTAAGTTATTATAAAAATTGACTATATAATATGTATGAAATTTGCTGAGTATTAATTTAGCGATCTGGAAGTTTGTAGCGTTTATGAGTTCTTTTATTCCTACAATTGGAAGTTCATTGGAAATATATATTGCTAGTCCACCTTTTGCTCTGCCGCAAATAGAAGGTTGGGCAGAAGAGTCAAATGTTTTATAGCCTTGCAAATGGATAGGAGCAGTCAACCAGGTTTCTTGTAGACATAGAATATTATATTGTCTAATGCCAGAAAGCCATAAAGGAAGGTCTACCTTTGTGCGCGGACCTGCAACATTCCAAAAAATCAGTTTGAGATGTAATTCGGCTTCTTCCAGATCACCTGTAACCATATTATCAGAGACAACAGGTTGGGCTCTGGCCATAGTCTAGTGTTGTAAGGCACAGAGGTATCCACATTTATGATAGACGTGTCTCTTTGAATTGGAAGATCGCTCACCATTAATGGTTTTTGTTGTTCAAAAACCGTACCAGTAGAAGGAGACTGAGTTTTTGGCTTTACATTTGTTTTGATTGGATCAAGAAATGTACCAGACACACACCCTGAATGGTGGTCTGTTGTGACCAGTCAGTCGTTTTCATCTTGTCCGGACAAGGGAATAAATCTGTTATTTAACTGAAAGGGGTGAGACCAGAGATACGGATCATAGGAGTTACTACGGGCCAAATGGCGATTATATACGGGCACAAGACGTTCATTTTGATAGCTGGTTAATGGCCTAGAATTGGGCATGTTTGCCATAATAGATCTAGGATAGAAATAGGTTAGCTCATGTGATGTGATACCGTTACTCCCATTATCCTGGAAATAATCTAGAATATATTTAACAGCTCTACGGTCTCTAAAATTAATGATAATAGTATCCCCCGTTATATCTTTTCTTCTACAGCCCAACCACGGAAGGCGCCTAACATGTAGAATTTCACCATTTATGTGCGGGGGAAGGGGACGGTTGTGTTTGAGCCAAAAGACAACTTTGTTTTTAAGCTGAGAGAAATTTTCTCTTTTGCCTTCCTCTAGTGTTGGAATGCCTGTTAGAACCACCACGTACGGAACCGCTTCTGGGGGCAGTTCTACCTGGTGGCTCTTATGCTGTGTTGCCTTAGCAGAAACTCCCCTATTATCTTGGTTTTGAGCAATACCTGGGAAGTAGATTTCCCTCCCTCCTGAACCTTGTTTGCCCTAAGGGACGGTGTTTGCCGAGGTATGTTTGGAGCACTTAGTTTTAGTGGATTTGGCTTAGTGTTGTTATTGCTTTTTCCTCCTTCCATTAGGGATGGGGCAGTTTGGGATGGTACAATAATTGAGGGTGCGGGAACCCCTTCCTTTTGGGTGGTGGAAAGTAGGGATGGAACAGTAATTGAGGGTACAGGTACAGGCTTTAATTGTGCCTTTGTTATTTCTTGAATTTCCCTAACTGCCTGTTCCAGGGTCCCCAACTGGAGAGCTATCCCCTTCAGCCTCTCAATTAAAGGTAAGATGAGGGACCTAACTGTTTGTTCAATGCTACCCACTATATCAGGGTTAGAGTTTTCCTTAGTTAGGTGATGCTGAGGGATAGGCAGGACCGGTGTCATAGATGCATTTGGTGCAGGGCCTTTGGAGGGTTTATCAGTAGCGTTTTTGCTTTTTTTCCTCAACGGTGTTCCACTCCCCCCCTTTCTCCATTTTTTTGGTGGCGGACCTTGGTCACGAGTGTGCTTGGGATTTTTATCACTTTTTTGAGCTGTCTCTATTAGAGGTTATGACGTGGCCGCTTGAGTTACAACAACTGGTGGCGAGTTACAGATGGTGGAGGAAACAATTATGCTTAGTTCACTGATTGTGTCTATTATGAAAGTTCTATCCCGCAAAAGCAATGGAATGCTATCATTTCTAGATGGTTCTAGGACCGTTTTTTCGGTCGGATTCCCATGCTGTGGCGAGATGGCTGACTGCATTGAGCCCAGGGATGAACGCTTGTTCTTAATAAGCTCAACAGAGCGGCGTCGATCAGCCCGGCGCTCAGCAAGAGAGAATTCCCTATCTAGGTCAGAGGAGGTCCTGATTACATAATTATCCAATGTTCTTCTGTTTTCCCTTCCTGCCACAACGGTTTTTCCCTTCGAGGTCATGGTGCATACAAATTGCAAAGAGAAACATGAAAAAGCCTTTCCCAACCATAAGGGATTTAAACAAACAAAACAGTATACAGACGGCGTAAACACATATAGCTAGAGTTGTTACTTGTACAGTCCGCATTGTGGATGTTAGAGGGGCGTCCCAGCCCAGCCTCCTACAGCCTCTGACGGCCGCAGACGGCCCGCCCTTTGCCCGGGCTTCACCCGGGCTGCTCCCGCGCGCGTCCTGTGGCGCGGGAGGAACACAGCTGCTTTTGTGCACTCCGGGCGCATCCAATGGCATAGGTGGGGGGACTCAGAGGGATTGTGGGGGCTGTAGTCCCCCCGCTCGGCGGCCGCGAGTGGTAGGCGGCGGCGGGGGGGACCAGGTGCCCAGGTGCCAATGATCCCACAAATTGCTGGCAAGGCATAACATTAGAAATTATGAAGCCCTGAAGGGTGGAGTCGGGAGGAGTGAACTAACAAGTTATCTGCACATGGTCTGCTGGTATTTATGCATTTAAAAAAAAAAAACTCTGCCCTCCTCTCCCAAGCAAAATGCAATAACAGCAGTGAAGTTTTTTTTATATATATATAGCTTTTCATTTCACCCTGATGACTTTCCTAAACAGTGTAAATAACTAATGGCAGTATTACTCAATTTCACAGTACTCAATACACTGAAACTGGATGGATGGAATGCAGGCTCTTCAATAGTTTACTCAAACTTGCAAACTATGCTCGCTGTAAACGTTGGGTGGAAAACATTTAACACACTATGGGCCAAATTATCAAGAAAGGGCGATACATTATCGCCGCTTTTATCTGCAGGAAACTGCCGCTAAAACGGCGATAATGGGCTTGATAATATGCCCTTGTGAATTCCCATAGAAACCCAGGCTATACATTGGAGAAGATTAACTTTTCCCCCAAGTGGTACAGCACCCCTAGATTAAATCCCTTACAGAAAACCTCTTTCAGAAGTGACAGCTTGCTCATTTTGAGTGCTTAGGAGTACTTCACCACTAGTGTTGATTCTGCACACAGCAGAGGAAAATGTGCACATGTACATTTTGGTGCTGCACATAGATGAAAAATACTAGAGGGAACGTTGGCTGAAACTGGTGGAGGCTCTAATGGTTTTGAAAGCTAAGGGCAATGTGTACCAATGATTGAACCACAGGAAGGATCAACACAATTAAACTGCCAGGAAATGGTAGTCAAACATTCACCAACATCCTGTGAAATGCTTCATATGGGTTTTTGATCTATTTTCTGGAAATATTTCCAAACACATGGTGCCGGATGGGGATGATGTGATTTGTAAAATAATTGTGTTTATTATGATGCTTTATTGTCTAATTCCTCAATTATATTTTTATATATTCACCTTGCACTGATGTTGCTGCCATGAAATGCACACAATGTACCCACAATGTACCCACAATTGCTGGCAGTTTTATCTTACATTCTTGTTCAACACAAAAGGACCCATTAAAACTGTGTAACAGTTGGTAAATGAGGATTTATTTGTGAAGTCTGTCACAATGTTGAAAATCAACAAGGACAAAGAAGAACCCCTCGTGTCTTTACATCAGTGTATTTCTCCTTACTCCCATGCAATCAATAGGTGAGAGGCATTCTTAAAACTATCTTTCTAGGATATTGGGCAGTGCACCCACAAGGAGACACGTTTGCTTTGAAGAGATCCTACAGGCAATCAGAATTTCAAATCAACCTATAAGTGCCTAATAACAAACAGAAAGCCTGAAACCAATAATACCGTTTTTGCATAGTCTTTAAGTTATGGGTATTTCACTTGAAATGTGAATATCTTAATGACATAGCCATCTTAAATATAGCTAAAGCGTAGGAAGAAAAGTTCATGGCTTTTTAATTTGGGACCCGATACTGCCTTGTAGCGACCATGTATTCATTGCTGTTGTAGTTGCTGGTGTCCTATTTATAGACCTAGGACCTATTTATGAGGTGGCCTGAGCAGCAGTTGCATCATTCATTTTCATGCAACAGCAGCACAGGTAGTAAGTCATATCTACAAATTGATGCATATAGCCAAATGCTATTGTTTTTGCAGGACTGCTACTGAAAATACCTGCTCCAGAACACGCTGCTCCATGCCTAGACTAAAACATGCTAGGTAGTCATGCTCATATAAAATGTATCATAAAACTAACACAGTGATATTTATAGTTTTGTCAATGTGTGATCCATCGTCGGCAAGCTGCTTGCAGAGCCTGAAATGTATCAAAATTCCTGCACATCCGCAGTCCAGGTGTAGGAAATTATGCAGTGGCTGTGGTACAGAAAGACAAGTCACAGAGTGTCACTCTCAAACTATGCCATGGAGTTGCTCATCCTGCAACTGGGAGTTGCGAGGAGACTCCACCATTACCACCATGTAGGCAGCGCAGAAGGGATTGTGAATCACCATCCCATCTCACTGCTCACTTCCCCGCCAAGGTCCTAGAGAAACCATCAAATCGTCAGATCACGGAATACCTGGAAGAAAACAACCTGCTTGACACTTCCCAATCCAACTTCTACTCCAACCACAGCATCAAGACCACAGTGATCGCTGAAACCAACAACATCAGATCCCTCCTTGACCAAAGTCAGAGAGCAGTCCCGCTCCTCCTCGACCTCTCAGTGGCCTTTAACACTGTATCCAACCAAACCCTCATCACCAGACACCACCACATAGGTATCTGGGGTAACATCTTCAAGTGGGTAACCTCCTTCCTTACAGGACACAAGCAGGGAATTGGCCTACCCTGGTTCACCTCCAAGCCCAAGAGCATCATCTGTGCCATTCCGCAGCCCCACCCTCTTCAACGCCTACATGACTTCACTGGCTGACATCGTCCATCCCCATGGTGTCAAACTCATCTAATAGGCCAACACCCAACTCATACTCTCTCTCACAGAAGACACCACCTCTATCAGAGCCAAATTCTAGAATGCCATGACCAACGTTGCTGACTAGATGAGGTTCAACTGCCTGAAGCTGAACAAGGACAAGACAGAAGGGCTCATCTTCAGGAAGAACACATCACCATGGGAACTGCACTCAGACCCTTGCAAACCCCGCTGACCACACCCGTAACCTCAGCATCATTCTGAACAGTCAACTTAGCATGAAGCAACAGGTAAATGAAGTATCCTCCTCCTGCTTCAACAACCTCTGCATGCTTCAAAAGATCTTCAGATGGATCCCCATCAACACCAGGAAAACAGTCACTCAAGCCCTTGTCACCCGCCGACTTGACTACGGAAATGCACTCAAACTACTCCAGACTATTCAGAACACTGCAGTCAGACTCATCTTCAACCTTCCCAAAGGGACCAGCATCACCCCCACCCCAGAGGTCTCCACTGGTTCCTTGTCCAGAAGAGATGACAGTTTAAGCTGCTAACCCACACCTACAAAGCACTCACTAACATCAGACCCATCTACATCAACAACTGCCTGACCGTCCACCAACCCACCAGACAACGCCACTCTGCCTCCCTCTCCCTTGCATACATACCCCGCATCCAGTGGATGATTGTATGACAAAATATTGAAAGACAGAGAATGATCTACAAAAATATCGACACAGAAATATCGACTTCAAAAATATCGATGTCCTATCTACATAAAGATAAGTACAAAAATATTGAAAAAAATATATTGTAAAGAATATCAATGTTAAAAATATCGCTTTTAAAATGTTTTAATAATAATGTAAAAATAAGTAAAAATGTTTTATAATTTACTAAATTATAAATATAAACATTAAAACATATCTAAAAAATAATAACTAAAACATATAATTTAAAAATTATTTAAACATCTACATATACATTAATATATATACTTACTCCACAGTATTGCAACAGTAGGGAAAGCGTTGGATAGTGTAGTGTTAAAAATTACTATTCCCACTCCAGTGAGTGCAACAGTAGGGAAAGCGTTGGATTGCGTGCCGTAAAAATTGCAATTCCAACTCCAAAGAGTGCAACAGTAGAGAAAGTGCTGGATAGCGTAGGGGTAAAAATTTCTATTCCCACTCCAAAGAGTGCATCAGTAGGGGAAGCGCTGGATAGCGTAGGGGTAAAAATCACTATTCCCACTCTACAGAGTGCAACAGTAGGGAAAGCGCTGGATAGTGTAGGGGTAAAAATTATTATTCCCACTCCAGAGAGTTCAACAGTAGGGAAAGCGCTGGATAGCGTAGGGGTAAAAATCACTATTCCCAGTCCAGGGAGTGCAACAGTAGGGAAAACGCTGAATAGCATAGGAGTAAAAATGTCTATTCCCACTCCACAGAGTGCAACAGTAGGGAAAGCGCTGGATAGCGTAAGGGTTAAATTAACATACTTATCAATTACATATTTTTTTTATAAAAAAATTAACATATTATTAATTAATTTAAAAATATATATATTGATAAATACCAAGAAATTAAGATTAATATTTACTCAAATAACATTAAGTTACATCTCACACTATTCCCCCATAAACACACAACACACTACACATACAAAAAAGCACAATTAATTTACCTATCAATTAATAACAATTATTAATAAAATAATATCATTATAAATTAACTAAATAATAAATATTAATTACCAATGAATAATTAAACACACAATATTATTTTGTTAACAATAAATTAATTAAGAATAACAATAATTATTAATACATTAATTCTAATTAATATAATGAACTAATTATTACAAAATATGTACCAATTAATAAGTGATTAACAATTAATTAATAATAAATACCAATTAATTGAAACAATCTCATTAATTAATTTAATTCAATTATTTCCCACCCTATTTCCCTACAAACCCACAACCCACTTCACATAAAAAATCACATACTTAATTTAATTATCAATGAATCACTTAACTAAAACTAATCACCAATTAATTATTAATTAACAATAAATTAATTACCAATAAATAATAATTATTGATAAAGCAATCATAATTAATATAACTAACTAATTAATAAAAATTATTTACCAATTCATATTTAACAATTAATTAATCATCAATACAAACATATTAATTCATTATAATCACATTACTTCCCACCCTATTCCCCTATAAACCCACAACCCGCTCTGATACTAAACACAAAATTGTGTTTAGTATCAGAGTTTGTACTTCAACAAAATTACTAATTTCTAAACATTTTTTTTAACATTTATAAAAATACATTAAAAAAATGTTTAACATACATATGAAATACATACTAAAATACATAACACAAAAAAAATCGATGTTATTAACAACAATAATTTTGCTTAGGATATTACTTACTTTGATATTTAAAAAATCAATAGTACTTACCTTGGAGTCGATATTCTGGTCAACAATATTCTTGACTTTGATATTCTGACCCTACGATATTAAAAACTCTATAATAATGTTGGTCGATATTTTAAATTCGATATTTTGACTGCCGACCCCACTGGAGGTACAGTGGAGGTAATTCCTTTCCTACCGCGCTGCCAAGTCCTGGAACAACCGTACCCCCTACATCTTAGAACCTCACCTTCACTCACCGTCTTCAGGAAGCGACTCAAGACCTGGCATTTCAATTAAGGCTCAAGGGACCTCATTGCCAAGATACCACCAGTGGTGATAAGCTGTGTTATACAAATACTGTTTGATTGATTAAGTGTGATCAGGAACATCTCTAAATACCCATCACACAAAGCTACTGGATAAACATTATAATCAGGATGTAGAATTGCCCAGTGTATCAGGCCATGCTCAGCATTTGCTATTACACAGTGCTGGAAGAATAAGCCTATGGCCAACTGTATCAGTAAAAAGTATTATGAAATACTGTAGGAAAAGTGTACGAGTAATTCAGTAGGTATAACACATATAGATAGTAATGTAGCTGTAACAGAGTGCAATATCCTTGACAGTTGTAACTTCCTTTTTACCTTCAGCTGATAAGAACATGGTCTCCATTTATGGGTTATGACATCCCTAGACTGAGCCAGAATGAAAGTACAACCAGGAACCTGAGAGTACTCGGAACATCATGGAGCATCATGGAGCAAACATTTGATGTGCTGAAATCCTGGTTCACATGCCTGGACATGTCAGGGGGAGGTTACTATACTCACCACCTATTGTCTGCAAGATCATCCTACTATTTGCCATTCTCCACAACATCTGTATACAGACAAATGTCCCAAGGGACATGGACCATGATGAGCAGGGCCCAATGAAGGAGGAGGATGAGTATGAGGATGGAGGAGAGATCCATCACACAGTGGCTGGTAGTCGGCTATGCAAACCCACTGTGCAAAATGTCTTTTCTTTAAGTACATGTACATATCATTACATAATAGAAAGGTTCAACATGGAAAACAGTGTTTGAATCCATTATTTGTATTGGTTTTATGTCACAGTTCCAGTAAACATCAACTCACCCACATTTCCTCAACTAGAAGTACTCCTAAAATGTTTTAATCATGTCATCAAACCTGTTGAGCAACATGGGGGCATGCCTCTCATCAATCCCTCCCACATATGCAGAAATGCAATGCAATGTGAAGCAGTGTACTGCATTAAAGGGACAGCCGGCATGCCACATTTCCAATTCCAAATTGATCATTACATTTCTCTTGCACTTGAGCAATGCAAAGCTGCACAGCTAGCAGTAATGCTTTACTGTGTATAGCAGATGGAACTCAGGTAAGCTTGGAACACAAAGCACCAACTTCCATACCAGAGAAAAACCTCGATTGTAGTGTGTCACACCAATGCAGTATCGTGCAGAATGACAACATGTTGCTGGAACTAATGTTGTTGAATATACCATCAGTGATAATGAATGACAGTTGTCATGGACAAAGGACTAGTGTAAAGTAAACATGTAAAAGGTGTCACATATAAAGAACGCATACATGCATGTATGGCTTTCCACAAAACACAGCACATGCAATCTATTTACTGTCTGCATTGTCACATATACCAAATCATGCTACATTAGATACAGGATATGTTCACCATGCATTGCACAGCAATACAATGAGGAACACAGGCCTGTAAAACTAGAACATGAGACAATGATATTGTACAGTGAGAAAATAGCCAGAGAAGTATGACATTGGATATGTTTTATGCAAACATTTGAACACCTGAAGAGTACTGAGATGTCAAGAGTGTGAGTTTTCAATGTGAAAATTCAAACAAAACTGTATGTGCATACACACTAACTCGATAAACATTGTCAAGTAGAGGGATTTTGATATGAACTTACCTTTGCATGGCAAGAGTTGTTTACCTCTGACTTAAGTGTACAAGTGAATAGTTGAAGCGCTACCATTGTATCATCCCAAAGTGGGTATGTAAGTTGAGTGTGTGCCAATACATATGCCTGAGAATGCAGTATCATTGAACCAGGAGGCACACACAAAGGTCTGCTTCCAGAGTAGATGTACTACTACTAATGTTGACAGGAGTAAGATAAAGGTCATGTGTGTATGGCAGCATTATTTAATTGAACATTAACAGTTACATTGACTGTTTGACCATATTTCACTGCAGTGATGCCCAATGGATCACTCACCTATTCCATTTGGCTGTTTATGTGTGACCACTCACCTCAGACCTACATCATGTTTGTCTATCACAGCCCAAGGGAGTATAGTTTCAAACACTATGCAGTGACTGGATGTGTGTGGTGCATGTCATGATGTTTGCTTCCATCTTCCATATCTGGAAGATGGAAGATGGACAGTATACTCTACATAATGTCCTGTGCATGTAAACAGAAGGGCATGTAATGGGCATGGCCCCACAGTGCAGCACAGCCTGCCTTTCCAACATTGTGGATTGCCAAGCTCCTCACCTTATGATTGTGCACTGGTGGCAATGACCTCGGCACATTGACTGGGGTAGGGCTGAAAATGCTAATGAAGGATACTTTTGCAGAACTGATGTTGCTTTTCCCTCACAATGTCTTGGTATTCTCTAATATATGCCAAAGATAGACATGGAAGTGGTCAAATCAATTCTGTCCATAGATTGACAAAGCCAGCAAACATGTTAATGGAGCTGTTTCTGCTTTCCTCAGAGACCATAACATGGGCTCTATCTACAACAACAATCCACGTTTTAACATGCACTGACTCTAGAGAAGTGATGGAGATCAATTTACAAATGAATGAAACAGGGTGTTTCTAAGCAATCTAAAACTCTTCATACAGTCTTATCTGTAGCTGTTTTATACACACTCTCAACACAAAGGCTCTTTTCAGAGCTGTTTACACAAAAAAAATAACGGGCCCTTAAATTATCAAGCCCAATTATTGTGGCTTCATCCCACCTTTCTATGTAGGTGTACCTTCACTGAGGAATTTTTCTGGCTACTAACACATTCCAATATTTTGGACCAGCACACTTATGTGCTTAAAATATATAGGATGGCCTCACACATCTCCCAGGTGTCAGGCTTCATCATCAGCTATCCCACCTTCCCCAAATAATCCTCTAATGGTGAACAAGCCAATATTAGGGCTGAAGTTCCAATATTAGTAGGAAACTAAGGTGAAAAAGAAATGGAAAAAGAGGGGTTTCAGATAAAAATCCCTACCACATGCCAGTCATTCATTTAATTTTTATTTGTTGGTGGTGGAGGGATATGGTGCTTCACTGCACACTGCGTACAAATGTCATGCATGCCATACCCGATTGACACCTGGTCCAAACCAGGTTTCTTCAGTATCTTTAGGAACCTTATCTACAACACATAAAGAGTATATATAATACGATGAACCCACAAACATGTACAGGCAATTAAGGCAGATAGGTGAGTAGCTAAATTTCGTTATACAAATAATTAGCGTACGATGGTCCTTCCATATCAATTTGTAATCGCATGCTTACTTATATCATATAAATTACATATACTAAAATCACCTGTTTATACACACATTCACCTTCCAAAATTACCAAAGTCACTATATTATTGCCCATGCAAAAGCCCCATGATTGTGCATCATTACCGTTTGTTCTCAATAAAGATTCTTACCCTTTATGTTTAAGTATTATACCTCATGGAGGGGCAGAGAGTCCTGTCGTCACACCCTAAGTCGGTATTGTAATGACAGTCGCGTTAGATGGTTACTTATTCAGGTGTCTTAGAAGATATTGATAATCAGTTACAGAGTAGGGAGAGCTGGGTGCGTGCTGAGTGTCCTACTTACTTCGTCAAGGTACCCCCCCTCTCTGGATACCTAGCTTGTATCCCTATCCTCCTCCTGAAGGTGCTTTTTCTCTTGTGTGGCACACCATGTTAACTGATTGATGTGTGGGTGGCGTCATCATTAACCTGTGACGGGTAGGGAATCATGGGAATTGTAGTCTCCATTTTCCCAATGTTAGATAATCACTGATCGTCTGAATAAAAATTAAAAAGTGAAAAATTACTGATATGTTATAAATTATACGGATGACTATCAAAGGTTTTTATGACAAAAATACTTTCTAAAAAAACATAGAGATTTCCAAAGTGGCATTCCTAGGATGATGTATATATCGTAGGAATGCATACTGCCACGGAGTGCTTAGCTGTTGTAAATGTGTGGAGTTATAATGGGTGATTATAGAGACAGCAGACATATGTAGTGTCCTGCTTCAAAACCCATTTTGGAATAAGGTGTTTAAACATTATTTTATTTCTTTTCAGACCAATATTCTCTGTGCTATTGTTCCATTATTATACGTATGTCTGCCCATATCTATATACAGTTCCTTTCTTTGGCTAGTACGTATGTCAAAAGGTTGAAGTTACAAGATACATCAAGTTACACCTGCAACCACGGAATAGCGTCATTCAAACCATAGATGTGGGTGATCAGCTGATAGATCCATCCTTTCTCTCTTTCTAAGATTCTCTTGCTAATATCAGTTCTTGTTCTTTGTTTGAGTAACTCCAGAATGACCCATTGTATTTCGGTTTCAGAGCCAACCAAGAACACATTCACAATGCAAAATCGTAAAACAAATTCAGACTTTCAATGACCATTACCATATAAAAAAGTCTTAACTTTAAAAATTCCAAGTATTACAATACACACCCTGCTAACTACATCGATGCTTGAAAAATATATTTGAACACATGTTTTTGTAATATTCTTTTCAAAAACTGTGTTTAAACCCTCCTTTCCATCTTCACGATTACTCTGAGAGTCGCAATGACTTTAGTAACCGCAAAGACTTTATATAAAGTGTAAAACACATATATGCACACATTCTACCATATTTTATGCACTAGAGGTTTATTAGTGCACTACTTAAAATCATATTTTTCTAGCGGTTTTGTATAGAAACCATCTCTAAAACTGATGGGGTTTTTTTCAGTGATGCCGGCCAATGAAAAGTTATTTTTTAGCCACGATCACCATGAATACATCGCTAAATGACAAAATAAAAGCAGACATTCAATAGCGACCACCACATACAAAACTTATAACTGCAAACTAGATTATAACCAACACACTAAACATATCACTATCTAAAAGAATCTATAATAGCATGTGTAACTCCTTTAATATCTCTATAACACAGTATATAACTTAATGAATAGAATTGGTGACTGCATGCATCAATGTATCAGTAAGTCTCTCATTCACTGTATAAATATTTTAGCGGACCTGTGAGATGGTGTATCAGTCTATGAATGGTTTAGTAATACACTGTGTTCCTCGCTCAGTGCACCTTTAAGTGGGTGCATCAGTGTCTCAATGGATCTGTGATTCATTGCATGAGTCTCTCAGTCGATCTGTGAGTAGGTGCATGAATGCCTTTGTACATTTGTAAGTAAGTATATAACTGTCTGACTGGATCAATGATGGTAAACCCAACGCGTTTCGGCAAAAAACACTCGCCTTGGTCGCCCGTGACCAAGGCGAGTGTTTTTCGCCGAACCGCGTTGGGTTTGTTACATGTTTCGTTTGTAACATGCTGGAAACAAAATGAATAAAACCTTAACTTGAGCACACGCGCTTTTGGATTGATATTGTGACGAGGCTGGATTGGAAGTGCATTCATACAGCGGCTGCTGTGCGGGGTGAGAATCATACATTTTACAGGGCGACCTCTATCCCTGGCTTTGCACCGCAGTTTTTGGTCCCGGTGAAATGGAGGAAGTGGCTTTGGATATATATATATATATATATATATATATATATATATATATATATATATATATATATATATATATATATATATATATATATATATATATTACCTACTGGCGGTCGCCAGTAGGTATATATAGTTAGGATTTTTTCCCTATGGGATTTTTGAAAATTCTATGTCTAATAACTTTGGCGTTTGTGGACGGAATTGGCTGAAATTTTCAGGAAAATGGCACATTTTGTTTCTGAGCAGCCCCTGAAACTTTTGGGGGGGTTCGTCAAGGGGGGGCCGAGAAAAAAGGGGGGTCCCAAAACGCGTTTTTCCCATGTTAATTTCCATAGGGCGGTTGGCCTCACTTTTAGCCCGAACGGCTGAATGGATTTGCACGAAACTTGGCAAAATTGTAGGGACTGGTAGCCCGATGTGCCTTTTGTAGGTCTCAATATATGTGCTCCAGTGGATTTTGAGAAATTAACATTTAAAAAAAGATATATATCTGTAACAGCGGACTGGGCAGCGGCCCAGGACGCGTACTTTTCGCGCAACGGAGCTTTGTGAAGCGAAGCTGATTGGTTCTCCGGCGTCTGTCAACATTCCAAACAGTCCGTAGCGGCCGCCATCTTGTCTCTCGGTAGGATCGAGAGACAAGAGGAGGTCAAAACAAAGGGGGAAATAACTATAAGGGGGCATAGTAGATCCTCGCTGACCCCCTAGGTTTGATGTGGAGGTTTTAAAAGGGCCCGCGGGGCAAAAAAAAATAATAATAATAATAATCGAACGGCTGAATGGATTTGCACGAAACTTGGCAAAATATTAGGGACTGGTAGCCCGATGTGCCTTTGCTAGGTCTCAATATATGTGCTCCAGTGGATTTTGAGAAATTAACGTTCAAAAAAAGATATATATCTGTAACAGCGCTCCGCTTCGCGTAACGGAGGTTTGCGAAGCTGATTGGTCATTCTGTCACTGGGCTATAGTTGGGCTACATCTGGCTGATATTTGGGCTACATTTGTTTTTTTGTGTGTCTGGCGGCCATCTTTGGGCTACATTGGGCTACATTGGGCTACATTTGGGCTCCAACATATATATAGGCCAATGTAGCCCAATATATATTTTTCAAAGTTAATTTTCATAAAAACCACTGGAGCATATAACTTGAGACATAGCAAAGGCACATCGGGCTACCAGTCCCTACAATTTTGCCAAGTTTCGTGGAAATCCATTCAGCCGTTCGAGCTAAAAGTGAGTCCAACCGCCCTATGGAAATGAAGGAAATGAATGGGTAATTTGTAATTAGCAAATAGCTCATCGCAAACTAGGAATGGTAAAGAATCGCTATTTATTCCTTAAAGTTCGCTATTTAGGAACTGCAAAAAACTTTGATGATACATATGGCGGTTCATCTCTAACAAGATAAGAAGCATAGGGATACATTTATGATGACTGGCGCATCACCAGGGATGTGTTAGTCATTCTGTGCCGCTGTTCCGTCACCTATGGTGTGCTGCATTTACAATGCGGCGCATCATGGGGCAAAAACAGCACAGATGCGTGATGTATCTGTGCCGTAAAGGTGGCGCATTGCTGGAGTTGTATCGCAAGTGTGATGAAGCTCCAGCAAGGGTCGGGGGTGCCCCTGTCGCAGGGTTTCTGTTCTCACACAGAACTGTGGACAGAGGATTGGAACCTCGGCGAATTAGGGTGTCCCAAAACTCACGTTAGTAATCAAAAACTCCTTAGCAAGCTAGGTACAGTGTCACATTGGATATAACAAAGTCTCAATGTTTAGACAATCCAGAATATGAACTTATAGTACCTCAGGATACGTGGAACTCATGAACAGTCGGTCGTTATATATTTCTTAGAAACCAGAACATGGAGTTAAGAAGAACACATGTGTATTTGAAATGTTTATTTACTAATGCCGTCTTCTCAGGCGTAGTATCTTAGATAATACAAGTACACATATTATCAGTAGCAAAATTACCAGCATAGTTACTAGTACATAAAAAGCGAATGGTGATAGTATGTTAACATGCTGTAAATGAATAAGAGTTAGCAACACTTATAAGCAGCCGCGGGCCTCGGAGGGAGTTACGGTGGGGCAGGGAGGCGGGGAGGGGGAGGGGCAAGGTAGAGAGGGCTCCACCCTGCTTCTCCCCCTCCCCGCCTCCCTGCCTCACCGTAACTCCCTCCACGGCCCGCGGCTGCTTATATCTCACCCTCCCTAATACACATATTATATTATTTGCTAAGAAGGTCTCTTTGTGTTGGTTTAGGGCGTGCCCATACTTTAGTGTCTTAGATTTGAAGGAATCACATCAGCATACACCAGCTCTCTCTTCATGTGAGCCGCATCAACTGTTGTGTATGTGTGTTCGGCAAAGCAATATAAAACCCGCCTCATGCCCAGAATTGGCAGAAGTTGCACTTATGTTATGAGTATGAAGTCGTGGAGATCAGACCTCATAACAATTCTGTATCGTGTTGTTCTTGAAACTTTAGCACTCGCTGTACAGATATAGTTTAACAAGCAAAGCAGAAATAGTGTTGTAATAATAAGTGACTGTATGTATGAGTGATTGCATGGGTGAATGAGTGAATGTGTGTGTAGACGTAGGAATCAGTGAGTGCTTATGTAGTAACTGGTATTGGTGTGTCATGATGTCATCAGTGATGTCATTTGAGATGTCATCAGTGATGTCATCAGTGATGTCATTTGAGATGTCATCAGTGATGTCATCAGTGATGTCACTGACAATGTCATGAATGATGTAATATGTGACATCATCAGCAGTGGATTGCGGGTGCGCGATATATAGTTAGTGCAACTAACTATATATGGAATTTCAATGGTTTTGTGTGAGTAAAATAAGGTTTTCTAAATGCTAATTCCTAACTATATATGGTCTATAACCTATGGTTTTTTCAGTGAATTTTCAAGGTTTTGTAAATGCTAATTCCTAACTATATATGGTCTATAACCTATGGTTTTTTCTGTGAATATATATATATATATATATTCACTGAAAAAAACATAGGTTTCACACCAGTTATAGTTAGGAATTAGCATTTAAAAAACCTTTGAAATTCACTGAAAGAACCATAGGTTTCACACCAGTTATAGTTAGCTGGAAATTTTACTCGCATAAAACCATTGAAATTCCCACGTTATAGTTAGTTGGACTCACTATAACTTGCGCGTGCAATGCACTGCTGATGACGTCACATATTAAATCACTCATGACATGGTCAGTGACATCACTCATGACATCACTGATGACACCATCCAGTGAATGTGTGTCTTTCTGAAAAATAAATATATGTTATATATGTATATGTTATTGAATATATTAGTGAATACATATATTAGTGAGTAATGTTTAAATATTTAAATATATGTATTAGTGTTTCAGTTTGTTTAAAAGTGGCTGCATGGGTTGGTGAGTAGCTAAATTTGTATGTATATGGGTTATTAGATGTTTTTTTAATATCAGTATGAGTGTCTATATGGTTTGGTGGGGGTATTACTTAGCACATAGATGCATGAATGACTGACTCTCTCTTTGTATGTGTTTTGAAGACAGCATATGTGCAGGACTGTATGGATGGATGAGTGTGTATGTGTGTGTGTTAGTGAGTGAATGACTGTCTCACTAGTGTCTTTATCAATAACTACATATGTTTTAATCTACTATATGTGAATATTAATATATATAAGTGAGTATATGTGAGACTGAGGCATTGTAAGAGTTCCTGTTTAAATAAGTATGTTTTTCTATAAGTGATTGTTTAACAGAGTAAATATATATATGTTTTCTTAGAAGTAAGGTGGTAGTGTGTGTATAGCTGTATTTAGAAATAAATGGATGTTCAATAGTTTATTTGCATGTGTGAGTATGTGTGTGAGTAACTTTTGGATGACTGTCGGTGTGTAACAGGATATATAGGTGTATCACTACATATGATGAGTGAGTATATGTATGAGTGACTACATAGAACTGTTGGTGAATGAGTGGATGTGTATATAGATAGTGGAATTACTTAATTGGTTGTTGTAACTGATATGGGTATCTCCATTTTTTTGAAAAATGTAGTTTCTATTTTATAATATATGTTCAAGGGTTACATTACAGTGAAAGGAGATGGGTCACTCTGTCACTAGGATGGTGTCATGAGTGATGTCATGAGTGATGTCACTGACCATGTCATGAGTGATGTAATATGTGACGTCATCAGCAGTGCATTGCACGCAAAAGTTATAGTGAGTCCAACTAACTATAACGTGGGAATTTCAATGGTTTTATGCGAGTAACATTTCCAGCTAACTATAACTGGTGTGAAACCTATGGTTTTAGCAGTGAATTTCAAAGGTTTTTTAAATGCTAATTCCTAACTATAACTGGTGTGAAACCTATGGTTTTTTCAGTGAATTTCATAGGTTTTTTAATAGCAAATATCTATAGGTATGAAAGTAATAATTTTTATAACAAATTTTAAATTGTGTGAATATTTTTTTTTTTGTTGAATTGTTTGCCTTGGTACGCGCCCCGGGGAGCTCCCGGGGCGCGTACCGGTGAACGTACGGGTGAGTGCAATGCTACGGAGCGCCCCGGGGCGTGTACCGGGGATCGTCCCGAGAGTGCTATTCCCGCGTGTCGGGTCATGTGATCTGAAAATAACACTTTTCATTGGTGCAGATCAGTTTTGGTTTCCAAATGATGAAAGCTTGGATCATGTGACTTGAAAATAACACTTTTCATTGGTCCAGAACACTTTTTTTTCCAAATGATGAAAGCCCCCTCCTTTTTTCCTTATTCTGACTTTGTCCTTGGACTGAGGAAGACCTGTGTGGAGATCTGTCTCTAATCTTTTCTACTTTAAAATGGCTACAGTAGCAGCAGCAGCTGGAGCATCTGCCCCACCACCACCACCACCCCCATCAAAAAGATTATATTGGTGGTGAACAGGAAGAGGAGGAGGATGAGGAAGAGGAGGCACAGACAATGGAGTTCCTGCCAGAAGATAAACAGCCCTACAAACCCAAAGAGCACTTTGTATGGCAGTTCTACAAACACCCAAGGGGTTTTAAAAAAGTCAACGCAGCAAAGGTGACTTGCTTAATTTGTGGTGCTGAGCTATCCAGGTGGAACCCTAACAAAAAGTATTCCTTCGGGAATCATACGATGATTCGCCACATGATGCGTTGGCATCCAAACAACTACTCTAATGCAGAGTTAAGGGACCTCTGCAGTAAACTACCCCCATCAACGTCTCGACGCTCAACATCAAAAGAACCCACTCCATCGGGTTCGGGGGCAAGAGACACATTGGCTACTATCCAACCAAAGTTTAATGATTACACAATTTTATGCAAATATTGTAACAAGTTACTTGCTTATGGTGAGCAAAGCATTGAACTTATCATGGTTTCTGGTGATAACCATAAGTGTCCAAAAAAACCCTAATTTTTCCTGATTTTTTTCATGCTCCAGTTGAGCCATTCACAATTCCCTGTTTTTTGTTTCTCCCCATAAAAAATACAAAAAAATATAAAAGTGTTCAGAAAAGCCAAAAAAAGTACAAAATGTTCAAAAAAATATAAAACAACAAAAAGAAGAAAAAAACAGTTCTTTTTAGAACTACCTTTACTTTATAAAAATAAACCTATATTTTTAAAGAATCTGTGTCAATCTTTTTTCTGCAGGGTACGCGTACCGGTACGTGCACCGGGGCGCGCACCGGGGAGCGCACCAAAAAATAAATAAATAAATAAATAATGAAGGAGTTAGCATGTGGGAAGAACACAAAGAGAGTAATGTTAAGATAAAGAGAGCCAGAGGGAGAAACACATAGGGATTGTTTACTACATAGTTAAAAACAGACAAAGTGTAATAGGGTGAAAATGAGAAAAGTAAAATCACTAAAGGAGCAAAAGAAGGGAAGAGAGAGGAAGAACATTAAACTAGAGATAGTTGGAGAATGTGAGTGGGTGGTGAAAGAAAAAGATAGGACAGAAAAAAATTGAGAATGAACGATAGTGGCGTAGCTGGGATAAATGAAGAACGGTGAGGGAGGGTAAGAAAAGACCAGTTAGTATAAGTAAAGAGGAGTGAAAGAGAGTGAAAAATTGAATTAGGATAAGAGATGGGGAGTGACAAACACAAAGGACAGAGAAAATAAAGGTAACAGTACCTGAATGGGTTTGAGTGAAATAGCAAACAAAGATAAATAATGCAGTTTGTGTGAGTTACAGGGAGTCAGTGGGTGTAGGTCGGGGTGTCGGTGTGTAAGGTGTTTCTGTGGTTGTGGCTGTGTAGGGTGTTTCAGTGTGGGTAGAGGTGAGGGTGTGTGAGATATGTGTCAGGGGTGTGTGGGTGTGGGGTATATGTGTGGGATGTATGTGTGTGTATGGAATGTGTGAATTTTTGAGGAGTGTGTGTGGGAGGTTTTTTGTGTGTATGAGGTGTGTGTGGTGTGTGTGTGGGATGTATGTTAGAGGTGTGTGTATGTGTTGGGAGGGGGATGAGGTGTATGTGTAGGAGTAAGGTAAATAATTAAGAAAAAGAGAATGAGTGAAGAAGCAAAGGAAGGGAACAGAGGGTAAGTGAAGTAAAGAATAGGGATCGAATGAAGTTGAATATGAGATGGGAAATCGGAAAAGGGAAGTATACATGTAGAATATGAATAAATGAGTGAAGCAGAGTAAAGACACAGGAGTGTGGTAAATTAAGAAAATGTTAGTGAGCTTAAAGCAAAGGGTGATCACAAACTACATTTTTTTAGTCATACTTACCATATAATAAATACATTTTTTAACTACACTTTGTATCTGTGAAAGAGAGAAGAAAAAAAAACTTATAATTAGTAAAATATGTATTTTAAATTAAAAGATCCAAATGAAGAGGTTAAAAATCATAACGCTCTATTTAGAAATAAAGTTAGAGTGAAGAACACTGAAAGGGAAATAAACTAAGGTAGAAGGACAAAAAGAGGGAAAAAGAAATAGAAGGAGAGCAAATTACAAAGAGTAAGGCATATAGATTCACTGAGAAAAAGAGAGAGAAGAACAGAGAAATTAAATGAAGGTAAGAAAGATACTAAAACAATGTGAGTTACCAAAACTAAATCCGGAAACAGTAGTAAGTAAAAAGATAATGACTGAGACAGAAAACAGTCTAATTAAGGATGCATTTAGAAGAATGAGGAATAGAAGATAACTGAGAGTAAGTGAAGAACACTCATAGAATGAAAGGATGAAGGGAGAGATGATAATATACAACGATTGAGGGAAATGGAGTGAGGAAGTTAGTAGAGAGACACACTAAGAGAAAAAATGAGTGAGGTGGAGTACAATGAGTGAGAAAAGGAAATGAGTAAGGGATCAAAAAAAGGAAAGAGAGGAGAAGACGACTAAAACAGTGGTACTGAGAGAAAATAATTTGGTGATGAAAGTAAAGAGAAGGACATTGAAAGAAAGCAAATGAGGGATAGTAATGGAACTAGAGTAAAAGAAATGGGATGAAGAACGATGAGAGAGGAGCAGTGAGGTTGTCGTAAAAGAAATGATAGAAGGTAGATAAACACAAGTGAACATAACACAAGGAGAGTGAGGCTCTGAGGACATAGAAGTAGTGAACGAAAAATAGATAGAAAAGGTCAAAAGTAAGGAGCAAACAAAGATAAGCGAGGGAGAGTGGGTAATTTATAGTGATAGAGTGCGATAATACTGCTGAGTGAGTAAACAGGAATTACTAAAAGAGCAAAGGAGGAAAATACGGAAAAGGGAAGTAAAGCAGAGAGACTGAAAGCTGAAAAGTTATGCAAGGGAGAGAGGGGATGCAGACAGTTGAAATGAGAATGAGGGCTTGTCAAAGAAGTGGAGTAAAAGAACAGGGGTTACAGAGAGTGAGAGAAATACATTATAATTGAGTTAAAAGAGCTCAAAGAGGATGGAAAAAGGAAAGTGAGTGTCAGAGAATGGGAATACAATTTAATTTACACAATCCAAAGTATAGAATAACTTGTACAACATGTTACATAGTTTATTTTTGCTGTTCTCAGAATATATTGAATTTCACTTAAAACAGTGAGTTCAAATTACTCATCATATGACAGTGGGAAAAAAAAACACAATCTAAAAGATTGTGTTTTAAAAAACCCTTAGATACTGACATATGACAAATGTACACTAATCGTTGATTGACTTACTTTTCCTTGAGGCCAAATAGTATATCATGGAGGTCCTTTTCTCATTGCAAAGTACTTTGCTGTTCAGTAAAAAACCCATTTCATGAACTTTCTAGAAGAAAAACTCCAAGAACATCTGAAATATTTTCAATATTTTCATATACTCCTTTTTTCCAGTCATGACTCTTTACTCATTCCTGCACCTTTCCATTTGGCCAAATAGTGTCAGATGTATGAGTATATATCAGTACTCCTCCCGTCTTCATAGGCCAATTACCTTTACCTAAATTTTGGCTGTAAAAACACTAGGTATGAATTTATAAAGCCAAAAGGCAAACGTTGTTTGAAAGTCAAATGAGTGTCGTTACATTGGGTCCAACCTTTAGAAGTTTTTAAATAGCATGTGCAATGCCCTGATGTTGTAGAAGGAGCGTCATGAAAAAGAATAGCTACAGTTGCAAAGGTTCTTCCTGATATCCATAACTGAGAAGCCACGAAATTTTGAATATAAGTTGTCAATTTAGTTCCATCAGGTCTACATCGTTGGAACATTAAAATAACATAGTGACCATCATTTTGTAGAAATAATGTGGACAGCATTGCAGACTTACATTGGGTACACACCATATTGTGATCCGCTGCTTTAACTAGATTATTAAAAGGCACTGATTTGCAGTCTGGTAAAGTCAAATATATAAATCTTTCAGAGTCTATTCTAGTAGTACTTGATGAAGCACAGTTATCACAGTCATGTTGCCATTGATAAGAAAGGTATTAAAATATTTTTTATATCTACTCCTTCATCTTGCAATACATCAAACATATACATTAAAAATTCCTGACAATCCTGCTGAATATTCTGTGAAAATTGATTTTGACCTGAACATATGTCTAGAAGATATCTAATTTCTGAAACACTTTCTATTTTTGCTCTATCGCTACTACATTTCTCTAACACAGAATTCAATAAACAGCACAATATTTGTTCCCGATTTTCGACAATCTGTTTTTGTAAATTTTGAAGAAAAAAACAACATTAACTACTACATTAGCATAGCAGTTGACACCAGAACTGCTTTCAAACTGAAATCCAACATCATCTTCAACAGAATCCTTTTTCGTTCTCCTTACAATTACAGTTTCATCTACTTTTTGTCTTTTTGCTACTACCTCACTGCAATTACTCTAATTTCTTCTTTTTCGGCCTACCACACGTTTTTCAATCAGAGGATATTGAGGCAAATGTGGAGCATACTCTCTTCTTAACCTATTGTATTCTTTAACACAATCTAGATCAGCACAAATCTTTGTTTCATCAAACTCAATCAAGTACAATCTTGATAAAGTTCTGACTCGTGATAAAGCCACATATGCCATACCCTCTTTAAACACAGAACTTCCAATGTTCACCAAAGCACTATCTACACTTAAACCTTGAGATTTATGAATTGTCACCGCATATGCCAAACAAATAGGAAACTGTTTTCGGCGAACATATAAGTATTTCCTGAGCAAAAATCTAGCTGAACAACGACAAATTTGTTCTGTTTCATCAATGCCATCAAATTTAATTTTTAAAATTTCAATTCCATCTCTATTTTTGTAATTCACAAAACCAACAACATGACCCATTGCTCCATTTACCAGACCTCTTTCAACATTTAAATTCCTTCTCAAAATGACACGACAATTCAAACACACATTCAGAGTCTTTTCAAAACCAGCAGTTTTAGATATACTCTTCTCTAATGAATCCAATTTTGATTTCAAATTTTCAGACAAAACAATTGTTGCTCCCATATGCTCTATTTTATCTGTAGCTTCCAGTTTCACTATCTCTTCATTTTCTAAATATAACATTTTGTTGTTGAACATGGAACATTCTTTCAGAGTTGGCATCAAACATATGGCAGATTTCCTCTCGTTAATTTTCTTAAAAATATTCTCTGGAAGAATGTTTTCATTTCAATCAATCAATCAATCAGAGCATTTGTATAGCGCACTACTCACCCGGAGGGTCTCAAGGCGCTGGGGGGGGGTCCGCTACTGCTCGAACAGCCAGGTCTTGAGCTGCTTCCTGAAGGCGAGGTGGTCCTAGGTCAGACGGAGGTGGGTCGGAAGGGAGTTCCAAGTCTTGGCGGCCAGGTAGGAGAAGGCCCTTCCTCCTGTGGTGGCTCTTCGGATGCGGGGGACGGCGGCGAGGGCGTGGCTGGTCGATCTAGGCTGGCGCGTGGGAGCGTAGAAGTTGAGGCGGCTGTTGAGGTATCCTGGTCCTTGGTTGTGTAGGGCTTTGTGTGCGTGGGGGAGGAGCCGGAAAGGTGATTCTCTTGTTGACCGGGAGCCAGTGCAGGTCTCTCAGGTGTCCGGAGATGTGGCTGCGGCGGGGATGTCCAGGATGAGTCGTGCTGAGGTGTTCTGGATCCGCTGGAGTCTCTTCTGGAGTTTGGCGGTGGTTCCGGCGTAGAGGGAGTTGCCGTAGTCCAGACGGCTGGTGACGAGGGCCTGGGTGACCGTCTTCCTGGTCTCGGTGGGGATCCATCGGAAGATCTTGCGTAGCATTCGCAGGATGTTGAAGCACGACGAGGAGACGGCGTTGACTTGTCTGGTCATGGAGAGGGAGGAGTCCAGGATGAAGCCCAGGTTGCGTGCGTGGTCAGTTGGTTTGGGTGCGCTGCCCAGGGCAGGGGGCCACCAGGAGTCGTCCCAGGCGGAGGGTGAGGATCCCAGGATGAGGACTTCCGTCTTGTCCGAGTTCAGTTTCAGGCGGCTGTTCGACATCCATTTGGCTACGTCTGTCATCCCTTCATGCAGGTTGGCTCTGGGGGTGGTGGGGTCGTTGGTGAGGGAGAGGATCAGCTGGGTACAAATTTGAAATTAACCGTCCATGTAAAGCTTCTTTCCCTTGCTGACTTACTTTTCCAATCCTTACATCTTGTAAAATATTTTTTATAATCTTCATCCTTTGCCTGCCGCATATTTTGAAGCAGTTCTGCATATTTGAAGTTTAACCATATATTAACGTTTCCAATGCTTCCTAAGCACTTCCTGGTATCTTCATGTGTGAGCATTTTGAACACAGGTTGTCCTTTCACTGGCGTCAACTGCAGAAGATCTCCAAAAACAATATTATGTTTTCCTCCAAATAAGACATCATAGTCTGTTCTAAGAATTTCTTGCATTCTCAAATGCACAAAAGCAAGCATTATATTTGACACCATGCTTACTTCATCAATGACAAGAAGTTTCATTTTCTTCAGGACTCTCGAAACTTTGGAACACGCATCTCCAGATAGCTTGTGATACTCCAATTTGTTATCATGCTCCACTGGCAGCATCAGTAAACGATGTAAAGTAATCCCTTTAATGTTATGTGCTGACAGCCCAGTTGGAGCGGTAACAACACAAGACAGCGGTGATTCAGTCCTTTTCTGCAAATAAGTTGCAATTGCTTTAATCAGAAAACTGCTTCCAGTTCCCGCTTCTCCAATCACGTACAGTTGGACAGGCTTAAATGATGTACATGAGCACTCTTTTTTCTCATGACTGAATCCATGTTCAATCTGTTCTGTGACTTCGTCATATATCTGTTTGTGCTCAAAGTTTAGTTGTTTTACCAAATCTTCTAAGTTAACTTCATCATCTTGAGCTTGTTCCATAGCTCTTTCCACCTCATCCATGGCAGTGGCAGCTTCATTTTGGATAATTGGTCCTCCAAGTTGATCCTGACTCAATGAAGCAGAACTCTGACTGTCTTGGGAACTGTCTCTAGCAATCTCTGCAGCAATTGTGGCTTCTTGCTCTATTTCTTCGTTCAACATTTGCAGATAATTTGGAAAAACAGGACATTCTATGGTATCCTTGGTTGCATTAAAAGAATCTTCGTAACAGAGAAAATCTCCAAGTAGTTCCTCTTCTGTACGCCATGGCTTAAAGAGTTGCAAAAGAGCCAAATGGTAAAATTCCCTTTTCTCTGGATTTTCGCAACTCAATTTTCGATGATTAATCAAATGGCATTTTTTCTGTCTCACTAGACATCCTTCACAACGATTGATAGCATATATTCCATTGTTAATATCTTCTCTGATGGTTCTCTTATAAATATAGTTTTGCAGAACTTCATACAAACAAACGTTCTCAAGATGACTACTTCTATTTGGATTGTATGTATCCAACATGTTGGTCTTCAAAATATCTGTAATTTCTGGTTCTTTCTCCGCCAAATACTCTATTTCTTGTACAGATTTCAAAACTCGATTTCGTGTTGCAGCAAGACCTAGACTCACCCAAATCATGGTTCTAGATTTGGCATAGAGACTTGCTGATTACAATCGATCAGAACATTCATATGCTCCAATTTCTCGATGCGACAACATCTTCAGACTGTAACTGTATAATTTCTTGCTTAGACTCTTTTCATGTGAAATGTCCTCCCACATTTCCTTCAGTTCTGTCTTTTCTTTTTTTGTGATGTAAGACGTCACATATCGAGCCACAGCAATAGAGTTGTCAGCAACAAATTAAATATCCATGTTAGCATTCCACATGGACAAAATCACTGGGTTGCAGTCGTTGATGTACTTGGACTCTTCGTTTCTTTTTAAATTGTATGTATTTTTTGGTGATTTCCTCATAACACTATGTCGCAGAGAAGACATCAAATTATTTAATCTTCCTTTAGAAATCACTGGTCGTGGAAAGGCGAAACGACATTTGTGTAGAACTTGTCTTTGTTTCTGAATTTTCGATGACAGTACTTTCCACAACGATGGGATTGAAAGCGTAAAACTTGTTGCCTTAAACTATTTTCTTTGGTAGTTTTCGGAACAGCACATGTTGAATACTCTTCAATGAAGCTCATCACTGTTTCATCCGAATCTGTTCCAAATTTGGGTGCATCTTTAATCCACAACAACATATGTATATGAGGAGCACCTCTCGCTTGATACTCGTTTCTCCAAAAGAAATCCAAAACCTCTCCAAGGGGAGGATTTTTTTTGTTGGTAATAAAAGACATCATAGCTTCAAATCTATGATTGAAATATCTGCATACATTCACTGGATCCAAAGAACACAGTTCTCCAGGTGTTTTGAATTCTATATTTTGTATATTTGCATTTGCCTCTCGTAGAAATTGGAGTAAGTCATCCCATGCATACTCGGCACAGCTAAGAGTGAGGAACCATGTAGGAGTTCCTATGTTTCTTAGCATACATTTCAATTCTGTAGTATTTAGGTCCATACATATATATAGAGATGTAGTCGAGGCAGATGTTGTAGAGTTATGAAGTAGGTTTATTCAGCCATATTTAGGATAACAAGAAGTATAACTCTAGATCATGTAGCCCCACCAGGAGCAGCCTCCTAGCTACTCAGCCCATACTCCAACTGCCAACCCTCAAACCAGTCACCCAAGCATTCCATCCATGTCAATCACACTCACATTCTGACCTGGAACACTCACACTGGCTGAGTAGCTAGAAGCAGAGAAGTGCAGTAACATAAATACTAAACCCAGAATACTACACATCCTCTCCCTCTCGAATTGGAAAACAAAAGAGAACCAGAGAGCGAAGAAGAAAACTATCCACAAGTATACAATAGTAATATTTATCCGTAAACCCAGGGATGAGAAGGACTCCACACCACGAGAGGGTAAACAGATAAAAGCCAGGAAAGAAGGAAGAAGGAGACAGTAAACACTAACACTGACATCATCCTCCTCCTTCAATAATGAAGAAAAAGAAAATTGAAATATGAGAGACGAACTCACAAACAACAAGTGAGTAAGACCTAATGTGAAGAAAACGTCTTCACAAAGGTAGACTGTGGCAACCAAAAGCCACTCCTCAAAAGAGGAACTAAGAAGACATGGGACAAACCCATAGGCGAAGGTGTAACAAGGGACAAACCCAAGAAAACACACGCAGCACGGGAAGGTGCAGCACAATGTGGCAAAACAATTCCACTCCTGATGTGAGGAACACTGAAAATATGGGGCTACCCATGAATGAAGGTGTAACAGAGGAAATACCTAAGAACACCAGCAGCACAAGATAGTGCAGCACAATGTGGCAATAATTCCACTCCTCATGTGAGGAACACTGAAAATATGGGGCTACCCATAGACGAAGGTGTCACAAAGGACAGACCTGAGAACACTCGCGGCACAAGAAGATGCAGCACAATGTGGCAAAATTTCCACTCCTCATGAGAGGAACCGAGAAAATATGAGATTATCCATAACCAAAAAGAAGGAGGTGTAACAAGGGACAGGACCCAAGCACACACACGGCACGAACAAGTGCAGCACAACGTGTCAAACCAACACATAGGTAAGAAGTGAAGCACAACCAGCTTACACTAGAGATAGAGAGAAATGTGATGCACAGGGCGTCTTACACACTGGACACAAAAGAGAAATTCGCACAGTGCGACATGCACGCAAAAAAACGTACAACAAGGTGTCCAACACAAGTAGAGAAGGTATAAAGTCCTAAGCAAAGACTTTGACCCAATAACCCAGACATGAGGGTTAACTAATGATAAACCATGAGGGGAATAGGATTACAACCTAAACCCATCCCAAAAACAGGGATACAGTGATGCAAATGAGGGTGAGAACCCTAAACGAAGAGGGTGAGAGAACCCACATATGAAAGGTGACACAAGCATAAATGTAGTGTAGACATAAGGTGAGAGAACCCATCATAAGTTAAATGACACATTACTTAAATATTTCAAAATTGAACATATTGTAAGTTAAAAATATACTACAGCCAAATTAACCATAGTCATAGGTGTGCCTGTCACCGGGAAAACAGGCTCTAGAAGGCAATGAGCACTATTCATAACAGAAATACATTTGTCGAAGGTGTGCCTGTCACCGGGAAATAAACACAGGCGCTCGAATTTAAATGCCAACTTGAAGCAAAACACCACGCAAAACGGTAGATTTCATAAGGAATGGACTTGACAGCAAAACTGTTCAGTTGTGGCATGTTGAAGAGTTTTGACGACATTGTCACTAGCAGCATGAGGAAAAGTTTTAAACGTCACTATGAAGCATCGAAACTTCAAAAATTGAACCATCATACCGGTGTGGCTGTCATTGGGACCAACACGATGTCACGCTTCAAGTTCCAAGTTGCTGTCTTTGGGACTATAGACCCACACGATGTCATGCCTCGAGTTCCAAGTTGCTGTCATTGGAACCATAGACTCACACGATGTCTTGCTTCGAGTTCCATAAATGACAAACGATTTACTGGTACCGCCAAAATGAAGAGCTAGTCACCTCACAGGGTATCTTGAAAAACTCGTGTCCTCTAAGTGAGCCTAGACAATTAGCTTGAGTACAAACTCCGCAATAACCCATCATGGCGGCACGTTAAGAAGACGCAAGCCGGGTGGCTCACGGTGCGGTACACGCTGCTGTGCAGACATGTCATTGACAAAGAACATGACGCGTCCTCTTCACTGAATTCTCCTGCAAGGTTCGATTGCGTCATCATAACGAGATGTCAGAGGAGATGAAAGGAGCTCCTCACCAACTGAAAAACCGGCTCCAAGTAAGTAATTAGACACCTCACGTTACTCGATGTTTAAAGTGTCACACAGCAAAATTAAGAACGTTTTCCTTCAGCTGAGCAACAGAATGTACGGCCACTGTAAGGGGCAGACAATTTTTCTTAAGATATAGCCTTTTACTTGATGCGGCAGAGGTGCTGGCACAAAGTACAAATTGTTGCTTATTACTTGATGCGGCAAAGATGCTGGTACAAAGTTCAAATTGCTGCCACAGTCAGCGCTAGTACAAATGAGCATACGCACACGAAGAAGGTAATGTATCCATCAACTTGGATTAAAGAGAGTCATTAACAACGCACTTAAGTGACTAATTACCTTGGTTACAGTTCTGGGCTGACACTGCTTGCTTCCATAGGCAGTAGATGAAGGTAGTTGCTTTCAGATATTAAAATTCCTTCTGTGTCACGTAGGCAGTTTAATAGATGATTTTTACGCAGAAGCCTTGTTTAAGAAGATTTGACACGTCGCTTTTGCCAGGGCTGCCTGGTGTGTTCGGCACTGGTGGGGCTACTTAACGTGCTTGTAGAGGTTCTTTACTTTGTTATGATAGATGCTTGTTCCATTTCAGTTACAGGATACTCCCAACTCTTTTTAATGGCATGTTCTGCGCAGGAAAGTCTCCAGATCGTCGCCAAGAATAATGTAGTATTTAGGTCGATACATATATAGAGATGTAGTCAAGGCAGATGTTGTAGAGTTATGAAGTAGGTTTATTCAGCCATATTTAGGATAACAAGAAGTGTAACTCTAGATCATGTAGCCCCACCAGGAGCAGCCTCCTAGCTACTCAGCCCATACTCCAACTGCCAACCCTCAAACCAGTCACCCAAGCATTCCTTCCATGTCAATCACACTCACATTCTGACCTGGAACACTCACACTGGCTGAGTAGCTAGAAGCAGAGAAGTGCAGTAACATAAATACTATACCCAGAATGCTACAAATTCCCCATGACGACGGTACCAATACTCGTTTGTACCACGCTGACATGCCATGAGATTGATTAGATGAGATTCCAAAATATTATCTTGCAGATTCACTTTCTCCATAAAGTCCCTCGCCGAAACATTTTGCAGATGTGCTCCACTTTTCAGTATATGGTTTACTGCATAAGAAAGCCCAGACAAGTCACTTTCATACAGTAGATGAAACAAATAGGGAATGCATTGACGAAACCTTGGATCTTCAGCATATAATCTTACAGTTCGATATTCAGATATAGGAATTTGAAGTGGTCGATCGTCATATCGTCCACCTCGACCTGTTGGAAATAGCTGTGGAATACAACGAGCTTCCAAACTTTCTTCCCATACACTAACGGGACTTCCTTTTGCTGCTTTCATTTGAGACAATTCAATTGCATTCCCCATTACTTCTTTGGAATGCAAAGGATGAACAGTATAATGTTCATATATTTCTTCACTTCTAGAGACATCAACTTTTTCAATTTGGCCACCTGAACAATCACTGTCTTCATCTGCAGCTGTTTCCTCTGCTGCAACATAAACATGTTTGTAATACTCATTGTTTTTGACTAAATACAACGTTGCCTTTTTGACTTTCCTGACATCCACTAAATCTTGCCAGATTTTTTTACTCTTTGTCGGAACCCCATTAACTAGAATAACTAAAGGTTCCTCTTCTACTTTTTCTATACCAATTGTATCAATATTTTTTTAAATCTAGAGGCACATAAACAACTTTTCCCTTTAATCCTCTCTGCAAATCTGTAGGAGGCAATTTCCCTATCTTAGGCTCCATGCGAACAATTGCCTGAAAAGGGTGGACACATTGAATCAAAATAGACTCATATGTATTTAAATCCATCAATTCAGGGGGAATGTCTACCAACTCCAGATTATTATGAACAGCTCTAGCAGGCATTCTGTTTTGATTTAATTTATCATAACAATATTTACAAATACGCTGATCAGAACTCAAATCAAAACAATTCTCCACCCACAAATAAGTTGCAAAATCTTTCCACTCATAATTATTCACCTTTTCACTTTTTACGTATAAATCAACTAATCTAGTTTGATGCTTATTATGACTTCGTCGACAACACACACAAGTAAAATTCGGCCTTTCACTTGATTTCACCTTAAACCTGGTAATTTCCTGCTCAAACTTTTCTGTACTTGAAATCTGTACATTGTCTTCCACATTACCTTGAATTGCTGTGTCAATTTCTACACTATCCTCTTTTTTATCAAAATAACAAATCTCAATTTCTTCACAAATCTTCTTCACATTTAATTCAGTTCCATGCAAAAGAGCACTGTTTAATTGTTTAAGCTTAAGTGCTGGACTTTTTGCATAATACAACATTTTCACTAATTTCCTCATTTTGGTATGATGCACTGCTAACATCCTAAAATGATGAAAAACACTCTGACAGACTTTTCTAGAAAGACAAGCCAGTGAATGGCCTTGCAAACCTGTCTTTTCTCTCACTCTGCAAGGATCTAAGTCTTGCAACAACTTCATTTTCTGCTTTAGACTTTTCTTACTATATGTACGTAAGAAATTACAAAACAAATCAATTGATTCCTGTTGCACACTACAAATACGACTACACTTCCAAGTGTACACTGGACCCTTAGTACGTCTCCCTAAAACTCCATCAGATAACACCTCTTCTGGTTCTCTAGGCACAAGTTTCTCTTTTTCAATCGGACAACCGTCTTTCACTTCATACGCTCGACCACTGGTGTCAACTGCATGCACTAAATCATTCTCCTGGAAGTAACTCTCCTCATTAAAAAATGGCTCACAACTTGAACTGTGCATCCATTCTCCAGAAAAAACTTTACAAAAATTAGTCCGATTATTACTCTTTTCCATCTACTGTTTGATTTGAAAACATCAATTGTCTTGTTAAGTGTCCTAATTCTATTGATTATTAAAATAAATAATTTTTTCTTAACTTCAAAAGCCTGATCAACAATCTTCTCTACACTTTTCTTTTTCTTATAAAAAGCAGCTCTCTGTTTACCTTTCCTAATGTTTTTTAACAAATTTAAAATCACTCTATTGCGAAACATTTGTCTACGAATGTCTCTAAACTGATTCTGCCTTCTATTCCTATACATATTATTCTCTCCTGCTCCAGTTTTAGGATTCTTTGAAGTTCTCTCCTTCCTTTTCAATGTTACTCTCTCATTTTCTTTTTCTACATGCTGTCCATCATTTTGTTGGGATGTACATATGTTACGTAAAAAAGACTTAGGGGGTCATTATGATGACGGGCGGACTTTGTCCGCCCGTCACCATAGTGGGAAACGGGACCGCCCGCCATAAGGGCGGGGGTCCCGTGGGGGGCATTAGGATGTGCCCCCCACAGTGGCGGGCACATCCTGTAGTTTTAGCATTGTGGCGGGCGGTGCACTCTGCACCGCCCGCCACGATGCTAAAAATGCTTTTTTGCATTTGCATATGCAAAGCGGCAGGCACCGCGCGGTGCCTGCCGCTTTGCATATGCAAATGTGGGGGGGTACTATAGGTACCCCCCATGTGCCCCCTGACAGTGTCGTGAACCTGGGGGTCCTGCAGGGGGCCCCCGCAGCAATCCCCTCCTGCCTTTCCGTGGCGGCATTGCCGCCGCGGAAAAGCAGCTGCAGACAGGCACCCTAATATGGATGGCGGTGTCTGATAGACACCGCCACCATATGGTTCCATTGCCGCCCCGGCCGCAATGCGACCGGGGCGGAAAAGCGGCGGGCGGTGTTTTCGTCCGCCGCGGTCCCCCCGCCATCCTAATATGGCGGGGGGGGAATTAGAATGCGGATGTCGGGCGGATTGCTCCCTGGCAGGGGCAATCCGCCCGACATTCTAATGGACCCCTTAGTTGTCTTACCAGGAGCTTGGTTCCTGTTTTTTGAAGTATTTGTTGTAGAAGAGTGCTGTAATTCCGTTGCTGTTTTTGATTTTTCCCGGTTACGTTGTTTTCTTGTCCTTTCCCTTGTGGGCATCTTTGCTTACTCTTGCAATAACGATTTCAATCTGTGTTAAAGAAAAAAGTAGCACATTATAGACCACTATTACCAAACAACAAAGCAATGACAAAAAGCAAATGATCTATTCAGGGTTTCAGATCAGGTGAGGATTCTCCAGGGGTGCACAAAACGTGAGGCCTGTATTGAAGATTATAGTGGAAGACAGCTCTGTCCACAAGTACAAAGAAGATGAGACCTGTGTATAAGTCCACTGCACTCTTATACACACGCTTCACCACCTATGCTTCCCGAGAAAGGCCTCTCTCCCAATACAGTCTTGATCATAAACCTCACATCCTCTGTCCCTCTGGACTTGTCTCACCTCATCTGCAAAATCTACTTCCTAATCTCAGGTAACACAGATGACATAATTGATCCTCATTTATAAAGCCATGCGTCAGTTTTGCGCTACTGAAGCGTCACTTTTTGTGACGCATTGGCGTCATAAAACATGTGCCTTGTTGCACCATATTTAAAAAGTGACGCATGTAGGTAGATGCGTCATTTTTAAAAACTTTTGCACCACATTATACCTCTGTCAAGTGTAATGTATGGAGAGGGGTCTTTTCTCCACAAAAAGCCTCGTAATAATGACACAGTAAAATCTATGAGATTTCACTGCGTCACTTTTAGGACACTGTTACATCAATATCTTGCACCTGCCTCACAACAGGGATAAGACTGAGGCAAAAGCTTTCACATGGAGCTTCACAATTTTACAAAATGCAATTCCTCTATGCAAACAAACTCAATATGCTTCCTACACTGAGTTAACACAGGTAACATCATTGTAAAGAGTTAAATTGACACCTGTGTCTAAGAGTGCAGTCGGGGATAGGCTTCATGAAGCCTAGTCCGCTGCACTCTTAGACACAAGCCTCACCACCTACGCTCCCCAGGAAAGCCCAAACATGTACCTTTTTGCACCATATTTAAAAAGTGACACATGTAGTTAGATGCGTCACTTTTTAAACCTCTGCGCCACATTATACTCAAAAATGTAAAAACCAGGGATAAGACAGAGGCAAAAGCTTTCACATAGTGCTTCACAATTTTACAAAATACAATTCCTCTATGCAAACAAACTCAATATGCTTCCTACACTAAGTTAACACAGGTAACATCATTGTAAAGAGTCAAATTGACACCTGTGTCTATGAGTGCAGACAGGGATAGGCTTCATGGAGCCTCGTCCACTGCATTCTTAGATACAAGCCTCACATCCTACGCTCCCCAGGAAAGCCCAAACATGTACCTTTTTGCACCATATTTAAAAAGTGACGCATGTAGTTAGACCTCTGCGCCACAATATACTCAAAGATGTAAAAACCATTCATTTTCCCCAAAATAGCACAGATCCTATGTACAAGCATCTGCCTCACAGCAGGGATAAGACTCAGGCAAACACTTTCACATGGAGCTTCACAATTTTACAAAATACAATTCCTCTATGCAAACAAACACAATATGCTTCCTACACTCAGTTAACACAGGTAACATCATTGTAAAGAGTCAAATTGACACCTGTGTCTAAGAGTGCAGTCGGGGATAGGCATCATGAAGCCTAGTCCACTGCACCCTTAGACACAAGCCTCACCACCTACGCTCCCCAGGAAAGCCCAAACATGTACCTTTTTTCACCATATTTAAAAAGTGACACATGTAGTTCGATGCGTCACTTTTTAAACCTCTGCGCAACATTATACTCAAAAATGTAAAAACCATTCATTTTCCCCAAAATAGCACAGATCCTATGTACAAACATCTGCCTCACAGCAGGGATAAGACTAAGGCAAAAGCTTTCACATAGAGCTTCACAATTTTACAAAATGCAATTCCTCTATGCAAACAAACTCAATATGCTTCCTACACTGAGTTATCACAGGTAACATCATTGTAAAGAGTCAAATTGACACCTTTGTCTAGGAATGCAGACGGGGATAGGCTTCATGTAGTCTAGTCCACTGCACTCTTAGATACAAGCCTCACCACCTACGCTCCCCAGGAAAACCCAAACATGTACCTTTTTGCACCATATTTAAAAATTGACTCATGTAGTTAGATGCATCACTTTTTAAACCTCTGCGCCACATTATACTCAAAAATTTAAAAACCATTCATTTTCCCCAAAATAGCACAGATCCTATGTACAAACATCTGCCTCACAGCAGGGATAAGACTAAGGGAAAATGCTTTCACATGGAGCTTCACAATTTTCCAAAATACAATTCCTCTATGCAAACAAACTCAATATGCTTCCTACACTGAGTTAACACAGGTAACATCATTGTAAAGAGTCAAATTGACACCTGTGTCTAAGAGTGCAGTCGGGGATAGGCTTCATGAAGCCTAGTCCACTGCACTCTTAGGCACAAGCCTCACCACCTACGCTCCTCAGGAAAGCCCAAACATGTACCTTTTTGCACCATATTTAAAAAGGGACACATGTAGTTAGATGCGTCACTTTTTAAACCTCTGCGCCACATTATCCTCAAAAATGTAAAAACCAGGGATAATACTGAGGCAAAAGCTTTCACATAGAGCTTCACAATTTTACAAACTACAATTCCTCTATGCAAACAAACTCAATATGCTTCCTACACTCAGTTAACACAGGTAACATCATTGTAAAGAGTCAAATTGACACCTGTGTCTAAGAGTGCAGTTGGGGATAGGCTTCATGAAGCCTAGTCCACTGCACTCTTAGACACAAGCCTCACCACCTACGTTCCCCAGGAAAGCCCAAACATGTACCTTTTTGCACCATATTTAAAGAGTGACGCATGTAGTTAGATGCGTCACTTTTTAAACCTCTGCGCCACATTATACTCAAAAATGTAAAAACCAGGGATAAGACTGAGGCAAAAGCTTTCACATGAAGCTTCACAATTTTACAAAATACAATTCCTCTATGCAAACAAACTCAATATGCTTCCTACACTGAGTTAACACAGGTAACATCATTGTAAAGAGTCAAATGTATTTCTTTAAACATGCACACATTCTTTATTCCTTTTAAAAAAATTTAAAAGCCATTCATTTTTCCCAAAATCGTTTTTGACATCCCATTTAAAAAACACAGCACAGGTCCTATGTAGAAGCATTCCATGTCACTACTAAAACTTCACAATTTTACAAAATACAATTACTCTATGCAGTAAAAACTTTTTACCAAGCATTATCAAAACGCATGACACAAAGCAACATTAAAAAACCACAATTTGCTTCCAAATATTCTCCATAGAGTATACAAGTCTCTATGTATATTAAATAAATCATAACTCACCTTTACAAATATTTTAGGAGATTCAGAACAGTGTCAGATACACACACCAATATTTCTTTAGCAGAGCAAAAGGTATGTTCTCCAGGCACTGCAAACCATAAAGGCACAGAAACCCTCTAATTCTACACACATATTGCTCATGGTAACCAATCAAATCTCTTCCCTCTGTATTTTCAAACCAACACCCTTCCCTCCCTCAGCCCTTTCTACCTGTTACCATAGCAACTCCCTCCTCACTGAGCTCCCAGGGTTAAAAGTTTATTCTACACTGTTGCAAATCACCTCAGCAAGGATGTTTGACCTGCGAATACACCTGCTTTTCTGGTGCAAGGTTTCTTTAAATGACTTTTTTTTAACCATTCAAATTACTTCTTACACAGAACACAACCATGCAGCCTAACTTTCAGTTTTCAACTATCTCATTCTACCAATCATTGCTTGTGATTCAAGAGCACTGAAACTCCACAGGTTTTTTTTGTTGCAAACTCCTATTGTTCCAACTGCCATTTCTTTTCCACACTTCATCTGACTGCATCAGAATCTCCTCTCACCATGTATTCTGTCTGGATTATTGGACATAGCTATATCCACTGGGCTCAAAGGTATGCAGCTACCAGAAATTTTCCCAACCTTGACTTACCTAATGTGAAGATTAAATGGATTGGCCAGAGAGTATTGAAATGTCACCAATTGATACCATTGGTGAAAACCTTTTTGCATTTGCCACACCCTGACCTTTTAATTGTGCACTGTGGAGGAAATGACTTGGGCACTTTGACTGGGGTAGGTCTGGAAATGCTTTTAAAGGACACCTTTGATCAATTGATGGCATTTTTTCCTCAAACTGCCTTGGTATATTCCAATATATGCCAAAGGCAGAAATGGAAGTGGTCCAATCAATTTTGTCCACAATTTGAGAAAGCACGGAAACATGTGAATAAATCTGTTTCTGCTTACATGAGAGACTATGGAATGGGTTCAATATACAATAATAACTTGCGTTACAACATGCAAGATATCTACAGAGGAGATGGTGTGCACTTTTCAGATGAGGGGAATAGAATATTCCCCCTGAATTTAAGACTGTGCATTGGTACCTACTAGTAGGTACCTAAATCAGCCACAGAACCCAAAAGCCCTTTTTAGGGCTACCCTATCTCTGATCACTCCAAATGATTATCTTTTTCTAACTTTTTTTCACTATTTTTCACCAAAGTATGCTCCCCGGTACGCTTCCCGGTGCGCATACCGGGCGCTCCCCCCGCGAAAATTTGAAAATAATGTTTTTTTTTGTGGTCTATATGGGCCTCCTAACACCCCCTCAGAAAACCTAGGGGGTCAGGGAGGGCCTACCGTGCCCCCTTATACCCATTCCCAACGTTGTTTGTCCTCCATTTTCTGTCTCAAATCTACCAAAACACAAAATGGAGGACTCCCGTAGCGCTGCCGGTACGCGTACCGGGGCGCGCACCGGGAAGCGCTCCCAAAAATGTTAAAAGTTAATTTACATAAAAACCACTGGAGACACTTTCACCAAATATAGAATAGGTCATACTACATACCAGTCCCTACCATTTTCCCAAATTTGGTGGAATTCCATTGAGCCATTTGAGCTGTAGCACTGTCTAAATATCCTGAGGTAAATTACATGACTAAAACACATATGAAAGTGTTAGAATTTGCAACCAATGAAAATGTTACTTTCATTTTGTATTTTTATGTGCTGACATTTCATTGGTTATGAACATGAATATATATGAAAAATGAGAGGGAAACACTGCCATTTTGAGTACTACTACCTGAGGTACATTTATAAAGGATTTCCTCTGAAAACATCAACTCCTTTCTGAAAGGTAATTTGTTAATTTTTAAGGGGAACTATGTTCTGCACTTTAAGTTAAATTGGAAAAACGTTTTATGATAGTTTTTTACTGTCCCTCTGTTATAGTTATAGATTCAGATAGGCTTCTCTGTTATAGTTATGGATTGATTTAGGCTTCTCTAGTATATTTATGAATTTACTTAAGCTTCTTCACAAGCACTTTTTTATATTTCTACTTCCTGCCTGATACCATACACTGCCCAAAGATAACTTGACTGTTAAAAACTCAAAAGTACCTCTCTGAACTTAAACCCAACAGTGCCCTATCTCTACTGATATATTTATTTTTTATGCAATTTACAGCAACATAATGGAAGGAAATCAAAATAAATGTAATATTTCATTCGAACTTGATCTTCAGGACAACCCAGAGGAAGAGAATAACGATTCAGATTTTTTGGATCAGTCTCTTGATGAAGAGTTTCTCAAATATGTGGAAGAAATGGAATCATGTAATCCAAATGAGGACATTCCCGACGACATAATGTTGGAAGTCTTATTAAATTTTGAAAAATCAGAGCAATACATTTATATTTATTAATTAAAAATTGTTCCAGACATTATTCTTTTTTATATGTAATCAATGAAATAGTACCAAAATGAATATAATATAATGTGAGACTTATAGTATACTGTGCAATTTTATTTTGTGATACATAGTAAGTTTGCTCATAGTCACTTCCTTTCTCCCACTATATTATCTCCAAAGTGTATTTGACATCTGTTTTTCATCTCCTGCCTCCTTTCTCTCACAGTCTGTCTCTAATGCACGATATCACCACCAATCTTCTATACATTTAGAAGAGATTAAATGTAATACTGGAAAACATCATAAGGGAGCAGGATAGACTACCTCTGATCCCCTAGACCTTCTCAGGGTGTGCTTAAAGGATCTCTTTCTACTTTCCTGACAGACTATGCTATGGATTCCATATACCACAATAACTTCTGTAACAACATACAAATTATCTACAAAGGAGACCGTCTACATTGAATTTAAAACTCTGCATTGGTACCTACATGTTGGTACTTAAATACGCCACACAACACAACAACTCTATTCAGAGCTACCCTACCTCTAAGCACTTTAAATTATTATTTTACTGTTTCACTGAGTTTTCCCCATGTGTGGAGGGGGGAGGTGTGTGTGGGGGATGTGTGGGGTGTGTCTGTGAGGTGTGTGTGTGTGTCTGGGGGGGTGAGGTGTATAGGTGTGTGTAAGTGTGTGGGGTATGTGGGTGTGGGTGGGGGTGTGGCTGTGTAAGCTGTGTGTGTGGGTGTGGGTGTGTGGGGTGTTTGGGTGTAGGTGGAGGTGTGAGTGTGTGCGGTGTGTGTGGGGGGGGGTGTGTGTGGGGGATATGTGTGTAGGATGTGTGTGTATGTGTGGGATGTGTGGGTGTGTCTGTGAGGTGTGTGTGTGTCTGTGCGGGGGAGGGAGGTGGGTGTGGGATGTGTGGGGTGTGTCTGTGAGGTATCTGTGTGTGTGTCTGTGTTGGGGGGTTGAGGTGTGTGTGTGGGTGTGTGGGGTGTGTGGGTGTGGGTGTGGTTGTGTAAGGTGTCGGTGTGGGGGTGTGGGGTGTTTGGGTGTGGGTGGAGGTGTGCGTGTGTGAGGTATGTGTGGGGAGTGTGTGACTGTGGGGGGCGTGGGGTTGTGTGCGTGTGGGTGTGTGTGGGACGTACTTGTAGGTACCTAAAGCAGCCACAGAACCCAAAAGCTCTTTTCAGAGCTACCCTACCTCTAATCACTCAAAATGATTATTTTTCACTACTATTTTCACTATTTTTCACCAAAGTACGCTCCCTGGTACGCTCCCTGCTCCCCGGAAAATCGGGAAAAAAAAAAAAATGTTTGTCCCGCGGGACCCTTTTATGGCCCCCACATCAAACCTAGGGGGTCAGGGGGGGTCTACCCTGCCCCCTTTTGCTCATTTCCCCCTTTGATTTTTGCCACCTCTTGTGTCTCAATCCTACCGAGATACAAGATGGCGGCCGCTGCGGACTGTTTCGAATGTTTACAGACACCCGAGAGCCAATCAGCTTGCCGTGCGCAAGTCGCGTGGCGCGCCCGGAGCGCTCCCCGGTACGCGTACCGGGGTGCGCCTATAGATATATAAATTTTTTTGAACCTAAATTACTCAAAATCCTCTGGAGCACATATCTTGAGACATAGCAAAGGCACATCGGGCTACCAGTCCCTACAATTTTGCCAAGTTTGGTGAAAATCCATTCAGCCGTTCGAGCTAAAAGTACGACAGACCGCCCTATGGAAATTAACATGGGGAAAACACGTTTTGGGACCCCCCTTTTATCTCGGCCCCCGCTTGACGAATCCCCCCCAAACTTTCAGGGAAGGAGCGGAGAGCTGCGAGGCAAACCCATATAGCCACTCATATAGCTACTGATCAACACATGCAGCAGCTTACACAACAACAGACATACTGATGCACACATTCAAACAGTTTAGTCACTAACCCATGCATTTAGTAAGACACATTTAATCACTCACTCATACAGTCAGTCACGCACCTACTAAATCCTTCATCCAGACACTTATACATCCACTCATTCTTCAATATGTAAAACATATTTAAACTTTACAGAAACACAAAGTCACTGGATGATGTCATCAGTGATGTCATCAGTGATGTCAAATGAGATGTCATCAGTGATGTCATCAGTGATGTCATTTGAGATGTCATCAGTGATGTCATCAGTGATGTCATTGACCATGTCATGAATGATGTAATATGTGACATCATTAGCAGTGGATTGCGGGTGCGTGAAATATAGTTAGTACAACTAACTATACAGGAGCAATTTCAATGGTTTTTTAAATGCTAATTCCTAACTATATAAGGCCTGAAACCTATGTTTTTTTAAGTGAATTTGCAAGGTTTTTAAAATGCTAATTCCTGGGACCCCCTGAGAAGGGCTAGAGGGTTGGGGGGTCTCTACCCTGCCCCCTTTTCGTGTTTTCCACTCTGGTTTTGGTCTCTCTTGTGGCCAACACTTCCTGGTTTGGACAGTTTGGAATGTTGACAGTCGACTACCAGCCAATCAGAAACTTGCTCACGCACGTAAGGGTACGCGCACGTACGCGTACGGTACGCGTACCATACGCGTACGGTGTGCGTACGGTGAGCGCATATAGATATATATTTTGCTCAAATTCAATTTTCTCAACAACTACTTGAGGGATTTTCACCAAATATAGAAAAGGCACTACTGCATACCTGTCCCTACCATTTTACAAGTTTGGTGTAATTCCGTTCAGCCGTTCGGGCTGTAGCCGTGTCTAAAGGTCCCATAGAAAATGCCATTTGAAAAATTTCAAATTCAATTTTCTCAAGAACTACTGGAGGGATTTTCATCACATATAGCAAAGGCACATCTGCATACCAGGCCCTACCATTTTGCCAAGTTTGGTGTAATTCCATTAAGCCGTTCGGGCTGTAGCCGTGTCTAAAGGTCCCTATGGAAATTAACATGGGAAAACACGTTTTGGGACCCCCCTTTCAGCCCCCGCTTGACGAATCCCCCCGAAACTTTATTGGAAGGAGCGGAGCAGAGCTGGCCAAAATTCTGGAAAATTGCACACAGATTCCTCAATCGGCACCAAAGTTATTCCCAATAGAATGTTGAGCGCATATAGATATATTATTTGCTCAAATTCAAATTCTCAACAACTACTGGAGGGATTTTCACCAAATATAGAAAAGGCACTACTGCATACCTGTTCCCTACCATTTTGCCAAGTTTGGTGCAATTCCGTTCAGCTGTTCGGGCTGTAGCCGTGTCTAAAGGTCCCATAGAAAATGCCATTTGAAAAATTTCAAATTCAATTTTCTCAAGAACCACTGGAGGGATTTACACCAAAAATACAAAAGGCACTGCTGCGTACCAGTCCCTACCATTTTGCCAAATCTGGTGTAATTCCGTTCAGCCGTTCGAACTGTAGCCTTGTCAGAATGTCCCCATGGAAATTAACATGGGGAAAACATGTTTTGGGACCCCCCTTTTTTCTCGGCCCCCGCTTGACGAATCCCCCGAAACTTTCAGGGAAGGAGCGGAGCGGAGCGAGGCTAATTTAAGGACAATTACAGGCAGATCCCTCAATCGGCGCCAAAGTTATTCCCAATAGAATGTTCGGAATTTCCTATGGTAACTAGGTCCTAACTATATATACCTACTGGCGACCGCCAGTAGGTAATATATATATATATATATATATATATATATATATATATATATATATATATATATATATATATATATATATATATATATATATATATATGTGTAGTTGGTGTTTGTATTGTGTCACTCTGTGTTTTAATGAGGGCGGGGGTTGAAGTTTAACATGTCATTTGTGCTCATTATTTAAGTAACTGTAGGATAAGTTAAGTTACTGTTAGGTACTATTAAGGATAGTTAGTTTAGAATAGATAGATGTAGTTAGTTAAGGATAGGTTTAGATAATATAAGTCAGTGTTTAGGTTAGGTAGTCCAGTTTAGGTAGGTTTAGGTTTCTTACATAAATATATCTTTAGTAAAACGTTTTGTCCTTTCACAACCTCATAATTATTGCATCATTTTGAGTTTCTAACATTGACAATGTTGAGGTGGGTACATGATGCAGCTATTGCCCTGCAGTCGTTAAAGGTGTATGTTATTTTGTGAGAGGCCTATTGCCAACAGGTAGTGCATTTCACGTGTGAGTCACTGAAAGACTATTTGACAATTTTATTGCATTATAAGTGGTCGTTTTAGTGTGATTTGACACACAGCCCAACAAAGACACTCCCCACTGTAGCACTGTGTGTGAAAGAGATACACCATGTTTAATTGGGATGGTTTTGTGACAACATATTACCAGATACAGGTTGTGCTAGGACACACACTGTTGCCTGCCACCAACACACTCACCCTTGCACCATTCTGTACATAGGTACTTGTTGTTAGCTGGTTACATATCATGTATGTGGCCCCCACCTGCCTGGAGAACCTCAACATTCCTTGACAGTGAGTACTTGCCAAGTGAGGCACATCCTGCATGATTGTTTGTGCAACTACTTGCTCAGTTAGAAAATCAAAAGTCTCATATTTCCTCTTACGCTAGGGATTTGTCAATGCTCTGGCTCCTAATTAGTGATATGCATATACATTGGACAGTAAATGTCATGAGTATTTACACTCACATTCATTGCATGTGAGGGCTCTCCGGGGCAGAGGAACACATTTACCCTAAATATCCCAGTGTGCCTTTCAACACCATTTACCATTTGACACAGGACCCAAATATCTTTGTGTTGCATTTCATGCTTATTGGCATTGATGGTGTTGCACTGAGTTTTTAATCCATGAGTGGCATAGGTATGATGCTAAATTAGAATGAGTCTGGCCATGAATATCTGCATATTGTCAGTGCATGCATAATTATACTACTTATATGATATCTTCAATGTAAGCAGTGAGGCTATCATATGTGCTTGATCAAATTGTCATAACGACTGAGAGATATAAATGTGCATGTGTGAAACTGTGTTAGTGGCTCACATCCCTCACAGGATCAATTGGGCAGATAGGCATTTGTGTGATTAGTTATGCCTATTCACTGTGTTTTTTCTAGTGAAGTAACTGCTGCTTAATGTCACACTATGACATTAAATAGTTAAATGAGACTTTCTACATAATGCCATGGCAGTGGATAAGCATGATTCTTGAGCATGTCCAACCAGAGCAAGTGATAGTGACTGCAGTGTTATTTCTTTGAGGTGCTAAGAATTGGCTTTTGTATATTCACATCTACCATGGTCTAGTTAATCCTATCTGCAACAGACATTCAACACGCTGGTTCATGGAAGGGCATTTATTTACAGGTTTGTACACAGGCATTTACTAATGTGCGGATATTGCAGCAACAATCCCAACGTTTTTCAAGACCAAAGGATGTCCAGAAAGAGTCCATTCATGACCCATGTTATGTGACATGTCAAGGTGGGGAGAATTCCTGTAAGGAGGAGGTCCAAATTGCCATTAGGGGAGGTGGGCCTCATCAACAATCCAAAAATGGATCACGACAGGTGGGCTTACAGAAAGGGGACAGTACCAGGTGGCAAAGGAGGTGGTGTGATGAGAAACACATGTCCAATGACAAACTGGCCAAGAGGCACAGACGAATTCTACTGGATGCTTCGTTGCTGGAAATTCTTGAAGTCCCCCCTCTGAAATGTGTTGTGCTTCCCCTGTGGGTGGTGGTGTTTGTATGGGGTGAATCCGAGGCATACACATCAGGGGCAGAAGATGTGTCTCCCCTGTCCCCGGCAGCATTTGTCTGTGCCATCGAGGAATGCAGCACAGTGCTGACAAGGGCCTAATGGCTTGTCAACAACGCAGGAACGTCACTGTGGAAGGCACCCATTCCGGCAATATAGGAGTCCAACTCACGCTCCATAGATTGTGTCACATTGGCAGGGCTGTTGTTGTTGCCTATGCCTCATTATACCAGCAATGTCAGCCAGGAACTATTCTATTCTATGGAATGAAGGGTAGGTGCCTTTATTTGTCTCAGATATGTCCTTATTGGGACTGATGCACCTACGGACTCCCTCTAGGGTGCCGCAATGATCTCCATCCTCCCCGCACCTCATTTACCAGCTACTGCTGGACGCCTTCCACTCGCAGTTGAAAGACAAATTGGGGTTCCTCAGAGCCCAGAGCTGGGCTTGGGCTGATAGATTGGACATGTCCTGTGATAAGCGGCTACTCTGGAGACCCAGAAACACTTTAATTTCTTGCTGTTACCAGAGAAGAGGTTCCAAAGGAGTTTAGGAGTTGCTGGAAGGTGTCATTTTCCTTTGGGGGTAGGATTGTCATCACCAACAGGTTGTTCATCGAAGACTGGCTGGTGGTTCGAAGGTGTTGTTTCTTGCTTTGCAATGTAATAGGAATATGTTAATGGTGTTCTATGCTAGATGGTGACATGAGACATGAGGGCTGACATACATCCTTCAATATCAATCACTTTCCGTTAAACATTGATGTTAAGTTTATATGTTACTTGTTCGAAACGAAGCCATGTTGCACTGTAGTTGCCTTTCTGTTGGCCATATCTTTATAATTGTTCACACAACCACTATGTGAAAATGGTGCATTTTTGTATCATACCACACATTGCAATGCAGTTAAACAGCTTGCTGGCCTGCCCTGACTGTGAGGGTAAGTTGAGGTAAGGGCCACATCTTCATTAGTGGTTAAATGTCATTTTTCTAATGTCTATACTGATTAGAGTTTAACTTATTGACACCACTACCGTGCACATTACACTAAGTGGCCAGGCTACCTGCATTCTCCTTTAGACACTACTTATAACTACACAAATGATGTAGATTTGGTCATGTATTTGATTTTATCCTGCTGTCTGCCATACACACAGTACGTCATGCCAGTCTGCCATGTTGTACTGTCTTGCATGTTCATTGTGCGTTCATGTTGCCAAGGGCTCATATTTAACACGCATCAACACAACTTGACACAGCTGCCAACCTTGCTACACTGCAGGAATGCATAATGGCATGTACTTACCATGGTTTACTTATTTGTGTATCTCTAGTAAAAGAGAGAGGGACCCCACAACCAAAGGGATGGAGTACCACAATGGACTTTCGTCAAACAAATATTCCCTTTGGGACGCCGTACTGTTGGAACATATTTCTCAGGACACATGAACAAAAACAACAATACTAACGTGATACTGTACTAGCAAAGCAGAATGTAAAAACAGACAAAATTATGAGAATATACTGAACAGTTTATTCATATTACAATATATTACAAAATAATTTAAAAGGGGGGACAGACAAATAAAATAAGGAAACACTCAAATTCCTATTGATAAAAAGGAGGTACCAAACAGAGAATCAATTCAGCAAAGCGTCAGAATTGTCTTCAATTAGTATAGAACACAATCCACCTTTCTCTTTTGCATCGACGCGTTTCGGCGGACCTTCTAATAAAGCCACCTTTATCAGGCATACATATAATGTCTTCCCAGTTAGTTCTGTAATTTAAAAAAAAAATTGGTTTAAAAAATGTATATACACAATGAACATCCAATAAAGCACAACTCATAATTGCATTGCCTGGAGTGTTATCTAGAAGTATCACAAAACATTTATTCACATAACAAAATACAAAATTTACAGCATTTAATCAGCTCAAACAAATTATCATAACATTGACAGAGAACGATAAATTATAATGACAAGGATATCCCTGATATTCCTTACTTAGAGGACACATCACTCTCAATATATCTAACCTTTCTCTAGGGTTATATACATCACCAGGGTACTTATTCTCTCCGAGTGCTCCCCTCTAGAGCTTTATACATGATCACTCATTGATAAGCATATTTACATTGTGGAGCATATTTACATTATGCCCCATTTCATTTTTAAACATGATCCTAATACTAGTCATAAGGGCCCACTGATAAAATCTGATAACAGAGGCAGAACTACCTCTTTCACATTCTAAGAGGAATATAAATGAGTTCATCCTGGTAGGTAATTCACTGAGGGGAACGAACAGGACCACCCTATCGATAAAGAACTTATACCATGTTTTCTGCGGTCACATACCTCACGTACTAGTTCCTAAAATTGATACTTCGGGGTAGATACCTCCTATGTCCTTCAAGTGCCTCTCGTCCTGTGAGAAGGAACGCCTCAAAACCGGCAATCTATGATTACAAAGATAGATGCATAAAGGCATGTAATGTATATACAGCCCAACCGCGTTAAAGTTATTAAAACGCTACACGGACACCAACACATGCAAAAGTAGACCCACCTTGCACGGTGCTTATTTTTGCAATATGATTAAGATCCAGGATCGATATCTCTGGTTATACAGCACTGAGCTAATGACGATTCCAGTATATACTGCAAGATAAGAACAGTAACCCATGAGTCGAGGGTGCACACATGCCTCCTTTGGCACAGTCATTCCTTAATAGAAGTAAACATATACTCACATCTTTAAAATATACTATCTCCTAGACACGCGGTAAACATAATAGACCTCCATTAGGCTTCTTTTTAATTAGCCACCTAAAAACATAAGGGGAGATAATCACTCTATGGATCTCATATTTTATCCGTCTACCTTATCGCGCCCCCTGTAAAACAGCGTTCTGTGAAGAGACTCAATGTCTGGTCACCCTTGACATTGAGTCTCTTTATACGAACATACCTCAGTTGTACACCGTAGATGTCATTGATGCTCTCTTGACTGACCAGGACTTAGGTGGCGCTAATAAAGATTTTATTGTTGACTGTGTTTGGTTAATTCCTACAAACAATGTTTAGGCAGCTAAAGGGGACCAGCATTGGGGCCACTTGTGCCCCCAGTCTGACTTGCCTTTATGTAGGTCACTTTGAAGCCAAACATATACATAATGAAATGGCTCCTTTTTTCGAAAATGTAGCGGGCTGGTACCGCTACATTGACGATATTTTCTTTATTTGGGAAGGAACCATTGAGCTTCTTGAAGAATTCTTTTGAGTTGGATTAATTTAGGGGACCCAAACCTTAGGTTTACATCTTCTTACAGCACCAATAAGGTTGACTTTTTGGATATCTCTATTGGAAATTCTACCAGCGCTCTATCAGTTGAGCTATTCACTAAATCTATGGCTAAGAATACTCTCCTTCACTTTTCGAGTTTCCATCCAAAGTCCCAGAAGGAGAGTATTCCCTTCAGCCAATTTCTTCGGCTTCGAAGAAATTGTTCTGATGTTAATGGTTTTTATAAGCATGCAGAAGTGCTAAAAAATAAATTCAAAGATCGGTGGTACCCAAGAAAACTGTTATCTCACTCACTTAAGAGGGCAAGATTTTATGACCGCAAAGCATCAATTCAGAAAACAAAGAAAGAAAGAGGCCAAATGAACAAAATTGTTTTTGTGAGCAAGTTCTCTGGTCGGAGCAATAAGATAAAAAATGTGGTCAACAAGAACTGGCATATCCTTAATCATGATGAGGAGGTTACCCTGGAGAGACCACTGTATGCGTTCAAGAAAAATAAAAACTTGCGTGACTTGTTGGTCCACACAAATAGGGACAATGTTGTGGATCAACAAAGAACGATAGATAATACTAGAGTGGTAGGCAAGTCTACATGTGGAACTTGCATTGTATGCCCTCAATGTATAGTTGCTTCTGAGTTTACCAACAATGGAATGACCGTGAAATATAGAACACACAACAATTGTAGAAGTAAGAACATCATTTATCTTCTTATTTGTCCGTGTGGGCTCTGTTATATTGGAGAGACAGGGAGAGAAGCTGTATCAGGTTTCAAGAACATAGATCTGCTATAAAAACTAAAAAGATCACAGCTCCCATTGTCACACACATCCTGGAGAAAAAGCATGGAGAGAGTGACTTCAAAGGGTTCATCCTGGAGAAGGTAAAAATTGGCAAGAGTGGTGGTAACATCCCCACCATGCGTTAACATAGAGAACAATGGTACATTTCCTATTTCAATACCGTGAGAAAGGGACTGAACTCCAGGGAAGAATGGGAAAGGATCATTGGAGCGGTTTAGCTTGGACAAGGATAGCTGTGTTTTTTCTGTAACTTTAGTAGAGTGTATTAGTTTTTTCCTCTTACTAGATGGGATAGCGTAGATAAGATGTAGTTAGGGTGTTTGAGTTGAGGTTCACTTAGTCTTTAAGGAAACCTGTTTGATGGAGGTATTTTAACCTGACCATCACTTGTGTTGCGCCTGGTGAGGTGTGGGCTCACATTACACTAACGTTCATAGCTTGATGCGGCTATAGTGGTGTGTTTTTTTTTGTGTTTTTTTTGTGATATCCTGACAGTGGGCATTAATTCTATGGATAGATAATCGCTGTGGACGAGTTTAGTATATATAACACGAACGCGTAATATTGGGCCGCATAATGAGTGCTTTTTTTTTAATACCTCCTACACAAATGGATATGTTACTGCATATGTGTTTGTCGTGTGGCCTACGCTTAGGGCATTTACACATGCATTGTATCTGAATGCGATCATTATATGACGCGTTCGTAGATGGATAAGCGTATTCGGCTTGCAATATCTAATTTTAGAATTGCGCGTTGTGCAATTTAGAAGCGGCATCCGTTATCATGGTGGAATTGCAAATTTGATGAGTACTCGATTTCTATCTATCATATAAACTCCATATTTGAATAAATTAGAAACTTGTTGGAGTATGACATATGGAACTTGGATAGTCCTATTTCTACTCTGATGACTTGACTAGAAACTGATATCAAGAGAGATCCGGATATCCGCAGTTGCGACGGGCTGCCGTGGTTTTTATGAGTATTTAAAGGACGGCCGGTCTGTCTTTTGGTTTCCAAGTCTGCAGGCTGGAGTCTGATTACACGCGGGACGCCGGCGATTCGACATTTACGGGAATAATAGCTGTGGGTGTTGCTTTATGCCAGTCGTGTTGTAGGCATGGATTTGACTCCTAAGTGTGTCCGTCTCTTGGCGTTTTAGGTGGTATTCTATCAAGAAATAGGACATACGAAGGAACCGCCATCACGTAGCTGCCGTGTGCCACCGACTATAAGTGTAAGTGTGGTTTTACGGGGGGCGCGATAAGGTAGACGGATAAAATATGAGATCCATAGAGTGATTATCTCCCCTTATGTTTTTAGGTGGCTGATTAAAAAGAAGCCTAACGGAGGTCTATTATGTTTACCGCGTGTCTAGGAGATAGTATATTTTAAAGATGTGAGTATATGTTTACTTCTATTAAGAAATGACTGTGCCAAAGGAGGCATGTATGCACCCTCGACTCATGGGTTACTGTTCTTATCTTGCAGTATATACTGGAATCGTCATTAGCTCAGTGCTGTATAACTAGAGATATCGATCCTGGATCTTAATCATATTGCAAAAATAAGCACCGTGCAAGGTGGGTCTACTTTTGCATATGTTGGTGTCCGTGTAGCGTTTTAATAACTTTAACGCGGTTGGGCTGTATATACATTACATGCCTTTATGCATCTATCTTTGTAATCATAGATTGCCAGTTTTGAGGCGTTCCTTCTCGTAGGACAAGAGGCACTTGAAGGACATAGGAGGTATCTACCCCGAAGTATCAATTTTAAGAACTAGTACGTGAGGTATGTGACCGCAGAAAACATGGTATAAGTTCTTTATCGATAGGGTGGTCCTGTTCGTTCCCCTCAGTCGCTTCCTGGTCGCGCATCGGATATTGCGCACTGTAATACTTGTAGCTGCCCCCTCACCTCCACGCGCCCCAGAGCGCCTCCCACTGATCGTCCCCTCCTTGCCGGTCAGGTTTTCGGAGCAGGGACGGGCGAGTCCACCATCTTGGGCGGCTCTGAGGTCAGCGCTGCAGTCTTTTGGCCCCTCCACCCCCTACCACACCCCTCGGCCCTCCTCCCCTATGTGTCCCTATATCTTGGTTACGCGGTCCCGGCAGCGCAGCGGACGAGCGCAGCGGGCGCGACGAAGGCGCGCCGATGTTGCGCCTAAGTCAAGCCCGTCTGCGCCCGTCTGCGCCCGTCCGCAACGGGCCGGGACCAGGGACCACAGACTCTGCCCTTCCTCTGGTTTACACTTCAACTCAACTCTCTGCACATCATGCTACCTCCCTTCCTCCCCCTTCTTTATTGCATCGTCTTGATTCTTTTGGTATTCTTGCCCCCCACCCTCCCCGTCTGTTCCCTGTCACCCACAGCCCTACCTCTCCTCCTCCTGATCCCTCTCCTGTCACTCGTTCTTCTCCTGTCTCTTTGGCAGCTTCCGCCTATTTGCTTAACACCCGCTCTGCTGCCAAACATCAGACAGAACTCTTCAATCTTCTGAACACAGACTCCCCAGACTTTCTATTTCTCACTGAGACCTGGTTCTCCACTGATTCCCTTCCGGATCTCCTGGCCATTCTCCCCGATACCTATTATGCCCTCCGAGCAGACCGCCCGGATGGTAAGGTTGGGGGAGGTGTGGCGATGATTATCCGTTCTACTCTGAAATTCCAACTTCTTGCTCACCCCCCCATACCTAACGTAGACTACTTAGTGGCCCGATCACTCAATCTTTCCGTACCTCTCACCGTAGTCCATATGTATCGTCCCCCTCAAGCCATGACTTCATATGTAGCTACTCTACAGGATCTTTTGGCCACGTTGGTGGTCAATAACTCTTCGGTTCTCCTGCTTGGCGACTTCAACTTTTGGCCGGGTGACCCCAGGGAAGATCAGTCTTCTAAAGACTTTTCTGCTACCCTTCAGTGTTTGAACTTCTCATCCCATGTCTCGGCTCCACCCATGTCCAGGGTCATATCCTGGACCAAATCTGGTCATCACGCTGCGACGTTTCATCCCCCTCTATACTCCCTTGTGTCTGGTCGGACCACTTTATTATATCATTTTCCATTCACTTGGGTTCGGCCGACAAGCTCCCTCTACCCAAAAATATTCTGGCTCGTAGTTGGAACCAGACTGACCTTAACTCTCTTTCGCTCTCCTTGGCTTCCTCAGCTCCTGATCTTACCGATCTCTCTTTGGATTCTCAGGCAGACGCTATTAGTATCTGGCTCTCTTCTTCCTGCGATCAGGCCGCCCCGCTCAAGAAGGTCAAAGCCGTCCGCCCCTATGACGCGCACAAATGGTTCACCATTGAGCTTAAAGCTCTTAAACTCGACCTCAGGCAGTCGGAACGTCATTGGAGATGGAACTACTGTCCCACTCTCCGCGCCAAATACAGATTCCTCCTCAATGATTACAAAAGAGCGATCCTCGCGGCTAAAACTAAATACTTCACCGAGAGAGTTGCCCTCTCTGCCAATAAATCTCGAGAAATCTTTTCTTTGGTTCATAATCTTGCTACCTCTGACCGCACCAGCACTAGTCTCGTCCCATCTCAGATCCTTTGCTCCTCACTTAATGACTATTTTATTGATAAAATCGCCAACATAAAGGCCAACATCCCCAGTGTGCTTCAACCTGGTTTCTCCTGCTCCCTCCCCTTGCCCTCCTCCTCTCTGGATCATTTTCCACCCATCTCTCTGGAGCTATTCCTTAACCTGCTTGTAAAGTCAAGTCTGGTTCTCCTGTGGACTGTGCTCCTGCACGGATTCTTAGAACTCTCTTCACTAGCTGCCCCGCCCCTCCTCTTGCCCTTCTTAACGCTTCTCTGGCTCTGGGTTCTGTCCCTTCATCTTTCAAATCTGCTATAGTTCTTCCCATTCTTAAAAAAACTGGTCTGGATCCCTCTCTTCTTTCTAATTTTAGGCCTATCTCTCTTCTCCCTTATCTGGGTAAGATCCTTGAAAGCTACGTCACATCTTGTCTGTCCACCTACATCGAGGAGAACCACCTCCTGGCCTCCCATCAGGCGGGCTTTCGTCCAGGCCACTCCACGGAGACAGTGGTCCTCGCGGTCCTGGACGAACTCAAGGGGAAAGCTGACATCAACCTCCCCCAAGCCCTGGTCCTCCTCGATTTTTCCGCTGCGTTTGACATGGTCGACCATTCTATCCTTCTCGACCGTGTCAACACAGCGGGCATTTGGGGCGCCGCCTTCTCTTGGCTTCCGTCCTTTCTTCAAGGTAGGTCCCAAGCGGTCCACCTCTCAAGTTCCTCCGCTCCCCCTCGCTTGACTACCTGTGGTGTCCCCCAAGGCTCTTCCCTTTCCCCACTTCTCTTCAATGTTTATATCCACCCTCTTATCATCTCTCTTCTCAAGCTGGGGGTCTCTGTGTATAACTACGCGGATGACCTCGATCTCTCCTCCCCTTCTGATTCCCTCCCTAAGTTCTGTTCCATCTTAGTTTTTATATCCGAGTGGATGAGCATCAATCACTTGAAGCTCAATCCGGACAAGACGGAGCTTGTCCTCACGGGTGGTCCATCAAACCCTTGGTCCTCGGTTCACTGGCCCCCTTCCTTCGGTTCCCCCCCTTCACCGGTTTCCTCTGTTCGGACTCTGGGCATCAAGGTCAGTCATGACCTGTCCATGCATGCCCAAATTAGCTCCGTCGTGTCCTCTTGTTTTTTGTCCCTCCGGCTCATCCGTATGATTTCCCGGTTTTTCTCTGCGGACGCCCTCAAAACCATCGTCATGGCTCTTATTGTCTCCCGCCTTGACTATGGGAATGGCCTGTACGTAGGCATACCCGCCTATGAAACCCGCCGCCTACAGGCCATTCAAAATCAGGCAGCCCGCCTCATTCTCCGTCTCCCCAAATCTTCCCACATTACCCCTGCACTCAAGTCCCTTCATTGGCTCCCTGTGCGCCTTAGATCTTTCTTCAAACAGGCCTGTTTGGCCTTTCGGGCGCACACCCGCTCAGCTCCTCTCTTTATCAGATCTCTCATCACTCCTCACGCCCCCAGCCGCACTCTCCGCTCCTCTTCTCTCTCCCTTCTGCATGTCCCCCGCTTCCGCAAATCCAGAACAGGGGGCACCCGATTTTCGGTTCTGGCCCCCCGGTTCTGGAACAGTCTCCCTCTTTCCATTCGTTCTATCCCCATCTATACCCATTTCCGTAAAGCTCTCAAAACGTTCTTGTTTTCCCAGGCGTTTCCCTGCTAGTCTCCCTGGGTCCCCCTGTGAGTCTGGTCAAGTCCCCAGCGCCAGGAAGCCGCTTGGCCGCAGTGCGCTTAATCAAGTATTTTTTTTCATTTCATTTCTCAGTGAATTAACTACCAGGATGAACTCATTTATATTCCTCTTAAAATGTGAAAGAGGTAGTTCTGCCTTTGTTATCAGATTTTATCAGTGGGCCCTTATGACTAGTATTAGGCTCATGTTTAAAAATGAAATGGGGCATAATGTAAATATGCTCCACAATGTAAATATGCTTAACAATAAGTGATCATTTATGAAGCTCTAGATGGGAGCACTCAGAGAGAATAAGTACCCTGGTGATGTATATAACCCTAGAGAAAAGTTAGATATATTGAGAGTGATGTGTCCTCTAAGTAAGGAATATCAGGGATATCCTTGTCATTATAATTTATTGTTCTCTGTCAATGTTATGATAATTTGTTTGAGCTGATTAAATGCTGTAAATTTTGTATATTGTTATGTGAATAAATGTTTTGTGATACTTCTAGATAACACTCGAGGCAATGCAATTATGAGTTGTGCTTTATTGGATGTTCATTGTGTATATACATTTTTTAAAACAATTTTCTTTTTTTTTATTACAGAACTAACTGGGAAGACATTATATGTATGCTTGATGAAGGTGGCTTTATTAGAAGGTCCGCCGAAAAGCGTCGATGCAAAAGAGAAAGGAGGATTGTGTTCTATACTAATTGAAGACAATTCTGACGGTTTGCTGAATTGATTCTCTGTTTGGTACCTCCTTTTTATCAATAGGAATTTGAGTGTTTCCTTATTTTAATTGTCTGTCCCCCCTTTTACATTATTTTGTAATATATTGTAATATGAATAAACTGTTCAGTATATTCTCATAATTTTGTCTGTTTTTACAGTCTGCTTCGCTAGTACAGTATCACGTTAGTATTGTTGTTTTTGTTCATGTGTCCTGAGAATATATGTTCCAACAGTAAGGTGTCCCAAAGGGAATATTTGTTTTACTTATTTGTGTATACTCATATAATTTCATTACACACACAGTTGTCTACATAGTTCACTACAGTAGGCACTGTGTACGAACCCTGAGGGGGATAGGCCCAGTCAAAGTTGGAAAATTGCTACCACTGATGCTCACCCCATTTCATCATTGTCAGAGCTGGTTATCTGTGGAGTATCACACATTGCTTAACTTGTATCAGTACATGAATCCTCTGACAAACCTTATTTAGACCAGGGCACTCAACTTATTGTCACACACTGATGGCACATGGTAAACAGACATAATATCGACTCCAAAATATCGACTGGACATAATATCGAGTTCAAAATATAGACTGGACAAAATATCGACTGGACAGAATATAGACATCAAAAATATCATTTTTAAGGTAAGTAATGTAATATCGAATGTTAAAAATATAGACACTTAAAATATCGAAGTATATAATATAGGTAATTAAAAATATTTAATTTTTAATAGTATCTAATTTTTTATAATGTTTTTTATGTCATTATATGTGTGAAAATTGTGTACTTATGTTATAATTAATTTTAAATAATGAAATTTGTTTTTTTATTTTTTGCGTAATTAAATTCTGTAGCGGGTTGTGGGTTTATAGGGGAATTGGGTGGGAAGTAATTTAATGTTAATTAATTAAATATGTAAATTTATTTATTGGTATTATTTTTTAATTAATTGTTAATTAATTTATATTTGGTAAATTATTAAATTTGAATTGGCAATTAATTTTAATTAATTGAATAATTGCTAATTATGTTATTTTACTAATTTATTTTCCGTAGCAGGTTGTGGGTTTATAGGGGAATTGGGTGGGAAGCAATTTAATTAAAATTAATGAAATATGTTACAAAATGTATTGTTCTTTTTTAAAGAATTAATTGTTAATTAAAATTTTATGGGTAATTAATTAAATTTTATTTGGCAATTCATTTTATTTAATAGATTAATTGCTAATTATGTTAATTTTACTTATTTATTTTCAGTAGCGGTTCTGGGTTTATAGGGGAATAGGGTGGGAAGTAATTTATTTATAATTAATTAAATATTTCAATTTATTTAATTGTATTTAATTTGAAATAATAGATAAATAAGTTTTAATTGTTAATTAAATACATTTTAATTTGTAATTAATTTGGATTAATAGGTAACAAAAAATAATAATTAATTTTAATTTGCAATTTTAATTGATTAATTGTTATATTAAAATAAATAGGTAATTACTTTAAAATAATTTGTTATAGATATTAATTTATATTTTTTTAAATAATATATGAAGTATTTAATTTCCCTACTGTTGCACACTCTGGAGTGGGAATAGTAATTTTTACCCCTACGCTATCCAACGCTTTCCCTACTGTTCCACTCACTGGAGTGGGAATAGTAATTTTAACCCCTACGCTATCCAACGCTTTCCCTACTGTGGCACTCTTTGGAGTGGGAATAGTAATTTTTACCCCTACTCTATCCAACGCTTTCCCTACTGTTGCACTCACTGGAGTGGGAATAGTAATTTTTAAACCTAAGCTACCCAACGCTTTCCCTACTGTTCCACTCACTGGAGTGGGAATAGTAATTTTAACCCCTACGCTCTCCAACGCTTTCCCTACTGTTGCACTCTTTGGAGTGGGAATAGTAATTTTTACCCCTACGCTATCCAACGCTTTCCCTACTGTTGCACTCAGTGGAGTGGGAATAGTAATTTTTACCCCTACGCTATCCAATGCTTTCCCTACTGTTGCACTCTTTGGAGTGGGAATAGTAATTTTAACCCCTACGCTATCCAAGGCTTTCCCTACTGTTGCACTCTTTGGAGTGGGCATAGTAATTTTTACCCCTACGCTATCCAACGCTTTCCCTACTGTTGCACCCACTGGAGTGGGAATAGTAATTTTTACCTCTACGCTATCCAACGCTTTCCCTACTGTTGCGCCCACTGGAGTGGGAATAATAATTTTGACCTCTACGCTATCCAACGCTTTCCCCACTGTTGCACCCACTGGAGTGGGAATTGTAATTTTTACCTCTATGCTATCCAACACTTTCCCTACTGTTGCACCCACTGGAGTGGGAATAGTAATTTTTACCTCTACGCTATCCAACGCTTTCCCTACTGTTGCACCCACTGGAGTGGGAATAGTATTTTTTACCCCTACGCTATCCAACGCTTTCCCTACTGCTGCACTCACTGGAGTGGGAATAGTAATTATTTACCCGTACGCTATCCAACGCTTTCCCTACTGTTGCACTCTTTGGAGTGGGAATAGTAATTTTTACCCCTACGCTATCCAACTCTTTCCCTACTGTTGCACTCACTGGAGTGGGAATAGTAATTTTTACCCCTACGCTATCCAACGCTTTCCCTACTGTTGCACTCTCTGGAGTGGGAATAGTAATTTTTACACTTGCGCTATCCTACGGTAATAATATTGATTATTATTTAATTATATTATGTTACTATATATATATGTTTTAACAAATATGATTGTACATTTTTTTTAATAACTTTCATTAATTAATAAAAATTTTAAGGTAATTTAAGTATTTTTAAGTATATTTTAGTAATTAATATTTAATATTAATTTAATTTAACACTGTTTTTAATCAAGTCGATATTTTAATTAACTATATTTTTGTAAACGATATTTTGTAGTCGATATTTTTGTACTTACCTGTTTGTAGATACAAACTCGATATTCTGTCTGTCGATATTTTGTCAACGATATTTTTTCAACTCGATATTATGTCCCTCGATGTTATGTCAGTGATCCATGGCACATACATTGACTCTCATGTGACACCAACACCACCAATAGGTTACCATGTGCAATTGACCAACATAGCTAACTGTATTTGAGAGCTATGACTCAAGCTGTACCCCGCAAACTAGTAGTAATGATATTTTGTGACATGTACCTATCCTCGTTGTCCACACAACTAGGCCCATACACTTCACCCTCAAACTATCCTAAAAACCTGCAGATCATCGTGGAAACCTTTATCATCCTGTCTCTTCACTGTTCTCTGTTTCACATCCTCCTGCTTTGACATATGTGGCCCAGATATAAATTTGTTTTTATGGCTCTCTCCTGACACCTGCTACATCTTCACCCTGTTCCACATTGCATGCAGGATGTAGTACACCAATGTTATCTTTCTTGGCATCCCATCACAGCTGCGACACAAGTATGACACTATCAGACACAGAAATGCGTGACTGTCACACAGGCTACCATGCAGTACACATGCCACAACTCATCTCTCTGCTATACAATGGCTCCCCATTCAGACACAGTGGCCAGTGGCAGTTGAATGTGCTCAGCCAAACCTGCACTGCACTACACTACCAGGGGTCTACCAGGCTCACACACCATCTGTTCTGCCAACAAATAAGCATGGTCCCCTGCTGTGCATCACTTGCATTCACATCCACCGCCACTATAAGTTTGTACAAGACAGGAGGTAGGGTAGAGTCTGACAGAGCATTGTACACATGTGCTCTCACCATGCACATCAGCATATCTGTGTGCATAGTTTCTTACTAGTGATTATACATGTGGCTGTTTGCACAGTTCTACTTGGCGTTACTTCACATACTGCAAACTTGACCCCTCTGTGATGAGGATTTGATCCTCAGTCAACACCATTCCATTGCTTTACAGTCCAGATTTGGCTGCATTGGCCCAAGTTGGACATACTAACCCCCATGGTGCAAGGGGGGCCTTCATTGTCAGATTCAGGTTGGTCACGGTTTAAGTGTTTATGCAGGATGTGCTGCTCCAGTCCGGTTTTTTGCTTTCCATTGTGGGAATTTTAGTCCTGGTCACTCATGTTCTACACTCACTACAAGTCCCAGAATAAGGGGAACCCGGACTGGTGGTGCACAACACTCATGGACTGGACATACTTGAAGCAGGTGAATTAGGTTGTGCAAGATGTGACATACAGTAATGCAATATATTAATTAACAAGTGGGAGATTCCTACCCTTTCCCTTGCATACAGCACAGTGCCGGGCAGGAACGAAGGGTGCTGTGCAGCACAGAATAACATTTGTAATCATGTTGTCCCTTGTTGCCACTAACCCTGTAGATCTTCCCAGCCTTTTAACACAGCACTGTCCTGTGCAGGAACTCCTGTCACCAACTCGGCTGGGATGACTGATGCCACCTGCTCCTCCACGGGGTCCAATTCCTCCTCCAGTCCGCACGGCTATCTTCAGATCTGCCCTAAACTGTTTATCTTCTCCACTATGGATGCCATATGGCTTCTTCTTTCCTAATGGCAATTGTTTGTTGACAAAGAGTTCATGCTTTTGTCACCTCTGTGATTAGAATGTGGTTCACCTCCTAACTAGAATTACTCTTCCTCTTCCCCTGGGGATCTGTCTTGACATGCTGGCTGGTGTGAGTTTGTTGCCCTGACTGCTACTGCCTGCTCCATGCCTCCTTTGTGATAATTTGGAAAATTATTTTTCCAATGCATCATTTTTTAAGGTGTTTTTGATGCATGACACCCTCTAATGTAGCATAAAGCTGATTTGTGGCACGTAAGTGTTGCATTACGACCTACAAAGGAACTTAGCATCACTTTGGCTGCACATTTGTCACTTTTCGCTGCAGCATCCATTCCACTGATGCGTCATTCTTTTTACATACCTTAGGACCTTATGACATGGTGCCCCGTCCCATAAATCCGGAGCATCCATGAAGTTTGGAACTGTTGTACAGCAACACAACTTTTTCTGACACATCATTGCCATGCCGCAGTGATGGATCACTTCTCATAAATGAGCCCCTAGGTGAGGCTGTAGAAGATACAGACTCCCCAGGACTTTCCGTGACACCTCCCAGCTACTCCTCTGAGATCTTAGACTTCTGAATTCCAACTGAGGACTCCAGACTACTTTGGTCAAATAATTGTCATTTTATTTCATACTTTGATTCCATTTTAACATATCAGTGTATAGGAGGCTTTAGTTCTTGCCCGTGAATTCAGAAGTCCCTGAAAGGGCTGGTAAGCCATCGTCTGACTGCAAGTCAATTCAGAAGGAAGATGAAAAAGCCGTATGATACCACTCAGAATGGCATGCCATCAAGTAGATCACAGTTCAATTTGCCCAGTTCCATTTATGTGTTTCACGTCAGCACTTTTTTTTTAACCAACGATAAACATATGTGTTTGGAAATGTAATGATGCATATGTATTTACCATGAACCCGTATAGGAAGAAGCATACCACTAGACAGAAAATAAAAAATGATTCAGGGTCGAGCACCTATAGGAAGTCAACATTAGTATGTTTAGGAGATGGATTACTACATTCCTTATGCGTGCTCTTTTCCTAAAGGTCACTTGTTTGAAGATGGACGTCTCTTTACGTTTAGGTATATAGAAGCTGAGCGATTTATTTTTCAGACTGGGTTTGTACATTGCACTGCATACTTATATCTAATCATTAATTGTATATGTTCCTATGCTGTGAGTATCTATCATTCCACTTGTTTCTAGCTTTCCATCTTCTGAAATGTCTGTATTATTCCGTCTCTAAAGTTCTGCCCGTCTACCAATCTTTTTATTCATTTTTCCATCAATGTATCTTTGCATATTTCGGTTTGTCTTCGCATCTTTTCATCTCTGCGATTTAACTAAGGCACATGCTCTATCATTATAATAATCATTGCTTTCTAATATGAATTTATATTGAACAGACAATGGCTCAGTAGAAAAGAAGCTCAGCTATGTTCTAGCACGAAAACAAGGAACATGACACATTGTCAAAAAAATAATAGTTTTCAACAATGCACTCAGCGTACGGAAGTCTAGGAAGACAATACAGGTACCTGCTTACATTTCAAATATGTCATTCACCTGTCATAGTCTGAGTACTGCACGGTTAATGATTCATGCCTCGAATTCTACTTTCCTGACAATAAAGCAATATTTCTGTTCTTGTGTGTGTTCCTACCAAGGACAGGAATGTTGAATCCTTTATTACAACCCCCATAGAGGCATCAAACTATAAGTATGCTGATAGCTCTCTTGTGTAAACTGTGAACAGTTGAAGTTTTTATAATTAATATTACTTAACACTGAAATAATTATGACTCACACCCCCGCCATGCATTGTGTTGTCATCAATAATATCATTTCAGATGTAGCAGTGGTGTTATGAATGGTGTCACAGAATATGTCATGAGTGACGTAATTTGTGAGGTCACAAGCAGTGCATTGTGAGGGTGTAAGTTATAGTAGCTTTACATACTTGATTTTTATAGTTTAAACGATTATGATTCACCCAACTATAACATCACTTTTATCTCAAAGTTGTTTTTTTAATATAACTGTAACTGTAACTTTAAACTTTGTATTTTTCATACATTTCAGCATTTTTAATGTAATTACCAATGCAAATGGTCGTAATTTTAAGTAAGGCAATTGTACTGGCTTTTCCATAGCGTCAGAATACCAAAATATAAGAAGTGGGCCTATTGGCTTTATTAGGAGGCGAGCCAATCAACATATATAAAGCATATCTAATGACATTTTGGTAAAAAGTCACCAAGAACTATGATCAAATGCATATTTTATAAACAAGCACATTGCATTTTTTTATAATAGTGATTGTTTATTTTCAGTAAAGTATTAAAAAAATAAACATGTCACTGAGCCTTTTTTAAACTCTTCAGACCAAAAAAGTGCTGCCATAAAACCAACCACAAAGGGTTCCTGGACTCCAACATATAGCTCTGGCTCAGAGTGCATTGACAATAAGGTTAACCTCTACTATATTATATGACCGAGGAAGCTTACTGTGTTTTTTAACTGTTGCTGAGGGTTGGAAGGGCTGCTATGCTTCCTACAGCCCCCTCCCCTCACAACTTAAAAACAATGGTGTGAGGTGCTTTTACCCCTCCTTGGGAAATCACCAGGGCCAAATACTATCAAGTACCTCGAACAGCCTCATGGGGCACTCCTTATTTAGGAGCACTGCATAATAAATTAGAGTTCCGGCTGCTCATTTATTATTCCTTTCACATTTTTGGGGGGATGTCACAGCCTCACCTTGGACACCCACAGGTTGCTGCTTTGTTGGGGGATACAGGGAAGCTCCAACACCCCCGCACTCCCACTGGCTCTGCAGCCTGCATTCATCCCGGAGTGTGTAGGGGGCTGTTAACATTTTATTCTTTTTTATTACTTTTTATATGGGTACCCCAGTTTCACCTGCGGCATCCACACATTTATTTTTGAAGGCTGTGGAGGAAGGCAACTGCCTCTGTGATCCTGTTGATTCCCTTGCCAGCACCCATCCCTGGTGCCAGTGGGAGCAGGCTTTGCTCCTGCCTGGTTTGGAGCAACTTTTATTTTTGCTTTCGTAGGGTGGGAATAAATCTATGCTCCCTACTGGTGAGAGTGCTCCCTGCCACACTCTTGCAGGCAGTTTGTTACTGAGCCCAGCGGGATGGTGTCTTCAGGACCATAGTATGGTTCAGGGAGGGGAGGAGTTAGGCACTGCTACCCAAAAAAGAAACTTTCAGCACCGGGGCATGGGGTCCTTGGACTGCTTCAATGCCTCGCAATACCTAATGAATTTCAGTGTTTATTTGGTTAAAAATATCAGGCAGATATACAAGCTCCTTGCGGCACCGGTGCGGCACTTTTTGTGACTCACCGGCAGCGCATTTTAGTGCCTCATATTAACAAGGACAAGAAAAGCCACCCTGCGTGACTTTTCCTGTTCTTGTAAATATGGCCTCTTTGCATGCAGCACTTTGTGTGAAAGGAGCGTTCCATGGGTGCTGCAAGTGTTCCCACTCAACACCCATGGGACCAGAGACATTTCCAGATTCACGAGAAATCGTAAATCTGGAAATGCATCTGAATGCTTCGCCTCCCCAGGGGAAGTGTAGGGAGGCGCAACGAGGAGAAATGTATTAATTTCTCCTGGTTTTTTTTCCTCTTCATATGCATGCTGCATTCTGCAGCACACATAGGAAGAGGAAATCTACTCTGGTACTTGTTTATGTACAGGAAGGTTTTCATTCCTGCATGTGAACAAATGGTAAAACAATGAAGTTTTGTAAGTTCTATGTGTGCTAATGCAGAACACATGGACATTGAAAAATGCTATTTCTGATTGTTTATGTGCAGGAAGGGAACGCTTCCTGCACATAAACCATCTCCCCATGATGCCGGCATCCTGGTGCAAGGATGCCTGTACCGGCGCATGGCAGCAGTTTGTGTGCCAGCACAGAGGGAAGCACAAAGATGCGATATATTGTTGTAAATATGTTGCATCCCTGTGCTTTGAAAGTGACTCAGTGCTGCGCAGTCAAATGGTTAGCATGCATGACGCGTTTCGCCTTCCATCGGGCTTATTCATATGCAGCATTTACAAGGGATGGGTTTGTTTGCTTCTAATATAAGGTAGCTCTAAACATTGAAGAGGGACTAGTGCCCAACAGTTCAAATTTAAGGTGACAGCAAGGTTTTCATAATTCTTTCTTCAAAGCGCAGTGTCAGTGAGTACTCAATATTTGCTTTTAGGACAGTTCCAATGGAATTAATAGTATTCCATCATACCTGTGTCCCAACACTGTGTTTTTTCTCCTTCACTGGTTTTCCACGGTGTCGATCGAACCACAGTGCCCAGAATGCACCCTTGCTGCTTCTCTTCGTGAGTACTGGCCTCCAATGTTGTCCTTGGCCGAATTATTTCGTTGAATCAGCCCGCAGCCTTATACCAAATGCCTTTGTAAGGAAAAGTTCCATGTGTGGCTAGTATTCCCCGGCAGCGGCGTATTTCAAGGATAATCCCGCTACCATCCGCATTTCGTTTGTTTTACAATTCGTCTTCCAGAAGAACATACTCCTCAGCATGACGGGCTCGGAGATAATCTCACACTAAAGTGCAGTTCTAATATATGTGGAATGTGTGCAGTCATCTTACCTCTTCCAGACTAGTAAATGAGTTTTGGTAAAGTCCAAGGGATACTTTTGCTTGTCTAAATTCACACTGTGAGTCTGTGTACATTTGGGAACCAGTGTGGCAGAAGCATTTGGGTACTTCACGTTTTTGCAGACACATACCTGCTTAAAAACATATACTGTTCTCAAGTTTTGATAGAATTAGAAACCACTCATTGCTTATGTATTTGCAAAATGATTCAGGCTTCCACACTAAAGTGCAGTTCTAAAATATGTGGAAAGTGTGCAGTCATCTTACCTCTTCTAGAATAGTGAATAGTGTTGCTTGTCTAGAATCACACTGTGAGTCTGTGTGCATTTGGAAACCATTGTGAGAGAAGCATTTGGTAACTTCATGTGTCTTTGTACTAATCTAATCATTCAGTCAATATGCAAGTACTCATGCAGTGATTCAGGGCCTGAGTACATGGACTGTTTCAAACTCGTATGCACTATGCATGTAGTCTTTTAACGACCTACTCGCTTGTGTTTCAGGCCCAGTCATTATCCATACACTCCTGCTAATACACTGTTTCTGCTCTTGCACTCCTTTAGTGACCCTTTCAGTACCATGTACTAATCCAGTCATTGAAGTAAAACTCAACCCATTATAAATTCACCCAGTGTCTCTCTTTGTACTACTGTAATGATTCAGTCAGTATCCATGTACTCATGCAGCAAGTCAGGCCTTAGGACATGGACTGCTTCAAACTCCTATGCAATATGCATGTAGTTCTCAAACCACCTACACACTTGTGGTTCAGGCCTACAATTCCCCAATCAAAATCCATACACTCCAGCAAACACCCGTCACTGCTCTTGCAGTTCTATAGTGACCCTTTCTGGTCCATGTACTAATCCATTCACTGAAGTGAAACTGAACTAATTATAAATTCACCCAGTGTCTCTCCTTTTAATACTCTAATCATTCAGTCAGTATCCATGAACTCATGCAGCAAGCCTGGCCTTAGGACATGGACTGCTTCAAACTCCTATGCACTATGCATGTAGTGCTATAACCACCTTTTCACTTGTGGTTCAGGCCTACAATTCCCCAGTCAAAATCCATACACTCCAGCAAACATTCTGTCACAGCTCTTGCAGTTCTACAGTGACCATTTCAGCTCCATGTACTCATCTATTCACTGAAGTAAAACTCAACCAATTATAAATTCACCCAGTGTCTCTCCTTGTACTACTCTAATCATTCAGTCAGTATCCATGAACACATGCAGCAAGCCAGTCCTTAGGACATGGACTGCTTCAAACTCCTATGCACTATGCATGTAGTTATCTAACCACCTACACACTTGTGTTTCAGACCTACAATTCCTCAGTCAGTATCCATACACTACTGCAAACACCCTGTTACTCCCCTTGCATTCCTATACAGTTATGTATACACCTTGAATTACAATTTCAATTAGTGATAAGAAAATAATGTGGTTAAACGGTTTTTATGTAGAATGGGTTTGTATTGTAATAGAAAAGTATAATTTATATATTTATTAAATTACATTCATTTATGTTTATTTTTACAGATATTGCTCATCATCATTAAAGTAAAGTTATCATGCCTGAAAAATCAAGAAAGAGAAAAACACAGCTAAAGGACAATTATTTGAAAAAAACTCAACAACAAGTATTGGATGACCAACATCATGTGGGTAAAAAGAAAAAAACTTCCGGTAAGATAACTAAGGAATTCATTAAAAAACTTTCACAGCCTACAAACAATGTGTAGAATGTGCAAACAACTGAGAATAATTCAACCAGAAAAAATAAAGGGGCATATCATCCAGCCCCGGGGATAAAATTATCGCCGCTTTAGCGTCCGTTTTCAGACGAAAAGCGGAGATACTTTTATCGCCTAATCAGCAAGGTCATGCTATTGTGTGAATCCTTTGCAAAAAACAACAAGTGATGGACTGAATGTGGATCAATGTCACACACTCCCCCAGTCAAAAGATCTGGGCCCAAATCCATCGTTTTTTTGCACTCCACACCACCCTGGGTCAGATAATGGCTTTATGCAAATCAGCTCTGACCCTGTTGCCCCATGGGAACAGTCCAGTCCGAACTACAACAGCCATATCTTTCCCAGACCGGAATCAAGCATCCGAGGACCGGACCGGTTTCGAGGTAACACCTCTCTTCAGCCCGGCTAGCTTGACTCCAAGTGGTGTGGAGTGCCTGGGACCCACGTCTGGGCATCCCCAGCGCACTTAGGGCGGCAATTGCAAAAAACAACAAGTGATGGACTGAATGTGGATCAATGTCACACACTCCCCCAGTAAAGAGATCTGGGCCCAAATCCATCGTTTTTTTGCACTCCACACCACCCTGGGTCAGATAATGGCTTTATGCAAATCAGCTCTGACCCTGTTGCCCCATGGGAACAGTCCAGTCCGAACTACAACAGCCATATCTTTCCCAGACCGGAATCAAGCATCCGAGGACCGGACCGGTTTCGAGGTAACACCTCTCTTCAGCTCTTCTAGCTTGACTCCAAGTGGTGTGGAGTGCCTGGGACCCACGTCTGGGCATCCCCAGCGCACTTAGGGCGGCAATTGCAAAAAACAACAAGTGAAGGACTGAATGTGGATCAATGTCACACACTCCCCCGGTGGTGTGGAGTGCAAAAAAACGATGGATTTGGGCCCAGATCTTTTGACTGGGGGAGTGTGTGACATTGATCCACATTCAGTCCATCACTTGTTGTTTTTTGCAATTGCCGCCCTAAGTGCGCTGGGGATGCCCAGACGTGGGTCCCAGGCACTCCACACCACTTGGAGTCAAGCTAGCCGGGCTGAAGAGAGGTGTTACCTCGAAACCGGTCCGGTCCTCGGATGCTTGATTCCGGTCTGGGAAAGATATGGCTGTTGTAGTTCGGACTGGACTGTTCCCATGGGGCAACAGGGTCAGAGCTGATTTGCATAAAGCCATTATCTGACCCAGGGTGGTGTGGAGTGCAAAAAAACGATGGATTTGGGCCCAGATCTTTTGACTGGTGGAGTGTGTGACATTGATCCACATTCAGTCCATCACTTGTTGTTTTTTGCAATTGCCGCCCTAAGTGCGCTAGGGATGCCCAGACGTGGGTCCCAGGCACTCCACACCACTTGGAGTCAAGCTAGCCGGGCTGAAGAGAGGTGTTACCTCGAAACCGGTCCGGTCCTCGGATGCTTGATTCCGGTCTGGGAAAGATATGGCTGTTGTAGTTCGGACTGGACTGTTCCCATGGGGCAACAGGGTCAGAGCTGATTTGCATAAAGCCATTATCTGACCCAGGGTGGTGTGGAGTGCAAAAAAACGATGGATTTGGGCCCAGATCTTTTGACTGGGGGAGTGTGTGACATTGATCCACATTCAGTCCATCACTTGTTGTTTTTTGCAATTGTGTGAATCCTTGCATTATCGCCCTTTCCCCCAACGCCCATCTTTGCATCTCTAATGAGATGCAAAGTGGGCGTTCCTGCCCTGACATAACTGGAGAAATGTCGCTAAGCGACATTTCTCCAATTATCAATGGGCTCGCTAACCTGCAGAGCAACAAGCAAAGTAGCGATAACCTCTGTTATCGCTACTTTCCTTACGCCTGCTTCAAGACTAACTTATCCATGATATTCTATGTAAGGTGAATATCATGGCTAAGTATGTCTTGCCCTATCAGCAAGCTTTCGCCAAACCTTGTGCGATTAGCGCTGTATTTCCAGAGATAATCGCATAATTGGCAGCTTGCGCTCTGAATTTTGTCGCTTTGGAGATAAGCTTTGCTGATAGCACGCTATCTCCGCGATAAAATTCAGAGTTGTCCGGCGATAATTATCCTCGCGCTAAGAGTGCTGAGCAATAATTAATGCATAGCCTTGATGATACGCCCCAAAATGAGTAACAGGAAAGGAAAAAAAATAAATTTACAGTCAGAAAATTCAATATATGGTAAAAGAAGGCAAAATCAGTATAAAGAAAATCATAAAAAAATCTTTTTATAATAGAGTGGTACTTAACTTGCTGAAAGAGGTGAAAAAAATATAGAAAATTAGCACGATTTTATAAAAAGAAGCATATTGAATCCATTATTCAAAAGGCTTTTGAAGTAAAAAGGAAACTATTAATTTTAGCTTTAAACAGAATTCCTTCACTAGATAAACCAATCCATTTCATGAAGGCCAAAAGGAAGAGGAAAAGAGTAATTAACAGAACTCATTTTTGTGATGTTTATTTGGGTGAATGGAAACACAGTTCAAGTTCAGAGCCTTTCTTTATTGAAGAGAGTTATTTTCAGACCAATGATTTATTGCATGCAGTTGATACCATTGGTTGAGCTTATGAGCTTAGAAATGATTGTCCAATTGAGAAAGAGAAAATGGTTACCAGAAATGCAGAAGAAGTGTTAGCTGATGAAGTTCTAGGCAGACGTTTTAAAGCCCCAGTATAAACTTGGGATTGCAGTAGTATTTGTAGTATACGACAAGAATCTATTGATATTTTACGCAATATCTTACAACAATACAGTAAAAAAAGTGTTAAACAAAAGAGTAAGATGTTGCAAGGACTAGAGCCTTGCAGAGTGAGAAAAAATACTGGTTTGCAAGGTCATTCTCTGGCTTGTCGTTCTAGAAAAGTATGTCAAAGTGTTTTTCATCATTTCAGGATGTTAGCAGTACATCATTCTCAAATGGGGAAGTTAGTCAGAAGATTGTATTATGCAAAAATTCCAGCACTAAAATTAAATGAGTTGAACAGTGCTCTTTTGCATAAGTCAGTATCAGATGTGAAGAAGGTTTGTGATGAAATTGAGTTTTGTTACTTTGGTCCTGAGCAAGAGAGAGCAGAAACTGAAACATTATTAGAAGAAAATGTTGAAGAGAATGTGCAACGTACTACTACAAAAGGTTTTGAGGAAGAAATTACAAAGTGTAAGGTGATTTCAGGTGAAAGGTCAAATTATTCTTGTATTTGTTGTCAGCGAACTCACTATAAAAAAATCAGACGAGGACTGTTGATCTGTATTTAAAAAGGGAAAGAGAAAATGAGTATAAGTGGATGGAATTTGCAACTTATTTGTTTGTAGAGAATTGTTTTGATTTGGGTTCTGATCAGCGTAGTTGCAAATATTGTTATAATAAATTAGATGAGAATAAAATGCCCCCTAGAGCTGTCCATAATAATCTAGAGTTGGTAACTATTCCTCCGGGACTGATAGATTTAAATACCTATGAGTGTATTCTCATTCAATGTGTGCACCCATTTCAGGCTATTGTTCATATGGAGGCTAAAACAGGTAAATTGCCTCCTACAGATTTACTGAGAGGATTAAAAGGCAGAATAGTATATTTACCTCTAAATTTAAAGAAAAATGTTGAAGCTATTGGTGTAGAGTGTGTAGAAAATGAACCACCAGTCATTCTAGTTAATGGCGTGCCTACTAAGAGTAAGAAAATCAGTCAGGAATTAGTGGATGTTAGGAAGGTGCAAAAGGCAACTTTGTATCTGATAAAAAACAATGAGTACTATACAAATGTGTATTTGGGAGAAGAAGAAATACTTTTAGCAGAAGATACTGAATTGAAATAGTGGACATGTCCAGAAGTGAAGACATCTATGAACATTACAGTGTACATCCACTTCATTCAAAAGAAGTGATGGGGAATACTAGTGAGTTATTCCAAATTAAAAAAGTGAAGGGAAGTCCCATGAGTGTATGGGAAGAAAGCTTGAAAGCTTGTTGTTTTCCGCAGTTGTTCCCAAAAGAAAAAGGAAGATGATACGATGACCGACCTGTGTAGATTACTGCATCTGAATATCGGACAAGATTGTATGCAGAAGATCCAAGATTTCGACATTGTATCCCAAATATATTTCATCTTTTGTTTGAGAGTGACTTGTCTGGACTTTCATATGCAGTCAATCACATATTGAAAACAGGAGTACATCTGCAAAATATTTCTGCAAAGGAATTTATAGATAAAGTGCCCCAGAGAGATGATCATTTAGAATCACAGCTGATTAATCTGATGGCAAGTCAGCGTGGCACTAATGAATATTGGCACCGTCGTCATGGAGAACTTAAATGTATGCTAAGGAACTTGGGCCATATGTACCATGCAAATTCGCATTCGCAAAGACCAAAATTCGCAGAATTTCGGCCTTTGCGAATGCAAATTTGCTAAATGGAATGTATTAAGCAAAATCTGGTGCAAAATAAGGAATCGCAAAATTTGCGATTCCTTATTTTGCAATTGCATTTAAGGAATCACAACTTTTGCGATTCCTTAAATGCAATGTATGTAGCAACATTTTTTAGCAAAATGCCCTTAAGGAATCGCAAATTACCACCAAGTTGTAGTTGGCATGTATGTACGCCACATGTGCATCCATGCATATTTCAGGGGTGCAACTGGGTGTCCTTTGGACCCCCCTGCACCCTTGAAATTATTCTCAATTTGCGATTAGCAATTTGCTAATCGCAATTAAGGAATTCTAAGAAATCGCAAAAAAATGTGATTTTGTACATACATACCAATTTGCGATTCTCAAATAGCGATTTCTTAAAAATCGCTATTTGGGAATCGCAAATGGGTATCTTGATACATATGGCCCTTGGGGACTCCTACATGGTTCCTTGCCCTAAGCTGTGCTGAATACGCTTGGGCTGATTTACTTGAATTTCTTTGAGAGGCAAATTCCAATATAAAAAATATTGAATACAAGACACCTGAAGAATTGTGCTCTTTGGATCCTGTTAATTAATGCAGGTATTTCAATCATAGATTTGAAGCTATGATGTCTTTTATCTGCAATAAAAAAAATCCTCCTCTTGGAGAATTTGTGGATTTCTTTTGGAGAAAGGAGTATCAAGCAAGAGGTGCTCCTCATATACATATGCTGTTATGGATCAAGGAACAGATTTGGATGATACTGTTTTGTCTTTTATTGAAGAATATGCCACACGTGCAGTCCCCAATAGCACAGAAGAAAACAACTTAAGACAACTAGTCTTACGATTCCAAAGGCATCGATGTGTAAAATACTGTTGATGAAAGTACAAGTCTAAGGATAAGCTCTATACCAAATGTCGTTTTGCATTTCAACGTCCTGTAATATCCAAAGAAAGAGTGAACAGTTTTATGTCAGCTATGCGACATACCATCACAAGAAAGTCTCCAAAAGATACCTACGATTTGAGATGAAGCAAAGAATCAAAATACAGAAATGATTACAATCCAGTTATTCTTTCCATGTGGAATGCTAACATGGATATTCAGTACGTTGCGGACAATTCCATTGCTGTTGCTCGATATGTAACATCCTATATTACAAAATATGAAAAGACGGAATTGAAAGAAATGTGGGAAGAGATTTCTTACAAGAAGAGTCTAAGTGAGAAATTACACAGTTTCAGTTTGAAGATGTTATCCCACCGAGAAATCGGAGCAAATGAATGCTCAGATCGCTTAACATCTGCAAGTCTATAATGCAAATCTAGAAGAATCATTTGGGTGAGTCTAGGTCTTGCGGCAACGCGATATCCAGTACTTAAATCTGTACAAGAAATCAAAAATTTTGCATAAAAAGACCCCGGAGTATAGATATTGTGAAAACAAATATGTTGGACACATATTATCCAAATAGAAGTCATCATCCTGAGAACATATGTCTCTATGAAGTGCTGTAAAACTACACTTTTAAACGGAATACTACAGAAAACATCAATGATGAAAAATATGCAGTGATTGGTTCCGAAGGATGTTTGGTGAAACAAAGGAAAGGAAATTTAATTAATCACAGGAAACTGAGTTGCGACACTGCTGATAAAAGGGAATTTTACTATTTAGCACTTTTGCAACTGTTCAAATCATTGTATTCAGAATTGGAATTCCTTGGAGATTTTCAGAGTTATCAAGATTTCTTCAATGCTTGCAAAGGTACCATACAATGTACTGTTTTTCCAGATTATGTGATGATGTTGAACAATGAAATTGATCAAGAAGCTACTATTGCAGCTGAGATTGCTAGAGACATTTCTCAAGACAGTCAACGTTCTGCTCCACTGAGTCAAGTTCCACTAGGACAACCAATTGTTGAAATTGAAGCAGCAATCTCCTTGAATGAGGTGGAAACAGCAGTGCATCAAGCTCAAGAAGATATAATGGACTTAGCAAAGTTGGAAGAACAACTAAATGTTGAACAGAAAGAAATATATCAGCAAGTGAGACAACAAATTGACCATGGATTTCTTCCTGAAAAGAAAGAATGCACATGCACATCATTTCAACCTATCTGAATGTATGTGAGTGGACAAGCTGGAACAGCAAAAAGTTTCTTAATCAAAGTAATCACCAGTTATCTACAGAAAACAACTGAGTCACATTTTGTTGTAGATGAATCTAGGACTCTAGTTAAATATTCCCGATTCATGCCCTTATGTGGTTATATCAAATCATATCCTTATATAGGCATAAGAATCATACCCATATTAAGACATAGCCAATGCAGTTCAAATACTGCAAGGCTACTCCCATAGACTCCTAGAAAGCACAACGTGTTCTTAAACAAACCAAGCTTCCAGCAGCCCAGGAATTCCCCCTGCTTCTGTATTGATTTGTCTTAGAATTCCCGGAGTCCTGAAAGAACTGTAAGTTCTTAGTGACATCTTATGTCCAACCTTACGTCAAACTCGGCACCTTCCATGATTAAATATATCAGCATCTGCCTTAGCAACACACACGGTGGTTTGGAGCAGATCGACTATCTACTTGCCCGATGCCCTGCTGTAGCAAGTGCCAAAGGAAGCCGACCCTCCTGCTGACACACTGAGAGAGACGCTGTCTTTTCTCCTGCTGAGAAATCCAGCTCCAGTGTTTCCCTGTCACCCTTGCGGGTTGCTGGGAGATCGAGTCCTTAGAGAGAGATACAAGACCTCCTTCATTCTATAACCAAGGTACGGAGCTGATTAGACCCTTAAGAGAATTTTTGATTTAGATTCTTGGCAGAAACTATCTTAACTCAAACTACATCTCACTTACTCCTTCCCTGTAATAGGCTTAGGTTAGGTACATCGGGGTAGGCGTATCTTAGAAGCACCAGTTGAGTACGTTTAGTCATTATTTTATCTTTGTATGTATTTTATCCATTTTAAACACCGTATGGCTTAGAAACCATACTATGCTTTTACAGTATTATTTTATAATACTCCTTTTACTGTACGCACTTTACTTTATGACAAGTATTGCGATTGTAGCAATTCACTTCTCTTGCATGAGAAAGAAGACTGTTCAATAAATAACCTCTTTTATTGAAAACGCCCAGCTCTCTGTTTCTCTGCACTTCTGGTGAAACTAAGCATGCACAATTTACTGAGTAAAATAGCTATCTATTGTTTCCGCGACTCTGGAGATATACTCCTTGTTCGCGGGGAGCAAAGTTGTCATGTTTATGCATTTGTCAGAAACTAATTCCTTCTTGTGAATTCGAGAAAGTTTCTAGTGAACTTTGAGCTAGCTGGCAATCATAATTAAGTCTAACATATTCAATAGAGACCTACTTGACCTAAGTCCTACATCTAAACTAGCGTTTATGTTATTCTAATGCGCAGAGCCTATTGGGAATATAGGAACTACACTACATGGCGCCCAATGTTTGGTAAGGCGATAATTTAACGCTAGATACTAGAGTAACTCAGTCGTGCTTTTCACAAAGACCCCTTTTTCCCGTAAAAACTCCAATAGACGTCTGGAGTGGGTGAAAGGTTAATATCCGCCAAAACTTAGTAAGAGGAAAATCCTATGTATTAGTTTTTGGTTTATTCAACGTTGAAGGATACAGTGTTCCAAATTGTTGTGCACCTAATCTTTGTTTCCTTGAAACTTGCTCTGCAAACTTTCTGTCAGCAAAAATGACGGAAAGTGAGGACGAAAGGGAAAGAGCTAGAATAGCAGCTCAAGCAGTCTTAGATGACACAGCCCTCCAGAATGACCCGGAGGCAATAAACATCCCAGTAAATGTAAGAAAAACCATAACTATAAAACTTATAGAAAATGGAATATCATCAAGAGGTGGTACAGTCATATTTGTGGTAGAGGACCATGAAGATCGGCAGACAGAGGTATACTATTCATGTATAACTCTTCCAGCAACAAATGCTGTGACACACGAGTACCACTACTACAAAGCAGAGGAACCTCCAGCGGAATACGTTCCTTTCGAGGACGTTGAAATTCCACTAACTTACCAAGAGCATCAGCTCTGATTTATTGGCGCCCTAAAACATCAAAATCACATCACCAGGCTCGGTCCACTAGGTAGACCAGGAGCCACATGGCCGGTTCTAGCCAGCTATACACCATACCCTGACATTGAAAGAATGTCAGACAGAGAACTTTTACTTCAGCTAAAACAATTAATTAAAATACATAGACAATTGGTCCAATACGTCATGCAGACTTTTACAGTCCAACCAGCAATAAAAATTCCACAGCACACCCCTCACCAGGGGAACACAAATAAAATTACACCACAGACTATACAATCAGTCATTGGCAAATTACCCGCAAAACGGGAACAAATTCCATTCTGGTTAGCTCAAAAAATACTCAGATAGAGGCAGTATTTCCTGATACTACACCTCATGAAAAACACAGAATTCTGACAATCTGTCTACCAATGGGGATCGCACCACATGTGGAGGACTGTGACACTTGGGGAACAGTCTTTGCTTCAATATACACAAAAACACATGGTGTTCCGTCTATGGCGGTTATACCAGATGTACTAAGACAGATTCAAAATGAATACGGTCCGGAGCCTGCTTTAAATCTAGGTATGAAATTACTGAAAGACTTTAAGCAAGTCTCGGCTATACTACTAGACAACATAAAAGGAGAAGCAGCATCTGTGGCGATCAGCCAAAAATTAAATGAAACCGAAATAACAGACCAACCTTTTGAACTTGCCAGAATAATTGAAAAGTACTATGAAGAATTAGGTAGAGATAGTTTGAGTGGGAAAGCACTAAAACCACAACTTACTGAAAATCTTGAAAAAACTTTTATTAAGAATAATCTCATCACTCCAAAAAAGAAGTAGGAGGGTAATAAACAAACCACTCCCAGAGAAAAACAGTTTCAGTCCAGAGGAAGGTCTCCCCAACGGAGAAATAGATCTCCAGGACGAGGGGACAGGTCTCCAAAACGGGAGCCCTCTGAATAAAGATACAACCTTAGAAATAGGGACAATTTAAGAAAACCTGACAGATATCAAGATAATGATACACGTCCCTCTCGATCTTTTCAGACTTCCTCACAGAAATCGGAAAGAAGAGGACGGTCAGAACATAAAGAAGAGCGCGTCAAGTCCGAAGACAAAGAACCTGCTCATCAAAGTAAAAAATTACAATTTCCCATAAAGAAGGTAGCTAGTATTAAAATAAAACATGCCGAGGATTCTGAGGACACAACTCAAGAACAGAGAATGGGCCCAGACAATGCTAGACAGCGCAGCAGAAGTGACCATAGCTCGCAAGATCCTGATGAATCTTCTGGAGACAGTGGACACGAATGAATACATTCAGGTGGAAACTGCAGACACCAGGGTGAGTGTACCCCATAAATTATATGTAATAACATTACGTATAGAAGGGGACAAAACTAGGAAAATAAGAGGTCTCTTTTGGGAGAACCTATCTAAAGGCTATGATATCCTTCTAGCAGAGAAAGACTGGCCACCAGAGTTTGTCAGGGAGTGCCCACATGTCGAAGAAATGATTATGCCTGCCTTCTCAAATCACATTCCAATTCATAAAAAATACACGTATGCTAGAAAATGGGCAATGGCCCAAGCCCCTGCATTATATAAAAATCATGTAGGATGGGATGAGGATTCTCCTCACCATAAAATTCAGTTAAAAAATCAACCTACTGCACAGAGGCAGTATCCTGTTAAGCAAGAAGCTAAAAAACAAGTCAGGGAGATCTTAGATCAACTTGAATACCAGGGGGTGATTGAAACATGCACCTCACAAATGAACAACCCTTTGTTTCCTGTCTCCAAACCAGATGATTCATATCGTCTAGTTTTGGACTACAGACACCTAAACTCTTGTTGCAAAACAATTGCAGTACAAAACTCACACAGTGCAGCACTAATGAATAACATCGTGCGCAAAAAATATAAAACAACATTAGATATTTCAAATGGTTTCTTCTGTCAAAACATTGCACCAGAAAGCAGATATTTGACCGCTTTCTCCAGTATGGGGGCCCAAAGGCAATTTTGTCGTCTCCCCCAGGGATTCAAGAACAGCCCAGGATTATTTTCAGCCAGGGTAACAGAATTACTACAAATGTATGATGATGAGGCATTATCTTATGTCGATGACATCTATCTTACAGACGATAAGCTGGAGACACACTTGAAAAGAGTGAACACCATTATACTTGGGTTTGCATCTGAAGGGTACAAATTCAACTTTAAAAAATCACGAATTGCCCACCTCACTGTCCTATTTTTAGGATATGAGTTATCAAGTGAAGGTAAAAGCCTAGCAGACAACTTCTTGGAGAAGTGTGCATTACTCCAAGCTCCAAAAACGCTGAAAAACTTACAATCAATTCTAGGTTTCCTGAATTTTGGAAGAACTTACCTTCTAAACTACGCAGAGAGGGTTAAACCCCTCTACAAATTAATAAAACCTGATTTCAAACCAATTAATTGGACACAGAATCACACAAAAAGTTTACGATCAATGCAAACAGACATGCTAACTAAAACAAAACTTCAAACACGCGCAAACGAACGCAACCTTGTAATCCGAGTCATTTATTTATTTTATTTGCATACTTGTACCGCGCTGGGAATCGACTCCCGAAGGAGTATCTCCGCGCCTTTGGCAGCATCTGAGAAACAGAGAAGGCCCAGACATGTCACATGATTACCTAACCGGGACATCTAATAGTTAAAAAGGAAGGTTTTTAGCATTTTCCTAAAGGGAAAATGTTCCCTACATACTCTAATTTCCTTAGGAAGTTCATTCCATAGCTTTGGGCCAGCTACTGATAAGGACCTTCCCCCTTTCCTTGTCTTCATGGCCCTGGGGACACATAGCAATTCTTGATCTCCCGATCTCTGGGATCTAGAGGGAACGTATGGAATGAATTTTCCGGTTAAGTAGCCTGGACCTTTTCCAGTAAGACACTTGTGGATGACGCAGCAGGTTTTAAACATCACCCTCTGTTTCACTGGGAGCCAATGGAGTTTAGCGAGTAATGGTTTTGAGGGAGTACGGGCCGGGACATTAAGAACTAATCGTGCAGCAGTATTTTGCACAACCTGCAGTCTGGCAAAGATCCCCTCATTGGCAGCTAGCAGCAAACCATTACAATAATCCAGCCTGCTCAACACGAGCGACTGAACGAGTGTTTTCCTGGTGGTATCAGGTAACAGGGGAAATACTCTCCGGAGAAGCCCAATTGCATGGAAACAGGAGCTGACCACTTGATTAGCATGTTGTTTCAGGGCAAATTCCTGATCCAGCTTTACTCCCAGGTCTTTTACCACCACTTTGGGCTCAGGGACGGGGCCTAGATCTTGAGGCCACCAGTCCGGAGTCCACAGGCGTTTGGCTTCCTCAAAGAGCATGACCTCAGTCTTAGAAACGTTACACTGTAGGAAGTTTGCTGCCATCCAATGTGCCACTTCTTTCATCCCCCGGGCAAAGGAGTTACGCACTTCAGGAGTCATGATTTTAAAAGGAAAGAGGAGTTGGGTATCATCCGCATACGATACGGGAATAAACCCGTGGGATCTCATGATGTTAGCTAGGGGTGCCACGTAGATGTTAAATAACGTAGGGCTCAAACAAGAGCCCTGTGGCACCCCCTTAGAGATCACCACCTCCTCTGACTGATATGGTCCCAAAATGACTCTCTGAGTGCGTTTGGTGAAAAAGCTCCTTAGCCAGGCCAGCGCCTTGCCTTCCAGACCGATGTCAACTAGTCTGGAGGTCATGATGTCGTGTGACACTGTGTCAAACGCCGCTGACAGATCTAAAAGTACCAGGACAACAGAGTAACCCTTGTCCTGTAACCTATGAAGATCGTCAGCGACGGACAGCAAGGCGGGCTCAGTGCTGTGCCTAGGCCTAAAACCCGACTGAGAGGGATCTAGCCCCCCCGCACTTTCGATGAATTTTGACAAATGCTGATTCACAAATTTCTCAGTAATCTTCCCTAAAAAAGGAAGAAGAGAGATCGGTCTCAAGTTAGTCAAATCAGTCCAGGGGATAGAATTATTTTTCCGCAGGGGTCTCACCAGGGCCTGCTTCCAGTCCAGGGGGACTTCCCCAGTGCACAGGGACAGATTAACTACCTGCCGAATTCCTGCACCCAAATCATCAATCAGAAGTGGCATAATGCGTGCCGGGATGGTATCAATAGGGCACCCGCTCTTTGTTTGAATAATAGGAGCAGTCATCTCCTCCATTGAGATAGGTGGGAAATCGACAAGCTTACTAGCTTTGTTTTCTGCTGTCCTAATGTGTGGCTGGAACGAGTAGTCAGCTGTTGATATATTATTAGAGATGGATTTGGACGTTAGTATCTTAGCATAAATGCCTTCTATTTTCCTAACGAAAAACTGTGAGATGTTCGCACAGAGTTCCTGGGATTCAATCCCCTCGGTGTCACAGGCAGTGGGCTTAGTGAAGGTCTGTAGGATTTGATACAGGACTTTCACATTTGTACCAGCTGCTGACAATTGGTCTGCTATATGCTGTTTACGAGCAGATCGAATTGCTTTATGGTAGCCTTTGAAAGACCTCCTATAGTTCTCATTATCCTCTGTCTTGCGCGTAACTCTCCATCGCTTTTCTAACTTCCTCGTAGTTAATTTTAATTGTCTGAGATCACCAGTGAACCAGACTTCTTGTTTTGGGGCAGGACGAGGTTTATATGTTCTGAGCGGAACCACATGATTTATGGTTGTTGTCACAGCTTCATTACATTTCCGTAATGCGACGGTGGCATTGTCCCCACATGCTTCCCATTCTGGTTCAGTGTAATTCTCCCTAAAGCCCTCTGGGGTTAATTTGTTCCAAGGTCTCCTGACGTCTGCCATAGTCCTCTGGATGCTTTTCGCTTTATAATTGGACCGAGTGTGAAACTCAATAATAGAGTGGTCAGTCCAATCCACTTGATTGGGAGTCAAACAATTAATAGCTGTGGAGTTACAGAACACTAAATTTAAAGTATGGCCTGCTAAGTGTGTGGGCCCCTGATTCATTTTATTAAGTCCAAGAGTGGCCAGATCCGTTAGTAGGATCTGTGCCTCTGTACAAGTAGTAATCTCACTGTGGATGTTAAAATCACCTACCAGAATAAACTCTGAGTTAATCTGCATATGAGGTGCCAAAGTTTCAATTAGTTTAATGGAAAAAGTCCCACATGGTCCAGGGGGTCGGTAAACTAACGCACCCTTCCTGGTTTCCCTGGAACTAGGGTTAATAGTAAAAATCATGAGCTCCATCTCCGAAGTGCACACAGTTTCAGTAACTACAATCTCCATCGCTTGTCTAAAAATAATAGCTAGCCCTCCACCAGTTTTAGTAGGACGATCCATCCTTACTATTTTGTACCCTATCGGCACTCCCATGGTAATGGCCGGAACTGTGTGGGGCTTAAGCCAAGTCTCCGTTAAAAAACACAGATGTGGTCTCTCCGTTGTTATGAGATCCCAGACCTGTGTTGCATGGGTAACAAGGGAGCGGACATTGCACAAAAGGTTCTTACAAGTTAGAGACGGGTCATTAGGGGCGTTGGTAGTCGGCATTGCCAGATCAGTAATCGGGGCTGACAATGCACGCTTTAAATAGCAAGGTGTAGTTACAGCGCTGATGGTAAATTGCTTTTGACAAACCAAACAAGAAAATGGCCCCTCCAGGCTAGGCTCAGCCCTGTGGGTACACAGTGTGGTTACGTACCTACCCATATCCATAAGGGTCTGGCTTGAGTATGAGAGGATAGTGCGATGGCCCTTCCCAACAGGAGGGATACAATCCGCCATGGCCCCCTGCCCCTAGCCCGGTCCTGTCGCGGACGGGCGCAGACGGGCTGGTCTTCGGCTCGTCTTAGGCGCAGGAGTAGGCGCCACACTGCGCGTAAACACTGCGCGTAAACACTGCGCGTTTAGGCCGACGAGTTGCTTTATAGCCCTCGAGTAGGGGAGAGCTAGAGCGCTAACCGCTCGCCTCCCTGGATGTTCCTGGCTCTGCCCCGCCTTCCGCACCCGTGATTGGCTGAAGGGTCGGACTGGGCGTGCAGGCACAGGTCGAGCTACAGAGGAGCTGGTCCCTCAATGCGTGTGGGAGTGCGAACTTATTTTTCACAGAGTGCAACTATTAAATCAGTATCTGTGCTCTAACAGTTCCTATCCCTCATTTAAAATACAAATTCAAATTGACGCAGTAAAATTATTTTCAAGCTCACGGAGCAAATTTAAATCAATAAAACAGTGCTGAGCAATTCTGCACAAAGAATGGCACCAAGCGGAGTGGGAGGAAGCTGCCACCGACCCCCTTACCGCAAAAGTGATTGCCTCCTCGCTAACTTTATAGCCCTCGAGTAGGGGAGAGCTAGAGCGCTAACCGCTCGCCTCCCTGGATGTTCCTGGCTCTGCCCCGCCTTCCGCACCCGTGATTGGCTGAAGGGTTGGACTGGGCGTGCAGGCACAGGTCGAGCTACAGAGGAGCTGGTCCCTCAATGCGTGTGGGAGTGCGAACTTATTTTTCACAGAGTGCAACTATTAAATCAGTATCTGTGCTCTAACAGTTCCTATCCCTCATTTAAAATACAAATTCAAATTGACACAGTAAAATTATTTTCGAGCTCACGGAGCAAATTTAAATCAATAAAACAGTGCTGAGCAATTCTGCACAAAGAATGGCGCCAAGCGGAGTGGGAGGAAGCTGCCACCGACCCCCTTACCGCAAAAGTGATCGCCTCCTCGCTAACTTTATAGCCCTCGAGTAGGGGAGAGCTAGAGCGCTAACCGCTCGCCTCCCTGGATGTTCCTGGCTCTGCCCCGCCTTCCGCACCCGTGATTGGCTGAAGGGTCGGACTGGGCGTGCAGGCACAGGTCGAGCTACAGAGGAGCTGGTCCCTCAATGCGTGTGGGAGTGCAAACTTATTTTTCACAGAGTGCAACTATGAAATCAGTATCTGTGCTCTAACAGTTCCTATCCCTCATTTAAAATACAAATTCAAATTGACACAGTAAAATTATTTTCGAGCTCACGGAGCAAATTTAAATCAATAAAACAGTGCTGAGCAATTCTGCACAAAGAATGGCGCCAAGCGGAGTGGGAGGAAGCTGCCACCGACCCCCTTACCCTTATCCCAGGAAGATGCGGATTTACGTACCTGACCTCTAATGAGAGAGAAACAGTACCAATAGCTTATAAATCACACTTGTACACACAAGCTGAATTGAAATTCAGTTCTACTGCAAAAATTCTGACTGCGGTCCAAACTGCTGTAGCAAAAGAAAGAGCCCTAGCCCAAGGGAAGAGCATATCTGTTTTAACAGCAGTATCAGCCCTTGAGGGAGTAACAAGACCGAGCATTCCAAATGCTATGGCATTAGATCCAAAATGGATACAATGGTTTAATTCTCTTGCTGCAACAGACGTGATACACGCATTTGATCCCAAAATGAAAAAGCTAGAACATCTTGAATACAAAAATGAATGTCCTCTTTCAATCAAAATTCTGCCTCTCGAACAGTACACCTGTGTAATCTACACAGACGTATCTGCACAACACTACGTTGTGGATAAACAAGTTTACAATGCAGCATGCGCGATTATTAAAGGTAAATTTAGACTAATGGTCACTAAAACTCAATCACTCGGAGACTGTACAGCTCAGCGAGCTGAACTACAGGCTTTTAAGATGGTGCTTGAAAATACCGATCGCGAATTCCCCACACTAATAGTGTGCGACTCGCATTTCTGCGTCCAGTCTTACAATGATTTCATGCGGACCTGGATTGAAAACGAAAGACTCATGTGATACATACGCAGTGTCTTCGACGTGATGGCGTTCACGTTGTAGGGAATTCATTGGCTAACAAAGCCACAATGGCAGCGGTTCAACCAGTTTCCCTAGCTACAAAAAAGTGTTCTAAAAAAAAAATAGTTGGAGAAACCATGCTGGCAGTAAAAGCCTCATTAAAAGGCGACTATGCGGCATTCCCTCTAAAATATCCACTCAATAATACATACATAATTGATGCGAACTCCGTTCCTTTTGCTCGAATCACTGGAGTGGGGGACAGAGTAATTCCAAACACAAACCGGAGGGCTTACTTGATTCAAGAAGCACACATGGGAATGGGTCTGAGGCACCAATAGATCTTGAAATCTCTAATAGAATTGTAATCAAAATACTGGTGGGGATGAGCGTGCATGTTGATAACTTTGCATTAGATTGTCAGGACTGCAACAGAAATCGCAGTTGTGAACCGGACCAGATACCAGCCCACACACCTCTATTAGACAGCATTAGGCTATCTACACGCAGACGTCCACAGGGAAAGAAGCGATCCCATAAATATTAAGCCGAGAATCATTTGGATGTGGACCCAGCGCTAGGCTGAGGCCAGAACTGTTATAAAAGATTTGCGAATCTTTATCGGCACATACGCAATTGGCATGCTACATTCTGACCAGGGTCCTGCGTTTAGCTCTCGAGCTTACAAGGAGGCCATGGCCAGCTTGGGCATTGCATTGCGGTACTCTAGTCCATTCCATCCTGATGGAAATGCGGTAGTGGTAAGAAAAAACCTTGACATAAAGCAATCTATAACAGAAAGGATATTAGGTTTGGGTAATGGGTGGGTCAAACATCTAATAAGTGTCCAACGTAGTCTTAATAATCTGCCAAGACATTCTCTGGGTGGAATCCCTCCGTATGAACTTTTGTTTGGAACAAGAATGATAATCGAAGACCTCAATAGTCAGACTTCAGTGGTGAAACAAAAAACCTTTGATATCAAAGATCGTTTGGCTGTTTTACAGGACTTAAATGAGACATGAAGAAGTCTAAGCAACACATAGCTAAAGCCAACGGCCACTAAAGAAAAAACACCTGTCCCAGCAAGACCTGTCTGGATTCCAAAGATTGGGGATCTGGTCAGAGAAAAGATCGCGGTGAAGAAGGAATTTGGGCCTTCTTACAGGAAAGCAGTACCTGTCTTAGCAATCAGCGGAACAAGATCAGTAATACTGCCGCCCCCTGCTGGTAAAAAGGAGAACAGAGTTGTATCAATCGACCTGGTAAAACCACAATCATGTGGCCAATAATTAGTAGTAGGCCCAGTGGACTCCCAAGATGTAGCAGAAGACCAAACCTTGCTACAATTCAAGAGGTTCAAACTGAGAGACTAATCACATTTTATAAACCTGCTGTGATTAAAGAAGGACTATGCAACACAGCCATGGAACTTGTGCCTCTTGAAACCCAAATTGCAACAGTTCGTCATGAAACACCTGTCTACAATGATGTAGCCTCTGACTATACTAATATGACAAAAGAAAAAGCAACTACAAAGATTAATAAGAATCCTGAAGCAATTTCAACAATTGACAGAACTGCATCTGGCTACTTCATCAATTTCAATGACTTTTCTGAAGATCCAAGTGAACATGGAGAAAAGCCAGCAAATAAAACTTTCAGAGAAAAAATAACTGAACTCTTTCATCAGCTTGGAGAAACATATCTGATTTCACCATGGATTGAATTGTGGATTGTGTCAGGTGTACCTTTCCTCCGAATCTGGCTCATTTTGGTTTTAAGCTTGGGAAGAATGATTGATAGAAAATACAGTACAATGGACACAGCAAGTCAGAAAATCAACTTGGTTCTAAAGCCTCACAGATCTTCTCACATTGAAAAAAGAGAACTATCATCAGTAAACATCACAGCCATTCCTATACCTGGTGGTGTAGCATGGGACGCTACTGACTACGACATCTATGGCCCGGTTGAACTCTTGAAATATCTACATCAGTTCAAGGTTTCTTTAAGTGACTTTGTATCACCTAGCACTTTCTCTGATGATTGGGACTTTGAAAATATTAATAATATGATGTCAGATTTAGAAATGTCAGCAAAATTTACAGAACATGATTATTTAGAAGGTTCATCAGATTATGAAGAAATGTATTGCTTTAATCATTATGGGCACCACTATTTGCATAAATCTGCTAATCCTAGAAATGTTTTCACTTATAATCATGGGGAACATTGTTCAACACCGCCAAAAGGCAGCTTGAAAACATTTTATGAGAAATTACCATACTTCTCAGGGTTTAATAACACTGATCCAGAAATGTTTTATTTTAAAATTATGAATAAGACAGGAATGAAAACCATGTTGACAAATACTAAACTGATTTATTCTGCAAAATTTTATGAAAAATTGTCTATATTTGGTTTTGAATTTTGGAAAAACAACATTGAGACAAAAACTATCTGGGGTACAAAAGACTGGCAGGTACAAGGTTTAGAATCATTATTCAGAGCCTGCATGATCCCAGAACAGATAATGTTCCTGAATGACACCATTCAACAAAGAACTTGTCTTGGCCTAGCCAAGATAAAGGACTTAAACAAACTGTCTATACCAAAGCCCATACCTTATAGTAATAGCACTACAGATGTGGAGATAGACGTATCCCATATTTTATACCAAAATAGAACTAATCCTGATTGGAAAAATGGTTGATCTGGCCCACAGACACTAATAACTGTCAAGATAGATTCCTGAACAACAAACCAGGGTTCAAACAGAACAGGCCAGACCCAAGATATTCCCAGAGATAACATCCAGGGATAATAACAACATACAGTGTAGGAAAACTATGCCTCGAATGGCTACAGAAATCCACACTACCTGAAAGTAAGCAACACTTGACTTTACTTGCGAGATTTCCTATTGGGACCTCGCAAACAGCGTCAAAAACGTTTCATATACGCCGGTATATATGCTGCTTACAACGAAGCTTGGAAAGTAACGCAAATTGAAACTGCTGAAAAAATACGAGAAATTGATCGTATTAATTTAGAAAAAACACTGTCTGTAGTGGACAATGGGTTAATGACACTGTCCTCCAGAATTTATTCACTGGACAGCATTGTATCATCTGCTATTGATATAATAGAACAGGATATGCTAATGTTACAACATGGCCAGTCCCAATTACGTTCTATTGTACAGTTAGGCTGGACGTTACAAAATCTCCATTCAGGCTACGTGCCATGGCGTCTAATCAACACAACGTCATTGTTTTCTGTCTTTAACCTTACAGATAAACAAATCTCTTTGGCACAAAGAGGAGCAGACTATACGGTGCTGAGCATTGAAAAACTAGAAAGATTACCATTGACAATCCCTGAAAGACCTGTCATTGAATGGATAATACATGGCACCATTACAATTCCGATAACGACTTTTTGGTTTCAATATTGCCAAAAGCACATACCAGCGGGCCTGTATGAAAGGTTGGGTAAAGGGTATATCAAGTCAACCTGGAATTTACCTTACACACATAGATGATGGAGTGGGGGGAAAAAGAGGTATTTCTTAGTGGTAACAACTGAAAAATTCACTGTGCGGTACACTTCTGTGTCAAGGAATGAACTTGCATGGAGCCTACAAAGGTTCATCAAATAACCTTTCATGTCACCTGCACAGCACCCCTGCTACACAAATAGAGCCTTTTTTCAGACAACTTTCCAACTGCAGTTACGTTATGTTAAGTGACCGCAGCTGTTGTGGCATGGTGCCAGGAACGGCCTATCTCGTCAGTGTTACATCCAGGGTCACTTGCTGTATGCAAGTATTGTATCCAAACAGCAAACCAGACAAGGAGGCAACGATATGGCCTTCTTTGAATATCTCTTCTATTCGAATTGATACTTTAAGCAGAATGAAGTCCATTCTTTTACAAACAACTGTGCCTTTAATCTCGTCTAAAGAAACGTATGATCTGCAAGTCGCAAGGACATCGGCAGAGATGCATGCATTATTATCAACAAATTGCCCAGTGCATTTCGTAGAAATGTTAAGTCAGTCAGTCAAAATATCTTTATTCGATTTAGTTAAAAATCATACAAAGAGATAAAAACATGTAATACACTTTAAAATATATACAAACTATTTACAATATCATACAAATCAGAGCATACGTGGGATTAGTTAAAAAGGTCAATTTTAGTTCATGTGGTGTTACGCCGGGATCAAATACAATAATTAACGCAGTTTCAAAGGGACCCATTGTTCTAAGATGTATTTCTTTTTTGTTCTAACAGCTGCCACCAAGAAATTAGCCATACAGAATGTGATACATGTGTTGTTCAAGGATTGTAGGTAGAGCAGGGCTGGTCTCACTTGTGTGAAGCCAGCCTCCTTTAAAACAGGTAACAGATATTTTTTCCTTGGCTCTAAATAAAACCCACAAATCATAACAAAGTGCATGGTATATTGGGTGGAAAAGTGATCACAACAACAGAGGGGGGCTAGTTCAGGTTTTTCCCACGTTTTAAAATTGCCCAAATAAAAATGTAACAAATTAAACCTAAACTTAGTCAGGAGAAACCTATGAAATGGGATGGTAACTAAACCAAGATAAGGCGCTAATGCAAATGAGTTAACGAGCAGATAATGTCTCCTCACTGCTGGTTTCACTAGTTCCTTTTCCTCACAACATGCTCTTGCCCTACCCATTAATTGCTTTTTGATCTGGTCAATATCCTGGGTCTTGATGTCCCGAGGGGATGCAAAGAGCTCTGGTCGTCCCAAATCTGAAAACGCCTTCATCAGATAGGCCAACCATGGCACCCTGTTAAAGTGGTCCAAAGACAGAACATCAGCCATGATCTTATGGTTGAGGGGCAGATCTTCATTAAGCCAGGTCTTTAACCAAAAGATCAGGGGTGCCATGTTCAGCCCATCAGTGAGGAAATCTAAGCCCACCTCCATATGTATAGAAAAAGTCGGTGTAGACTGAGGAACAGACAGGAGAGTCCGTATGAATTTGTTTTCTGCCTTCTGAGTTGGTTCCAGGTTTACATAACCCCAAAGGGGTGAACCATATGAAGTCAAAGCAACTGATTTACTTTTATAAATCTTCAGGAGGGCTTCCATGGGCCTAGCGCCTAACCTGCCCGCAAAGCCCATGAGAGCTGCTGATGATCTAATCATCGCCAGCCTCTTTGCCCTCACCTGAGGTCCCCAAGATCCTCCCTGATCGAAAAGGACCCCCAGGTAGGGGAACGTGGTGACTCTGGAGACGACCTCACCCTTACACTCAAAGATTTTAGTTTTCTTCTTACTACTTTGTCACCCCACGACCATAGTGTGGGACTTGTTTGTGTTTGTTTTTAAGTCCAGCTGGTCCATGAATGTGCCAAAGGCATCCAGGAGGCGTTGTAGGCAGACGCCAGTGCGGGCAATCAGCACAGCGTCGTCCGCGTACAGGAGCGCGGGGATCTTAACTGCTCCTGCACGCGAAACATCACCCTCAACCTCCTCCAAATGGGCGCCCAGACCATTAATGTAGATGGTGAAAAGCAGAGGGGCCAGTATACAGCCCTGCCTGACCCCCCGCATGGACTTAAAACGGGACGTACACCTTCCATCATTAGTGACCCGCACAGCGGCAAAAAGCTCTTGGTGATGGGACGCCATGAACTTGACCAGTGCTTCATCTATCCCCATCTTCAGGAGGATCGTCCATAACTTAGACCTGTTCACCAAATCGAAGGCCGAGGAGAGGTCCATGAATGCTAGGAACAAGGACCCCTCCTTGGCCACCGTATATTTCGAATCAACAGGTGTAAGTTAGAGCATTGCTCAACCATTCTTTTCTTCTCTCTAAACCCATACTGAATCTCGGCCAGCCCTCCACAACTCTCTACATTATCCCTCAGTTTGGTCAAAAGGACTCTGCCCAAGATCTTTACTGCAGAGTCCAAGAGGGATATGGGCCTATAACACCCGGGATCGTCCCGCTGGCCCTTCTTAAAAATAGGGACGATCGTAGAAATAGACCAGGTGGAGGGTATGGGGTTGCCATTAACGGCAGTAAAGACATTGGCCAAGACCCCCGCCCATAGCTTGGGGGGATATATAAAAAAGTCAGCCGGCACCCCATCTGGGCCCGGTGCCTTATGCTTAGTAGTGGCCAGAATAGCTGTCTCCACCTCTGATCTGAGAAAATGGATGGGGGCGGCATCCGGAACCACCAGGGGACATACTTGACTAGCCGTTTCATTGTCTCCATACACCTTTTTAAAGTGGTCCAGCCATTTATCGTCCGGGATAACGCAGTCAATGGCCTCATTATTTTGGTCAGAGAAGAATGGCTGTTTAATTATTTCCCAGAATTGCCGGCTATCCTTCAGGACGGCCACAGAAAGAAGACTCTCCCAGGCTTCACGTTTGATGTTATCTTGCCTAGTCTTAATGGCTAACTTGTAGTTTTTCCTCAGTCTTGCAATGTCATCCCCTATCCTGGGTGTTTTCCTCAAGGCTGACATTAGGGACCTATGTGCTTTTGAGCAGGAGACGTCAAACCAGCGCTGCTTGTTTGGCACTCCCTTCCTGGGTTTTGCTAAAAGATCCTGCGAGACCTGCCCACAGATGATCGTAGAAATGTTAAGTCAAATCTTAAACATGTCTGATACCAGTGGCATCGCACATGTATGTAAGACAATTTTTTTCGGGACTGTTAGCACCCTTTGAAGCAGTCCTGAGCATCTTCCCGAATTTCGTGCACTCTGTGTTCGGTGCCCTGCCTCTCATCTTGGGACTCGTGGCAGGAATCTTATTTTTGTTCCTTCTGCTCCGATATGGCAAGTCCAGTCACAGACAAAACTCAGGCTACAATGGAAGAAACGCTCCTAGCAATGAGATACCGAGATTGGATTACTAAAGTCCTCTGCTTGGCTCGGCTAAGAGATCTGAATACTACCTGGTTTCTTTCATTCAGACCAATCTGGCAAGATTGCATCCTACCTGTTCTACGATGCCTGCTCTGTGGAGAAGAATGCGTGTTAGACGTCTGTCTCACACTCCCATCAGCAGTACCTATGGATATCGATACTTTGCTTGGTTCGGTAATGGCTCATGCAACGTGTTGTCCCCAGCGGCTACCTATTCTGATGACGGCATTCGTTGAGACCTCACCATTACGACTAGGTGGCGGTGAGGTACGAGATGAAAGCGGCACACAGGTACAACCTTCTGTGACCATTGCTGGTCTTGACACCGATGATGGCAATGCATCTCACATATGCACTATTTCTACTTTTTCGGACATGGTCCAACTTTCAACTACTGTTGTAGACAAATTCTTTGCCGGCCTATCTGAGTTAATGTTCTCTCCTAACAACGAGAATAGCTTTTGAAAACACGAGCACACAGCGTTCCCTGAACTCTGAATTCGGCCTTCAGTTTTGATAAACAGAACTTCAAAAAAACTATTGGAACTACTTTTCCCTGAAAGCGAAATAATTTTTTTCCCCGTTCCCAAAATATTTACCTTTTTTTGGCATGTAATATTTTTATATTTATATTATAATGTAATTTAAAAAATAAAATATCTAAAAATAAGTAGTTTAAAAAAATGTAGTAAATCAGTATCAAAAAATAAATATAACAATTAATACATTTAAAAATTGTCATTGAAAAAAACCTTTAACACTCACTGAAAAAACCATAGGTTTCAGACAATTTATAGTTAGGAATTAGCATTTAAAAAACCTTAGAAATTCACTGAAAAAACAATAGCTTTTAGGGGTGTTATACTTGGCTGGACATTTCACTTGTACAAAAACATTGAAATTCCTTTTTTCAAATATATGCAGGGGGCTCTCAGCTCCCCCATCCCCGGGGACCGCCACCCCTGGGGCTTAAAAAATAAAGGAGTGGGGGGTTCAAAGGCCCCCCCAAACCACAGGCACCGCCACCCCCGGGGCTTTATTACAACATTTTTGGGGGGCTCACAGCCCCTCAGCCCCGGGGATCGCTATCAGTCATGTCATCAGTGATGTCATGAGTGATGTCACTGACCATGTCATGAGTGAGGTAATATGTGATGTCATCAGCAGTGCATTGCAGGCGCAACAGGGGAATTTCAATGGTTTTGTACGAGTGAAATGTCCAACTAACTATAACGCCCCTTAAATCTATGTTTTTTTCAGTGAATGTCTACAGTTTTTTAAATGCTAATTCCTAACTATAAAGTGCCTGAAACATATGATTTTTCAGTGAATATATATATAAACATTTATATATACATTAGGTTTTAACATTTATACCTGCACAGGAGGTATCTGCACGCTGCACTGCGCTTTGCGCTCTAACTGGCGCGCTGCTATTTTTAACTTACCTATTTGCTATTTGAGTTTTATTTAGTTGTTTTTCCCCTGCTTTTAATCGGGAATAATTTTCTCCCCCTTACTCGCACTCTAATCGGCTTCCACCGCTGTTCGGCGGGTCCGGTTCCTGGGGTGGGGAACTTTCGGCGCCATCTTAGAGTGGTGTGGACTTTCAGTGGGCACCATTTGCGAGCGGTCTAGCGCTCCGGATGACCAGAGGGACGCTTATTTAAGGCGACCAGTCCTGGGGATAGCCTTGATGAGGTATCTGCACGCTGCACTGCGCTTTGCGCTCTAACTGGCGCGCTGCTATTTTTAACTTACCTATTTGCTATTTGTGTTTTATTTAGTCGTTTTTCCCCTGCTTTTAATCGGGAATCATTTTCTCCCCCTTACTCGCTCTCTAATCGGCTTCCACCGCTGTTCGGCGGGTCCGGTTCCTGGGGTGGGTGACTTTCGGCGCCATCTTAGAGTGGTGTGGACTTTCAGTGGGTGCCATTTGCGAGCGGTCTAGCGCTCCGGATGACCAGAGGGACGCTTATTTAAGGCGACCAGTCCTGGGGATAGCCTTAATGAGGTATCTGCATGCTGCACTGCGCTTTGCGCTCTAACTGGCGCGCTGCTATTTTTAACTTACCTATTTGCTATTTGAGTTTTATTTAGTTGTTTTTCCCCTGCTTTTAATCGGGAATCATTTTCTCCCCCTTACTCGCACTCTAATCGGCTTCCACCGCTGTTCGGCGGGTCCGGTTCCTGGGGTGGGGAACTTTCGGCGCCATCTTAGAGTGGTGTGGACTTTCAGTGGGCGCCATTTGCGAGCGGTCTAGCGCTCCGGATGACCAGAGGGACGCTTATTTAAGGCGACCAGTCCTGGGGATAGCCTTGATGAGGTATCTGCACGCTGCACTGCGCTTTGCGCTCTAACTGGCGCGCTGCTATTTTTAACTTACCTATTTGCTATCTGAGTTTAATTTAGTTGTTTTTCCCCTGCTTTTAATCGGGAATAATTTTCTCCCCCTTACTCGCACTCTAATCGGCTTCCACCGCTGTTCGGCGGGTCCGGTTCCTGGGGTGGGGAACTTTTGGCGCCATCTTAGAGTGGTGTGGACTTTCAGTGGGCGCCATTTGCGAGCGGTCTAGTGCTGCGGATGACCAGAGGGACGCTTATTTAAAGCTCCCTTTACCACGCAGCGGTAACGCGCAGCGGGCGGGCCTTTGCTGTGCCTGAGTCGTGCCAGAGTCCTGCCCGTCTGCGCCCGTCAGCGCTAAGGAAGCGCGGGTCGCGGCTGGACTCCAGGACAGGACACCATGACTCTGCCTATTATTAGGTATCAAAGGGATGATCTGCTGCACATCCGGGATCAGATTATACATTGTGATCTCCCGCCTGTGGACCCGTTATGTGGCCATTATCGTTGTAGTTGTGGCGGTTGGACATTAGACACCCCTTCCCTTATTCGATCGTTGGAGTTTCCATCTCCACATAAAAGAAAGGCAGGACTGCGTGATCTGAACATTTGGAGTCTAAATGTTAGATCACTGGTAAAGCACTATCGGGAGATATATGATCTTCTTAAAGATGACTCTCCTGACGTGCTTTTCCTGACCGAAACCTGGCTGCAGGATTCAGATTCTTCTATACTTAATTTGGCCTTCCCTCCAGATTATTCTATCTTCACCCTGAATCGTGTTACTAGGGGGGGGGAATTGCCATGGCCATTAAGATGTGCTATCCGTGTGAGTGGAAGGCCGTTAAACTCCCAGGATGTGAAAGTGCTCTTTTTAAAATATCGTTCAGCCATCACTTTACCCTCTCTGGCCTGCTAATTTACCTCCCTCCGGGCTGCGATTCTGCTTTCAGGGCTGCCCTCCCGGATCTTATTAGCACGGAGGCACTAGGATGTGCTAACTTCAATGTTATCGGAGACCTTAATCTTCATCTTGATGCCCGTCCTCGCCCTCTATTAGAAGCTTCTTGGCTGATCTAGAGGCCTTGCAGCTCTCTCAGTTGATCACCTCTCCCACTCATAGAGATGGTCACACACTTGACCCTTTTTTACGATCTTAGAGGGAGTCAGGGCTCTTTGTCCCACCCAGATGGTCTGGACAGACCATATGTTGGTGAAAATGATATGCCCCATGTCTGAACCTCCTTTTATACCTCACGACAGATTAGTTCTTAGACGACACTGGAATAAACTAAGACTGGAGGACTTTTACCAACTGCTGGAGGAGGCACCACCAGGCCCTTTCACTGATGTTGACCGCGGATATGACTCCTTTTGTGAGTGGATCTCCCATGCCCTTGATTCCTTGATCCCCCTGGTATGGTCCAAGTGTCGTCTGAAAGAGCCTAGCCCATGGTATGATAGCGCCTTAGCGTCCCTCAAAAGAGCCTGTAGAAAGGCTGAGAGATTATGGAGGAAATCGTTCGATCCTGAATTGAAGGCTTGCTACCTTGCTAAAACTAAAATCTACCATAGGGCGGTGTGTAGAACACGAGCAGCCTTTTATGCCCATGAGATTCAGAACAGTTCGAACCCTTTGAAACTCATTTTTAAGGTGCTAAAGGATCTGATGGCTAAGAGGACAGCGGCGGCGGAAATATGTTCGGACTCCCATTGTGAGGGTCTGGCCTCCTTTTTCCGCGAGAAAGTACAAGCCATCTATCGTACTTTCTCGACGGGCTCTTTAATTCCAGAGCGGGTCAGCTGCATTTTGGGAGGCAGTGAGTGTCTTACTATCCTGCCCCCCCTATCTATGGAGGCCTTCGACTCTCTTAGCCTCAAAATCAAGTCAGGATCTCCGGCAGATCTGTTGAAACCGTCCCAGCTTAAGAACATGTCGCCGCTATGTCGCACTCCGGTGCTTTCTTTGATCCATATGTCACTTTCTTCTGGGGTAGTTCCCATCAGATGGAAGCAGGCTGTAGTCACACCTATTTTGAAGAAGGCTACCCTTGACCCCCTTAAACCTGAGAACTACCGCCCTATCTCCTTACTTCCTTGGGCTACGAAAGTCGCTGAGGCCCATGTGAACGCCATTCTTGCAGACCATCTAACTAGGGCTAACATTCTTGACCCTACTCAGAATGGGTTCCGTGTGGGCCATAGTACGGAGACGGCACTACTTTCCATGGTCGAACATCTGCGTTCTGTGCTTGATGCGGGTTGGACGGCGGCACTACTTTTATTAGATCTTAGTGCCGCGTTCGAAACGGTCTCACACGGGATCCTGCTTCAGCAACTTGAGGAAGTGGGTGTCACGGGCTCCGCCCTATGCTGGTTTCGATCTTTTCTTGCTGATAGATCATTCCAGGTTGCGATTCCGCCCGGTAAGTCTAAATCTTATCCGTTAGATCTGGGGGTCCCACAGGGCTCATCGTTGAGTCCCACTCTATTTAATCTTTACATGAGGCCGCTGGCTGCGGTCGTCAAGCAATGGGGCCTGACGATGGTTTCATATGCAGATGACACGCAGCTGGCGGTCACGTTGAATGGGGACTCAGACATGGAGGCTCCCAGATTTCGTGACGGTTTACGGGCAGTGGCTAACTGGATGAATTCCAACTGTCTCCAGTTAAACACCAAGAAGACTGAGACTATGGTAGTCGGCAAGCAGGCGGCACTGCGGGGTGACAAGTGGTGGCCTTCTGAACTAGGTGTGACCCCCTCTCCAGCATCGGAGATAAAAAATCTAGGAGTTTGACTCGACCCGACCCTCGGCTTTATCTGTCATATCAAGAAGGTGACGGCTTCTTGCTATGGCATAATTAGAGGACTTAGGCCTATCCTTAAATTCTTTGATGCATCCACCAGGCAACTGGTGGTGGAAGCATCAGTGCTGTCTCGGCTGGATTATGCCAGCTCGCTGCTGTCTGGGATTAATCAGTCAGAACCCACCCGGCTGCAGCGAGTTCAAAACGCTGCAGCCAGAGTGGTGATAGGTCTGCCAAGGCGATGCTCGGTTTCCAAATCTTTGCACTCTCTCTATTGGCTTCCCGTATACCAGAGGATCAAATTCAAGGTTCTCTGCCTTGCGTTTAAAATCCTCAGGGGTACGTCTCCCCACATTTTGGAGAATCTGCTGATACCGTATGTTCCTCCGCGAACCCTCAGATCCTTGGGTCAGAATCTGGCAGTGGTTCCGCGTTTCAGACTAAGCAGAGCTGGTGGCCGCTCATTTCGAGTGCTAGCGGCAAATTGGTGGAATTCCCTTCCCCCGCATATCCGGGCTATTGATGACCTTCTTCAGTTTAGACGGGCCATCAAGACCATTTTATCTGTTTAGCTTTCATGCTGGGTCCTATGGCCTTCTTGACTCTCTTTGGTGTTGTGTTGTGTTTGCCTTGTCAAAGCGCCAGGACACCCCTTCGCTGAGGCAGCTGTGCGCGGTATAAGTAAAAATAACATAACATAACATAACATGTACAATATATGTGTGTGTGTGTATATATATATTCACTGAAAAAACCATAGGTTATAGACCATATATAGTTAGGAATTAGCATTTAAAAAACCTTATTTTACTCACACAAAACCATTGAAATTCCATATATAGTTAGTTGTACTAACTATATATCGCGCACCCGCAATCCACTGCTGATGATGTCACACATTACATCATTCATGACATGGTCAGTGACATCACTGATGACATCTCAAATGACATCACTGATGACATCACTGATGACATCTCAAATGACATCACTGATGACATCACTGATGACTACATTCAGTGACTGTATAAATGTGTAAAGTTAAAATATGTCTTACATATTGAAGAATGAGTGGATGTATAAGTGTCTTCATGAAGGATTTAGTAGGGGCATGACTGACTGTATGAGTGACTGATTACATGTGTCTCACTGAGTGCATGGGTTAGTGACTAAACTGTCTTAATTTGTGCATCATTATGTCTGTTGTTCTGTAAACTGCTGCATGTGTTGATCAGTAGCTATATGATTAACTGTATGGGTTATTGATTGGTTGCCCAAGCATTTGTATGGGAGACTGAGTGTGTGTGTGGGTGGCTGGGAGGTGTATGACTCTGTGCATAGATGTGTGAGCAGTTGATTGACTAAATGTATGGGTTCAAAAGTGCATGTGGAAACAGCTGTATGGGCGGTTGACTGTGTGCATGAGTGTATTGGTGAGTGAATGGATATCTCAGTGCTACATGTTAAAGTAAGTACATATGTAAAATACAGTACATGTGAGAGTTGACATATATAAATAACTGTGCATAAGAGCCAGTGAATGTGTGAGTGGCTGTATGGATCATTGTGAACTTGTATCCAGGATTGTATAAGTGAGTAAATATGTTTTAGTATATGTTTGAATAAGTAAGGTGTGTATAACTGTATAGTTGAGGAAATGGAGGTGTGATTGATTCTTTACATGACTGACTAAGTGTCTGAGTAACTCCATGGATGAGTGACAGTCTATGAGTGTCTGTTTACACTGAGTGTATCTAAGGTTATATTAGAGTCTGAAGAGGTTCATCATATTATCACATGAATGATGTCATCAGTGATGTGATCAGTAATGTCAAATGAGATGTCATCAGTGATGTCATCAGTGATGTCATTTGAGATGTCATCAGTGATGTCATCAGTGATGTCATTTGAGATGTCATCAGTGATGTCACTGACCATGTCATGAATGATGTAATATGTGACATCATCAGCAGTGGATTGCGGGTGCGCGATATATAGTTAGTACAACTAACTATATATGGAATTTCAATGGTTTTGTGTGAGTAAAATAAGGTTTTTTAAATGCTAATTCCTAACTATATATGGTCTATAACCTATGGTTTTTTCAGTGAATTTTCAAGGTTTTGTAAATGCTAATTCCTAACTATATATGGTCTATAACCTATGGTTTTTTCAGTGAATTTCATTGGTTTTTTAAAAGCTAATATCTGTAGCTGTAAAATGTATTGTTCTTTAAATCCAAAAATATATTTTATATGTTTATTAATAATTTTTTTTTAATACTTTTTTTTTGTTCGCTCCCGGTTCGCGAACCGGGAAGCTTTCCGTTAGCTAATCTTGATGCCGCGACCCAGTCCGTGAACCGGTAAACGTTCCGTTAGCGCAACTGCCGCGTTAGAAATCAACATCGTGACGCATCGCGGAAGCGCGACGTATCACGTTGTCGCGTAATGCGTCTTATGACGCGCCGCGTTAGCGCACCCGGAAGTGCTCCGGTACGCGAACTGAGACGCGAAGCGCAGCTCCCCGGAAGCGATCCGCGGCGCGGCGCGAAAGCGCGTCGTATCGCGTTGCCGCGTAATGCATCTTATGACGCGCCGCATTAGCGCACCCGGAAGTGCTCCGGAGCGCGAACCGAGGCGCGAAGCGCAGCGACCCGGAATCGATCCGGGGCGCGTTACGCAGCGCGTAACATAAGCGTGAGAGGTCATGTGACTTGTTAATAAAACTTTTCATTGGTTCATTTCACTTTTGGTTTCATAATGATGTAAGGCTAGGTCAGGTGACCTAAAAATAACACTTTTCATTGGTTTAGAACTATTGTTTTTCCCAAATGATGAAAACCCCTCCTTCTTTCCTCACTCTGACTTTCATCTTTGTGAGAGGAAGACCTTTTTTCATAGTTGAACAATGGCTTCAGTAGTTGCTTCAGCTGGTGCACCCCCACCACCACCTCCACCTCCTCATGGGAAGAGAGGACCACCTCCCCAGTTTATCAGCCAGACAGAGGAGGAAGAGGATGAACTAGAGGAAGAAGAGACCGAAGGACCACAGTTCTTACAGGAGGTGCCCCGGGTTTCCCGTCGGAAAGCCAGCTTTATTTGGCAGTTTTTTTCAATCCCTCGAGGGCAAAAAAAAGTAAATGCTAGGTATGTCACCTGCCTGATTTGCAAAGAACATTTATCCAGAGGCACTGATAAAAAATATAGCTACGGAAACTATACAATGCATCGTCACATGAACAGGTGGCATCCATTGAACTACAGCCGGGCGGAGATACGTGACATGGAAGATAACCCAACAACAACTCCTGTGGCCAGGTCAACATCGCTAATATCGTTGACAGCAGCAGAGGCACGGGAAACCGTGCCAAACATCCAGGAGAATTTTGCGCATATGAAACATACTTGTCTGTACTGCGGTGCATTGATATCATGTGGTAACATGAGTATTAATTCAATCAACCTAGCTTTTAACAATCACAATTGCCCTAACCGCCCCAGACAGTAATTTTTTTTTGTTGCTCCTGTTGAGCCCTTTTCAATGCCTGTTTTTTGTTGTTTCCCCTCCATCAAAAACAAAAAAAACCATAAAACTGTTCAAAAAATACAAAAAAAACAAAAAATGTTCAAAAAAAAATATATAAAACAACAAAAACATTTAAAAAAAAGTTCTTTTCAGAACTACCTCCCCTTTCAAAAAAAATTGCTAGAATGTTTAGCACTCTGGCAAGCTCTATTTCTTTTAGTTCGCTTCCCAGTTCGCTTCCCGGTTCGCGAACCGGGAGCGAACCAAAATTTTTTTTAAAAAAGAAGAGTAAGTATAAGGGAAGTAAACAGAGAGTAATGTTAAAAGAAAGACAGCTATAGGGAGTAAACCAGAGATACTGTTTAATAGATCTATTTACCGAAGAAAAGATTTAAGAGGGTATAATTGTGAAAAACAAAATAGATAAGGAAGTGAAAGAAAAAAAAGAGAGTAGAACAATAACAAAGAAGAGTTTCTTGGACAATGTGAGTGAATGTTCAAACTCAGAGTAAAACATGTGGAATAACAAAGAGAAAAAACAGAAAACAAAAAAGAAAAAATAACAGAAAAAGATTAATTGAAACAGCAAAGAAATGTAAATAACATAGAGCCATATCATCAACATAGGCAATAAAAGTTTTGCAGCTTTTATCGGCAGAAATGTGTCGCTAAAGCCGCTTTTGCGGCGGAAAACTGCCGCTAAAACAACTTTTGCAACACTTTTCTGCCAATAAAAACAGCAATAATTTTATTGGCTGTGTTGATAATATGCCCCTTAGTGTGCTTCAACTACACAGAAGAAGCATAATGAACAAGTAGTGAAAGAGTGATCAGTCAAAGACACTAAGAGTAATAGAGACGGAGTGAGTGAACAAGAGTGAGGAACTATGAGAAGAGAGGGACTGAGAAAAGGAGTGGAAGGAGTAGAGTAAGTAGGTAATAGAGAAAGGAATGAGGGAAGTAGCAAAGGCAGGAAACTGAGGGTTAAAGAAATGAAGCTGTCAAACTACTAGTAGGTGAATGTGATAGAAATGTAACGAAAAGAGTACAAAACATTTACCTTATAATTGTCATTAACTTACTCACTTTTTGTTTTTATACTTTCAATCTGTGAAAGAGAGAACAAACATTTGAAAAATATTAAAACATGTATTTAAAAATTAGAAAAGACAAGGGAAAAGATTGAAGGACAAACAGTTTTTCAACAACTTTGACACTTACAGAAGCTTCTGCTTCTCCAGGCCCCGTACACAGTCCTAAAGATATACATTTTAAACTAACAGTATCTTGATGCAGATGAAGTGAGGCCTATCTTAAAAAATGGTGCATCTTTTGCACTGCTGTTGTTTCACAAAAGTGTCGCAAGACACTAACATTTTAAATGTTTGTTTCAGGATGCCAATAAGATGTGTCCTATCCAGAGGTTTGTTTGAGGTGAGGCCTACTCAGGGTTCCAAATGAAATTTCGAGTTCTTGAAGAATACAGAAGAGATAATACATGTGAAGGCCTATTAATGAAGTAAGTCATGTCCACTTCACTCTTGAACAAAGCCCAGACCTCTTCTGTGTCCGTGGACAGACCTAAACTTCATCTGCACAATGTCATTCGTAAACTTAGGAAACACAGGTGATGTAATTGAAAAATGTGGAGTTTCTTTTCCTCATTTCACAATCACATCACCTGTGTTGCCTAGGCTAAGGTATCTCATAGTGCAGATGTAGTGCAGCATATTAAACAGTATCCAGAAGTGCACCACTGCATGCAACAACTTTGACACTTACAAAAGCTTCAGCTTCTGCATGCCCCCTACACAGTGCTAATTATATACATTTTAAACTGATGGTATCTTGCTGGAGATGAACTGAAATCTATCTTGCAACATGGTGCATCTTTTACACAAAAGTGACCCACAATGCAGCAAAAGAGGCGCACGGCCACCATAAATCTGACCCTAACATTTTAAATGATTGTTTCAAGATGCCAATAAGGTGTAACCTATGCACAGATTTGTTTCAGTTAAGTCCTACTCAGGGTTGCAGATGGAATTTAGGTTTGTTGAAGAATACAGAGGAGATAATACATGTGGAGGCCTACCAACGAAGTGAGTCATGTCCACTGCACTCTTGAACAAATGTCAGACCTCCTCTGTCTCCAGGAACAGGCCTAAACCTCACCTACACAATGTGATGTGTAATGTTAGGAAACACAGGTAATATAATTGAAAAACGTGCAATTTATTTTGCTCATTCCACAATCATATCACCTGTGTTTCCTTTGCTTAGGTATCTCATTGTGGAAATGTAGTCTATCATATGAAAGACTACGTAGAATATGATCACTGTATGCAACAACTTTGACACTTACAGAAGCCTCACCTTCTCCATGCCTCCTACACAGTTCTACATGTACATCATAAATGCAAACAGTACAGAATTAATTATACATGCTAAATGGTTTATTTTTGCTGTTCTCAGAATGTATCAAATTTCACTAAAAACAGTGACGTGAAGGTATTCATCATATAACAGCGGGGAAAAAAAAACACAATCAAAATGATTGTGTTTAAAAAACCCATACAACATAACAAATCAGAATTCAGAACTCCTTAAACTTAACTCACTTTCCATTACGTCGAAGGATGTCCTATGAACAGCTTACACTCTGTTGTGCTGTTATTACTTTCAGCCCGCCACTTTCTGAAAGAAAACTTCCATCGTTTTGAAAAACATGTTACATACAATAAATGACTTCTCGCTCTCTACCACACGTTTCCACAAGGCCAAATCGTGTCAGAGCCATTTATAACTCTTGGAATTCTTGTAAGCCAATCCCGTCATGTTGTATTTCCGCAACTTTAACAATTAAAATGTTGAAGATCATTTTCACAATCCTGGACTAGTAATATCTTCCCCTTCTTGCTCAGTCATGTTCTACATTTCCTATGACACTGATACTGCTTACTATGAAGCAGACTTACACTACCTCTATGACTACTACAATTATTTAATTCTCTACATCACTTTTAATCACAAAGCAATGTAAAACAGTAGACAGCATTGCAGACTTACATTCCCTCTACTCTATGTTTTGATTGGCTGTTTCAATTAGCTTATAAAAAGAAACAGTTTTTCTGAACTCATTCAAAGTGCACTTATTTCTCCATGACGTCCAGTCTTATGGTTAGAAGTTATGTCTCTGAACTACACTTATCCTCAAGGCCAAATCGTGTAGGAGCCATTAGAACTTCTTGAAATTCCTCAAAACACATCCCGAGATTCTTTCCCTAAAATTTTGGTTTTAAAAACACCAGGTAAGAGTTTTTAAGGTCATACGGCAATTTTTTTTTGAAAATTAAAACAGAATCATTGCAGAATGACCAGCCATTTCTAGACTTTCAATAAGCTGTGTAATGTCCTGATGTTATTGAAGGACCATCATGATATATAATTGCTGCAGTTACAAAAGTCCTTCCTGATATTGACAACTGTGAAGCCACAAAATGTTTAATTAAAGTAGTCAATTTTGTTCCATCAGGCCTACATCGTTGGAACATTAAAATGACATACTGGCCATATGTTCGTATAAATAATGTGGACATCATTGCAGACTTACATTGGCTACACTCCATGTTGTGATCAGCTGCTTTTACTAGCTTATTAAAGGAGACTGATTTACTGTCTGGCAAAGTTAAATATATAAATCTTTCTGAGTCTACACTAGTAGTACTTGATACCCTACAGTTCTCGCAGTCATGCTGCCATTGATAAGAAAGCGCAAACAGCTGATCTACATCTACACCTTCAGCATGCAATACATCAAGCATATACATTAAAAACTCCTGATAATCTTGCTGAATATTTTGAGAGAATTGTGTTTGGCCTGAACATCTGTCTAACAGATTTCGAATTTCAGACACACTTTCTATGTTTGTTCTATCAGTGCTACATTTTTCTAAGACAGAATTTAACAAACTGCAAAATCTTTGATCAGAATTGACCACAATCTCTTCTTTTACATTTTCTAGAGAAAACAAAACATTAACCACTACATTAGCATAGCAGTTGACACCAGAACTGTTTTCAAATTGAAAACCAACAACATCTTCAACAGAATCCTTTTTGTTTCTGCTTATAATTTCAGGTTCATCGACTTTTCGTCTTTTTGCTACAACCTCCCCAGTATTGGTCACATTTCTTCGTTTCCGGCCTACCACACGTTTCTCAAACAAAGGATATTGAGGCAAATGTGGCGCATACTCTCTTCTTAACCTATTGTATTCCTTAACACAATCTAGATCCGCACAAATGTTTGTGACATCACACTCAATCAAGTACAATCCCGATAAAGTTCTAACTCGTGACAATGCCACATATGCCATACCCTCCTTGAACACAGAACTGCCAATATTCACCAATGCACTGTCTACACTTAAACCTTGCGATTTATGGATTGTCACCGCATATGCCAAGCAAACAGGAAACTGCTTACGGCGAACATATAAGTCTTTTACAAGCAAAAATCTAGCAGAACAACGACCAATTAGCTGTACTTCCTCAATGCCATCAAATTTAATTTTTAAAAATTCAATTCCATCTCTATTTCTGTATTTTACAAAATCAACAACATTACCCATTGATCCATTTACCAGACCTCTTTCAACATGTAAATTCCTTCTTAAAATTATACGGCAGTTCAAGCACACATTCAGAGTCTTTTCAAAACCTGCAGTTTTAGATATACTCTTCTCTAATGAATCCAATTTTGTTTTCAGATTCTTAGACACAATAATTGTTGATCCCATATGCTCTACTCTGTCAATAGCTTCCAGTTTCACAATCTCTTGCTTTTCTAAATGCAACATTTTGTGGTTGAATTTGGCACATTCTGCAAGAGTTGGCATCAAACATATTCCAGATTTCTTCTCAGTAATTTTCTGAAAAATATTCTCAGGCACAACATCTTGTTCTGGATATAATTTTGACAGTAATCGTGCATGTAAAGCTTCTTTCCCATGCTCGGTCACTTTTCCAATTCTAACATCTTGTAGAATAGTCTTGTAAACTTCATCCTTCGCCTGACGCATATTTTCATGCAGTTCAGCATAATTGAAGTTTAACCATATATTGACGTTGCCAATGCTGCCTAGGCACTTCCTGGTATCTTCATGCGTGAGCATTTTCAAAACACAGGTTGCCCTTTCACTGGTGTCAGCTGCAGAAGATCTCCGAAAACAATGATGTGTTTGCCACCAAATAACACATCATACTCTGTTTTGAGAACTTCTTGCATTCTCAAATGCACAAAGGCAAGCATGACATTGGAAACCATGCTTACTTCGTCAATGATAAGAAGTTTCATTTTCCTCAAGATTCTTGAAACTTCACAACAAGCATCTCCAGATAGCTTGTGATATTGTAATTTGTTGTCATGCTCCACTGGCAGCATCAGTAAACGATGTAAAGTAATCCCTTTAATGTTATGTGCTGCCAGTCCAGTTGGAGCGGTGACAACACAAGACAGCGATGACTCTGTCCTTTCCTGCAAATAACATGAAATTGCTTTAATAAGGAAACTTTTTCCAGTTCCCGCTTCTCCACTCACGTACAGTCGGACAGGCTTCAACGACGTACATGAGCACTCTTTCTTGTCATGACTTAATCCATGATCAATTTGCATGGTAACTTCGTCATATATTTTCCTCTGCTCAACGTTGAGTTGTCTTTCCAACTCTTCTAAGTTAACCGCATCCTCCTGAGCATGTGCCATGGCTCTTTCCACTTCATTCATAGCAGTGGCAGCTTCATTTTCGATAACAGGTCCTCCTAGTGGATCCTGACTCAATGAAGCAGAACTCTGACTGTCCTGAGAACTGTCTCTGGCAATCTCGGCTGCAATCGTTGCTTCCTGCTCAATTTCCGCATTCAACATTTCTACATATTTGGGAAAAGCAGGACATTCTATGGTCTCCTTGGCAGCATTGAAAGAGTCTTCGTAACAGAGGAAATCTCCAAGCAGTTCCTCTTCTGCACGCCAAGGCTTGAAAAGTTGCAAAAGTGCTAAATAGAAAAACTCCTTTTTTTCAGGAGATTCGCCACTCAATTTTCGATGGTTTACCAAGTGGCATTTTCTTTGCTTGACCAGACATCCCTCACTTCCTATTACAGCATACACTCCTTTCTCAGTATCTTCTTTGATGTTCCTCTTGAATATGTAATTTTGAAGAACCTCATACAGACAAACATTCTCGAGGTGACTGCTTCGATTTGGATAATATGTTTCCAACATGTTTGTCTTCAAAATGTCGGTACTGTTTGGCTCCTTTTCCGCCAAATACTCAATTTCCCGCACAGGTTTGAGAACTCGATTACGCGTTGCAGCAAGACCAAGACTCGCCCAAACGATACTCCTGGACTTGGCATAGAGACTTGCTGAAGACAACCGGTCAGAACATTCGTATGCTCCGATTTCTCGATGCGACAACATCTTCAGACTGAAACTGTACAACTTCTTGCTGAGGCTCTTTTCATGAGGAATGTCTTCCCACATATCCTTCAATTCTGTCTTCTCTTTTTTGGTGATGTAAGATGTCACATACCGAGCCACAGCCATACAGTTATCAGCCACAAACTGTATATCCATGTTAGCATTCCACATGGACAAAATCACCGGGTTGTAGTCGTTGATGTACTTAGACTCTTCGTTCCTCTTCAAATTGTATGTGTTTTTAGGTGATTTCTTCATCACATTATGTCGCAGCGAAGACATCAAACTGTTCACTCTTCCTTTAGAAATCACCGGTCGTGGAAAGCCGAAACGACATTTGGTGTAGAACTTGTCCTTGTTTCGGAATTTACGACGACAGTACTTTCCACATCGATGGCTTTGGAAACGTAGAACTTTTTCTCTTAGGCTTTTCTTCTCCTTTGCGTTTGGAACAGCACACGTAGAATACTGTTGTATGAAACTCATCACTGAGTCTTCTGGATCCGTTCCAAATTTAGGTGCATCCTTGATCCACAGCAACATATGTATATGAGGAGCACCTCTTGCTTGGTACTCCTTTCTCCAGAAGAAGTCCAACACCTCTCCAAGAGGTGGATTCTTCTTATTCATGATGAAAGACATCATAGCTTCAAATCTATGATTGAAGTACCTACATACATTGACTGGATCCAAAGAGCACAGTTCTCCGGGTGTCTTGAATTCGATGTTTTCTATGTTAGCATTTGCTTCTCGTAGAAATTCAAGTAAGTCTTCCCAGCCATACTCGGCACAGCTCAGAGTGAGGAACCATGTGGGAGTTCCTAAGTTCCTCAGCATACATTTTAAATCACCATGACGACGGTACCAGTACTCATTAGTACCACGCTGACACGCCATGAGATTAATCAGGTGAGAATCCAAAATACTGTCTTGGACATTGACTTTATCCATAAAGTCACTTGCCGAGATGTTTTGCATGTGTATACCACTTTTCAAGATGTGGTTCACTGCATATGACAGTCCAGACAGATCGCTTTCAAACAGGAGATGAAACAAATAGGGAATGCATTGTCGAAACCTAGCATCTCCTGCATACAATCGCAAAGTCCGGTATTCAGAAGCAGGAATTTGATGAGGTCGCTCATCATATCTTCCTCCCTGACCTGTTGGAAAAAGCTGTGGGAAACACCGAGCTTCCAAACTTTCCTCCCAAACACTAATGGGACTCCCTTTGGCTTGTTTCATTTGAAACAACTCAATAGCATTCCCCATGACTTCCTTGGAATGCAAAGGATGAACACTATAATGTTCATATATTTCTTCACTAGTAGAGGGTTCTACTTTCTCAATTTGACCAGCACACAAATCGCTATCCTCTTCCTCACTTACTTCCTCTTGTGCAACATATACATTCTTATAGTATTTATTATTTTTTTTCAAATACAATGTTGCCTTTTTAACTTTCCTAACATCCACTAAATCTTGCCATATTTTCTTATTCTTTGTCGGAACCCCATTAACTAAGATAACCAGAGGTTCCTCTTCCACTTTTTCTACTCCAATTGTGTTAATGTTTTTCTTCAAATCTAGAGGCAAATAAACAACTCTTCCCTTTAATCCTCTCTGTAAATCTGATGGAGGCAATTTCCCTGTCCTTGGCTCCATTCTTACAATAGCCTGAAAGGGATGGATACTTTGAATCAAAATAGATTCATAAGTATTTAAATCCTTTAATTCAGAAGGAATCTCAACCAATTCCAGATTATTATGAACTGCTCTAGCAGGCATCTGGTTTTTATTTAATTTGTTACAACAATAAGTACACACACGTTGATCCAATCCCAAATCAAAACAATTTTCTACCATCAAATATGTTGTGAAATCCTTCCATTCACTATTATTTTCCCTTTCACTTTTTGCATATAAATCCACTAACTTAGTATGATTCTTATAATAAGTGCGTCGACAACACACACAAGTGAAATTTGGCCTCTCACTTGATTTGACCTGAAACGTCGCAATTTCCCTCTGGAAATTATCTGTACTGGAAACCTGTACACTATCTTCCACATTACCCGCTTCTCCTGGGTCAATTTCAACATTCTCCTCTTTACTTCCAAAGTAACAAAACTCAATTTCTTCACATATATTCTTCACATCTATTTCAGAACCATGCAAAAGAGCAGCACATAATTGTTTAAGCATAATTGCTGGACTCTTAGCATAATACAACATTCTAACTAATTTCCTCACTTTATTATGATGCACTGCTAGCATCCTGAAATGATGAAAAACACTCTGGCATACTCTCCTGGAAAGACAAGCCAGTGAATGACCATGCAAACCTGTCACTTCTCTCACTCTGCAAGGATCTAATTCTTGCAACAACTTCATTTTCTGCTTCAAACTTTTCTTATTAAATGACCGTACAAAATCACAAAGCAAATTGATGGAATCCTGTCGCACACTGCAAATACTACTACACTTCCAGGTGTACACAGGACCCTTAGGATGTCTTCCTAAAACCTCATTACCTAACACCTCTTCTGCCTCTGTTGTCACAAGTTTTTCTTTTTCAACTGGACAACCATCTTTCACTTCATAAGCTCGACCACTGGTGTCAACTGCATGCACCAAATCATTATCCTGGAAATAACTCTCCTCATTAAAAAATGCCTCACAGCTTGAACTATGCATCCATTCTCCAGAAAAAACTTCACAAAAATTACTACGATTAACTATTCTCTTCCATCTACTATTTCTTTTGAAATCATAAATTGCCTTGTTTAGCTTCCTAATTCTATTGATAATCAAAATAAATAACTTACGTTTAATTTCAAATGCCTGATCAATAACTTTCTCAACTTTTTTTTCTCTTATAAAAAACCACTTTCTGTTGACCTTTCTTAATATTTTTTAACAAATTGCCAATTATCCTGTTGCGGAACATTAGTTTACGAATGTCCCTAAACTGTTGTTTCCTTCTACTATCATGCACAGAGTTATCTCTTGCTCTAGCAGTAACATTTTTCATTGGCCTTTCCTTTCCGTTTGACTTGCTTCTCTTTTTCTGGACTGAAACATTTTCTGTAGTAATATTTTTTTTACTACAGATATTTCTTATGAATGTTTTTGTACTCTTACCCGGTGCTTTCTTGGTGACTTGACAAATCTTTTTGTTAGAGGACTGCTGCTTTTTTTCATTGACCTGCTGTCTTTGACGTTTTGCAGCCTTTCTCAGTCTTTCTTTGGTTGGCATGGTGAAATCTTGAAATGATCTGCAGTTGAATCTGTGGTAAAATATATTAAAAATGTTATTAACCACTATTACCCAACAGTAAATCAATAACAGTAATCAAAAACTTAAAACACTACTTGACATTTTTACATAGAAGATTTTTTAGTCCTTGGCAAATTTAGAATACAGAAATAGCAGAAAAGAAATGGAATTTATATTCATTTTACCTGTGCTATTTTATATGTGAATCTGATCTAATTTTATGAGCATATTTTAATATTTTATTGAAGACACTACACATAACCTGTTTTTGAAGGTGTCTTTATTTTTAAATTAAACGGTTTACATTTTTACTTTTTATTTATTATAAATTTTTAAAATAAATGTTTATAGTTCCATAGGCTCAAGCACGTCAGCTTCCCATCCTATGTCATATAATTCTGACAAATCTGCATCCTCATCACGTTCTTCTTCATCCTCAGGATTTAAATCATCCAAGGGATCAACATCCACTGATGTTTCAATTACGAGTTCAATGATGAGGTCGAAATCAACTGATTGCTGATTGTCGCTCATGTTGATGTTGTCTTTATCTTTAAAGAAAGATAACAACAATGAGATGTTGCAGAGTAAGAGACAAATCTCAGAGATTATAATAGTAAAATTGTTTAACAAGAGTAACATTTTGCAGCTATTATTTAGCCATGTCCAGCGATGCTGAGCAGGTGAAGCCTATGTCTAATTTTTCACTGAACAGGACTCATCTCTGCTTAACCTTGGATAAGCCTCACCGACTCTGTGTCCCCTGCACATACTTAAATGTAAAGGGGCAGATTTATGTTAACTGGCACATCCCCAGGCATGCACCAGTTAACGTGCACCGCTGCTCTGCCACCCATGGTGTGCCGCATTTACAATCAGATAGGAGAAAGCTGCGTCAAAACCCTGCACCTGCTTGAAGCAGGCATAGGTCTTGACGCAACATTGTGGAGATGGGGCACCCCTGAGCCTTGCTGGAGCTGCATCGCACTTGCAATACAACTCCAGCAATGCGCCACCTTAACGGCACAGATGCGTCACGCATCTATGCCATTTTTGCCCCATGCTGCGCCGCATTGAAAATGCAGCACACCATGGGTGGCGGAACAGCGGCACAGGATGACTGGCACATCCCTGGTGATGCGCCAGTCATCATAAATCTATCCCTAAGCATCTTATCTTGTTAGAGATAAACTGCCATATGTATCATCAAAATATTTTGCATTTCCTAAATAGCGAATTTTAAGGAATAAATAGCGATTCTTTACCATTCCTAATTTGCAATGAGCAAATTGCTAATTGCAAATTACTCATTCATTTCCATGGGCCAGGAGGCCCATAGGAATGAAGGTGCAATTTGCGATTAGCAATTAGCTCATCGCAAATTAGGAATTTTTCCAAAGGTGCAGGTGTGTCTCAAGAACACCCTGCTGCACCCCTGAAAAAGAAATTTGGGGGCATATGGCGCACATACATATGGGCATCATATGGCACCTTTTGTTTTTTTGAAAAAAAGCTTTTTGAAAAGAATTCGCAAATTACCACCAACTAGAAGTTGGTGGTAATTTGCAAATCCTTAATGGCATTTTTTGCATATTTTTTGTTTGATACATTGCATTTAAGGAATCGCAAAATTTGCAAATCCTTAAGTGCAATCGCAAAATAAGGAATAGCAAATTTTGCTATTCCTTATTTTGCATCAAACTTGTTTGATACATACCATTTGTCTAATTAGCATTCGCAAAGGCCGAAATTCGCAGAATTTTGGCCTTTGCGAATGTTAATTAGCTTGATACATATGGCCCCAAGTGAGGCCTGTCTTGCAACATGGTGCATCTTTTGCATCACTGCTGCATCGGTTTCATGTGGCCCGTTTTTTTTACACGATGACACATCTGCCTAAATGCATCAATTTGTAATTTTGTCGCCTCATAGCAAATCTTTTGCACCGCCGCTGCATCAGAAAAGTGACCAAAGTGGCGCAAAAGAGGCATACACCTATCATAAATCTGTCCCTAGCATTTTAAATGATTAATTCAGGATGACGATAAGGTGTGGCCTATCCAGAGGTTTGTTTAAGGTGAGGCCTACTCAGGATTGCAGATGAAAGTTACGCTTGATGAAGAATACAGAGGAGATAATACATGTAAAGGTCTACCAATGAAGTAAGTGATGTCCACTTCATTGCGCCAGGCATCATAAATGTATCCCTAAGCTTCTTATCTTGTTAGAGATGAACCTCCATATGTATCATCATACTATTTTGCATTTCCTAAATAGCGAATTTTAAGGAATAAATAACGATTCTTTACCATTCCTAATTTGCGATGAGCAAATTGCTAATTGCAAATTACCCATTCATTTCCATGGGCCAGGAGGCCCATAGGAATGAAGGTGCAATTTGCGATTAGCAATTAGCTTATCGCAAAATAGGAATTTTTCCAAGGGTGCAGGGGTGTCTCAAGAACACCCTGCTGCACCCCCTGAAAAAGAAATTTGGGGGCATATGGCGCACATACATGCCCTAAGGGCATGTATGGGCGTCATATGGCACCTTTTGTTTTTTGGAAAAAAAGCTTTTTGAAAAGAATTCGCAAATTACCACCAACTAGAAGTTGGTGGTAACTTGCAAATCCTTAATGGCATTTTTTGCATATTTTTTGTTTGATACATTGCATTTAAGGAATCGCAAAATTTGCAAATCCTTCAGTTCAATCGCAATATAAGGAATATCAAATTTTGCTATTCCTTATTTTGCATCAAACTTGTTTGATACATACCATTTGTCTAATTAGCATTCACAAAGGCCGAAATTCGCAGAATTTCGGCCTTTGCGAATGCTAATTAGCTTGATACATATGGCCCCAAGTGAGGCCTGTCTTGCAACATGGTGCATCTTTTGCATCACTGCTGCATCGGTTTCATGTGGCACGGTTTTTTTACACCATGACACATCTGCCTAAATGCATCAATTTGTAATTTTGTCGCCTCATAGCAAATCATTTGCACCGCCGCTGCATCAAAAAAATGACGCACAGTGGCGCAAAAGAGGCATACACCTATCATAAATCTGTCCCTAGCATTTTAAATGATTAATTCAGGATGACGATAAGGTGTGGCCTATCCAGAGGTTTGTTTAAGGTGAGGCCTACTCAGGATTGCAGATGAAAGTTACGCTTGATGAAGAATACAGAGGAGATAATACATGTAAAGGTCTACCAATGAAGTAAGTGATGTCCACTTCATTGCGCCAGTCATCATAAATGTATCCCTAAGCTTCTTATCTTGTTAGAGATGAACTGCCATATGTATCATCATACTATTTTGCATTTCCTAAATAGCGAATTTTAAGGAATAAATAGCGATTCTTTACCATTCCTAATTTGCGATGAGCAAATTGCTAATTGCAAATTACTCATTCATTTCCATGGGCCAGGAGGCCCATAAGAATGAAGGTGCAATTTGCGATTAGCAATTAGCTCATCGCAAAATAGGAATTTTTCCAAGGGTGCAGGGGTGTCTCAAGAACACCCTGCTGCACCCCCTGAAAAAGAAATTTGGGGGCATATGGCGCACATACATGCCCTAAGGGCATGTATGGGTGTCATATGGCACCTTTTGTTTTTTGGAAAAAAAGCTTTTTGAAAAGAATTCGCAAATTACCACCAACTAGAAGTTGGTGGTAATTTGCAAATCCTTAATGGCATTTTTTGCATATTTTTTGTTTGATACATTGCATTTAAGGAATCGCAAAATTTGCAAATCCTTCAGTTCAATCGCAATATAAGGAATATCAAATTTTGCTATTCCTTATTTTGCATCAAACTTGTTTGATACATACCATTTGTCTAATTAGCATTCACAAAGGCCGAAATTCGCAGAATTTCGGCCTTTGCGAATGCTAATTAGCTTGATACATATGGCCCCAAGTGAGGCCTGTCTTGCAACATGGTGCATCTTTTGCATCACTGCTGCATCGGTTTCATGTGGCACGTTTTTTTTACACCATGACACATCTGCCTAAATGCATCAATTTGTAATTTTGTCGCCTCATAGCAAATCTTTTGCACCGCCGCTGCATCAAAAAAATTACGCACAGTGGCGCAAAAGAGGCATACACCTATCATAAATCTGTCCCTAGCATTTTAAATGATTAATTCAGGATGACGATAAGGTGTGGCCTATCCAGAGGTTTGTTTAAGGTGAGGCCTACTCAGGATTGCAGATGAAAGTTACGCTTGATGAAGAATACAGAGGAGATAATACATGTAAAGGTCTACCAATGAAGTAAGTGATGTCCACTTCATTGCGCCAGTCATCATAAATGTATCCCTAAGCTTCTTATCTTGTTAGAGATGAACCGCCATATGTATCATCATACTATTTTGCATTTCCTAAATAGCGAATTTTTAGGAATAAATAGCGATTCTTTACCATTCCTAATTTGCGATGAGCAAATTGCTAATTGCAAATTACTCATTCATTTCCATGGGCCAGGAGGCCCATAGGAATGAAGGTGCAATTTGCGATTAGCAATTAGCTCATCGCAAATTAGGAATTTTTCCAAGGGTGCAGGGGTGTCTCAAGAACACCCTGCTGCACCCCCTGAAAAAGAAATTTGGGGGCATATGGCGCACATACATGCCCTAAGGGCATGTATGGGCGTCATATGGCACCTTTTGTTTTTTGGAAAAAAAGCTTTTTGAAAAGAATTCGCAAATTACCACCAACTAGAAGTTGGTGGTAATTTGCAAATCCTTAATGGCATTTTTTGCATATTTTTTGTTTGATACATTGCATTTAAGGAATCGCAAAATTTGCAAATCCTTCAGTTCAATCGCAATATAAGGAATATCAAATTTTGCTATTCCTTATTTTGCATCAAACTTGTTTGATACATACCATTTGTCTAATTAGCATTCACAAAGGCCGAAATTCGCAGAATTTCGGCCTTTGCGAATGCTAATTAGCTTGATACATATGGCCCCAAGTGAGGCCTGTCTTGCAACATGGTGCATCTTTTGCATCACTGCTGCATCGGTTTCATGTGGCACGGTTTTTTACACCATGACACATCTGCCTAAATGCATCAATTTGTAATTTTGTCGCCTCATAGCAAATCTTTTGCACCGCCGCTGCATCAAAAAAATGACGCACAGTGGCGCAAAAGAGGCATACACCTATCATAAATCTGTCCCTAGCATTTTAAATGATTAATTCAGGATGACGATAAGGTGTGGCCTATCCAGAGGTTTGTTTAAGGTGAGGCCTACTCAGGATTGCAGATGAAAGTTACGCTTGATGAAGAATACAGAGGAGATAATACATGTAAAGGTCTACCAATGAAGTAAGTGATGTCCACTTCATTGCGCCAGTCATCATAAATGTATCCCTAAGCTTCTTATCTTGTTAGAGATGAACCGCCATATGTATCATCATACTATTTTGCATTTCCTAAATAGCGAATTTTAAGGAATAAATAGCGATTCTTTACCATTCCTAATTTGCGATGAGCAAATTGCTAATGGCAAATTACTCATTCATTTCCATGGGCCAGGAGGCCCATAGGAATGAAGGTGCAATTTGCGATTAGCAATTAGCTCATCGCAAATTAGGAATTTTTCCAAGGGTGCAGGGGTGTCTCAAGAACACCCTGCTGCACCCCCTGAAAAAGAAATTTGGGGGCATATGGCGCACATACATGCCCTAAGGGCATGTATGGGCGTCATATGGCACCTTTTGTTTTTTGGAAAAAAAGCTTTTTGAAAAGAATTCGCAAATTACCACCAACTAGAAGTTGGTGGTAATTTGCAAATCCTTAATGGCATTTTTTGCATATTCTTTGTTTGATACATTGCATTTAAGTCAAGTCAAGTCAAGTCAAAGAATTTATATAGCGCACTACATACCCAGAGGGTCTCAAGGCGCTTAGGGAGGGGAGGAGGATTACTTGTCAAATATCCACGTTTTAAGTTGCTTTCTGAATGCTAGGTGGTTCTGGGTAAGGCGAAGGCAAGTGGGGAGTGAGTTCCATGTTTTAGCAGCCAGGTATGAGAAGGATCTGCCTCCCATGGTGGTCTTGTTGATGCGAGGTACAGTGGCGAGGGCTTGGCTGGAAGAGCGTAGTTGGCGGGAGGGGGTGTAGAAGGACAGTCGTGAGTTGAGGCACTCTGGTCCGATGTCGTAGAGTGATTTGTGTGCGTGGGTCAGTAGTCGGAAAGTGATCCTCTTATTGACAGGTAGCCAGTGGAGGTCTTTCAGGTGACTAGAGATGTGTTCGTTGCGTGGGATGTCTAATATGATCCTGGCTGAGGCGTTTTGGATTCGTTGGAGTTTCTTCTGGAGTTTAGCGGTGGAGCCTGCGTAGAGGGTGTTTCCGTAGTCCAGTCGGCTCGTGACCAGAGCATGGGTGACTGTTTTTCTGGTTTCGGTGGGGATCCAGCGAAATGTTTTTTTGAGCATGCGAAGAATGTTGAAGCAGGATGAGGATACGGCGCTGACTTGTCTGTTCATTGATAGTGAAGAGTCCAGGATGACGCCTAGGTTCCGTGCGTGGTCTGTCGGGATGGGTGCTTTTCCAAGGGCTTCCGGCCACCAAGAGTCGTCCCATGCAGAGGGGGATGTGCCTAAGATGAGGACTTCTGTTTTATCTGAGTTCAGTTTCAGACGGCTGTGTTTCATCCATTCGGCAACTTCTTTCATTCCTTCGTGTAGGTTAGTTTTGGCGGTGCTGGGGTCATTGGTGAGAGAAAGGATCAGTTGAGTGTCATCCGCGTAGGAGATGATGTTGAGATTGTGTTGGCGAGCAATGGCCGCAAGGGGGCTCATGTATACGTTGAAGAGGGTGGGGCTGAGTGAGGATCCTTGTGGTACGCCACAGATGACTTCAGTGGCCTCGGACTTGAATGGTGGGAGGCGGACTCTCTGGGTTCTTCCGGTGAGGAACGAGGTGATCCATTCAAGAGCTTTTCCTTGGATTCCGATGTTTCTGAGGCGTTGTAAAAGGGTGCTATGACAGACTGTGTCAAAGGCTGCGGAGAGGTCGAGGAGGATGAGCGCGACTGTGTCTCCATTGTCCAGTAGAGTTCGAATGTCGTCTGTTGCTGCGATGAGGGCGGTCTCAGTGCTGTGCTTTGCTCGGAAGCCAGATTGTGAGGAGTCGAGGGATTTGTTGACTTCGAGGAAAGCGGCGAGCTGGTTGTTGACAGCTTTCTCGATTACTTTGGCCGGGAATGGAAGGAGCGAAATGGGGCGGTAGTTTTTGAGTTCGGTGGGGTCCGCTGTGGGTTTTTTCAGAAGGGCGGTGAGTTCAGCGTGTTTCCAGCTTTCCGGGAAGGTGGCGGAGTTGAAGGAGCAGTTGATGACGTCCCGGAGGTGCGGTGCTATGACGGAGTCTGCTTTGTTGAAAATGTGGTGAGGACATGGGTCTGTGGGGGATCCTGAGTGGATGGAGTTCATCAGGCGGATGGTGTCCTCAGTGGAGATTGGTTTCCAGTCGATAAGGGTGTTCAAGGGGGGAGAATGTTCAGCATATGGTTGGGTGGGTTGGTCTCCGGGTTGGTTGTCGAAGCTGTTGTGGATGTCTGCAATTTTGTTGTGGAAGAATGAGGCTAGTGAGTCGCAGAGGACTTGAGAGGGGGTGATGTCGTTGGAGTTGGTCGAGGGATTGGTAAATTCCTTGACGATGTTGAAAAGTTCCTTGCTGTTGTGGGCGTTGTTGTCAAGTCGATCCTTGAATGCTGTTTTCTTGGCCTTTCGGATTAGTTGGTGGTGTGTGCGGGTGGCGTTTTTGAAGTCGTCCTTGGTGCTAATCACAAAATTTGCAAATCCTTCAGTGCAATCGCAAAATAAGGAATAGCAAATTTTGCTATTCCTTATTTTGCATCAAACTTGTTTGATACATACCATTTGTCTAATTAGCATTCGCAAAGGCCGAAATTCACAGAATTTCGGCCTTTGCAAATGCTAATTAGCTTGATACATATGGCCCCAAGTGAGGCCTGTCTTGCAACATGGTGCATCTTTTGCATCACTGCTGCATCAGTTTCATGTGGCACAGTGTTTTTTACACCATGACACATCTGCCTAAATGCATCAATTTGTAATTTTGTCGCCTCATAGCAAATCTTTTGAACCGCCGCTGCATCAGAAAAGTGACGCACTGTGGCGCAAAAGAGGCATACACCTATCATAAATCTGTCCCTAGCATTTTAAATGATTAATTCAGGATGACGATAAGGTGTGGCCTATCCAGAGGTTTGTTTAAGGTGAGGCCTACTCAGGATTGCAGATGAAAGTTACGCTTGATGAAGAATACAGAGGAGATAATACATGTAAAGGTCTACCAATGAAGTAAGTGATGTCCACTTCATTGCGCCAGTCATCATAAATGTATCCCTAAGCTTCTTATCTTGTTAGAGATGAACCGCCATATGTATCATCATACTATTTTGCATTTCCTAAATAGCGAATTTTAAGGAATAAATAGCGATTCTTTACCATTCCTAATTTGCGATGAGCAAATTGCTAATTGCAAATTACCCATTCATTTCCATGGGCCAGGAGGCCCATAGGAATGAAGGTGCAATTTGCGATTAGCAATTAGCTCATCGCAAATTAAGAATTTTTCCAAAGGTGCAGGGGTGTCTCAAGAACACCCTGCTGCACCCCTGAAAAAGAAATTTGGGGGCATATGGCGCACATAAATTTTAACAACATTCCTTTACCTCAAAAACGATTTTCAAGTCATAATTTGAAAACACTGCCCACGGGGAAATGACTTAAAATGTCCTTAAGACACATGAAAGTGTTTTTTTAAAGCCTTTGCAACTTTTTTGGGTCACTTTTAACATGGCTATGTAACTCAAACAGTCAAAATCTAAATTTACCATGCACAGGTGGGACCATATTTACAAGGAATGTGCTCCACGGGGAAAGGTCTTTTAATGTAATATGGGAAAAATGACATCAGAGACACTGAAATGCCTTATAAAGAAGCATACACCATTATGTCCTTGTCATAAATTTAAAAACCATTCCTTTTCCCCAAGAACGATTTTCAAATCATAATTTGAAAACACTGCACATGGGGAAATGACTTAAAATGTCCTTAAGACACATGAAAGCGTTTTTTGATTGCCTTTCCAGCATGGTTGGGTCACTTTTAACATGGCTATGTAACACAAACATTCAAAATGTAAATTTGCCATGCACAGGTGGGAGCATATTTACAAGGAATTTGCTCCACAGGGAAAGGTCTTACATTAAAATGGGAAAAATAACATCAGAGACACTCAATTGCCTTATAAAGAAGCATACACCATTATGTCCTTGTCATAAATATTAAAACCATTCCTTTTCCCCAAAAACGATTTTCAAATCATAATTTGAAAACACTGCACATGGGGAAATGACTTAAAATGTCCTTAAGACACATAAAAGCGTTTTTTGATTGCCTTTGCAGCATGTTTGTGTCACTTTTAACATGGCTATGTAACGCAAACATTCAAAATCTAAATTTGCCATGCACAGGTGGGAGCATATTTACAAGCAATTTGCTCCACAGGGAAAGGTCTTACATTAAAATGGGAAAAATAACATCAGAGACACTCAATTGCCTTATAAAGAAGCATACACCATTATGTCCTTGTCATAAATATTATAACCATTCCTTTTCCTCAAAAACGATTTTCAAGTCATAATTTGAAAACACTCCACAGCTCCTATGCACAAAAAAACCCTGTCAGTACTAATACTTCACATTTTCTCCAATTACAATTTCTCAAAGAAACAAAATCTATTTGTAAAACACTTGAGACAAAGCAACATTTGAAAAACACAACTTTCTTCATAATTTTCTCCTTAAAGCACACTATTCTCTATCTAAATTAAAGAAATCTTTTCTCACCTTAGCAAATACTTTGAGTTTCAAAACAGTCTCAGAAACACACCAATTTGTCTTTAGCAGAGCAAAAGGTATGCACTCCAGAGTCTGCAGCTATCAAAAGCACAGAAATGCTGTAATTCTTCACACATATCTCTCATGTCACCCAATCAAAACTTTTCCCTCACTTTTTTTTCAAATCAAAACCCTTCCCCCCTCTGCCCTTTCTGCCTTTTTTGCATAGCAACCACCTCCTTGAAGGCCTCTGGTGTTTGCAAGTTCACACAACAATGTTGCAATTGAACTCTGAACTCTCAGTGCACCTCATATCCAGTGCATTCTTTCATTTAATGATTTTTTCTTGACCACTCAAAATACATCTTTCAAAGAACTCATCCATGCACCCTAACTTTCTGTTTTCAGCAATCAAAATCCACCAATCACTGTTACTGCTTCATTAACACAGAAACTCCACAGTTTTTTTCATTTTAAACTCTTATTTTTTCAACTGCCATTTCATTGCCACACTTCATCTGACTGCAGGAGAACCTTCTCTCACCATGTTTTCTGTCTGGATTGTTGGACATAGTTACATCTATTGGGCTCAGAGGTATGCTGAGAACAGGAATTTACCTAACCTCAATTTACAAGATGTGGAAATTAAGTGGTTTGGCCACAGAGGATTAAAATGTCACCAATTGATACCATTGGTGAAAACCTTTATGCATTTGCCAAAACCTGACCTGTTAATTGTGCACTGTGGAGGTAATGATTTGGGCACTTTGACTGGGGTAGGTCTGGAAATGCTTTTAAAGGACACCTTTGAGCAATTAATGGCACTTTTTCCTCAGACTGCCTTGGTATATTCAAATATATGCCAAAGACAGAAATGGAGGTGGTCAAACCAATTTTGTCCACAAATTGAGAAGTCGAGGAAGCATGTAAACAAATCTGTTTCAGCTTACATGAGAGACCATGGAATGGGCTCCCTGTACAACAATAACTTGCGTTACTACATGCAAGATATCTACAGAGGAGATGGAGTTCACTTCTCAGATGAGGGCAACAGAATTTTCATTCTGAATTTAAGACTGTGCATTGGTACCTACTTATAAGTACCTAAATGTACCATAAACCCAAAAGCTCTTCTCAGAGCTACCCTACATCTGATCACTCACAATTATTATTTTACTCTAACTTTTTTCACTAATTTTCAACAAAGTACGCGCCCTGGGACGCTACCCGGTACGCGAACCGGGAGCTAACCTCGCTAAATTTAAAAAAATATGTTTTTTTTCGCACATATGGGCCTCCTCAGCCACCCTCAGAAAACCTAGGGGGTCAAGATAAGTCTACTGTGCCCCCTTCTACCCATTCTGAACATTATTTGTCCTCCATCTTGTATCTTAATTCGACCAAAACACAAAATGGTGGACTCCCGTAACGCTTAAGGTTCGCGTACCGGGGCGCTCGCCAGTTCGCGTACCGGGTCGCTCCCTGGGAAGCGCACCATCAAAAAAGGTGGGAAAGTAGTTTACAGAAAAGCGACTGGAGACACTTTCACCAAATATAGATTAGCTCATACTACATACCAATCCCTACCATTTTCACAAATTTGATTGAAATTCCATTTAACCATTAGCCTGTACACCTCTCTAAATACCCTGAGGTAAATTACTTCACAAAACACATCTGAAGTGTTGGAATTGACAACCAATTAAAATGTTACTTTCATTTTCTACTTTTTTTACCTGACATTTGATTGGTTATGTACCTGAATATATATAAAGGAAGAGAGAGAAACACAGCCATTTTGACTACTACTTCCTGAACTACATTGCAAGATCATTTTCACTCACAACTTAAACTTGTTTTTAGAAGGTGAGATATTATTTTATAAATTTGAAAACATTTTCAGATAGTTATATACTATCCCTCTGTAAGAATTAGACATTGAGAAAGGCTTCTTTATTATAATTATGGATTGATTTAAGTTTCTGTGGTATAATTATGAATTTACTTAGGCTTCTTCACAGGCACTTTTTAATAGTACTACTTCACGCCTGAAACCATACAGTGCCCATAGATTACTTCTCTGTTATAAACTCACAAGTACCTGTCTGAACTTAAACCCAACAGTGCCCTATCTCTACTGATATAATTATTTTTTATGCAAATTACAGCAAGAAAATGGAAGGAGAGCAGAATATTTCCTTCGAAATTGTTCTGGAGAACAACACAGAAAAAGATATTGAGGACAATGATGACTCAGATTTCATGGATGAATCACGGGACCATGAATTAGTTCAATGTGTAGAATCTGTGGATCATTTACTTCATTATGATGACGGTCAAATGTGGGAAGTTATGTTCACTCAACAAGAGGACATATCTGACAGTCAAATGTTAGACATTCTATTAAATTTTGAAAAACAATCCGAAAAATAAAATTATATGTAATATTAAAAAATTATTTGAGTCTTTAATCATTTTTATATGTAATTCATAAACTAGTGAAATGTTAGAAATGTTATTAAATTTTGAAACACAATTACAATAATAAATAATTGCTTAAAAAATAAAAAAATTAAAAAATAATCAACAAAACCAACAATCAATTAACATACAGTATTTGAAAAGTCTATCATTCTTTTTTCCTTATAGTACGCTGCCCAGAACGCTTCCCGGTTCGCGAACCGGGCGCTACCCACGCAAAAAAAACAAAATTTTTTTTTTTCTTTTTTTGCTCCGCGGGGCCCTTTTAAAGCCTCCACATTAAACCTAGGGGGTCAGGAAGGATCTACTATACCCCCTTATGGTCATTTCCCCCTTTGTTTTGGCCTCCTCTTGTCTCTCAATCCTACCGAGAGACAAGATGGCGGCCGCTCCGGACTGTTTAGAATGTTGACAGACACCGGAGAGCCAATCAGCTTCGCTACGCGAAGTTCCGTTACGCGTAAAGTCCGCGAACCGGAGCGCTGCCCGGTCCGCTGTTACAGATATATATCTTTTTTTGAACGTTAATTTCTCAAAATCCACTGAAGCACATATATTGAGACCTAGCAAAGGCACATCGGGCTACCAGTCCCTACAATTTTGCCAAGTTTCGTGGAAATCCATTCAGCCGTTCGGGCTAAAAGTGAGGCCAACCGCCCTATGGAAAACTCAATGTTAAAAACACGTTTTGGGACCCCCCTTTTTTCTCGGCCCCCCCTTGACGAACTCCCCCCAAATTTCCAGGGGCTGCTCAGAAACAAAATGTTCCATTTTCCTGAAAATTTCAGCCAATTCCATCCACAAACGCCAAAGTTATTAGACATAGAATTTTCAAAAAACCCATAGGGAAAAAATCCTAACTATATATATCTACTGGCGACCGCCAGTAGGTAATATATGTATATATATATATATATATATATATATATATATATATATATATATATATATATATATATATATTATAATAATAATAATAATAATTATTATTATTATTATAATTGCATTTGTTGAGCGCACAGCTACCCGAAGGTTTCCCGGCGCTATAGCAAACGGAAGATGGGAAGAAAAACATGGGAAAGGCAGTTACATGTTAAAAAGCCAGGTCTTAATACCTTTGCGGAATGCCATATAACAGACTTCCGAGCGCAGGGATTGGGGCATAGAGTTCCATAAAGAGGGGGCCAGAAAGGCGAACGAACGTCCGCCCATCTTGGCTCGCTTCACACGCGGAATTTGAAACTTATTTTGGGTGGACGATCGTAAAGTGCGAGATGGGACATAGTGCTGGACCAAGGAAGATAGATATTTCTGGGCTTTATCCATTTTAATACGGTGCATGATACAAAGAGCTTTGAATTTTATACGGCTCTCTATTCGTAGCCAATGCAGTTTGTGCAGATGGGTAGTGGCCGATGATCTAGCAGGTAGGTTACATATCAAGCGCACAGCCATATTCTGAACAACCTGAAGTTTCTTTAGTACCTCCTTACAGGCGCCCAGAAGTAGTACATTCCCGTAGTCCATCCGAGAGATAACAAGGGCTTGGACCACGGTTCTCAGGGTATCCACTGGGAGCATCCATGTGATTTTTCTAAGCCACCTGATGATGGTAGTACAGGTGGCAGAGACCTTTACCACATGTTGCTTCAATGACAACTGGTTGTCAAGCAGAACCCCGAGATTACGGGCAGAGTCTGAGGGGGTAGGTAAAGGGCCCATCTGAGGAGGCCAATGTTGCGGGCCCCACAAAGGTGCATTGGGACCGAATAGGAGCAGCTCCGTTTTGTCCCCATTGAGCTTTAATTTTTGTCTCTGCATCCAATTGGCAATCTGTTCCAAACCGGTCTGCAAGGAGGAGGAAGGCAAGTGATTCTTGGTGGAAAGAGAGTAGACGATTTGAGTATCGTCAGCGTAAGAGTATATTGTGAGACCCGCCAGCTCTGCCAAGAAAGCAAGCGGTCTCACATAAAGATTAAAGAAGAGGGGACTAAGAATAGACCCTTGGGGAACACCGTGAGGGGAAGAGTAGATAGAAGAAACAGAAGTAGCAGAAAAGACCTGGAAAGTGCGATTAGAAAGAAAACTAGCAATCCAGGCCAGGGCAGGGCATATATATGTATATATGTATATGCAGGAAACACTCCCAAAGCCACCTCCAATCCCCACGGACCGGCAAAGCAGGGGATGGACCACAGGATCTGACCAGGAAATTATTTTACTCGTACAGGTACAAGTAACAGCAATGACGCATTTTGGGCTCGAGAGCCCTTGATCACATGCCACATATATATATATATATATATATATATATATATATTAAAGCTCCAAGGTTGCCCAGCTGGTAGGGAAGCACTCAGGGAATCAAAATGCCTGACTCTGTGACCCACGAAATGCAGCCTGACGCGTTTCAGAAAAATCTTCATCAGAGGCCGTTTTCATGAGTTAAATGGCAAGAAGCGCCACACCTTTAATCAACATGCTGCCTCCTGATAGGCATGAATTTGTTGACATTTTTTGGATGGCACCTATACAGGTTTAATCTGCGCCACACTACATATACCACAAGGCTGTGGGAGACTGCTACAAACTGCTCTGGGAGTGGGAGCCTATCAGGAGGCAGCATGTTGATTAAAGGTGTGGCGCTTCTTGCCATTTAACTCATGAAAACGGCCTCTGATGAAGATTTTTCTGAAACGCGTCAGGCTGCATTTCGTGGGTCACAGAGTCAGGCATTTTGATTCCCTGAGTGCTTCCCTACCAGCTGGGCAACCTTGGAGCTTTAATACTTACGCGGCACGCCTTGCCGCGAGGGAAGCACCACCGCGAGAAGAGAAGCGGGTCGGCGAACTGTGATCCTAACACTGTTTGCATTGAGGGTGTCAGCGCCGGAATTCAAGACGCTGTAATTCACGGAGCCCATCCAGGGCATGAATTTGTTGACATTTTTTGGATGGCACCTATACAGGTTTAATCTGCGCCACACTACATATACCACAAGGCTGTGGGAGACTGCTACAAACTGCTCTGGGAGTGGGAGCCTATCAGGAGGCAGCATGTTGATTAAAGGTGTGGCGCTTCTTGCCATTTAACTCATGAAAACGGCCTCTGATGAAGATTTTTCTGAAACGCGTCAGGCTGCATTTCGTGGGTCACAGAGTCAGGCATTTTGATTCCCTGAGTGCTTCCCTACCAGCTGGGCAACGTTGGAGCTTTAATACTTACGCGGCACGCCTTGCCGCGAGGGAAGCACCACCGCGAGAAGAGAAGCGGGTCGGCGAACTGTGATCCTGACACTGTTTACATTGAGGGTGTCAGCGCCGGAATTCAAGACTCTGTAATTCACGGAGCCCATCCAGGGCATGAATTTGTTGACATTTTTTGGATGGCACCTATACAGGTTTAATCTGCGCCACACTACATATACCACAAGGCTGTGGGAGACTGCTACAAACTGCTCTGGGAGTGGGAGCCTATCAGGAGGCAGCATGTTGATTAAAGGTGTGGCGCTTCTTGCCATTTAACTCATGAAAACGGCCTCTGATGAAGATTTTTCTGAAACGCGTCAGGCTGCATTTCGTGGGTCACAGAGTCAGGCATTTTGATTCCCTGAGTGCTTCCCTACCAGCTGGGCAACCTTGGAGCTTTAATACTTACGCGGCACGCCTTGCCGCGAGGGAAGCACCACCGCGAGAAGAGAAGCGGGTCGGCGAACTGTGATCCTAACACTGTTTGCATTGAGGGTGTCAGCGCCGGAATTCAAGACGCTGTAATTCACGGAGCCCATCCAGGGCATGAATTTGTTGACATTTTTTGGATGGCACCTATACAGGTTTAATCTGCGCCACACTACATATACCACAAGGCTGTGGGAGACTGCTACAAACTGCTCTGGGAGTGGGAGCCTATCAGGAGGCAGCATGTTGATTAAAGGTGTGGCGCTTCTTGCCATTTAACTCATGAAAACGGCCTCTGATGAAGATTTTTCTGAAACGCGTCAGGCTGCATTTCGTGGGTCACAGAGTCAGGCATTTTGATTCCCTGAGTGCTTCCCTACCAGCTGGGCAACCTTGGAGCTTTAATACTTACGCGGCACGCCTTGCCGCGAGGGAAGCACCACCGCGAGAAGAGAAGCGGGTCGGCGAACTGTGATCCTAACACTGTTTGCATTGAGGGTGTCAGCGCCGGAATTCAAGACGCTGTAATTCACGGAGCCCATCCAGGGCATGAATTTGTTGACATTTTTTGGATGGCACCTATACAGGTTTAATCTGCGCCACACTACATATACCACAAGGCTGTGGGAGACTGCTACAAACTGCTCTGGGAGTGGGAGCCTATCAGGAGGCAGCATGTTGATTAAAGGTGTGGCGCTTCTTGCCATTTAACTCATGAAAACGGCCTCTGATGAAGATTTTTCTGAAACGCGTCAGGCTGCATTTCGTGGGTCACAGAGTCAGGCATTTTGATTCCCTGAGTGCTTCCCTACCAGCTGGGCATCCTTGGAGCTTTAATACTTACGCGGCACGCCTTGCCGCGAGGGAAGCACCACCGCAAGAAGAGAAGCGGGTCGGCGAACTGTGATCCTAACACTGTTTGCATTGAGGGTGTCAGCGCCGGAATTCAAGACGCTGTAATTCACGGAGCCCATCCAGGGCATGAATTTGTTGACATTTTTTGGATGGCACCTATACAGGTTTAATCTGCGCCACACTACATATACCACAAGGCTGTGGGAGACTGCTACAAACTGCTCTGGGAGTGGGAGCCTATCAGGAGGCAGCATGTTGATTAAAGGTGTGGCGCTTCTTGCCATTTAACTCATGAAAACGGCCTCTGATGAAGATTTTTCTGAAACGCGTCAGGCTGCATTTCGTGGGTCACAGAGTCAGGCATTTTGATTCCCTGAGTGCTTCCCTACCAGCTGGGCAACCTTGGAGCTTTAATACTTACGCGGCACGCCTTGCCGCGAGGGAAGCACCACCGCGAGAAGAGAAGCGGGTCGGCGAACTGTGATCCTAACACTGTTTGCATTGAGGGTGTCAGCGCCGGAATTCAAGACGCTGTAATTCACGGAGCCCATCCAGGGCATGAATTTGTTGACATTTTTTGGATGGCACCTATACAGGTTTAATCTGCGCCACACTACATATACCACACGGCTGTGGGAGACTGCTACAAACTGCTCTGGGAGTGGGAGCCTATCAGGAGGCAGCATGTTGATTAAAGGTGTGGCGCTTCTTGCCATTTAACTCATGAAAACGGCCTCTGATGAAGATTTTTCTGAAACGCGTCAGGCTGCATTTCGTGGGTCACAGAGTCAGGCATTTTGATTCCCTGAGTGCTTCCCTACCAGCTGGGCAACCTTGGAGCTTTAATACTTACGCGGCACGCCTTGCCGCGAGGGAAGCACCACCGCGAGAAGAGAAGCGGGTCGGCGAACTGTGATCCTAACACTGTTTGCATTGAGGGTGTCAGCGCCGGAATTCAAGACGCTGTAATTCACGGAGCCCATCCAGGGCATGAATTTGTTGACATTTTTTGGATGGCACCTATACAGGTTTAATCTGCGCCACACTACATATACCACAAGGCTGTGGGAGACTGCTACAAACTGCTCTGGGAGTGGGAGCCTATCAGGAGGCAGCATGTTGATTAAAGGTGTGGCGCTTCTTGCCATTTAACTCATGAAAACGGCCTCTGATGAAGATTTTTCTGAAACGCGTCAGGCTGCATTTCGTGGGTCACAGAGTCAGGCATTTTGATTCCCTGAGTGCTTCCCTACCAGCTGGGCAACCTTGGAGCTTTAATACTTACGCGGCACGCCTTGCCGCGAGGGAAGCACCACCGCGAGAAGAGAAGCGGGTCGGCGAACTGTGATCCTAACACTGTTTGCATTGAGGGTGTCAGCGCCGGAATTCAAGACGCTGTAATTCACGGAGCCCATCCAGGGCATGAATTTGTTGACATTTTTTGGATGGCACCTATACAGGTTTAATCTGCGCCACACTACATATACCACAAGGCTGTGGGAGACTGCTACAAACTGCTCTGGGAGTGGGAGCCTATCAGGAGGCAGCATGTTGATTAAAGGTGTGGCGCTTCTTGCCATTTAACTCATGAAAACGGCCTCTGATGAAGATTTTTCTGAAACGCGTCAGGCTGCATTTCGTGGGTCACAGAGTCAGGCATTTTGATTCCCTGAGTGCTTCCCTACCAGCTGGGCAACCTTGGAGCTTTAATATATATATATATATATATATATATATATTACCTACTGGTGGTCGCCAGTAGGTAGTTATAGTTAGGACCTACTTTCTATAGGAAATCCGCAACATTCTATTTGGAATAACTTTGGCGCCGGTCGATGAATAGTCGCAAAATTCTCAGAAAAGATGGCCCGCTCCACTCCGCTCCTTCCCTGAAAGTTTCGAGGTGATTCATGAAGCGGGCCAAGTAAAAAGGGGGTCCAAAACATGTTTTCCCCATGCAATTTTCCATAGAGACATTTAAGTGAGGTTTGGTTCGACGATCACGCTTTTTGTTAAATGGTGAAACTCTGTGCAGTAGTTCCTGAGAAAATCAAAAGTAAAATCAAAGATATATCTATGGACGAAGTACGGTACGTGTACCTTCCGAGGACTATATGCGTACCATTACGAGCACGAGCTGCATGCTAATTGGCTGTCAACTGTCTGTCAACACTCCAAACCAGGGAGTGTTGGCAGCCATCTTGTGTCTCTGTAGACCGGAGGCACAAGAAATCTGAAAAACAAGTGTGCAAAAGACGCAAAGGGGGCAGGGTAGAAACAGCGTGACCCCCTAGGCCTGCCCAGGGGGCCCCACAAGGAACCCCAATGACAAAAATGCAGGATACGCATAGGGTATGCTTACTGCGTGAAAAAGAAAAAAAATCGAAGCCCACTTTATTGTTAATTAGCCCCCGGGGGGGCTAAATCCCTGGGGCCAATGTCATTTTTTATAATAGGGGCCTGGAGGGGCTTTTTTTATAATAATGGGGGGCCCAGAGGGACCCCCCCACAGTCCCCAACAGAGAGTGCCAGCCCCGGGGGATGAGGTCCCCAGGGCAAGAAGTGGCCTAGGAGGGGGGCCACGCGGCCCCCCTTCCCAAATATTTTTTTAAAAAAAGGAGGTAGGCTGGTCCCCGGGGAATGGGGTCCCGGGGCCAGAAGTGGCTCAGGAGGGGGGCCACACGGCCCCCCTCCCCCCATTTTTTTTCAAAATGAGGCAGAGCCCCAGGGGAAGAAGCCTCAGGAGGGGGGCCACCAGCTCCCCTCCCCATATTTTTATAATGTCTGGTGTGTACGCGTTCGGTATGTGTACCATACGACGTATGATCCGTATCTAAGCAGGAAAACGAAAAATATTTTTCAGATATTTATCAAGTTTATGTGTTTAGATGTTGGATGGCTCTAAAAAGAGCCCTTGTGTTTATTGAGAGATTTTAGTACCTTCAAGTAAGTACCGATGCAGTGTCTAAAGTTCATGAAGAAAACTCTGTTCCCTTCATCTGTAAAATGTACACCATCTCTCCTATAGATGCCATGCATATTGAAACGCAGATTGTTGTTGTAAATGGACCCCATTCTATAGTCTTGGAGAAAAGCAGAAGCAGATTTATTCACATGTTTCCTAGCTTTCTCAATCTGTGGAAAAAATTGATTGGACAAGTTCCATTTCTGTCTTTGGCATATGTTAGAAAACACAAAGGCAGTTTGGGGTAAAAGTGACATCAGTTCTGCATAGTTGTCCTTCCTAAGCATTTCCAGACCTACCCCAGCCTAAGTGCCTAGGTCATTGCCACCACAGTGCACAATTATGAGGTCAGGGTGTTGGAGATGAAAAAAGGATTTCACCAATGGCATCACTTGGTGCCACTTTAACCCTCTCTGTCCAATCCATTTAATGTCTACGTTTGGTAAACCTAGGTCTTTGTGAATTCCTTTCTGTTCTGCGTACCTTTGGCTCCAGAAAATATAGCTGTGTCCCACAATCCACACTCTAAGCATCTTGAAGAGAGGTCTGGATTCACTCAGATGGTCTCTGTAAATGAAATGGCAGTTTGAAAAGTAAGATTTTTTCTAAAATGTTGGATAAGATGCAGTTTTGAAAAAAGAAAAGAAATGATTGATTGTTTGACAGCATTCTACACAGAAAACTAGGGTGCAATTTTCTGTTTTTTAAAAGCCTGATTTTTATTGGTTAACAAAAATTGATAGAAAAGAACGTTACATAAGATAAGCTGGTATATTGAAAAGTCAAGCACACTTGCTGTTTTGATTTGCAACATTGTTTGATGAACTATTGACTTGTGTGCTCAGTTAAGTGTTCCATGAAGTGTTTCTATGGTAGCAGGCAGAAGGCAGAATGGGGGTAGGGTTGAAAGTTTTGTCAGCTGTAAAGGGTTCAAATGTTCAAGCAATAGAAATGTGTGTTTGCTTTTGAATTAATGTGGGAATAAATGTGATTTGTTATTTATACGTATATGTGTGTAGATTGAGTGTGTAGATTGAGAGGAAAAGTTTGCTATTTGCCATAGGACTTCCTGACCGTCTAGGCCTGCTGTGGGGGTCCCATAAGGACCCCCAAGGCAAAATGTATTTATTTATTTATTTTTGAAATTGCGGGATGCGTGTACGGTACGCGTATCGAGTGAAAAAAAAACCCCGAAGGTCGCTTTCGTGGCAAATTAGCCCCCAGGGGGGCCAAGTCCCGGGGGCAAAGTATTTTTTGTAGTGGAGGGCCAGAGGGGCCCCCCAGGCCCGGGGACCACCACCTCCCAGGGCTTTTAAAAAAAAATAATAATGAGGGGCCCAGGGGGGCCCCCAACCACAAGGACCGTCACCCAAGGGGGTTTCACATTATGTATGCGGCGGGGCTTGACGGCCCCCCTGCAGCCCCGGCTACCGCCACCCCCCAGGGCTTCTTTTTTTTAAAATAAAAACTTTAAAAAAGCAGTGTGGGGGAGCTCAAGTCCCCCCCACACACCCCGGGGACCGCCACTTCCCCGGGGTACTACATTTTTAAATTGGGGGGTACATGACGGGAACCCCACCCCATGGGGCTTTTAAATGTTGGGAGGGGGAACCTTGTGATGGCCCTGGGGACCGCCACCCCCCAGGGCCGGTTCCTGCAGTGTTCCACTGCCGTTTACAATGACAGGGGGGGAGCCTCACGGCTCCCACCCTGTCATTGCAAATTGCTTTCCTATTTGGAAGAGAGAGCAGGTTTACCTGCTCTCTCTTCCAAATAGGAAAGCAGATTGCTTTTCCTCATTAGGAGCAGCACATTAGTTGCTCTCCCTTGCGAAAAGCAATGCCGGCTCCTGAAGGATATCGAGGAGCTGGCTGGGACCATGGGGCCATTGGGGCTCCCCCCACGGTCCCCAATGTTTTATATGAGCCCCGGGGGATGGGGTCCCAGGGGAAAATAAAAATTAGTGATAGGGGATATTTTTTTTTATGGTAAAATTAGGGTACGCGTACCAAGCGCGGCTGGACCACGTATGCTGCGAGGCGTACCTAAGCAAGAAAACAAAATTAAAATTTTTTATATTTTTCTGATATCTATCAAGCTTATGTGTTTAGATGTTGGTTGCTCCCAACAAGAGTCTTTCTCTTTATTGGTACTTATAAGTAAGTCCCTTTGCAGAGTCTATACTTGTTGAGGAGGAGTGTTTTACAGTGTGCTGAACTTTTGACCTCTGTGGTCAGTTGAGTTTTGCATGATCTGTTAATATGGTAACAGCAGAAAGCAAATTGGGGCTAGGGTTCAAAGTTATGCCAGTTGGAAAGGGTTCAAATGTTCAACCAATAGAAATGTGTGTTTGCTTTTGAATTAATGTGGGAAGCAATTTGATTAGTTATTTACATGAATATAGGTGTAGAATGAGAGGGAAAGTTTGCCATTTTCTGGTTTTGCTAAGAACACTGAATTACAGAGATTCTGTATAAGAATATCTGCTGTGTAACTGACATTCTTTTTAATCTACAAATCAATTTGAAAGGTGAGCTGTTAACTTGTAAGGGGATGTGTGTGGTGCATTTTGTTTTTAATAAGAGTAATGTGTTTATCCTTCTAAAGTGCAAGGAGTAGTTTAGTTGTGTAGAATCACATTCCGAGTTTGTCTGTATTTGGATAAGTTAATGTGTTTGATGAGTCAGCTTTGTGCTGTAAAGTGCAGTACTAAAACATGTAGAATGTTTGCAGTCACCTTTACAGTTCTAGAGTAGTTAATAGTGTTGCTTGTTTAGAATTAGGCTTGTGTTTGAAGTCTACAACTTTCCAGGCAGTATACATACACTAACGCAAATTTTTAAAACAAAAGCCCAGGTGCACCACATCTCAAATAAACAGGGAAAGAACATATACAATCAATTTCCCAATTACAATGTTCAACAAAGGTTTCCTTTCTTCAGATAGCAAACCAGTTCAATAAAATACAAAGTCATAAACATCAAGTGTTGAAAGTGGCACAGCCAACGCGTTTCGTCCTTGAAGCGGACTTCTTCAGGGCAATAAATTAACCCCTTTTCCCTTAGGGTGACTGTTTTATAAAAAAGATATCTTGATCCAAATGTAAGAGGCAATAATTCAAACCTCAAGTTTCCAATGGATAATGATCCACAAAGTGATCAGCTTTAGAGCTATATCTAATTTTGCCTAATCATAGTTCCCAATGCAATATCTCATCCAATGAGCACTTCCTTTTGCGAATTTCAATTCTTACTTCTTCAATAACACTCAACAATATGAGTGAAATCCCCATGAGTGCTCAGCAGTTGGAGCAACAAAAAATCGATAGCACCCGACCACGTCCCTCATAAATTTTTAAGGCTACACGTCGTCTATGATTAATCCGTATCCTAAAGTCTACTATCAAGCATATCTTCTGGGGTTCATCAAAGTAACAGGCTTGGTCACCAGGAAACAGGACAGGAAGCAATGGAAATGTGTGTTTGCTTTTGAATTAATGTGGGAAGCAATTTGATTTGGTATTTACATGAATATAGGTGTAGAATGAGAGGGAACATTTGCCATTTTCTGGTTTTGCTAAGAACACTGAAGAACGGAGATTCTGTATAAGAATATCTGCTGTGTGACTGACATTCTTTTTAATCTACAAATCAATTTGAAAGGTGAGTTGTTTACTTGTAAGGGGATGTGTGTGGTGCATTTTGTTTTTAATAAGAGTAATGTGTTTATCCATCTAAAGTGCAAAGAGTAGTTTAGTTGTGTAGAATCACATTCTGAGTTTGTCTGCATTTGGATAACCATTGTGATGAAAGCATTTAGTAAGTTATGTGTTTGGTGAGTCAGCTTTGTGCAGCAAAGTTCAATACTGAAAATGTAGAATGTGTGCAGTCACTTTTTCAGTTCTAGAGCAGTTTATAGTGTTGCTTGATTAGAATTAGGCTTGTGTTTCAAATTTACAATTTTCCAGGCAGTATACATGCACTACTGCAGACTCTCTGTGGCAGATTTAAAAGCCTCATGCACATCTTTGTGCTGCCATTGTGTCACTTTTTTGATGTTATGTTGGCGCCAATAATGCAGCAGATTGCTTATATATTTGCAAAATGAATCAGGATTGTATAGTAAAATGCAGCACTAATATATATAGAATGTGTTTAGTCACCTTACCTTTTCTAGACTAGTAAATGTGTTTTTGTAAAATGCAAGGTTTAATATTTTTGTCTAGAAAGACACTGTGAGTCTGTGTGTATTTAGGAATCATTCTGAGAGAAGCATTTTTGCAATATGCAAGTAGTAGTGTAACCAAATTCACACTCGTGTTTCAGGCCTACATTTCACCAGTCAGTATCTATGCAGTCCATTTATAAGAAATACTGTTATTTGTCTAGAATCACAGTGTGAGTCAGTGTCCATTTGAGAAACTTGAGAGAGAATGATTTGGTTGGTTGACGTGTTTGCGGATATATAAGTACATGTACTGTTGCAGTGAGCCAGTCTTTAGGGCATACAGTGCTTGAAACTCTTATGCACTATGCAAGTAGTAGTGTAATCACCATCACACTTGTGTTTCAGGCCTACATTTCCCCAGTCAGTATCTATACACTCCATTTATAAGAAATACTGTTATTTGTCTAGAACCACACTGTGAGTTAGTTTTGTTGACCCATTCAGCAGCATGTGCTTATCCATTCACTGCACTAAAACTCAAGCACTTATAAATTAAGTCAGGCACTGTCCTTGCAGAACTGTAATCATTCAGTCAGTACCCAAGTAGTCATGCAGCGAAGTAGGCCTTAGGGCATGAGCTGCTTCAAAGCGCTATGTACTATGCTTGTAGTCTTCTATCTACCTGCACACTTGTCTTTTATACCTTCAATTCCCTAGTCTGTATCCTTCCACTTCCACCAAGCAGTCTGTTACTGCCGTTGCACTGTTGTAGTGACCCATTCAGCAGTTCGTTCTAATCCATTCACTGCACTAAAACCCAAGCACTTATAAATTCAGCCAGGCACTGTCCTTTCAGAACTGTAATCATTCAGTCAGTACCCAAGTACTCATGCAGCGAAGTAGGCCTTAGGGGAAGAATTGCTTCAAAGCGTTATGCACTATGCTTGTAGTCTTCTATCTACCTGCACACTTGTGTTTTGTACCTTCAATTCCCTAGTCTGTATCCTTACACTTCCACCAAGCAGTCTGTCACTGCTGTTGCACTGTTGTAGTGACCCATTCAGCAGTTTACTCTAATCCATTCACTGCACTAAAAATCAAGCACTTATAAAGTCAGTCAGGCACTGTCCTTGCAGAACTGTAATCATTCAGTCAGTACCCAAGTACTCATGCAGCGAAGTAGGCCTTAGGACATGAAGTGCTTCAAACCACTATCAACTATGCTTGTAGTCTTCTATCTACCTGCACACTTGTCTTTTGTACCTTCAATTCCCTAGTCTGTATCCTTACACTTCCACCAAGCAGTCTGTCACTGCTGTTGCACTGTTGTAGTGACCCATTCAGCAGTTTGTTCTAATCCATTCACTGCACTAAAACTCAAGCACTTATAAATTCAGTCAGTCACTGTCCTTGCAGAACAGTAATTATTCAGTTAGTACCCAAGTACTCATGCAGCGAAGTAGGCCTTAGGGCAAGAACTGCTTCAAATCGTTATGCACTATGCTTGTAGTCTTCTATCTACCTGCACACTTGTCTTTCGTATCTTCAATTCCCTAGTCTGTATCCTTCCACTTCCACCAAGCAGTCTGTCACTGCTGTTGCACTGTTGTACTGACCCATTCAGCAGTTTGTTCTAATCCATTCACTGCACTAAAACTCAAGCACTTATAAATTCAGTCAGGCACTGTCCTTGCAGAACTGTAAGCATTCAGTCAGTACCCAAGTACTCATGCAGTGAAGTAGGCCCTAGGACATGAACTGCTTCAAACCACTATGCACTATCATTGTAGTCTTCTATCTACCCACACACTTGTTTTTTATACCTTCAATTCCCTAGTCCGTATACTTACACTTCCACCAACCAGTCTGTCACTGCTGTTGCACTGTTGTAGTGACCCAATCAGCAGTTTGTTCTAATCCATTCACTGCACTAAAACTCAAGCACTTATTAATTCAGTCAGGCACTGTCCTTGCAGAACTGTAATCATTCAGTCAGTACCAAAGTACTCATGCATCGAAGTAGGCCTTAGGGCATGGACTGCTTCAAACCCCTATGCACTATGCATGCAGTCTTGTATCTATCTTCGCACTTGTCTTTCATACCTACAATTCCCCAGTCTGTATCCTTGCACTTCCACCAAACACTCTGTCACAGCTGTTCCACTGTTGTAGTCACCCATTCAGCTGTATGTACTAATCCATTCACTTCACCAGAACTAAAGCAGTAATAAATTCAGTCATGCACTCTCCTTGCAGAACTGTAATCATTCAGTCAGTACCCAAGTACTCATGCAGCAAAGTGGGCCTTAGGACATGCACTGCTTCAAACCCCTATGCACTACGCTTGCAGTCTTGTATCTACCTGCTCACTTGTCTTTCACACCTTCAATTCCCTTGTTCATATCCTTACAATTTCACCAAGCACTCTGTCACTGATGTTGCACTGTTGTAGTGACCCATTCAGCGGTATGTACTAATCCATTCACTGCATTAAAACACTAACACTTACAAATTCACCCAGGCAGTTTCACCAGCAGCGCAGAGGGAAGCATAGACTCGTAACATATGTATCGACATATGTTACATTCATGTGCTTTGAAAGTACTACAGTATACTGTAAGTAAACACCTTATAGAGTTATGCTGTAGCACTTCCTTATAGTTCTGCACTTTCACATTCACCATACACTACTAATGCATTCTTTAATTCATTTATGCACTAGACATTCATTCAAAAAAACCTTTATACACTATCATATTAATATAGCTCTTTTTTTGACCAGTGAAGGTAGTTTTTAAAACATTTTTTTTGTCTTCATTGAAGTTTTGTATTTTTTTTGATTTTTTGAACAGTTTTTTATTTTTGGGGGTTTTTTTCAAAGGAAAAAAAGGTACTGCGCAAACAAAACAGTCTGCAACGGGAACAAATAAACAAAAAAAAATTAACTGCAGGAGCAACGGTGCTCCTGTTTGGACCTGCAAATCAAATCAATAGACTGTTCGCCATAACATAATGTCCTTACAAAATTTACAAAGAATGATAAGGTCTCCAAAATCGGGACGGATAACCGGATGCGGACTAGATGGTGCTGGTGGAGGGTCTTCCGGCAGCCTGTCACATGCAGCTCTCGCATAATTGCGGGGATGAAGGTTCTTCACATGTCGTACCATGCTGGTGGTTCCAAATGAATATTTTTTATTCGGATCACCTCTAGAAAGCATGGTCCCACATACCTTGCAGGTGATCTTGGCTGCATTCACTTTCTTTTCTCCGTCTGGAATTGTAAAAAATGTCCTGATCAGAGCTTCCTTCCTTTTTGGCTTCTTGGCTGTGCATCCTCAGCAAGAAATTCTTCTTCTGAAGAGTGTTCAGATGTATCTTCCTGCTGGCGTGCAGCCATATTAAAGATGTCTTCAAAACACAGGAGCTTCAGAAAAGAGATGGTTCTTCAGTGGAAAGCCAAAGAAGAATGATTCAAATGGGCGGGGTCCTTCAACAGTTAGAATAGGAAGTATTATGAACCAATCAAATCTCTTGTTTTGAAGTCACATGTGGTGCGCGTACGGTGCTCTTACGGACATACACCGCAATTTGCGTAATTGCTTTTAAAAGTAATATACGCTTATTAAAAGTAAATAAATACTATTTTCATGATTATCTCAGATAATGTCTTGCCTTAATATTTACATTAAAAACATAGATATATCTTTTTAAACATTAAGAAACTTTCGCGGAGGACGCGTACGGTGCGCCGTACAAACGTACATGACGTCACGCGGAAGCGCCAATGCAACGTGGAATGTCAAAACGTATTTGTAACGTATGTGTGGGTACGCGTACAGTACGATTACAGATACAAAGGATGGTGCGAGGATGGTACGCGTATGGTACGTTTACCACAAAAAAAGCAATAAAATATATAAATATTAATTTTAATATATTGAAAAAAAATCATTTTTGAATTTTGTTTTTTTATTATTTTACATAAAAAATATGTCATGTAGATTAAAAAATAAAATAACTAAAAATAATTATTATAAAAAATGTAGGAAATTAGAATAAAAAAAATATAACAATTAATACATTTAAAAATTGGCATTTACAAAACCTATGAAATTCACTGAAAAAACATAGGTTTTAGGCAAGTTATAGTTAGAAATAAGCATTTAAAAAACCTTGCAAATTCACTGAAAAAACGATAGGTTTCACACATGTTATAGATAGGAATTAGCATTTGTCCAACCACGTGCCGGGTTATAGTGCACCCTCAAGTTTAGTGATCTGAAAGATAGAATACAATTAGTAATTGCAGAGTAAATACAACTGCACACATATATTTCTGCTTTACGCCTTTGCACACCCAGGCTACTGTATTACATCAACTCCCACTGCAAGGAGGTGTCTGTGTGCTCTTTTCCTCGCATGGTGCTATACCCCATGTATTCCTACTGCATAGCGGTAAGTTCTCATTAATGCGCACCCAGTCTGCTGCACCCCATCCACTCCCAGTGTCCGGATGTGAGTGCCCTTTCCTGCGCATCCAGACTGTTACAACCTATCCACTCCCACTGCCCAGAGGTGATTGTACATTGCAACGCACTCAAGTTGCTGCACACTATCCAGTCTCTCCGCCCACAGGTGACTTCTCGTTGCTTCTGAAACAAGCTTCTCTGCTCACCTTGTGCCATTGGCGTGTTTCAAAGAGGGTCCACCACGCGTCGAAGCAACCTTCTTACGCGTTGTTACGATGGCCACACATCATCAGAGATTCCTCAAATGTTGAGCTTTGGAGGTGTTGCGGGGAGACGCCAATTTGTGAAACAAAACCTGTGAGATAAAAAGGATGATAAGATTGTGCGTCATTTGTTCATCAAAGGAGAGAGGAAGTGAGAGAGTGACTCTGAAAACAATATTCGCAGCTCACCTTTCTGTCACAGGTGTGTCTTACACCATGTACCAGGACATAGTGCACTCTGAAGCTCCACATCTAAAAGATAGTAAAAGAAATATGTTAGTATTGGTAATTGCCACTATCTTAATGTGGAGTAGAATAACATCAACCCTTTCACACACCTTCCCTCCCCCATTAAAAATACAACCATTTGTACGGTTCCAACTTGTTTAAAGGGCTTCGATTTATGAATAATTAGTAGAGTAGTAATGTTTTCCATCTTGTTATAGAAAACAAGTGGTGTGCAGTCATACACATGGTTTTAATCACCACACCTGTGTCTGGGTACAATAATTGAAACCTCCTCTGCTATTGGAGTCTATTACGTGCAGCAAGCGTGTAATAGATATCAATAGGCCATGGACGGAGCAATGCACCCGCCTCTGGCCAATTGCGTGCAGTCTTTTAGAATAAGTCACATGCAAAGGCCAATGGTTTAGCACGGAAGGAAACATACACACATGAGAGTGTGCGATTCGTAGGTTAGGTTCATATCCCCATTTTTTCAGATAGAAAATGTCTCGCGCTGCGTGAGCAGTGCTGTGCACTCCAATGAAGGCACGAACTGTACTGCGCACAGAAACGGAGGCGCGAGAGCTAAATGAATTGAAAAGTTGTCATAATAAGATGGTAAATTTAACTGTACATAGTATTTAAACATGAATACTCATCTACTTCGCTACACATGTGGGAGCGACGGACATTTTACCGTCTATAAAAACTATCCTGCTATTGGAAATAAAATACAAATGCAATGGCCGTGGCTCTGTCGTGAGCTATATCAGAAATCAACTGATTCAGGTGTCTGTGTTGTAGTGCTGTCGTCACCCGGGTCTTAAACGCAAATGTGTCATTATGTCTGTGAAGTCCCACAACATGGCCAACATGGAAGGTACGGGGAATCACTGACCCTACATTCATCCGTAGTTCCAAACTTAAAAGATGGTGGACACAACGCATTTCTGCGAATATGAATGTTTGTTGTACATTCAGTGAAATGGTGTAGCTGTAGTAATACGGGGCTATGAAAGCTTTAGGTTGCAGCTAATATATATACGTATGTGGTTATTCGGGTATACTGTCGAACTTGGTCCTGGAAATCAATGTTCGAGTCTCAGGGTTGTGTGCACATCCTGTTATTGTAGACAAATCACGTAATCTACGCGTGCCTGAAAATGTACTGTAAATAGGGTGCTCATGTAAACCGCTGAAATAGTTTTGGGTCGACTTCCTGTCTTAATATGCTACAAACTAAAAAAAAACTAGAGCAATAGCACACACTTATAAATTTACTATACACTTTGCTTGCAGTTTTGTAATGATCCAGTTTCTACGTTCATATTTGTTAAATGACCGAGAGAAAGTTATATAACCAAAGTTTTTGTTACTGCCAGAGGTAAGATGGTTGCATACACTGTTTCCAGCACAATATAATGTGGTAGGGCCCAGGGGCAGCATTTTACAAACATAATGAATACACAGACACAGATAGATAGTTAAAGTGGGTACGGGCACATGCGCTCGCATCCATTTTATAACATTGCTGTTGGTAACAAGTACAATAGTAATCATCATATCATACACAGATATTCCATCATAAACGGTTTATGACTTCTGCTGTACAATGGTAGGAGCACTAAATGTGAAATAATACACAGAAGATTCTATCATAAAGGGTTCATGAGTTGTGGTGTACTGAGGTTTGGGGAGCCTGTGATAATGTGTGGTCCAGGCAGACCACACTGGTAAGAATGTCTTTTGACTACTGAATGTTGCCTAAATAAGGCTATGTAGTGATTATTTATGATGTACTAAGTTAGTGGTACGTCTGGTGCTCAGCGTGTGCTCACCCTGCGATGATGCGTGGTCCGAATGGGCTGCACTGGAAGCAGTGACTGTTGCTTACTGGACTGCATCATCTGTAATCATTATCCAAATAAAAGACGAAACATATGTGGAATACGTTGTCAAAATATGTAGGTTTCAGGGACATTTTAGTTCAAATTGTGACCTGTGCTGTCCGCAGTGTAGACTAACATTCGGTGTTCCTTTGCACTTGCAGAGTGAATTTTGTTATTCAACTAAACCTAGAACTGATATAAAAGAAGTTCCTGAAGGAAGGACACTAAAGGGAAGTTGTGTAGGTTTGAGGGACTTAGTTTGGTACTGCACTCTGCAAATAATGAATCAAGAGTCTATTTAATTGTGAGCTCTGATGACCGCAGTGTAGGCAGGAGGCAGCCGTTAGCAAGAGCATATGGACAGGTGGCATTGAGTAGAGCTGCCGAGTATTGGTAAGTTAGCGTGTCTGCAACCAGCGATGATAAGTGGTGCACTGAGTTAGTGGCACCTGAAGCATCAATTTTCTGTGTAGTCTGCGAAAATGCATGCTCTGGCCAAGCCGCACTGGTAGCAATGTCTTTTGCCTACTGAATTCTGCCTTAATAAGGCTGCGTGGCAATGATTTATGGTGCACTTTATAGTACCTTTGGCGCTTAGCGTATACGTACCCTGCGATGATGCGTGGTCGGGGGGGCACAGTAATTGGACTAATATCTTTTGTCTATTGAATTCTGCATCAATTCGATTTAAAAGTGATAGTATGCCTATTTGTTGACATAAATCTGTTCACTCGTCTTTGCGATGATTTATGGTGCACTGACTTAGCAGTATCTTTGGTGCTGAGCTTGTACATGCCCTGCGATAATGCGTGGTCCAGGGGGGCCACATTCGGACCAATGTCTTTTGTCTGTTGAATTCTGCCTGAATACGGCCACGTGGCAATAACGTATGGTGCACTGAGTTAGTAGTACCTTTGGCACTGAGCGTGTGCGTAACCTACGATGATGCGTGGTCCGGGGGGGCCGCACTAGTAGCAATGCTTTTGCCTTGTGAATTCTGCCTTAATAAGGCCATGTGAAGATGACTTATGGTGCAGTGAGTTAGTGGTACCTGAAGAACTCAACGTGTTTGTACCCTGCGATGATTCATGGTTCGGGCGGGTCACACTGGTACAATGTCTCTTGCTTACTGGAATGAGTCATGTGCAATCGCCATTCCACCTGAATCGTGAGCCCTCACAATGTAGATGGAAGGCAGTAGTCAGTACAGACATTGAGGAATGTTTTTTGTCACATCATTTAACAAAATCTGAGTACATAGAGTACAATTATCTCTGCCTTAAATAAAGCAAGTTTGAATTTCATGCTGTCTGTAGTGTAGATGCAAAGCTGAATTCACATTGTGAACCCTGCTGTCCGCAGTGTAGATCGAAGGCAGTAGTCAACACAGACATCGAGGAATGATTTTTGTCACTTCTTTTAACAAAATCTGAAGACATACAGTACAATTGTCTCTGCCTTAAATAACGCAAGGCTAAATTCAATGCTGTCTGTAGTGTAGATCCAAAGCGGAATTCAAGTTGTGAACCCTGCTGTCCACAGTGTAGATCGAAGGCAGTAGTCAGGACAGAAATCGAGGAATGCTTTTTGTCACATCCTTTAACAAAATCTGAAGAAATATAGTACAATTGTCTCTGCCTTAAAAAAGCCTAAATATTTACACTCTTACACTGGAGTTGGGTACGTTGGACCAGCCCTCTCCGCTTCTGCTTCAAGTGGGGAGGAACAACACAGCTACATGACCGAGATATTCCCCAGTGTCTGAGATATTATGATTGCGTCCACAGTGCAGTAAACTACACGTATCAATACTATAACTACACATGGAAAAGTATTTGGTTTGTATAGTGTGTTGTGTATAGCATATCACTGGTAGTCTTGGCATTGTGTAAATTATTGTTGATGTGCGAGTTCCCTCCCTTATACATAGTTGGTTGCCAAATCTCTTACCATTCAGCTTGAGTGCTGTTGAGGGGATATATTATTTTGGGAAGGTCCGTTGTCCTGTTTTGCACTTCCTCTGAGGTAGTAGATGGGGAGGGCTCAGGAGGGGTGGTTGTAGTGGTGGTGGTGCTGGGTGTTGTGATTTTGTTGGGTGTCGGAAGTGCGAAATTAGTACCTCTATCACATATTCGTCTTTAAATATGGGTGTGAGTTGGATTATAATTCACGCAGTACATAGCCGACGTCCTTACACTAGTTAAATGTTCTTTTAGGTAGCATTGCAGATTTGGCTTGTTGTTGAAAATATGGGGAAGTGGTGTTTTTTTGTTATTTTCCCTACGGGAACGCCTATTTTGTAAATTATTAACGTTAGTTGTGGTTCTGGTTTGTGGCGATTTTATTGGAGGAAGGAATCAATTGAAGAGTGGTGTTATTTCCAGTTTTTACTAGGTTGAAAATGGGCTGATAATAAAAAAAGATAGAAAAACAGATATGCTTAATGAACATCTTAATTAGGAATTATCATTTAAAAAACCTTTGAAATTCACTGAAAAAAACATAGGTTTCAGGTATGTTATAGTTAGGCATTATCATTTAAAAAACCTTAGAAATTCACTGAAAAAAACATGGGTTTCAGGGGTGTTATAGTTAGCTGGACATTTCACTCATACAAAACCATTAAAAATCCTCCGTTATAGTTAGTTGCACTAACTGTAACTCGCGCACCCGTAATCCACTGCTGATGATGTCACACATTACATCATTCATGACATGGTCAGTGACATTACTGATGACATCACTGATGACATCTCAAATGACATCACTGATGGCATCATCCAGATGAATGTGGTTTGGTTTGCTATTTAAATATGTATTATATAAATAGCAATCTGCAATGGCAGAGTGCATAGTCTTGGTGAGGAGGCCCTGGGGTTGCACAGCCTGTGCTGCAGCCCCAGAAGGCCCTCTTCAGTATCCATGCCCTAGGTACCAGGGGTTTTACTTACTAGGGTCTTACAGGGGTAGCTGATGGTGTGCAAATAATTGTACAGTGTTTTGGGAAATAGATCTAGCATGGATGACCTGGTTACCAGGGACCCTGTGTATTTACAGTACCAAATTATATTTGGCATCAGGCAAAAAGTGGGGGCTAATCAAGGAAAAAGAGGCACTTTCCTACACCTCTAAAGTGCTAATGGGAGTAACCATTCAGAACAGCAAAGTGTAACTGATGAATTTCAGTGTTGTTTCATTTTTTAAATGTTAGGTTTATATAATTCTGTGGATTACTAGTATTATATACAGATAGACATATAGCCAGAGATAGATAGATAGATAGATAGATAGATAGATAGATAGATAGATAGATAGATAGATAGATAGATAGATAGATAGATAGATAGATAGATTACAATATTACAAAGGGGTGGTCACCATTGTGTAGTTATAAGTAGGTCAGAGTTTCCATACCATGAACGTTTCTTGTTTTGCTACTAACTTTAGAGCCATTTGATGACTATTCATTACAGTTCCCAAAGGAAAGGTTTATGCACTTCCTATCCTTCCTTTAAAGTCTTCTGGTGATCTGTCAAGTTGGGGCCAAGAAAAAGGGGGGGTACCTAAAATATTTGGGAAGTGATACATAAAAATAATGAACAGAATAACACCACATTTGGCAGAAAGATAGAACTTTACTTAGAAAGTTTCCTTTTTTGGGGGAGGCAAATCCAGTAAGCCATTTTCCAGACACCAATGTTTGAAGAGGTACTTGGGGTGGTCATTAAGGTGTTGAAAATAGGTATGTCTAGATTGTAGGTATCCAGACATACTCTGAATGACCACTATAAAGGGGCTTGTCAATCCTGATTGGTTGGGCACAGCCTGAACAATATGTAGTGGCAGCCATTACAGGACTCAGGGGCACTAACCTTGCATCTTGAAAATTAAGAAAACAAAATATATAAGGTACAAGGTGAGCAGTGCCTGATCCCACGGGGCATGATAAAGAGCCCCTGATCCCAAGGGGCATGTTAAGGAGTCCCATAGGCACTCCTCCTCTTTATTAGCTGGCTGCAAAATGGACAATATGATGAGACAGCCATTACAGGACTCAGTTTCATGGTACTCATTCAAAGTGCAATGTAGTAAATGGCATGAATTAAGGGTCATGAAACAGAACACACATATATATATATATATATATATTACCTACTGGCGGTCGCCAGTAGGTATATATAGTTAGGATTTTTTCTCTATGGGATTTTTGAAAATTCTATGTCTAATAACTTTGGCGTTTGTGGACGGAATTGGCTGAAATTTTCAGGAAAATGGCACATTTTGTTTCTGAGCAGCCCTTGAAAATTTGGGGGGGGTTCGTCAAGGGGGGCCGAGAAAAAAGGGGGGTCCCAAAACGTGTTTTTAACATTGAGTTTTCCATAGGGCGGTTGGCCTCACTTTTAGCCCGAACGGCTGAATGGATTTGCACGAAACTTGGCAAAATTGTAGGGACTGGTAGCCCGATGTGCCTTTTGTAGGTCTCAATATATGTGCTCCAGTGGATTTTGAGAAATTAACGTTTAAAAAAAGATATATATCTGTAACAGCGGACCGGGCAGCGCTCCAGTACGCGTACTTTTCGCGCAACAGAGCTTTGTGAAGCGAAGCTGATTGGTTCTCCGGCGTCTGTAAACATTCCAAACAGTCCGTAGCGGCCGCCATCTTGTCTCTCGGTAGGATCGAGAGACAAGAGGAGGCCAAAGCGAAGGGGCAAATGACCATAAGGGGGAATAGTAGATCCTCGCTGACCCCCTACGTTTGATGTGGAGGTTTTAAAAGGGCCCCGCGGGGCAAAAAAAAAAAATAATAATAATAATCGAACGGCTGAATGGATTTGCATGAAACTTGGCAAAATATTAGGGACTGGTAGCCCGATGTGCCTTTGCTAGGTCTCAATATATGTGCTCCAGTGGATTTTGAGAAATTAACGTTCAAAAAAAGATATATATCTGTAACAGCGCTCCGCTTCGCGTACTTTTCGCGTTACGGAGCTTTGCGAAGCTGATTGGTTCTCCGGCGTCTGTCAACATTCCAAACAGTCCGTAGCGGCCGCCATCTTGTCTCTCGGTAGGATTGAGATACAAGAGGAGGCCAAAGCGAAGGGGGAAATGACCATAAGGGGGCATAGTAGATCCTTCCTGACCTCTTAGGTTTGATGTACCATTTTGCCAAGTTTGGTGTAATTCCGTTCAGCCATTCAGGCTGTAGACGTATGTAAATGTCCTATGGAAAATTGCATGGGGAAAACACATTTGAAAGTGTTGAAATTTAGAACCAATTAAAATGTTAGTTTGGTTTTGTATTTGTGTGTGATGAAAGTTGATATGTATATATGTCAAATGAGAGGAAACCACAGCCATTTTGTGATACTACTGTCTGAGGTACATTTGTGAGGAATTTTTGGTGGTGAATTTCTGGTGTTTGATTTACACAGTACTAACACTTCTCCTACTTTTAAAAAGGTGAGTTGTTAATTTGTAAGGGGAACTATGTTGTACACTTGAAGATAATTTGAAAAATGTTTTCTGTTATTTATTTGCAGTCCTTCTGTTATACTAAATACTTGATAAAGTTAGTTTTATATTATGTATTACTAAAAACGATAAATGAAAGTGATTATTTTTTTCTGCAATTTACAGCAAGCAATTTCAAAATAAAATGGCTCACAATGAAGAGACCGTGGCAATTTCTTTTGAATTGTCCACTACATTGATTGAAATTGAGAGCACCAATAATGAAATATTGTCACAAGGAGGAGATGACTTGTATGATTCCATTAGATTGATTGAAATGGACAGCACCAATAATGAAATATTGTCACAAGGAGGAGATGACTTGAATGATTCCACTACATTGATTAAAATTGAGAGCACCAATAATGAAATATTGTCACGAGGAGATGACTTGAATGATTCCACTACATTGATTGAAATTGACAGCACCAATAATGAAATATTGTCACAAGGAGGAGATGACTTGAATGATTTTTTTGATCAATCTGTTGATGGCGAATTTATCGAATGTTTGGAGACCATAGAGTTAGAAGAATCATCATTGCAGACTTTTCATGAGGAAATTGCTGATGAGGACATGTTACTAGTTCTTTCAAATTTAGAAAATTCTGAAGAATAAATTTATATTTAGAAATCAAAAATTGTTTGAGACATTATTCATTTTTATTTTTAATTTATGAGGTTGTAGCGAAGTGATTGTAGTATAAAATGAGACTTATAGTATAGAGTGCAACATTTTTATGTTACATGGTAAGTTTACTCATATTTACTTCCCTTCTGCCACTATATTATCTCCAATGTGTATTTGACATCTCTTCTTCATCTCCGGCCTCCTTTCTCTCACTGTCTGTCTCTGATGCATCCTATCGCTGCCATTTTGTGTAATTACAGAAGAGAGTAAAATAAAATAGTTCAGAACGTGAAAAGGGGGCAAAGTAGAGTACTCCTCACCCCCTAGGCCTTTTTAGGCGGTCCCAAAAGGATCAGTTTCTGCTTTCCTGAGAGATTATGGTATGAGTTCCATATACCACAATAACTTGCATTACAACATGCAAGATATCTATCTCCTATTACCAACTTTTGGAGATATTTGCGCTAAGCGCGAATATCTCCAAAAAGTAACACCTGCCCTGAGCAGTTCTTAGCCATGTTATCCAATGGGAGGTGGATAACATGGCTAAGAGCATTAGCTCAGTAATGCATGAATATCGCTGAGTTTTTAGCGATATTCATGCATTGCGGCCGTTTATTATCGCATTTGCGATAAACCTTGATAATAGCAAGGTTTATCTTCGATAATTTCTGACGATGCTTAGCGGTAAAAAATTCGTTGGTAAGCATCGTTAGCGATAAATATCGCTTAAGTTTGGTAATATGCCCCAACGTCTGTTAACGTTCGATTCGAAGGAAATGAGGAAGTGTTGAAAAACATTGTCTGCGCCATCTTGCCTTTTTTGAAATGCCACACTTTTGTCGTGCACGGCAGCCATTTTAGATGCCTTGACCAGACCCACTCTCTGCACGCTGTCGATTCGTAGCATGGCTCCTCACCCTCGCAAGCATCTTCCCCAGGCACTGGTCACCCCCGCTCTCTGTCTTATGCATGGGCAATAAACCTCCCCCCATCTGCGCTGCTCTTCCCTGAGAATCACACTCTGTGCCCGCCCGACCTCTCCCTTTCGCCCTATTCACTACCGCACCCTCTGACACTCCTCTTCCTCTGTGTCCGATTGTCCAGGCTATCACCTAGCCATGTAGATGTAGTTTATGGCCCCAGCTGTAAAGAATCACCCCTCTTCAAAGGAGTTATAGTAGATCAAGGCCCACACCCGATGAGATCCGTCACACCACACGTGTTCCTACTATCTGAAAACCATCCTGTATTGTGATTGGGGAGGGGACCGAGCCTGAAGCGGAAGATTCCAGGAATGACTCTTTGTACATCAAAGTTTTTACAATTATGTGTCACATTAAAAATATATAGCACTCCAACAAAGTAGTAGGAATATAAAACTTTAATAACATATAAATATATACAACAAAACAAAAACAGTAAAAACATTTAAACAACGAAGAGACCGTGGCAATTTCTTTTGAATTATCCAATAGATTTATTGAAATTGACAGCACCAATAATGAAATATTCTTGTCAGTAGCGGTCTGTGAGTGAGTCCAGTAGGCACCACAGCTATTCTTACCGGCATTGCAGAATTACTGCTGGGGACAATGCCTGTGCTGTAGCAGGGTCACAGCAGAAACAAAAAGGATTCTGTTGAAGATGTTGTTGGTTTTAAATTTGAAAACAGTTCTGGTGTCAACTGCTATGCTAATGTAGTGGTTAATGTTTTGTTTTCTCTAGAAAATGTAAAAGAGGGGGAGGCAGTCCAAAGTTCCGTTAAAAGGGCAAAGGAAAGGATCGGTGGTTTGAACTATCAGTCAAAAAGGGGAGGGGGTGCAACAATTTTTCCTACCGGGTCACACTGTGCTTTCACCGGAACTGAGGTCTGCAGGATTCTAGTAATTCAAAGTGAGGCTGGCGCCAGCATGGGAGCGCCGACGTCCCGCGGATACAGTTTCGTCACTCCACGGGCGATCATGGCAGTCATTCCCCATCGGGGGTCGGAGACTCCCGCGGCTCCTCTAGAATCTTCAAGGTCGTGGAGGAGTACGGTGGTGGAGTCAACCAGTGACCGGGCCATTTCTTTATGCTGGGCCCGCTCTTGCCAGGTCGACCGCCATTTTGAGAGTTCGGTAGCTACTGGCGATCGCGGGGTCAAATGAGCGGACGGGCTCCACCCTGCCGGGCGAGACGTTGCAGCATGGCCACAGTGGAAGAACCCTTTTCCGGGCGCCTGGAGCGCTGAGGGTGCAGCTGGGAAGCCTCCACCTGGGGAGGCGGGAGAGGCCTGTTCGCACCGTCTCTCCCTCCCAGTGCACCCCACGGCGTCTCGCTTGAGATTTGTTATGGCTGGACCAGGCGATGAGGACGAGGGGGGGGGGTCGGAGGCATGTGCAAGACATCCCCCCCAGTGTTGTCGCAGCCATTATTCAAGAAAGAAGAAGTGTCCCGTCCGTCTTCGGGCCGGGCTTCCGGTAGATGTCGGCCGGACGCCCCTGGCTCTGGCCCCATGAACGGGTTTCTTGGTTTATCGGCTGCAGCCGGATCCCGTCGGCCTCGGCCCCCTGACCGTTGGTGGCCGGACCGGAAGAGCATGTGGCGGGAGTACCTGCAACTCTCAAGGGCCACCGCGGCCGGACTGGGAGAGAGAGGGGAGGGTCGAGGAGACATTCCCCCCCCCCTGCAACTGTTCAGCGTTGTAAAGGCAATCCCCTGGCCGGGTCCCGCTGGCCTCGGCCTCTCCTCCGGCTACACCCTACGTTAGGATCTCCTGGCCGAGGCGTGGCAGCAGGACCTGCTTTATATGGGCTGCTCCCGGCTGGGGCTGAGTGATGTCACTGACCATGTCATGAATGATGTAATATGTGACATCATCAGCAGTGGATTGCGGGTGCGCGATATATAGTTAGTGCAACTAACTATATATGGAATTTCATTGGTTTTATGTCAATAAAATGTCCAGCTAACTATATATGGTCTCTAACCTATGGTTTTTGCAGTGAATTTTCAAGGTTTTGTAAATGCTAATTCCTAACTATATATGGTCTATAACCTATGGTTTTTTCAGGCCGATTCCTCAACCGGCGCCAAAGTTATTCCAAATAGAATGTTGCGATTTCCCTATGGAAATCAATCCTAACTATAACTACCTACTGGCGACCGCCAGTGTGTTATATATATATATATATATAACACAAGATGGCGGCCGCTCCGGACTGTTTCGAATGTTTACAGACACCCGAGAGACAATCAGCTTCCCGTGCGCAAGTCGCGTGGTGCGCCCGGAGCGCTCCCCAGTGCGCGTACCGGGGCGCTGCCATAGATATATACATTTTTGGGAACCTAAATTACTCAAAATCCTCTGGAGCACATATCTTGAGACATAGCAAAGGCACATCGGGCACCAGTCCCTACAATTTTGCCAAGTTTGGTGAAAATCCATTCAGCCGTTCGAGCTAAAAGTGCGACCGACCGCCCTATGGAAATTAACATGGGGAAAACACGTTTTGGGACCCCCTTTTATCCCGGCCCCCACTTGACAAATCCCCCCCAAACTTTCACAGTAGGAGCGGAGCGCTGCGAGGCAAAGTTGCTGAAAAGTTCAGGCCGATTCCTCAACCGGCGCCAAAGTTATTCCAAATAGAATGTTGCGATTTCCCTATGGAAATCAATCCTAACTATAACTACCTACTGGCGACCGCCAGTGTGTTATATATATATATATATATATATATATATATATATATATATTCACTGAAAAAACCATAGGTTATAGACCATATATAGTTAGGAATTAGCATTTACAAAACCTTGAAAATTCACTGAAAAAACCATAGGTTATAGACCATATATAGTTAGGAATTAGCATTTACAAAACCTTATTTTACTCACACAAAACCATTGAAATTCCATATATAGTTAGTTGCACTAACTATATATCGCGCACCCGCAATCCACTGCTGATGATGTCACATATTACATCATTCATGACATGGTCAGTGACATCACTGATGACATCACTGATGACATCTCAAATGACATCACTGATGACATCACTGATGACATCTCAAATGACATCACTGATGACATCATGATACACCAATACCAGTTACTACATACGCACTCACTGATTCCTACGTCTACACACACATTCACTCATTCACCCATACAATCACTCATACATACAGTCACTCATTATTACAACACTATCATATGCACTCATACACCTATGCAGACAGTCACACACTGCCACTCATCCATGGAGTTACTCACACACCAAGTCAGTCCTGTAAAGAATCAATCACACTTCCATTTCTTCATCTATACAGTTAAACACAGAACACCATACTTCAGTGACATCACTGATGACATCACTAATGACATCTGAAATGACATCACTGATGACATCTCAAATGACATCACTGATGACATCATGACACACCAATACCAGTTACTAAATACGCACTCACTGATTCGTACGTCTACACACACATTCACTCATTCACCCATACAATTACTCATACATACAGTCAGTTATTATTAGAACACTATCATATGCACTCATACACCTAGTCAGTCCTGTGAAGAATCAATCACACTTCGATTTCCTCATCTATAGTTAAACACAGAACACCATACTTTTCACACATATACTAACACATACTTACTCTCTTATACAATCACTGATACAAGTACACATTGATATGCACAGCGTCACACACCTCCCAGCCAGCCACACACACACTCAGTCTTCCATCCATCCAGTCATTCTTCAATATGTAAAACGTATTTAAACTTTACAAAAACACACAGACACTAGATGATGTCATCAGTGATGTCATCAGTGATGTCACTGACCATGTCATGAATGATGTAATATGTGACATCATCAGCAGTGGATTGCGGGTGCGCGATATATAGTTAGTGCAACTAACTATATATGGAATTTCAATGGTTTTGTGTGAGTAAAATAAGGTTTTCTAAATGCTAATTCCTAACTATATATGGTCTATAACCTATGGTTTTTTCAGTGAATTTTCAAGGTTTTGTAAATGCTAATTCCTAACTATATATGGTCTATAACCTATGGTTTTTTCAGTGAATATATATATATATATATATAACATTTCTATGGCAAAATGAAACCCCTTATTTTGTTCCTTTTCAAATTAAATGTATTAAGTGTTACCACTTTATTCCAATCAAGATGACTTCAGGTGTGCCATACTTTTGTCATAAGTAAGACTGTTAGCGTTCTAGTTGTTCTTTAAAACACTTTGGGACATTCTGTCGCTGGGCTATAGTTGGGCTACATCTGGCTGATATTTGGGCTACATTTGGTTTTTTTTGTCTCTGGCGGCCATCTTTGGGCTACATTGGGCTTCATTGGGCTTCATTAGGCTACATTGGGCTACATTTGGGCTCCAACATATATATAGCCCAATGTAGCCCAATATATATTTTTCAAAGTTAATTTTCGTAAAAACCACTGGAGCATATATCTTGAGACATAGCAAAGGCACATCGGGCTACCAGTCCCTACAATTTTGCCAGGTTTCGTGGAAATCCATTCAGCCGTTCGAGCTAAAAGTTAGTCCAACCGCCCTATGGAAAACTCAATGTTAAAAACACGTTTTGGGACCCCCCTTTTTTCTCGGCCCCCGCTTGACGAAACCCCCCCAGGGGCTGCTCAGAAACAAAATGTTCCATTTTCCAGAAAATTTCAGCCAATTCCGTCCTCAAACGCCAAAGTTATTCAACATAGAATTTTCAAAAATCCCATAGGAAAAAAATCCTAACTATATATACCTACTGGCGACCGCCAGTAGGTAATATATATATATATATTATATATATATATATATATATATATATATATATATAACATTTCTATGGCAAAATGAAACCCCTTACTTTGTTCCTTTTCAAATTAAATGTATTAAGTGTTACCACTTTATTCCAATCAAGATGACTTCAGGTGTGCCATACTTTTGTCATAAGTAAGACTGTTAGCGTTCTAGTTGTTCTTTAAAACACTCTGGGACATTCTGTCACTGGGCTATAGTTGGGCTACATCTGGCTGATATTTGGGCTACATTTGTTTTTTTTTGTCTCTGGCGGCCATCTTTGGGCTACATTGGGCTTCATTGGGCTACATTGGGCTACATTTGGGCTCCAACATATATATAGCCCAATGTAGCCCAATATATATTTTTCAAAGTTAATTTTCGTAAAAACCACTGGAGCATATATCTTGAGACATAGCAAAGGCACATCGGGCTACCAGTCCCTACAATTTTGCCAAGTTTCGTGAAAATCCATTCAGCCGATCGAGCTAAAAGTGAGTCCAACCGCCCTATGGAAAACTCAATGTTAAAAACACGTTTTGGGACCCCCCTTTTTTCTCGGCCCCCGCTTGACGAAACCCCCCCAAATTTTCAGGCGCTGCTCAGAAACAAAATGTTCCATTTTCCAGAAAATTTCAGCCAATTCCGTCCTCAAACGCCAAAGTTATTCAACATAGAATTTTCAAAAATCCCATAGGAAAAAAATCCTAACTATATATACCTACTGGCGACCGCCAGTAGGTAATATATATATATATATATATATATATATATATATATAACACACGATGTGCCTTTGCTATGTCTCAAGATATGTGCTCCAGAGGATTTTGAGTAATTTAGGTTCCCAAAAATGTATATATCTATGGCAGCGCCCCGGTACGCGCACTGGGGAGCGCTCCGGGCGCACCACGCGACTTGCGCACGGGAAGCTGATTGGCTCTCGGGTGTCTGTAAACATTCGAAACAGTCCGGAGCGGCCGCCATCTTGTGTCTCGGTAGGACCGAGACACAAGAGGTGGCTAAAAACAAAAGGGGGAAATGACCAAAAGGGGGCAGGGTGCACCCCCCTGACCCCCTAGGTTTGATGTGGGGGCCATAAAAGGGTCTCTTTTTTTCGATTTTCGCGGGGGGAGCGCCCGGTACGCGCACCGGGGAGCGTACCGGGGAGCGTACTTTGGTGAAAAATAGTGAAAATAATAGTGTAAAATAATCATTTTGAGTGATTACAGGTAGGGTAGCTCTGAAAAGAGCTTTTGGGTTCTGTGGCTGTTTTAGGTACCTACAAGTACGTCCCACACACACCCACATGCACACAACCCCACACCCCCACACCCACACACTCCCCACACACACCTCACACACGCACACCTCCACCCACACCCAAACACCCCACACCCCCACACCGACACCTTACACATCCACACCCACACCCACATCCCACACACCCACACTCACACGCACCTCACCCCCCAACACACACACACACGCACACACAGATACCTCACAGACAAACCCCACACATCCCACACACACACCTCCCCCCCCACACACACACACCTCACAGACACATCCACACATCCCACACATACATACACATCCTACACACATACCCCCCACACCCACACACACCCCACACACACCTCACACACCCACACTCCCACCTACACCCAAACACCCCACAAACCCACACCCACACACACACCTTACACACCCACATCCCCACCCACACCCACATACCCCACACACCTATACACCTCATCCCCCCCAGACACACACACACACACACACATACACACCTCACAGACACACCCCGCACATCCCCCACACACACCTCCCCCCCCACACATGGGGAAAACTCAGTGAAACACTAAAATAATAATTTAAAGTGCTTAGGGGTAGGGTATCTCTGAATAGAGTTGTTGTGTTGTGTGGGTGATTTAAGTACCAACATGTAGGTACCAATGCAGAGTCTTAAATTCAATGTACACAGTTTCCTCTGTAGATAATTTGCATGTTGTTATATAAGTTATTGTGGTATATGGAATCCATACCATAGTCTGTCAGGAAAGCAGAAAGAACATGGAGGCAGGAGATGAAAAAGAGATGTCAAATACACATTAGAGATAATATAGTGGGAGAAAGGAAGTATCTATGAGCAAAATTACTATGTAAAACAAAAAAGTTGCACAGTATACTATAAGTCTGACTTTATATTATAATCAATTTGGTACTAGTTTAAGAATTACATATAAAAATGAATAATGTCTCAAACAATTTTAGAATTATTAAATATACATTTATTTTTCAGATTATTTTTCTAAATTAAACATAACTTCTATCATTTGACTGTCAGAAACGTCCTCATATTGAATTAACAAATCCACAGATTCTACACATTGTAGAAGTTCATGGTCCCGTGATTCATCCATGAATTCCAAGTCATTGGGTTCAATGATTTCTTTATTGTTCATCTCTAGGACAATTTCAAAGGAAACGTTTTGTTCTCCTTCCATTTGTGTGCTGAAATTTGCATTAAAAAAAAAATCAGTAGAAATATGGCACTGTCGGGTTTAAGTTCAGACAGGTAGTTTTGATTTTTTAACAGTGAAGTTAACTTTGGGCAGTGTATGGTAACAGGCAGGAAGTAGAAATATAAAAAAGTGCCTGTGAAGAAGCGTAAGTAAATTCATAATTATAGCAGAGAAGCCTAAGTCAATCCATAAATATAACAGAGGAGCCTATCTCTATCTATAACTATAGCAGAGGGACAGTAAATAACTATCAGAAAACGTTTTTACAAATTAACTTAAAGTGCCCCTTACAAATCATCAACTTACTTTACAGAGATGTGAAGAAGACAAAATGCAAAAATCCTTTCAAGATGTACCTCAGGTAGTTGTAGTCAAAATGGCCGTGTTTCCCTCTCATTTTTCATTTATATTCATGTACATAACCAATCAAATGTCAGGAAAAATAGTAGAAAATGAAAGTAACATTTTAATTGGTTGTAAATTCTAACACTTCAGATGTGTTTTTGTGAAGTAATTTACCTCAGGGTATTTAGAGAGGTCTACAGGCTAAATGGCTCAATGGAATTCAATCGAATTTGGGAAAATGGTAGGGATTGGTATGTAGTATGAGCTATTCTATATTTGGTGAAAGTGTCTCCAGTGGTTTTTATGTAAATTAACTTTTAACATTTTTTTAGAGCGCTTCCCGGTGCGCGCCCCGGTACGCGTACCGGCAGCGCTACGGCAGTCCTCCATTTTGTTTTCGGTAGATTTAAGACAGAAAATGGAGGACAAACAACGTTGGGAATGGGTATAAGGGGGCATCGTAGGCACTCCTTGACCCTCTAGGTTTTCTGAGGGGGTCTTAGGAGGCCCAAATAGGCAAAAAAAAATATATATATATTTTTCGCGGGGGGAGCGCCCGGTACGCGCACCAAGTAGCGTACCGGGGAGCGTACTATGGTGAAAAATAGTGAAAAAGTTAGAAAAAGATAATCATTTGGAGTGATCAGAGATAGGGTAGCCCTGAAAAGGGCTTTTGGGTTCTGTGGCTGATTTAGGTACCTACAAGTAGGTACCAATGCACAGTCTTAAATTCAGGAGGAATATTCTATTCCCCTCATCTGAAAAGTGCACACCATCTGCTCTGTAGATATCTTGCATGTTGTAACGCAAGTTATTATTGTATATTGAACCCATTCCATAGTCTCTCATGTAAGCAGAAACAGATTTATTCACATGTTTCCGTGCTTTCTCAAATTGTGGACAAAATTGATTGGACCACTTCCATTTCTGTCTTTGGCATATATTGGAATATACCAAGGCAGTTTGAGGAAAAAGTGCCATCAATTGATCAAAGGTGTCCTTTAAAAGCATTTCCAGACCTACCCCAGTCAAAGTGCCCAAGTCATTTCCTCCACAGTGCACAATTAAAAGGTCAGGGTGTGACAAATGCAAAAAGGGTTTCACCAATGGTATCAATTGGTGACATCTCAATCCTCTCTGGCCAATCCATTTAATCTTCACATTTGGTAAGTCATGGTTGTGAACATTTCTGGTAGCTGCATACCTTTGAGCCCAGTGGATATAGCTATGTCCAATAATCCAGACAGAATACATGGTGAGAGGAGGTTCTGGTGCAGTCAGATGAAGTGTAGAAATGAAATGGCAGTTGGAACAGTAGGAGTTTACAAAAAAAAACTGTGGAGTTTCAGTGCTCTTGAATCACAAGCAATGATTGGTAGATTGAGATAGTTGAAAACTGAAAGATAGGGTGCATGGTTGTGTTCTGTGTAAGAAGTAATTTGAATGGTTAAAAAAAAGTTATTTAAAGAAACATTGCACCAGATAAGCTGGAGTATTGAGTGGTCAAACACCCTTGCTCATTTGATTTGCAACATTGTAGAATAAACTTTTAACCCTGGGAGCTTAGTGAGGAGGGAGTTGCTATGGTAACAGGTAGAAAGGGCTGAGGGGGGGAAGGGTGTTGATTTGAAAATAGAGAGGGAAGAGTTTTGATTGGTTACCATGAGGAATATGTGTGTACAATTAGAGGTTTTCTGTGCCATTAATGGTTCCAGTGCCTGGAGAACATACCTTTTGCTCTGCTAAAGAAATATTGGTGTGTGTATCTGACACTGTTGTGAATCTCCTAGAGCATTTGTAAAGGTGAGTTATGATTCATTTAATATACATAGAGACGTGTATACTCTATGGAGAAGATTTGGAAGCAAATTGTGGTTTTTTAATGTTGCATGGTGTCATGCTTTTTGATAATGCTTGGTAAAAAGTTTTTACTGCATAGAGGAATTGTATTTTGTAAAATTGTGAAGTTTTAGTAGTGACATGGAATGCTTGTACATAAGACATGTGCTGTGTTTCTTAAATGTGATGTCAAAAACGATTTTGGGAAAATTGAATGGCTTTTACATTTTTTCAAAGGAATAAAGAATGTGTGCATGTTTAAAGAAATACATTTGACTCTTTACAATGATGTTACCTGTGTTAACTCAGTGTAGGAAGCATATTGAGTTTGGTTGCATAGAGGTATTGTAGTTTGTAAAATAGTGAGGTTTCAGTAATGACATGGAATGCATGTGAAAGCGTTTGCCTCAGTCTTATCCCTGCTGTGAGGCACATGCTTGTACATAGGACCTGTGCTGTGTTTCCTAAATGTCATGTCAAAAACGATTTTGGGGAAAATGAATGGCTTTTACATTTTTTAGTATAATGTGGCGCAGAGGTTTAAAAAGAGACGCATCTACCTACATGCGTCACTTTTTAAATATGGCGCAAAAAGGTACATGTTTGGGCTTTCCTGGGGAGCGTAGGTGGTGAGGCTTGTGTCTAAGAGTGCAGTGGACTAGGCTTCATGAAGCCTATCCCCGACTGCACTCGTAGACAGAGGCGTCAATTTGACTCTTTACAATGATGTTACCTGTGTTAACTCAGTGTAGGAAGCATATTGATTTTGTTTGCATAGAGGAATTGTATTTTGTAAAATAGTGAGGTTTCAGTAATGACATGGAATGCTTGTACATAGGACCTGTGCTGTGTTTCCTAAATGTGATGTCAAAAAAGATTTTGGGGAAAATGAATGGCTTTTACTTTTTTGAGTATAATGTGGCGCAGAGGTTTAAAAAGTATATTTTTTTTATTTTCCCCAAAATCGTTTATGACATCACATTTAGGAAACACAGCACAGGTCCTATGTACAAGCATCTGCCTCACAGCAGGGAACCTCTGCGCCACATTATACTCAAAAATGTAAAAGCCATTCATTTTCCCCAAAATCATTTTTGACATCACATTTAGGAAACACAGCACAGGTCCTATGTACAAGCATAGGCTTCATGAAGCCTAGTCCACTGCACTCTTAGAGACAAGCCTCACCACCTACGCTCCCCAGGAAAGCCCAAACATGTACCTTTTTGCGCCATATTTAAAAAGTAACGCCACATTATACTCAAAAATGTAAAAGCCATTCATTTTCTTCAAAATCGTTTTTGATATCACATTTAGGAAACACAGCACAGGTCCTATGTACAAGCATTCCATGTCATTACTGAAACCTCACTATTTTACAACATACAATTCCTCTATGCAAACAAACTCAATATGCTTCCTACACTGAGTTAACACAGGTAACATCATTGTAAAGTACATTACACTTGACAGAGGTATAATGTGGTGCAGAGGTTTAAAAAATGACGCATCTACCTACATGCGTCACTTTTTAAATATGGTGCAACAAGGCATATGTTTTATGCCGCCAATGCGTCACAAAAAGTGACGCATCAGTAGCGCAAAACTGACACATGGTTTTATAAATGAGGCTCATCTTTTTCTTGCACACTACTCCAGTTTAGTCCTGTCTGCTGCATTCTTGGACAGAAGCCTCACGTTTTGTGCTCCCCTGGGCAGGATTCATCACATGAGCAGTCCTGCTTAGGCCTCATAATCTTTTTTTAGAATGGGATTTGAAAAACAGAGATAAGGTGATATGTATAAGCTTTTCATTACACTACTGAAACATTTATAGGGCAAAGTAATGTGTTTTACATTTTTGAGACAGAATAAATTGTGTGTGCATGATTACATAAAAAAATTATCTTTTCACAATCATGTCACCTGTTTCACCTGACATTAGGAAGTAGATTGTGGAGATGAGGTGAGGCATATCCAGAGGGACAGAGGAGGTGAGATCTATGTTCAAGACTGTAGTGGGAGAGAGGCCTTTCCTGGGAAGCATAGGTGGTGAATCCTGTGTATAAGAGTGCAGTGGACTAGACTTCATGAAGTCTATCCCCTACTGGACTCTTAGACACAGGTCTCACCTACTTTGTACCTGTGGACAGAGCTGTGTTCCACTACACTCTTCAATACAGGCCTCACCTCTTCTGCACCCCTGGAGAATCCTGACTTGATCTGTAACCCTGAATAGACTGTTTGGTTTTTGTCATTGCTTTGTTGTTTGGTAATAGTGATCTATAATGTGCTATTTTTTTCTTTAACACAGATTGAAATCAAGATTTCAAGAGTAAGACAAAATGCCTTCAAGGAAAAGGCGAAGAAAAGAAGATAACCACAAAAAAACAAAAAGAGCAACAGAATTACAGCACTCTTCCACAACAAATACTTCAAAAAACAGGAACAAAGCTCCTGGTAAGAGAACTAACCGCCTGATTCATGAAGCTAAATTGCACTCGCAAAGGGCAAGATTCTCAGAATCTTGCCTTTTGCGAGTGCAATTTTGGCATTTGGGATTCACAATCCCAAATGCAAAAATCGCTAATGAAGAATTAGCTAATATGCGAGGATTAGCATTTAAGGAATCTCTATTAGAGATTCCTTAAATGCTATTCATGACACTTTCAAAAATTGCGATTTTGCAAATTTGGGCCGCTATTTACCGAGAGGTCAGACCTCTCGGTAAATAGCAAAAACTTAGAAAAATGCTTTTAAAAGCATTTTTCTAAGTTGCATGTTGCACACACACATGTCCTTTGGACATGTGTGTGCGCAACACCTGTTCAAATGTGCATTTTAGGGGTGCTACAGGGTGTCCTTTGGACACCCCTGGCACCCTTAAAATCGCTATCTTATTTGCGAGTAGTAAATTGCTACTCGCAAATAAGGGATACTCCCCATTCATTCCTATGGGCCTTTTGGCCCATAGGAATGCATGGGGAGTTATTCCTTTTTTTGCGAGTAGCAATTTTCTACTCGCAAATAGAGAACATGTAGGAATCGCTATTTATTTAGCAATTCCTACATGAATACCGTTTTGCGTGTCCTCAATAGCGAGTCGCTATGATTCGCTATTAGGGCCACGCAAAACGGCCCGTACATGAATCAGGCTGTAAGTCTTTCATACGTAACATATGTACATCGCAAAACAATGATGGACAGCATGTAGAAAAAGAGAATGAGAGAGTAAATTTGAAAAGGAAGGAGAGACCCTCTAAGAATTCTACAACTGGAGCAGGAGAGAATAATATGTATAGGAATAGAAGGCAGAATCAGTTTAGAGACATTCGTAAACGAATGTTTCGCAATAGGGTGGTTTTAAATTTGTTAAAAAACATTAGGAAAGGTAAACAGAGAGCTGCTTTTTATAAGAAAAAGAAAAGTGTAGAGAAGAAGATTGTTGATCAGGCTTTTGAAGTTAAGAAAAAATTATTTATTTTAATAATCATTAGAATTAGGACACTTAACAAGACAATTGATGTTTTCAAATCAAACAGTAGATGGAAAAGAGTAATTAATCGGACTAATTTTTGTAAAGTTTTTTTGGGAGAATGGATGCACAGTTCAAGTTGTGAGCCATTTTTTAATGAGGAGAGTTACTTCCAGGATAATGATTTAGTGCATGCAGTTGACACCAGTGGTCGAGCGTATGAAGTGAAAGACGGTTGTCCGATTGAAAAAGAGAAACTTGTGCCTAGAGAACTAGAAGAGGTGTTAGCTGATGAAGTTTTAGGGAGACGTACTAAGGGTCCAGTGTACACTTGGAAGTGTAGTAGTATTTGTTGTGTGCGACAGGAATCAATTGATTTGTTTTGTAATTTCTTACGTACATATAGTAAGAAAAGTCTAAAGCAGAAAGTGAAGTTGTTGCAAGACTTAGATCCTTGCAGAGTGAGAGAAAACACAGGTTTGCAAGGGCATTCACTGGCTTGTCTTTCTAGAAAAGTCTGTCAGAGTGTTTTTCATCATTTTAGGATGTTAGCAGTGCATCATACCAAAATGAGGAAATTAGTGAGAATGTTGTATTATGCAAAAAGTCCAGCACTTAAGCTTAAACAATTAAACAGTGCTCATTTGAATGGAACTGAATTAGATGTGAAGAAGATTTGTGAAAAAATTGAGATTTGTTATTTTCTTGAAAAAGAGGACAGTGTAGAAATTGACACAGCAATTAAAGGTAATGTTGAAGACAATGTACAGATTTCAAATACAGAAAAGTTTGAGCAGGAAATTACCAGGTTTAAGGTGAAATCAAGTGAAAGGCCGAATTTTACTTGTGTGTGTTGTCGACAAAGTCATTATAAGCATCAAACTAGATCAGTTGATTTATATGTAAAAAGTGAAAAGATGAATAATTATGAGTGGAAAGAGTTTGCAACTTATTTGTGGGTGGAGAATTGTTTTGATTTGAGTTCTGATCAGCGTATTTGTAAATATTGTTATGATAAATTAAATCAAAACAGAATGCCTGCTAGAGCTGTTCATAATAATCTGGAGTTGGTAGACATTCCCCGTGAATTGATGGATTTAAATACATATGAGTCTATTTTGATTCAATGTGTCCATCCTTTTCAGGCAATTGTTCGCATGGAGCCTAAGATAGGGAAATTGCCTCCTACAGATTTGCAGAGACGATTAAAGGGAAGAGTTGTTTATTTGCCCTTAGATTTCAAAAAAAATATTAATACAATTGGTATAGAAAAAGTAGAAGAGGAACCTTTAGTTATTCTAGTTAATGGGGTTCCGACAAAGAGTAAAAAAATCTGGCAAGATTTAGTGGATGTTAGGAAAGTCAAAAAGGCAACGTTGTATTTAGTCAAAAACAATGAGTATTACAAAGATGTATGTGTTGCAGCAGAGGAAACAGCTGCAGATGAAGACAGTGATTGTTCAGGCGGCCAAATTGAAAAAGTTGATGTGTCTAGAAGTGAAGAAATATATGAACATTATACTGTTCATCCTTTGCATTCCAAAGAAGTAATGGGGAATGCAATTGAATTGTTTCAAATGAAAGCAGCAAAAGGAAGTCCCATTAGTGTATGGGAACAAAGTTTGGAAGCTCGTTGTTTTCCACAGCTATTTCCAACAGGTCGAGGTGGACGATATGACGATCGACCACTTCAAATTCCTGCATCTGAATATCGAACTGTAAGATTATATGCTGAAGATCCAAGGTTTCATCAATGCATTCCCTATTTGTTTCATCTACTGTATGAAAGTGACTTGTCTGGGCTTTCTTATGCAGTAAACCAACTACTGAAAAGTGGAGCACATCTGCAAAATGTTTCGGCGAGGGACTTTATGGAGAAAGTGAATCTGCAAGATAATATTTTAGAATCTCATCTAATCAATCTCATGGCATGTCAGCGTGGTACAAACGAGTATTGGTACCGTCGTCATGGGGAATTGAAATTTATGCTAAGAAACTTAGGAACTCCTACATGGTTCCTCACTCTTAGCTGTGCCGAGTATGCATGGGACGACTTACTTCAATTTCTACGAGAGGCAAATGCAAATATACAAAATATAGAATTCAAAACACCTGGAGAACTGTGTTCTTTGGATTCAGTGAATGTATGCAGATATTTCAATCATAGATTTGAAGCTATGATGTCTTTTATTACCGACAAAAAAAATCCTCCCCTTGGAGATGTTTTGGATTTCTTTTGGAGAAAGGAGTATCAAGCGAGAGGTGCTCCTCACATACATATATTGTTATGGATTAAAGATGCACCCAAATTTGGAACAGATTCGGATGAGACAGTGATGAGCTTCATTGAAGAGTATTCAACATGTGCTGTTCAGAAAAGTACAGAGGAAAACAGTTTAAGGCAACAAGTTTTACGCTTTCAATCCCATCGTTGTGGAAAGTACTGTCGTCGAAAATTCAGAAACAAGGACAAGTTCTACACAAAATGTCGTTTTGGCTTTCCACGACAAGTGATTTCTAAAGGAAGAGTAAATAATTTGATGTCTTCTCTGCGACATACTGTGATGAGGAAATTACCAAAAAATACATACAATTTAAAAAGAAACGAAGAGTCCAAGTACATCAACGACTACAACCCAGTGATTTTGTCCATGTGGAATGCTAACATGGATATTCAGTTCGTTGCTGACAACTCTATTGCTGTGGCTCGATATGTGACGTCTTACATCACAAAAAAAGAAAAGACAGAACTGAAGGAAATGTGGGAGGACATTTCACATGAAAAGAGTCTAAGCAAGAAATTATACTGTTACGGTCTGAAGATGTTGTCGCATCGAGAAATTGGAGCATATGAATGTTCTGATCGATTGTCGTCTGCAAGTCTCTATGCCAAATCTAGAACCATCATTTGGGTGAGTCTAGGTCTTGCTGCAACACGAAATCGAGTTTTGAAATCTGTACAAGAGATAGGGTATTTGGCGGAGAAAGAACCAGAAAGTACAGATATTTTGAAGACAAACATGTTGGATACATACTATCCAAATAGAAGTCCTCATCTTGAGAACGTTTGTCTCTATGAAGTTCTTCAAAGCTATATTTATAAGAGGAACATCAGAGAAGATATCAATAATGGAATATATGCTGTCATTGGATGTGAAGGATGTCTAGTGAAACAGAGAAAAGGTCATTTGATTAATCATCGAAAATTGAGTTGTGAAAATCCAGACAAAAGAGAATTTTACTATTTGGCTCTTTTGCAACTCTTTAAACCATGGCGAGAAGAAGAGGAACTACTTGGAGATTTTCTCTGTTATGAAGACTCTTTTAATGCTACAAAGGATACCATAGAATGTCCTGTTTTTCCAAATTATCTGCAAATGTTGAATGAAGAAATAGAGCAAGAAGCAAAAATTGCTGGAGAGATTGCGAGAGACAGTTCTCAAGGCAGTCAGAGTTCTGCTTCATTGAGTCAGGATCCACTAGGAGGACCAATTATCCAAAATGAAGCTGCCACTGCCATGGATGAGGTGGAAAGAGCTATGGAGCAAGCTCAAGAGGATGTAATTAATTTAGAAGATTTGGTGAAACAATTAAACGTTGAGCAGAAACTGATATATGACGAAGTCACAGAACAGGTTGAACATGGATTGAGTCATGAGAAGAAAGAGTGCTCATGTACATCATTTAAGTCTGTCCGACTGTACGTGAGTGGAGAAGCGGGAACTGGAAAAAGTTTACTGATTAAAGCAATTGCATCTTATCTGCAGAAAAAGACTGAATCACCGCTGTCTTGTGTTGTTACCGCTCCAACTGGGCTGGCAGCACATAATATTAAAGGGATTACTTTACAACGTTTACTGATGCTGCCAGTGGAGCATGATAACAAATTGCAATATCACAAGCTATCTGGAGATGCGTGTTCCGAAGTTTTGAGAGTCCTGAAGAAAATGAAACTTCTTATCATTGATGAAGTAAGCATGGTGTCAAATATAATGCTTGCTTTTGTGCATTTGAGAATGCAAGAAATTCTTAGAACAGACTATGATGTTTTATTTGGAGGAAAACATATTATTGTTTTTGGAGATCTTCTGCAGTTGACTCCAGTGAAAGGACAACCTGTGTTCAAAATGCTCATTCATGAAGATACCAGGAAGTGCCTAGGAAGCATTGGAAACTTTAATATATGGTTAAACTTCAAATATGCAGAACTGCTTCAAAATATGCCGCAGGCAAAGGATGAAGATTATAAAAATATTTTACAAGACGTAAGAGTAGGAAAAATAAGTCAGCAAGGGAAAGAAGCTTTACATGGACGGTTAATTTCAAATTTGTACCCAAATGAAAATATTCTTCCAGAGAATGTTTTTAAGAAAATTAACGAGAGGAAATCTGCCATATGTTTGATGCCAACTCTGAAAGAATGTTCCATGTTCAACAACAAAATGTTAAATTTAGAAAATGAAGAGATAGTGAAACTGGAAGCTACAGATAAAATAGAGCATATGGGAGCAACAATTGTTTTGTCTGAAAATTTGAAATCAAAATTGGATTCATTAGAGAAGAGTATATCTAAAACTGCTGGGTTTGAAAAGACTCTGAATGTGTGTTTGAATTGTCATGTCATTTTGCGAAGGAATTTAAATGTTGAAAGAGGTCTGGTAAATGGAGCAATGGGTCATGTTGTTGGTTTTGTGAATTACAAAAATAGAGATGGAATTGAAATTATAAAAATTAAATTTGATGGCATTGATGAAATAGAACAAATTTGTCGTTGTTCAGCTAGATTTCTGCTCGTGAAAAACTTATGTGTTCGCCGAAAACATTTTCCTATTTGTTTGGCATATGCAGTGACAATTCATAAATCTCAAGGTTTAAGTGTAGATAGTGCTTTGGTGAACATTGGAAGTTCTGTGTTTAAAGAGGGTATGGCATATGTGGCTTTATCACGAGTCAGAACTTTATCAGGATTGTACTTGATTGAGTGTGATGAAACAAAGATTTGTGCTGATCTAGATTGTGTTAAAGAATACAATAGGTTAAGAAGAGAGTATGCTCCACATTTGCCTCAATATCCTCTGATTGAAAAACCTGTGGTAGGCCGAAAAAGAAGAAATGAGAGTAATTGCAGTGAGGTAGTAGCAAAAAGACAAAAAGTAGATGAAACTGTAATTATAAGCAGAAGGAAAAAAGGATTCTGTTGAGGATGTTGTTGGATTTCAGTTTGAAAACAGTTCTGGTGTCAACTGCTATGCTAATGTAGTAGTTAATGTTGTTTTTTTTCTTCAAAATTTACAAAAACAGATTGTCGAAAATCGGGAACAAACATTGTGCTGTTTATTGAATTCTGTGTTAGAGAAATGTAGTAGTGATAGAGGAAAAATAGAAAGTGTTTCAGAAATTAGGAATCTTGTAGACATATGTTCAGGTCAAAATCAATTTTCACAGATAATTCAGCAGGATTGTCAGGAATTTTTAATGTATATGTTTGATGAATTGGATATAAAAAATCTTTTTAACCTTTCTTATCAATGGCAACATGACTGTGATAACTGTGCTTCATCAAGTAGTACTAGAATAGACTCTGAAAGATTTATATATTTGACTTTACCAGACTGCAAATCAGTGCCTTTTAATAATCTAGTTAAAGCAGCGGATCACAATATGGTGTGTACCCAATGTAAGTCTACAATGCTGTCCACATTATTTCTACAAAATTATGGTCACTATGTCATTTTAATGTTCCAACGATGTAGACCTGATGGAACTAAATTGACAACTTCTATTAAAAATTTTGTGGCTTCTCAGTTATCGATATCAGGAAGAACCTTTGCAACTACAGCTATTATTTTTCATGATGGTCCTTCTACAACATCAGGGCATTACACATGCTATTTAAAAACTTCCAAAGATTGGACCCAATGTAACGACACTCATTTGACTTTCAAACAACGTTTGCCTTTTGGCTTTATAAATTCATACCTAGTGTTTTTACAGCCAAAATAAATTTAGGTAAAAGTAATTGGCTAATGAAGACGGGAGCAGTTAATAAAAGTTATTTTGCTGTTTAAAAATATATTCTGAGTAAAAGTGATCCAGGCAATATAAAAAATTGACTTGTCATATAGGTACTGTAAGTGGATGTCATAGTAAGTGATGTTACTATTATACAAAATGATGAACATGAGTGAGTCAGAGATGGTCTTACAAATACTTAAATATTGTGAAAATGTTGTAGAGCCTTTCTTTCAGAACGTCGGGAAAAAGGTCATTTCAGAGTGCCTTAGAATTAATTTGAACATATACTCATACATCTGACACTATTTGGCCAAATGGAAAGGTGCAGGAATGAGTAAAGAGTCATGACTGAAAAAAAGAAGTATATGAAAATATTGAAAATATTTCAGATGTTCTTGGAGCTTTTCTTATAGAAAGTCGATGAAATGGATTTTTAAGTGAACAGCAAAGTACTTTCCAAAGAGAAAAGGACCACCATGATACAGTATTTGGCCTCAAGGAAAAGTAAGTCAATCTAACTTTAGCGTACATTTGTCATTTGTCAGTATTTAAGTTTTTTTTAAAAACACAATCTTTTAGATTGTGTTTTTTTTTCCCGCTGTCATATGATGAGTAATTTGAACTCACTGTTTTAAGTGAAAATCAATATATTCTGAGAACAGCAAAAATAAACTATGTAACATGTTGTACAAGTTTTTTTATACTTTGGATTGTGTAAATTAAATTGTATTCCCATTCTGTGACACTTACTTTCCTTTTTCCATCCTCTTTCAGCTCTTTTTACTCATTTATAATGTCTTTTTCTCACTCTCTGTAACCCCCATTCCCTTACTCCACTTCTTTGACAACCCCTCATTCCCATTTCAACTGTGTGCATCCCGTCTCTCCCTTGCATAACTTTTTAGCTTTCAGTCTCTCTGCTTTACTTCTCTTTTCCGTATTTTCCTCCTTTGCTCTTTTAGTAATTCCTGTTTACTCACTCAGCAGTATTATTGCACTCTATCACTATAAATCACCCACTCTCCCTCGCTTTTCTTTGTTTGCTCCTTACTTTTGACCTCTTCTCTCTATTTTTCGTTCACTACTTCTATGTCGTCAGTGCCTCACTCTACTTCTGTTATGTTCACTTGTGTTTATCTACCTTCTATCACTTCTTTTACAACAGCTTCACTGCTCCTCTCTCATCGTTCTTCATCCCATTTCTTTTACTCTGGTTCCATTACTATCCCTCATTTCCTTTCTTTCAATGTCCTTCTCTTTACTTTAATCACCAAATTATTTTCTCTCTGTACCACTGTTTTAGTCGTCTTCTCCTCTCTTTCCTTCTTTTTGCTCACTTACTCATTTCCTTTTCTTACTCATTGTACTCCACCTCACTCAGTTTTTCTCTTAGTGTGTCTACCTTATAACTTCATCAGTCCATTTCCCTCAATCGTTGTATATTATCCTGTCTCCCTGCATCCTTACACTCTATGACTGTTCTTCACTTACTCTCAGTTATCTTCTATTCCTCATTCTTCCAAATGCATCCTTAATTAGACTGTTTTCTGTCTCAGTCATTATCTTTTTACTTACTTCTGTTTCCTGATTTAGTTTTGCTAACTCACATTGTTTTAGTATCTTTCTTACCTTCAGTTCATTTCTCTGTTCTTCTCTCTCTCTTTGTCAGTGAATCTATATGCCTTACTCTTTGTAATTTGCTCTCCTATTTCTTTTTCTCTCTTTTTGTCCTTCTACCTTACTTTATTTCCCTTTCTGTGTCCTTCACTCTTACTTTATTTCTAAATAGAGTGTTATGATTTTTAACCTCTTCATTTGTATCTTTTAATTTAAAATACATATTTCATTAATTATAACTTATTTTTTCTTCTCTCTTTCACAGATACAAAGTGTAGTTAAAAAATTAATTAAAGTTATATTTATTATATGGTAATTATGACTAAAAAAATGTAGTTTGTCATAACCCTTTGCTTTAAGCTCACTAACATTTTCTCAATCTACCACACTCCTGTGTCTTTACACTGCTTCCCTCACTTATTCTTATTCTACATGTTTACTCCCCTTTTCCGATTTCCCATCTCATATTCAACTTCTTTCAATCCCTTTTCTTTACTTCACTTACCCTCTGTTCCCTTCCTTTGCTTCTTCACTCATTCTCTTTTTCTTAATTATTTACCTTACTCCTACACATACACCTCATCCCCCTTATAACACATACACACACCTGTAACATACACCACACACACACCACACACACACCTCATACACACAAAAAATCCTCCCACACACACTCCTCAAACACACACACACATTCCATACACACACATACATCGAACACATATACACCCCGCACTCATACACTTCTCACACATATTTCACACACCCTCACCTCCACCCACACCGAAACAGTCCACACAACCACACCCACAGACACACCTTACACACCCACACCCGACCTACACCCACTGACTCCCTATAAGTCACACACACTGCATTACTTATCTTTTTTTGCTGTTTTACTCAAGCCCATTCAGGTACTGTTTCCTTTACTCTCTTTGTCCTCTCTCTTTGTCACTCCCCATGTGTTATCCTAATTCAATTTTTCTCCCTCTTTCACCCCTCTTTACTTATACTACCTGGTCTTTTCTCACTTTCCCTCATCGTTCTTCATTTATCGTGGTTCCGCCACTACCCTTCATTCTCCATTTTTTACTGTCCTTTCTTTTTCTTTTAATGGCCAATCACAGTCTCACACTATCTCTACTTTAGTGTTCTTCCTCTCTCTTCCTTTCTTTCGCTCCTTTAGTCATTTTACTTTTCTTACTTTCATCCAATTACACCTTCTCTATTTTTTACTATGTAATAAACAATCCCTCTGTGGTCATCTTGTAGCTCTGTTTCTCTTAACATAACTCTCTTTGTGTCCTTCCCTCATGCTAACTGCTTCATTAAATTTCTTTTTTCTTTGTTTTGGGTGGGCGCGCCCCTGTACGCGTACCCTAAGGATAAAAAATTGACAGAGATCCTTTAAAAATATAGCTTTAATTTTATAAATGAAAGGTAGTTCTAAAAATAACTGTTTTTTTTAATTCTTTTTGTTGTTTTATATTTTTTTAATCTTTTTTGAACATTTTGTACTTTTTTGGGCTTTTCAAAACAGTTTTATATTTTTTTTGTATTTTTTATGGGAAGAAACAAAGAGAAAGGGAATTGAAAATGGCTCAACTGGAGCAAAAAACAAAAAACGGAAAAAATTACTTATTTTGTTTGGGGCAAATGTGATTGTCACCAGCAAGGACGATCAGCTTTACGCTCTTTTCACCATAGGCGATGAGCTTGCCACATTCAGTACAAGTGACTCTAAAAGTACCAAATCGTTTTTGGATACAAGGCATCACCTCTGATGTTTCTGGTCCCGATTGAGTGGATTGCTTTCTTTTGGAGCTGGTCCTTGAACACTGGGGGAGGTGACTGGCCAGTTCCATGATCTCTGCACGAGAATAGTTAGCAGGATGCTTCCGGATCATGTGCCGAATCATGGTATTATTACCAAATGAATATTTTTTATCTGGATTGCCCCTTGAGAGTTCTGCACCACAGATTCGACATGTTACCTTAGCCGCATTAACTTTTTTCTTGCCCTCTGGAAGAGAAAAAAACTCCCATACAATGTGTTCTTTTGGCTTGTATGGGGTAATTTCTTCCGGCAACCATCTGCTCCCCTCCTCCTCTTCCTCTTCATCCTCCTCCTCTTCTCCACCAGCAATGTATTGTTGTGGTGGTCCTCTTGGTGGTTGTGGTGGTGGTGGTGGTGCAGATGCTCCAGCTGCTGCTACAGTAGCCATTTCAAAGTACAAAAGAATTGTCTCTGTAGATGAAACAGGTCTTCCTCAGTCAAAAGACAAGGTCAGAGTGAGGAAGAAAGGTGGGGTTGTTTATCATTTAGAAAAAAAACACTGTGCTGAACCAATCAGAAGTGTTATTTTCAGGTCACAAGACCAAGGCTTTACTCATATGGAAACCAAAACTGTTCTGCACCAATAGAAAGTGTTATTTTCAGGTCACAAGACCCAGGCTAGTCACAAGACCCAGGCATTACTCATTTAGAAACCAAACCTGTTCTGCACCAATAGAAAGTGTTATTTTCAAGTCACATGACCCGACGCGCTTACGCTTCGCGCTCTGGGGCGCGCCCGTAGTCGCGCTCCAGGCCGCGCCCGCGGGTGCGTAGCGTGAGCGCGTCAGGACGTTTCGCGATCGTATGCGATCGCATGCTTTCGGTTGCGATTACGCTGTGCGTCATATGACGCATCACGCATGTACGCGATACGTCACGATGTTGTTTTCGTTCGCGGCAATAGCGCTCACGGGACGCTCCCCGGTACGCGCCCCAGGGCGTGCCGTAACATTGCACTTACCCGTGCGTTCACCGGTACGCGCCCCGGGAGCGCCCCAGGGCAAAAAATATATATATTTTTTTTAAATTACATAATTATACAATATAAAATTAGTTATAAAAAAATTTACTTTTCATACCTATAGAGATTTGCTTTTAAAAAACCATTGAAATTCACTGAAAAACCATAGGTTTCACACCAGTTATAGTTAGGAATTAGCATTTAAAAAAACTATTAAATTTACTGAAAAAAACATAGGTTTTACACCAGTTATAGTTAGCTGCAAATTTTACTCGCATAAAACCATTGAAATTCCCACGTTATAGTTAGTTGGACTCACTATAACGTGCTCGTGCAATGCACTGCTGATGACGTCACATATTACATCACTCATGACATGGTCAGTGACATCACTCATGACATCACTGATGACACCATCCTTGTGACAGAGTGACAGACCTCCTTTCACTGAAATGTAACCCTTGAAACACATATTCAAAAATAAAAAGTAACATTTTTAAAAAAATGGAGATACCCATACCAGTTACTACAACCAATTGAATAATTCCACCATCTATATACACATGCACTGATTTACCAACAGTTCTATATAGTCACTCATACATATACTCACTCATCATATGTAGTGATACACCTATACATCCTGTTACACACCGACAGTCATCCAAAAGTTACTCACACACATACTCACACATGCAAATAAACTATTGAACATCCATTTATTTGCATATACAGCTATACACACACTACCACTTTACTTCAAAGAAACAAATACTAATTTAAATAGGAACTCTTACAATCTCTTACTCTTAGATATACTCACTTATATACATCAATATTCACATACACTAGATTAAAACATATGTAGTTACTGATAAAGAAACTAGTGAGACACTCATTCACTCAGTAACACACACATATACACACTCATCCACCCATACAGTCCTGCACATATGCTGTCTTCAAAACACATACAAAGAGAGAGTCAGTCATTCATGCATCTATGTGCTAAGTAATACCTCCACCAAACCATACAAACACTCATACTGATACTAAGAAAAACATCTAATAACCTATATACATACACATGTACCTACTCACCAACCCATGCAGCCACTTATACACAAAGTGAAACACTAATTAATATATTTAAATATTTAAACATTACTCACTAATATTTATTTTTCAAAAAGACACACATTCACTGGATGGTGTCATCAGTGATGTCATGAGTGATGTCACTGACCATGTCATGAGTGATGTAATATGTGACGTCATCAGCAGAGCATTGCACGCGCAAGTTATAGTGAGTCCAACTAACTATAACGTGGGAATTTCAATGGTTTTATGCGAGTAAAATTTCCAGCTAACTATAACTGGTGTAAAACCTATGGTTTTTTCAGTGAATTTAATAGGTTTTTTAAATGCTAATTCCTAACTATAACTGGTGTGAAACCTATGGTTTTTTTCAGTGAATATATATATATATATATATATATATATATATATATATATATATATATATATATATATATATATATATATATATATATATATATATATATATATATATATATATATATTCACTGCAAGTTATAGTGAGTCCAACTAACTATAACGTGGGAATTTCAATGGTTTTATGCGAGTAAAACTTCCAGCTAACTATAACTGGTGTGAAACCTATGGTTTTTTCAGTGAATTTAATAGGTTTTTTAAATGCTAATTCCTAACTATAACTGGTGTGAAACCTATGGTTATTTCAGTGAATTTCATAGGTTTTTTAATAGCAAATCTCTATAGGTATGAAATGTAATATTTTTTATAACGAATTTTATATTATATAATTATGCAATAGTAATTTTTTTATTTTTTTTATTTTTTTACCCGAAGCGCTCCAGGGGCGTGTACCGATGCGCTCACCGGTAAGCGCAGTGCTTCGGCGCGCTCCGGGCGCGTACCGGTGAGCGTCCAGTTAGCGCTATTCCCACGAACGAAAACAACATCGTGACGTATAGCGTAGCCGCGTGATGCGTCATATGACGCACTGCGTAAGCGCACCCGGAATCACCCGAGCGCATACGATCGCGCAACGTAAGCGTGTGTGTAGGAGTGAAGTAAATGATTAAGGGAAAGAGAATGAGTGAGTGAGGAAAGGAAGGGAACAGAGGGTAAGGGAAGTAAAGAAGGGGGACTGAAAGAAGTTGAATGTGGGAGGGGAGTTAGGGAAAGGGGAGTAAACATAGAGGATAAGAATAAGTGATGGAAGCAGAATAAAGAAACAGGAGTGAGGTAGGGTGAGAAAATAGTAGTGAGGTTAAAGCAAAGGGTGATGACAAACTACATTTTTTAGTCACACTTACCATATAATAAATGTAACTTTAATTACATTTTTTTACTATATTTTGTATCTGTGAAAGAGAGAAGAAAAAATAAGTTATAATTAGTAAAATATGTATTTTAAAATAAAAGATACAAATGAAGAGGTTAAAAATCATAACAGTGTATTTAGAAATAAAGTAAGAGTGAAGGACACATAAAGGGAAATAAAGTAAGGTAGAAGGACAAAAAGAGGGAAAAAGAAAAAGAAGGAGAGCAAATTACTAAGGGTAAGCCATATAGATTCACTGACAGAGAGGAAGAGGAGAAGAGAGAAATGAACTGAAGGTAAGAAAGATACTAAAAGAATGTGAGTTAGCAAAACTAAATCCGGAAACAGGAGTAAGTAAAAAGATAATGACTGAGAGGCAACGGAGTCTAATTAAGGATGCATTTAGAAGAATGAGGAATGGAAGATAACTGAGAGTAAGTGAAGGATAGTCATAGAGTGAAGGGATGAAGGGAGAGAGGATAATATAGAAGGTTTGAGGGAAAAAGAGTGAGGAAGTTAGTAGACAGAGAGACTAAGAGAAGGACTGAGTGAAATGGAGTACAATGAGTGAGGAAAGGAAATGAGTAAGGGAGCAAAAAAAGTAAAGAGAGGAGAAGAGGACTAAAACAGTGGTACTGAGAGAAAGTGATTTGGTGATGAAAGTAAAGAGAAGGACACTGAAAGATAGGAAATGAGGGATAGTAATGGAACCAGAGTAAAAGAAATGGGATAAAGAACAATGAGAGAGGAGCAGTGAAGTTGTTGTAAGAGAAATGATAGAAGGTAGATCAACACAAGTGAACATAACACAAGGAGAGTGAGGGACTGGGGACATAGAGGTAGTGAACGGAAAATAGAGAGAAGAGGTAAAAAAAAGGAGCAAACAAAGATAAGCGAGGGAGAGTGGGTTAGTTATAGTGATAAAGTGCAACAATACTGGTGAGCGAGTAAAGAGGAATTACTAAAAGAGCAAAGGAGGAAAAGACAGAAAAGGGAAGTAAAACAGAGAGACTGAAAGCTGAAAAGTGATGCAAGGGAGAGAGGGGATGCAGACAGTTGAAATGGAAATGAGGGGTTGTGAAAGTAAACGAATGGCTGTGAAATAAAGTGAGAGAAAGGCAGTGTGAGTGAGTAAAGATAGCTGAAACAGAGAGGAAAAAGGAAAGTGAGTGTGAGACAATGGGAATACAATATAAATTACACAAACTATAGAATAATTTATACAACATGTTAGATAGTTTATTTTTGCTGTTCTCAGAACATATTGAATTTCACTAAAATCAGTGAGTTCAAACTATTCATCATATTACAGCGGGGAAAAAAACACAATCAAAAAGATTGTGTTAAAAAAAAAAACATATAAACTTACAAATCACATATGTACACTAATCTTTGATTCACTTACTTTTCCTTTAGGCCAAATAGTACATCATGAAGGTCCTTTTCATTGGAAGGTACTCTGCTGTTCTCTAAAAATTCCATTTCATCGACTCTCTAGAAAAAAAGCTCCAAGAACATCTGAAATACGTTTCAATGTTTGCATATACTCCTTCTGTTCAGTCATGACTCTTTGCTCATTCCTTCACCTTTCCTTAAGGCCAAATAGTGTCAGCTGTATCAGTATATTTTCAAATTACTTAAAACAAACTCTAAAATTACCGTTTTCCCGACGTTCTGAAGAAAGGCTCAAACAACATTTTCACAATATTTAAATATTCATAATTCCAGCTCTGGCTCTCTCATGTTGAACATTTCCTATAATACTGATATCACTTAATATGCGATCCACTTACCGAACCCTTATGAGAACTATAATTTTTATATTATCTTCATCACTTTTACTCACAAGATAATTTTAAACAGCAAACTAACTTTTATTAACTACTCCCGTCTTCATAGGCCAATTACCTTTACTTAAATTTTGGTTCTAAAAACACTAGGTATGAATTTTTTAAGTCAAAAGGCAAACATTGTTTGAAAGTCAAATGAGTGTCATTACAGTTAGTCCAACCTTTACGACTTTTTAAATAGCATGTGTAATGCCCTGATGTTGTTGAAGGACCGTCATGATAAATAATAGCTACAGTTGCAAAAGTTCTTCCTGAAATTGATAACTGAGAAGCCACAACATTTTTAATAGAAGTTGACAATTTACTTCCATTAGGTCTACATCGTTGGAACATTAACATGACTATTTACCATAAGTTTGTAAAAATAAAGTGGACAGCATTGCAGACTTACATTGGGTACACACCATATTGTGATCAGCTGCTTTAACTAGATTATTAAAAGACACTGACTTGCTGTCTGGTAAAGTCAAATATATAAATCTTTCAGTGTCTATTCTAGTACTACTTGATAAACTACAGTTGTCGCAGTCATGCTGCCATTGATAAGAAAGGCTAAAAAGATTTTTTATATCTACACCTTCATCTTCCAATACATCAAACATATACATTAAAAATTCCTGACAGTCCTGCTGAATATTATGTGAAAATTGATTTTGACCAGAACATATGTCTAGAAGATTTCGAATTTCTGAAACACTTTCTATTTTAGCTCTATCACTGCTACATTTCTCAAACACAGAATTCAATAAGCAGCCGAATGTTTCATCCCGATTTTCAACAATCTGTTCTTGTAAATTTTGAAGAAAAAAAACAACATTAAGCACTACATTAGCATAGCAGTTGGCACCAGAACTGTTTTCAAACTGAAATCCAACAACATCTTCAACAGAATCCTTTTTCTTTCTGCTTACAATTACAGTTTCATCTACTTTTTGTCTTTTTGCTACTACCTCACTACAATTATTCTCATTTCTTCTTTTTCGGCCTATCACAGGTTTTTCAAACAGAGGATATTGAGGCAAATGTGGAGCATACTCTCTTCTTAACCTATTATATTCTTTAACATAATCTAGATCAGCACAAATCTTTGATTCATCACACTCAATCAAGTACAATCCTGATAAAGTTCTGACTCGTGATAATGCCACATATGTCATACCCTCTTTAAACACAGAACTTCCAATGTTCACCAAAGCACTATCTACACTTAAACCTTGAGATTTATGAATTGTCACCGCATATACCAAACAAACAGGAAACTGTTTTCAGCGAACATATAAGTCTTTCACAAGCAAAAATCTAGCTGAACAGCGACATATTTGTTCTATTTCGTCAATGCCATCAAATTTAATTTTTTAAATTTCAATTCCATCTCTATTTTTGTAATTCACAAAATCAACAACATGACCCATTGCTCCATTTTTCAGACCTCTTTCAACATTTTAATTCCTTCTCAAAATAATACGACAATTTAAACACACAATTAGTCTTTTCAAAACCAGCAGTTTTAGATATACTCTTCTCTAATGATTCCAATTTTGATTTCAAATTTTCAGACAAAATAATTGTTGCTCCCATATGCTCTATTTTATCTATAGCTTCCTGTTTCACAATCTCTTCATTTTCTAACTTTAACATTTTGTTGTTGAAGATGGAACATTCTTTCAGAATTGGCATCAAACATATTCCAGATTTGTTCTCGTTAATTTTCTTAAAAATATTCTCTGGAAGAATGTTTTCATTTGGATACAAATTTGAAATTAATCGTGCATGTAAAGCTTCTTTCCCATGCTCACTTACTTTTCTGATTCTTACATCTTGTAGAATATTTTTATAATCTTCATCCTGGGAGAGGTGTGGCGCCGCGGCCAGGGAGACTGACGCTGGAATCTGGGGATCAGGGTTCGATCCCCGGCTCCGGTGGCAGGTTAGCCCAGCAACATGCGACTCTGGGCAATAGCTTGCTTAATCTTCCCGACGGCCCCCAGCGCCTAGAGACCCTAACGGGTGATTGTGCGCTATACAAATGTGGATTATTATTATTATTATTATTATTTGCCTGTCGCATATTTTGAAGTAGTTCTGCATATTTGAAATTTAACCATAAATTAACGTTTCCAATGCTTCCTAGGCACTTCCTGGTATCTTCATGCGTGACCATTTTAAACACTGGTTGTCCTTTCACTGGAGTCAACTGCAGTAGATCTCCAAAAACAATAATGTGTTTTCCTCCGAATAAAACATCATAGTCTGTTCTAAGAATTTCTTGCATTCTCAAATGCACAAAAGCAAGCATTAGATTTGAGACCATGCTTACCTCATCAATGATAAGAAGTTTCATTTTCTTCAGGACTCTGGAAACTTCAGAACAAGCATCTCCAGATAGCTTGTGGTATTGTAATTTGTTATCATGCTCAACTGGAAGCATCAGTAAACGATGTAAAGTAATCCCTTTAATGTTATGTGCTGCCAGCCCAGTTGGAGCGGTAACAACACAAGACAGCGGTGATTCAGTCCTTTTCTGCAGATAAGTTGCAATTGCTTTAATCAGAAAACTTTTTCCAGTTCCCGCTTCTCCACTCACATACAGTCGGACAGGCTTAAATGATGTACATGAGCACTCTTTTTTCTCATGACTGAATCCATGTTCAACCTGTTATGTATCTTCGTCATATATCTGTTTCTGCTCAATGTTTAGTTGTTTCACCAAATCTTCTAAGTTAATTACATCCTCTTCAGCTTGTTCCATAGCTCTTTCCACCTCATCCATGGCAGTGGCAGCCTCATTTTGAATAATTGGTCCTCCTAGTGGATCCTGACTCAATGAAGTAGAACTCTGACTGTCTTGAGAACTGTCTCTCGCAATCTCTGCAGCAATTGTTGCTTCTTGCTCTATTTCTTCGTTCAACATTTGCAGATAATTTGGAAAAACAGGATATTTTATGGTATCCTTGGTTGCATTAAAAGAGTCTTCGTAACAGAGAAAATCTCCAAGTAGTTCCTCTTCTGTACGCCATGGTTTAAAGAGTTGCAAAAGAGCCAAATAGTAAAATTCCCTTTTGTCTGGATTTTCGCAACTTAATTTTCGATGATTAATCAAATGACATTTTCTCTGTTTCACTAGACATCCTTCACATCCAATGACAGCATATATTCCATTATTGATATCTTCTCTGATGTTCCTCTTATAAATATATCTTTGCAGAACTTCATAGCGACAAGCGTTCTCAAGGTAAGGACTTCTATTTGGATAGTATGTATCCAACATGTTTGTCTTCAAAATATCTGTAGTTTCTGGTTCTTTCTCCGCCAAATACTCTATTTCTTGTACAGATTTCAAAACTCGGTTTCGTGTTGCAGCAAGACCTAGACTCACCCAAATGATGGTTCTAGATTTGGCATATAGACTTGCTGATGACAATCAATCAGAACATTCATATGCTCCAATTTCTCGATGTGACAACATCTTCAGACTGTAACAGTATAATTTCTTGCTTAGACTCTTTTCATGTGAAATATCCTCCCACATTTCCTTCAGTTCTGTCTTTTCTTTTTTTGTGATGTAAGACGTCACATATCGAGCCACAGCAATAGAGTTGTCAGCAACGAATTGAATATCCATGTGAGCATTCCACATGGACAAAATCACTGGGTTGTAGTCGTTGATGTACTTGGATTCTTCGTTTCTTTTTAAATTGTATGTATTTTTGGGTGATTTCCTCGTCACAGTATGTCGTAGAGAAGACATCAAATTATTTACTCTTCCTTTAGAAATCACTGGTCGTGGAAAGCTGAAACGACATTTTGTGTATAACTTTTCCTTGTTTTTGAATTTTCGACGACAATACTTCCCACAACAATGGGATTGAAAGCATAAATCTTGTTGCCTTAAACTGTTTTCCTCGGTAGTTTTCGGAACAGCACGTGTTGAATACTCTTCAATGAAACTCATCACTGTTTCATCCGAATCTGTGCCAAATTTGGGTGCATCTTTAATCCACAACAACATATGTATGTGAGGAGCACCTCTCGCTTGATACTCCTTTCTCCAAAAGAAATCCAAAACTTTTCCAAGGGGATGATTTTTTTTGTTGGTAATAAAAGACATCATAGCTTCAAATCTATGATTAAAATATCTGCATACATTCACTGGATCCAAAGAACACAGTTCTCCAGGTGTTTTGAATTCTATATTTTGTATATTTGCATTTGCCTCGCGTATAAATTGAAGTAAGTCGTCCCATGCATACTCGGCACAGCTAAGAGTGAGGAACCATGTAGGAGTTCCTAAGTTTCTTAGCATACATTTCAATTCCGCATGACGACGGTACCAATACTCGTTTGTACCACGCTGACATGCCATGAGATTGATTAGATGAGATTCCAAAATATTATCTTGCAGATTGACTTTCTCCATAAAGTCCCTCACCGAAACATTTTGCAGAAGTGCTCCACTTTTCAGTATATGATTTACTACATAAGAAAGACCAGACAAGTCACTTTCAGACAGTAGATGAAACAAATATGGAATACATTGACGAAACCTTGGATCTTCAGCATATAATCTTAAAGTCCGGTAATCAGATGCAGGAATTTGAAGTGCTCGATCGTCATATCGTCCACCTCGACCTGTTGAAAATAAATGTGGAAAACAACGAGCTTCCAAACTTTCTTCCCATACACTAATGGGACTTCCTTTTGCTGATTTCATTTGAAACAAGTCAATTGCATTCCCCATTACTTCTTTGGAATGCAAAGGATGAACAGTATAATGTTCATATATTTCTTCACTTGTAGACACATCAACTTTTTCAATTTGACCAGCTGAACAATCACTGTCTTCATCTGCAACTGTTTCCTCTGCTCCAACACATACATGTTTGTAGTACTCATTGTTTTTGACCAAATACAACATTGCCTTTTTGACTTTCCTAACATCCACTAAATCTTGCCAGATTTTCTTACTCTTTGTCGGAACCCCATTAACTAGAATAACCAGAGGTTCCTCTTCCACTTTCTCTACACCAATTGTATCAATATTTTTCTTGAAATCTAGAGGCAAATAAACAACTCTTCCCTTTAATCCTCTCTGTAAATCTGAAGGAGGCAATTTCCCTATCTTAGGCTCCATGTGAACAATTGCCTGAAAAGGATGGACACATTGAATCAAAATAGACTCATATGTATTTAAATCCATCAATTCAGGAGGAATGTCTACCAACTCAAGATTATTATGAACAGCTCTAGCAAGCATTCTGTTTTGATTTATTTTATTATAACAATATTTACAAATACAGTGATCAGAACTCAAATCAAAAGAATTCTCCACCCACAAATAAGTTGCAAAATCCTTCCACTCATAATTATTTAACTTTTCACTTTTTACATATAAATGAACTAATCTAGTTTGATGCTTATAATGAGTTCGTCGACAACACACACAAGTAAAATTAGGCCTTTCACTTGATTTCACCTTAAACCTGGTAATTTCCTGGTCAAACTTTTCTGTACTTGAAATCTGTACATTGTCTTCCACATTACCTTGTATTACTGTGTCAATTTCTACACTGTCCTCTTTTTCACAAAAATAACAAATCTCAATTTCTTCACAAATGTTCTTCACATCTAATTCAGTTCCATGCAAAAGAGCACTATTTAACTGTTTAAGCTTAAGTGATGGACTTTTTGCATAATACACCTTTCTCACTAATTTCCTCATTTTGTTATGATGCACTGCTAACATCCTAAAATGATGAAAAACACTCTGACAGACTTTTTTAGAAAGACAAGCCAGTGAATGCCGTTGCAAACCTGTGTTTTCTCTCACTCTGCAAGGATCTAAGTCTTGCAACATCTTCATTTTCTGTTTTAGACTTTTCTTACTATATTTACGTAAGAAATTACGAAGCACATCGATTGAATCCTGTCGCACACTACAAATACTACTACACTTCCAAGTGTACACTGGACCCTTAGTACGTCTCCCTAAAACTTCATCAGCTAACACCTCTTCTGCTTCTCTAGGCACAAGTTTCTCTTTTTCAATCGGACAACCGTCTTTCACCTCATATGCTCGACCACTGGGGTCAACTGCATGCACCAAATCATTCTCCTGGAAGTAACTCTCCTCATTAAAAAATGGCTCACAACTTGAACTATGCATCCATTCTCCAGAAAAAACTTTACAAAAATGTGTCCGAATAATTACTCTTTTGCATCTACTCTTTGATTTGAAAACATCAATTGTCTTGTTAAGTGTCCTAATTCTATTGATTACTAAAATAAATAATTTTTTCTTAACTTCAAAAGCCTGATCAACAATCTTCTCTACACTTTTCTTTTTCTTATAAAAAGCAGCTCTCTGTTTACCTTTCTTAATATTTTTAACAAATTTAAAACCACCCTATTGCGAAACATTAGTTTACGAATGTCCATAAATTGATTTTGCCTTCTATTCCTATACATATTATTGTCTCCTGCTACAGTAGTAACATTTTTTGGGGATCTCTCCTTCCTCTTCAAATTTGCTCTCTCCTTCTGTACATTCACATGTATATTATCATTTTTTTTGGATCTACATATGTTCCGAAAAAAAGACTTAGTTGTCTTACCAGGAGCTTTTTTCGCGATTTTTGAAGTATTTGTTGTAGGAGACTGCTTTAATTCCGTTGCTGTTTTTGATTTTTTCCGCTTAGCATCTTTCCGTCTCCTCTGCCTTGAGGGCATATTTCCTTACTATTGAAATCTTGATTTCAATCTGTGGTAAACAAATAAAAAAAAAACTCATTATAAACCACTATTACCAAACAACAAAGCAATGACAATAAGCAAACAATATAAACACTATAATGCTTATACATATGACCTTATCTCTGTTTTTTAAATGTTATTCTAAAAAAATATTTCGGGCACATGAATTGGTTTTACATTATTGACAAGGATTAGATAGTATCTGCATGATTAAAAAAATATATTTGCACATTTCACAATCATATCACCTGTGTTTCCTCAGATTAGTAAGCAGATTGTACACATGAGGTAAAGCCTGTCCTGGGGAGCATAGGTGGTGAGACCGGTGTCTAAGAGTGCACTGGACTGGACTTCATGAAGCCTATCCCCCACTACACTCTTAGACACAGCCCTCACCTTCTTTCCACCCCTGGACAGACCTCTCTTCCACTACACTCTTCAACACAGGCATCACTTCCTATGCACCCCTGGACAATCCTCACCTCATCTGCACCATTAGACAGGCCTCAGTTAATCTACACCCCTGGACACGCCTCTTCTCATCTGCACCCTGTTACCATCAATTATACTCAATGTATTGAGGTCTGTCCAAGGGGCACAGATTAGATAATGCTTGTCTAAGGGTCAGAGGAGGTAAGTCCTCTCCATTGCACTCATGGACACAGGCCTCAACTCCTTTGCACCCCTGGACATGCCTCACCTCATCTGCACAATCCACTTCCTAATTTGAGGAAACACAGGTGACATGATTGTGAAAGGTTCAAATATTTTTATGTAATCATGCACACACTATTCATTCCTACTCAAAAATGTAAAAGCCATTGATTTGCCCCAAAATCGTTTTTTGAATAACATTTTAGAAACAGAGCGCAGGTCCTATGTACAAGCATTCCATTTCAGTACTGAAAACTCACTATTTTACAAAATAAATTTCCTCTCTATTGCAAACATTCCTACCAAGCATTACCAAAAAAATGACACAAACCAACAGCAAAGAAGCTCAGTCTGCTTCCTAATATGAGGTAACACAGGTGACATGATTGTGAAAGGTTCAAATATTTTTATGTAATCATGCACACACTATTTATTCCTTCTAAAAAATGTAAAAGCCATTGATTTGCCCCAAAATCGTTTTTTGAATAACATTTTAGAAACAGAACACAGGTCCTATGTACAGGCATTCCATTTCAGTACTGAAAACTCACTATTTTACAAAATACATTTCCTCTCTCTTGCAAACATTCCTACCAAGCATTACCAAAATAATGACACAAACCAACAGCAAAGAAGCTCAGTCTGCTTCATAATCTGAGGTAACACAGGTGACATGATTTTGAAAGGTTCAAATATTTTTATGTAATCATGCACACACTATTTATCCCTTCACAAAAATGTCAAAGCCATTGATTTGCCCCAAAATCTTTTTTGAATAACGTTTTAGAAACAGAGCGCAGGTCCTATGTACAAGCATTCCATTTCAGTACTGAAAAATCACTATTTTACAAAATACATTTCCTCTCTATTGCAAACATTCCTACCAAGCATTACCAAAAAAATGACACAAACCAACAGCAAAGAAGCTCAGTCTGCTTCCTAATCTGAGGTAACACAGGTGACATGATTGTGAAAGGTTCAATTATTTTTATGTAATCATGCACACACTATTTATTCCTTCTCAAAAATGTAAAAGCCATTGATTTGCCCCAAAATCGTTTTTTGAATAACATTTTAGAAACAGAGCGCAGGTCCTATGTACAAGCATTCCATTTCAGTACTGAAAACTCACTATTTTACAAAATAAATTTCCTCTCTATTGCAAACATTCCTACCAAGCATTATCCAAAAAATGACACAAACCAACAGCAAAGAAGCTCAGTCTGCTTCCTAATCTGAGGTAACACAGGTGACATGATTGTGAAAGGTTCAAATATTGTTATGTAATCATGCACACACTATTTATTCCTTCTCAAAAATGTAAAAGCCATTGATTTGCCTCAAAATCGTTTTTTTAATAACATTTTAGAAACAGAGCACAGGTGCCATGTACAAGCATTCAATTTCACTACTGAAACCCATTGATTTGCCCTAAAATCGTTTTTTATATAACATTTTAGAAACAGAGCGCAGGTCCTATGTACAAGCATTCAATTTCACTACTAAAACCTCACTATTTCACAAAATACAAATCCTCTATCTTGCAAATATTGATACCATGCATTTTCAAAAAGCATCACACAAACCAACAGCAAAGAAGCTCAATGTGCTTCCTAATCTGAACTCTCTATCTATATTGAATGAATCATAACTCACCTTTACAAATGCTTTGGGAGATTGAGAACAGTGTCAGATACACACGCCAATATTTCTTTAGCCGAGCAAAAGGTATGTACTCCAGGCACTGCAACCATGAATGACACAGAAAACCTCTAATTCTACACACATATCCCTCATGTTAACCAATTAAAACTCTTCCCTCTCTATTTTCAAACCAACACCCTTCCCCCCTCAGCCCTTTCTGCCTGTTACCATAGCAACTCCCTCCTCACTGACCTCTCAGAGTTAAAAGTTTATTCTACAATGTTGCAAATGAACTCAGCAAGGATGTTTGACCTCTCAATACACCAGCTTATCAGGTGCAATCTTTCTTTTAATGACTTTTTCTTAACCATTCAAATTACTTCTTTCACAGAACAGAACAATGCACCCTAACTTTCAGTTTTCAACTATCTGAATCCACCAACCATTGCAAGAGCACTGAAACTCCACAGTTTTTTTTGTTGCAAACTCCTACTGTTCCAACTGCCATTTCATTTCTACACTTCATCTGACTGCACCAGAACCTCCTCTCACCATGTACTCTGTCTGGATTATTGGACGTAGCTACATTCACTGGGCTCAAAGGTATGCAGCTATCAGAAATTTTCACAACCTTGATTTACCAAATGTGCACATCAAGTGGATTGGCCAAAGAGGATTGAGATGTCATCAATTGATACCATTGGTGAAAACCTTTTACCATCTGCCACACCCTGACCTCATAATTTTGCACTGTGGTGGTAATGACCTAGGCACTTTGACTGGGGTAGGTCTGGAGATGCTTTTAAAGGACATCTTTGGGCAATTGATGACACTTTTTCCACAAACTACCTTGGTATATTCAAATATATGCCAAAGACAGAAATGGAAGTGGTCCAACCAATTTTGTCCACAATTTGAGAAAGCACGGAAACATGTGAATAAATCTGTTTCTGCTTACATGAGAGACTATGGAATGGGTTCAATATACAACAATAACTTGCATTACAACATGCAAGATATCTACAGGGGAGATGGTGTGCACTTCTCAGATGAGGGGAATAGAATATTCCTCCTGAATTTAAGACTGTGCATTGGAACCTACTTTTAGGTACCTAAATCAGCCACAGAACCCAAAAGCTCTTTTCAGGGCTACCCTACATCTGATCACTCAAAATGATTATTTTACTCTAACTTTTTTCACTAATTTTCACCAAAGTACGCTCCCCGGTACGCGTAGCGGGCGCTTGCCCCCCCGCGAAAAATGTAAAGAATTTTTTTTTTTGGCCTATATGGGGCTCCTAGGCCCCCCTCAGAAAACCTAGGGGGTCAGGGGATGTCTGCCGTGTCCCCTTTTACCCATTCCTAACGTTGTTTTTTGTCCATCTTGTGTCTCAACTCTACCGAAACACAAGATGGAGGACTCCCATTGCGCTTCCGGTACGCGTACCGGGGCGCGCACCGGTAAGCGCTCCCAAAAAATGTTTAAAGTTAATTTACATAAAAATCACTGGAGAGACTTTCACCAAATATAGAATAGGCCCTACTACATACCAGTCCCTACCATTTTCCCAAATTTGGTGGAATTCCATTGAGCCGTTTGGGCTGTAGCCCTGTCTAAATATCCTGAGGTAAATTAAATGACAAAAACACATATGAAGTGTTAGGATTTACAACCAATTAAAATGTTACTTTCCTTTTCTACATTTTTTTCCTGACATTTGATTGGTTATGTACATGAATATATATGAAAAATGAGAGGGAAACACGGCCATTTTGACTACAACTACCTGAGGTACATCTTGAAAGAATTTTCTCCATTTATCTTCATCACCTTTTAATAAGGTAAGTTGTTAATTTGTAAGGGGCACTTTAAGTTAATTTGTAAAAACGTTTTCTGATAGTTATTTACTGTCCCTCTGTTATAGTTATAGATTGAGATAGGGTTCTCTGTTATAGTTATGGATTGAGTTAGGCTTCTCTGGTATAATTATGAATTTACTTAGGCTTCTTCACATACACTTTTTTATATTTCTACTTCCTACCTCATACCATACACTGCCCAAAGATAACTTCACTGTTAAAAACTCAGAAGTACCTCTCTGAACTCAAACCCAACAGTGCCCTAACTCTACTGATATAGTTATTTTTTATGCAATTTACAGCAAGAAAATGGAAGATACACCACAGACCAACAATATTTCTTTCGAAATAACTGATGAGCAGATTCATTTCGAAATAACTGATGAAGAAATTCTTCAAGAAGATTTATTTGACTTTCTAGATGAGTCTCTTGACCAAGAATTCATAGACTGTGTAGATAATATGGAATCATGCAGTACAAATTAGGAGGAGATTTCGGATAATGAAATGTTGCAAGTGTTATTAAATTATGAAAATTCAGAATAATAAATTAATATTTAATAATTAAAAATTGTTTGAGATATTATTCATTTTTATATAGAATTCATGAAGTAGTACCAAAATGATTATAATATAAAGTGAGACTTACAGTATACTGTGCATACTATACAACTTTTTTGTGTTACATAATAAGTTTGCTCATAGTTACTTCCTTTCTCCTACTATATTATCTCGAATGTGTATTTCACATCTCTTTTTGATCTACATCCTTCTTTCTCTCACTGTCTGTCTCTAATGCACCATATCACCACCAATTTTGTGTAGATTCAGAAGAGAGTAAAATGTAATACTTGAAAATATCATAAGGGAGCAGGGTAGACTACCCATGATCCCATAGGCTTTCTCAAGGAGTGCTTAATGGATCTGTTTCTGCTTTCCTGACACACTATGACATGGATTCCATATACCACAATAACTTCTGTAACAACATGCAAGATATCTACAGAGGAGATGGTGTACATTGAATTTAAGACTCTGTATTGGTACCTACAAGCTGGTACTTAAATCACCCACACAACACAACAACTCTATGCAAAGCTACCCTACCTCTAAGCACTTTACATTATTATTTTACTGTTTCACTGGGTTTCCCCTTGGTACGCTCCCTGGTACGCTCCCCGGTGCGCGTACCGGGCGCTCCCCCCGCGGGGCCCTTTTATGGCTGCCACATCAAACCTAGGGGGTCAGGGGGGGTCTACCTTGCCCCCTTATGGTCATTTCCCCCTTTGTTTTTGTCACCTCTTGTGTCTCGATCCTACCGAGACACAAGATGGCGGCCGCTCCGAACTGTTTGGAATGTTGACAGACACCCGAGAGCCAATCAGCTTTCCGCGCGCGAACTCGCGTTACGCGCCGGGTGCGCTCCCCGGTGCGTGTACCGGGGCGCGATTATAGATATATATATTGTTTTGAACCTAAATTACTCAAAATCCTCTGGAGCACATATCTTGAGACATAGCAAAGGCACATCGGGCTACCAGTCCCTACAATTTTGCCAAGTTTCGTGGGAATCCATTCAGTCGTTCGGGCCAAAAGTGAGTCCAACCGCCCTATGGAAATTAACATAGGGAAAACATGTTTTGGGACCCCCCTTTTATCTCGCCCCCCGCTTAACGAATCGCCCCCAAACTTTCAGGGAAGGAGCGGAGCGGAACTGGCCACCTAATTTGAGAAATTCGCGAAAATTCGTCCACCGGCGCCAAAGTTATTCCCAATAGAATGTTGCGGATTTTCTATGGAAACTAGGTCCTAACTATAACTACCTACTGGCGACCGCCAGTAGGTAATATATATATATATATATATATATATATATATATATATATATATATATATATATATATATATATATAATATATATATATATATATATATATATATATATATATATATATATATATATATATATATATATATATATATATATATATATATATATATATATATATATATATATATATATATATATATCAAGAACAGATTTTAGCCACAAGATAAATCATTGTTGGTAGTACCATGCTAGTTTTAGAGACTGTGGTGTGTTCTAACAAGATTTACCTGGTAAAAATGCTGAGTCTCTGCTGAGATTTCAGGACCATGTTCGAGAGAAAACTGTATTCTCTCATGATTTTCATAAAGGTTATGGAAGGTGCTCCAGAAGCTAACATGAGAGCACAAGGTCTGATTTCTGATTAAGTTATGTACTTCCAACAGCTGTATCCCATCAGTTGATTTCTCTGTGTTCTTCTGCAGTCTCCTTCAGAGCTCTAATGAACAAATAGAGCATTTTAATGAAGTCAAAGCTGTAAAAAATAATTATTTCCTTTGGAAATGAACAAATAAAGGGGGTTGTTTTCCCATAGAAACTATGTTTAGTATTCAATAAAGTTAAAATAAGGGCACATTTTATATGAGTTAACATCCATTTCAGTAAGGGACTCTGACATGTAGACTGATACATGCACTTACAACACCAGCTGCAGTATGCCAGTTAACTCCCCAGTGTGTACCACAGTTTCCACCAGTGTTCTAATGAACAACCAGAGCTCCAACATTCTGTACTTATGACAGACGTGTAGTACACCTGAAGCCTTCTTGATGGATTCCAAGCTGAAAAACATAAAGCATTTCCTTTAGAAACTAATAAAATTAGGGGATTCTATTGTCATTGAAAGCTAAAATGAGGACATGCATTTGACAAGGGCAGTGGCAGCACAACAGAGGGGAGGAGATAGAGTGCATTGGCACCACACAAACATCACAGGGTAGGGGGAGGCGGCAGGGGCAAGAAGCAGACCGTGAAGGATAGGAGAAAGGAACATTGGCACAACAATGGACTGCAGAGGGAAGGACAGAGGGGGCAAAGGCAGGGATAGTGGAGGGCAGAGTGGAGAGGGTAAGTGGCAGTGGCAGCAAGCTAAACAAGCAGGGCAGTAAACAGGGCAAGTGGCAGCACAATGAATTGAAGAGGAAAGGAGAGAAAGAGCAGGTATATGTACAAGGACAACAAAAGGCAGTGGGTGGGGGCAGTTGCAGGTATAGAAAACTGATGACAGGGCAAGTGGCATGGGCCGTGCCAGCTCAATGGATTACAGTGGCCAAGAAACTTGGTGCAGGGTCATCTGCACCTACAACAGATGACAGTGAAGAGAGAGGCAGATGAATGAGGCAGTGGAAGCACAAGAGACCACAGGGGGGGCAGGGTAAAAGGGCAGGACATGCTGGTATTTGTCTGGGTTAGGCTCCAGTAACAAAGCTGTACATTTTCTTACATTGTCTTAATTTTTCACAATAACATTCCTGCTGTGACCTTTTGAAGTTATTCTAGTGTGTGGCAATGTTGGATTAGTTTCTCTGAAACTAATTTTGTTTACACATCTAGCTTCGCATAACATTATCACGATGCCTCGAACACCATGTACAAGGCCCTTTTATCCACAATGTACAAATATCGTTCTATCTTCATCCACGGGGCTACAAAGCTATCTACATATCAATAACATTGCTATCTTAGAGGCATATTATCAAGAACGGTGTTACATTTATCGCCGCTTGGGCGGCAGAAAACTGCAGCTAAAGCGGCGATAATGGGCTTGATAATATGCCCTTGAGCATTCCAATCGAAGCCCATGTTCACACCAGAACATGGGCTTCTATGGGAATTCACAAGGGCATATTATCAAGCCCAATTTTAATTCTGTTTCTTGATAATATGCCCCTATATTTGCATCACAAGGATGCTTTGTATTATAAATATTGAGCATCCCAAAGGATTAGAAGAGGAGGCACTTCAGCTGACACTGAGGGTCCTTGCATGCTGATACTTCACCATGCAGCAGTCTGACATCTCCGTGAGGGACGTGCAGTCCGTGACCATGACAGGATCCTACATTCTTTCCTGCCAGGTTGGGTCATATCTTGGGAGGATTCTTGGCTTCACACCTACACACAATCTACGTACATGTAGAGTAGGATTTGCCTAGTAGGAGAATGCCGGATTACTGCCCTGTTTGATATGCCTACATATGTACACTGTTTTGCACCATGGCAGAACTTTATCTATTTTCCCTTTTGGTGCTTGTAATCACTTTCAGCTGCTTCTGTCTACGGATTATCGCAGCACATTTTATACATGAATAACGTTGGGTCAATAAATAGATTGAAAATATCCCACCGTGTGTTCTCTGTATATTTAGTTGAGAACATGTAAGCACGAGTGACTGAGCGAGAGGTTCTAACCTGTTACCACGATCCCTGAGGGGTCAGAGATATCAGGTTCAGTAGTTGCAAGAAACTATTCGCTCCCTGGTTAGGTTAGTGGGGCTTGTGATTGCACTGTGATCATGCTGGTCTCTAGGCCAACATATCCTGCAGGGGTGCTCGGAATCAGTTTAGGCACCTCACCCTCGGTTTACGTTGTCCAACAAATGCGCTGCTCATACAGATCTGTAGGAACTAGATAACAATGTTTGTGTACAGCAGGGACCAGAGGGAAGGACAGGGTATAGGCACAATCTAATCAGGCAGGGGTAGGCTCAGTGGCAACACACTGGGCCACAGCAGGTAGGAGGCAGGGTCATGGGTGAGCACACGTACAAAGTAGGGCAGGTGGGAGGGAGAAGAGGCAGCTATTTCATTACAAATGGCAATTAACAGAGGAAGTGGCAACGGCAGCCCAACGGACTGCAGAGGTAAGGGGGAGGGGGCTGGGGCACTCCTATGGAGAATAGATGGTGAGAAGGCTAACAAGGGAGGGCAAGGGGCAGGGACCAGAGCAGTACAATGGACCATGGAAGGCAAGAGGAACATGACAGGGAAATGCACACAGAGTGGAGGGCATGGGTTGGGGGCAGGGACAGCAAGATGACAAGAGAGGGAGGAAGGAAGGGCACTGGGAGTACAACAGACCACAGATGATTGGAGTAAGGAAAATCTGCACTTACATAGACAGCGGAGGTCAAGGTGAAAGAGGCAGCAATCTGAAAAAGCAGGGCAGGCTGCAGAGGCAGTGGCAGCATAATGGAGTGTGGTGGGCAAGAGGGAGGGGACAGGGGCACACACACAGAAAAGAGAATGCAGGGGGGGCAGGGCCCAGAAGATGAAGAGGCAGGGAAGGGTCAGTGGCAGCACAATAGACCACTGAGGCTTTAAGCAAAGGGGGGTCATGCACAGAGACAACAGAGGGCATGGACGATGGTGGGTGGGGAAGGAAGAGCAAGCTGGCTAGGTTGGGTAGGCAGAAGGGCCAGCACAACAGACTATGGAGGGCAGGGGGAAGGAGACAGCGGCATGCACATAGACAACAGAGGGCAGTGAGAAGGGCACAATCAGATAAGTGACAAGACAGGGCATGCAGCAGGGGTAGTGGCAGCACAATGGACAGCAGAGAGCAAACAGAGGTTATGGGGCATTTACACAGATAATAGAGGCTGGGTGGAGGTGGTTATGGGGAAGCAAGCCTACCAGGGAAGGCAGGCAGATGGGGCAGTGGCAGCACAATAGACTGAACAGGGCAGGAGCAAGGTGGAATGGGCCCGCACACAGAGAGAAGAGGGCTGGGGGAGAGGGCACGGACAGGGACATGAAGTTGGCCACACATGGCAGGTCAGCATGGGCAGCAGTAGCAAGTTTACAATGAAGGGCAGGTGAGAGAGGTACTGGGTCACCCAAACAGAGAACACAGGGGTAGGTTGAAGGGATGCTGAGGAAAGGGTAGCTAGCAGACTATTAAGGGCAAGCCGCCATGTACAGGGGAAGCAAGCTGACCATGGAGGTCAAGGGGTAGACGGCAGCGGCATGACAATGGAGAAAGGAGGGCTGGAAAGAGGAGGACAGGGGAATTTTTAATGGTATTGAGGTGCATACTTAATGTAAGGACTCTGTTCACATCAATAACATCAGCAACTTATCACATCTTGATTACTGTAATTTATTATTATTTACCCTAATGAGATGTGTACATTAAATACCTCCTCTGAATCTGCCTCATTTTCATACATTACCCGTTTGGATGCATGCACTACCAGGTCCTACCAACAACGCTCTGTAATATGCAAACACACCTTACACATATTCATGAAATGAGAATGGTGAACATCATTGTAACAATGCTTACAATCATACTGCAATTTGGATTGTCTGCAGCAAGTCTTTATACATTCTACAGCAATGTCTTTGTGAGACATACATTGTAAATTCTACAATGCATGTCTCAGACATTTTTCTAAAGTTTTGAAAATAAATATCTTCACTTTATAAATCTCCAGTTTTTTAAGACATTATCTGTAACACCATATAAAAACTCTTTTACATCAGCATGTAAACACATTCACAGGTGAATATTGTATTGTAAGGAAAAACTTTAGTTTATGTTACATATTTTAGTAACAGACCTTTGAATTAAGGCACAACCTATTTGAACGTAGGACTGTAACTCACAATAGTTGCTCTCAGTCTTTACCTTGCTCTAATGAAGTACTGCTTGCACTTAAAACGTTGCTGGTAGTTAACATGTGCACCACATACATTTTACTCTACTGAATGAGACTTTTCTCCAGTACCATACTGTTTCTATTTATAGAGCAGTAGCTTGGACGATGTCATCATCAGTGATCTCTTCAGTGATGTCATTAATTATGTTATTTGAGATGTCATCAGTGATGGCATCATTTTTTTTGTTTAACACGTCATTTCTGATGTAATATACAAAGCCATAAGCAGGGCGTGATAGGGGTGCAAATTATAGTTAGTTCACTGGACTATAACATACACATATTAGTGTTTTCATTTTGGTTCCTAAACATTTCGTTTTTATCTCATTTCAACATCTATCTATGACGTCACTTTAATCTCTTGCTTTTTCAGTGAATTGTTAGGGTTTTTTCAAACAAAGCTAAGATTATGTTACCATACATAACTATAAAGTCTCCCTAACTTTTTTTCAGGGAATTTATATTAATCATAAACAATCAGCATCCCAACTGTGCATGACCTTTGGCCAACCATAGTTTTGGATTAGCTGCAGGTCCTGAGTCCATTGGTTCTGACATTTAGCAGTGTGCAGCCATGTGTTTGCTCTGCATCACTCTCAATACAAGCATAAGGAACATATTATGGACCAGAAACAAGCATCCTTGGACTGGTTTTGGGACATCACCCCTCATCAGCCAGGCTAACTTGAATCCAGTGGCACAGTGAGCATGGACTCTTGTCTGGGCATACCCTTCCCTCTTAGGGTGACAAAAGCAAAAGGAACTAATGATGGATGGAATGCTGAACAATGCAAACATTCACCCCAGTCACAAAGATCTGGGTTTTTCTATTGTTCTTTTGCTCACCACATCCCCCCAGGTTGGAACAAGCCATATGCAAATCAGTTTTGACCCTGCTCCTCATGGGAACTGTCCAGCACAAACTCCGAAACCAATTCCTCCCTGGACCAGAAACAATCATCCTTGGACTGGTTTTGGGACATCACCCCTCATCAGCCAGGCTAACATAAATCCAGTGGCACAGTGAGCATGGACTCTTGTCTGGGCATACCCTTCCCTCTTAGGGTGACAAAAGCAAAAGGAACTAATGATGGATGGAATGCTGAACAATGCAAGCATTCACCCGCAGTCACAAAGGTCTGGGTTTAATCCATTGTTCTTCGGCTCACCACGTCACCCCAGGTTGGGCCCAGCCATATTCAAATCAGTCTTGACCCTGCTCCTCATGGGAACAGTCCAGCCTGAACTGCCAAGCCAGGTCCTCCCTGGACCTGAAAAAAGCATCCTGGGACCGGTCACCCCAAATGGGACTGGTATGCTGAGATATGGATGCTGTGCTCTCCATTCCTCTGGAGTCAAGATTGCCTGGCTGATATGGGGTAAACCATGAAACCGGTCCCAGGATGCTTGTTTCCAGTCCAGGGAGGATCTTGCCAAGCGGATTGGGCTGGACTGTTCCCATGTGGAGCAGGGTCAAGACTGATTTGCCTATGGCTGGGTTTAAACTGAAATGGCTAGGGGGATTAAAAGAACTATGGATTTAGGCCCAGATCTCTGTATTGGGGTGGATGTTTGACATTTTTCAACATTATGTCCATCAATTCTTCTTTTTTGCATTTGCCACCCCGAGTGTAACAGGTATGCCCAGATGTGGGCCCCTGCTCTCCATGCCACTGGAATCAAGCTAGCCTGGCTGATGAGGGTTAAAACCCCACAATTGGCCCAGGATTCTTGTTTTCAGTACCGGAAGGACCTGGCCTGGCAGTTCAGACTGAACTGGTCTCATGGGGAGCAGGGTCAAGACTGATTTGCATTATTGCTGGGTTTAAACTGGATCTCTGTTTCTGTTGTTAAACCACTATAGAAGAAACAGGTAGCAAATCCCTGTACCCTTGCTAATCTATGTCCTATTTCATTACTTCCTGTCCATGGAAAAATCCTCTAAAAAATAGTCAATAAGTAGCTGGCGAATTTTCTGGAAAAGGCTAATGTTATTCTCCACTCCAACAGTCTGTATTTCATCATAAACAGGGCTGAAAATTGCAGAGACTTTAAAATTAACCCTGGATGATGGGAAGAATGAAGTGTAATCTTATTGGACCTATCAGCCGTATTCAATACAATCTCGTATGACATACTATTACCCATGTATCAAAAGTTGCAGCATTTCACATCTGGCCGTGGCCTTGTTGAAATGTTTCCTTGCAGATCGCGGCAAACAGTAACACTAGGACCATTCCTATAAACTGAAAAGACCATCACTTCAGGTGCACCACAGGGCTAATTTCTTAGCCCTGCACTGTTTATTATCTAGATGGCATGCTCATTTTGTTGATGTCATCCTTTGGTATTGAAACAACCTTAAATGCCGATGCCACACAGCTGATTATAATTCTAGACAAAGAATCAAAGGACTCAGAGTGCAACTTCAAGATTTGCCTAATGGAAGATATTCAGTGGATTCAAGCTATCCCTCTGAAATGCAATACAGATAAGATGGAGATTATGTTATTAGGGGAAACAAACCCTTTTGTTCCGGTACTATGGTGGCCAGATTCTATCAAAACAATTGAGATGGTAAAAACTCTTTGCGTGAAATTTGACGACTCTCTTTCTCTTTTCCTCCACATGCTCTTACGGTGGCAGGAATGTGTTTTAAACTAATAAAATCTCTGAAAAATGTCTTCAACTATCTTCCTTGTGCAGCAAAAATGGCAAAGCCCTTTGCATTGGTTGCATCAAGACTGGATTATTGTATCAGTCTATGTTAGGCACCACCAAACAAGTGCTACAGTGTAACATGCAGCCACTCGACCTGTATTGAAACTGCCATGCCGTCCTTCTGCTTCCGCACTCTTAAAGCCCTTTATTGGCTGCCACTACAGAAAAGGGTCTTCCTTATCAAGATCCTACTGATTACTTTTAGAGTCTTTAGAGAGTCAGGACCGGAATATATAGCCTCCAGATTTACTCACTACAGTACTGACGAACTCTAAGAACTTCCGCGGCCAATCTGCTTAAACCTCCACCTTTTGGTGCAAGACTAAAGGTGGTAAATCTCGTGCTATCCTGGATTTTAAATAAACTCCCAAGATTCATCAACTCAGGACTACTTTTTAAGAAACATCTGAAATCTCGGATCTTTGCAACTCCCGACTCTTTATGTCATTCTCTGATCTAGGGGCCCTTGCTTATGTGCATGTTTACTCTGTATGCTATGAAACTTATGCTTTTCTACTCAGCACCAGGATGCTCCATTCGGAGTGACAGATGTGCTTTAGAAATACAATATTCTTTCATTCATTCAATACTGGGGTGAACGTTTGACATTCTTCAACATTCTGTCCATCAATGGTTCTTTTTGCATTCCCCACTCAATACAAGCAGCCAGCCCATGCTACACAAAACCTATGCTCTGCAGAGTGCTGGTTGGCTACAGGGACTGCTGCCCCAGTCCTTCCCTCCTGCCCTCTGTTGTCAGCTTGCTGACAAAGCCCTGCATGTTTAACTTTCATTGTCAGCTTGCTGCCTCTGCCCCACCTGGCCACCCTCTGTTGTTTGTGTGCAGCCCAAGCCCCTACTACCTTTTCTCGATTGCCATCCTGATGGCCCTGTCTCTCCCAACTGCCATTCATGGTCAGCCTAATGCCCCTACTTTTAGTGTTGCAGCCTACCTGTGCCCGAGATTGCAGTAAACAGATTTCAGGAAGTGATAAGAAGACAGACTAGTGCTGTCTCTTTCCTAAAAAAAAGTTTTTAAAAACGATTTCCCCTAACTGTGATTGCATCATTTAATTTTTCTTTTTAAATTTCTTGAACTGTCTTTGCCTGTGGTTGTTACAGTTTAAAATTGTAGTTTTAACCTGCCAGTGATTGCATGATGTATCTCATGTTTTCGTGTTTAAACTTGTGGTTTTTCCTGCCTGTGACTGCTTACATTTAACCTGTTGAATTGTGAGATTTGCAGTGCAAACTCAGTAGTTTTTCCCTCTCATTACCAGTGACTATCAGCTTTTCTCTCCAAATGTCTCCTTTGCTAAGACCTGCATGTTAAGCAGTGCACCCCCAGCGACCATTTTGTGTTAACAAGTCAGTGAAACCAGCCCCCCTTTCCCCCTGAGACAGTAGTAATCTGCTGTAAGCTGTTTAAACCGTGTTTAATAGGGACTGTGCACTTCGTTTTTTGGCCAGGAGAGGGAGTAAAGTTTTATACAAATAATGTTGTTAGACAGCAAGTTTGTTGGGGCCTTACCTGCAGAAGTCCAAAGTGTGGATTGTGCCGGTTTGTCTCCTAGGAGATTTCTGAATAGAGGAGCAGCTTCCAACTCCCTTACCAGCAAACCTTGTCTGAGAGAGCTGGGACATTATATAGTCTGATATTGATTGGTACATGTGTACACTGAGTGGTGGTTGTATCTGATGTTTCTATTGGAATAGGGTTAGTGTCCTCATTGGTTGGGTATTTGAGGGTTCTGATTGGTTTCTGGGTCTGTGATTCAAACAATGTAGGGTTAGAACTAGGGCTAGAGTTAGGATTTCTATTGGAAGTAGGTACTAGGGCTTCCTGTGTTATTGGTTGTTGGGACTAGGGTGGGACCTTGGGACTAGGGCTATGGTTAGGCCTTTAATTGGAAGTAGTGATTAGGGTTTATGGTGTGATTGGTGTGATTGGTTGCTGGACTAGGTGTGGAACTAAGAGTAGGGTTAGGCTTTCTATTGGAAGTAGGGACAAGGGCTTCCTGTGCCAGCAGTTGCTTGGACTAGGGTTGAGACTACTGGTAGGGCTAGGGCCTCTATTGGACGTATAGATCAGGGTTTTTGAAACTGATTGCGTGCTTGGGCTAGGGCTAAGATTGGCTGTAAGGTCCTTTTCTCCTATTGGTTCTAGATTTTAGGGCTAGGGCTGTGATTGGATAGTGTTAGGGCTAGGGTTCCCATTGGCTGAAGAGGTCACCTGACTACTAGGGCTATAAACTGCCAAGGCTTAGGGCATCTCACCCCTTGCGTCAAGGCTAAGGCTGGAGAGGACAAGAGTGAATGTCTGTTTGAGCCTGTTTGAGACTGGTCGGGACCAGGAATGCTTCCCATTTTCCCATTCATTAATACCCACCCTATGTATTTGTCCCTCTGCATATAAGCATTTATTTTCACAATAGATATGTGCCTATGTTTGTGTATTGCTTTGTATAAACATGTCCAATAATTATGTTGTAATAAAAACAAAAACAAAAGAAAAAAAATCTTCTTTGATCATCATGTACTTGCCTCCATTGTGCATCTATGTACCTCCATGTATTTGGATCTGTGTGTCTGTTACTTTTCTCCTGAAAAAGCATATCCAATGCGCTACCCTATTTCTCATTTGCTACCTCTATCAATATCTTTAATCTGCATATACTTACCTCCTTTATTTACCTATTTACTTTCAATATACTTTTGGATGTATATATTTATCACGCTCTTCCAATTTAGCAGTTCCAATACACTACCCTATCTCTCAGCCTATACTTCTCTCAATATATCTTCTAGCCCAACTTTCTGACTCATCTCAAACTTCTTTCTACTACTGTTTCCAATTCACTACCCTATCTCTCACCCTATACATCTATCACCCACTCTCTCATTTATCCCAAATCCCATACCACTACTATGTTCCCCAAAATAGCCCTTTCTTGACTCTCTCCTACTTTCTCCTACTCTACCCCTCCTTTCATCACCTGACACCTCTTTTAGTATATCTTTCACCTATCCCCAAAACAAACCTGTAATGATGCGGAGGAGGCAGTTTAGGTTTAAAGGTATGGATTTATTAAGTTTAATCCAAGGACCCACTGGATCACAATGCAAAGCGTCTAAATCAGATAAGCTCCAACCGCCTCTCTGATTTAGAACACCACACATAACACATTCTCAATTGCATAGGCAACACTCTACAATGACATGTTAAGATTCTAATACAGAAAGAGAAGAAGGATATACCACAAAACCTTTCTAAACTCTTCCCTCTGACTCTTCCCCTCCAAAAACTCTTTTTACTCATCCAAAAGCCTCCTCCTATTGCTATGGCCTAAAAAAATAAATCCTTCACTCTTCTATCCCACCCCTATCCTTTTCAATCAAATAACAGCCTAGCATGTTCACTTCTCTAATTCCATCTTCCACTATACTAATTCACCACTAATCCTTTATGGGTTCCAGAGTGTTACAACACCTCATCAGGGTTACAAGTGCTATATAAATGCAAACCTTTTTTCCTTTTGTGACCCCCTCCCCAACCCTTCTCAATCCAAATACCTGAATAACATGTCCACCACTCAAATTACTTCATATTTCACTATACTAATTTTCAACACTAATCCTTTATGGGTCCTGGAGTAGCCTGCTACTCGCCAGAAAAGCGCTTCAACACCCCATGAGGGGTAACCGGCGCTATATGAATGCAAACCTTTCTTTCCCTTCTATCCCTCTGCTATCCTTCTCACTCCAAATAACTGACTAATATCCACCGCTCAAATTACTTTCATATTTCACCATACTAATTCACCACTACTCCTTTATGGGTTTCCGGAGTAGCGTGCTTCTCGCCAAAATAGCGCTTCAACACCCCTTCAGGGGTTAGAAGCGTTATATAAACACAAACATTCTTTCCTCTTCTATCCTTCAGCTATCCTTCTGAATCTAAATAACTGACTAACATATCCACCACTTAAAATGTACTTGCATGTTTAAAAATACTAATTCAACACTAATCCTCTATGGGTCCCGGAGTAGCATGCTACTTGTCCAAAAGGTGCTTCAACGCCTCGTTAGGGGTAGTAAGCGCTATACAAATGAAAATACAATACAATACAATACAATACAATACAATACTTTTCCCACCTACCCACTGCTGTCTGTTTGTGCCCATGCCCCTTCTACCTGCCCTCCATGGCCAGCTTGATGCCCCTGCACTTCCTGCCTGCCTTACATTGTCTGTATTCACTCACTGCCCCTCTGGCCGGCTCTCCATAGTTAGCTTACTGACTCTATCCCTCCCACCGGTTATCAATTGTCTGTCATTCAGTTTACCTTCTGTTCTTCCTGTGCAGCACCTCCTTCTCCTACTTGACCTCCATTGTTCATGTGCTGCCCGGCACCTCCAGTTTGTCCTCTTTGGTCAGCCTGCTGCCCATGCCTCTCCTGCCAGCTCGCCATATTCAGCTGCCCCTATACACCTGCTGATTGCCCATTTTCTATCTTCTGCCCTGAACCCCTCCCAGCTCTCCTACCAGTTCAGCTTTCTGCCCATGCTGCCTCCACCTACCCCATGTTGTCCCTCTCATGCTCCTGCCCCTCTCACCTACTGTGGATCAGGTGTTGGACCTTCCCCTCTAGCCTGCCAGCCATGGCCAGCTTACTTCCATTGCCCCTTTTGCCTTCACTCTGTATTCTGTAGCTGCCACTGCCTTTCCCGCATGGCCTCCATGATTGCTTGCTACTCCTGCATGTCCCACCTGCCCTCCATTGGCTGTGTGGTGCCACTCCTGACAACCCTCCATGGTCTGTATACTGATCATGCACCTTCCAGATGATCTCCGCTGTCAGTGCACCGCCCCTTGCACCTCCCACCTGCTCTTGGTGGTGAACTTGATTTTATTACAAGAACGGAGTCTACATTATGCATAATCTTTTAATGCAGTCTCCAAGCAGCCGCATACATCACAATACCAAAGGTTTCAGAATAGAATATAAGAAGAACATGAAAGCCATGAGCTAACAACAATCTGCCTCTTTTAAATGCGGCTCCAAGCAGATAAGTAACTCCTTTCCTATCATTTCATTACAATTATAAGCCTTGCTTAAGTCTTGTTTATCTATTAGCCTAACAACGGTGGCCTAACCCCCACCCCCCCACAGACTTCCCAATGATCTCCAATTCACGGAGATCCCCCCTTTTTGTTCCTGCCTTTACTGGTAAGATAAGATCCTAGAAACACACATTTATCGCACCTTTTCATGTTTACTAACCTTTTACTTCATCTTACTATGTTTCCTGTTTCTGCACGTGCTCTCACGCATGGCATACCCATAATCGCCCTCTCGGGAGCCTCTACTTTCTGGCATGAACCCTCAGAGTCTTCCACCTAATAGAAACACCCTCGCATAGTTCCCAATGCAGGCAGAAACAGCATGTCCCTGCATCACAGTAAAGATTAAGAAGGTACCTTGGCAACCAGGCACAAGAGCTTTTTAAAAGCTCTCCCTTTACCGAAATGAGGCTAATTATTCTTTTAAACGCTCCGCACAAAAAGAATGGGGAGTTTGAGTTAACCAGAGATATTTCAACCTCTGGATTCTAACCCTTCTCCTCGTCGGTCATTTAAGCAGTTTGACCCTGCCTTGCCCTTTCTCCCTCTGGCCATATTATAGCATTTGTTTACTTGCGAGCCATACCTTTATTTTGGTCTAATACAATAAGTGGCAAACCCCCACTTTTATAAACATTAAAAAGCATAATGTCTGATTCTGGTTCAGATGACGCTTTAGCCCCCACCCTCAACATCGATAAAGAAACCTTGTTGCAAAGAGAAATGAGGTTATGTATGTTTGAGACCTTAAACCAGGTCATTCCACCCAAGAGACCACTCCCCACTCAGGAGGAGGAGGTTAGCAAAATCCTCATTGACGAGACCACTGAGACAAGGGGTAAAAGAATTTGAAAAAGTACAAATATTGAGCAAACTACCCCTAAGAGCACTCTAGGAGTTCCAAGCACCTCGTCTAACCTGGGAGGTCATAGCACCTAAGTACTGAATGGAGGTCCCCGCAACTGGAACTCCCTGGGTGTCCTTAGCGGCACAACTTATCTGGGTGCCCGCAGCGGCACAAATTATCCGAGTGTCCCTAGCGGCACAAATCATCATAGTGCTCAAAATTACACTGGACATAACTTTCGTAACGAGAATGAATCATCTGATATCCCGACGAGTGTATCTTAGACCTAGATGAAGAGGATGACGACTTCTACAATACTGAGGAATAACTTCCTATGTCCTCTAAGGACAACATCCTTGACCCTTTGGGGGAAGAACTGTTCTCCCCTCTAAACCTCAAGCATCCTAGAACCTCTGAGTGGTGGCCCCAAGACCACGTTGCCAAATTCATAAAGAAATGGCTAAGCAACCTGCTCAAGAGGGATACCAGGAACATCCTCAGAGCAGAATGCTTGAGACCTTCCGGTGGAGACAAAACTTGTCAGACTCCTAACCTCAACCTTGAGCTCATAAAATTACTTTTTAAGCTTGGTCGGGACCGCAGAAAAGGGATGGAGAGATCCCTGAAAGGCTACCAGGACCACCTTCTCCATGTCCTGGGACCCCATGAAGGAATATTTGATTCTGCCGACGAGAGCCACATCCGTGGTACTCCTCCCAACACCAAACTAATCAGAGGCTGGCGCCAGAAACCCCTAATACTCTTAGGTAACGCAAACTCAAGCCTTAATGCCGAAAAGCACAGAGTAGTTCTCACTAAAATTGATCCAAAGCTTAGCGATGTGGCGGATAAAGAGCACTCGCACTCTAACACAAAATGACGACTCTTTAGAGAAGACCTTATCAAATCTCTTGGTAAATACGTATCAACTTTCACAGCCTTAGATAAGACTCAGCAAAATATGAGGAAGGTCTTTAACAACATCCTTTTTGAGCGGGCCGGAAGAAGGAGCCTCTCTTCCGGACGGTTTAATCAAAGGCCCTATCCAAGATGCTGTGGCTTCGGACGTGGATACCAACAATACTACACTCCTACTTTCTACCCCAGAGAGGCAGACGCCCCCCTCAAGGGATACAGATCTCGTGGCTCCTCCATCAACTCAAACCCACCAAGTGAGTACCCTCCTTCTCCCACCCTCCCCTACTTCTCATTTCTGAACAACTCGCTTGATCTTGGCATTGTCCCTGACTCTTTTAAAAGGGCAAAAGCTATTCAAATCCTGAAGAAACCGGGTACCGATCCATCGGCTCTTAGTAATTACCAACCTATCTTTCTGCTGCCCTACCTGGGTTAAGTTTTAGAGGCTCATGTAGCTAACTTCCTCAGTTCCTTCGTTAAACACTTCCAGGTTTTTGATGCCCACTAGGCCGGCTTCAGACCCGCACACTCTACCGAGTCGGTCATTCTTACGGTCATGGACGTACTTGGAAGGGGGGCAGATAAAGGCACTACCCAGGCCCTGATTCTCCTGGATATTTCAGTAGCATTTAAAGTGGTTCTACTCCTATCTGAGTATTCGGTCCCAAGCGGTGCACCTCACCAATTTTTCATCCAACAAAAGGGAAATTACCTGTGGGGTCCCTCATGACTCCCCTCTCTCCCCGCTCCTTTTATATCTCTACCTTCTTTCTCTAATTTGTTCTGCTGGAGAAAGAAATGTTTGAATTATTAACTATGAAGACGTTCTTTAATTGGTGTTCGTTATTATTTCATTTGCATCATCAGCGTCTATTGTTCAAGCCACTATGGTTTGTATAAGTGACTGGATGAACAACAACCAATTGAAGCTGAACCCGGAGAAAACTGAGCTGATTCTTACGGGTGGGTCAGCAAATCCATGGCATCCCAACTTCTGGCCCCCAAAATTGGGCAATCCCCCTGCGCCATCTGCCTCCTCTAAAAGTTTGGGGATGATCATTAGTAATGATTTGTCCATGAAGGCCTAGATCAGCTCAGCCGTCTCTGCTGGTTTCTTTCAGTGGCGAAGAATAAAGAAGATCAGTAGATTCTTGAGCAGGGAAGCTATGATTCTGGTCACTCTTGCCTTGGTAATCTCCTGCCTGGATTATGCCAACTCATTGTATGTTGGTATTCCGGCATACCAACTGAGGCGTCTTCAACTGGGTCAGAACCAGGCGGCCAGGCTGATTTTTCATCAGCGTAAGTGGCACCATGTTAGTCCACTTATGAAAAGCCTTCACTGGCTTCCAGTGATCAAGTGCTGTGCGTTTAAGATGGGCAGCAGCATTTTTAAAGCACTACATGGGAATGGTCCAGCTTCCATTTTGGCTAGACTTCATCGCTACATTCCTTTTCGAGACCTTAGATCCTCCCATCTAAACTTGCTGGAAATTCCATCATCCAAACGTAAGTACGGCGGACTAAGGTTCTCAGTTCTAGCCCCACAATTTTGGAATTCCCTCCCAGTCGAGATAAGGTCTCTGACCTTTTTAGCTCAGTTTAGGAAGCATACAATGACTAACCGATCTCACTGTCACTGCCTTGATCCTCACCTGAGCGCCATGAAACCGTTGGTGTACGTGCACTTAATAAATGCTTTTAACATAACATAACATAATAGCCCACCCTCCCCTTCTTTCTCCCTAAAGGTGAGAGGCAGGCTCAAGCACTTTTACCAAAATTGGGAGTTAATATCAACCTTTCCTCCAGTCTATATGGAAAAAACACCTATACCAATTCCGAGCACTTCCCTTCGGGCTGTCCTCTGCCCCTTGATGCTTAAATGTACACTTTACTTTGTAAAGCTGAATCTCACTACATCAGTAGCCCTAGCAGTGGTCCACTTTTTTGCTCTATTTCAAAGGAGTGTTTAAAAAGAGCTACACATTCTTTCTCAGGACATACGATAGGAAGGAAACATGTCTGTGGATGGTCTATTTTGGAGCGATCTAACACCCATCTCCAAACTATGCTAACTTTGTATTACACAATTTCCAACCTTCAACCTGGTCCAGATCTGCTCTGTTTGATTTTTAGTTTTCAGAGAACTATGTTTAAAATCAGCTGCAACGAACATAGTGGCATATTTACAAGGGCTTTATTTCTGCTTTTTTAGCTTACAAAGCCGAAAAAAGGGGAGATAAAACCTGTGCCCTATTTACAAGAGGGTTCTAACATGCATAATCGCATGTTAGCACCCTTTTTCCCAATGCCTCACATTGCATCTCCAATGATATGCAAGGTGAGCGTTACTGGGCGTACCCCAGATGGACTACCTTGCAAATATCGCTGATGTTTACATGATTTTAGCACACATTAGATTTTGGTGGAAACAACTGTTTTCGCCAAAATCTAACGTCTCCTAAAATCCTGACTTAGCCATCCCTAACTTAGGGGGTGGATTATGCTGATACAACCCTGTGGTTCGTATCAGCGAGGTTATCGCCCTTTTGCATGTTCCCTGCAAAAGGGCGATAACCTCACTATCTCTGGATTTTTTATTGCCCTGGAGTAGCGCGTTGTTAATTACGCGCTACCAGGGCAATAAATACCATAGATAGCCTGCAATAATATAATTATCGCTAAGCACGGCCAGTGATAATTATCTCCGGCCGTTGTTAATATGCCTCATAAAATGTAGGGGCCTATTAGGATGGCGGACGGAGGGACCATCCGTAAGGGCAGCGGCGTACCCTCCATGCCAATTAGGATGTGACCGCCACCCTGGCGGTCACATCCTGTATCTTTAACATTGTGGCGGTTGCTGTTTAAAGCAGCACCCACCGCAATGTTAAAAATGCATGCATTGCATTTGCATGCACAAAGAGGCAGGCACCGCGCCATGCTTCCTAATTTGGCTGGCGGTGTCTTGCAGACACCGCCACCAAGTAGCAGCCTACGCCCCGCGGATCAGCGGCGGACGGACCTGCCGTCCGCCGCTGATCCTACCACCATCCTGATCTGGCGGGTGGTGTTACCAGGGACCGCGGCGGTGAATCCGCATCCTCCGGGCCGGCGGTGGCTTCCACCGGCCCGGAGGATGGGGATTCACCGCCATCCTAATCGACCCCTTAATTTGGATTATTTTTTCTCATACTGCATTTAGCACAGAATGCACAAGAACTTTAAGCTCTACAGTTGTCTGCAGATTAAATGTTTTCAATAGTTTTTGGGCCTACTTTCAAACTTCAGTTTGCATGTGTTCAGGTGTTAGTAAAGCATTATCGCACATGTTTTTCTTGAATTTATGCCACTGGTTCTACATGAGGTGACTTTGGGCCCGATATTGGCTTACCTTTGGATTTAGAAGAATGTTGAAGAAAAAGCCTCAGAGAAGATACAGTTCTGCTGGGCACAGCAGCTGGTAGTGTCTAAGGTGGAGGTGTTGTCATCGGGGAGCCGCTGTGCTAAGTCATGTTTGGACTTTGTCACTTTTGGGGAATTTGACAATCTCCAGCAAGACGAAGCTGCAGGCTGTAGCCAACGAGGGCTCCACAAAACCCCATACCTTTCCTGAGAAGTCCAGCTGAACAGGATTTTCTTCTGTGGAAAAATACATAGTGGGTGTTACCGCGACAAAAAAGGCAACGCACCTCGAGCAGATCAGTGAGCAGGTAGGCCCTGGTCTTCTGTCAGTTTTCAGCCCACCTTTTCGTGGAGAATCATTTAAGTCCCAAGTTTCAGGTTTTGGCTGTTTGGGCACCTTTTATCACCACTTCCAAGGGTCCAGAACTGGTTGGAAACCATTTGGATGGCAGGACTCACTCCAGGCAGGGTGCCAGGGCAGGGTTCAAGGTTGTGGGGGTATGTTGTGTCCCTGCAGCTCAGAACAGGAGGCAAGTCAACTAGTCCTTGGACTTACTTTGGTTGTCCTGGGTTCAAGTCGTTTTAAGTCAGGCTTCAAGCTGCAAGGCAGTCCTTTGGAGGCACAAGGCAGGATTCAAGTAGTAGGGCAGTACTCTGGTAGCAGATGTGCAGTCCTCTGAGGTGCAAAGCAGCCTCCAGTAGCAGGACGGTCCTCTGGAATACAAGGTAGTCCTTCTGAGTGTCCACTTCAGGTCCTGGAGTGAACTCAAGAGTTGGTCTGAAGGTCTCATATTTGTACCTGATGCCAGCCTTTGAAGTGGGGGAACCTTTTAGCATACCCCCCATCGGGTTAGGAAAAATTATTTCCTTCCCCTGCCAAGGCTCCAAGTGATCTAGGCTGACAACAGGCCCTGCTGAGGGACATGTGTGTGGACAAAGCTCTCATTGCCTTTTTACACGATTTGCACACAGGACTGGAAGCCTCTGTAAGATACGGACCCGAGGGTAATGCACATCACCCTTTAAATTGGGGAGGTGGGTTTGGCAGGGTTGTATCCTGGCCTTGATGCTTTTTATTCTTTAAATGAATCAATTAGAGCAGTTTTTATTGGAAGGCTCTGGCATAGATGTCCCGAAGGTAGGATCCAAATTGGTACTAGCACACTTGTATGCAGATGATTCAGTTTTAATTTCACATAAATCTAATGGTCTGCAATTTTTAATGGATCGTTTTTATTATTTTATGGATGCTTTGGACCTGAAAATGAATTATTCTAAATCATATTTGAGGTCATTAGGCTCAAATAAAATGAAATCCAGGTCTTAATATATTAAGGAATATTAAATTGGAAAAGTGGACAAATGTTGTTGTTAGAAATGGGATCTCTGGTTGGCTAAGGCTTGCTCCAAAGCCAATTAGAGACCACCACATGCCAAAGATAACCCCTGCTCACCCCCTTGGTAGCTTGGCATGAGCAGTCAGGCTTATCCCGGAGGCAATGTGTAAAGTGTTTGCGCAACACACACATAGCAGCAACACACTAGGCACACACATTTATACTGTGCCAACTGGCACAGGCAATATTCACAAGGGAAATTATACAGGACCAGGCCAATCGGGCCATGGTCAGAAGCATCAGAATGCAGGTAAGTAAATGCAAAACACAACCAGTAACTACTGGCACCATAATGACCTAAGCACTATATCACATTAGCATTAGACATAAACCCACATTAGGCCCAAACCTCATCAGCATAAACACATCTGCAATGGGCCTCACCAGCATAAACACCCTCCTAAGCATAAACACATTACGCATTAGGCCTCACCAGCATAAACACATTACACCATTCCCTCATGAGCATCATCAATCATCATCATTAGAGGCATAAAAAACAGGGTGCATAAGTCACATCACATAAATCACATTATGCAATCACAATCACAAGGGGCATAAAACAGATTGTGTAGTTTCGTAGAGCCTGGCATTCCACACCTCTCACTCACAATGACCCCAGGCCAACTGCCTCTCACAGGGGGCCCCCATGCCCTCTGTCCACAATGTCAGGGTTTCTCCAGGGCTATCTATCCCCTTAGCCCTCTGGCTGCTAATGCAGCAAGCAGAAAGTGCGCACAGGTACTGGCCTTAACGTTGCAGCTGCCCTCTAAGTGCTGTGCAGTTGGGAAACAGAAAGTAGGCCTGAGTACACACTGTGCCCTCTTGAACAGATCTGCGCAATGTTGCAGCTGCCCTCTATCATGCGGGGCAGCTGGTGAAAATGACCAGAGCCCCCCTCTGGTGCTTGTGAACCTAACATGCCCAATGTTGGAGCCACACGGCTCTTGAAGTACAACATGCCCATCTCGTTGCAGCTGCCCGCTACGGCGGCGCCGCTGAGGTCACCAAACAAGCACCAGCACTACCGTGCCGCCTGACCCCCTCTCTGGGACTCTTTAAAAATACCTGTAGCCCAATGGGCACCGACAATGTGCCCCGATCAATACAGCTGCCCTCTAGCAAGTGGGGCAGCTGTAGAAGAATGGCCAAACTGAGGAAGGTGAGGGCACCACGGACCCTCAGACCCCCACTTTTGCCCCAGCAACAAATATGCCCCTCATTAGAGTGGCCCACAACAGTGGGTCCACTCAGGAAGTACACTGTGCCAGATCGAGACCTTACTCACCGGTCCCTGCCTGCAGACTCCTATGGTAACCAGCGGGGCTCTCCCTGCACCACGGGAGCCCCGCTGAGCTCCCTCAGCACTTCTCCTCCTTCGGACGTCCCCTCGGGCTCTGCTGATGCAGCGGGGCTCTACCTCAGGCCAGGAGCCCGCCGGTCTCGCATTGCAGCTTCACCCCCAGTCAGGCAACTCCTGCCTGACTTCCGGGTCGCCGGGGGCAGCGCGGCGGCCCCTCTCTGCCATCTCCGCAACCCGGTGCCAATGCAGGGAGGGCTTCTGCTTTCTACTCTACACACAGGGGGATCCCCACGCCTCGAAGGCCACACAGTAGCGGGGTGAGCTCCTGCCAAGAGCACACAAACAGCGGGGTGGGCACCCACCAGAGCCAGAAGAATGCGGGGTGGGCTCCTGCACCAGTTACCTCCGCACTACCAAGAGGCACAAACACGCCGGGTGGGCACCTTCGAAAAGGCATAAAGCAGCAGGGTGGGCTCCCACTGCAAAAACCAGCAGAAATGCTCAGCAAAACATGGGGTGGGCACCCGCTCCCCTTGGCACCACCGGGGAATCCCTCATGCCGAGATTCCCTGGATTTCCACGTGCAGCGCCATGCTGCAACAGCCCACGCTCTCCTCCCCGGATAAAGTATAGCGCTCACCATGCGCTAGGTGCAACCAAAAGAAAGTCTTTAGGAATCAGGGGGCAATGCTGGGCCCAGAGAGGCAGCCCTCCTGGCAGGTCCTCCTGTGCCCCAGCAGCAACACGCCCCCTCAGCGTCAGGAACAGCACCCAGGACTGAACAACCTTATGGGGTCACAGCCCCTTCTTTTATACACCCTTTCTTCTTTGTGTCACAGCACAGGGCTTGGAGATGCCAGTCAGAACTGGTTTAGGGGGGATTTGGAGCACTTTGTTTGCCAAGCTCCTCTTCCCCTTTGTCAGGTGGGGGCTCGCCATCAGACACATCACAGGGGGCGGAGCCATCATTCAACAGGGAAGCCACACCCTATTCAGAGTCTGGGGATTACCCCTCCTGCCACTCTTCCTCCAGGTGCCCCATTCAGCTCAGTGCTGACTCACCCTGCCCCTCCTGGAGCCACCCACACCTCTCATCTCCTGTCATTCACAAGCTAGACATGCAATTCACATCAGGTAGGCAGACACATAGCACACAGAAATGGCAACTTCTAAAAGTGGCATTTCTCCACCAGTCACCATAAATCTGAGCACACCATTGCGCAGCATTTATCCTCATGAGTTCATGCATACTAAACTTGACCCTGTGCTCCTCTCATACCAGGAATGACCTTGGACACGCTTATCCCCCATGCATTCCTATTGGAGGGCAGGTCAATCTCACCACACGTACACAGAGAGCACATGCACTTTACACTGGACCACAGTGCTAAAGTGCCCAAAGGCCTAAAACCACTACCACCATGTCAGAGCTTAAGGCAAAAAGTTACGGGGTGAACCTGCCAAAAGGGCAAAGTCCAACAGTTGTTATCTTGGTATCTTGATAACAGTAAAATGAACTGGGAACCTTTGATGGGTAATCATGTCCAAAATTTCAACAGGGTTGCCCCTAACATGATGCTTTCTCTAGACGTTTAAAATACAGCCATATTAAGTCTATTTTACACTTATATGAAGCAAAATATATTCAGATTGTGGCATTTGGGGTGGTCATTTGGGGATACAGGTCTTGTGATTTAGACTTTATTAGGAACATTTTAATGGACTGCATGGGAAGGAACCATTGCTTACAGACACTGTGGCTGAAGAATATAAAGGCCACGATTGAGGTGCTGGGTAAACCTCAAATGTATAAGGATTGTCGGGTGATTAAAAAAACAGACGAAACCTGGGTCAAGTCTGCGTTCACTCCAAATATGCAGGGGAAGGGATAAAGGTGTCCTGATTAAAAGTATATGTATCCATCACAGGATTGTGTCTTTCCCGAGTAAACTATAACTGTATCTTATGAAAGACATGCCAGTTTTGCACAGAGTTCTTTACATATTTTCAGTTAAACATGTTACCTCAACTTCTAGAAGGGTGGCATGGGCTCTCTGATTTCCCAACCTGTTCATGTGATATGGGTGCTGGTACATATCATGCAAATTTAAGATTGATAAAGTGATGTGAAATGTCTTTTTTAATGAAATCTGTACTTTTATAATTGATTTTGTCAAATCGATTAAAGTTAATTTCACTGATTAACAATAGGCTGGTGTCATGTCCCTTTTTAAGGGTACTGGAAGCAGGCCTCTGAAGTGTGAGTGTGGCAGATAACAACTCCACTCCACGCATGGCACAATATGTGCTGCAGGCGAACTAGCAGCATTCAATTTACCAACATTAGCTACATGTAGTACCACTTTACTAGGGACATCAAAGTAAAATAAAAGTGCCCATTGGATGTAACCCGTTTTTATTATGTTTAAAGTAGTGAGCACAAGTACTTTAGCACTGGTAGCAGTGGTAATGTGCACAGAATACTAAAGCCAACAAAAACAAATTGCAACAAAGAGGAGGTGAAAAGGCAAAACGTTGGGGTCAGACCACACCAGAGGCTTGTCAGGTCTCTCCTTCGTTTCATTATGAACTATCAAAATGGATGCTGGAGGAAAGTCAAGTGAGTTACTTGAGGTTTGCTTTAGGTTTTTGATTCTGACCTACTTCAGTCATAAGGACAGCAAAAGAAGTTGAACCTGTTGAACTGATTATTTGTAAAATAATGCTCAGTAGTTTTTTGGAGTACTCTCAAACTTCATTTAGCATGTTTTCAAAAGTTAATATCATACTACTCCAAAATAAATTTTGGTGCACGGCTATAGTGTGTAGTAAGCATTCTGCTCTGTTTCTAAAGAGGAATGGCATTCTTTGGTAGGCATAGATTCAGCATACTTTTCACAGTTTCTAATCTCTGTTTACCACGAGTTCTATCTGCATTGACCATCTAATTCTTTGCCAGGTTGTAAAATAAGAAAGTAAACAATTCTACACTTGGAATGTTTTGGAGCTCCCTGACACCCTATTTGAAACCCTATTTGACCCTGTCACCAGGTAGGTCGCCCCCTCAGCCGCCACACAGTCCCCCTGTGCTGTGGCTGCCCGCTGTGCCACCTGTAACTGCTGCAGTCCTCTCTTCTGCCTCTGACTGTTTCCTTCCTCGTATTCCTTTCCTGTGCCATTTACTGCCTTCCTTTAAACTTTCATTGTTCTCCTCAATCCTTTACTCCGTCACCCCTAGTGTCCTTGCCCTCCCTCCTGCCCCCACCCACTCCCCTCCCTCACGCTTCCCTCTGCTGCCACCCTGCGGACCCGCCCCCCTGGTGTCCCATTCACCACCCCGCTCCTGCCTCCCAGCTGCCCCATCCGTCCCACAGCCCTTCTTATGGAGGCCGCGCAGTGGGCATGCCGCTGGTGTGACAAAGGCAAGCCCGTCTGTGCCCATCCGTGCCTGGACCGCGCCCAGTGCCAGAACCCCTGTCCCCGCTGAAACCAAGAAACTTGACTGAGATACGACACCACCATCCTCCTCGCACTCAACAACCGCCGACCAGCCACCTGCTACCAAGCCACTCCAAAGTGCACCCACGGACCCTTCTCCTGCCAAACCTGCAAATTCACCTGCGTCCAAACCTACATCCCACCACCCAGACCAGGCAACAACAGCAACCAACTCAAGTGCATCCTGCTCAACACCCGCTCCATCCACAAGCACAACGTCGAAATCTGGGACCTCCTCGATACAACAGCACCAGAAGTCGCCTTCCTCACAGAAACCTGGATGAACGCCTCCTCAGCCCCCGACATTGCCATAGCCATCCCGGACGGCTACAAGATCACCCGAAAGGACCACGTCAACCAAACTGGAGGAGGAATCACCATCATCCACAGGAACACCATCAACGTCACGACCAACTCCGAAGATGCCCTCACCACTGAAGGACACCTACACTTCCAGATCCACACCGACCCCAAGGCCACCCTCAGAGGAACCCTCGTCTACAGACCTCTGGGCCCACGTGCACAATTCAGTGAAGTCATCGCCGACATCATCAGCCCACATGCCCTCGCCTCATCAGACTACATCCTCTTAGGGGACCTGAACTTCCACCTGGAGATTAACAATGACATCAACACCACCACCCTGCTCGCCAACCTCGCCAACCTCAGACTCAAGCAATTGGTGAACACCCCCACCCACTACGCTGGCCACACGCTCGACCCCATCTTCTCTGCCAGCAGCCACATCACCTTCAGCCACTCCACCGGACTACACTGGACCGACCACAGCTGCATCTACTTCACCTTTAAGAAGCCCACATCCCACCACCGCCCGCAACACATCCCCCGTAGATGCGGGAGCAAAATCACCGCAGACCAGCTAACCACATCACTGAGCCAGAACCCACCTGTCACCACCACTGACACCAACTACGCAGCCTGCATCCTCACACAGTGGATCGTCAATGGCGCCGATGCCCTTGCACCACTGAAGAACCCTTCAGGCAAGCCCGGCAACAGGAAAACAACATGGTTCACCGACAACCTCAAAGAATCAAAGAAATCCTGCCAAACCCTCGAGGAAACCTGGCGCCGCGAACAGATGACAGAAAACATGACAGCCCTCAAAAATGCCACCCGCAAACACCACCAGCTGATCCGCACCACCAAAAAGTCATCGTTTAAAGAACGGCTGGACAACAACACACACAACAGCAAGGAACTCTTCAGCAGCGTAAAAGAGCTCTCCAATCCCAAAGCCAACAGCAACAACATCACATTGTCGCAAGACTTCTGCAACTCCCTCGCCACGTTCTTCCACGGCAAGATCGCTGATATCCACAACAGCTTCGGTGCCCAGACTCCGCCCCCATCCACCGAACCAATGCCCCCTACAACCACCCTCAGCGCCTGGACTCCCATCAGCACCGAAGACACCGCCCATGCTCTGAACACCATCCACTCCGGCTCTCCTTCCAACCCATGCCCTCACCACATCTTCAACAAAGCCGACACCATCATCGCTCCCCACCTACGGAACGTCACAAACAACTCCCTCGCGTCCGCCGCCTTCCCAGAGAGCTGGAAGCACGCAGAGATCAACGCCCTACTGAAGAAACCCACAGCGGACCCTAAAGACCTCAAAAACTTCCGCCCCATCTTTCTTCTTCCCTTTCCGACGAAAGTGATCAAGAAGATCATCAATAAACAGCTGACTGCATTCCTCGAGGCCAATGGAACCCTCGACTCATCCCAGTCCGGATTTAGAGCCAACCACAGCACCGAGACCGCCCTCATCGCAGCCACCGACGACATCAGGACCCTACTCGACAACGGTGAAACCACCGCCCTCATCCTCCTGGACATCTCAGCTGCCTTTGATACAGTCTGCCATCGCACCGTAATAACCCGCCTCCACAACGCCGGGATTCAAGGTAAAGCCCTTGACTGCATCACCTTGTTCCTCTCCGACAGAACCCAGAGAGTCCGCCTCTCTCCCTTCCTCTCCGCGGCCACCGAGATCATCTGCGGCGTACCCCAAGGCTCACCACTCAGCCCAACCCTCTTCAATATCTACATGAGCTCCCTCGCCACCATTGCACGCAAACACAACCTCAACATCATCTCATACGCTGACGACACCCAGCTGATACTCTCCCTCACCATAGACCCAGCCACCACCAAACTCCACCTCCAGGAAGGAATTAAAAACGTCGCTGAATGGATGAAACTCAGCCGTCTGAAACTGAACTCAGACAAGACGGAGGTCCTCATTCTCGGACCATCCCCATCCGCCTGGGATGACTCCTGGTGGCCCACAGAACTGGGCACCGCACCGACACCCACTGACCATGCACACAACCTGGGATTCATCCTGGACTCCTCTCTCACGATGACCAAGCAAGTCAACGCCATCTCATCTTCATGCTTCAACACCCTGTGCATGCTTCGTAGGATCTTACAGTGAATCCCTACCGGAACTAGAAAGACGGTCACCCAGGCCCTCGTCACCATCCGACTAGACTTCGGGAACGCCCTATATGCAGGAACCACAGTCAAACTTCAGAAAAGACTCCAACGCATACAGAACGTATTCGCGCGACTCATCCTCGACATCCCCCGCCACAGCCACATATCAGCCCACCTGAAAGACCTGCACTGGCTCCCCGTCAACAAAAGGATCACGTTCAGGCTCCTCACCCACGCACACAAAGCGCTCCATGACATAGGTCTTGAATACCTCAACAACCGCCTCACGTTCTACACTCCAACACGCAAACTCTGCTCCGCCAGCCTTGCCCTCGCCACCGTCCGTCCCACGGATCCACAGAACCACCTCCTACCTGGCGGCCAAGACGTGGAATTCCCTCCCCGCCCACCTACGACTGACCCAGGACCACTTCACATTCAAGAAACACCTAAAGACCTGGCTCTTCAAGCAGTAGCGGCACTCCCCCTCCCACCCCCAGCACCTTGAGACCCTCACAGGTGAGTAGCGCGCTCTACAAGTGTATTGATTGATTGCTTGATTGATGCTCACTTTGTAAAACCTGCTCTGTATCATAACTTCATCTCAACTTTTCAAACGGACAGATCTCTCTAACACTACATTGCTATTCTCATCTACTTTGAACCAGTACAAAACCATTAAAAACACTTTGTGCACTTTTTGAGTCTTGTTAAAATGGCACAGTGCAATATCACATACACCATATAGCGCGGCCCTATACCTTACTAGCTGGCAGATGTATCAACGTAGCCTTTTGCTATTCCTAAATAGCGATTTTTAAGGAATCGCTATCAAGTAATAGCAAAAGCCTATGCATGTATGAATCGCTATTAAAATAGGGATTCCTAAACATTCCTTAATTGCTACTCGCAAATTACTAGTCGCAATTAAGGAATGCTGAACCATTCATTCCTATGGGCCTACAGGCCCATAAAAATGAATTGGAGATTGCATGAGCAATTTGTGAGTACCAGTAGGTACTCGCAAATTCCTCATGCAATTTCAAGGGTGCAAGGGGGTCAAAATGACACCCTGTTGCACCCCTGAAATTGATCTCTGCACATATGTTGCACACACACATGCCCAAATGGCATGTGTGCGCAACATGAAACTTTTAAAAATGCACAAAAGTGCTTTTTTAAAAGTTTTAGCAAATTACCATGAAGTTCAACTTCATGGTAATTTGCTACTCCTATTAGCGAATTTGCTATTTTTTTGACCTTCATGCATTACATTTAAGGAATCTCAGTTTGGGATTCCTTAAATGCAATCGCAATTTAAGGAATCTCAATTTAGAGATTCCTTAAATTGCGATTTTTGCATTTGGGATGATGCATCCCAAATGCAAAAATACCGGTTGCAAAGGGGCAGATTCTGAGAATCAGTATTTACGACCAGTATTTACTTTGATGCATATGCCTGTAGGTGATTTATTTTTCAAACAGTTCAGGTAGACATACAGCAATGTCTTTTTTGTTTACTCTGTTCTTTTTCCTTCATTTTTTCCCTACATTTTCATCAACTTTACCCCTTTTTCACTCTTTCCAAAACATTCATTTTATTTACCTATTTTAATTATCAATACGTAGTTAAACAATTTACATTCCTTTACATTGCAAATCTACTTGAATGGAAGAGCAGATGTTAAACAGCAGAGAATGTTACTCATTTAATCAACAGTGAACCCTGACTCCACTACTGTACATCCGTTTTCTAGGCAACAGTGTAGGACTAGATTATAAACTTTGGCTCCAGATCAAAAGTCCAGTAAGCATAACAGGCTCCACCGAAAGCTCCAAATATTGAAATTGGCAGTCCTATTATTGTGCTAATGACTGTAACCATTTGCAAAAAGAACAATTGATGGAGAGAATGCTGAACAATCTCATACATTCACCCCAGTACAGAGATCTGGGCCTAAATCCATCTTCTTTTGCTCACCATGCCATTCCAGTTTGGACCCAGCCATATGCAAATCAGTATTGACCCTGCAGCGCCCAATGGGAACAGTCTAGCCCTAACTGCCAGGCCAGGTCCTCCCTGGACTGGAAAAAAGCATTGTGGGACCGGTTTCGGGCTTTCAGGCCTCATCAGCCAGGATAGCTTGACTCCAGTGGCATGGAGAGCACAGGACCCACGTCTGGGCATAGCCGTCTCACCCGGGGTGACAAATGCAAAAAGAACAATTGATGGACTGAATGCAGAACCATGTCATACATTCACCCCAGTACAGAGAACTGGGCCTAAATCCATCGTTTTTTGCAGCATACCTAAACCTCTCTCTTCTCCAATCAGAATTCACAAAACAAAGGTCAGCAGCACGCTACCTAACCTACTATTCTACCTCACTAAGAATAACCAATCACAAAACACTTTTGCTCTTCAAACAACATATTCTTTGGGTTGGCTTTTCTCTGAGACTGTGCCATGAGGTCCATATACCACTGTAACATGTGCTTTTGTCATGCATGGTATCTTCAGAAGGGATGGAGTGCATTTCACAGTGAAAGGGTTGAGGATTTTCCTAAATAATATAAAGGACAGTATCTAATTATATCTGTAAATGTGCACACAGTGGCTCTTGCGGGAGCCAACATATCTTACAAATATACATGTAATTTAAAAAAATTTTATGTAGTGGGTGCTGCGACCTACTCGAGGTACAGGAGAGATATCCATTTCGCCCATTTTTTGGAGTGGCTCCCTCCTTGAAGGCTGTGAGCATCAGATCAGCTCGCCTGAGGGGAGGAAGAGGAGAGTTTATTAGATTTCGGGACTTTCTTGCTCTCTGCAAGTGTTCACTGACTTCATCTGTGATCCCCAGCTTATGGTGCTGCATTGAACAGAAACAGTGTAATGAAATTAAATGATACGTGAGGCTGTCAGCATCCTCAGCATGAAAATATGATAGTAAATATCATTTGTCTATAAAACAATGATGAACAGCTGTTGTATCTCACCGTTGACAGAAAATAATAGCCCATATGATTTTAAAAATGAAAAAAAAACTACTTTATTTTGGGAAGTGTCATGATCCATAATGCATCTTTTGAGAACTGTTCATGTTGAAATATCCCAGTATACACAGCTGCTGCTTATGATGTTCAATAGGTAAATATACACAGGGTGGAACCTCGACAGTCATAATCTGGGTCTCCTATATATATAATTTCAGAGTGATTCTGCCGGGAAGATGTATTACACGAAGAAACATATTTGTTACGGAAAGTTATTGACAAGGGTTCCACCCCCCCCCCCCCCACCCCCCTTTAAATTTGAAAGAGGCGTATCCCGGCATACATTGGACTTCTTATAAATTTTAAGTCAATGGGTTCAAATAAAAAAAAATTGCTATTAAATTTCTTTTGTGTTGTGTCAGCGCTCTCTTAAGAAAAGGTTAATCTACCTTTAATGCATGGATTTTTAGTCTGATCATTAAAATCAACCTATATTATGTGAAACATTCTTGCAAGGGCAAAGGAAGTTAATTCCTTTGTGTGGGACTGAATTGCTTCAATCTAAGAAGTACACACTGTGCCAGCTCTGAGACAAGCGTACATTTAATTTGATAATTCATATTGGCATTGCAGCTCTCTAAAACATTTCTGATAATTTTGCTCATTCGCCAGTAGAATCCTGGTTGGGTGAAGAATTGTGAAAAAGAAACAATCCAATGCGCTTCATGTACCCGAACTTTGAACATAGTCTGAAAAACGACAACTGCAGTTACACCACATCCATCGTTGCATTGTTTAGCGACGCCGAATAAAATGCATCAATTGTTTATTATATTTATGTAGAATGATCAGAGGTGTGCTTCAACTATAACTGTAAGAATACAATTATATATGAGTATAAACACATATATTTGGAAAGATGTAGAGGAAAGAGGTGATATCATTATTTAGGGTTTGTTTTGAAAAAGGTGACGTGTGATTTGTTGTACACGTGTCAAGTTTGTTAAGCAGCAGATTTTGACGTTAGTTGTTCTTGCAGGGCAAACATTTGGGAAATGAGAATGATGCGATGCCTGACCACCTTTGTCTAGGTGAGCTGCTGGGATGCAAATGGCCTTCAGAAGTGCCAGTGCCAAGATTGATAGGCAAGTCAAAATTGTGTTGCCTCCCTTGAGCTGTGATCCTACTCTGAGATGTGGAGAGGTGTGGTAGATTTTATTTTGTCTCACCGATGCAAGTGTTTTTATTCTGTTTAGAGCAGTATTGCCAGTTTTTGGTCGATGGTGAAGCTCCAATGTTTGGCACTGGGGACAGGAGAGGTGAAATCCTTGAATGTGAAGTTAGGCCCATCAGTGTAGATTCATTCGTATGGAGGGGGAGGAAAACGGATTTTACAGGCTTAGATTTTAGGAAATATAAGCGAATTTCTATTATATCTTTTCTGATAATGTTTTAATGTCTTAAGTGTTGAACACACTTAGAGAAAGTTGAGGGGGGCACTGGATGTTTGAATAGTATCATTTACTATTACAACTCCAGTATGTGCAACAGTAGTGAAGGTGTTGGATTTTAAATTCAACACCTTCTGCCCCCACCGCAAGTTGTTGTTTTGACTTCCGGAGTAATTGTATGCGTTGTTACAACGCGGTCGTAGTAGCAACCGCGTTGTAATTCCCTGCGTGGAAATGTGCCGTGGTAAACGATGATTACCAAAGTACATCAATATGTACAACTTTTCAGCAACACTTATATTTTTTATCATAACTGTAATGGCTAGGTCCTTCTGTGAAACACAGACTCTAAAGTCAGGTAGCGGATTGAACTCTATTCAGCCTTTATTGTAATTCTGTGCAACATTCTGAGAATGGAATTGAAGATTCTGGGAAAACTCATAATTCCCATTATCTGTCTCAAATACCTGAACCCAATGCATTGTATTTGAAAAGTTAGAGTAAAGTAAAGGACCCAACAAATGTGAATGACAGGTAATAAAAGGGTTGTGAAAATTCACAGGCTTCACTGGAATAAAACTGACTAAGGGGCATATTATCAAGGGCTGTATCGCCACTTTAGAGGCACTTTTTGCTGCTAAAGCGGCAATATTTTTATCACCTTATTAGCAAGCTGTCTCTAACAGCTGTTAGCGACAGTTTGCTGGAAATAGCGCCCGGTTTTTTGCCGCTTTGCATGTCAGCGATATTTATCGCTACTGACATGCAAAGTAGGCGTTCCTAACTAAAAGTAAAGGGAAACAGTCGCACACACAACTTCCCCCTACTATCAATGCACGCGAAGCGATAAAAAAGTCTTGCTAACCGAGACTATCGCTTGATTTTAACGCCTGATAAAAACGTGACTTAGCCATCTTGTCAATGGGGGGTGGATTGTTAGGTTAAGTACATACTTGCCTATTAGCAAGCATTTCATTAGCACTGTTAATTTAGCTCTGGTATTCTCACGCTATTTCTGGTTTTGCCGCTATCACTGGATTTTTCATCGCCTTAGAGATAAGTTTTGCTAATAATGCGCTATCTCGGCGATTAAATCCAGCGATAGAGAGAGATAAAAGAAATGCCGTAAACCTGGGTTAGCGATAATTATCGCCTCTTCTTTCTAATATGCCCCTAAGTAAATTAATCCAAGTTCAATTGCGGAATTGATGATGCCTGAAAAACACTGCCATTGTGGTCTCTAGTGGAGTTCAATACTTCTTTATTATTTGCTGTTGATTGACAGGAAAATTGTAAAAATAGATTTTTCAGTGGAACATTCAAGATTGTGAATTTTAGTGGGGTCTTGATGAATGTGAGCGAGAAGACACTGTTTTGGTCACCTCTTAACAATTCCTTAAAAGCACATCACCTTCTTTCATCATCATGTTATTGCGGTTAATCTGTGTTGCAGTCTTTAAATCAGCAGGTTAGGAAATTACATTTCCAGGATGGTGGTTCCTAAACTGCCAACTGTAGTGATGTCCCTTCTAGGGCCCACTTTGGTTTTCCCTTAGTTTAGCTTATGAGATGTTTAGGCTGTTTTTGCTTTGTAAGCCACACATAACACATTTGTTTTCATGCTATTATGTTAGGATGCTATAAATACATAACAACATAGGGTACTGTTTTCTTTTGAGCGGTCAGCAACAGCTCCTAACAGTTTAGATCTAACACTGTATAACAGATACCGCTTTCTAACAGAGTAGTTTTATCATATGAATTGTGTCTTGTCTTGTCCCCTTGGGGGCAGAGTAGTGTATTCCGGCAGAGGAACCTGTCCTGGATTGAACGCCTGCAAAGCCTGACATGCAGCTTTGCGTAAACTGAGTTGACACTTATGATGCATACCACCTTACCAAATATACTAGGTATGGGGTCCATTGTAAATCCTAGAGATCACTAATATGTCCGTTTTCTTACATAGTAAGAATAAGCATCGACAGATAGATAATTTGCCATGTTGGGGCTGTTTATTGTAGACAGCCTGCTAGTAAGGCTGATTGTGTTGCTGAGTTGTATTTGCCTATTCATTGTAGCACATTTGCCTCATAATAGACTACAATAGTTTCAATAAATGTATTGTCAACTTTCTTTGTGTTTTTCCTTCGTTTAGTAAGGGCATGCATGAGTGAGAGATGAACGCTGATTATTGAACCTGTCATCCTTAGGGTGGTATTCCCCCAACCTTTTGCCTACTAATCTCAAAGTTTATTATATCTGTTTTATTGGCCTTAGGACTCTGAGCACTTTACCACTGCTAATCAGTGTGCTCCCCCCTAAACATGTTGACATTGCTGTATATCTGAGTGGCACATTTAGGTTACCTATAGGTCCCTTGTAACATGGTATACCATGTTCCCAGGGCCTGTAATCTAAATGATTCTGGTGGGCCTGCACTATTGGTTGTGCCACCCACACAAGTAGCTTTTCAAACCTGTCTCAGGCCTGCCATTGCAGGGACTGTGTGGGCAGTTCACTGCCACTTCAACTTGGCATTTAAAACCTCTTGTCAAGCATAAAACGCCACTTTATTTTACATAGAAGTCACCCCTAATGTAGGTGCTAGGTGACCCTAAGGGCACGGTGCTGTCACTAAAATACAGGACATGTTTATTTTACGTTTTACATGTCCTGGCAGTGACAACCAGCTACATTTGTTTTTTCACTTCTGTGAGGCCTACTCCTTCCATAGGCTAGCAATGATCATGCCTTAAAATACCCCTTAAGCTGTAATTCCTGATGGGGGACGAAGTAGCTTCTTCATGTTTATTATCTTTGGAAAAGTGGTGATAAATCCTCTTTAATGATAAAGTTGGATTTAACAGTACCATTTTAGAAATGGCACTTTTACAAAGTGAACATTTTTCTGCTCTTAAATTTACTTTGTGTGCCTCCAGTCTGGCTCCAATACACGTCTGGGCTGAGTGGCAGCTACACTTCCCTCTAGACAGCCACAACACAGGAAGAGTTGGGTGTGACAGGGGATTCATCTACATACTGATAGCCTAACTGGGCAGGAAGGGGGAGAGGTGGTTCATACTTATATCTGGATAGGTTTTGGCCTGCCCTCAGACAAAAGGCTACTGTACCCCCTACTGGTAGTCTGGAGCCAGGGCTGGGATGAAAGGAATTATTGTGAACTTTAGAGAGTTCCTTTAAAGAGAAACCCTACATCAAAGGCACTTTTGGGTATTAGTACTAGGGATTTGACCCTACCAAATCAGTACATTACTGGACTTGAAAAGAACGTTGCTGGAGTAAAGACTGCTGTGCTGTAAGGATTTCCCGTTTGCCTTGGCTGACTGTTCTGAGGAACTGCTTTGCTGAGCTGCCCTACTGCCTGTTGATATCTGCCCGCTGAAGACAAGGACTGGACCCAACTGACTTCAACCCAGAGTGACTCCAAGGGCTTGCTGGCTTGCCTCCTGTTTTCTGAAGTCACAGGGACACAAATGACTTCATGCAATCCTGCTGGGGCTGCTGGAATCTGCTATCTGTGAGTCCTACCCTTGCCTGAAGTATCCCCTCCAGTACTGGGCCCTAAAAGAAGGTTGTGCAGCTGATTTCTGCAAAAAATCATGCGTTGCTCTGACTGGTTGATAAATTCTGCCCCATCGCCCTTTGACACAGAGGCTGGTCGACGACAGCAGGTCCACAGCCTGCGTGGCTCAATGATGATGCTCGGTGCTGCTTGATGACGACACAATGCTTTCACTTCAAGTGAGCTCGACAACGAAGCAGGGACCACTTTGAGAGGCTCAGCGACAATGCAGTAGGCTCTCGATATTTCTTCTGTGGGACCAGCCTGGGTCCTGTAGTCGGCCTGCTTTCCATCACGGTCGGACTGAACTTTGGACTTATATCGGTCTCTTGCATCCTCAAGTTACCTTTTGATGGCTAGTGACTTCTAAGCACTATTTTTGAATGTATTCTTTACCAATTATCTTATCTCGACTTCTAATAATAGGATGTTTGTTGTTTTGGTCTTGTTTTACTCAAATTAGTATTCTCTATTTTTCTAAACCTCTGGGGAATCTTTTTGTTGAATTTTCAGTGTTACTGTGTGTGTGTGTTGCAGTAATACTAAACACATTGCCTCTTAAACTTGACTGCTGTGCACCAAGCTACCAGAGGGCAAGTAAAGGTTAATCTAGGGCATATCTGATTAACCCTGACTAGCTTGGCAGTCCCTACTTGGACAGTTTGCAAACCTCAGCCATTTAGAGACCCCATTTCTAACAGTGAGGTTCTGTTTCCATGGTTACCCTTGGGACTAAAGGGTCATGAGCTAGGTTTCCAAAATCACCTTCTACTCTGGGAAGATTAGTAGTTCACGTGGGGCACTCTGAGCTAGTCAGGATTTGAACTGACAGGTACCGCTGGTGCAGGGAGACTCAGTCCCTACATTCTGATGTCCTGTCATCCCAAGGTACAGTTCTTCTTTACCAGCAGAATCCCTGCAACATGGCGCTACCAACAATTGGTCTGACCTTTATTTAACTGGCCTCCTGAGAAGTACTTGTCGTTGCCCACAACCTGTGTTTTATTGCATATGGTGCCCCTTCAAGTGGGCACTTGATGTGTGCCTTGCACTGCAATGGCCTGTTCCTATTGACACGAACCTGTTGATGAGTCTGATAATGACCCATTTTCAGAGTTTTCCCATGACGTTGCAGCTTCTTCAAGATGCATGGCTTGAACTGCTCCCAACTGGGGAAACGGGTGCTTCAGCACCAAGATTTCCAAACTCTGGCTCTAATAACACAGATGCAGGACATCAGACTACGTCCTCTGCATCGACTGATAACAAGTATCATGTCTGTTCTTTGGAGCTTTTGAATGGATTCTGTATTGATTAAACATTGATTTTGTGGAAGAAATGTTGGGTGCCTCCTGCTCACCCTAATTTGTCCTGCTATCACAAAAGTTTATGTTACATTTTTATTAAATTTTTATTATATTTACAAATTTGATTAATATGTTTTTTAGTACTGTATTGAATTTGCTGAGCTCGTGAAATTTATTATTTTGTTATTGCTTAAGTTACTGTCCCAGACCAAGAAAGGGCTGTAGTGATGTCCCTTCTGGGCCATTTTGGTTTTCCTGTATATTAGCCTATTTAAAGTTGTAGGCTGTTTAGGCTTTGCACAGCCACACATTACATTACACATTTATTTTCGGCAACATGCTGTACATGTTGTTTGTTATTCTGTGATTCGTCACTGGATTGAGTCTACACGTTGTCTATAAGGTTGCTAGGAATATATATCAACGTGGGCTACCGTTTCCTTTTTCCCAGTCAGCCACACTCCTAATTTTTTAGATATAGCACGGTAGCACAGCTGCAGCTTTCCAACACAGTAGTTTTATCAGAAAAGCTGTATTTTATCTTTTTGGGGGCAGAAATAAGAATTTCAGCATAGGGACCTGTCCTGAAATGAATGCCCACACCGCCTAACATGCAGCTTTGCATAGTTTACACCTATGATGTAGACCACCTACCTATTTACACCAGGTATGGGGTCTGTTGTTAATCCTAGAGATTACTAATTGGCCCATTGCTTATACAGTAAGGATAGGCATCGACAGATAGGTCATTTTACATTGTGGGATTGTTTATTGTATACAGCCTGCTAGTATTACATTATTTAGTTGTATTTGACTACTTATCGCAGCACATTTGCGTCATAAAAGACTGTGATCGCTTCAATAAATGTATTTTAAACGTTCACATTGTCTTTCCTTTGTTTACTAAGGGAATGCATGAGTGTTAGATGAAAGATGATGGTTTGTTTCCATGGTTCACTTGGAGACTAGAGGGTTATGTTCTATGTTGCCAAACTCACCTACTACTCTTGGAAGGTGAGAAGTTCAGGTGAGGCAATGTGAGATAGACAGGATTTGGGACAACAGATACTGATGTTGAAGAGAGACTTAGGGCCGGATATAGATAATCCGATTTTACCGATTCTAAAATACCGAATTTTACCGAATCTGTATTTTAGAATCAGTAAATGTTATGTAGATAAAAAATCGGTAAATAATACCGATTTGGTAAAATTCAGTATCGGACAATCGGAAAATACCGAATCGGTATTTACCGATTCTGTATTTACCGAATCGGTATTGCCCATGCATTCCTATGGGCCTTTTGGCACATAGGAATGCATGGGGAATACCGAATCGGTAAATACAAAATCGGTAAATACCGAATCTTAAAGCAAACAAAAGTGAAACTTAAGTAGGCAGCCAATCAGGTGCTACCACCCTCCCCCTCCCTCTCAGGAAGTGGCTACACAGGCAGCTGCAACTAATTAGAAGCTCCTGGAAAGGCAGTTGCAGCTGAGCTGAGTCACTGAGCAGCAGAAACGGTTTGGTGCACTTTTAAAAGTGTTAAATGGCAAGCAGCAAGGAAAAAGAGCAGCCTGAGAGGAGGAGGAAACTCAAATTCAGCAGCATGAAGTTGCAGGTCCTTGTTGAGGAGGTGGTAAAGGTGCACCACAAACTGTTTGGCAGGCAGTACCTCACTGTGGCAGAATCTGCCAAAAGAAAAATCTGGCTGGACATTTTGGACAAAGTAAATGCAGTTGGGGTGACCACCAGAGACACAGAGGACCTGAAAAAACGATTTTATGACCTCAGGAGCCAAACCAAAAAGAAATTGGCTGAACATCACAAGCAGGCATCGAAAAATGGCGGAGGCAAGAACCCAGCACCCCCCCTTACTGACCTGGAGGAGATGGTGGCCTCAACCATTGAACCAGACAGCGTCTGCGGACTGGGAGAAGTAGACAGCTCAGCCAGCGCTGCAAGCAAAAACAGCATTCCCCCCATACCATCATCCTTACCTGTACCCTTTGTGGGCAAGTGAACCCCAGTCCAGTACTGCTAGCACTATACAGGGCCAATGCATGATGCGATATGTAGTCAGGAGATGTAATAACATGTCATACAGCACAACAACCAACTAGTGAAGGAAATGACTGCATAGAGAATATAGCCAATGTGATACATATTTAATTATAGTGACTGTGAGACAGTAGCGCTTAGCTAATGTACGCTCATATGTCCACAGGTGAAATGTCTCGCAGGCGTTCGCAGGAGACTGAAGGCATACCACCTGAAAAGGAGGAGAGTCAGGAAGCAGGTCCAACTACCCACACCGTACCACAGGACACAGGTGCATCAAGTAGCCATCCTCCTGCACAAGACTCAGAAATGCCGCAAGATTTCCTGGCGTCCCCTGGCAGATCTCAATCCCCTCTGTTGCTGTCATCCCCAGAAATGCCAGCATCACAGCATGATCCCACACCTGCATCACAACCCAGCAGGAGGCATGTTGTGGCCCCACTCCTAGAAATGGAGTCAGCAGCAGCTGACATTGAGGGGGACGAAACACACAACTTGCCTGCAGATGTCAGCTCTGGTACAACGCACTCCAGTGCAGGGGTGGCCCATAGTGGTGCAAGACGCCGCAGAGTCCAAGAGAGGCCAGCAGATGCACCAGTTGAGGGTCCAAGTGTGTTCCGTGGTCTGGAGGGGAGCATGGTGAGAATACAGAGGATGCAGGGAAGAGCCATCCAGTCTGTCAGGTTTGAGCCCAGTTCAGATCGCCCTGTGCAGGTGTCTTCCCTTGCCCACTCGACCTTCAGGATTGATCCTTATGCTACTCCCACAAGCTGGTCACTACTGGTGGCAAGATACCGCTGTGCACGGAGCAGGCATTTCCCTGTTGCCTGAAATCGCCAGCTCTGTTAGCGTTCTAGTGTTTCCCCACGAACGCTGACTCAGTGTACTTGAAGCGCGAGCGTTCTATGAACGTCGCACTTCAACGGTATTTCCTCCGAGAGGCGAAGGTGTCATTCGCGCTCTCTTCACAGTTAGTTATTTATAGTATCTAAGTCTAGTTTTAGTCAGGGTAGTGATTTTAGCCCTGAATATTCATTGCCCGTTTCTTCCCTAAGCTCCGGCGGCTTTCCTGTTTGCCGCGTCAGTCACCTTCGAAGTCCCGCTTGCCTCACGAACTTCCTCTCTGAGGTTTCCAAGCGGCTCAGTCCCATTCATAGTCCTCTGCCTCCAGTCACACTATTTTTTCCCTGCTTCCTGAAACCCTCCGTGGAGAACTGCTTTCCTGGTCCTCTTCTGAAAACTCTTCCGTGACAGCTGGTCATTCAGCGGCAGCGGAACCTTGTTCATGGTGAGCTCGAACCAGTTTACTTGACTGAATATAAATGTTCTTTTGCACCGCTTCTTGAGTTGTGGAAACTTGGTGAAACACTTTGAAAAAGACTAGTCCATGCCAGTTAGACTTCACGCTCAACAGTTATTTGAACTGAACTTTTGGCTGCCTTCCTTTGGGTGAGAGAATTGGAGCTGAGCTGCGCACTTCTTCATCCACACAGAGCCTACAAGTAGATAACAATATATATATATATTCTTGTGTACCATCTATACTTCGTTCTCTGTGCCACAACAGCAATGCCCCATGGACCATCTCCACTGCAGCCTTATTGAGACCTTCTAGAGAGCAGCTTAGCCTCACACACTCACAGGTACTTAGGATAAGGTATAGGGTAGTTTAGGAATCCGCACTTTGTAGGTCAGAACTTAGTAATTGTTGTTTTGTTTTGCAGAACAATCTTCACCAATCCTAGAGCGGAGAAGATGAATGTGTGAGCAGTCTCTCTGTTTGTCTTATCCACTTCCCCTTTCCCTGACGTCCCTGTCGCAAGAGCAATCCGGCTCAGGGGCGAAAGGGAATTGGGAGATATCTTCACCTTCGGTGTGGTACCCCCGCGGAGCTCAGAAACTACAGGTACTTTCTGACAGATTGAAGTGCCCGCTGTTGCTCTCCGCTTGAGTATCATGGCCGAAGGATTAGATTTGAAGGCCCTGGGATCCATCCTGGAAGAATTGCAAAAGCAATTGATGGAAACCCGAGAGGAGGTTAGAAAATCCAATCAGGAGACTAATTTTCTTCGTCAGAAAATAAATGAACTCACAGTTAGTCCAAGCCCAGATTTTGGGGGTCAGAAGTCCCAAACTTTTAATCCATCTCCAGCCACCAGTGAGTTTTCCACCCAGGTAGTGCATGCTATGTCTCCCACTATTCCTCTAGCCCCTCCCGAAAGATTTATGGGTGATCCAAACAAGGCACAGGTTTTTGTTACTCAGTGTTCGTTACATTTTTTGTGCAAACCTATAATTTTCAAGGAGGATCAGTCCAAAGTGGCGTTCATGCTGTCGTACCTGAGTGGAGATGCCGCATCTTGGTCGTTGCCTTTGGTGTCCACTAATGATCCTGTGCTGTACAATTTCAGGGAATTTAAGACAGAATTTTTACGAATTTTTGATCGGAGAGCAATCTCTCAAACCACAGATAATGAGCTTCTTGATTTAAAACAAGGTAATCGAGAGTTGGTGGCGTATTTGGCTCAGTACAATAAGCTTATTGTTGAAACTAATTGGCCAGTAGAAAAAAGAGCAGCCATATTTTACAGAGGTCTACGAGATGAATTGAAGGACGGTCTCTCTCAGATTCCTAAGAGACCCACAGACGTTTCAGAACTCATCGACCTGGTTCTACAAATTGATCAAAGACAATCTGAGAGACGTCAGGAGCGGCGAAAAGAAACTCGACCCATTCCTCCAAGATTTGACCGAATGCGTCCTGAGAGTGTTAAGGCTAAGGAAGAAACCACCATAGAAGAACCTATGCAAATCGGAACGGTTCGAGGACCTCTTAGCACAGAGGAGCGTGAAAAGAGAAGGCAAGGCAAATTATGTATGTACTGTGGAGGTTCAGGACATTTTGTTAAGGAGTGTCCACGGAGACCTAAGACGGCGTCATGGGTAAAAGACAAGCTCCACCAGTAGAAGGAGTTGCTCTGGTGGAAGCCGATTCTAAGTCAACTCCCTTAATCCAGTCTTTGTCAAACACCATGCAGTTTTCTGCTCCTCATCTCATACTCTCTTGCCAAATCATTTTTGGAAAAGAACAGAGTGCAAATGTCGCAATTATGATCGATTCTGGAGCTACAGGAAATTTCTGCGATATTTTGTTTGCTAAGCGTTTGGGAATAAATTTTGTGAGAAAGGACAAACCTGAGCCGGTGCGAGCTGTTGATGGAACTCCTTTGTCCTCCGGTCCGATAGCCTTTGACACGGAGACCATCTCGGTGATTGGGCCTGGAGAACATTATAGTTACCTCCGATTTAGTTTAATTGATGCTCCTCAATTCCAACTCATTTTGGGCCTGCCTTGGTTAACAGAACATAACCCGAAGATTGATTGGGCTAAGAGAACTGTAGACTTGGCTTCCGAATTTTGTTTGGAACACTGTTTTCATTCCCCCCCACAGAAGAGAGAGTCCAGTGAAACCTACTGTTTGGCTAATCAACCGCAAGTAATTTGTTTGGTGGAACTTCCAGAAATTCCTGCGCAGTATCAAGATTTGAAAGCAGTGTTTGATGAACAAGAGGCGCAAAGACTTCCCCCTCATCGGGACTACAACTGTACTATAGAATTGGAACCAGGTGCTTCGCTGCCATGTAGTCGCATATATGCTCTTTCAGAATCTGAAAATTTGCATTTGAAGGAGTACCTTGACAAAAACCTGGCCTCTGGATTTATTCGGCCCTCTCAGTCCCCAGTTTCTTCCCCTCTTTTTTTTATTCCGAAGAAGGACAAAAGCCTGAGGACTTGCATAGACTACAGGGCCTTGAATTTGGTGACCAGAAAGAACCGTTACCCATTGCCACTTATCTCCGAACTTCTGGATCAGGTGAAGGAGGCTCAGATCTACACCAAATTGGATCTGAGGGGAGCCTACCATTTGGTTCGGATGGCTGAAGGAGATGAGTGGAAAACGGCATTTCGGACACGTTATGGTCTTTTTGAGTATCAGGTCATGCCCTTTGGGTTGTGCAACGCTCCTGCAGCATTCCAACATTTTGTAAATGACATACTTCGAGAATTCCTGGATCGATTCGCAGTGGTCTATATAGACGACATCCTAATTTTTTCCAAGAACACTGAGGAACATGTCCAGCATGTTCGGGCCATTTTGGAATGTCTCTTAAAGAATCAACTCTATGTGAAATTGGAGAAATGTGTATTTCATTCCACCAAGGTAGAGTTTTTGGGGTTCATACTCTCCCCAGAGGGAGTCTCCATGGATGAATCAAAGCTCAAAGCAATCCGAGATTGGCCTGCTCCTTGTTCAGTAAAAGAAATCCAAAGTTTTTTAGGTTTCGCCAATTTTTATCGGCGATTTATTCAGAATTTTTCGGCAAAGGTGAGCCCCATTACTCGATTGTTGCGAAAGAATGAAAGGTTTGTCTGGGGGTCTGAGGCAGAAGAGGCCTTTCAATTCCTTAAAGAATCATTCGTCACAGCTCCCATTTTGCAACACCCAGATCCTTTGGAACCATTTTTTGTAGAGGCGGACGCTTCCAATCTGGCCATAGGGGGAGTTTTGTCCCAACGTCACAAGAAAACTGGACAACTTCATCCTGTGGCTTTTTATTCTCGAAAACTTACCCCAGCAGAAGTCAATTACGCCATAGCCGACAAGGAATTGTTGGCAGTCAAAGTAGCGTTTCTTGAGTGGCGACATTACCTGATGGGAGCCAGACATGTGGTAACCGTATTTACTGATCATAGAAATCTGCAATTCCTTAAGTCAGCACGAACTTTGACTCCACGACAGCTCAGGTGGTCTTTATTCTTTGCTGACTATGACTTTGTCCTCACGTATAAACCTGGAGTAACCAATGGAAAAGCAGATGCCCTCTCTCGGTTAACTGAGAGCGAGAGCCCTGAGACGAAGACAGAAGAATTTCTCATTCCTATCAATAAGATTGTGGCAGTCACAGTGGAGGATGAGTTTGAAGAAAGGATGGTCCTGGAATTCAAGAGGAAAGAATACTCCAATTGGGAGAACGAGGGTCCAGACCGTTCTGTAAAAGATGGGAAACCATATTTTCAGGAAAAGATGTTCGTCCCTGGAGAGAAACTGCGAGAGGAAATCATTCACAGGTTTCATGATCAGCCCATGGCTGGCCACAAAGGAGTCTTGAAAACCTTGGAGTTGTTAAAGCGAAATTTTCTTTGGCCAGGTATGGAAGCTCAGGTTCGACAGTATGTTGCCACTTGTGAACTATGTTTGAAAGGAAAAAGTCTCAGACAGTCTCCACAAGGACTTTTAATGCCTTTACCTGTACCTCCCTATCCATGGCACACTGTTTCCATGGACTTTATAGTAGAGTTACCATCCTCACAAGGGAAGTCAGTCATTTGGGTGGTGGTCGATCAATTTTCTAAAATGAGTCATTTTATTCCCCTCAAAAGCCTTCCAAACGCCACTGAGTTAGCCACCTTGTTTGTACAGCACATAGTTAAACTACATGGAATCCCGAAGGTTGTGATTTCTGATAGAGGTCCTCAGTTTGTGTCTAGATTTTGGAGATCCTTTCTCAGAGGTCTGGGGGTGGACTCTCGTTTGTCCACCGGTTATCATCCTGAGACCGATGGACAGACGGAGAGGGTAAATCAAGATTTAGAGCAGTACTTGCGTCTGTATTTAATGGATCAGGAGGGAGATTGGCCTTCTTTACTAGCTCCAGCTGAGTTTGCCTACAATAACTCAGTGCATTCCGCCACTGGTTATTCTCCTTTCTACTTGAATTCAGGTCGGCACCCCAACATGTTAGTGGGTAGAGTAGTTGAGGATGTCCCAGCTGCAGAAGAAGTAATATGAGAGTTACAGTCAGCCTTTCAGTTAGCCACTGCAAATTTGATTAAGGCAAAGGCTTCCTTCAAGAAACAAGCGGATAAGGGTCGTAAGGCAAATCCAGTCTTTCATCCTGGGGATCAAGTTTGGGTTTCCACGCGTCATATGCGCTTGCGGGGAAACCGAAAGTTTCAACCCAGGTTTGTAGGACCTTACTCCGTAGACAGAATGATAAATCCAGTTAGTGTAAGGCTTCACTTACCCCCAACCTTGAAGATCCACCCCACTTTTCATGTATCTCTGATTCGAAAGAATCCACCTAATCTTCGTAAGGTTCTTCCACCAGTTTCAGTGCAGGTTGATTCTTCGGAGGAGTTTGAAATAAAGAGAATTCTGGATTCCAAGGTTAGGAAGGGACAACTATTCTACTTAGTGGACTGGAAGGGTTACGGTCCAGATGAACAATCTTGGGAACCCAGTTCTAATGTTCACGCTGCTAGATTGGTGAGGGAGTTTCACAAGACTTATCCACACAAACCTAGAAAGGGGGCTTTGGTGGGGGGTACTGTCAGGTTTGAGCCCAGTTCAGATCGCCCTGTGCAGGTGTCTTCCCTTGCCCACTCGACCTTCAGGATTGATCCTTATGCTACTCCCACAAGCTGGTCACTACTGGTGGCAAGATACCGCTGTGCACGGAGCAGGCATTTCCCTGTTGCCTGAAATCGCCAGCTCTGTTAGCGTTCTAGTGTTTCCCCACGAACGCTGACTCAGTGTACTTGAAGCGCGAGCGTTCTATGAACGTCGCACTTCAACGGTATTTCCTCCGAGAGGCGAAGGTGTCATTCGCGCTCTCTTCACAGTTAGTTATTTATAGTATCTAAGTCTAGTTTTAGTCAGGGTAGTGATTTTAGCCCTGAATATTCATTGCCCGTTTCTTCCCTAAGCTCCGGCGGCTTTCCTGTTTGCCGCGTCAGTCACCTTCGAAGTCCCGCTTGCCTCACGAACTTCCTCTCTGAGGTTTCCAAGCGGCTCAGTCCCATTCATAGTCCTCTGCCTCCAGTCACACTATTTTTTCCCTGCTTCCTGAAACCCTCCGTGGAGAACTGCTTTCCTGGTCCTCTTCTGAAAACTCTTCCGTGACAGCTGGTCATTCAGCGGCAGCGGAACCTTGTTCATGGTGAGCTCGAACCAGTTTACTTGACTGAATATAAATGTTCTTTTGCACCGCTTCTTGAGTTGTGGAAACTTGGTGAAACACTTTGAAAAAGACTAGTCCATGCCAGTTAGACTTCACGCTCAACAGTTATTTGAACTGAACTTTTGGCTGCCTTCCTTTGGGTGAGAGAATTGGAGCTGAGCTCCGCACTTCTTCATCCACACAGAGCCTACAAGTAGATAACAATATATATATATATTCTTGTGTACCATCTATACTTCGTTCTCTGTGCCACAACAGCAATGCCCCATGGACCATCTCCACTGCAGCCTTATTGAGACCTTCTAGAGAGCAGCTTAGCCTCACACACTCACAGGTACTTAGGATAAGGTATAGGGTAGTTTAGGAATCCGCACTTTGTAGGTCAGAACTTAGTAATTGTTGTTTTGTTTTGCAGAACAATCTTCACCAATCCTAGAGCGGAGAAGATGAATGTGTGAGCAGTCTCTCTGTTTGTCTTATCCACTTCCCCTTTCCCTGATGTCCCTGTCGCAAGAGCAATCCGGCTCAGGGGCGAAAGGGAATTGGGAGATATCTTCACCTTCGGTGTGGTACCCCCGCGGAGCTCAGAAACTACAGGTACTTTCTGACACAGTCATGCCAACGACAAATGAGGTCCCTGAACAGCAACATAGGAGAAATAGGAAAGGACATCAGTGAGCTGGTACAAGTCAACAAAGAGATGGCAGGAGGGATGCGTGGAATTTGCCACTAGGTGCAGCTGCTATGCACCAAACTAGACACTGATTTCGAGGCAAGGCGCAAGGAAAGGCAGCGTGCTCATGGCCAAAATAAAGCCATCAACCACCTGGCCACTGCCACATCCCTGTTATGCAGGAGAATCAGTAACATGCAGGAGGCCATGACCTAAAACACCAATGAGGTCACTAGGTGCATGGGCAGGATGACCAGTGCTCTTGAGGCACTGTTAAATGCCCAAACTGCACATACAGCTGCTCTGGTTGTGCCTGTAAGGGAGCAGAGCACTTGCAGGAGCAGCATAGGAAGCACCCTTGTCCCTGAAACAAGAAGGAGCAGGTGCCACGCTGAGGCCACAGGCCAGCAAGACAGTGAGCAGGGTGAGCAACCTACAGGTGTACAGGGAAGCGAGGAAGGAAATGACTTTTACAGTTCGTGGTGAGGTGAACCAGGACTGACATCATTGCAGTTAGATACTTTTTGTTGCACAGTTGTGCTTTAATAACCTACCTCATTACCAAATTAAACTACATTCGGTGCATACTCCACCTGTCTGTGTCTCTTTACTTACTTAAAAGTAGTTGTGTGTGATCTCATCCCGTCTGTGTCTGCCATCAGTTGGTGTTGCAACTCCAGATGCGTGTGGTTCAGGCACTGCTTCCTCATCATCATGGTCCTCATAATCTGAGAGATCCACTGCTGTGCCCTTCTTGTCTGCAAGGTTGTGCAGCATTGCACAGGCTGCAATCATCTTGCAGCAGGTGATTGGTGCGTACTGGCGGGCACCTCCACTCTTATGGAGGTAGCAAAACCTGCTCTTCCACATGCCAAAGGTGCGCTCCACAATGTTTCGGGTTGTTTTGTGTGCCCTGTTGTATCTCCTCTGACTTGGTGTTGTAGGGTTGAGGTAGGGAGTGAGGATGAAGGACCGGAGGGCATATGCACTGTCCCCTAATAGCAAGAGAAAAAACATTACTCACATGCACACACACACATCCACCTGTAATACGTATCAAGGAAGTTTCACACAGTGTGTTACCTAGTAAGTATCCTTCGCCAAATTCCCCCGCTGTCAGGCGTGCGTAGATCCCACTGTTTTGGAAGATGTAGGAGTCGTGGGTACTCCCGGGGAATTTGGCTACTAGGTCAGTGATCATGTACTTGGAATCACAGATCACCTGTACATTTATGTTGTGGGTGGACTTCCGGTTCCCATAAATGTACTCTGTGGCAGCAGGTGGGCATATTGGTATGTGGGTATCATCAATACAGCCAATTATGTTTGGGAAATGCGCCATCTGATAAAAGTCTGTCTTTGTCCTTAGCAGTTCTGCAGGCGTTGCAGGGAAGCTGATGTAGAAATGCATTCTCTGCAACATGGCATCAAGAAATGTTTTAAAGACACGTGACAGACAGCTCTGGGACACCCCACCTACCGCAGCAACCACACTCTGGTAACTCCCAGATGCAAGCAGGTGTAGGCTGCACAGCACCTGCACATGGGGTGGGATGGCGTGTGTCCTTGTGGTTGGATGTTCCAATAGTGGGTGAAGGTCCCTGATTAGGTCAGGATAGTTTGGGGAGCCAGCCTGTACCTTTGTAGGATCTCTGGCTCAGTTAGCTGGAATAGAGTGATCCTCTGCCTGTACACCTGCTCCTCCCTCCTCCAGACCCTCTCTCCTTCTGCGTGTAGCCGTAGCCACCTCGCAATGACATAGAATGCCGCCATTCTGGTGAAAATGTTGCATTTTGGGGACTTTTTTATACCCTGCACCTGTTTACCACCTGATTTGAATCCATGGTAGATACCGACTCTTAAATACCTAATTTCATGCAAATTCGGTATTTAAGAGGTTTCCTACATCGCAAATACTAATTTTCACCAGTTCTTATTTTCCGAATCGGTAAATTTACCGATTCGGTAATGTTTCCGATTCGGTATATTTTCCGATTCGGTATTTTTTCCGATTCGGTAAATTTACCGATTCGGAAACTTTACTGATTCGGTATATTTTCCGATTCAGTATTTTTTCCAATTCGGTAAGGTTTCCGATTCGGTAACTTTACCGATTCGGTAAATTTACTGATTCGGAATGTCAAATATGGCCCTTTGTATTTGCGAAGTTGCATAATTGATTTGCTTACAGCCTCATAAATACATTTTTACAGGAAATAGGTTACACAAAATGAAAATATCTTAAAGTAAAGAAAATATGGCCAGTTTTAGTGCCCCTTTGTGTCAACTATGTCTCCTGCCACAAGGGGCAGATCTTGGACTGACGCCCTGTTGTCATTTGGGGCTGGTCTTCCTTCAGGGCTCCCGCCCTGGCATGTGTCCTGCCTCACTTCCAATCCATTGTATTGCCCCAGGCTACAGTGTACATTCCCTCCTTTCCTGACATGGTACTTGAATCTCTGTGGGGTAGAACTTGCCCCACCACCATCAAACATTGTATCTGAGCCACAGCCTTCCAAAGCTACATCCCTACACAACTCACTGGCCTGTCCTCATTATACAGTTTTACCATGGGAGGGGCATCATGAGGCTACACAACTACTTATCTGTGCAGGGCTGCAGAGGGAAGAACTTTTAATTGAGACACGACTGGAAAATGTTCTCACCTTGTCAATGCAAACATTTCCAAATACTGGATTGCAGTTTTTCACAGTTTAAAGGATGAGCTTTTTGGGGTTCATTTCCCTAATAACTGCAGTTACTTTATTGGGGATGCAAATATGGGACTCTTAGGACTCTTCTAACATCCGATGACAAAGAATAATCAATTAGCCTCTTGCAATAAAAATTATCCGGCTTCAGATGTACTTACTTGCTACCAACTATGATGCTTAAATTTCCTCTAGATCTACTGGGCCGAGTGATGAGGAAGTGTTAATTTCTACACTTGTGTTAGGGAGACGGGAGGAAAGTGCCAGACATATTTCTGTAAATATGATGCCCTTCTTCTCTCTCCTTCTCACACAGCGTATCAGGGCTGCTGCACTGCATGGCGTGACAAACTAGTACATCGGCCCAAAGAGTTTAAGAGTAAGGCACAACATTTCTTTAACATTTTGGAGCATCCCGGGCAGGTTTGAGAGGTAGGGTGGTAGGGCCAGGTTGGGGGGTGATTCTTAATTCTTAATTAATCGTTGTCTGTCGTAGTCCCCCGCCCGGCCCCCCGCTCTATCCTGCACAGGCCGTGACTTAATCAGACCACTGATAATATGTAATAGAGGTGCTTACTGCCATCTGAAGTAGCAGTCTGGTGTAAGTGTAAAGTGCTGGTCAAAACGGAAGGTTTTCTGACATCCTTTCACAGGGTGATTTCCGAACTACCTACAGGCTGTCACTGGGGTAAAGGATTCACAAGGGTGAGCAAGTTACTATTTTTTTTATAGTTGACTGTCACTAGTATGACTTCTGCTAGCCTTTGTGCCTTGTCTGCTGGTCACACAATGATGGCAAATCTGTTTCAGCAAGTAAATGACATACTTGTGTAAGAGCTTTATCGTGCTCTTTTTGTGTAGCTCTGAAAATCAATATTTAATTGCTGTACTTGAACATATTATTTACTTGATCTTGAAACAGATCTGGGGTGGATGACACACCATAACGTAGTCTTTACAGACAAACATGTGTAATGTACCTGCAATTTTCTTTGACTTCCAACTGAGCATTGATTCCTTACTTCAGTTGCAGCATACCTGGCATGCGTGAGTGTTCGCCTGGCTATGGCAAACTCCCAGGGAGAGCATTGTCGATCTTTGGGTTACTCATCCCCTATTTCATTACCAATTAAAGCATCTTCCGCAGCCTGGGTACCCTCCAATGACTACGACACACATGGAGCGCAGTATTACGTCTTTACTTGTCTACGTGTAGCTGTGAACTCTACGGAGTCTATCAGGAGCCACAAAAGATCTGATAATTCTAACTCACTAGACACTAAAAGTGTTTGGACAAAATATTGAAGGGCATATTTGTGAGTGAGTTGCATTGCTCTTCTACCACACAAGATGGTGCAAGAGCAATCCAAGCCCTAAATGAGATTCTTGAAGCCACCCAAGGCCACTTTGCATGGCCCTGATTGGCTCCATATATCTTGTGTAAAGCAACGCAGTGCAAATAGCTGCATTGCCATACTGAAAGGGAGGTGTACAATGGGCATTGTATGGGTGTTCCCACGCAAATACCATACTTTTGATGCATTCCCACATTTACCAGAATTAGTAAACCTGGAATTGCGCCCCAAAAATATGCCTTCCCAGAGAGGCATAACAATGAGAAATATCTTATTTCTCTGCATCACTTCTTGTTTCTAAGTGTTACATTCTGCAGCACACATAGAAATAGAAATTTGCCTCCCAGGATTATTTAGAGGCGTTCCTTCCTACACAAAAACGTTCCTGCATGCAACACAGGCATCCCTGCACCATAGTGCAAGGGTGCCTGCATTGGAGCAAGGGAGCCAAAAGGACACCAACACAGGAGAAAAGGTAGAAATGCATCATATTGCCTGTAATTTGGCACATTCCTGGCCTTTCCATGTGCAGAGCAGCATGGATGCTTGCTATGCTGCACTGCACTGTATAACTCTTTCATAAATCTGCTCCTGAGTTTTCAATATTGGGAGGACATATATATCAGAACAACATATTGTGATACAAAAATATTGTGATGCAAAAATATTGTCAAGTAAATAGCGTTTTTTAGGTGAGAAATATCCTCGTTCAGAATATTGTTGTTGGCGACATTGTTTTCAATAGTATAACTGTAAAACAGTATACATTTTAAAATTATTTTAGTTTTAGTTCATATATTAATTGTGTTGCTATTGTTTGTATAATTGTTAGTACTTTTTTCCAATTTAGTTTGCAATTGTAAGTGATTTATCTTTTTAATTCAAATGATAATTGTAATTTATAGATTTGTAGCGGGTTGTTGGTTTTGTAGGGGCATAGGGTGGGAAGTTAATTAAGTAATAATTTTTTTTAAGTAAGTATGGGATTAATATTAATTATGCACAGTATGTAATACTGATGTACTTTATTTATATTTTAGGTGGAGAAGTTTGTAGGGGCATGGGGGAACTTAATTAAATAAACATTAATTAACAATTATTTACTATGTTATCACTAATCATTTAATTGATTATTAATTATGTATATTGCACAATAATTATGCTTTTTATTAATGTATTATTAAACATTTAATTAAATTGTAAATCATGTAGACTGTGTAATAACTACATATTTTTGTTATATTTTAGATGCAGGCTGCTGTGTTTCTAGCGATATAGTGTGGGAAATTATTTAAGTAACAATTAATAAAAAGTCATTTATTTATTTAGCATTAATTATTTAATTGAGAATAATTATGTATATTATGTAATACAGATTTATTTTTAGTTGTGGGTTACTAGGATTCTAAGGGTTAATTTAATATGCTTATATTAAGATCACTGGGTCACTCTCTGTCTGACGGGTCGCGCACGGAACTGCCTTGACCAGATGTGTCCCCACTGAGGTTGGCCCATTCTCTTCTGCTTGCCCTGGATGTATCTGAAATGACATGTAGCATGGATTTATTGCAACTGCATTTCCACACCCGAACATCACATATCACAAGAAAACATTGAAGAATTCAACATACCTCACCACAATCATGGTTCACTCTCTAGGCTTCCAAGTTAGCATGAGCACATGCATGCTGCCTAACCTACAAACAGTTGGGTCCACTCATATCAGAACCCCAGACTGACGGAAATGCATGTATGGAATTCTCTACACTCCTTCTTTATGTCTATACTTGATTAGTTCATCAACTAACAAACTTTGCCACTTGCTATATACCATTGGAAAGAGATTCAACCAAATAAGATGGATACAATTTTGAAATTTACACAATGCTCACACAAGGTCCAGATTCCAACAAATCTACCTACCCCTTATATCACATCATGATGTCTTTAAGGTCATGTTGAACACCAATGTACCATCAATCAGGGCTGGCTCTATGGTGATGCGACCGGTGCCACTGCACTGGCTGCTGGCTTCCAGGTGGCGCTGCGTTTGCAAGTTTATTATTTTTTTTAAAGCACCTGCCGCCTCGTTCGTTTCCTCCAGCAATTATCAGGCAACAAAACCATGTCAGGATAAATCCTGTGATTAATGATCTTCCTGAAGAGAGATCAGAGATTTGTTTAATTGGGGTTTTGACTCACTAAAAATTAGGGCAGAGGATTAATACGCTTGTTGCAGAAAACAAGTACGAAGCAGATTACAAAGTGCATAGAATGTAAATTACCATGAACTATTAATTTGGGCAGAAATCTATTCTCATTATTAAAGAGAACCCTGAACTATGGTGTTCCTTTTTAAATTCTGAGTTTGTGCTTCTCTAGACAAAGCACTATTAAACTACACTTCCTACCAGTAGGGATGACATGTGACTCCTACACCTTTTAGTCCTTGTCTTATTTAACATTTCCTATATGCTGAGTCACACAAGTATGATTAATTGTCTCTGTGTAATGTGTGTGTGATGCAAAGTGCTCTGACACCCTACATTAGTATGAGTGGCGCTAAATATGCATCTAAGAGAGAGCGTTATATGTGCATCTGAGGGAGAGTGGTTATGGAAACTTAAGCACTGTTAAAGGGTGGTGGTGAGGGAATCTGTGGTGGAGGTGGTCATTGGGGGACACCATCAAACAATATCGCACAGGGCGCCACCAGCTCTAAAGCCGGCCTTGCCATCAATTACTGTTGTGGCAGGCATCATGTCACATGCAAATTCTCTTTGCACACAGAGGACATTTTGTACTCCAACTTACTTAATTTGACCACTATCTGAAAAGTCAATTGCTATTTAGCCACATGAAATTTAGTTATGTAACACATTAAACAGATAAAGTTCCAAGAAAACAATGAGGTAATAACATTTGGGAGATAGATACTCCGAACTCAGACAACGTAACACTCCATATAGCCATATGAACATCCCCAATCCTGCTTGGTACATGTGATAATGCCAGTCAGAGATTTTATATCCACAAGACAATACACCTTGGAAGGTTTTGGTATCCCTGATCACCATTGACATGAAGATGTGGGATCACCAGAGTCACAATGGGCTGGCTCACAATACTACTCTTTGGTATTGCATACTCAGATTGCTTTGAGAGAATCAGTGTAGACACTCACATAGGATCCCCACATTTCTACATATTACTCACTCATGCATACTACCAGTCAGTGAATAAGTGCTTAGGAACACTATTGCAGCTGAATCATCAACTGCCAAAGGCACACTGGCCGACATGTAGGCACTAATGCTGATGGCTGCAGTGATGTTTGCACACTCGTTTTACTGTACAACCAATACTTACCAATGGAAACTTTTTTGCAGTCACTGCATGTACCTTGAACTCTATGTCATGTCACATGCAATAAGCTAAACATCAAACAAGAGACAGTAGTGAGGGTACATCACTTCTCATATAAGCAAAACCAGTTGCCTGTGTGGTACAATTGTCACCCAGATTTACAGAGAACATGAGATGATTACTCACTTGACTCAGCTGGTGTATCTGTCCAAAAGGATAGGATTGGATTTGGACAGTACTGGGCTGCCTTTCCCGTCAGAAAGACAATAGCCACAGCACTACAGCATGCACCTAATACCACACTTACAGTAACAATGATTCAACGTCTGTGTGGTACGTGGGCCACGACTAATCTTGGTTTGGACATGCTAGCCTGTAACACACAAAGTAACATATGACTCTGGACAGTACTCACCCCCTTGTTGCTGCTTGTTGGGCACTCAGCTGCCCATCAAGGTCCGGGTATGTCAACGCCATTTGAGGGACATCAAGGGGCTCAGGGTCCGGCTTGCGCCCCTTGCATGTTGGGAAGATTTCCCCAGCTGGACCTTCAAGATCTTCCAGGTCCAGCACTGCAGGTCCTCTCAACACTTCCTGCACTGCGCACTATGCTTGTTGTAGACCCATAGGGTTCCCACCTTCTGAACAATGGCTTTCCAAATGACCTTCTTCTGATGGGTGATGATCTGTAGGGATGTAATAGATGTAGAAACAGATTGCAACTGGAGGTTTGAGGAGAACTGGCAGCTCGATACACATCACCTCAACAGGTAGCACAAGGCTTCATGAAGAGTCAACATATTACATATGCCCATGTCACATGCTAAGCTCAAATAAATAGTGGATACACCCTTTTGTGTTCATCTGATGACTAACCTCAACCCTGGTCTTGACCTACACTAGCTAAGTCAACCCACTAACATAATTTAGGCCAGACCCATCCTACATGGAAAGTGATGTACTATGACATGATACACAACACACCATTTGGACCTTCTGAAATGAAAACTACCTGTGCATGACTGTCCAGGCACCTTTCCTGCCAGGCCGATTTCATTGTTGCATATGGTCCTTAGTGGCAAGAAGCATAGAATAAACAACATCCTAAGACTAAGGTCACAGGTAAGGGCTGGCATGTGTGACTCTGAGAGCTACTTCTCTGTTGGCTGTGTGGACATGTAGACTACTTATTTGAAATTTATAGTAAGTCAACATATGTTTATATAATAATGATATAGTGAAGTGGCTGGGCAGGATTTGCCACAGAGTGAATGTGTCACATACACAGAATGACATTAGAAGCAAGGTTTCTTACTGGTGGTAGTGAGTGTCTTGCCTTCCCGAGCTCCTGGCTGTTTCTGTGGATGTCCCCTCGGGTGGACAGAGAGAGGATCTGGAGCTGCTGAGACAGTGGCACTTGCAGGGGTATTATCCTCTGTCAGGGCCCACCTTCCAGTGTTTATGGAGCAGCGTACTTGGGCCACTGAAAGGGGTAGATGCAAAGTCCTGCACATAGTGGTGTTCATGTCCCTCCGCACCCCAACCAGAAACACCAACTCGGTGCTGAGGCCGGCAACCTCTTTGTGAATGACGGTCAACTCCATGTGTATGCTAGCCACGTCAGTTTGGATGCCAGCCACCATAGCGTGGAAGTCAGCAACCTCCTTGTATGTGTCCCACTGCAACTGCTTCATTTTCAGGATTTTGGTCAAAACCTGGCTAACCACACTTTGGGAGTCCTGGTAGACTCCCAGGACTTGGGTGATAGCAGCCTGGCTGTCATGTCTTCAGCAGACTCACTCTGGGGGCCAACATTCATATTCTCACGATACTTACCCCCCTTCCCAGTGCCTTTGGCACAGACTGCACCCCCCACCGGGTACTGGTTCCTCCATGACTGGGGTGGTGCTAGTCGGATCTGAAACCAAGACTGGGGTGCACAGATGGTTGTCACTGTGCTAGGTGCAAAGGTGGGGGGGCAGTGGTTGGCGGTGGTGTCATAGCTTTGGTGGGAGGTGTGTTTGCGGATATAGTGAGCCTCACTGTTGGCCTCTGCCCAAGCCGACCAGATGGGCCAGGACCGTCATCCATGTATACCTCTTCAGGAGCATTGTCATTACTGAGAGGGGGAGAGGAACTCTGTTCGGTTTCCAAACGCTGCTCTGCTGCAGTGGTGCATCGACCTCTTGAGAAATAGAGATCATTGTTAATCGTGGAAGTGAGGTATCTACATCCACGTAGTTTGTGCCAAAGTTAATGGGAACCTATAATGGAACAAAATAATTAGAGACTAGTATTGTCAGCTATTAGCGTGGCATTCAAGTTGGGTGCTATACATTTGTAGACATTCAACCGAGTTATTAGATTTCATCAGCTCATTAGATTTAAAGCTGTGTGGCATTTTGCCTTTGGCGATAGATATGACAACTCCAAAACTCAACTTCCAACACAGTGTAGTCATACCATGTGTTTCTGTCCATTCCAGGGCCTACTTGTGTCTAATTCAGTCAAACATATATCTGGATTCAATATGTAGCATTATTCATCATGTGAGAAATTCAGAGTCAAGGGCTCACCTGGCAGTGCAAATGAGCTGAGTTTCCTTAATGGCTGACATATGTTATGGGTACATCTTCGTTATGATAACACTCATGCCATCAATAGTTTCAGTTGATGCGTCCAGGACACCTTCAAGCAAAGTATGCATATGTATATCTGAATGGTGCATTGCCTGTACATTGCACAGTCCATGATGAGTTAAAATCAGTTATAGATTGGGAGACAAGTGGGAAGAGGCAAAATGAGTCTAGCATTTAGGTTATAATTGCAGTCTTAGGGCCTCGTGGTAGTAGTGGTAGATTTCCAATGTCACTTTAGCAACACTTAAGAAATGGTAACCTGCCTGAAAAGTTAACATCAGTTGTAACATGGGAGGTGTGAGGAAAGGGCAAAAGGAGTTTAGCATCTGTATTATAGTTGGAGTGACAAGGCCTTATGGTAGTTGTAGTCCCTTAAGATTTACTTTAGCAACACTTGAGTAATGTTAACCTGCATGAGTAGTGAACTTCAGTAGTGACATGGGAGACATGTGAGAAAGGGAAATAGGAGTCTAACATCTAGGTTAGATATGGAGGAAGAAGGCATCATAGTAGTTGTAGGCACTTAAATGTCCCTTTAGCAATACTTGACAAACAATCAGTATACCGTAGCTGTTGGCAACATGCATTTGGGATGGACCATACATTTACATTTTCACACATAGCATGTGTCCTAGATAGGTGTTTTAATGGAAATGCACTTGCAGACAGTATTACAACATGTGGCATGTCCTCGAGTTGAATACATGTGGTCTTAAATGCAACAATACACATTGCCACAGACAAACCAGCATCTCAGATACTTTGAGTATTGCATGTTAGGAAAGTAGATAGAGAACAGGATAGGAAATGTAGAGTTGAGTTTAGAGCAAACAGGACATTGTGGCAGTTATTGAAGTGTAACTTAGCAGCATCCATTCCCCCCTTTATTCTTGACAAGCCCTCAGTATGCAGGATGGCCAAGACCGTGTCTGTTCAGGGTAAGAGTTGTAATGGTACACTGGGAGGGCCAAAGCCAGTCCTCTGAGACTACAGATAGTGGCTGATGTACTTTGTACTGACCCTCAGCCTGAGTTTGTTAAACCTCTTCCTAATGTCTCCCTGTGTGAGTAAGGTGTTACCAACAACATTCACTCTGTTGGCTATCCTGTTCACATTTTCATTTTCATACTTAGAGGAGTAACCTGGACTTGTGACCCAAAAATGTGTGGCTCTGCTCTAATGATTTCATTCACCATGACTGTCAACTTTTGCTCAATGAAGCTAGTTTTTTTTTGCAGTCATGGTGAAAAAAACAAAAATGTGAATGAGTATGTGAATGAAGAACAAACAAGTAAGAGGTAAAATGATGCAAAATATATTACAGGTGATGGAGAGTGCTCAATGTGAAGATGAATAAATGGGTGCCTTATCTAAAAAGTGTAGTACATGCCTGTCTTGCTCTGTTGCAGTTTGGAAGCAAAGGATGCTGGTCAGGAATGGGGTGTGCTTTATAGTGTGATTTGCATGAGTGCCCACTTGCCAAACCATATCAGCTGTATATTTTTTAAATCCATCCAATGGTCACTGTTTATTTTTTGGGGGGCGCGTACCACAGCGGTCAACTGCTGCTGGGTAACCACTGTTTGTTGAGCACTGCTGTGAGACAGTGAGTATGGTGAAGCGGTGGCGTGAACGACATGGACGCCGTTCTCGGACGGTTGAACAGCCAAACTTTAAATAATGCCCTTAGTGTCCAACTCCTGCTCAAATTGGTATATATTGGAATAGGAATTGTAAATGTCACCTCTTTAGTGGCCAACACCTTCCTGAAGATGCTATAGATTGGAGTGTGAATAGTAAATGTCACCCATTCAGTCTCCAACACATTGCACACATTGGTATTGGTTGGAGTGAGAATAGTAAATGTCACCCCTTTAGGATCCAACACCTTCATGAAATTGGTATAGATTGAAGAGGGAATATTAATTATCACACCTTTGTTGTCCAACACCTCCTCAAATTAATATAGGTTTGAGTGGGAATTGTAACTGTCACCCCTTTAGTGTCCACAAACATCTTCAAATTGTTATAGATTGGAGTGGGAGCAGCAATTGTCAACCCTTTAGTATCCAGCACCACCTTCCTCAAGTTGGTATAGATTGAAGTGGGACTACTAAATGTCACCCCTTTAGTGCACAACACCTTCCTTAAAGTGGTATTGGTTGGAGTGGGAATAGCATAAGTCACCCTTTTAGTGTTTAACACCTTCCAGAAATTGGTATGGATGGGAGTGGGAATAGACTGGAGTGGTGAATAGTAAATGTCACCCCTTTAGTGTACACCACCTTACTCAAATTGACATAAATTGGAGTGGAACCAGTAAATGTAATCTGTTTAGTGTCCAACATTGAAGTAGTAATAGTAATTGTCACCACTTCAATGCCCAGCACCTTCCTCAAATGTGCGTTGAAGTGGGAATAGTAAATGTTACATCTTTAGAGTCTAATATATATTTTTAATGGTTTATGCTGTTGTATGATTATTCAATTGTATAATAATCGTGTGAAATCTCTTTAGTGTCCAACACCTTTCTTGAATTGGTACTGAAGTGGGAATAGTAGTTGTCATCTCTTTAGATGTGATTACATTTTTCTGAAGGCTTTGTGGACTTTGGGAAAAATAGAAAGCTGAAGGATGTGACCTGTCTTCACCCTGAAAATAAGGGCATTACTTCACTAAATTTCAGTGACTATTAAGAAGCAGAGTTTCAAAATGAGTTTCAAATGTTCCCATTGTGTTCCCATTGTGTGTAATTGTATGTTTCCCCATGATAGCTATTTCTAGGTATGTAATAGTGTGCATAATGATTAAACCAATACGTTTCTTAACATTTCATTGCATTCAATTAAGATTCTTCATTGTGCAAAGTGGCATATGCCTGTAAATCAGACATTATTCTTTTCACAGTCTCTTTATCCCAGTCCTCAGAAATAGAACCAGGAATAATCAGGGCGTTCATTGAAACTTTAAATAAATATAGTAATTACAATGTCTCAGTAGGTCCCGTGATATGACATCGAACCTTTTCCCAAGTGATGCCCTATGGCACAGGATAAACTGTGATGTTTGCAGCATGGAGATCTTTTCAGGCTCTGTAAAATAAAAGATGCAGTTGCCGTTCTCGAACCACAGGTTGTGCAATTGTTCTTTCAGGGTTGTAGTGTTCATTCGATAGCAGAAGAATGACGATCATTGTTCATAGCCACACAATTAAAAGAAACACGTTGGACCAAGGTAGAGTCAAGTATCTGCCATGAAACCAATGATAAGTATGAATATATATATGACAAAAAGCGATTTTGGAGAGTAATAAAAAGTCCTCTGTGCAAAGCTCCGAGGCATTCTCGTAAATGTTGTTTCTTGAAAAGTCAATTCATGGTGACTCAGGTGGAATCTCATAGTAAATCATGGAGTTGTGTGTAACATTTGCAAATGTAGTGATGGCAGCGACAGTTTTGTCTATGCACTTTTTGCACTGTATTGAGTTGGAGATGCAGTATTTTCAAATATCCCCATCTGGTAACTTAAGCTAGTAATGTTACTGCTCTTTTTAAGGGGAAGTTCACTCAAAGTATGGGGAGGCTGAAACATCTACTCTGAATCGTTCTTGGTGTCTGTGATGGTTGCGGTACAAAATTGGCCAAGTATTGCTGTTTCACATGGTTGACGGGCACCTGCCTGTTTCTACATGAACCAGACAAAGGAGGCAAGATAGCATTTTTTTTGTTTTTTACCCCAAGGACTGTAACAGGTGATCTGTAAAATAGTTCAAAAGTGTGTTTGTTGTGGATCTTTTCTCAAATTAGATCCCCTACTATAGGGACCCATCTGTGGCAGCTTCAGAATCTGCCCCTTTAGACAGCTTGTCTCTGACCTCTTGGATATGCTGGAAAACATTCAAATGTTCTCCCTGGGCAACTTTTTCTTGATCTGCCACCTCCTGAGGATTATATAGGTCAGGCTCGTCCCTAGCAACTCAGAAGATTAACCTTGTATGCAGTACCGATATTGTCCAAATTAATCACCTGGGATGTTGAAGATTGTGAGTGAAGTTGATAAGGGTCTCTTACCTGCACATGGGTGATCTGTTGACAGATATTACATTGATTAACATAATCTGTAGTTTGTTTATATAACAGTAGAGTTGCTGTAGTATTGCTACGACGGCCTTAACTGCAGCATGGGCAGATTCCAATCCCTCATGGGCTTCCCTGATTAAATCTGATCTTTACAGTTTATTAGATATTATCGTGTCTCCCACTATTGGTAGAGTAACTACAGGAGTGTTATCTGAAATAAGATTGCAGTGATATATAGGAGGAAATCAAGAGAAAGGCTTTTGTCTTGTTACGTTGCATAAATTTCTGTTAATATATCTGTGTCAATCTTCATTTAAAATCTGGTTAAGGATGCTCTCTTGCAGTCTGAAATGCAGTTTAAGCAGCTAAGTCAGCTGAACATTTTCCTTTGGTGGGAAATACACATTGCTGTTGGCCTGAAGTGTACTTTACATGAACCAATGGAAGTGTATCTTCTAAGACAGCTACCTTTCCCCAGACCTTTTTATTCTCAATAGGTTTTCCCTAAGAATGGACGGAATTTGCAAATTTGCGATTCGTAAATTTGCGCAAATTCACACAAATTCATAATCCAAATTCCGCAAGCTTGCGTTTTTTTTTTTTTTTTTGCGAGTTCGCAAGATTTTTTTACCTGTTCGGGAACGAGAACTTGCGAATGCGGTCGGAACGGTCGCAAACATGTGGTCTCTTAACTGTAGATGGGTGATCTGTTGACAGATATTACATTGATTAACATATTCTGTAGTTTCTTTATATAACATTAGAGTCGCTGTAGTATTGCTATGACGGCCTTAACTGCAGCATGGGCAGATTCCAATCCCTCATGGGCTTCCCTGATTAAATCTAATCTTTACAGTTTATTAGACATTATCATGTCTCCCACTACTGGTAGAGTAACTACAGGAGTGTTATCTGAAATAAGATTGCAGTAATATGTAGGAGGAAATCAAGAGAAATGCTTTTTGTCTCGTTACGTTGCAGATATTGCTGGTAATATATCTGTGTCAATCTTCATTTAAGATCTGGTTAAGGCTGCTCTCCATTACAGTCTGAAATGCAGTTTTGGCAGCTGCACATTTTCCTTTGGTGGGAAATACGCATTGCTGCTGGCCTGAAGTGTACCTCACAGGAACCAATGGAAGTGTATCTTCTAAGACAGATACCTTTCCCCAGGCCTGTTTATTCTCAATAGGTTTTCCCTAAGCATGGACGGAATTTGCGAATTCGCGATACACGAATTCGTGCAAATTCATAATCGCGATTCGCAAAATTCTGCCAAATTCCGCAAGCTTTTTTTTTGTTGCTAGTTTGCGAGATTTTTTTACCAGTTTGGGAACGAGAACTTGCGCACGTGGTCGCAACGGTCGCGAACATGTTGTTTCCACTTAACCAGCCTGCTTGCGATGCTTTTTTCCTGTTTCGGATCTCAATGAAGTGTTCGCATTCGCAATTTCCTGTTTTGGGTCGCAATGACGTGTTCGCGATCGCGCCGTTGCTCGGCCAGCTACCAAAATCTCGCAGCGCATGCGAACAGGGAGGAAAACTTAGCAGCGAACGCAGAATCATGGTAAGTCAATGCCGCGCGCGCCAGATTGTATTTTTGAAGCGCAAACAACATTTTTTTTAAAAATCCGCCAACTCGCGAATTGCGGATTTTTGAGCAATTTTGCGCGATTCGCGGATCGCGAAATTGCATAAAAATTGCAAATTCCGCAAGGGGAACGAATTTTCCGCCCCTACTTAGTTTTCTCTTTGAATCCTTGAATCCATTCAAGTACCAAGTTTGCCAGTCAACATTGTACCCTTGCATACAGAAGGATGAATCAGACACTAATAGTGTGGAAATTGACAGGCCATCCTTCTGTAATGCAAGTACCAGGACATGATGTTCTGCATGTTGTGCAGTGAAATCACCTAAGATCTTAGTGTGGGTGCGCTGTGGACAGAATTCACCATCTTTCACTACAGTACTTATCTTGTTTCTACCACTGGTTGAGCAGAGCCATCCATATAAAACACACTCTGATAGAACTTAAATGATATAGCTTTTGGAGTTCGAATAAAATTCTGTTCATAGTGGAGAAAAGCCAGTGTACGGAGAGTGGGATAATACTGAAACTTGTACATCCACTGCAATCAAAGAAGAGGCCTACTTCACTATTTTGGGTGTGTGACGCAAAGATTAAGAATTCTTCCTTTAGTGACTGCCTCTAGTGCTGATTCCGGAGAAAACACAATGATTCGTTTTACCCTCGTCAAAATAGCTATCTGTCTGTACAATTACAAGAACTTTTTCAATAGAAGTAAAATGTGCTTCAGCTACGAAGTACATGTAAGACTTGTATGCTATAGGAACAGTATGTCCCTCATTGTAGGTCACAAAGGTATAACCTGTCAGGATTGGTATGACTCGAAGCACTAGGTTGGTCATAGAGTTCCTAGTTTGTAAATATTTTGTCTCTAGCATGTCTGCTTGCAGAGTAGCCAAAATATCAGTGTGTTTATATGTCCATTGTTTTGCTGAAATAGTGTGTGAAATCAAGTAATACAATGGTTTCACTCACTCAACATAATAAGGCAAGTAGGTATGTCCAAAGATAAGAAATCCCAGTAGAGATTGCAACTTGTTCATTGTATTGCCAGGTTGCATGTTAGCACACTTTTGTAGAAAATCAGAAGCCTAACACTTGCCCTCATTGGATAACTCGTATCCGAGGAAGGTCACCATAAGGTAAGCAACGTTCATTTCAATTTTGAAGCAATGTGATGGTATTATCATTATAATTCTGTTCAACATTGTTAGGTGTTTGTCTAAATCATAATCAATGAGATAGAAATCATCAATGCCTGATAATATATCAGGATCTGGTTGCACGATCTCCATGATGCACTTTGAGAATAAGCCAGGACTGTTCTTATAGCCCATAGGCAAATGTTGAAATGACAATTGCACGCCGTTGAAACAAAGCCAAGTTAGATATTTGCTTTCACGTGATATGTTCGGACTAAAAACCCATTGGACATGTAAGGGTTTTTGATATTTTTACCACACCAGGTTAGCCACTTATCCCATGCTGTGTACATTTTGCAAAGCGTATGTGAGTTAAAATTCTGAGTTTAAAATTATCCTATAGGATTTGTCTGGTTTGGAGGCAGGAAAAAGGGGTGTTCATTGGTGAAAGACAAGGCACTAAGGCCTAGATGTAGGTAATTTTATTTTACCACTTCTAAAATACCGAGTTTTAACGATTCGGTATTTAAGAAGTGGTAAAATAGAGGGGGGGGTGTAGGTATTACAGATTCGGTAAATACCGAATCGTTAAGATTCGGTATTTACCGAATCTGTAAATACCGATTCGGTAATGCCCATTGATTCCTATGGGCATTGAAGCCCATAGGAATCAATGGGCATTACCGAATCTGTATTTACAGAATCGGTAAATAACGATTCCAGCAAGGGTGCAGGGGGTGTCACTTTGACACCCTCTAGCACCCCAAACACAGGCATGTGTGCCAAGTGGCATACAGACATGCCCTAAGGGCATGTCTGTCTGTTACATGGCATAGGTGTGCATGCACACATGTGCAAGCACACCAGGATTCGGTATTTTACCACCCAATTGGATTAGGTGGTAAAATACCGAATCTGAAAGGCCTTTGGGACTCTGAAGAGTCCCACCTACATCTAGAAGTTACCGAATCGGTAAAAATACCAAATCGGTATTTTACCGATTCGGTAAATTTACCGAATCGGTAAATTTGGCCCCCTACATCCCAAAAACCCATTTACCGGTCGGTAACGGCCGAAATCGGCCGTTACCGGCCGGTAAATGGCCACCTACATCTGGCCCTAAGTCTCAATTTGTATGAACTCATTAGTTGGATTTGCCACCAGAAAACTGTGCACATTTGATGCACTATCATGACTAGTGTAGAAGTGCTCTTGCCTAAGTTTTGTTTTGCAGGAGTATCCATAGCTGTATCAGCATGTTTCTTAGAAAGTCTTTCTAGTTCCTTCTTAAGAATCTTAGAGTCCAATTCTTTCTCTTCCCTCTTCACGCTGACCTAAGCCTGTCCTCCAGTTTCACCTTTCCTGCTATATTCTTCTTTTTTTAGCACTCAGGTTGACTCCCGTTCAGATTTTAAAATATTATCATGGCCCCTTCAATCATGTCCACCCTGCTAGATTCCTGAAACATGGGATATCCAGTCAATCTTTGCTCTCTCTCCCTTGGTTTCTTTGACCTTTCATTGCAGATTTTGTTTTTTATGGAACCGTCAATCTCATTTAAAGGTTTTTAATGTATCTCAATGGCTTGTATACCTATGGTGTCACAACCCACAAAGGTGTAAACTTTCATAATTATTTTTGCTGCTTCCCATTTACGATCTGGAACTAGAACTGCTTCCAGTTTCTGGCAGAGCCAAAGTTTCTTCCTTAATGTTGCTCAGGATGATTTAGGAAATTGTAAACAAGGTTCTCTTTACTTCATTCCTAAATTGGAACTGGTTTAGTCGCGTGCTCATTCTTTACTTGGTTCTGTACTTCAGGGAGAACTGGTAATGAAGGCATGTCATGTGTGTGAGTGTAAATGCAAGCAAAAATGGTTCCTCAGATGTTACATTCCTTTGCAGGTGACACCATCCCAATAGGAAGACCCAAAGTCAATATTCTATGTCTTGGGGTGTCATGTGCAGATAGACTGCTTCCAATTGGTTGGACTTGCAAGTAATACATAATTGAATATTATTACATTTTGTGGGCATCTTTCCATTGATAGCATTTATTGTCTGCAGACTCATGGATGTGCCTGTCCCTCCCTGAACTGCTGGTCCTTCCACAATAGCAGGTCTAAAGGTAATAGTACAAACTCTACAAGTCTCCTGTATAAGGGAAATGTGTAATTCAAAATCCCTATGATATCAGTAGGTGCTGCGGTGTCAGAACGTGGAACAGATGTGTAACTAGCTAATACATGCCACATAGCTCCCTCATTGCTTAGGGGTCCCACACTGACATTTCTGCAAGTATTTTGTAACTGACCAGCAAACCAATCTTGGTGGTCTAGTAAGTCTAAGGAGTTTCTAGATCATTGTATGCTCTATAGCGGCGAAAGGCAGACAGTGGCAGTGTCTGCTGCGACCCGTCTGTAGCGGTAATAACAAAGGGCAATCAATAGAGCTTTTTTTAAACTGAACTGGATAGCACTTTTAAAATTGAATTGTGAATTTTTACTCAGCTGAAATACTTTTTTTTTAAACTCACTGAATTGTGTGGTAGATCTTTTTGCTACCTAGACGCTAATTACTGGAACACCCTCCCCCATGCTCTCCAGATGGAACCATCAGAAAACTCCTTCCGGAAACAATTAAAAACATGGCTTTTCCAGATATAGACCCGCCACCATGCTTAGATTTACTGCTACAGAGTGGGCCGAGTGTGCTGCAGTGCGGGGACACACGAGTGACTGTAACCAGGCCCTTTACAAGCTCATTTATCATTATTATTTATTTTTATTATGCAAAGGCCGTGCTACAGCTTTATGAGCCTGAAAGTGCCCTGGGTCAGTGTCTGTAGCTTCAAGCTCCAGCCATGAGTAAAACCTCTCCAAGGCAAATACTGTGTAAGCAGCTATTATAAAAATAACTGCCCCTCCCCGCATCAGGGACACCTCACATCTTGAGATGCTGAGTAACTATTTCCTGGCAAATGGCTCCTATCTCAGTTGGGGCTACAATGGAAACAAACAGATTCAAATAAATTGGATTCGAATAATTAGAGAACAGAGAATGGGGAATAACTTTTTAAAGTCTAGCTTGACAAACCTAAAGGAATAAGTGCTCCCTTATTCCCTGTAGGAGGTAACCATAATTCCTGCGGACCTCTCTGTAATGTATCTGTGTGTATGCATATTAAAAAGAAACTACTCGAAGTTTTTAAAAAAATCCAGTCCTGGCATTGGGTGCCAAAGTTGCATAAACTAAGATTTAGCTCTACAAGTTACTTAGCACATCTCAAATAACCACTGAGAATACAGCACAAATGAATGTTCTGAACAACTAGAACAAAATGACATTTGTACATTAGTTAAGATGTAATTTAAAAATGTAACACCCTCAACTCTACTTCTATGCACTGCACTAGAAGAGAATGGAGTTGAATAACTTGTATCAAGGGTTTCTGAGCGACAATTGTCGTACTGTTTACCTCTGCTTACCTGTTTACAGAAAAGCACTGTAGATGTCAAAAGTCAAGGAGACTGTGTTCCCTGTGAAATGTAAACAAACACCGCATCAGCTATTCTCCTCCTGGATTTGGTTTAATATAAACTTTCAGTAAAAAGTGCAATATGGCAGCATCTCTGGCAGTCAAGACCTTTTCTGTCAGTATCTTGCATGATAATCTGGGTCAAAAGGACCTCCCCTCTCAAGTGGTCAAGCATCTGGCCATGTATACTCTATTTTATCTGAGATGGAGATTTATGACAGAACCTTAGGAATGTCTGACAAAACTTATGGTCATCAAGATAGTAGTCATAGATACTTTCTTATAAACTAATTGGGCAAAAACACGTCAATTCAGACTGCACTATTTATGCTCGTATTCTTGCCAAATCGTCAACTAGAAATGTCAAGGCATTTGTCCCAGACTGATGTCACATCAGGTGTCTTATAGATGTCATTGTCTACACATCATGCATCTTATCTGTGCCATTGTCCGAGTTACTTGACACTTCCACGGGTTCTTGGAAAGATAAGGACAGACAACATCTGTTTCAAAGGCAGACATGTCAATGATTCCAGAAAAAATCGAGAAAATTGAGTCTCTGCCTACTCAAGATGGAGTTGGGCCCTATGGTCTTAACGTCAGGAGTCTAGGCACAGCTAGGGCCTAGTGGAACTGTTTAAAAAACCATGTCTTCAGCTTCTTATGTAATTCAAGAAGTGAGGAGGAGGCTCCTATGTGTAGTGATAAGTTCCTCCACACTTCAGAAGCAATGTAGGAGCAGGCTCGACTGCCAGATCTGTTTTTCCATATGCATGGGATTTGTGCAAGTAGGAGTCCAGATGATCAAAGGTGTCTGGAAGGTTTTTGTGAAAACAAATATGATTCCTGAGGTATGCTGGGCCAATGATATGTAGTGCCTTAAAAGTTTGGGTGAGGAGTTTGAATTGTGGTTTTTGTGAACGGGAAGCTGTGGAGCTCTTTCAGCTGTGGTGTGATGTGAGTGCAGCGTGGGAGGTTGAGAGTGATTCTGGCCACCAAGGTCTGGATGATCTGCAGCCTTCTTTTTTTTTTATTCAATCCATGTCACAAACATTTAACATAGCAGTTATAAGCCATAAAAATAAAACATTGACAGAAGAGAATAGATTTACCAGGGAGGCAACCGCAAAACGAAGTTATAATCATATTATCAATGGACAATCTGAATCCATAATATATTTCATATACCGTATCATAGATTCCCATAATGGATCCCACGTTTTTGCCGTCATACAGATTTCGCAGCATGCAAACTATATTCCATACTGAATACATGATAACATTTCATCCTCCACATCTCAAAAGTGGGAGCCTCTTTTGGAAGCCAACATGTAGCAATACAGAGTCGAGCAACTACTGCAACAACGAATAAAAGATATTTAAATTTGTACATTGGTTGCTCGTTTAAGCTATTCCCCAGTAATCCTAATAACATCATTGACTTAGTTATTATTATAGGGATGACAGTCATTTTTTGCAAGCGAAATGATAATTGATGCTTTAAATGCACCAGTGCAATTCATTAAAAAAAGACATGTACAATATCTGCTTGATCGCATTGACCTCTAAAACATTTACCATCATTATTGCCCCCACACTTCATCATGCGTTCAGGTGTATGGTACAAATCAAAAATAGTTTTAAAATTCTGCATTTGTAGGTTTGATGATAATAGTATTTTGCCTGCAATATCTATTGATGTCTGCATCACCTCCCCCTCGATCCCTAGACGTACAGCCCTTTTAAGGTCATGAGTAGCTAAATCATCGTTTTGGGACTCAATTAGCATAGCGTATAAAACCCCAATCTTGGCCTTTCTATTAATGGCCTCTACCATTGGAAGCTTCACAAATCCCTAAAGCAAATGATGTTTACCAAGATAGTCAGGCAATTGCAAGTATTTAAAAAAATCATGAAATTGGAGTTGATACTTTTCAACTAATTCCTCAAATGAGCATAGCACTCTTCCTTGATGTAGATCTCCCAGATATCATATCCCCAGCATCTGCCAAATCAGAAGCCTAACACTTGCCCTCATTGGATAACTCGTATCCGAGGAAGGTCACCATAAGGTAAGCAACGTTCATTTCAATTTTGAAGCAATGTGATGTTATTATCATTATAATTCTGTCCAACATTGTTAGGTGTTTGTCTAAATCATAATAAATGAGATAGAAGTCATCAATGCCTGATAATATATCAGGATGTGGTTGCACGATCTCCATGATGCACTTTGAGAATAAGCCAGGACTGTTCTTATAGCCCATAGGCAAATGTTGAAATGACAATTGCACGCCGTTGAAACAAAGCCAAATTAGATATTTGCTTTCACGTGATACGTTCGGACTAAAAACCCATTGGACATGTAAGGGTTTTTGATATTTTTACCACACCAGGGTAGCCACTTATCCCATGCTGTGTACATTTTGCAAAGCGTATGTGAGTTAAAATTCTGAGTTTAAAATTATCCTATAGGATTTGTCTGGTTTGGAGGCAGGAAAAAGGGGTGTCCATTGGTGAAAGACAAGGCACTAAGGCCTAGATGTAGGTAATTTTATTTTACCACTTCTAAAATACCGAGTTTTACCGATTCGGTATTTAAGAAGTGGTAAAATAGAGGGGGGGGTGTAGGTATTACAGATTCGGTAAATACCGAATCGTTAAGATTCGGTATTTACCGAATCTGTAAATACCGATTCTGTAATGCCCATTGATTCTTATGGGCATTGAAGCCCATAGGAATCAATGGGCATTACCGAATCTGTATTTACAGAATCGGTAAATACCGATTCCAGCAAGGGTGCAGGGGGTGTCACTTTGACACCCTCTAGCACCCCAAATACAGGCATGTGTGCCATGTGGCACACAGACATGCCCTAAGGGCATGTCTGTCTGTTACATGGCATAGGTGTGCATGCACACATGTGCAAGCACACCAGGATTCGGTATTTTACCACCCAATTGGATTGGGTGGTAAAATACCGAATCTGAAAGGCCTTTGGGACTCTGAAGAGTCCCACCTACATCTAGAAGTTACCGAATCGGTAAAAATACCAAATCGGTATTTTACCAATTTGGTAAATTTACCGAATCGGTAAATTTGGCCCCCTACATCCCAAAAACCCATTTACCGGTCGGTAACGGCCGAAATCTGCCGTTACCGGCCCGTAAATGGCCACCTACATCTGGCCCTAAGTCTCAATTTGTATGAACTCATTAGTTGGATTTGCCACCAGAAAACTGTGCACGTTTGATGCACTATCATGACTAGTGTAGAAGTGCTCTTGCCTAAGTTTTGTTTTGCAGGAGTATCCATAGCTGTATCAGCATGTTTCTTAGAAAGTCTTTCTAGTTTCTTCTTAAGAATCTTAGAGTCCAATTCTTTCTCTTCCCTCTTCACGCTGACCTAAGCCTGTCCTCCAGTTTCACCTTTCCTGCTATATTCTTCTTTTTTTAACACTCAGGTTGACTCCCGTTCAGATTTTAAAATATTATCATGGCCCCTTCAATCATGTCCACCCTGCTAGATTCCTGAAACATGGGATATCCAGTTAATCTTTGCTCTCTCTCCCTTGGTTTCTTTGACCTTTCATTGCAGATTTTGTTTTTTATGGAACCGTCAATCTCATTTAAAGGTTTTTAATGTATCTCAATGGCTTGTATACCTATGGTGTCACAACCCACAAAGGTGTAAACTTTCATAATTATTTTTGCTGCTTCCCATTTACGATCTGGAACTAGAACTGCTTCCAGTTTCTGGCAGAGCCAAAGTTTCTTCCTTAATGTTGCTCAGGATGATTTAGGAAATTGTAAACAAGGTTCTCTTTACTTCATTCCTAAATTGGAACTGGTTTAGTCGCGTGCTCATTCTTTACTTGGTTCTGTACTTCAGGGAGAACTGGTAATGAAGGCATGTCATGTGTGTGAGTGTAAATGCAAGCAAAAATGGTTCCTCAGATGTTACATTCCTTTGCAGGTGACACCATCCCAATAGGAAGACCCAAAGTCAATATTCTCTGTCTTGGGGTGTCATGTGCAGATAGACTGCTTCCAATTGGTTGGACTTGCAAGTAATACATAATTGAATATTATTACATTTTGTGGGCATCTTTCCATTGATAGCATTTATTGTCTGCCGACTCATGGATGTGCCTGTCCCTCCCTGAACTGCTGGTCCTTCCACAATAGCAGGTCTAAAGGTAATAGTACAAACTCTACAAGTCTCCTGTATAAGGGAAATGTGTAATTCAAAATCCCTATGATATCAGTAGGTGCTGCGGTGTCAGAACGTGGAACAGATGTGTAACTAGCTAATACATGCCACATAGCTCCCTCATTGCTTAGGGGTCCCACACTGACATTTCTGCAAGTATTTTGTAACTGACCAGCAAACCAATCTTGGTGGTCTAGTAAGTCTAAGGAGTTTCTAGATCATTGTATGCTCTATAGCGGCGAAAGGCAGACAGTGGCAGTGTCTGCTGCGACCCGTCTGTAGCGGTAATAACAAAGGGCAATCAATAGAGCTTTTTTTAAACTGAACTGGATAGCACTTTTAAAATTGAATTGTGAATTTTCACTCAGCTGAAATACTTTTTTTTTAAACTCACTGAATTGTGTGGTAGATCTTTTTGCTACCTAGACGCTAATTACTGGAACACCCTCCCCCATGCTCTCCAGATGGAACCATCAGAAAACTCCTTCCGGAAACAATTAAAAACATGGCTTTTCCAGATATAGACCCGCCACCATGCTTAGATTTACTGCTACAGAGTGGGCCGAGTGTGCTGCAGTGCGGGGACACACGAGTGACTGTAACCAGGCCCTTTACAAGCTCATTTATCATTATTATTTATTTTTATTATGCAAAGGCCGTGCTACAGCTTTATGAGCCTGAAAGTGCCCTGGGTCAGTGTCTGTAGCTTCAAGCTCCAGCCATGAGTAAAACCTCTCCAAGGCAAATACTGTGTAAGCAGCTATTATAAAAATAACTGCCCCTCCCCGCATCAGGGACACCTCACATCTTGAGATGCTGAGTAACTATTTCCTGGCAAATGGCTCCTATCTCAGTTGGGGCTACAATGGAAACAAACAGATTCAAATAAATTGGATTCGAATAATTAGAGAACAGAGAATGGGGAATAACTTTTTAAAGTCAAGCTTGACAAACCTAAAGGAATAAGTGCTCCCTTATTCCCTGTAGGAGGTAACCATAATTCCTGCGGACCTCTCTGTAATGTATCTGTGTGTATGCATATTAAAAAGAAACTACTCGAAGTTTTTAAAAAAATCCAGTCCTGGCATTGGGTGCCAAAGTTGCATAAACTAAGATTTAGCTCTACAAGTTACTTAGCACATCTCAAATAACCACTGAGAATACAGCACAAATGAATGTTCTGAACAACTAGAACAAAATGACATTTCTACATTAGTTAAGATGTAATTTAAAAATGTAACACCCTCAACTCTACTTCTATGCACTGCACTAGAAGAGAATGGAGTTGAATAACTTGTATCAAGGGTTTCTGAGCGACAATTGTCGTACTGCTTACCTCTGCTTACCTGTTTACAGAAAAGCACTGTAGATGTCAAAAGTCAAGGAGACTGTGTTCCCTGTGAAATGTAAACAAACACCGCATCAGCTATTCTCCTCCTGGATATGGTTTAATATAAACTTTCAGTAAAAAGTGCAATATGGCAGCATCTCTGGCAGTCAAGACCTTTTCTGTCAGTATCTTGCATGATAATCTGGGTCAAAAGGACCTCTCCTCTCAAGTGGTCAAGCATCTGGCCATGTATACTCTATTTTATCTGAGATGGAGATTTATGACAGAACCTTAGGAATGTCTGACAAAACTTATGGTCATCAAGATAGTAGTCATAGATACTTTCTTATAAACTAATTGGGCAAAAACACGTCAATTCAGACTGCACTATTTATGCTCGTATTCTTGCCAAATCGTCAACTAGAAATGACAAGGCATTTGTCCCAGACTGATGTCACATCAGGTGTCTTATAGATGTCATTGTCTACACATCATGCATCTTATCTGTGCCATTGTCCGAGTTACTTGACACTTCCACGGGTTCTTGGAAGGATAAGGACAGACAACATGTAAATGTAAATGTAAATGTAATAGGCATTTATAGAGCGCTACTACCACTCCAAGGAGTATCTTGGCGCTTACACAACCCAGGTGGAAGAGTTGGATAGGGAAAGAGGTCCAGGTTTCTTAAACACATTCCTACACTAGGGTTCTACACAGAGTGTCAGACATGGAGAAAATCCAAGTTTTCAATGCCTTCCTAAACGGGGCTTCTTGGGAGAAAGATCGCAAGGAAAGAGGGAGTTTGTTCCAGGCCTTGGTTCCTAGTACAAAGATGGATTTGCCACCCTTTGTGGCCAGTTTAAAGCGGGGAGTGGTAAGTAAGTTTTGGCTGGCGGATCTTAGACAGCGTGCTGGGTAATATCTTTTGAACCCCCTTCGTAAATAGGTCGGGCCACGTTGATGGAAGGCCCTGAAGGTGATCAAGAGAAGTTTGAACAAAATTCTCTTTCCTATTGGCAGCCAATGTAAGGTGTTTAAAGCTGCGGAGGCTGATGATCTACGAGGCAGACGCAGTACGAGGCGGGCAGCCGCGTTTTGGACCATCTGCAATTTGTGGAGCACGATTTTGTTTGCTCCAGCATAAAGTCCATTGCAGTAGTCCAGCCTAGAATTTATTAAGGCCACTGCGACTGTTTTCCTTGCCGAAAGAGGGAGGAGGTCAAAAAATTTCCTGAGTGCTTTAATAATTTGGAAGCACATACCTGCCACTGCTACAGCCTGAGTTTTAAAGGATAGGCAGTTGTCGAACTTTATACCTAGGTTACGAGCGGATGCAATTGTGTTAGGTGGGGCTTCTGCATCCGATGGCCAGCATACAGTGGGGGAAAAAGGATTATTGATCCCTATAGGTAGAATTTCCGTTTTTCCGGCGTTGCACTTTAGATGGTTGTTATTCATCCATTTGAATGTTGCTGCAAGACAGTTCCTAAGATCTTCCTCGGCACCTGGTTGTTCCTTATCCAGCACCAAAATCAGTTGGGTATCGTCAGCGTATGAGATAGAACTGATCCTGAATGACTCGATCAAGTTCATCAGGGGTGCCATATATAGATTGAAAAGAACAGGGCTCAAACTAGAACCCTGTGGCACCCCTGAGCTGACGTTTTTAGCCTCAGACTGATATGGGCCAAGCACTGTTATTTGGCATCTGTTTATAAGGAAGTTCCTACACCAAGCCAACACCTGTCCTCCCACACCTGCGGCAGCCAACCGGTCCAGTAAGATGTTATGGGACACGGTGTCGAAGGCTGCCGACAGGTCAAGAAGGATAAGGACAGCCTGTTTTCCCTGGTCCATTGCTGCTCTTAACGTTTCAGCAGAGTATAATAAAGCTGATTCGGTAGAGTGTTCTGACCGAAAGCCTGACTGATTCGGATGGAGAACGTTATTCTTCTCCAGAAAGCTTGTCAGTTGGTTATTGACAAACTTTTCAGTCAGCTTAGATAGAATGGGTAGCAGGGAAATCGGGCGCAGGTTAGAAAGGGTGGTGGGATCAGCCAGGGCCTTTTTTTGGAGTGGCTTGACAGCTGCAAGTTTCCAATCGTTTGGGATACTTGCTGTTGCTAGAGAAGAATTGATGATACTGTTAATCATGGGATTAACTGTCTCTATTAGATGGTGCAGCACCGGAGGGGGACAGGGATCAAAAGGGGAACCTGATTTGCTGGCTAAAATAGCTTTAGCAGTTTCCTCCAGGGGGACTGGGGCGAACTCGTCAAAACGGAGGGGGGAAGTCATCTTCGCTATCTCTTCGTCATCCGTTATGGAAATGATTTCTGATGGAAAAGCATTAGTGATATTTAGGATTTTATTATCAAAATAATCAGATATCGCATTACAGAGATCTTGCGATGGAGAGATCTCTTGCGATAGAGCTGAGGGCTTGATAAAATCCTTAACAATCCTAAAGATAGCTTTTTGTTCTTGGCCCGCTGAAGAAATGGCCTGTAGGTAATGAGCTTTTTTTGCTAATTTTAATCCTACATGATACTTCCGCCTAGCTGCTATGTAAATGTTGCGTGCGGCTGTGTCGTAGTTACGACGCCACCTCCGTTCAAGTGTTTTCACTTCGCCTAACTCAGCTTTAAGAGCTGGTGAAAACCATGGAGCGTTTTTTTTCTTATTCCTAGGTTTTATGTTCTCATTATTAGATGGCATGAGCAACTTGCCCGCTCCAGCAATCCAGTCACAAAAGATTTGATAGTCTGAAGAGGTGCAGTCGGCAAAAGTTGGTAAATCATTTTTAAGTTTTTCAACAATGTCAGCTCTCATCTGTTTCAAAGGCAGACATGTCAATGATTCCAGAAAAAATCGAGAAAATTGAGTCTCTGCCTACTCAAGATGGAGTTGGGCCCTATGGTCTTAACGTCAGGAGTCTAGGCACAGCTAGGGCCTAGTGGAACTGTTTAAAAAACCATGTCTTCAGCTTCTTATGTAATTCAAGAAGTGAGGAGGAGGCTCCTATGTGTAGTGATAAGTTCCTCCACACTTCAGAAGCGATGTAGGAGCAGGCTCGACTGCCAGATCTGTTTTTCCATATGCATGGGATTTGTGCAAGTAGGAGTCCAGATGATCAAAGGTGTCTGGAAGGTTTTTGTGAAAACAAATATGATTGCTGAGGTATGCTGGGCCAATGATATGTAGTGCCTTAAAAGTTTGGGTGAGGAGTTTGAATTGTGGTTTTTGTGAACGGGAAGCTGTGGAGCTCTTTCAGCTGTGGTGTGATGTGAGTGCAGCGTGGGAGGTTGAGAGTGATTCTGGCCACCAAGGTCTGGATGATCTGCAGCCTTTTTTTTTTTTTATTCAATCCATGTCACAAACATTTAACATAGCAGTTATAAGCCATAAAAATAAAACATTGACAGAAGAGAATAGATTTACCAGGGAGGCAACCGCAAAACGAAGTTATAATCATATTATCAATGGACAATCTGAATCCATAATATATTTCATATACCGTATCATAGATTCCCATAATGGATCCCACGTTTTTGCCGTCATACAGATTTCGCAGCATGCAAACTATATTCCATACTGAATACATGATAACATTTCATCCTCCACATCTCAAAAGTGGGAGCCTCTTTTGGAAGCCAACATGTAGCAATACAGAGTCGAGCAACCACGGCAACAACGAATAAAAGATATTTAAATTTGTACATTGGTTGCTCGTTTAAGCTATTCCCCAGTAATCCTAATAACATCATTGACTTAGTTATTATTATAGGGATGACAGTCATTTTTTGCAAGCGAAATGCTAATTGATGCTTTAAATGCACCAGTGCAATTCATTAAAAAAAGACATGTACAATATCTGCTTGATCGCATTGACATCTAAAACATTTACCATCATTATTGCCCCCACACTTCATCATGCGTTCAGGTGTATGGTACAAATCAAAAATAGTTTTAAAATTCTGCGTTTGTAGGTTTGATGATAATAGTATTTTGCCTGCAATATCTATTGATGTCTGCATCACCTCCCCCTCGATCCCTAGACGTACAGCCCTTTTAAGGTCATGAGTAGCTAAATCATCGTTTTGGGACTCAATTAGCATAGCGTATAAAACCCCAATCTTGGCCTTTCTATTAATGGCCTCTACCATTGGAAGCTTCACAAATCCCTAAAGCAAATGATGTTTACCAAGATAGTCAGGCAATTGCAAGTATTTAAAAAAATCGTGAAATTGGAGTTGATACTTTTCAACTAATTCCTCAAATGAGCATAGCACTCTTCCTTGATGTAGATCTCCCAGATATCATATCCCCAGCATCTGCCAAATCAGAAGCCTAACACTTGCCCTCATTGGATAACTCGTATCCGAGGAAGGTCACCATAAGGTAAGCAACGTTCATTTCAATTTTGAAGCAATGTGATGTTATTATCATTATAATTCTGTCCAACATTGTTAGGTGTTTGTCTAAATCATAATCAATGAGATAGAAGTCATCAATGCCTGATAATATATCAGGATCTGGTTGCACGATCTCCATGATGCACTTTGAGAATAAGCCAGGACTGTTCTTATAGCCCATAGGCAAATGTTGAAATGACAATTGCACGCCGTTGAAACAAAGCCAAATTAGATATTTGCTTTCACGTGATATGTTCGGACTAAAAACCTATTGGACATGTAAGGGTTTTTGATATTTTTACCACACCAGGGTAGCCACTTATCCCATGCTGAGTACATTTTGCAAAGCGTATGTGAGTTAAAATTCTGAGTTTAAAATTATCCTATAGGATTTGTCTGGTTTGGAGGCAGGAAAAAGGGGTGTTCATTGGTGAAAGACAAGGCACTAAGGCCTAGATGTAGGTAATTTTATTTTACCACTTCTAAAATACCGAGTTTTACTTATTCGGTATTTAAGAAGTGGTAAAATAGAGGGGGGGGTGTAGGTATTACAGATTCGGTAAATACCGAATCGTTAAGATTCGGTATTTACCGAATCTGTAAATACCGATTCTGTAATGCCCATTGATTCTTATGGGCATTGACGCCCATAGGAATCAATGGGCATTACCGAATCTGTATTTACAGAATCGGTAAATACCGATTCCAGCAAGGGTGCAGGGGGTGTCACTTTGACACCCTCTAGCACCCCAAATACAGGCATGTGTGCCATGTGGCACACAGACATGCCCTAAGGGCATGTCTGTCTGTTACATGGCATAGGTGTGCATGCACACATGTGCAAGCACACCAGGATTCGGTATTTTACCACCCAATTGGATTGGGTGGTAAAATACCGAATCTGAAAGGCCTTTGGGACTCTGAAGAGTCCCACCTACATCTAGAAGTTACCGAATCGGTAAAAATACCAAATCGGTATTTTACCGATTTGGTAAATTTACCGAATCGGTAAATTTGGCCCCCTACATCCCAAAAACCCATTTACCGGTCGGTAACGGCCGAAATCTGCCGTTACCGGCCGGTAAATGGCCACCTACATCTGGCCCTAAGTCTCAATTTGTATGAACTCATTAGTTGGATTTGCCACCAGAAAACTGTGCACGTTTGATGCACTATCATGACTAGTGTAGAAGTGCTCTTGCCTAAGTTTTGTTTTGCAGGAGTATCCATAGCTGTATCAGCATGTTTCTTAGAAAGTCTTTCTAGTTTCTTCTTAAGAATCTTAGAGTCCAATTCGTTCTCTTCCCTCTTCACGCTGACCTAAGCCTGTCCTCCAGTTTCACCTTTCCTGCTATATTCTTCTTTTTTTAGCACTCAGGTTAACTCCCGTTCAGATTTTAAAATATTATCATGGCCCCTTCAATCATGTCCACCCTGCTAGATTCCTGAAACATGGGATATCCAGTCAATCTTTGCTCTCTCTCCCTTGGTTTCTTTGACCTTTCATTGCAGATTTTGTTTTTTATGGAACCGTCAATCTCATTTAAAGGTTTTTAATGTATCTCAATGGCTTGTATACCTATGGTGTCACAACCCACAAAGGTGTAAACTTTCATAATTATTTTTGCTGCTTCCCATTTACGATCTGGAACTAGAACTGCTTCCAGTTTCTGGCAGAGCCAAAGTTTCTTCCTTAATGTTGCTCAGGATGATTTAGGAAATTGTAAACAAGGTTCTCTTTACTTCATTCCTAAATTCGGAACTGGTTTAGTCGCGTGCTCATTCTTTACTTGGTTCTGTACTTCAGGGAGAACTGGTAATGAAGGCATGTCATGTGTGTGAGTGTAAATGCAAGCAAAAATGGTTCCTCAGATGTTACATTCCTTTGCAGGTGACACCATCCCAATAGGAAGACCCAAAGTCAATATTCTCTGTCTTGGGGTGTCATGTGCAGATAGACTGCTTCCAATTGGTTGGACTTGCAAGTAATACATAATTGAATATTATTACATTTTGTGGGCATCTTTCCATTGATAGCATTTATTGTCTGCAGACTCATGGATGTGCCTGTCCCTCCCTGAACTGCTGGTCCTTCCACAATAGCAGGTCTAAAGGTAATAGTACAAACTCTACAAGTCTCCTGTATAAGGGAAATGTGTAATTCAAAATCCCTATGATATCAGTAGGTGCTGCGGTGTCAGAACGTGGAACAGATGTGTAACTAGCTAATACATGCCACATAGCTCCCTCATTGCTTAGGGGTCCCACACTGACATTTCTGCAAGTATTTTGTAACTGACCAGCAAACCAATCTTGGTGGTCTAGTAAGTCTAAGGAGTTTCTAGATCATTGTATGCTCTATAGCGGCGAAAGGCAGACAGTGGCAGTGTCTGCTGCGACCCGTCTGTAGCGGTAATAACAAAGGGCAATCAATAGAGCTTTTTTTAAACTGAACTGGATAGCACTTTTAAAATTGAATTGTGAATTTTCACTCAGCTGAAATACTTTTTTTTTAAACTCACTGAATTGTGTGGTAGATCTTTTTGCTACCTAGACGCTAATTACTGGAACACCCTCCCCCATGCTCTCCAGATGGAACCATCAGAAAACTCCTTCCGGAAACAATTAAAAACATGGCTTTTCCAGATATAGACCCGCCACCATGCTTAGATTTACTGCTACAGAGTGGGCCGAGTGTGCTGCAGTGCGGGGACACACGAGTGACTGTAACCAGGCCCTTTACAAGCTCATTTATCATTATTATTTATTTTTATTATGCAAAGGCCGTGCTACAGCTTTATGAGCCTGAAAGTGCCCTGGGTCAGTGTCTGTAGCTTCAAGCTCCAGCCATGAGTAAAACCTCTCCAAGGCAAATACTGTGTAAGCAGCTATTATAAAAATAACTGCCCCTCCCCGCATCAGGGACACCTCACATCTTGAGATGCTGAGTAACTATTTCCTGGCTAATGGCTCCTATCTCAGTTGGGGCTACAATGGAAACAAACAGATTCAAATAAATTGGATTCGAATAATTAGAGAACAGAGAATGGGGAATAACTTTTTAAAGTCAAGCTTGACAAACCTAAAGGAATAAGTGCTCCCTTATTCCCTGTAGGAGGTAACCATAATTCCTGCGGACCTCTCTGTAATGTATCTGTGTGTATGCATATTAAAAAGAAACTACTCGAAGTTTTAAAAAAAATCCAGTCCTGGCATTGGGTGCCAAAGTTGCATAAACTAAGATTTAGCTCTACAAGTTACTTAGCACATCTCAAATAACCACTGAGAATACAGCACAAATGAATGTTCTGAACAACTAGAACAAAATGACATTTCTACATTAGTTAAGATGTAATTTAAAAATGTAACACCCTCAACTCTACTTCTATGCACTGCACTAGAAGAGAATGGAGTTGAATAACTTGTATCAAGGGTTTCTGAGCGACAATTGTCGTACTGCTTACCTCTGCTTACCTGTTTACAGAAAAGCACTGTAGATGTCAAAAGTCAAGGAGACTGTGTTCCCTGTGAAATGTAAACAAACACCGCATCAGCTATTCTCCTCCTGGATTTGGTTTAATATAAACTTTCAGTAAAAAGTGCAATATGGCAGCATCTCTGGCAGTCAAGACCTTTTCTGTCAGTATCTTGCATGATAATCTGGGTCAAAAGGACCTCTCCTCTCAAGTGGTCAAGCATCTGGCCATGTATACTCTATTTTATCTGAGATGGAGATTTATGACAGAACCTTAGGAATGTCTGACAAAACTTATGGTCATCAAGATAGTAGTCATAGATACTTTCCTATAAACTAATTGGGCAAAAACACGTCAATTCAGACTGCACTATTTATGCTCGTATTCTTGCCAAATCGTCAACTAGAAATGACAAGGCATTTGTCCCAGACTGATGTCACATCAGGTGTCTTATAGATGTCATTGTCTACACATCATGCATCTTATCTGTGCCATTGTCCGAGTTACTTGACACTTCCACGGGTTCTTGGAAAGATAAGGACAGACAACATGTAAATGTAAATGTAAATGTAATAGGCATTTATAGAGCGCTACTACCACTCCAAGGAGTATCTTGGCGCTTACACAACCCAGGTGGAAGAGTTGGATAGGGAAAGAGGTCCAGGTTTCTTAAACACATTCCTACACTAGGGTTCTACACAGAGTGTCAGACATGGAGAAAATCCAAGTTTTCAATGCCTTCCTAAACGGGGCTTCTTGGGAGAAAGATCGCAAGGAAAGAGGGAGTTTGTTCCAGGCCTTGGTTCCTAGTACAAAGATGGATTTGCCACCCTTTGTGACCAGTTTAAAGCGGGGAGTGGTAAGTAAGTTTTGGCTGGCGGATCTTAGACAGCGTGCTGGGTAATATCTTTTGAACCCCCTTCGTAAATAGGTCGGGCCACGTTGATGGAAGGCCCTGAAGGTGATCAAGAGAAGTTTGAACAAAATTCTCTTTCCTATTGGCAGCCAATGTAAGGTGTTTAAAGCTGCGGAGGCTGATGATCTACGAGGCAGACGCAGTACGAGGCGGGCAGCCGCGTTTTGGACCATGTGCAATTTGTGGAGCACGATTTTGTTTGCTCCAGCATAAAGTCCATTGCAGTAGTCCAGCCTAGAATTTATTAAGGCCACTGCGACTGTTTTCCTTGCCGAAAGAGGGAGGAGGTCAAAACATTTCCTGAGTGCTTTAATAATTTGGAAGCACATACCTGCCACTGCTACAGCCTGAGTTTTAAAGGATAGGCAGTTGTCGAACTTTATACCTAGGTTACGAGCGGATGCAATTGTGTTAGGTGGGGCTTCTGCATCCGATGGCCAGCATACAGTGGGGGAAAAAGGATTATTGATCCCTATAGGTAGAATTTCCGTTTTTCCGGCGTTGCACTTTAGATGGTTGTTATTCATCCATTTGAATGTTGCTGCAAGACAGTTCCTAAGATCTTCCTCGGCACCTGGTTGTTCCTTATCCAGCACCAAAATCAGTTGGGTATCGTCAGCGTATGAGATAGAACTGATCCTGAATGACTCGATCAAGTTCATCAGGGGTGCCATATATAGATTGAAAAGAACAGGGCTCAAACTAGAACCCTGTGGCACCCCTGAGCTGACGTTTTTAGCCTCAGACTGATATGGGCCAAGCACTGTTATTTGGCATCTGTTTATAAGGAAGTTCCTACACCAAGCCAACACCTGTCCTCCCACACCTGCGGCAGACAACCGGTCCAGTAAGATGTTATGGGACACGGTGTCGAAGGCTGCCGACAGGTCAAGAAGGATAAGGACAGCCTGTTTTCCCTGGTCCATTGCTGCTCTTAACGTTTCAGCAGAGTATAATAAAGCTGATTCGGTAGAGTGTTCTGACCGAAAGCCTGACTGATTCGGATGGAGAACGTTATTCTTCTCCAGAAAGCTTGTCAGTTGGTTATTGACAAACTTTTCAGTCAGCTTAGATAGAATGGGTAGCAGGGAAATCGGGCGCAGGTTAGAAAGGGTGGTGGGATCAGCCAGGGCCTTTTTTTGGAGTGGCTTGACAGCTGCAAGTTTCCAATCGTTTGGGATACTTGCTGTTGCTAGAGAAGAATTGATGATACTGTTAATCATGGGATTAACTGTCTCTATTAGATGGTGCAGCACCGGAGGGGGACAGGGATCAAAAGGGGAACCTGATTTGCTGGCTAAAATAGCTTTAGCAGTTCCTCCAGGGGGACTGGGGCGAACTCGTCAAAACGGAGGGGGGAAGTCATCTTCGCTATCTCTTCGTCATCCGTTATGGAAATGATTTCTGATGGAAAAGCATTAGTGATATTTAGGATTTTATTATCAAAATAATCAGATATCGCATTACAGAGATCTTGCGATGGAGAGATCTCTTGCGATAGAGCTGAGGGCTTGATAAAATCCTTAACAATCCTAAAGATAGCTTTTTGTTCTTGGCCCGCTGAAGAAATGGCCTGTAGGTAATGAGCTTTTTTTGCTAATTTTAATCCTACATGATACTTCCGCCTAGCTGCTATGTAAATGTTGCGTGCGGCTGTGTCGTAGTTACGACGCCACCTCCGTTCAAGTGTTTTCACTTCGCCTAACTCAGCTTTAAGAGCTGGTGAAAACCATGGAGCGTTTTTTTTCTTATTCCTAGGTTTTATGTTCTCATTATTAGATGGCATGAGCAACTTGCCCGCTCCAGCAATCCAGTCACAAAAGATTTGATAGTCTGAAGAGGTGCAGTCGGCAAAAGTTGGTAAATCATTTTTAAGTTTTTCAACAATGTCAGCTCTCATCTGTTTCAAAGGCAGACATGTCAATGATTCCAGAAAAAATCGAGAAAATTGAGTCTCTGCCTACTCAAGATGGAGTTGGGCCCTATGGTCTTAACGTCAGGAGTCTAGGCACAGCTAGGGCCTAGTGGAACTGTTTAAAAAACCATGTCTTCAGCTTCTTATGTAATTCAAGAAGTGAGGAGGAGGCTCCTATGTGTAGTGATAAGTTCCTCCACACTTCAGAAGCGATGTAGGAGCAGGCTCGACTGCCAGATCTGTTTTTCCATATGCATGGGATTTGTGCAAGTAGGAGTCCAGATGATCAAAGGTGTCTGGAAGGTTTTTGTGAAAACAAATATGATTGCTGAGGTATGCTGGGCCAATGATATGTAGTGCCTTAAAAGTTTGGGTGAGGAGTTTGAATTGTGGTTTTTGTGAACGGGAAGCTGTGGAGCTCTTTCAGCTGTGGTGTGATGTGAGTGCAGCGTGGGAGGTTGAGAGTGATTCTGGCCACCAAGGTCTGGATGATCTGCAGCCTTTTTTTTTTTTATTCAATCCATGTCACAAACATTTAACATAGCAGTTATAAGCCATAAAAATAAAACATTGACAGAAGAGAATAGATTTACCAGGGAGGCAACCGCAAAACGAAGTTATAATCATATTATCAATGGACAATCTGAATCCATAATATATTTCATATACCGTATCATAGATTCCCATAATGGATCCCACGTTTTTGCCGTCATACAGATTTCGCAGCATGCAAACTATATTCCATACTGAATACATGATAACATTTCATCCTCCACATCTCAAAAGTGGGAGCCTCTTTTGGAAGCCAACATGTAGCAATACAGAGTCGAGCAACCACGGCAACAACGAATAAAAGATATTTAAATTTGTACATTGGTTGCTCGTTTAAGCTATTCCCCAGTAATCCTAATAACATCATTGACTTAGTTATTATTATAGGGATGACAGTCATTTTTTGCAAGCGAAATGCTAATTGATGCTTTAAATGCACCAGTGCAATTCATTAAAAAAAGACATGTACAATATCTGCTTGATCGCATTGACATCTAAAACATTTACCATCATTATTGCCCCCACACTTCATCATGCGTTCAGGTGTATGGTACAAATCAAAAATAGTTTTAAAATTCTGCGTTTGTAGGTTTGATGATAATAGTATTTTGCCTGCAATATCTATTGATGTCTGCATCACCTCCCCCTCGATCCCTAGACGTACAGCCCTTTTAAGGTCATGAGTAGCTAAATCATCGTTTTGGGACTCAATTAGCATAGCGTATAAAACCCCAATCTTGGCCTTTCTATTAATGGCCTCTACCATTGGAAGCTTCACAAATCCCTAAAGCAAATGATGTTTACCAAGATAGTCAGGCAATTGCAAGTATTTAAAAAAATCGTGAAATTGGAGTTGATACTTTTCAACTAATTCCTCAAATGAGCATAGCACTCTTCCTTGATGTAGATCTCCCAGATATCATATCCCCAGCATCTGCCAAATCAGAAGCCTAACACTTGCCCTCATTGGATAACTCGTATCCGAGGAAGGTCACCATAAGGTAAGCAACGTTCATTTCAATTTTGAAGCAATGTGATGTTATTATCATTATAATTCTGTCCAACATTGTTAGGTGTTTGTCTAAATCATAATCAATGAGATAGAAGTCATCAATGCCTGATAATATATCAGGATCTGGTTGCACGATCTCCATGATGCACTTTGAGAATAAGCCAGGACTGTTCTTATAGCCCATAGGCAAATGTTGAAATGACAATTGCACGCCGTTGAAACAAAGCCAAATTAGATATTTGCTTTCACGTGATATGTTCGGACTAAAAACCTATTGGACATGTAAGGGTTTTTGATATTTTTACCACACCAGGGTAGCCACTTATCCCATGCTGAGTACATTTTGCAAAGCGTATGTGAGTTAAAATTCTGAGTTTAAAATTATCCTATAGGATTTGTCTGGTTTGGAGGCAGGAAAAAGGGGTGTTCATTGGTGAAAGACAAGGCACTAAGGCCTAGATGTAGGTAATTTTATTTTACCACTTCTAAAATACCGAGTTTTACCGATTCGATATTTAAGAAGTGGTAAAATAGAGGGGGGGGTGTAGGTATTACAGATTCGGTAAATACCGAATCGTTAAGATTCGGTATTTACCGAATCTGTAAATACCGATTCTGTAATGCCCATTGATTCTTATGGGCATTGACGCCCATAGGAATCAATGGGCATTACCGAATCTGTATTTACAGAATCGGTAAATACCGATTCCAGCAAGGGTGCAGGGGGTGTCACTTTGACACCCTCTAGCACCCCAAATACAGGCATGTGTGCCATGTGGCACACAGACATGCCCTAAGGGCATGTCTGTCTGTTACATGGCATAGGTGTGCATGCACACATGTGCAAGCACACCAGGATTCGGTATTTTACCACCCAATTGGATTGGGTGGTAAAATACCGAATCTGAAAGGCCTTTGGGACTCTGAAGAGTCCCACCTACATCTAGAAGTTACCGAATCGGTAAAAATACCAAATCGGTATTTTACCGATTTGGTAAATTTACCGAATCGGTAAATTTGGCCCCCTACATCCCAAAAACCCATTTACCGGTCGGTAACGGCCGAAATCTGCCGTTACCGGCCGGTAAATGGCCACCTACATCTGGCCCTAAGTCTCAATTTGTATGAACTCATTAGTTGGATTTGCCACCAGAAAACTGTGCACGTTTGATGCACTATCATGACTAGTGTAGAAGTGCTCTTGCCTAAGTTTTGTTTTGCAGGAGTATCCATAGCTGTATCAGCATGTTTCTTAGAAAGTCTTTCTAGTTTCTTCTTAAGAATCTTAGAGTCCAATTCTTTCTCTTCCCTCTTCACGCTGACCTAAGCCTGTCCTCCAGTTTCACCTTTCCTGCTATATTCTTCTTTTTTTAGCACTCAGGTTAACTCCCGTTCAGATTTTAAAATATTATCATGGCCCCTTCAATCATGTCCACCCTGCTAGATTCCTGAAACATGGGATATCCAGTCAATCTTTGCTCTCTCTCCCTTGGTTTCTTTGACCTTTCATTGCAGATTTTGTTTTTTATGGAACCGTCAATCTCATTTAAAGGTTTTTAATGTATCTCAATGGCTTGTATACCTATGGTGTCACAACCCACAAAGGTGTAAACTTTCATAATTATTTTTGCTGCTTCCCATTTACGATCTGGAACTAGAACTGCTTCCAGTTTCTGGCAGAGCCAAAGTTTCTTCCTTAATGTTGCTCAGGATGATTTAGGAAATTGTAAACAAGGTTCTCTTTACTTCATTCCTAAATTCGGAACTGGTTTAGTCGCGTGCTCATTCTTTACTTGGTTCTGTACTTCAGGGAGAACTGGTAATGAAGGCATGTCATGTGTGTGAGTGTAAATGCAAGCAAAAATGGTTCCTCAGATGTTACATTCCTTTGCAGGTGACACCATCCCAATAGGAAGACCCAAAGTCAATATTCTCTGTCTTGGGGTGTCATGTGCAGATAGACTGCTTCCAATTGGTTGGACTTGCAAGTAATACATAATTGAATATTATTACATTTTGTGGGCATCTTTCCATTGATAGCATTTATTGTCTGCAGACTCATGGATGTGCCTGTCCCTCCCTGAACTGCTGGTCCTTCCACAATAGCAGGTCTAAAGGTAATAGTACAAACTCTACAAGTCTCCTGTATAAGGGAAATGTGTAATTCAAAATCCCTATGATATCAGTAGGTGCTGCGGTGTCAGAACGTGGAACAGATGTGTAACTAGCTAATACATGCCACATAGCTCCCTCATTGCTTAGGGGTCCCACACTGACATTTCTGCAAGTATTTTGTAACTGACCAGCAAACCAATCTTGGTGGTCTAGTAAGTCTAAGGAGTTTCTAGATCATTGTATGCTCTATAGCGGCGAAAGGCAGACAGTGGCAGTGTCTGCTGCGACCCGTCTGTAGCGGTAATAACAAAGGGCAATCAATAGAGCTTTTTTTAAACTGAACTGGATAGCACTTTTAAAATTGAATTGTGAATTTTCACTCAGCTGAAATACTTTTTTTTTAAACTCACTGAATTGTGTGGTAGATCTTTTTGCTACCTAGACGCTAATTACTGGAACACCCTCCCCCATGCTCTCCAGATGGAACCATCAGAAAACTCCTTCCGGAAACAATTAAAAACATGGCTTTTCCAGATATAGACCCGCCACCATGCTTAGATTTACTGCTACAGAGTGGGCCGAGTGTGCTGCAGTGCGGGGACACACGAGTGACTGTAACCAGGCCCTTTACAAGCTCATTTATCATTATTATTTATTTTTATTATGCAAAGGCCGTGCTACAGCTTTATGAGCCTGAAAGTGCCCTGGGTCAGTGTCTGTAGCTTCAAGCTCCAGCCATGAGTAAAACCTCTCCAAGGCAAATACTGTGTAAGCAGCTATTATAAAAATAACTGCCCCTCCCCGCATCAGGGACACCTCACATCTTGAGATGCTGAGTAACTATTTCCTGGCTAATGGCTCCTATCTCAGTTGGGGCTACAATGGAAACAAACAGATTCAAATAAATTGGATTCGAATAATTAGAGAACAGAGAATGGGGAATAACTTTTTAAAGTCAAGCTTGACAAACCTAAAGGAATAAGTGCTCCCTTATTCCCTGTAGGAGGTAACCATAATTCCTGCGGACCTCTCTGTAATGTATCTGTGTGTATGCATATTAAAAAGAAACTACTCGAAGTTTTAAAAAAAATCCAGTCCTGGCATTGGGTGCCAAAGTTGCATAAACTAAGATTTAGCTCTACAAGTTACTTAGCACATCTCAAATAACCACTGAGAATACAGCACAAATGAATGTTCTGAACAACTAGAACAAAATGACATTTCTACATTAGTTAAGATGTAATTTAAAAATGTAACACCCTCAACTCTACTTCTATGCACTGCACTAGAAGAGAATGGAGTTGAATAACTTGTATCAAGGGTTTCTGAGCGACAATTGTCGTACTGCTTACCTCTGCTTACCTGTTTACAGAAAAGCACTGTAGATGTCAAAAGTCAAGGAGACTGTGTTCCCTGTGAAATGTAAACAAACACCGCATCAGCTATTCTCCTCCTGGATTTGGTTTAATATAAACTTTCAGTAAAAAGTGCAATATGGCAGCATCTCTGGCAGTCAAGACCTTTTCTGTCAGTATCTTGCATGATAATCTGGGTCAAAAGGACCTCTCCTCTCAAGTGGTCAAGCATCTGGCCATGTATACTCTATTTTATCTGAGATGGAGATTTATGACAGAACCTTAGGAATGTCTGACAAAACTTATGGTCATCAAGATAGTAGTCATAGATACTTTCTTATAAACTAATTGGGCAAAAACACGTCAATTCAGACTGCACTATTTATGCTCGTATTCTTGCCAAATCGTCAACTAGAAATGACAAGGCATTTGTCCCAGACTGATGTCACATCAGGTGTCTTATAGATGTCATTGTCTACACATCATGCATCTTATCTGTGCCATTGTCCGAGTTACTTGACACTTCCACGGGTTCTTGGAAAGATAAGGACAGACAACATGTAAATGTAAATGTAAATGTAATAGGCATTTATAGAGCGCTACTACCACTCCAAGGAGTATCTTGGCGCTTACACAACCCAGGTGGAAGAGTTGGATAGGGAAAGAGGTCCAGGTTTCTTAAACACATTCCTACACTAGGGTTCTACACAGAGTGTCAGACATGGAGAAAATCCAAGTTTTCAATGCCTTCCTAAACGGGGCTTCTTGGGAGAAAGATCGCAAGGAAAGAGGGAGTTTGTTCCAGGCCTTGGTTCCTAGTACAAAGATGGATTTGCCACCCTTTGTGACCAGTTTAAAGCGGGGAGTGGTAAGTAAGTTTTGGCTGGCGGATCTTAGACAGCGTGCTGGGTAATATCTTTTGAACCCCCTTCGTAAATAGGTCGGGCCACGTTGATGGAAGGCCCTGAAGGTGATCAAGAGAAGTTTGAACAAAATTCTCTTTCCTATTGGCAGCCAATGTAAGGTGTTTAAAGCTGCGGAGGCTGATGATCTACGAGGCAGACGCAGTACGAGGCGGGCAGCCGCGTTTTGGACCATGTGCAATTTGTGGAGCACGATTTTGTTTGCTCCAGCATAAAGTCCATTGCAGTAGTCCAGCCTAGAATTTATTAAGGCCACTGCGACTGTTTTCCTTGCCGAAAGAGGGAGGAGGTCAAAACATTTCCTGAGTGCTTTAATAATTTGGAAGCACATACCTGCCACTGCTACAGCCTGAGTTTTAAAGGATAGGCAGTTGTCGAACTTTATACCTAGGTTACGAGCGGATGCAATTGTGTTAGGTGGGGCTTCTGCATCCGATGGCCAGCATACAGTGGGGGAAAAAGGATTATTGATCCCTATAGGTAGAATTTCCGTTTTTCCGGCGTTGCACTTTAGATGGTTGTTATTCATCCATTTGAATGTTGCTGCAAGACAGTTCCTAAGATCTTCCTCGGCACCTGGTTGTTCCTTATCCAGCACCAAAATCAGTTGGGTATCGTCAGCGTATGAGATAGAACTGATCCTGAATGACTCGATCAAGTTCATCAGGGGTGCCATATATAGATTGAAAAGAACAGGGCTCAAACTAGAACCCTGTGGCACCCCTGAGCTGACGTTTTTAGCCTCAGACTGATATGGGCCAAGCACTGTTATTTGGCATCTGTTTATAAGAAAGTTCCTACACCAAGCCAACACCTGTCCTCCCACACCTGCGGCAGACAACCGGTCCAGTAAGATGTTATGGGACACGGTGTCGAAGGCTGCCGACAGGTCAAGAAGGATAAGGACAGCCTGTTTTCCCTGGTCCATTGCTGCTCTTAACGTTTCAGCAGAGTATAATAAAGCTGATTCGGTAGAGTGTTCTGACCGAAAGCCTGACTGATTCGGATGGAGAACGTTATTCTTCTCCAGAAAGCTTGTCAGTTGGTTATTGACAAACTTTTCAGTCAGCTTAGATAGAATGGGTAGCAGGGAAATCGGGCGCAGGTTAGAAAGGGTGGTGGGATCAGCCAGGGCCTTTTTTTTGGAGTGGCTTGACAGCTGCAAGTTTCCAATCGTTTGGGATACTTGCTGTTGCTAGAGAAGAATTGATGATACTGTTAATCATGGGATTAACTGTCTCTATTAGATGGTGCAGCACCGGAGGGGGACAGGGATCAAAAGGGGAACCTGATTTGCTGGCTAAAATAGCTTTAGCAGTTTCCTCCAGGGGGACTGGGGCGAACTCGTCAAAACGGAGGGGGGAAGTCATCTTCGCTATCTCTTCGTCATCCGTTATGGAAATGATTTCTGATGGAAAAGCATTAGTGATATTTAGGATTTTATTATCAAAATAATCAGATATCGCATTACAGAGATCTTGCGATGGAGAGATCTCTTGCGATAGAGCTGAGGGCTTGATAAAATCCTTAACAATCCTAAAGATAGCTTTTTGTTCTTGGCCCGCTGAAGAAATGGCCTGTAGGTAATGAGCTTTTTTTGCTAATTTTAATCCTACATGATACTTCCGCCTAGCTGCTATGTAAATGTTGCGTGCGGCTGTGTCGTAGTTACGACGCCACCTCCGTTCAAGTGTTTTCACTTCGCCTAACTCAGCTTTAAGAGCTGGTGAAAACCATGGAGCGTTTTTTTTCTTATTCCTAGGTTTTATGTTCTCATTATTAGATGGCATGAGCAACTTGCCCGCTCCAGCAATCCAGTCACAAAAGATTTGATAGTCTGAAGAGGTGCAGTCGGCAAAAGTTGGTAAATCATTTTTAAGTTTTTCAACAATGTCAGCTCTCATCTGTTTCAAAGGCAGACATGTCAATGATTCCAGAAAAAATCGAGAAAATTGAGTCTCTGCCTACTCAAGATGGAGTTGGGCCCTATGGTCTTAACGTCAGGAGTCTAGGCACAGCTAGGGCCTAGTGGAACTGTTTAAAAAACCATGTCTTCAGCTTCTTATGTAATTCAAGAAGTGAGGAGGAGGCTCCTATGTGTAGTGATAAGTTCCTCCACACTTCAGAAGCGATGTAGGAGCAGGCTCGACTGCCAGATCTGTTTTTCCATATGCATGGGATTTGTGCAAGTAGGAGTCCAGATGATCAAAGGTGTCTGGAAGGTTTTTGTGAAAACAAATATGATTGCTGAGGTATGCTGGGCCAATGATATGTAGTGCCTTAAAAGTTTGGGTGAGGAGTTTGAATTGTGGTTTTTGTGAACGGGAAGCTGTGGAGCTCTTTCAGCTGTGGTGTGATGTGAGTGCAGCGTGGGAGGTTGAGAGTGATTCTGGCCACCAAGGTCTGGATGATCTGCAGCCTTTTTTTTTTTATTCAATCCATGTCACAAACATTTAACATAGCAGTTATAAGCCATAAAAATAAAACATTGACAGAAGAGAATAGATTTACCAGGGAGGCAACCGCAAAACGAAGTTATAATCATATTATCAATGGACAATCTGAATCCATAATATATTTCATATACCGTATCATAGATTCCCATAATGGATCCCACGTTTTTGCCGTCATACAGATTTCGCAGCATGCAAACTATATTCCATACTGAATACATGATAACATTTCATCCTCCACATCTCAAAAGTGGGAGCCTCTTTTGGAAGCCAACATGTAGCAATACAGAGTCGAGCAACCACGGCAACAACGAATAAAAGATATTTAAATTTGTACATTGGTTGCTCGTTTAAGCTATTCCCCAGTAATCCTAATAACATCATTGACTTAGTTATTATTATAGGGATGACAGTCATTTTTTGCAAGCGAAATGCTAATTGATGCTTTAAATGCACCAGTGCAATTCATTAAAAAAAGACATGTACAATATCTGCTTGATCGCATTGACATCTAAAACATTTACCATCATTATTGCCCCCACACTTCATCATGCGTTCAGGTGTATGGTACAAATCAAAAATAGTTTTAAAATTCTGCGTTTGTAGGTTTGATGATAATAGTATTTTGCCTGCAATATCTATTGATGTCTGCATCACCTCCCCCTCGATCCCTAGACGTACAGCCCTTTTAAGGTCATGAGTAGCTAAATCATCGTTTTGGGACTCAATTAGCATAGCGTATAAAACCCCAATCTTGGCCTTTCTATTAATGGCCTCTACCATTGGAAGCTTCACAAATCCCTAAAGCAAATGATGTTTACCAAGATAGTCAGGCAATTGCAAGTATTTAAAAAAATCGTGAAATTGGAGTTGATACTTTTCAACTAATTCCTCAAATGAGCATAGCACTCTTCCTTGATGTAGATCTCCCAGATATCATATCCCCAGCATCTGCCAAATCAGAAGCCTAACACTTGCCCTCATTGGATAACTCGTATCCGAGGAAGGTCACCATAAGGTAAGCAACGTTCATTTCAATTTTGAAGCAATGTGATGTTATTATCATTATAATTCTGTCCAACATTGTTAGGTGTTTGTCTAAATCATAATCAATGAGATAGAAGTCATCAATGCCTGATAATATATCAGGATCTGGTTGCACGATCTCCATGATGCACTTTGAGAATAAGCCAGGACTGTTCTTATAGCCCATAGGCAAATGTTGAAATGACAATTGCACGCCGTTGAAACAAAGCCAAATTAGATATTTGCTTTCACGTGATATGTTCGGACTAAAAACCTATTGGACATGTAAGGGTTTTTGATATTTTTACCACACCAGGGTAGCCACTTATCCCATGCTGAGTACATTTTGCAAAGCGTATGTGAGTTAAAATTCTGAGTTTAAAATTATCCTATAGGATTTGTCTGGTTTGGAGGCAGGAAAAAGGGGTGTTCATTGGTGAAAGACAAGGCACTAAGGCCTAGATGTAGGTAATTGTATTTTACCACTTCTAAAATACCGAGTTTTACCGATTCGATATTTAAGAAGTGGTAAAATAGAGGGGGGGGTGTAGGTATTACAGATTCGGTAAATACCGAATCGTTAAGATTCGGTATTTACCGAATCTGTAAATACCGATTCTGTAATGCCCATTGATTCTTATGGGCATTGACGCCCATAGGAATCAATGGGCATTACCGAATCTGTATTTACAGAATCGGTAAATACCGATTCCAGCAAGGGTGCAGGGGGTGTCACTTTGACACCCTCTAGCACCCCAAATACAGGCATGTGTGCCATGTGGCACACAGACATGCCCTAAGGGCATGTCTGTCTGTTACATGGCATAGGTGTGCATGCACACATGTGCAAGCACACCAGGATTCGGTATTTTACCACCCAATTGGATTGGGTGGTAAAATACCGAATCTGAAAGGCCTTTGGGACTCTGAAGAGTCCCACCTACATCTAGAAGTTACCGAATCGGTAAAAATACCAAATCGGTATTTTACCGATTTGGTAAATTTACCGAATCGGTAAATTTGGCCCCCTACATCCCAAAAACCCATTTACCGGTCGGTAACGGCCGAAATCTGCCGTTACCGGCCGGTAAATGGCCACCTACATCTGGCCCTAAGTCTCAATTTGTATGAACTCATTAGTTGGATTTGCCACCAGAAAACTGTGCACGTTTGATGCACTATCATGACTAGTGTAGAAGTGCTCTTGCCTAAGTTTTGTTTTGCAGGAGTATCCATAGCTGTATCAGCATGTTTCTTAGAAAGTCTTTCTAGTTTCTTCTTAAGAATCTTAGAGTCCAATTCTTTCTCTTCCCTCTTCACGCTGACCTAAGCCTGTCCTCCAGTTTCACCTTTCCTGCTATATTCTTCTTTTTTTAGCACTCAGGTTAACTCCCGTTCAGATTTTAAAATATTATCATGGCCCCTTCAATCATGTCCACCCTGCTAGATTCCTGAAACATGGGATATCCAGTCAATCTTTGCTCTCTCTCCCTTGGTTTCTTTGACCTTTCATTGCAGATTTTGTTTTTTATGGAACCGTCAATCTCATTTAAAGGTTTTTAATGTATCTCAATGGCTTGTATACCTATGGTGTCACAACCCACAAAGGTGTAAACTTTCATAATTATTTTTGCTGCTTCCCATTTACGATCTGGAACTAGAACTGCTTCCAGTTTCTGGCAGAGCCAAAGTTTCTTCCTTAATGTTGCTCAGGATGATTTAGGAAATTGTAAACAAGGTTCTCTTTACTTCATTCCTAAATTCGGAACTGGTTTAGTCGCGTGCTCATTCTTTACTTGGTTCTGTACTTCAGGGAGAACTGGTAATGAAGGCATGTCATGTGTGTGAGTGTAAATGCAAGCAAAAATGGTTCCTCAGATGTTACATTCCTTTGCAGGTGACACCATCCCAATAGGAAGACCCAAAGTCAATATTCTCTGTCTTGGAGTGTCATGTGCAGATAGACTGCTTCCAATTGGTTGGACTTGCAAGTAATACATAATTGAATATTATTACATTTTGTGGGCATCTTTCCATTGATAGCATTTATTGTCTGCAGACTCATGGATGTGCCTGTCCCTCCCTGAACTGCTGGTCCTTCCACAATAGCAGGTCTAAAGGTAATAGTACAAACTCTACAAGTCTCCTGTATAAGGGAAATGTGTAATTCAAAATCCCTATGATATCAGTAGGTGCTGCGGTGTCAGAATGTGGAACAGATGTGTAACTAGCTAATACATGCCACATAGCTCCCTCATTGCTTAGGGGTCCCACACTGACATTTCTGCAAGTATTTTGTAACTGACCAGCAAACCAATCTTGGTGGTCTAGTAAGTCTAAGGAGTTTCTAGATCATTGTATGCTCTATAGCGGCGAAAGGCAGACAGTGGCAGTGTCTGCTGCGACCCGTCTGTAGCGGTAATAACAAAGGGCAATCAATAGAGCTTTTTTTAAACTGAACTGGATAGCACTTTTAAAATTGAATTGTGAATTTTCACTCAGCTGAAATACTTTTTTTTTAAACTCACTGAATTGTGTGGTAGATCTTTTTGCTACCTAGACGCTAATTACTGGAACACCCTCCCCCATGCTCTCCAGATGGAACCATCAGAAAACTCCTTCCGGAAACAATTAAAAACATGGCTTTTCCAGATATAGACCCGCCACCATGCTTAGATTTACTGCTACAGAGTGGGCCGAGTGTGCTGCAGTGCGGGGACACACGAGTGACTGTAACCAGGCCCTTTACAAGCTCATTTATCATTATTATTTATTTTTATTATGCAAAGGCCGTGCTACAGCTTTATGAGCCTGAAAGTGCCCTGGGTCAGTGTCTGTAGCTTCAAGCTCCAGCCATGAGTAAAACCTCTCCAAGGCAAATACTGTGTAAGCAGCTATTATAAAAATAACTGCCCCTCCCCGCATCAGGGACACCTCACATCTTGAGATGCTGAGTAACTATTTCCTGGCTAATGGCTCCTATCTCAGTTGGGGCTACAATGGAAACAAACAGATTCAAATAAATTGGATTCGAATAATTAGAGAACAGAGAATGGGGAATAACTTTTTAAAGTCAAGCTTGACAAACCTAAAGGAATAAGTGCTCCCTTATTCCCTGTAGGAGGTAACCATAATTCCTGCGGACCTCTCTGTAATGTATCTGTGTGTATGCATATTAAAAAGAAACTACTCGAAGTTTTTAAAAAAATCCAGTCCTGGCATTGGGTGCCAAAGTTGCATAAACTAAGATTTAGCTCTACAAGTTACTTAGCACATCTCAAATAACCACTGAGAATACAGCACAAATGAATGTTCTGAACAACTAGAACAAAATGACATTTCTACATTAGTTAAGATGTAATTTAAAAATGTAACACCCTCAACTCTACTTCTATGCACTGCACTAGAAGAGAATGGAGTTGAATAACTTGTATCAAGGGTTTCTGAGCGACAATTGTCGTACTGCTTACCTCTGCTTACCTGTTTAAAGAAAAGCACTGTAGATGTCAAAAGTCAAGGAGACTGTGTTCCCTGTGAAATGTAAACAAACACCGCATCAGCTATTCTCCTCCTGGATTTGGTTTAATATAAACTTTCAGTAAAAAGTGCAATATGGCAGCATCTCTGGCAGTCAAGACCTTTTCTGTCAGTATCTTGCATGATAATCTGGGTCAAAAGGACCTCTCCTCTCAAGTGGTCAAGCATCTGGCCATGTATACTCTATTTTATCTGAGATGGAGATTTATGACAGAACCTTCGGAAGGTCTGACAAAACTTATGGTCATCAAGATAGTAGTCATAGATACTTTCTTATAAACTAATTGGGCAAAAACACGTCAATTCAGACTGCACTATTTATGCTCGTATTCCTGCCAAATCGTCAACTAGAAATGACAAGGCATTTGTCCCAGACTGATGTCACATCAGGTGTCTTATAGATGTCATTGTCTACACATCATGCATCTCATCTGTGCCATTGTCCGAGTTACTTGACACTTCCACGGGTTCTTGGAAAGATAAGGACAGACAACATCTGTTTCAAAGGCAGACATGTCAATGATTCCAGAAAAAATCGAGAAAATTGAGTCTCTGCCTACTCAAGATGGAGTTGGGCCCTATGGTCTTAACGTCAGGAGTCTAGGCACAGCTAGGGCCTAGTGGAACTGTTTAAAAAACCATGTCTTCAGCTTCTTATGTAATTCAAGAAGTGAGGAGGAGGCTCCTATGTGTAGTGATAAGTTCCTCCACACTTCAGAAGCGATGTAGGAGCAGGCTCGACTGCCAGATCTGTTTTTCCATATGCATGGGATTTGTGCAAGTAGGAGTCCAGATGATCAAAGGTGTCTGGAAGGTTTTTGTGAAAACAAATATGATTGCTGAGGTATGCTGGGCCAATGATATGTAGTGCCTTAAAAGTTTGGGTGAGGAGTTTGAATTGTGGTTTTTGTGAACGGGAAGCTGTGGAGCTCTTTCAGCTGTGGTGTGATGTGAGTGCAGCGTGGGAGGTTGAGAGTGATTCTGGCCACCAAGGTCTGGATGATCTGCAGCCTTTTTTTTTTTTTATTCAATCCATGTCACAAACATTTAACATAGCAGTTATAAGCCATAAAAATAAAACATTGACAGAAGAGAATAGATTTACCAGGGAGGCAACCGCAAAACGAAGTTATAATCATATTATCAATGGACAATCTGAATCCATAATATATTTCATATACCGTATCATAGATTCCCATAATGGATCCCACGTTTTTGCCGTCATACAGATTTCGCAGCATGCAAACTATATTCCATACTGAATACATGATAACATTTCATCCTCCACATCTCAAAAGTGGGAGCCTCTTTTGGAAGCCAACATGTAGCAATACAGAGTCGAGCAACCACGGCAACAACGAATAAAAGATATTTAAATTTGTACATTGGTTGCTCGTTTAAGCTATTCCCCAGTAATCCTAATAACATCATTGACTTAGTTATTATTATAGGGATGACAGTCATTTTTTGCAAGCGAAATGCTAATTGATGCTTTAAATGCACCAGTGCAATTCATTAAAAAAAGACATGTACAATATCTGCTTGATCGCATTGACATCTAAAACATTTACCATCATTATTGCCCCCACACTTCATCATGCGTTCAGGTGTATGGTACAAATCAAAAATAGTTTTAAAATTCTGCGTTTGTAGGTTTGATGATAATAGTATTTTGCCTGCAATATCTATTGATGTCTGCATCACCTCCCCCTCGATCCCTAGACGTACAGCCCTTTTAAGGTCATGAGTAGCTAAATCATCGTTTTGGGACTCAATTAGCATAGCGTATAAAACCCCAATCTTGGCCTTTCTATTAATGGCCTCTACCATTGGAAGCTTCACAAATCCCTAAAGCAAATGATGTTTACCAAGATAGTCAGGCAATTGCAAGTATTTAAAAAAATCGTGAAATTGGAGTTGATACTTTTCAACTAATTCCTCAAATGAGCATAGCACTCTTCCTTGATGTAGATCTCCCAGATATCATATCCCCAGCATCTGCCAAATCAGAAGCCTAACACTTGCCCTCATTGGATAACTCGTATCCGAGGAAGGTCACCATAAGGTAAGCAACGTTCATTTCAATTTTGAAGCAATGTGATGTTATTATCATTATAATTCTGTCCAACATTGTTAGGTGTTTGTCTAAATCATAATCAATGAGATAGAAGTCATCAATGCCTGATAATATATCAGGATCTGGTTGCACGATCTCCATGATGCACTTTGAGAATAAGCCAGGACTGTTCTTATAGCCCATAGGCAAATGTTGAAATGACAATTGCACGCCGTTGAAACAAAGCCAAATTAGATATTTGCTTTCACGTGATATGTTCGGACTAAAAACCTATTGGACATGTAAGGGTTTTTGATATTTTTACCACACCAGGGTAGCCACTTATCCCATGCTGAGTACATTTTGCAAAGCGTATGTGAGTTAAAATTCTGAGTTTAAAATTATCCTATAGGATTTGTCTGGTTTGGAGGCAGGAAAAAGGGGTGTTCATTGGTGAAAGACAAGGCACTAAGGCCTAGATGTAGGTAATTTTATTTTACCACTTCTAAAATACCGAGTTTTACCGATTCGGTATTTAAGAAGTGGTAAAATAGAGGGGGGGGTGTAGGTATTACAGATTCGGTAAATACCGAATCGTTAAGATTCGGTATTTACCGAATCTGTAAATACCGATTCTGTAATGCCCATTGATTCTTATGGGCATTGACGCCCATAGGAATCAATGGGCATTACCGAATCTGTATTTACAGAATCGGTAAATACCGATTCCAGCAAGGGTGCAGGGGGTGTCACTTTGACACCCTCTAGCACCCCAAATACAGGCATGTGTGCCATGTGGCACACAGACATGCCCTAAGGGCATGTCTGTCTGTTACATGGCATAGGTGTGCATGCACACATGTGCAAGCACACCAGGATTCGGTATTTTACCACCCAATTGGATTGGGTGGTAAAATACCGAATCTGAAAGGCCTTTGGGACTCTGAAGAGTCCCACCTACATCTAGAAGTTACCGAATCGGTAAAAATACCAAATCGGTATTTTACCGATTTGGTAAATTTACCGAATCGGTAAATTTGGCCCCCTACATCCCAAAAACCCATTTACCGGTCGGTAACGGCCGAAATCTGCCGTTACCGGCCGGTAAATGGCCACCTACATCTGGCCCTAAGTCTCAATTTGTATGAACTCATTAGTTGGATTTGCCACCAGAAAACTGTGCACGTTTGATGCACTATCATGACTAGTGTAGAAGTGCTCTTGCCTAAGTTTTGTTTTGCAGGAGTATCCATAGCTGTATCAGCATGTTTCTTAGAAAGTCTTTCTAGTTTCTTCTTAAGAATCTTAGAGTCCAATTCTTTCTCTTCCCTCTTCACGCTGACCTAAGCCTGTCCTCCAGTTTCACCTTTCCTGCTATATTCTTCTTTTTTTAGCACTCAGGTTAACTCCCGTTCAGATTTTAAAATATTATCATGGCCCCTTCAATCATGTCCACCCTGCTAGATTCCTGAAACATGGGATATCCAGTCAATCTTTGCTCTCTCTCCCTTGGTTTCTTTGACCTTTCATTGCAGATTTTGTTTTTTATGGAACCGTCAATCTCATTTAAAGGTTTTTAATGTATCTCAATGGCTTGTATACCTATGGTGTCACAACCCACAAAGGTGTAAACTTTCATAATTATTTTTGCTGCTTCCCATTTACGATCTGGAACTAGAACTGCTTCCAGTTTCTGGCAGAGCCAAAGTTTCTTCCTTAATGTTGCTCAGGATGATTTAGGAAATTGTAAACAAGGTTCTCTTTACTTCATTCCTAAATTTGGAACTGGTTTAGTCGCGTGCTCATTCTTTACTTGGTTCTGTACTTCAGGGAGAACTGGTAATGAAGGCATGTCATGTGTGTGAGTGTAAATGCAAGCAAAAATGGTTCCTCAGATGTTACATTCCTTTGCAGGTGACACCATCCCAATAGGAAGACCCAAAGTCAATATTCTCTGTCTTGGGGTGTCATGTGCAGATAGACTGCTTCCAATTGGTTGGACTTGCAAGTAATACATAATTGAATATTATTACATTTTGTGGGCATCTTTCCATTGATAGCATTTATTGTCTGCAGACTCATGGATGTGCCTGTCCCTCCCTGAACTGCTGGTCCTTCCACAATAGCAGGTCTAAAGGTAATAGTACAAACTCTACAAGTCTCCTGTATAAGGGAAATGTGTAATTCAAAATCCCTATGATATCAGTAGGTGCTGCGGTGTCAGAACGTGGAACAGATGTGTAACTAGCTAATACATGCCACATAGCTCCCTCATTGCTTAGGGGTCCCACACTGACATTTCTGCAAGTATTTTGTAACTGACCAGCAAACCAATCTTGGTGGTCTAGTAAGTCTAAGGAGTTTCTAGATCATTGTATGCTCTATAGCGGCGAAAGGCAGACAGTGGCAGTGTCTGCTGCGACCCGTCTGTAGCGGTAATAACAAAGGGCAATCAATAGAGCTTTTTTTAAACTGAACTGGATAGCACTTTTAAAATTGAATTGTGAATTTTCACTCAGCTGAAATACTTTTTTTTTAAACTCACTGAATTGTGTGGTAGATCTTTTTGCTACCTAGACGCTAATTACTGGAACACCCTCCCCCATGCTCTCCAGATGGAACCATCAGAAAACTCCTTCCGGAAACAATTAAAAACATGGCTTTTCCAGATATAGACCCGCCACCATGCTTAGATTTACTGCTACAGAGTGGGCCGAGTGTGCTGCAGTGCGGGGACACACGAGTGACTGTAACCAGGCCCTTTACAAGCTCATTTATCATTATTATTTATTTTTATTATGCAAAGGCCGTGCTACAGCTTTATGAGCCTGAAAGTGCCCTGGGTCAGTGTCTGTAGCTTCAAGCTCCAGCCATGAGTAAAACCTCTCCAAGGCAAATACTGTGTAAGCAGCTATTATAAAAATAACTGCCCCTCCCCGCATCAGGGACACCTCACATCTTGAGATGCTGAGTAACTATTTCCTGGCTAATGGCTCCTATCTCAGTTGGGGCTACAATGGAAACAAACAGATTCAAATAAATTGGATTCGAATAATTAGAGAACAGAGAATGGGGAATAACTTTTTAAAGTCAAGCTTGACAAACCTAAAGGAATAAGTGCTCCCTTATTCCCTGTAGGAGGTAACCATAATTCCTGCGGACCTCTCTGTAATGTATCTGTGTGTATGCATATTAAAAAGAAACTACTCGAAGTTTTAAAAAAAATCCAGTCCTGGCATTGGGTGCCAAAGTTGCATAAACTAAGATTTAGCTCTACAAGTTACTTAGCACATCTCAAATAACCACTGAGAATACAGCACAAATGAATGTTCTGAACAACTAGAACAAAATGACATTTCTACATTAGTTAAGATGTAATTTAAAAATGTAACACCCTCAACTCTACTTCTATGCACTGCACTAGAAGAGAATGGAGTTGAATAACTTGTATCAAGGGTTTCTGAGCGACAATTGTCGTACTGCTTACCTCTGCTTACCTGTTTACAGAAAAGCACTGTAGATGTCAAAAGTCAAGGAGACTGTGTTCCCTGTGAAATGTAAACAAACACCGCATCAGCTATTCTCCTCCTGGATTTGGTTTAATATAAACTTTCAGTAAAAAGTGCAATATGGCAGCATCTCTGGCAGTCAAGACCTTTTCTGTCAGTATCTTGCATGATAATCTGGGTCAAAAGGACCTCTCCTCTCAAGTGGTCAAGCATCTGGCCATGTATACTCTATTTTATCTGAGATGGAGATTTATGACAGAACCTTAGGAATGTCTGACAAAACTTATGGTCATCAAGATAGTAGTCATAGATACTTTCTTATAAACTAATTGGGCAAAAACACGTCAATTCAGACTGCACTATTTATGCTCGTATTCTTGCCAAATCGTCAACTAGAAATGACAAGGCATTTGTCCCAGACTGATGTCACATCAGGTGTCTTATAGATGTCATTGTCTACACATCATGCATCTTATCTGTGCCATTGTCCGAGTTACTTGACACTTCCACGGGTTCTTGGAAAGATAAGGACAGACAACATGTAAATGTAAATGTAAATGTAATAGGCATTTATAGAGCGCTACTACCACTCCAAGGAGTATCTTGGCGCTTACACAACCCAGGTGGAAGAGTTGGATAGGGAAAGAGGTCCAGGTTTCTTAAACACATTCCTACACTAGGGTTCTACACAGAGTGTCAGACATGGAGAAAATCCAAGTTTTCAATGCCTTCCTAAACGGGGCTTCTTGGGAGAAAGATCGCAAGGAAAGAGGGAGTTTGTTCCAGGCCTTGGTTCCTAGTACAAAGATGGATTTGCCACCCTTTGTGGCCAGTTTAAAGCGGGGAGTGGTAAGTAAGTTTTGGCTGGCGGATCTTAGACAGCGTGCTGGGTAATATCTTTTGAACCCCCTTCGTAAATAGGTCGGGCCACGTTGATGGAAGGCCCTGAAGGTGATCAAGAGAAGTTTGAACAAAATTCTCTTTCCTATTGGCAGCCAATGTAAGGTGTTTAAAGCTGCGGAGGCTGATGATCTACGAGGCAGACGCAGTACGAGGCGGGCAGCCGCGTTTTGGACCATGTGCAATTTGTGGAGCACGATTTTGTTTGCTCCAGCATAAAGTCCATTGCAGTAGTCCAGCCTAGAATTTATTAAGGCCACTGCGACTGTTTTCCTTGCCGAAAGAGGGAGGAGGTCAAAAAATTTCCTGAGTGCTTTAATAATTTGGAAGCACATACCTGCCACTGCTACAGCCTGAGTTTTAAAGGATAGGCAGTTGTCGAACTTTATACCTAGGTTACGAGCGGATGCAATTGTGTTAGGTGGGGCTTCTGCATCCGATGGCCAGCATACAGTGGGGGAAAAAGGATTATTGATCCCCATAGGTAGAATTTCCGTTTTTCCGGCGTTGCACTTTAGATGGTTGTTATTCATCCATTTGAATGTTGCTGCAAGACAGTTCCTAAGATCTTCCTCGGCACCTGGTTGTTCCTTATCCAGCACCAAAATCAGTTGGGTATCGTCAGCGTATGAGATAGAACTGATCCTGAATGACTCGATCAAGTTCATCAGGGGTGCCATATATAGATTGAAAAGAACAGGGCTCAAACTAGAACCCTGTGGCACCCCTGAGCTGACGTTTTTAGCCTCAGACTGATATGGGCCAAGCACTGTTATTTGGCATCTGTTTATAAGGAAGTTCCTACACCAAGCCAACACCTGTCCTCCCACACCTGCGGCAGACAACCGGTCCAGTAAGATGTTATGGGACACGGTGTCGAAGGCTGCCGACAGGTCAAGAAGGATAAGGACAGCCTGTTTTCCCTGGTCCATTGCTGCTCTTAACGTTTCAGCAGAGTATAATAAAGCTGATTCGGTAGAGTGTTCTGACCGAAAGCCTGACTGATTCGGATGGAGAACGTTATTCTTCTCCAGAAAGCTTGTCAGTTGGTTATTGACAAACTTTTCAGTCAGCTTAGATAGAATGGGTAGCAGGGAAATCGGGCGCAGGTTAGAAAGGGTGGTGGGATCAGCCAGGGCCTTTTTTTGGAGTGGCTTGACAGCTGCAAGTTTCCAATCGTTTGGGATACTTGCTGTTGCTAGAGAAGAATTGATGATACTGTTAATCATGGGATTAACTGTCTCTATTAGATGGTGCAGCACCGGAGGGGGACAGGGATCAAAAGGGGAACCTGATTTGCTGGCTAAAATAGCTTTAGCAGTTTCCTCCAGGGGGACTGGGGCGAACTCGTCACAACGGAGGGGGGAAGTCATCTTCGCTATCTCTTCGTCATCCGTTATGGAAATGATTTCTGATGGAAAAGCATTAGTGATATTTAGGATTTTATTATCAAAATAATCAGATATCGCATTACAGAGATCTTGCGATGGAGAGATCTCTTGCGATAGAGCTGAGGGCTTGATAAAATCCTTAACAATCCTAAAGATAGCTTTTTGTTCTTGGCCCGCTGAAGAAATGGCCTGTAGGTAATGAGCTTTTTTTGCTAATTTTAATCCTACATGATACTTCCGCCTAGCTGCTATGTAAATGTTGCGTGCGGCTGTGTCGTAGTTACGACGCCACCTCCGTTCAAGTGTTTTCACTTCGCCTAACTCAGCTTTAAGAGCTGGTGAAAACCATGGAGCGTTTTTTTTCTTATTCCTAGGTTTTATGTTCTCATTATTAGATGGCATGAGCAACTTGCCCGCTCCAGCAATCCAGTCACAAAAGATTTGATAGTCTGAAGAGGTGCAGTCGGCAAAAGTTGGTAAATCATTTTTAAGTTTTTCAACAATGTCAGCTCTCATCTGTTTCAAAGGCAGACATGTCAATGATTCCAGAAAAAATCGAGAAAATTGAGTCTCTGCCTACTCAAGATGGAGTTGGGCCCTATGGTCTTAACGTCAGGAGTCTAGGCACAGCTAGGGCCTAGTGGAACTGTTTAAAAAAACCATGTCTTCAGCTTCTTATGTAATTCAAGAAGTGAGGAGGAGGCTCCTATGTGTAGTGATAAGTTCCTCCACACTTCAGAAGCGATGTAGGAGCAGGCTCGACTGCCAGATCTGTTTTTCCATATGCATGGGATTTGTGCAAGTAGGAGTCCAGATGATCAAAGGTGTCTGGAAGGTTTTTGTGAAAACAAATATGATTGCTGAGGTATGCTGGGCCAATGATATGTAGTGCCTTAAAAGTTTGGGTGAGGAGTTTGAATTGTGGTTTTTGTGAACGGGAAGCTGTGGAGCTCTTTCAGCTGTGGTGTGATGTGAGTGCAGCGTGGGAGGTTGAGAGTGATTCTGGCCACCAAGGTCTGGATGATCTGCAGCCTTTTTTTTTTTTTATTCAATCCATGTCACAAACATTTAACATAGCAGTTATAAGCCATAAAAATAAAACATTGACAGAAGAGAATAGATTTACCAGGGAGGCAACCGCAAAACGAAGTTATAATCATATTATCAATGGACAATCTGAATCCATAATATATTTCATATACCGTATCATAGATTCCCATAATGGATCCCACGTTTTTGCCGTCATACAGATTTCGCAGCATGCAAACTATATTCCATACTGAATACATGATAACATTTCATCCTCCACATCTCAAAAGTGGGAGCCTCTTTTGGAAGCCAACATGTAGCAATACAGAGTCGAGCAACCACGGCAACAACGAATAAAAGATATTTAAATTTGTACATTGGTTGCTCGTTTAAGTTATTCCCCAGTAATCCTAATAACATCATTGACTTAGTTATTATTATAGGGATGACAGTCATTTTTTGCAAGCGAAATGCTAATTGATGCTTTAAATGCACCAGTGCAATTCATTAAAAAAAGACATGTACAATATCTGCTTGATCGCATTGACATCTAAAACATTTACCATCATTATTGCCCCCACACTTCATCATGCGTTCAGGTGTATGGTACAAATCAAAAATAGTTTTAAAATTCTGCGTTTGTAGGTTTGATGATAATAGTATTTTGCCTGCAATATCTATTGATGTCTGCATCACCTCCCCCTCGATCCCTAGACGTACAGCCCTTTTAAGGTCATGAGTAGCTAAATCATCGTTTTGGGACTCAATTAGCATAGCGTATAAAACCCCAATCTTGGCCTTTCTATTAATGGCCTCTACCATTGGAAGCTTCACAAATCCCTAAAGCAAATGATGTTTACCAAGATAGTCAGGCAATTGCAAGTATTTAAAAAAATCGTGAAATTGGAGTTGATACTTTTCAACTAATTCCTCAAATGAGCATAGCACTCTTCCTTGATGTAGATCTCCCAGATATCATATCCCCAGCATCTGCCAAATCAGAAGCCTAACACTTGCCCTCATTGGATAACTCGTATCCGAGGAAGGTCACCATAAGGTAAGCAACGTTCATTTCAATTTTGAAGCAATGTGATGTTATTATCATTATAATTCTGTCCAACATTGTTAGGTGTTTGTCTAAATCATAATCAATGAGATAGAAGTCATCAATGCCTGATAATATATCAGGATCTGGTTGCACGATCTCCATGATGCACTTTGAGAATAAGCCAGGACTGTTCTTATAGCCCATAGGCAAATGTTGAAATGACAATTGCACGCCGTTGAAACAAAGCCAAATTAGATATTTGCTTTCACGTGATATGTTCGGACTAAAAACCCATTGGACATGTAAGGGTTTTTGATATTTTTACCACACCAGGGTAGCCACTTATCCCATGCTGAGTACATTTTGCAAAGCGTATGTGAGTTAAAATTCTGAGTTTAAAATTATCCTATAGGATTTGTCTGGTTTGGAGGCAGGAAAAAGGGGTGTTCATTGGTGAAAGACAAGGCACTAAGGCCTAGATGTAGGTAATTTTATTTTACCACTTCTAAAATACCGAGTTTTACCGATTCGGTATTTAAGAAGTGGTAAAATAGAGGGGGGGGTGTAGGTATTACAGATTCGGTAAATACCGAATCGTTAAGATTCGGTATTTACCGAATCTGTAAATACCGATTCTGTAATGCCCATTGATTCTTATGGGCATTGACGCCCATAGGAATCAATGGGCATTACCGAATCTGTATTTACAGAATCGGTAAATACCGATTCCAGCAAGGGTGCAGGGGGTGTCACTTTGACACCCTCTAGCACCCCAAATACAGGCATGTGTGCCATGTGGCACACAGACATGCCCTAAGGGCATGTCTGTCTGTTACATGGCATAGGTGTGCATGCACACATGTGCAAGCACACCAGGATTCGGTATTTTACCACCCAATTGGATTGGGTGGTAAAATACCGAATCTGAAAGGCCTTTGGGACTCTGAAGAGTCCCACCTACATCTAGAAGTTACCGAATCGGTAAAAATACCAAATCGGTATTTTACCGATTTGGTAAATTTACCGAATCGGTAAATTTGGCCCCCTACATCCCAAAAACCCATTTACCGGTCGGTAACGGCCGAAATCTGCCGTTACCGGCCGGTAAATGGCCACCTACATCTGGCCCTAAGTCTCAATTTGTATGAACTCATTAGTTGGATTTGCCACCAGAAAACTGTGCACGTTTGATGCACTATCATGACTAGTGTAGAAGTGCTCTTGCCTAAGTTTTGTTTTGCAGGAGTATCCATAGCTGTATCAGCATGTTTCTTAGAAAGTCTTTCTAGTTTCTTCTTAAGAATCTTAGAGTCCTATTCTTTCTCTTCCCTCTTCACGCTGACCTAAGCCTGTCCTCCAGTTTCACCTTTCCTGCTATATTCTTCTTTTTTTAGCACTCAGGTTAACTCCCGTTCAGATTTTAAAATATTATCATGGCCCCTTCAATCATGTCCACCCTGCTAGATTCCTGAAACATGGGATATCCAGTCAATCTTTGCTCTCTCTCCCTTGGTTTCTTTGACCTTTCATTGCAGATTTTGTTTTTTATGGAACCGTCAATCTCATTTAAAGGTTTTTAATGTATCTCAATGGCTTGTATACCTATGGTGTCACAACCCACAAAGGTGTAAACTTTCATAATTATTTTTGCTGCTTCCCATTTACGATCTGGAACTAGAACTGCTTCCAGTTTCTGGCAGAGCCAAAGTTTCTTCCTTAATGTTGCTCAGGATGATTTAGGAAATTGTAAACAAGGTTCTCTTTACTTCATTCCTAAATTCGGAACTGGTTTAGTCGCGTGCTCATTCTTTACTTGGTTCTGTACTTCAGGGAGAACTGGTAATGAAGGCATGTCATGTGTGTGAGTGTAAATGCAAGCAAAAATGGTTCCTCAGATGTTACATTCCTTTGCAGGTGACACCATCCCAATAGGAAGACCCAAAGTCAATATTCTCTGTCTTGGGGTGTCATGTGCAGATAGACTGCTTCCAATTGGTTGGACTTGCAAGTAATACATAATTGAATATTATTACATTTTGTGGGCATCTTTCCATTGATAGCATTTATTGTCTGCAGACTCATGGATGTGCCTGTCCCTCCCTGAACTGCTGGTCCTTCCACAATAGCAGGTCTAAAGGTAATAGTACAAACTCTACAAGTCTCCTGTATAAGGGAAATGTGTAATTCAAAATCCCTATGATATCAGTAGGTGCTGCGGTGTCAGAATGTGGAACAGATGTGTAACTAGCTAATACATGCCACATAGCTCCCTCATTGCTTAGGGGTCCCACACTGACATTTCTGCAAGTATTTTGTAACTGACCAGCAAACCAATCTTGGTGGTCTAGTAAGTCTAAGGAGTTTCTAGATCATTGTATGCTCTATAGCGGCGAAAGGCAGACAGTGGCAGTGTCTGCTGCGACCCGTCTGTAGCGGTAATAACAAAGGGCAATCAATAGAGCTTTTTTTAAACTGAACTGGATAGCACTTTTAAAATTGAATTGTGAATTTTCACTCAGCTGAAATACTTTTTTTTTAAACTCACTGAATTGTGTGGTAGATCTTTTTGCTACCTAGACGCTAATTACTGGAACACCCTCCCCCATGCTCTCCAGATGGAACCATCAGAAAACTCCTTCCGGAAACAATTAAAAACATGGCTTTTCCAGATATAGACCCGCCACCATGCTTAGATTTACTGCTACAGAGTGGGCCGAGTGTGCTGCAGTGCGGGGACACACGAGTGACTGTAACCAGGCCCTTTACAAGCTCATTTATCATTATTATTTATTTTTATTATGCAAAGGCCGTGCTACAGCTTTATGAGCCTGAAAGTGCCCTGGGTCAGTGTCTGTAGCTTCAAGCTCCAGCCATGAGTAAAACCTCTCCAAGGCAAATACTGTGTAAGCAGCTATTATAAAAATAACTGCCCCTCCCCGCATCAGGGACACCTCACATCTTGAGATGCTGAGTAACTATTTCCTGGCTAATGGCTCCTATCTCAGTTGGGGCTACAATGGAAACAAACAGATTCAAATAAATTGGATTCGAATAATTAGAGAACAGAGAATGGGGAATAACTTTTTAAAGTCAAGCTTGACAAACCTAAAGGAATAAGTGCTCCCTTATTCCCTGTAGGAGGTAACCATAATTCCTGCGGACCTCTCTGTAATGTATCTGTGTGTATGCATATTAAAAAGAAACTACTCGAAGTTTTTAAAAAAATCCAGTCCTGGCATTGGGTGCCAAAGTTGCATAAACTAAGATTTAGCTCTACAAGTTACTTAGCACATCTCAAATAACCACTGAGAATACAGCACAAATGAATGTTCTGAACAACTAGAACAAAATGACATTTCTACATTAGTTAAGATGTAATTTAAAAATGTAACACCCTCAACTCTACTTCTATGCACTGCACTAGAAGAGAATGGAGTTGAATAACTTGTATCAAGGGTTTCTGAGCGACAATTGTCGTACTGCTTACCTCTGCTTACCTGTTTAAAGAAAAGCACTGTAGATGTCAAAAGTCAAGGAGACTGTGTTCCCTGTGAAATGTAAACAAACACCGCATCAGCTATTCTCCTCCTGGATTTGGTTTAATATAAACTTTCAGTAAAAAGTGCAATATGGCAGCATCTCTGGCAGTCAAGACCTTTTCTGTCAGTATCTTGCATGATAATCTGGGTCAAAAGGACCTCTCCTCTCAAGTGGTCAAGCATCTGGCCATGTATACTCTATTTTATCTGAGATGGAGATTTATGACAGAACCTTCGGAATGTCTGACAAAACTTATGGTCATCAAGATAGTAGTCATAGATACTTTCTTATAAACTAATTGGGCAAAAACACGTCAATTCAGACTGCACTATTTATGCTCGTATTCTTGCCAAATCGTCAACTAGAAATGACAAGGCATTTGTCCCAGACTGATGTCACATCAGGTGTCTTATAGATGTCATTGTCTACACATCATGCATCTCATCTGTGCCATTGTCCGAGTTACTTGACACTTCCACGGGTTCTTGGAAAGATAAGGACAGACAACATCTGTTTCAAAGGCAGACATGTCAATGATTCCAGAAAAAATCGAGAAAATTGAGTCTCTGCCTACTCAAGATGGAGTTGGGCCCTATGGTCTTAACGTCAGGAGTCTAGGCACAGCTAGGGCCTAGTGGAACTGTTTAAAAAACCATGTCTTCAGCTTCTTATGTAATTCAAGAAGTGAGGAGGAGGCTCCTATGTGTAGTGATAAGTTCCTCCACACTTCAGAAGCGATGTAGGAGCAGGCTCGACTGCCAGATCTGTTTTTCCATATGCATGGGATTTGTGCAAGTAGGAGTCCAGATGATCAAAGGTGTCTGGAAGGTTTTTGTGAAAACAAATATGATTGCTGAGGTATGCTGGGCCAATGATATGTAGTGCCTTAAAAGTTTGGGTGAGGAGTTTGAATTGTGGTTTTTGTGAACGGGAAGCTGTGGAGCTCTTTCAGCTGTGGTGTGATGTGAGTGCAGCGTGGGAGGTTGAGAGTGATTCTGGCCACCAAGGTCTGGATGATCTGCAGCCTTTTTTTTTTTATTCAATCCATGTCACAAACATTTAACATAGCAGTTATAAGCCATAAAAATAAAACATTGACAGAAGAGAATAGATTTACCAGGGAGGCAACCGCAAAACGAAGTTATAATCATATTATCAATGGACAATCTGAATCCATAATATATTTCATATACCGTATCATAGATTCCCATAATGGATCCCACGTTTTTGCCGTCATACAGATTTCGCAGCATGCAAACTATATTCCATACTGAATACATGATAACATTTCATCCTCCACATCTCAAAAGTGGGAGCCTCTTTTGGAAGCCAACATGTAGCAATACAGAGTCGAGCAACCACGGCAACAACGAATAAAAGATATTTAAATTTGTACATTGGTTGCTCGTTTAAGCTATTCCCCAGTAATCCTAATAACATCATTGACTTAGTTATTATTATAGGGATGACAGTCATTTTTTGCAAGCGAAATGCTAATTGATGCTTTAAATGCACCAGTGCAATTCATTAAAAAAAGACATGTACAATATCTGCTTGATCGCATTGACATCTAAAACATTTACCATCATTATTGCCCCCACACTTCATCATGCGTTCAGGTGTATGGTACAAATCAAAAATAGTTTTAAAATTCTGCGTTTGTAGGTTTGATGATAATAGTATTTTGCCTGCAATATCTATTGATGTCTGCATCACCTCCCCCTCGATCCCTAGACGTACAGCCCTTTTAAGGTCATGAGTAGCTAAATCATCGTTTTGGGACTCAATTAGCATAGCGTATAAAACCCCAATCTTGGCCTTTCTATTAATGGCCTCTACCATTGGAAGCTTCACAAATCCCTAAAGCAAATGATGTTTACCAAGATAGTCAGGCAATTGCAAGTATTTAAAAAAATCGTGAAATTGGAGTTGATACTTTTCAACTAATTCCTCAAATGAGCATAGCACTCTTCCTTGATGTAGATCTCCCAGATATCATATCCCCAGCATCTGCCAAATCAGAAGCCTAACACTTGCCCTCATTGGATAACTCGTATCCGAGGAAGGTCACCATAAGGTAAGCAACGTTCATTTCAATTTTGAAGCAATGTGATGTTATTATCATTATAATTCTGTCCAACATTGTTAGGTGTTTGTCTAAATCATAATCAATGAGATAGAAGTCATCAATGCCTGATAATATATCAGGATCTGGTTGCACGATCTCCATGATGCACTTTGAGAATAAGCCAGGACTGTTCTTATAGCCCATAGGCAAATGTTGAAATGACAATTGCACGCCGTTGAAACAAAGCCAAATTAGATATTTGCTTTCACGTGATATGTTCGGACTAAAAACCTATTGGACATGTAAGGGTTTTTGATATTTTTACCACACCAGGGTAGCCACTTATCCCATGCTGAGTACATTTTGCAAAGCGTATGTGAGTTAAAATTCTGAGTTTAAAATTATCCTATAGGATTTGTCTGGTTTGGAGGCAGGAAAAAGGGGTGTTCATTGGTGAAAGACAAGGCACTAAGGCCTAGATGTAGGTAATTTTATTTTACCACTTCTAAAATACCGAGTTTTACCGATTCGATATTTAAGAAGTGGTAAAATAGAGGGGGGGGTGTAGGTATTACAGATTCGGTAAATACCGAATCGTTAAGATTCGGTATTTACCGAATCTGTAAATACCGATTCTGTAATGCCCATTGATTCTTATGGGCATTGACGCCCATAGGAATCAATGGGCATTACCGAATCTGTATTTACAGAATCGGTAAATACCGATTCCAGCAAGGGTGCAGGGGGTGTCACTTTGACACCCTCTAGCACCCCAAATACAGGCATGTGTGCCATGTGGCACACAGACATGCCCTAAGGGCATGTCTGTCTGTTACATGGCATAGGTGTGCATGCACACATGTGCAAGCACACCAGGATTCGGTATTTTACCACCCAATTGGATTGGGTGGTAAAATACCGAATCTGAAAGGCCTTTGGGACTCTGAAGAGTCCCACCTACATCTAGAAGTTACCGAATCGGTAAAAATACCAAATCGGTATTTTACCGATTTGGTAAATTTACCGAATCGGTAAATTTGGCCCCCTACATCCCAAAAACCCATTTACCGGTCGGTAACGGCCGAAATCTGCCGTTACCGGCCGGTAAATGGCCACCTACATCTGGCCCTAAGTCTCAATTTGTATGAACTCATTAGTTGGATTTGCCACCAGAAAACTGTGCACGTTTGATGCACTATCATGACTAGTGTAGAAGTGCTCTTGCCTAAGTTTTGTTTTGCAGGAGTATCCATAGCTGTATCAGCATGTTTCTTAGAAAGTCTTTCTAGTTTCTTCTTAAGAATCTTAGAGTCCAATTCTTTCTCTTCCCTCTTCACGCTGACCTAAGCCTGTCCTCCAGTTTCACCTTTCCTGCTATATTCTTCTTTTTTTAGCACTCAGGTTAACTCCCGTTCAGATTTTAAAATATTATCATGGCCCCTTCAATCATGTCCACCCTGCTAGATTCCTGAAACATGGGATATCCAGTCAATCTTTGCTCTCTCTCCCTTGGTTTCTTTGACCTTTCATTGCAGATTTTGTTTTTTATGGAACCGTCAATCTCATTTAAAGGTTTTTAATGTATCTCAATGGCTTGTATACCTATGGTGTCACAACCCACAAAGGTGTAAACTTTCATAATTATTTTTGCTGCTTCCCATTTACGATCTGGAACTAGAACTGCTTCCAGTTTCTGGCAGAGCCAAAGTTTCTTCCTTAATGTTGCTCAGGATGATTTAGGAAATTGTAAACAAGGTTCTCTTTACTTCATTCCTAAATTCGGAACTGGTTTAGTCGCGTGCTCATTCTTTACTTGGTTCTGTACTTCAGGGAGAACTGGTAATGAAGGCATGTCATGTGTGTGAGTGTAAATGCAAGCAAAAATGGTTCCTCAGATGTTACATTCCTTTGCAGGTGACACCATCCCAATAGGAAGACCCAAAGTCAATATTCTCTGTCTTGGAGTGTCATGTGCAGATAGACTGCTTCCAATTGGTTGGACTTGCAAGTAATACATAATTGAATATTATTACATTTTGTGGGCATCTTTCCATTGATAGCATTTATTGTCTGCAGACTCATGGATGTGCCTGTCCCTCCCTGAACTGCTGGTCCTTCCACAATAGCAGGTCTAAAGGTAATAGTACAAACTCTACAAGTCTCCTGTATAAGGGAAATGTGTAATTCAAAATCCCTATGATATCAGTAGGTGCTGCGGTGTCAGAATGTGGAACAGATGTGTAACTAGCTAATACATGCCACATAGCTCCCTCATTGCTTAGGGGTCCCACACTGACATTTCTGCAAGTATTTTGTAACTGACCAGCAAACCAATCTTGGTGGTCTAGTAAGTCTAAGGAGTTTCTAGATCATTGTATGCTCTATAGCGGCGAAAGGCAGACAGTGGCAGTGTCTGCTGCGACCCGTCTGTAGCGGTAATAACAAAGGGCAATCAATAGAGCTTTTTTTAAACTGAACTGGATAGCACTTTTAAAATTGAATTGTGAATTTTCACTCAGCTGAAATACTTTTTTTTTAAACTCACTGAATTGTGTGGTAGATCTTTTTGCTACCTAGACGCTAATTACTGGAACACCCTCCCCCATGCTCTCCAGATGGAACCATCAGAAAACTCCTTCCGGAAACAATTAAAAACATGGCTTTTCCAGATATAGACCCGCCACCATGCTTAGATTTACTGCTACAGAGTGGGCCGAGTGTGCTGCAGTGCGGGGACACACGAGTGACTGTAACCAGGCCCTTTACAAGCTCATTTATCATTATTATTTATTTTTATTATGCAAAGGCCGTGCTACAGCTTTATGAGCCTGAAAGTGCCCTGGGTCAGTGTCTGTAGCTTCAAGCTCCAGCCATGAGTAAAACCTCTCCAAGGCAAATACTGTGTAAGCAGCTATTATAAAAATAACTGCCCCTCCCCGCATCAGGGACACCTCACATCTTGAGATGCTGAGTAACTATTTCCTGGCTAATGGCTCCTATCTCAGTTGGGGCTACAATGGAAACAAACAGATTCAAATAAATTGGATTCGAATAATTAGAGAACAGAGAATGGGGAATAACTTTTTAAAGTCAAGCTTGACAAACCTAAAGGAATAAGTGCTCCCTTATTCCCTGTAGGAGGTAACCATAATTCCTGCGGACCTCTCTGTAATGTATCTGTGTGTATGCATATTAAAAAGAAACTACTCGAAGTTTTTAAAAAAATCCAGTCCTGGCATTGGGTGCCAAAGTTGCATAAACTAAGATTTAGCTCTACAAGTTACTTAGCACATCTCAAATAACCACTGAGAATACAGCACAAATGAATGTTCTGAACAACTAGAACAAAATGACATTTCTACATTAGTTAAGATGTAATTTAAAAATGTAACACCCTCAACTCTACTTCTATGCACTGCACTAGAAGAGAATGGAGTTGAATAACTTGTATCAAGGGTTTCTGAGCGACAATTGTCGTACTGCTTACCTCTGCTTACCTGTTTAAAGAAAAGCACTGTAGATGTCAAAAGTCAAGGAGACTGTGTTCCCTGTGAAATGTAAACAAACACCGCATCAGCTATTCTCCTCCTGGATTTGGTTTAATATAAACTTTCAGTAAAAAGTGCAATATGGCAGCATCTCTGGCAGTCAAGACCTTTTCTGTCAGTATCTTGCATGATAATCTGGGTCAAAAGGACCTCTCCTCTCAAGTGGTCAAGCATCTGGCCATGTATACTCTATTTTATCTGAGATGGAGATTTATGACAGAACCTTCGGAAGGTCTGACAAAACTTATGGTCATCAAGATAGTAGTCATAGATACTTTCTTATAAACTAATTGGGCAAAAACACGTCAATTCAGACTGCACTATTTATGCTCGTATTCTTGCCAAATCGTCAACTAGAAATGACAAGGCATTTGTCCCAGACTGATGTCACATCAGGTGTCTTATAGATGTCATTGTCTACACATCATGCATCTCATCTGTGCCATTGTCCGAGTTACTTGACACTTCCACGGGTTCTTGGAAAGATAAGGACAGACAACATCTGTTTCAAAGGCAGACATGTCAATGATTCCAGAAAAAATCGAGAAAATTGAGTCTCTGCCTACTCAAGATGGAGTTGGGCCCTATGGTCTTAACGTCAGGAGTCTAGGCACAGCTAGGGCCTAGTGGAACTGTTTAAAAAACCATGTCTTCAGCTTCTTATGTAATTCAAGAAGTGAGGAGGAGGCTCCTATGTGTAGTGATAAGTTCCTCCACACTTCAGAAGCGATGTAGGAGCAGGCTCGACTGCCAGATCTGTTTTTCCATATGCATGGGATTTGTGCAAGTAGGAGTCCAGATGATCAAAGGTGTCTGGAAGGTTTTTGTGAAAACAAATATGATTGCTGAGGTATGCTGGGCCAATGATATGTAGTGCCTTAAAAGTTTGGGTGAGGAGTTTGAATTGTGGTTTTTGTGAACGGGAAGCTGTGGAGCTCTTTCAGCTGTGGTGTGATGTGAGTGCAGCGTGGGAGGTTGAGAGTGATTCTGGCCACCAAGGTCTGGATGATCTGCAGCCTTTTTTTTTTTTTATTCAATCCATGTCACAAACATTTAACATAGCAGTTATAAGCCATAAAAATAAAACATTGACAGAAGAGAATAGATTTACCAGGGAGGCAACCGCAAAACGAAGTTATAATCATATTATCAATGGACAATCTGAATCCATAATATATTTCATATACCGTATCATAGATTCCCATAATGGATCCCACGTTTTTGCCGTCATACAGATTTCGCAGCATGCAAACTATATTCCATACTGAATACATGATAACATTTCATCCTCCACATCTCAAAAGTGGGAGCCTCTTTTGGAAGCCAACATGTAGCAATACAGAGTCGAGCAACCACGGCAACAACGAATAAAAGATATTTAAATTTGTACATTGGTTGCTCGTTTAAGCTATTCCCCAGTAATCCTAATAACATCATTGACTTAGTTATTATTATAGGGATGACAGTCATTTTTTGCAAGCGAAATGCTAATTGATGCTTTAAATGCACCAGTGCAATTCATTAAAAAAAGACATGTACAATATCTGCTTGATCGCATTGACATCTAAAACATTTACCATCATTATTGCCCCCACACTTCATCATGCGTTCAGGTGTATGGTACAAATCAAAAATAGTTTTAAAATTCTGCGTTTGTAGGTTTGATGATAATAGTATTTTGCCTGCAATATCTATTGATGTCTGCATCACCTCCCCCTCGATCCCTAGACGTACAGCCCTTTTAAGGTCATGAGTAGCTAAATCATCGTTTTGGGACTCAATTAGCATAGCGTATAAAACCCCAATCTTGGCCTTTCTATTAATGGCCTCTACCATTGGAAGCTTCACAAATCCCTAAAGCAAATGATGTTTACCAAGATAGTCAGGCAATTGCAAGTATTTAAAAAAATCGTGAAATTGGAGTTGATACTTTTCAACTAATTCCTCAAATGAGCATAGCACTCTTCCTTGATGTAGATCTCCCAGATATCATATCCCCAGCATCTGCCAAATCAGAAGCCTAACACTTGCCCTCATTGGATAACTCGTATCCGAGGAAGGTCACCATAAGGTAAGCAACGTTCATTTCAATTTTGAAGCAATGTGATGTTATTATCATTATAATTCTGTCCAACATTGTTAGGTGTTTGTCTAAATCATAATCAATGAGATAGAAGTCATCAATGCCTGATAATATATCAGGATCTGGTTGCACGATCTCCATGATGCACTTTGAGAATAAGCCAGGACTGTTCTTATAGCCCATAGGCAAATGTTGAAATGACAATTGCACGCCGTTGAAACAAAGCCAAATTAGATATTTGCTTTCACGTGATATGTTCGGACTAAAAACCTATTGGACATGTAAGGGTTTTTGATATTTTTACCACACCAGGGTAGCCACTTATCCCATGCTGAGTACATTTTGCAAAGCGTATGTGAGTTAAAATTCTGAGTTTAAAATTATCCTATAGGATTTGTCTGGTTTGGAGGCAGGAAAAAGGGGTGTTCATTGGTGAAAGACAAGGCACTAAGGCCTAGATGTAGGTAATTTTATTTTACCACTTCTAAAATACCGAGTTTTACCGATTCGGTATTTAAGAAGTGGTAAAATAGAGGGGGGGGTGTAGGTATTACAGATTCGGTAAATACCGAATCGTTAAGATTCGGTATTTACCGAATCTGTAAATACCGATTCTGTAATGCCCATTGATTCTTATGGGCATTGACGCCCATAGGAATCAATGGGCATTACCGAATCTGTATTTACAGAATCGGTAAATACCGATTCCAGCAAGGGTGCAGGGGGTGTCACTTTGACACCCTCTAGCACCCCAAATACAGGCATGTGTGCCATGTGGCACACAGACATGCCCTAAGGGCATGTCTGTCTGTTACATGGCATAGGTGTGCATGCACACATGTGCAAGCACACCAGGATTCGGTATTTTACCACCCAATTGGATTGGGTGGTAAAATACCGAATCTGAAAGGCCTTTGGGACTCTGAAGAGTCCCACCTACATCTAGAAGTTACCGAATCGGTAAAAATACCAAATCGGTATTTTACCGATTTGGTAAATTTACCGAATCGGTAAATTTGGCCCCCTACATCCCAAAAACCCATTTACCGGTCGGTAACGGCCGAAATCTGCCGTTACCGGCCGGTAAATGGCCACCTACATCTGGCCCTAAGTCTCAATTTGTATGAACTCATTAGTTGGATTTGCCACCAGAAAACTGTGCACGTTTGATGCACTATCATGACTAGTGTAGAAGTGCTCTTGCCTAAGTTTTGTTTTGCAGGAGTATCCATAGCTGTATCAGCATGTTTCTTAGAAAGTCTTTCTAGTTTCTTCTTAAGAATCTTAGAGTCCAATTCTTTCTCTTCCCTCTTCACGCTGACCTAAGCCTGTCCTCCAGTTTCACCTTTCCTGCTATATTCTTCTTTTTTTAGCACTCAGGTTAACTCCCGTTCAGATTTTAAAATATTATCATGGCCCCTTCAATCATGTCCACCCTGCTAGATTCCTGAAACATGGGATATCCAGTCAATCTTTGCTCTCTCTCCCTTGGTTTCTTTGACCTTTCATTGCAGATTTTGTTTTTTATGGAACCGTCAATCTCATTTAAAGGTTTTTAATGTATCTCAATGGCTTGTATACCTATGGTGTCACAACCCACAAAGGTGTAAACTTTCATAATTATTTTTGCTGCTTCCCATTTACGATCTGGAACTAGAACTGCTTCCAGTTTCTGGCAGAGCCAAAGTTTCTTCCTTAATGTTGCTCAGGATGATTTAGGAAATTGTAAACAAGGTTCTCTTTACTTCATTCCTAAATTTGGAACTGGTTTAGTCGCGTGCTCATTCTTTACTTGGTTCTGTACTTCAGGGAGAACTGGTAATGAAGGCATGTCATGTGTGTGAGTGTAAATGCAAGCAAAAATGGTTCCTCAGATGTTACATTCCTTTGCAGGTGACACCATCCCAATAGGAAGACCCAAAGTCAATATTCTCTGTCTTGGGGTGTCATGTGCAGATAGACTGCTTCCAATTGGTTGGACTTGCAAGTAATACATAATTGAATATTATTACATTTTGTGGGCATCTTTCCATTGATAGCATTTATTGTCTGCAGACTCATGGATGTGCCTGTCCCTCCCTGAACTGCTGGTCCTTCCACAATAGCAGGTCTAAAGGTAATAGTACAAACTCTACAAGTCTCCTGTATAAGGGAAATGTGTAATTCAAAATCCCTATGATATCAGTAGGTGCTGCGGTGTCAGAACGTGGAACAGATGTGTAACTAGCTAATACATGCCACATAGCTCCCTCATTGCTTAGGGGTCCCACACTGACATTTCTGCAAGTATTTTGTAACTGACCAGCAAACCAATCTTGGTGGTCTAGTAAGTCTAAGGAGTTTCTAGATCATTGTATGCTCTATAGCGGCGAAAGGCAGACAGTGGCAGTGTCTGCTGCGACCCGTCTGTAGCGGTAATAACAAAGGGCAATCAATAGAGCTTTTTTTAAACTGAACTGGATAGCACTTTTAAAATTGAATTGTGAATTTTCACTCAGCTGAAATACTTTTTTTTTAAACTCACTGAATTGTGTGGTAGATCTTTTTGCTACCTAGACGCTAATTACTGGAACACCCTCCCCCATGCTCTCCAGATGGAACCATCAGAAAACTCCTTCCGGAAACAATTAAAAACATGGCTTTTCCAGATATAGACCCGCCACCATGCTTAGATTTACTGCTACAGAGTGGGCCGAGTGTGCTGCAGTGCGGGGACACACGAGTGACTGTAACCAGGCCCTTTACAAGCTCATTTATCATTATTATTTATTTTTATTATGCAAAGGCCGTGCTACAGCTTTATGAGCCTGAAAGTGCCCTGGGTCAGTGTCTGTAGCTTCAAGCTCCAGCCATGAGTAAAACCTCTCCAAGGCAAATACTGTGTAAGCAGCTATTATAAAAATAACTGCCCCTCCCCGCATCAGGGACACCTCACATCTTGAGATGCTGAGTAACTATTTCCTGGCTAATGGCTCCTATCTCAGTTGGGGCTACAATGGAAACAAACAGATTCAAATAAATTGGATTCGAATAATTAGAGAACAGAGAATGGGGAATAACTTTTTAAAGTCAAGCTTGACAAACCTAAAGGAATAAGTGCTCCCTTATTCCCTGTAGGAGGTAACCATAATTCCTGCGGACCTCTCTGTAATGTATCTGTGTGTATGCATATTAAAAAGAAACTACTCGAAGTTTTAAAAAAAATCCAGTCCTGGCATTGGGTGCCAAAGTTGCATAAACTAAGATTTAGCTCTACAAGTTACTTAGCACATCTCAAATAACCACTGAGAATACAGCACAAATGAATGTTCTGAACAACTAGAACAAAATGACATTTCTACATTAGTTAAGATGTAATTTAAAAATGTAACACCCTCAACTCTACTTCTATGCACTGCACTAGAAGAGAATGGAGTTGAATAACTTGTATCAAGGGTTTCTGAGCGACAATTGTCGTACTGCTTACCTCTGCTTACCTGTTTACAGAAAAGCACTGTAGATGTCAAAAGTCAAGGAGACTGTGTTCCCTGTGAAATGTAAACAAACACCGCATCAGCTATTCTCCTCCTGGATTTGGTTTAATATAAACTTTCAGTAAAAAGTGCAATATGGCAGCATCTCTGGCAGTCAAGACCTTTTCTGTCAGTATCTTGCATGATAATCTGGGTCAAAAGGACCTCTCCTCTCAAGTGGTCAAGCATCTGGCCATGTATACTCTATTTTATCTGAGATGGAGATTTATGACAGAACCTTAGGAATGTCTGACAAAACTTATGGTCATCAAGATAGTAGTCATAGATACTTTCTTATAAACTAATTGGGCAAAAACACGTCAATTCAGACTGCACTATTTATGCTCGTATTCTTGCCAAATCGTCAACTAGAAATGACAAGGCATTTGTCCCAGACTGATGTCACATCAGGTGTCTTATAGATGTCATTGTCTACACATCATGCATCTTATCTGTGCCATTGTCCGAGTTACTTGACACTTCCACGGGTTCTTGGAAAGATAAGGACAGACAACATGTAAATGTAAATGTAAATGTAATAGGCATTTATAGAGCGCTACTACCACTCCAAGGAGTATCTTGGCGCTTACACAACCCAGGTGGAAGAGTTGGATAGGGAAAGAGGTCCAGGTTTCTTAAACACATTCCTACACTAGGGTTCTACACAGAGTGTCAGACATGGAGAAAATCCAAGTTTTCAATGCCTTCCTAAACGGGGCTTCTTGGGAGAAAGATCGCAAGGAAAGAGGGAGTTTGTTCCAGGCCTTGGTTCCTAGTACAAAGATGGATTTGCCACCCTTTGTGGCCAGTTTAAAGCGGGGAGTGGTAAGTAAGTTTTGGCTGGCGGATCTTAGACAGCGTGCTGGGTAATATCTTTTGAACCCCCTTCGTAAATAGGTCGGGCCACGTTGATGGAAGGCCCTGAAGGTGATCAAGAGAAGTTTGAACAAAATTCTCTTTCCTATTGGCAGCCAATGTAAGGTGTTTAAAGCTGCGGAGGCTGATGATCTACGAGGCAGACGCAGTACGAGGCGGGCAGCCGCGTTTTGGACCATGTGCAATTTGTGGAGCACGATTTTGTTTGCTCCAGCATAAAGTCCATTGCAGTAGTCCAGCCTAGAATTTATTAAGGCCACTGCGACTGTTTTCCTTGCCGAAAGAGGGAGGAGGTCAAAAAATTTCCTGAGTGCTTTAATAATTTGGAAGCACATACCTGCCACTGCTACAGCCTGAGTTTTAAAGGATAGGCAGTTGTCGAACTTTATACCTAGGTTACGAGCGGATGCAATTGTGTTAGGTGGGGCTTCTGCATCCGATGGCCAGCATACAGTGGGGGAAAAAGGATTATTGATCCCCATAGGTAGAATTTCCGTTTTTCCGGCGTTGCACTTTAGATGGTTGTTATTCATCCATTTGAATGTTGCTGCAAGACAGTTCCTAAGATCTTCCTCGGCACCTGGTTGTTCCTTATCCAGCACCAAAATCAGTTGGGTATCGTCAGCGTATGAGATAGAACTGATCCTGAATGACTCGATCAAGTTCATCAGGGGTGCCATATATAGATTGAAAAGAACAGGGCTCAAACTAGAACCCTGTGGCACCCCTGAGCTGACGTTTTTAGCCTCAGACTGATATGGGCCAAGCACTGTTATTTGGCATCTGTTTATAAGGAAGTTCCTACACCAAGCCAACACCTGTCCTCCCACACCTGCGGCAGACAACCGGTCCAGTAAGATGTTATGGGACACGGTGTCGAAGGCTGCCGACAGGTCAAGAAGGATAAGGACAGCCTGTTTTCCCTGGTCCATTGCTGCTCTTAACGTTTCAGCAGAGTATAATAAAGCTGATTCGGTAGAGTGTTCTGACCGAAAGCCTGACTGATTCGGATGGAGAACGTTATTCTTCTCCAGAAAGCTTGTCAGTTGGTTATTGACAAACTTTTCAGTCAGCTTAGATAGAATGGGTAGCAGGGAAATCGGGCGCAGGTTAGAAAGGGTGGTGGGATCAGCCAGGGCCTTTTTTTGGAGTGGCTTGACAGCTGCAAGTTTCCAATCGTTTGGGATACTTGCTGTTGCTAGAGAAGAATTGATGATACTGTTAATCATGGGATTAACTGTCTCTATTAGATGGTGCAGCACCGGAGGGGGACAGGGATCAAAAGGGGAACCTGATTTGCTGGCTAAAATAGCTTTAGCAGTTTCCTCCAGGGGGACTGGGGCGAACTCGTCACAACGGAGGGGGGAAGTCATCTTCGCTATCTCTTCGTCATCCGTTATGGAAATGATTTCTGATGGAAAAGCATTAGTGATATTTAGGATTTTATTATCAAAATAATCAGATATCGCATTACAGAGATCTTGCGATGGAGAGATCTCTTGCGATAGAGCTGAGGGCTTGATAAAATCCTTAACAATCCTAAAGATAGCTTTTTGTTCTTGGCCCGCTGAAGAAATGGCCTGTAGGTAATGAGCTTTTTTTGCTAATTTTAATCCTACATGATACTTCCGCCTAGCTGCTATGTAAATGTTGCGTGCGGCTGTGTCGTAGTTACGACGCCACCTCCGTTCAAGTGTTTTCACTTCGCCTAACTCAGCTTTAAGAGCTGGTGAAAACCATGGAGCGTTTTTTTTCTTATTCCTAGGTTTTATGTTCTCATTATTAGATGGCATGAGCAACTTGCCCGCTCCAGCAATCCAGTCACAAAAGATTTGATAGTCTGAAGAGGTGCAGTCGGCAAAAGTTGGTAAATCATTTTTAAGTTTTTCAACAATGTCAGCTCTCATCTGTTTCAAAGGCAGACATGTCAATGATTCCAGAAAAAATCGAGAAAATTGAGTCTCTGCCTACTCAAGATGGAGTTGGGCCCTATGGTCTTAACGTCAGGAGTCTAGGCACAGCTAGGGCCTAGTGGAACTGTTTAAAAAAACCATGTCTTCAGCTTCTTATGTAATTCAAGAAGTGAGGAGGAGGCTCCTATGTGTAGTGATAAGTTCCTCCACACTTCAGAAGCGATGTAGGAGCAGGCTCGACTGCCAGATCTGTTTTTCCATATGCATGGGATTTGTGCAAGTAGGAGTCCAGATGATCAAAGGTGTCTGGAAGGTTTTTGTGAAAACAAATATGATTGCTGAGGTATGCTGGGCCAATGATATGTAGTGCCTTAAAAGTTTGGGTGAGGAGTTTGAATTGTGGTTTTTGTGAACGGGAAGCTGTGGAGCTCTTTCAGCTGTGGTGTGATGTGAGTGCAGCGTGGGAGGTTGAGAGTGATTCTGGCCACCAAGGTCTGGATGATCTGCAGCCTTTTTTTTTTTTTATTCAATCCATGTCACAAACATTTAACATAGCAGTTATAAGCCATAAAAATAAAACATTGACAGAAGAGAATAGATTTACCAGGGAGGCAACCGCAAAACGAAGTTATAATCATATTATCAATGGACAATCTGAATCCATAATATATTTCATATACCGTATCATAGATTCCCATAATGGATCCCACGTTTTTGCCGTCATACAGATTTCGCAGCATGCAAACTATATTCCATACTGAATACATGATAACATTTCATCCTCCACATCTCAAAAGTGGGAGCCTCTTTTGGAAGCCAACATGTAGCAATACAGAGTCGAGCAACCACGGCAACAACGAATAAAAGATATTTAAATTTGTACATTGGTTGCTCGTTTAAGTTATTCCCCAGTAATCCTAATAACATCATTGACTTAGTTATTATTATAGGGATGACAGTCATTTTTTGCAAGCGAAATGCTAATTGATGCTTTAAATGCACCAGTGCAATTCATTAAAAAAAGACATGTACAATATCTGCTTGATCGCATTGACATCTAAAACATTTACCATCATTATTGCCCCCACACTTCATCATGCGTTCAGGTGTATGGTACAAATCAAAAATAGTTTTAAAATTCTGCGTTTGTAGGTTTGATGATAATAGTATTTTGCCTGCAATATCTATTGATGTCTGCATCACCTCCCCCTCGATCCCTAGACGTACAGCCCTTTTAAGGTCATGAGTAGCTAAATCATCGTTTTGGGACTCAATTAGCATAGCGTATAAAACCCCAATCTTGGCCTTTCTATTAATGGCCTCTACCATTGGAAGCTTCACAAATCCCTAAAGCAAATGATGTTTACCAAGATAGTCAGGCAATTGCAAGTATTTAAAAAAATCGTGAAATTGGAGTTGATACTTTTCAACTAATTCCTCAAATGAGCATAGCACTCTTCCTTGATGTAGATCTCCCAGATATCATATCCCCAGCATCTGCCAAATCAGAAGCCTAACACTTGCCCTCATTGGATAACTCGTATCCGAGGAAGGTCACCATAAGGTAAGCAACGTTCATTTCAATTTTGAAGCAATGTGATGTTATTATCATTATAATTCTGTCCAACATTGTTAGGTGTTTGTCTAAATCATAATCAATGAGATAGAAGTCATCAATGCCTGATAATATATCAGGATCTGGTTGCACGATCTCCATGATGCACTTTGAGAATAAGCCAGGACTGTTCTTATAGCCCATAGGCAAATGTTGAAATGACAATTGCACGCCGTTGAAACAAAGCCAAATTAGATATTTGCTTTCACGTGATATGTTCGGACTAAAAACCCATTGGACATGTAAGGGTTTTTGATATTTTTACCACACCAGGGTAGCCACTTATCCCATGCTGAGTACATTTTGCAAAGCGTATGTGAGTTAAAATTCTGAGTTTAAAATTATCCTATAGGATTTGTCTGGTTTGGAGGCAGGAAAAAGGGGTGTTCATTGGTGAAAGACAAGGCACTAAGGCCTAGATGTAGGTAATTTTATTTTACCACTTCTAAAATACCGAGTTTTACCGATTCGGTATTTAAGAAGTGGTAAAATAGAGGGGGGGGTGTAGGTATTACAGATTCGGTAAATACCGAATCGTTAAGATTCGGTATTTACCGAATCTGTAAATACCGATTCTGTAATGCCCATTGATTCTTATGGGCATTGACGCCCATAGGAATCAATGGGCATTACCGAATCTGTATTTACAGAATCGGTAAATACCGATTCCAGCAAGGGTGCAGGGGGTGTCACTTTGACACCCTCTAGCACCCCAAATACAGGCATGTGTGCCATGTGGCACACAGACATGCCCTAAGGGCATGTCTGTCTGTTACATGGCATAGGTGTGCATGCACACATGTGCAAGCACACCAGGATTCGGTATTTTACCACCCAATTGGATTGGGTGGTAAAATACCGAATCTGAAAGGCCTTTGGGACTCTGAAGAGTCCCACCTACATCTAGAAGTTACCGAATCAGTAAAAATACCAAATCGGTATTTTACCGATTTGGTAAATTTACCGAATCGGTAAATTTGGCCCCCTACATCCCAAAAACCCATTTACCGGTCGGTAACGGCCGAAATCTGCCGTTACCGGCCGGTAAATGGCCACCTACATCTGGCCCTAAGTCTCAATTTGTATGAACTCATTAGTTGGATTTGCCACCAGAAAACTGTGCACGTTTGATGCACTATCATGACTAGTGTAGAAGTGCTCTTGCCTAAGTTTTGTTTTGCAGGAGTATCCATAGCTGTATCAGCATGTTTCTTAGAAAGTCTTTCTAGTTTCTTCTTAAGAATCTTAGAGTCCTATTCTTTCTCTTCCCTCTTCACGCTGACCTAAGCCTGTCCTCCAGTTTCACCTTTCCTGCTATATTCTTCTTTTTTTAGCACTCAGGTTAACTCCCGTTCAGATTTTAAAATATTATCATGGCCCCTTCAATCATGTCCACCCTGCTAGATTCCTGAAACATGGGATATCCAGTCAATCTTTGCTCTCTCTCCCTTGGTTTCTTTGACCTTTCATTGCAGATTTTGTTTTTTATGGAACCGTCAATCTCATTTAAAGGTTTTTAATGTATCTCAATGGCTTGTATACCTATGGTGTCACAACCCACAAAGGTGTAAACTTTCATAATTATTTTTGCTGCTTCCCATTTACGATCTGGAACTAGAACTGCTTCCAGTTTCTGGCAGAGCCAAAGTTTCTTCCTTAATGTTGCTCAGGATGATTTAGGAAATTGTAAACAAGGTTCTCTTTACTTCATTCCTAAATTCGGAACTGGTTTAGTCGCGTGCTCATTCTTTACTTGGTTCTGTACTTCAGGGAGAACTGGTAATGAAGGCATGTCATGTGTGTGAGTGTAAATGCAAGCAAAAATGGTTCCTCAGATGTTACATTCCTTTGCAGGTGACACCATCCCAATAGGAAGACCCAAAGTCAATATTCTCTGTCTTGGGGTGTCATGTGCAGATAGACTGCTTCCAATTGGTTGGACTTGCAAGTAATACATAATTGAATATTATTACATTTTGTGGGCATCTTTCCATTGATAGCATTTATTGTCTGCAGACTCATGGATGTGCCTGTCCCTCCCTGAACTGCTGGTCCTTCCACAATAGCAGGTCTAAAGGTAATAGTACAAACTCTACAAGTCTCCTGTATAAGGGAAATGTGTAATTCAAAATCCCTATGATATCAGTAGGTGCTGCGGTGTCAGAATGTGGAACAGATGTGTAACTAGCTAATACATGCCACATAGCTCCCTCATTGCTTAGGGGTCCCACACTGACATTTCTGCAAGTATTTTGTAACTGACCAGCAAACCAATCTTGGTGGTCTAGTAAGTCTAAGGAGTTTCTAGATCATTGTATGCTCTATAGCGGCGAAAGGCAGACAGTGGCAGTGTCTGCTGCGACCCGTCTGTAGCGGTAATAACAAAGGGCAATCAATAGAGCTTTTTTTAAACTGAACTGGATAGCACTTTTAAAATTGAATTGTGAATTTTCACTCAGCTGAAATACTTTTTTTTTAAACTCACTGAATTGTGTGGTAGATCTTTTTGCTACCTAGACGCTAATTACTGGAACACCCTCCCCCATGCTCTCCAGATGGAACCATCAGAAAACTCCTTCCGGAAACAATTAAAAACATGGCTTTTCCAGATATAGACCCGCCACCATGCTTAGATTTACTGCTACAGAGTGGGCCGAGTGTGCTGCAGTGCGGGGACACACGAGTGACTGTAACCAGGCCCTTTACAAGCTCATTTATCATTATTATTTATTTTTATTATGCAAAGGCCGTGCTACAGCTTTATGAGCCTGAAAGTGCCCTGGGTCAGTGTCTGTAGCTTCAAGCTCCAGCCATGAGTAAAACCTCTCCAAGGCAAATACTGTGTAAGCAGCTATTATAAAAATAACTGCCCCTCCCCGCATCAGGGACACCTCACATCTTGAGATGCTGAGTAACTATTTCCTGGCTAATGGCTCCTATCTCAGTTGGGGCTACAATGGAAACAAACAGATTCAAATAAATTGGATTCGAATAATTAGAGAACAGAGAATGGGGAATAACTTTTTAAAGTCAAGCTTGACAAACCTAAAGGAATAAGTGCTCCCTTATTCCCTGTAGGAGGTAACCATAATTCCTGCGGACCTCTCTGTAATGTATCTGTGTGTATGCATATTAAAAAGAAACTACTCGAAGTTTTTAAAAAAATCCAGTCCTGGCATTGGGTGCCAAAGTTGCATAAACTAAGATTTAGCTCTACAAGTTACTTAGCACATCTCAAATAACCACTGAGAATACAGCACAAATGAATGTTCTGAACAACTAGAACAAAATGACATTTCTACATTAGTTAAGATGTAATTTAAAAATGTAACACCCTCAACTCTACTTCTATGCACTGCACTAGAAGAGAATGGAGTTGAATAACTTGTATCAAGGGTTTCTGAGCGACAATTGTCGTACTGCTTACCTCTGCTTACCTGTTTAAAGAAAAGCACTGTAGATGTCAAAAGTCAAGGAGACTGTGTTCCCTGTGAAATGTAAACAAACACCGCATCAGCTATTCTCCTCCTGGATTTGGTTTAATATAAACTTTCAGTAAAAAGTGCAATATGGCAGCATCTCTGGCAGTCAAGACCTTTTCTGTCAGTATCTTGCATGATAATCTGGGTCAAAAGGACCTCTCCTCTCAAGTGGTCAAGCATCTGGCCATGTATACTCTATTTTATCTGAGATGGAGATTTATGACAGAACCTTCGGAATGTCTGACAAAACTTATGGTCATCAAGATAGTAGTCATAGATACTTTCTTATAAACTAATTGGGCAAAAACACGTCAATTCAGACTGCACTATTTATGCTCGTATTCTTGCCAAATCGTCAACTAGAAATGACAAGGCATTTGTCCCAGACTGATGTCACATCAGGTGTCTTATAGATGTCATTGTCTACACATCATGCATCTCATCTGTGCCATTGTCCGAGTTACTTGACACTTCCACGGGTTCTTGGAAAGATAAGGACAGACAACATCTGTTTCAAAGGCAGACATGTCAATGATTCCAGAAAAAATCGAGAAAATTGAGTCTCTGCCTACTCAAGATGGAGTTGGGCCCTATGGTCTTAACGTCAGGAGTCTAGGCACAGCTAGGGCCTAGTGGAACTGTTTAAAAAACCATGTCTTCAGCTTCTTATGTAATTCAAGAAGTGAGGAGGAGGCTCCTATGTGTAGTGATAAGTTCCTCCACACTTCAGAAGCGATGTAGGAGCAGGCTCGACTGCCAGATCTGTTTTTCCATATGCATGGGATTTGTGCAAGTAGGAGTCCAGATGATCAAAGGTGTCTGGAAGGTTTTTGTGAAAACAAATATGATTGCTGAGGTATGCTGGGCCAATGATATGTAGTGCCTTAAAAGTTTGGGTGAGGAGTTTGAATTGTGGTTTTTGTGAACGGGAAGCTGTGGAGCTCTTTCAGCTGTGGTGTGATGTGAGTGCAGCGTGGGAGGTTGAGAGTGATTCTGGCCACCAAGGTCTGGATGATCTGCAGCCTTCTTTTTTTTTTATTCAATCCATGTCACAAACATTTAACATAGCAGTTATAAGCCATAAAAATAAAACATTGACAGAAGAGAATAGATTTACCAGGGAGGCAACCGCAAAACGAAGTTATAATCATATTATCAATGGACAATCTGAATCCATAATATATTTCATATACCGTATCATAGATTCCCATAATGGATCCCACGTTTTTGCCGTCATACAGATTTCGCAGCATGCAAACTATATTCCATACTGAATACATGATAACATTTCATCCTCCACATCTCAAAAGTGGGAGCCTCTTTTGGAAGCCAACATGTAGCAATACAGAGTCGAGCAACCACGGCAACAACAAATAAAAGATATCTAAATTTGTACATTGGTTGCTCGTTTAAGCTATTCCCCAGTAATCCTAATAACATCATTGACTTAGTTATTATTATAGGGATGACAGTCACTTTTTTGCAAGCGAAATGCTAATTGATGCTTTAAATGCACCAGTGCAATTCATTAAAAAAAGACATGTACAATATCTGCTTGATCGCATTGACATCTAAAACATTTACCATCATTATTGCCCCCACACTTCATCATGCGTTCAGGTGTATGGTACAAATCAAAAATAGTTTTAAAATTCTGCGTTTGTAGGTTTGATGATAATAGTATTTTGCCTGCAATATCTATTGATGTCTGCATCACCTCCCCGTCGATCCCTAGACGTACAGCCCTTTTAAGGTCATGAGTAGCTAAATCATCGTTTTGGGACTCAATTAGCATAGCGTATAAAACCCCAATCTTGGCCTTTCTATTAATGGCCTCTACCATTGGAAGCTTCACAAATCCCTAAAGCAAATGATGTTTACCAAGATAGTCAGGCAATTGCAAGTATTTAAAAAAATCGTGAAATTGGAGTTGATACTTTTCAACTAATTCCTCAAATGAGCATAGCACTCTTCCTTGATGTAGATCTCCCAGATATCATATCCCCAGCATCTGCCAAATCAGAAGCCTAACACTTGCCCTCATTGGATAACTCGTATCCGAGGAAGGTCACCATAAGGTAAGCAACGTTCATTTCAATTTTTAAGCAATGTGATGTTATTATCATTATAATTCTGTCCAACATTGTTAGGTGTTTGTCTAAATCATAATCAATGAGATAGAAGTCATCAATGCCTGATAATATATCAGGATCTGGTTGCACGATCTCCATGATGCACTTTGAGAATAAGCCAGGACTGTTCTTATAGCCCATAGGCAAATGTTGAAATGACAATTGCACGCCGTTGAAACAAAGCCAAATTAGATATCTGCTTTCACGTGATATGTTCGGACTAAAAACCCATTGGACATGTAAGGGTTTTTGATATTTTTACCACACCAGCGTAGCCACTTATCCCATGCTGTGTACATTTTGCAAAGCGTATGTGAGTTAAAATTCTGAGTTTAAAATTATCCTATAGGATTTGTCTGGTTTGGAGGCAGGAAAAAGGGGTGTTCATTGGTGAAAGACAAGGCACTAAGGCCTAGATGTAGGTAATTTTATTTTACCACTTCTAAAATACCGAGTTTTACCGATTCGGTATTTAAGAAGTGGTAAAATAGAGGGGGGGTGTAGGTATTACAGATTCGGTAAATACCGAATCGTTAAGATTCGGTATTTACCGAATCTGTAAATACCGATTCTGTAATGCCCATTGATTCTTATGGGCATTGACGCCCATAGGAATCAATGGGCATTACCGAATCTGTATTTACAGAATCGGTAAATACCGATTCCAGCAAGGGTGCAGGGGGTGTCACTTTGACACCCTCTAGCACCCCAAATACAGGCATGTGTGCCATGTGGCACACAGACATGCCCTAAGGGCATGTCTGTCTGTTACATGGCATAGGTGTGCATACACACATGTGCAAGCACACCAGGATTCGGTATTTTACCACCCAATTGGATTGGGTGGTAAAATACCGAATCTGAAAGGCCTTTGGGACTCTGAAGAGTCCCACCTACATCTAGAAGTTACCGAATCGGTAAAAATACCAAATCGGTATTTTACCGATTCGGTAAATTTACCGAATCGGTAAATTTGGCCCCCTACATCCCAAAAACCCATTTACCGGTCGGTAACGGCCGAAATCTGCCGTTACCGGCCGGTAAATGGCCACCTACATCTGGCCCTAAGTCTCAATTTGTATGAACTCATTAGTTGGATTTGCCACCAGAAAACTGTGCACGTTTGATGCACTATCATGACTAGTGTAGAAGTGCTCTTGCCTAAGTTTTGTTTTGCAGGAGTATCCATAGCTGTATCAGCATGTTTCTTAGAAAGTCTTTCTAGTTTCTTCTTAAGAATCTTAGAGTCCAATTCTTTCTCTTCCCTCTTCACGCTGACCTAAGCCTGTCCTCCAGTTTCACCTTTCCTGCTATATTCTTCTTTTTTTAGCACTCAGGTTAACTCCCGTTCAGATTTTAAAATATTATCATGGCCCCTTCAATCATGTCCACCCTGCTAGATTCCTGAAACATGGGATATCCAGTCAATCTTTGCTCTCTCTCCCTTGGTTTCTTTGACCTTTCATTGCAGATTTTGTTTTTTATGGAACCGTCAATCTCATTTAAAGGTTTTTAATGTATCTCAATGGCTTGTATACCTATGGTGTCACAACCCACAAAGGTGTAAACTTTCATAATTATTTTTGCTGCTTCCCATTTACGATCTGGAACTAGAACTGCTTCCAGTTTCTGGCAGAGCCAAAGTTTCTTCCTTAATGTTGCTCAGGATGATTTAGGAAATTGTAAACAAGGTTCTCTTTACTTCATTCCTAAATTCGGAACTGGTTTAGTCGCGTGCTCATTCTTTACTTGGTTCTGTACTTCAGGGAGAACTGGTAATGAAGGCATGTCATGTGTGTGAGTGTAAATGCAAGCAAAAATGGTTCCTCAGATGTTACATTCCTTTGCAGGTGACACCATCCCAATAGGAAGACCCAAAGTCAATATTCTCTGTCTTGGGGTGTCATGTGCAGATAGACTGCTTCCAATTGGTTGGACTTGCAAGTAATACATAATTGAATATTATTACATTTTGTGGGCATCTTTCCATTGATAGCATTTATTGTCTGCAGACTCATGGATGTGCCTGTCCCTCCCTGAACTGCTGGTCCTGCCACAATAGCAGGTCTAAAGGTAATAGTACAAACTCTACAAGTCTCCTGTATAAGGGAAATGTGTAATTCAAAATCCCTATGATATCAGTAGGTGCTGCGGTGTCAGAATGTGGAACAGATGTGTAACTAGCTAATACATGCCACATAGCTCCCTCATTGCTTAGGGGTCCCAAACTGACATTTCTGCAAGTATTTTTTAACTGACCAGCAAACCAATCTTGGTGGTCTAGTAAGTCTAAGGAGTTTCTAGATCATTGTATGCTCTATAGCGGCGAAAGGCAGACAGTGGCAGTGTCTGCTGCGACCCGTCTGTAGCGGTAATAACAAAGGGCAATCAATAGAGCTTTTTTTAAACTGAACTGGATAGCACTTTTAAAATTGAATTGTGAATTTTCACTCAGCTGAAATACTTTTTTTTTAAACTCACTGAATTGTGTGGTAGATCTTTTTGCTACCTAGACGCTAATTACTGGAACACCCTCCCCCATGCTCTCCAGATGGAACCATCAGAAAACTCCTTCCGGAAACAATTAAAAACATGGCTTTTCCATATATAGACCCGCCACCATGCTTAGATTTACTGCTACAGAGTGGGCCGAGTATGCTGCAGTGCGGGGACACACGAGTGACTGTAACCAGGCCCTTTACAAGCTCATTTATCATTATTATTTATTTTTATTATGCAAAGGCCGTGCTACAGCTTTATGAGCCTGAAAGTGCCCTGGGTCAGTGTCTGTAGCTTCAAGCTCCAGCCATGAGTAAAACCTCTCCAAGGCAAATACTCTGTAAGCAGCTATTATAAAAATAACTGCCCCTCCCCGCATCAGGGACACCTCACATCTTGAGATGCTGAGTAACTATTTCCTGGCAAATGGCTCCTATCTCACTTGGGGCTACAATGGAAACAAACAGATTCAAATAAATTGGATTCGAATAATTAGAGAACAGAGAATGGGGAATAACTTTTTAAAGTCAAGCTTGACAAACCTAAAGGAATAAGTGCTCCCTTATTCCCTGTAGGAGGTAACCATAATTCCTGCAGACGTCTCTGTAATGTATCTGTGTGCATGCATTATAAAAAGAAACTACTCGAAGTCTTAAAAAAAATCCAGTCCTGGCATTGGGTGCCAAAGTTGCATAAACTAAGATTTAGCTCTACAAGTTACTTAGCACATCTCAAATAACCACTAAGAATACAGCACAAATGAATGTTCTGAACAACTAGAACAAAATGACATTTCTACATTAGTTAAGATGTAATTTAAAAATGTAACACCCTCAACTCTACTTCTATGCACTGCACTAGAAGAGAATGGAGTTGAATAACTTGTATCAAGGGTTTCTGAGCGACAATTGTCGCACTGCTTACCTCTGCTTACCTGTTTACAGAAAAGCACTGTAGATGTCAAAAGTCAAGGAGACTGTGTTCCCTGTGAAATGTAAACAAACACCGCATCAGCTATTCTCCTCCTGGATTTGGTTTAATATAAACTTTCAGTAAAAAGTGCAATATGGCAGCATCTCTGGCAGTCAAGACCTTTTCTGTCAGTATCTTGCATGATAATCTGGGTCAAAAGGACCTCTCCTCTCAAGTGGTCAAGCATCTGGCCATGTATACTCTATTTTATCTGAGATGGAGATTTATGACAGAACCTTAGGAATGTCTGACAAAACTTATGGTCATCAAGATAGTAGTCATAGATACTTTCTTATAAACTAATTGGGCAAAAACACGTCAATTCAGACTGCACTATTTATGCTCGTATTCTTGCCAAATCGTCAACTAGAAATGACAAGGCATTTGTCCCAGACTGATGTCACATCAGGTGTCTTATAGATGTCATTGTCTACACATCATGCATCTTATCTGTGCCATTGTCCGAGTTACTTGACACTTCCATGGGTTCTTGGAAAGATAAGGACAGACAACATCTGTTTCAAAGGCAGACATGTCAATGATTCCAGAAAAAATCGAGAAAATTGAGTCTCTGCCTACTCAAGATGGAGTTGGGCCCTATGGTCTTAACGTCAGGAGTCTAGGCACAGCTAGGGCCTAGTGGAACTGTTTAAAAAGCCATGTCTTCAGCTTCTTATGTAATTCAAGAAGTGAGGAGGAGGCTCCTATGTGTAGTGATAAGTTCCTCCACACTTCAGAAGCGATGTAGGAGCAGGCTCGACTGCCAGATCTGTTTTTCCATATGCATGGGATTTGTGCAAGTAGGAGACCAGATGATCAAAGGTGTCTGGAAGGTTTTTGTGAAAACAGATATGATTGCTGAGGTATGCTGGGCCAATGATATGTAGTGCCTTGAAAGTTTGGGTGAGGAGTTTGAATTGTGGTTTTTGTGAACGGGAAGCTGTGGAGCTCTTTCAGCTGTGGTGTGATGTGAGTGCAGCGTGGGAGGTTGAGAGTGATTCTGGCCACCAAGGTCTGGATGATCTGCAGCCTTCTTTTTTTTTTATTCAATCCATGTCACAAACATTTAACATAGCAGTTATAAGCCATAAAAATAAAACATTGACAGAAGAGAATAGATTTACCAGGGAGGCAACCGCAAAACAAAGTTATAATCATATTATCAATGGACAATCTGAATCCATAATATATTTCATATACCGTATCATAGATTCCCATAATGGATCCCACGTTTTTGCCGTCATACAGATTTCGCAACATGCAAACTATATTCCATACTGAATACATGATAACATTTCATCCTCCACATCTCAAAAGTGGGAGCCTCTTTTGGAAGCCAACATGTAGCAATACAGAGTCGAGCAACCACGGCAACAACGAATAAAAGATATTTAAATTTGTACATTGGTTGATCGTTTAAGCTATTCCCCAGTAATCCTAATAACATCATTGACTTAGTTATTATTATAGGGATGACAGTCATTTTTTGCAAGCGAAATGCTAATTGATGCTTTAAATGCACCAGTGCAATTCATTAAAAAAAGACATGTACAATATCTGCTTGATCGCATTGACATCTAAAACATTTACCATCTATATTGCCCCCACACTTCATCATGTGTTCAGGTGTATAGTACAAATCAAAAATAGTTTTAAAATTCTGCGTTTGTAGGTTTGATGATAATAGTATTTTGCCTGCAATATCTATTGATGTCTGCATCACCTCCCCCTCGATCCCTAGACGTACAGCCCTTTTAAGGTCATGAGTAGCTAAATCATCGTTTTGGGACTCAATTAGCATAGCGTATAAAACCCCAATCTTGGCCTTTCTATTAATGGCCTCTACCATTGGAAGCTTCACAAATCCCTAAAGCAAATGATGTTTACCAAGATAGTCAGGCAATTGCAAGTATTTAAAAAAATCGTGAAATTGGAGTTGATACTTTTCAACTAATTCCTCAAATGAGCATAGCACTCTTCCTTGATGTAGATCTCCCAGATATCATATCCCCAGCATCTGCCAACATAACATCTTAAGATCCCAGAATATTTCTAATTTCTAATAGCAGAATCAAGTAGAGTATAATAATTAATTTGTGGAACATTCAGCAACTTACACTGTCGTGTATTTCTATAGGTTCTGAATCGATCCCCCTATTCCTGACCCTATTCTGGTTAAACTACCTAGCTAGTTAACTAACAGTCAGCCCATGAGGCAAGAAATCCCCCATGATGCAGATACCGTTATCTGACGCAGTCACACTACGGCACAGGAACGTGTTATCTGATTAGGTCATAACGCTTGAGATCTAATTAGACAAGCGACATTCCTCCAGCCCCTGATAAGGCATACGACGTTCTCATAACAAATCAAACCTATGACAACCTGGATAATCCGTGCGGCCATTGTTTTGATTTCACAGAGAACTTTAGTAAAGAATGTGCTAACGAGCAAGTCGTATGACATCTTTATTGACGTACCTATGTCCATCCTTACGTCAATCCCGGCACCTTTAAGGTATAAATATTGCCGACCTTGCCCTATGCAAACACACGCGTGGTGACAAGACGGAGCAGCCATACTTGCCGAAGCCGAGAGCAGAAGCAGACCCCGCTGGCGCAGCCCCGCCTTCCTGACGCGCTGAGAGACGCGCTGCTATCTCAAGCCGAGAGACCCAGCACCGGCGCTTCCGGGTAGCCCTCGCAGGCAGCTTGGAATATCGAGAGCAGAGAAAGAGATACCATTCCTCATTCATCCTAACTTCCAGGTACAGAACTGAATAACCCCTCACAGAGAATTCTTTAGTTATTCACTTGGCAAAAACAAACTTAACTTAAACTGTAACTTTCTATTCCCGCCCACGCATTAGACTTAGGTCAGGTACACGGGGTAGGTGTATTTAGAAACACCAGTTGAGTACGTTTAGTCAAATGTATATGTGTATGTAAATATATTTTAATCATTTTAAACATCATATGGCTCAGAAACCATATCAATGTTTTTACAGTATTATTTTATACTATTGCTTCTAATGTATGCACTTTACTTAACTATAAGTATTGCAATAATATCGATCCATTTCTCTTGTACGAGAAAAGAGACTGATCAATAAATAACACCTTTTTATTGAACACGCCCGTCTCTTCCTTTTCTCTACAAATCTGATGAGACTAAGAATGCACGTACTGACTGAGTAAAATAATTGCCTTGTGCTCACACGACTCTTGAGATTGACTCTTGATTAGGGGAGAGCAAAGTTGTCATGTTCTATGGTTGTCAGAAACTAAATCCCTTCTTGTCTAATCAGGGGAGTTAATCCTTCCTTGAACATTCGAGAAAGTTTCTAGCGAACTCTGAGCTTAGCTGGCAAACCCAAAAATTAAGTCTAGTATCGACAGTAGTAGACCTAGTTAACGTCTGGCCTAGGCCTTTACTGCTGTAGGTACTATTCCAATGCGCAGAGCCTATTGGGAAAATAGGAGCTACACTACATGGCGCCCAACGCGTTTGGAAAGGGCGATAAAACTAACGTAAGACATTTAGAGTAACTCAGTCGTGCTTTCTCACTCAGACCCCTTTTCCCAAATACTCCAAAGACGTCTGGAGTGGGTGAAAGGTTATTATATCCTCCAAAACCTCGCAGGAGGGAACTCCTATGTATGGTTTTTGGTCAAGTCAACGTTGAAGGATAAAACAGTTCCAAAATATTGTGCATCTAATCTCTGTTTCCATAAAGAAACCTGATCTGCAAATAAACATAATACCATCCTGTCTGTAAAATGGGAGACAGTGATGAAGAAAGAGAGGCAGTTAGATTAGCAACTGAACTCGCAGATGCTGATGCTACCATGCAAGCAGCAGACCCGAATATAACACTCATTCCGGTCATTAAAAGGAGATCTATAACCTTAAAACTTATAGAAAATGGACTGACACCTAGAGGTGGCACAGTCATATTCGTAATTGAGGCACACGAATATCGGCAGACAGAGGTATACTATACATGGATACATTTTCCAGCAGCTAATGCTGTAACAAAGTACTTCCACTATTACAAAGTAGAGGAACCTCCTGAAACGTACACTCCTTTCGAGGAGGTGGAAGTACCACTCAAATTCCAAGAGCATTTGCTCTTATTTGATGGCGCCCTAATACATAACAATCACATTACAAGGCTCGGTCCTTTAGGAAGACCAGGAGCAACGTGGCCGGTCTTAGCCGGATACACACCACATCCAGACATCGACGAGATGCCTGCACCACAGCTGTTAATACAGCTAAAACAATTACTAAAAATTCATAGACAATTAGTTCAGTATGTAATGCGGACTTCAACAATTCAGCCAGCGATTAAACTTCCACAGCTGACCCCTCACCAGGGGAACACAAATAAAATTACACCACAGAACATCCAATCCTGCCTAGGTAAAGTTCCAGCTAAACGGGAACAAATACCATTCTGGTTGGCACAGAAAATTACCCAAATAGAGGCGGTGTTTCCTGACACCACCCCATTAGAAAAACACAGGATTCTGACTATATGTCTCCCAATGGGAATCGCACCACACATTGAGGACTGTGACACTTGGGGTACAGTCTTTGCTTCCATCTACACAAAAACGCACGGTGTCCCATCCATTTCGGTGATACCAGATGTGCTAAAACAAATTCAAGATGAATACGGTCCAGAACCTGCTTTAACTCTTGGTATGAAATTACTGAAAGACTTCAAGCAGGTCTCGGCTATATTATTAGCCAACATAAAAGGTGAAGCAGCAAACGTGGCGATCCGCCAGAGGTTAAAAGAGACAGATATAGCAGACCAACCAGCTGAAATTGCCAGAATCATAGAAAAATCCTATGAAGAACTAGGCAGAGATAGTCTAGGTGGAATACCAGTAAAACCGCAACTGACTACAAGTCCAGAAAAAATATTTTTTAATAATAATAATTCACCAAAAAAGAACTGGGATGGGAACAAACAATCCAATCCTAAAGAAAAGAAGTTCCAGTCCAGAGGAAGGTCTCCTAGGCGAAGAGAGAAATCTCCGAACCAAAGACAGAGGTCACCGCAGAGTGACCCCTCTGGGAATAGATATAACCTTAGAAATAGGGATAATATTAAAAAACCTGATAGATATCAAGACATTGATACGCGTCCCTCTCAATCTTTTCAGAATTCCTCGCAGAAATCGGAAAGAAGAGGACGATCAGAAGAGCACGCCAAGTCCAAAGACAAGGAACCTGCTCAACTGAAAAAGAAATTACAATTTCCAAAAAAGAAGGTAGCCAGTATCAAGGTAGTTAACAATGCCGAGAATACTGAGGACACAACTGAAAAACGGAGAGTGGGCTCAGACAATGCTAGACAGCGCAGCAGAGGTGAGCATAGCTCGCAAAGTCCTTATGAATCATCTGGAGACAGTGGACACGAATGAATACCTTCAAGTGGAAACTGCAGATACCAGAGTTAGCAAGCCCCACAAAATATACAAGATAACATTACGTATAGAGGGAGATAAGACTAGGAAAATAAGGGGACTATTTTGGGATAACCTATCCAAGGGCTATGACATCCTTCTAGCTGAAAAAGACTGGCCACCAGAGTTTGTCAGGGAGTGCCCTCATGGCGAAGAAGTAATTATGCCTGCCTTCTCGAATCAAATACCGATTCATAAAAAATACACACTTGCTAGAAAGTGGGCAGTGGCCTTAGCACCTGCTTTATATAAAAATCATGTAGGATGGGATGAGGATTCTCCTCCTCACAAAATCCAGTTAAAATCACAACCAACTGCACAAAGGCAGTACCCAATTAAGCAAGAAGCTAAAAAACAAGTAAATGAAATACTAGATCAGCTAGAATACCAGGGGGTGATTGAAACTTGCACCTCACAAATGAACAATCCTTTGTTTCCGGTCTCCAAACCAGACAATTCGTACCGTTTAGTTTTGGATTACCGACACCTTAACACATGTTGCAAAACTTTTGCAGTGCAAAACTCACACAGTGCTGCACTAATGAATAACATAGTGCGCAAAAAATACAAAACAACCTTGGACATCTCCAATGGATTCTTTTGTCAAAACATAGCACCAGAGAGCAGATATTTAACAGCTTTCTCAGTAAATGGCACTCAAAAACAATTCTGTCGGTTAGCCCAGGGGTACAAGAACAGCCCGGGGGTATTCTCAGCGAGAGTAACAGAATTACTACAACTATATGATGATGAAGCATTATCTTATGTCGATGACATTTACTTAACAGATGATGACTTGGAGACTCACTTGAAAAGAGTGAACACCATAATACTTGGTTTCGCTGCAGAGGGTTACAAATTCAACTTTAAAAAGTCCAGAATTGCCCATCTGACGGTCCTATTCTTAGGATATGAGTTATCAAGTGAAGGCAAAAGCCTGGCAGACAATTTCCTAGAGAAATGTGCTGTAATCCAAGCTCCTAAAACACTAAAAAACTTACAGTCAATTCTAGGCTTCCTAAATTTCGGAAGAACATACATTGCAAATTACGCAGAAAGGGTCAAACCCCTTTATGATCTAATTAAACCAGACTTTAAAAGATCCAGTTGGACTCAAACACACACAGAAATTTTGAGATCCTTACAAACAGACATGCTAATTAAAACAAAATTAGAAACCCGTGATAATACACGCAACCTTGTGATCCGAGTCATCCCAGGGAGATGCGGATTCACATACCTAACCTCTAATGAGGGGGATAAGGTACCAATTGCATTCAAATCACACATGTACACAGAAGCTGAACAGAAATTCAGTAATACAGAAAAAATCATTCGTGCAGTTCAAACCGCAATAGCTAGAGAAAAAGACATAGCTGACGGTAGACATATCACAGTCAGAACAGCAGAATCAGCCTTTGAGGCACTAACAACACCGTGTAATTTACCAACAACAACATTGAATCCGGAATGGATACAATGGGTGAATTCAATCACAACGGACAAAGTAGACTACTACTTTGATCCAGAACTAGAAGAATTGAAAAATCTAAAATATGAAAATACGTATCCTCTGCCAATCGACATTCTGCCTCTACGACATTACGCCTGTGTAATCTATACAGACGGACATGCTCAACCCTCCGTTTGGGGAGAACATGCATACAATCCCACATGTGAGATTACAAAAGAAGTGTGGCGCGGAGGTAAACTAAGACCTCTATTAACAAAATCACACTCAGTAGAAACTAATTCAGAACAACAAACTGAAATAATCGCATTGAAAATGGCGCTAGATAATGCGGATCGCGAATTCCCGACACTTATAGTGTCAGATTCATATTTCTGCGTCAAAGCATATAACAAGGATTTGCAGACATGGATTCAGAACGGTTACAAAGATGACACAGATGCACCAATAAAGCAGAGACTTCTCTGGGAACAAGTAGCTCTTTTGAAAAAAGAACTACCAAAGACTCACGTGACTCACTCACTGAGTCATCAGCGTGATGGCGTTCACGTTGTAGGGAATTCATTGGCTGAAACAGCCGCAGCGGCAGCCACTAAATCGGCTCCCGTAGATCGAAAAAAGCGTACATTAAAATACATTGACGGTGAAACAATGCTGGCGGTGAAAACGTCATCAAAAGGCGACTGCTCAGCGTTACCGATCAACTATCCACTCAATTATACATACATAATCGATGCAAACTCCGTCCCTTTTGCTCGAATCCCTGGAGTGGGGGATAGAGTGATTCCAAACATGGACAGGAGAAGCTTGTTAATCGCAGACGCACACATGGGCGAGGGTCTCAGACACCTTAAATTAAAAGATTCTCTGGAAGAATTACAATCACGGTACTGGTGGCCAGGCATGAGCCTGCACTACACCATGTTTGTAAAAAACTGCCCAAACTGCAACAGAGATCGCAGTGGGGAGAGAAGCAGTTTAATACCTCGTCGAATCAAGGCAGATAATATTATCAGCAAAAAGAATGGCTTGCGATTAACATATACAGGCTAGTTTCCACTTATAATGTAGATCCACAGCACTCGGCTGACGTCCGGACTGTTATACAAGATTTGCGCGTCTAAATGGCATATACGCTAAGAGCATGCTACGTTCGACCATTGTTTTCACTCAGGCAATCCAGCCTGGGGGGGAAACATGGCCAAATGAGCACAGCCCAGCGGGAATCTTCTCACTTCCTTCCTGAGGGTACGGGATGGTGTAAAGAAAAAACCAAGGCAGAAAGCAATCTATAATAGAAAGGATATTAGGTTCGGGAGCTGGGTGGGTCAAACATCTAATAAGTGTCCAACGTAGTCTAAATAACTTGCCAAGAAATTCTCTGAAGGGATTCAGTCCGTACGAATTATTATTCGGAACTAGGATGTTGATCTCTGACCTTGATAGTCAGACTTCAGTGGTAATAGAAAAAAACCTTTGATGTCAAAGACCGTTTGGCTATTTTGCAGGACTTAAACAAAACAAGAAAAGACCTGAGCAACATACAGTTGAAACAACAGCCAACAACCACTGAAGAATCACCACCTGTCCCAGCAAGACCTGTCTGGATTCCAAAAGTCGGGGATCTAGTCAGGGAGAAGATCGCGGTAAAGAAGGAATTTGGGCCTTCTTACAGAAAAGCAGTTCCTGTCTTGTCTATCAACGGGACAAGATCAGTTGTACTACCGCCACTTGCTGGAAAAAAGGAGAACCGAGTTGTATCCATCGACCTGGTAAAACCACAACATGTGGCCGATAACAAACGGTAGGCCAAGTGGACTCCCAATAAGTAGCAGAACACCAAGGTTTGCTACCAGTACAGAGGTCCTAACAAAGAGGCTCATCACATTCGAAACGCCTACAGAAGAACAACAAGGACTATGCAACAATGCAATAGAACTAAGACCTCTGAAAACCCAAATAAAAACATTTAGCAGAGACACACCAATCTACAATGAAGTTCCAAGTGAAAATGCAAGAAACAAAAATCCTGAACCAATTGGAACAATTGACAGAACTGCATCTTTTTACTTCATCAACTTCGATGATTCCTCTGAAGGTTTCACCGAACAAAAGACACAGCCATCATCAAAATCCTTTAAAGACAAAGCTAAGGAACTTTTGAAACAACTGAAAGAAACATATCTGGTTTCTCCATGGATTGAATTTTGGGTGGGTTTTGGTGCATTTATCCTCATACTTTGGCTCATCATGGTATTCACCTTGGGACGTTTCATTGAGGGAAAATATGCTAAAATGGACACAGCAAGTCAGAACATCAACTTGGTCCTCAAACCACACACATCTTCACACGTCGAGAAAAGAGAACTTTCTTCAGAACTTTCTTCAGCCAACTTCACAGCAATTCCAATACCTGGTGGGGTAGCCTGGGACAACACTGACTATGAAATTTATGGTCCGGTCGAGATCCTGAAATATCCACACCAAATCAAGATCTCCTTGAGTGACTTTGCAAAACCAAACTCATTTGCTGATGATTGGGACTTTGAAAGTATAAACAATATGATGTCTGACTTAGTAATGTCTGCTAAATTTACAAAACATGATTATTTGCAAGGTTCTACAAATTATGATAGTATGTATTGCTATAACCATTATGGTAACAGTTTTTTGCATAAATCTGCACAACCAAGAAATGTTTTAAATTATAATCAATGGGAACATTGTGCTACACCTCCAAAAGGGAGCTCTAGAACCGTTTATGACAAATATTCATACTTTCAAGGTTTTAACACTAGTAATGCTGAAACATTTTATTATAAATTGTCAAACAAGACAGGGATGAAAACCATGATAACCAACACAAAATTGATATATTCAGATTCATTCTTTGAAAAAATGAATACTTTTGGATTCGATTATTGGGACAAAAATGTTGATTTGAAAAGTGTTTGGGGTACAAAAGAATGGCAAGTACAGGGTTTAGAAGCTTTGTTTAGAGCCTGCATGATCCCAGAACAAATGATATTTTTAAATGACACTGTTCAACAAACCACCTGTCTTGGCTTAGCCAAAATCAAAGATTTAAATAACCCGTCTATTCCAAAGCCAACAATGTTTAGCAATAGCTCTGAAACAGATGAAGAAATAGACATAAACCATATACTTAACCAAAACAGAACACATCCTGATTGGAAACAATGGTTGATCTGGCCCACAGATACAAATCACTGTCAAGATAGATTCCTGAATAAAACACAGGGTTTCAAAATGACCAGGCCAGACCCTAGATATCCCCAAAGACATCACCCAGGGATAATAACAACCTACAGTGTGGGCAAATTATGCCTTCAATGGCTACAAACTTCCACACTGCCTGAAATTAAGCAACACCTAACTTTACTTACTGATGGTGCTGACTTGCGTGATTTCATACTGGGACCACGCAAACAGCGTCAAAAGCGTTTCATAGCAGCCTCTGTATATGCAGCATACAATGAGGCCTGGAAGGTTACTCAAATTGAAACAGCAGAGAGAATACGTGAAATTGATCGTATTAATTTGGAAAAATCACTTTCTGTAGTGGACAATGGGTTAATGACTCTGTCCTCCAGAATTTTTTCATTGGACAGCATTGTGTCTTCAGCAATCGATATATTATCGCAAGACTTACTGTTATTACAACATGGTCAGTCACAATTGCGCTCTATTGTACAGCTTGGCTGGACGTTACAAAATCTGCGTTCAGGCTATGTGCCTTGGCGTTTAATCAACACAACGTCACTATTCCAAATCTTTAACCTTACTGATAGACAAATCGGTATGGCGCAGAAGGGTGCTGATTATACAATCTTGAGCATTGAAAAACTAGAAAGATTACCAATGACAATGTCAGAACGACCTGTCAGTGAATGGATAATCCACGGAATCATAAATATTCCAATCTCAACCTTCAGGTTTCAATACTGCCAAAAATATATACAGGCTGGCATGTACGAGAAATTGGGAAAGGGGTACCTTAAAACAACTTGGAACCTGCCCTATTCACATGCATGTGTCAGTAACAAAGGACAGAAAGTGTTTCTTAGTGGCAACAATTGTGCTATGTCACTAAGCGGCACGCTTCTGTGTAACGGTATTAGTTTGCACGGAGCCTGTGAAGGGAATTCATACAACCTTTCATGTCACCAGCAAGGCGCACCTGCAACTGAAATAGAACCATTCTTTCAAAGACTCTATAATGGGAGTTACATTCTTATTGTAGACCGCAGATGTTGTAGTCTTATGCCCGGGACTCCTTATCTCGTCACCACGACGGCGAAGGTCAAGTGCTGTGGACGTTCTTTGTTCCCCAGCTCCTTTCCAGACAGGGAGGCAAGGGCATGGCCCGGTTTGAAAATTACTTCTATTCGAATAGACACTTTAAGCAGAATGAAAACAGTGCTTCTTCAGACGCCTACAAGGCTCACGTCATCTAAAGAAACGTATGATCTACAAGTCGCAAGGACGACTGCAGGGTCTCAAAGGTATTTAAGACAGTATTTTCGATGGCATTAACACCATTCAAAGCCATACTGGGTATTTTTCCAGATTTCGTCCATTCGATTTTTGGCGGACTTCCCCTGATCCTGGGACTAATTGCAGGAATCCTATTCCTTGTCCTTATTTTTCGTTATGGCAACCCATGTCACAGATCAAACTCTCGCGACAATGGAAGATACGATCCTAGCCATTGGATACCGGGACCGGATATCAAAAATCCTGGGACTCTCCCGGCTTAGAGACCTAAACATGACTTGGTTTCTATCATTTCGACCAATGTGGCAAAGGTGTGTTTTACCTGTACTAAGGTGTCTGCTATGCGGAGAAGAATGCGTGTTAGACACCTGTCTGACGCTACAATCGGATGCGCCGGTGGATGCAGATACACTGCTGGTTCCTACCAAGGTTCACGCTTTGTGCTGCCCTCAAAGGCTGCCAATTCTGATGACGGCATTCCTGGAATCTTCACCACTACGATTGAAGAGTAGTGAAGTTCAAGATGAAAGCAGCATCGAACAGGTACGACCTTCTGTCAGCAATGCAAATCAGAATGTCAATGGAGACAATCATGCGCACGAATGCATGGTTACCCCTATTTCCGACTTAGTGGAACTTTCCCATGAAGCTGTTGACAGTTTTTTCGAAAGCCTGAATGATATGATGTTCTCTCCGGAACAGAAATAGAGACTTTTGAGTAAACTCGCACACGGCGTTCCCTGAATTCGGCCTTCAACTTTTAAAAATAAAGTCACATGAACAATTACAATCCAGTTCACGGACAGCGATTTTTTCAGTAAGCCCCTAAAATATTTTTTTACATATTTTTTCCCCGGGACACTGATCTTCTGCTTAAAGTAAGAAACTATTCCTAGAGAACTAAGATTTCTATTTTTAGATACTTTATAGACTTTAGCTGCCCGCTGGTATGTTCACAAATATTTTATTATGTGATGAAATGGTCTCGACCTTCCTTTCTGTATAGCTATATTAAGAGCCATTTCATGTGTATTTCTCATATACCAAAAAGCAATAATGCATAACAATGCGTGTTTACGTTTGCATTTAATTCATAGCTTAAGTGCATACAATATATATGACTGCAATTTTTCAGTATATTTGAAAATTTCGAAATGCATTTATGTATTTTGGGGTGGTAAGGTATACACTATACTCTATAGTATGTTGTACTATGTTATACTATGCATAGATTAGTAGATATGACCATAGTTAGCGTGGAGTGGGTGTCGTGTATTTCTATAGGTTCTGAATCGATCCCCCTATTCCTGACCCTATTCTGGTTAAACTACCTAGCTAGTTAACTAACAGTCAGCCCATGAGGCAAGAAATCCCCCATGATGCAGATACCGTTATCTGACGCAGTCACACTACGGCACAGGAACGTGTTATCTGATTAGGTCATAACGCTTGAGATCTAATTAGACAAGCGACATTCCTCCAGCCCCTGATAAGGCATACGACGTTCTCATAACAAATCAAACCTATGACAACCTGGATAATCCGTGCGGCCATTGTTTTGATTTCACAGAGAACTTTAGTAAAGAATGTGCTAACGAGCAAGTCGTATGACATCTTTATTGACGTACCTATGTCCATCCTTACGTCAATCCCGGCACCTTTAAGGTATAAATATTGCCGACCTTGCCCTATGCAAACACACGCGTGGTGACAAGACGGAGCAGCCATACTTGCCGAAGCCGAGAGCAGAAGCAGACCCCGCTGGCGCAGCCCCGCCTTCCTGACGCGCTGAGAGACGCGCTGCTATCTCAAGCCGAGAGACCCAGCACCGGCGCTTCCGGGTAGCCCTCGCAGGCAGCTTGGAATATCGAGAGCAGAGAAAGAGATACCATTCCTCATTCATCCTAACTTCCAGGTACAGAACTGAATAACCCCTCACAGAGAATTCTTTAGTTATTCACTTGGCAAAAACAAACTTAACTTAAACTGTAACTTTCTATTCCCGCCCACGCATTAGACTTAGGTCAGGTACACGGGGTAGGCGTATTTAGAAACACCAGTTGAGTACGTTTAGTCAAATGTATATGTGTATGTAAATATATTTTAATCATTTTAAACATCATATGGCTCAGAAACCATATCAATGTTTTTACAGTATTATTTTATACTATTGCTTCTAATGTATGCACTTTACTTAACTATAAGTATTGCAATAATATCGATCCATTTCTCTTGTACGAGAAAAGAGACTGATCAATAAATAACACCTTTTTATTGAACACGCCCGTCTCTTCCTTTTCTCTACAAATCTGATGAGACTAAGAATGCACGTACTGACTGAGTAAAATAATTGCCTTGTGCTCACACGACTCTTGAGATTGACTCTTGATTAGGGGAGAGCAAAGTTGTCATGTTCTATGGTTGTCAGAAACTAAATCCCTTCTTGTCTAATCAGGGGAGTTAATCCTTCCTTGAACATTCGAGAAAGTTTCTAGCGAACTCTGAGCTTAGCTGGCAAACCCAAAAATTAAGTCTAGTATCGACAGTAGTAGACCTAGTTAACGTCTGGCCTAGGCCTTTACTGCTGTAGGTACTATTCCAATGCGCAGAGCCTATTGGGAAAATAGGAGCTACACTACAACACACTCTTCTCCAGGCTTTATAAACAGAAATCAGAAATCATGATCTTGAATCTAGTTTTTTTAATAATAACTAGGCTCAGAGAATTTCAGCAGCACTTTTGTAGCTTCTTCCCCAATCAATAGTTGATGTATCGAGGGAAATTCTGCCTCTATCACGTCTTCCTTCCCCTGTTATTAGAATACGTATATTTTGTAATAAACAAACATAATAATAAAAGCTGAAATTTGGAACAGACCAGCTACCCCTATCTAACATCATGTATTTAAAAGCTCTCCTTGCTTTACGTTGGCCCCAGATAAATCTATCACATATGGATTGGAGTCCTTGAAGCTGTTTGCTAGTCAATTCTAATGGCACAGCTCTAAAGTAGTAGAGAACTTTGGGAAGAACAATCATTTTTATAAAATGTTGTCTCCCAACTAGCGTCAGATGCATGCATTACAAACTATTTAACTGTTGCTTAACTGCTAAGATAATGGAGCCCAAATTAATCTCGAAGAGCTCTTGTAGGGACATTCAGATTCTTATACCAAGATATCGAGCCTCAACAGTTACCCAACTTTCCCCTGGGCAGGCCTGATGGGTACATTCTATTTGGGTTTTGGCCGCATTCAGTTTATATCCTGATACTGCCCCAAATTCTTCCGCCAACTATTCTATTATCTTTGTGGCCTGTGCAGGATCAGTAGAAACAACAACAATATTGCTGCGTATGCTAGAACACTTATCTGATATAACCCACATTCAAAGGATTTTATCTTACTACTTTGTTCTAAAAACTGCACAAATGGGGCAATATATAACGCGAAAAGTAATAGGGAGCAGACACCCCTGTCTTGTACCTCTATTAATACAAACTCCCTGAGATTCGCTCCCCATCACGCATATTGTAGCTCTCTGTGATTTATACATATTTTGAATTGACTTGATAAAGTCAGTCCCGAATCCCATCCTGCGCAAACATTCCCTATAAGAAAGCCCATGATACCCGATCAATTGCCTTCTCGACATCCAGAAATATTAAGCCTAGCTTTTTATGATACACGTTAGCAAAATCTATGATAGTGATAATTCTATGAATATGATTAGTAGATCTCCTGCCAGGAATAAATCCATGTTGGGTCAGTGAAAACAAAGGCATAATGACCCTCATTACCTATTAGCTAACATCTTAGCATGCATTTTCCCATCAAAATTTAGCAAGGATATCGCTCTATATGAGGTTGAGAGTGATCCTGGCCACCAAGGTCTGGATGATCTGCAGCCTTCTGGTGAGTTTTTTGTTGCTCCCGGCATTGATGTGTTCCAGCTTGCTTGTGACCAGGGATTGTGTGATAGTTTTCTGCCTGCTGATTGGGAAACATTTAAAAATCTACGTCAGCATATTCAGGTTATGAAAGAAAGAGGTGGTGATGGCATTGACTTGGACATTCATGTCAAGTTTGCTGTTGATGATGATTCAAAATCTCTTGGTGGAGGTAGTGGTGGTGGGGGTCGGCCTAAGCTCTGTTGGCAACCAGGTGGATTCCCTTGGTGATATGCCACTCCCAAACAACATGATTTCGGTCTTGTCGGTGTTCAGCTTTAAACAGTTGGTTTTCACATTCAATGGCAATTTCAGTCATGCAGGTAGTGAACATGATCTGGGAAGCATCCATGTGTTTGACACAAAACCCTACATACAAAAAAAAGTTAGAAAGGGCTTGTGCCAACAATGTACACCTCCTTGAGCCAGCTGTAATGTTTTTTTTTCCTAAAAACGTTTAAACTTAGCATGTGTGCTATAAATTACATAATACATACAAAGTTATAAAACATTTAGAGTATATATAAGCATGATATTTTACACTGGAAGTGTAAATTTTCAGGCCAAAACCGGTGCTAGCAATGAAGGTCAGGGTGCATAGGTATGTGCACATACACAAGGCAATGATAGTTGTGCCAGCGCAGCGGAGAGGACAATAGGATTTTTGTGCAATGCAACGCAGCAACTTTGGTTGCTTTTCTGCTGTGCATGCATTCTTAGAAAATATGCCCTTGTGTCTGAGCACAGTATTTAGTACTGTAAGGGTATCTTTCTTTTACAAAACTTATGCTAGATTGATGCTGACACCTTTGCACTTTGGGGCCAAGTTGTGTGCATGGCAAAACACAGCAAAAAAGTGTGCAGCTTTTGTTGCTGTGCTGCGTTGCGTGACAAAATTTGTATTTTTGAGCTACATTTTTTGCAGAGATGCGAGAGAGGAAAAGCTTCTAGAATGTATCTAAATCTTTTTTAGTGCTGATTTGTATTTGCACTATCTGAAAGTAACTCTTATTGTAATTCCGCTTTAACAGTGAAAAACAACATAGCCTGACACCAGATACAATGGGACTCACTTCTCAGCAGTGTCTATAGTATTCTCATTATATATTTTGATACTGTGGTCCATATTTATCAAGTCTTTGCGTTGTCCTTGCACTGCGCAAAGTGACGCAAGGACAATGCATCGCCATCAGTAATATTTACAGAAACATGCAAAGGACGATTTGTGATGCATTGCGTGGCTTTCTAAAGAAGTATAATGCAACGCAGCTGCTTGTGCTGCGTTACGTTACATTTCAAATTGGGAGGAGTTTCATGTCTACAGTACGAGCGTTCCTATTCACCACCCATTGATTTTGCCACATTCCCAGATTTACTAAAGCTAGTGAACCTGGGAATGTGCCAACATGCTACACGTTCCCCAGTGAGGAGTAAGGAGGAGAAATAACTTTCTTTCTTCTCATTATTTCCTCTTTCCAATTGTGCTGCATTCTGCAGCCCTAATAGAAGGAGGAAGATGCCTATAAGGATTGTTTTTGTGCAGAAAATTGTCCCTTCCTGCACGAAGATGATCCTGCCTGTAACACAGGCACAATTGCATTATTGTGTAAAGATACCTGGGGGCAGATTTATGAGCTCCTTGCGCCACGTTTACGCCACTGTTGCGTCACGCAAGGCGGCGTAAACGTGGCGCATCCCTACGAGACATTTACAACGTGACGGATCTATGGAGATGCGTCACGGTGTAAGGCCCTGCGCCACATGAAACCTGCGTCAGGTTTCATGTAGGCATTCCGGTGCTGGGGGGGGGTGACGGAACGCCCCTGGAAAGTGTCTCAGTGAAATCTACAAGATTTCACGGAGTCACTTTCCCAAAGCTGCTACGTCAATTCCTTACACCTGCTTGAAGCAGGCGTAAGGAGTGACGCACCATGTAATGTATGGGTGGCCCCTGTGCATTGCAGGAGTTGCGTCGCACTTGCGACGCGACTCCAGCAATGCGCCGCCCGTACGCCAAAAGATGCGTCACGCATCTGCCCTTCCTTGCACCATGGTGCGCCGCATTGTAAATGCGGCGCACCATGGGTGGCGGAGCTGTGTCGCACAATAACTGGCGCATCCCTGGGGATGCGCCAATTATTGTAAATCTGCCCCCTGCTTCGGTGCTAGGCAGCACACAGTCCACCAGCGCAAGGAGAGGCCAGTAATGTTCCATGGGCCTTATTTATGAAGGCCTTGCGCCGCCGGTGCTTCACTTTTAACATGGGAAAAAGTGACGCACCGGCGGCGCAAGGCCTTCATAAATAAGGCCCCATATGTTTAGAAATATGGAGCATTTCTGCTCTGTCACTTTAACTCAATGCAGCTCAGCAACTTTGCTTGCAGCTCTGCGTTGTGTGAAAGATTTGTAAATATGCCCTTTTATATCTAACACTCATGAGGCGTGAATCAAAACATTTAAGTGAATTATGCTGTTTGAACTCCTCCATAAAACAATATATGAATATGTCACTGTAAGTATTGTGTTTCAACGCATCAAGTCTTTCAGTAATTTGTAAGCAGGAGTACAGTACATTTCCATGAGACCCACGAGAGACTTTCACTTTCAGAGCTTTTTGCATTATTTATCATATGCTTTCATTTGCTTCGGTCTCCTACTTTCTTTCCCTGCTTTTAAAACTGAAAGAATGTGAATTATTCAGAGACTATCTAGTTACAAATGCATGCACGTAGATACTCTCGGAAAAGTTACATTTGTGCAGATTTACCTGGCTACAGGCTTAAGTGGTATCCTGACGAGACAGCTGGAGTTGGTAGAAGTACCTAAGGTTCAACTCGTGTGGATGCTGCTGCACTCTTCTATGCAATGCCAACAGACCACAAGCCTGGATTTTACCTTCTGGTACACAAATAAGCATTTGAGCTCGTAAAGCAACCGTATTGTGCACATAATGTGTAGGACGACAAGATGGCTGCCTGGATTGTATTTGAAAGGTGTATTTTCCATCTCACCCGCAATAAGGTGACAAACTGGCAGAAATGTTTTCCTTTAGAACTCTCTTGCCCATATATAAAGAGCACAACTACATGAAGGGTGTTTCGTTTTGACCAGTTTGAAAGATGTTCCTTTTCAATTAAACTCCCTGTATTAAGAATAAGGCAACATAGTAGCTATCAGGCATGAATTGGTGTTTGAAAATGTGAATTCTTGTTTGCAGTAATGAGTTAAAAAGATCCCTTCCACTTATCTAATCAAGATAGCAAGGCAAGGCGGGAAATAGATGTGGCTTGGTGGAGGGTAGATGCTCCTTTCCAACACACCTCCACATGTCATTGGTAAGGCTACAAGATGACTATTACGTTTGACTTAGGACTGCTCAACTTTAAAGGGGTCGAAATTCCAAAAATATGGCTTATATGCCATACATAAAGAAGTATGTGGTCCTAGCATAAGTCACTGTGTAGGCAAACATATTTACCCAAATCACCGATATTTGAGTGCCCATGTTTTGGTAAATCTATTCAGTGTCATCCAGTCAAATGAGAAATTGACTTTTCCTGTCTATTCAATGATGAGCGCAACAAATCAAGAGTTTAAATCTCATTGGTAGTGTGATTAGAACTACTACTGTATATTATGTCCTGAGTGTGTGCATTGAATCACATACTAATCACTGCAAAATACAACTTTTCACACCAGACAACCAATGTGTCCATCATCAGTGAATGACCTGCCAAAGTGGGTCACATTTCAGAATAAATCGTTGCAGATGGAAAAATGTTGGGGATGATTACATAAGCCTTTTGAGCTGGACTTTACTAAAGCCCCTGATCATTGTTGACAGCAATACAAGCCAACAAGGTATGGCAGACACCAGGCTAAACATGAATGCATTTCATGCCTTCCTGTATTAAAGCCATCAAGCCCTTGTGTATGAAATTGTCTGAGGCTGGATGCTCTGAACTGACTTCCATTTTAGAACGCCGTCTAAAAAAAAGAAATAACACTCACTCTAAAATAACATATATTTTCTGGCATCTGAATTCTTATCATGCAGGTAATGGAAAGTGCAACTGGTGTGCCCAGACACGGGTCATGAGCTCACTGTACCATAGGAATCAAGCTGCTCCTCACTGAAGAGGTCCAAGTAGCCCCAAATTGGTCTTGGTTGCTTGTTTTCTATTTACAGGGGCCTGTGCAGCTTAAGTTGGTTATTTTTATTGGAGCCTGATGAAATCTGATTTTACTGAGGGTGGTTATTAACTGGAGTTGCATAGCGGCTAACCAATGGACTGAAATTAGCACCAAAGAAATTACCAGTGACTGAGAAGAGTACAATAATTCCACCAATCACCTTGTCCATTCCATCTATGCAACCCCCAACGTGTGACAAAGTGGTACAAAAGGGGGTGGTGATGGTCGGAGCATCTGAACCAATCAAACACTCACACCCAGTCAACAGATCTGGGTTTAATCCATCACCGTTCTTTAGCCCACTCTGCCACCCCAGTTCAGACATGGCCATATGCAAATCAGTCTGACCCTGTGCCTCATGGGAACAGACCAGCCCGAACTGCCAAGCCATGCCTTCCCTGGACCGGAAAACAAGCTTCCGAGGACCGGTTTCTGGCTTTTCAGCCGTCTTCAGCCCGGCTTTCTTGAATCCAGTGGCAAAGTGAGCAAGGGACTCACGTCTGAGCATACCCTGCCAATTTATGGCGAACAAAGTGGTACAAAAGGGGTTGGTGATGGACGGAGAATCTGAACCAATCAAACACTCAAACCCAGTCAACAGATCTGGGTTTAATCCATCACCGTTCTTTAGCCCACTCTGCCACCCCAGTTCAGACATGGCCATATGCAAATCAGTCTGACCCTGTGCCTCATGGGAGCAGTCCAGCCCGAACTGCCAAGCAATGCCTTCCCTGGACAGGAAAACAAGCTTCTGAGGACCGGTTTCTGGCATTTCAGCCGTCTACATCCCGACTTGCTTGAATCCAGTGGCAAATTGAGCAACGGACTCACATCTGAGCATACCCTGCCAACTTATGGCGAACAAATTGGTACAAAAGGGGGTGGTGATGGACGGAGCCTCTAAACCGATCAAACCCTCACACCCAGTCAACAGATCTGGGTTTAATCCATCACCGTTCTTTAGCCCACTCAGCCACCCCAGTTCAGACATGGCCATATGCGAATCAGTCTGACCCTGTGCCTCATGGGAACAGTCCAGCCCAAACTGCCAAGCCATGCCTTCCCTGGAACGGAAAACAAGCTTCCGAAGACCGGTTTCTGGCATTTCAGCCGTCTTTAGCCCAGCTTTCTTGAATCCAGTGGCAAAGTGAGCAAGGGACTCACGTCTGAGCATACCCTGCCAACCTATGGCGAACAAAGTGGTACAAAAGGGGGTGGTGATGGACGGAGCATCTGAACCAATCAAACACTCATATCCAGTCAACAGATCTGGGTTTAATCCATCACCGTTCGCCACCCCAGTTCAGACATGGCCATATGCAAATCAGTCTGACCCTGTGCCTCATGGGAACAGTCCAGCCCGAACTGCCAAGCCATGCCTTCCCTGAACCGGAAAACAAGCTTCCGAGGACCGGTTTCTGGCATTACAGCCATCTTCAGCCAGGCTTGCTTGAATCCAGTGTTAAAGTAAGCAAGGGACTCACGTCTGAGCACACCCTGCCAACTTATGGCGAACAAAGCGGTACAAAAGGGGGTGGTGATGGACGGAGCATCTGAACCAATCAAACACTCACACCCAGTCACCAGATCTGGGTTTAATCACTGAACCATGGGAAGCAAGCTCCCCTCACTCTAGAGACCAACTTATCCTGAAACCAGTCTGGTATTGCTTGTTTGCCTTTTACGGGGAATTTGACCTTGCAATTTGATCTGGATTGTTCCTATTAGTGCATGATTTGTTAGATGGCGGTTCTGTTCTGAAGTGATACAATAGTCCAAAATGAAGGGCTAGAATATGGTCCAGAAAATCAGCTTACATTCAAGCCTAAGCTCTCTCCTACTGTATTTCCTCCTCCCACACAGACTGCCAACACAACTTTTCAAAAATGGCCAAGATTCCATTTGTGACAGACACCAAGGAGCCCCCTCATGTCCATTTTCCTTTGCAGACCATTATCCCATTGGAACAGGTATGGGAGTTGTTCAGGCAGGTGATGGGTGAACAGATGCCATCCTGCATGCCCAGAAGAGTTTTGCTGTCATGGGTAAGAGATTGCGGGCCATACAGTTAAAATGGGTAGCAAACCATAGAGTTTACCTGCATTATTTCCTCCTGGCCATAATGGATGTCTTGTTTCAGACAATCATTCCTCCACGCCAGTTATCATTGTCAATTTCGCCTATTGTCAAACTCCAGTCCATGACTCAGTGAGTTAGCCTCTGTAGGAGGTGTCACTTTCTTCTGCCCTTGTGTCAATCCATGTGACAGTTGCACTAGGTCAAGACATAGAAGGCCAGGGATGTAATTCCTCAAATCAAAGAAATGTAAATCAGACAAAAAGAATAGCATCATATATGATCTGGAATAACACCAGAAGACTCTACACAGCCCACAAGTGGGAAGCGAGCTAAAAAACTTCTGACAGTGTCTGAAAAGTTTCAGAGCTCTGTCCATCATTTCCTTGTGTTTGCTTATTTCAATAACAAGATATACACATGCATATTATGATCAGTTAGCATGGCAATTGCTCTATTCACCTCCCTCCAACCACCAATTATGCCCCTGACAGTAATACACTACCATATATTGCTCGGAATGAGGACAGTGGTGGCCATGCTCCGGTTCCATAGTGCATGGCAATAATTATCATTAACTCGTGTTTATCCCCCCTCTCTCCCCTTCCTGTGTCAAGGTCTGGAAATTGTGAATCCAATCGTGAATATATGCCCTCCCCTAATGATCAGAGAGGGTCCCAGTGTGGTCCTCCTGGTAGACATCTCAAACTGTTCTGTCAGGGGATCCTACCTCTAGTGCTAATCCTAGGCTTCTGTTCTGCCTGAGGCTGGGGGGCCCTTTAAGTCCACCAACAGCATCGTTCAGGCCCAAAGGTCATCCTCTAATTTGTCATCCTTACGGACACGCTTCATGTGCGCTGTTTCGCTGTCCGCCTATTTACACATATACTTCATCCAAATACTTCCGATTGGCATCGTCACGCTATTGCAATCTCTCTTTTCTCCAAAACCAATCCCAACACAAGAATTTTCTTGCTCAGCTTCTTTTTCTGGGAGTTGGAAGCAGTCTTAGCAACACTATTCTTATCTACTGGGGTATCACCCACCCCGTGGCCTCCTGCAATCAAGTCAGCACTGCCTCCCAGTATGTTGTCAGCTGATGGCATGCCCACACCATGTGTACAATGTCCCCGTCTGTAGTTCCACAATGAGGACAGTCACCGGAGCGGTCCGGATAAATTCGACCCAGAATCCGTGGAGTAGGATATGTTTGGTGTTTAACGTTATGTTGGATACGTTTAAAGCTTGCTTTAGTGCCCCCATACATTTTCATCACATCGGGGCGGTCAGAGGCTCCTCATGTATAGTCTCCCATTTCGCTTGGATGGGGAGGGGCTCCCCCGGGTCGTCATCCTAGAGCACAATGTACAGGTGTGAGATTAAGCACAGGCCCGAGCCATAGTTAGCATAATTTGCAGAACATTGGTACGGGGAGGTTTTGCAGGAAAGGATGGGAAAAGTTCATGTGCCACTCTCAAAATGTTCCCATATTGCAGGAACTGGCTCATCCCTAAATCAAAGGCAGCTTCCACCTCTGCCCTTGTAAGAAATTGTTCACTTTCATAAATGTGGCGACATCCCCCCTCATGCCACCTCCGCACCGACATAGAGTCTGCTATCTGTCAGAATGGTTTTGTTGCAGGGATTCTGCTCCTACACAGAACTGTGCATAGAGACTTAGGACCTCAGTGAATTAGGGTGTACCAAAACCCACCTTAGTACCCAAACCCCCTACCAGACTAGCAATCAGTGACTCATTGGTTCTTCGTCCTATAGCAAAAACACCAATGATTAGTCAACCCAGAACATGCGACTTAGTTTACCTCAGGTAAGGTGTATAACATGAGCACTCTTTCGTTACAGTCTTACATCAGTCCAAAACAAGGAGTAAATAGAGACATGTGCAAGTTTGAAATGTTTATTTCTAACGCCGTGGTCTCATGCGCAGTACCTTTGATAATACAAGCAAACATATTATCAGAAACAAGGTTGTCAGCATTGTTACTATTCCATAAAATACAAAGGGCGAAAGCATCTTATAATGCTAACGGGAAAAAGGTTTAAAAAGTACCTAGATTTCACCCTCCCTAGTGAGTGAGTTAGTTTATAACTAATGAAGGTCTCATCGGATTACTTGGGCGGCCCCATACATCTGGTACTCAGCAGTAGTGGATCACATTGAGTTCTGCACAAGCTGTCAGGATACAAATGTTCTCCAAGTGTGTCTGATCATGCCTGCACAGTGCATTATTAAACGCGCAAGTATCAGAGGTGGCCACAGCTGCATATGTGTTATGGCTAGAATGTGCGAGGATCATTACGAATAACAGACACAGTGTCCAAGATAACCTTGACAGTCTAGGCTCTCCATGTGCAGACAAAACTAGCGAGGCAGTTTAGAAATGTAGCATAATAAGCTATTCTCATGTGAAGCAAAATACTCAGCCTTCTCTAAACAATATCGCAAGTGCGGGTCGTGTGCAAAGCAGAGCAGGTAAGCAAAATGGCGTTTAAGCTTCTAATAAACCCATTCTAACTTAACACTGTATGAATGTAAGGCTCGTACTTACTACACCCTCCCTTGATTGAAGCACGTGATATAAACATGGGCAAATTAGGAATGCAGAGTCCAAGTCTGAAAAGCAGAGTCAAGTTCAAATGTGCCAAAAAACAAAAAAAAAACTATTTGCTGTTTGATATAAAGCAGTAGCTTAAAAATAGAGAACAGGTATAAAAATAAAGTCTCATTCCAACAGCGTATAAGCACAGTATGTTTCAACAGCCTCCAATAGGAAGTCATTGTTCTCATCTGAATACATTTCAGCCATCCAATCCAATGGTGGGAATGAACATACATGTTCCTCAACGACCGGAGCCTCTAGTACCATCAGAGGAAAACTCGGATCATCTTCAATATAACTGCGTGCCAAGAAGTCATGCGCCACTGCAAATACATTCCTACGTCCCATTATTCCATGTATCGCTGCTACAGTCATAATCCCGCCACCAGAAAAGAGCAAGTCATGAACCACTAAGGGGCTCATCAGCTGGTCATAATCCGCGTTGGGAGACACCGTACCACAGAGACACAAATCCAGGGCCCAGTCAAAATCGCAGCTCAGGCAATGGAAGACAGGCTGAACGCATGTGAAAAAGGAGAATCGAAATGATAATCCATATGCTGCACTCAATATTGCTAGAGGCAGCGCCCCATAATAACTAAGCATTCGGTTGCGGAGCAGCAACAGCCGGGACATATTGTCGGGTTCTGCAGGATGTGCATTCATTTTTAAGCAAACAAATCAAGAGTAGCACACCAGCAACTAATGTGAGCATTAATGGAAATCCACCAAAGAGGCTGGAAAAAATCGAATGAAAAAATGCGGGGAACACAGGAAAAATAGTTTGAAAAGAAGTCACAAGGCCACTGCTTATGACTTTAAAAAAGTGTGCTAACCCCGTAGTCGAGGACGCATTAAAGATAGTGTGAATTGACTCCCCAAAATGCAAGGGCAGGTCAGTATTTAAAAACACATGCACTTCAGTGTGGGTATTTGCCATGTGAAGGACACATGTTTCTCTAGCAGATGTAAGAGCGACCTCTTTTTGAGACAATAGCGCTCTTATACGACTCATTTGGTTGAACTCTGCTTTCAAGGTCGGAATCGATGGCCAGATGGAAACATCCAGTTTCCCATGCGGAGGAGGAAACAGAACATTTTTACAGCAAATTACACACTCAGTGACCATAACCACATAAGCGATACCGGCCAACACCCCACAACAATCTGCATTATTTAACATTAAATAACTCCCGCTTGCCAGTAAAGTGAATGTTGGTATGATAGCAGGGGTTGGAGTGCCTTTCAAAATACAAAATACACTGATTACAAGAGCCATGCATTTGTATGTGTCTACAAATTAAAGAGTGGTTTGGCGCTGTTGTGCAATCCTCACCATTCAAATAAACTTCTTTACTCTCCCTTAGACACCTATTGGTAAAGGGTAGTGACCAAGCTTCATGGAGATAAGTGCTGCCTAAGGGTTCATATCTGCCTTTAGCATAGTACTTCATGCAAGCTTCAAATTTAACCGCTTGGGCGCGGCCACGGTTCTGCGCCTGTGCAGCCGTTTTAAAGAGTGGGCGGAATCATGACGGCCCCCAGCCGTCATCAGCAGATGCCCACCGTGATGCATGACGGCCGGGGGCTGTCATCAGCATAGAAGGGGTTAAACAGGCTGAAAGGTAACGTTATCATTCCGTGAATAAGCCACACAGCAGAATTTGTTTCGGCCACAAAAAATGGCAAGGGTTCAAGTTTTTCAATATGCAACATAGAAAACGTGGCATCTTTCATCAACATGAATTCCTGTTTGTCAGTCAAATTAAAAGGTGCAAATAACGATGATGTATTCATGTAATCCCAAAGAACTCGTCCTGCCTTTAACGTTTGTAATGTCCAAGCAAACTGCATTATAGAACGCAATTGATTCTGACCATGGAACAAAACAGAAACATCTTCTTGCACTATATCAACAACAGACGATACAATATTATCTAAAGTGTAAATGCGGGAAGAAAGCGTATTAATGCTATTATCTACAACAGCAAGCACCTTTTCTAAATTAGCTTGATCTATAGCTCTCAACCTCAAAGCAGCATCAATCTGGGACAGTTTCCAAACTTCGTTGTAAATAGCATATACCCATCTTTTGGATCTGGCAGTTGCAGGGCCTCTAATAAAGTCGTTCAGGTCAACATCGTCAGTCAGTTTAGACAGATATAACTTAACTGACGTTAAAGCTGAGTGTTTGAGCCAAGTCTCATATAGCTTGCCCACAGAATAAGTAGTGACTGAATGGTCACTCACAAAACGGGGATACACCCTAACCTGTGGGTAGCCAAGGGCCAAACCCAGAAACCGACGCTGGCAGGAATCAGCACTTTTGTGCCACAACAACCAACCCTCAGGATCCAAACTAGAGATGTTAAAGGAAGAATTCAGCAGTAACGTTTGCAAATCTCTAATGGAGATTTTTGGAGTAATTATCCCAGCCGGGAGTTGCCAATCCAAAGCAGGCGGTTTGTGAAATAATCGAATTCAAAAACAACATATGGTTCGGGATGAGACATGCACGATGCAAAGCCTCTGTGCCTTGCGCCTGCCAGCTTTTAGAAACCCAAAATGATTTAAGATCAATTGTATCTTTTCATAGCTCAAAGCCCCCTAGAGCCAATTGGTCAAGAAAGGACTTGGAATATAATAATTTAGTGTGGGTCAGTCTAACTTTGGAAGAGGACTTTTCGGTCATCTTAAAATGAAACACATTAGGATTTGTTTGATTAAAATCAGTAAAATATATGAATCTCTTTAAAAGCGATTTGGAGCTCCCTTCTATAGGAGCAGGGCAGTGTTCCCATTGGGTATAATTCACCATATGACTTCTTGTGTTCGCCTTGTACAGGTAGTGATTTCCAAAGTGTTGGTAACAATACAAATCACCATAGTTAGCAGAATTCAAATATAAATCTTCAGCATCAAAGGCAGCATAGTATTTCAAATCTGAAAACAAAGCCTCAACGGCTTGAACATCCCAATCATCAGCATGAATATTCTGCTTAATTACATCCCCCATGGAAACTCTCAGTATATTTGGGACATTAATGACTTCAGTCGGACCATGAATCTGGAACTTCACTGCATCCCAGAAAATTCCATCCAAAACTGGGCAAGCAGTGATGTTAACGTGCTCCAAGTCTCTCTTGATGCAGTGGGAGGAGAAGTTGGGTGCCAATGTTCCATTAATTGGTCGAATAACTAATCGTTTCTCAACTTAGTGGCCATTCACCAAATGAAAGAAAAAAATTACAAACCCAATTGACATAAATAAAAAAAATGTAAAAAGTACCAGCCAAATGTAAGTCCAAAGACGGATCAAAAAATGTTTTCGGAACCATGTTGCAAAAACTGAAACCATCGAAGGGGACTTCGAGGTGGAAGAGTTAATGTCAAAGGAAAATCTAGACTCATTTGCCAACCTAGGGGCTGATTACGATGGAGGATTTTCCGCATCCTCCGGTCCGGCGGAAGCCACCGCCGGCCTGGAGGATTCGGGAAATCCTCTGCGGACCCACCAAAGACCCACCGCCACATTAGGATGGCTGGTGGGTCCTGGTTTCAGTCCGCCGCTTTTCCGCCGCGGTTGGCTTACAACCACGGCAGAAAAGGCCTAATATGGTGGCGGTGTCTCTCAGACACCGCCAGACATATTAGGATGGCTGAGAAAAAATGCTTTTCTGCGGCGGCTTCTCCGCCGAGGAAAAGCATGCGGATCTTCACCTCGGGGGCCCTAGCGGGCCCCCTGGGTGAAGGGGGGGTGCACATGGGGGGTGCCTATGGTACCCCCCTGCATTTGTATGCAGGAATCAGCAGGCACCGCGCGGTGCCTGCCGCTTTCTGCATACAAATGCAATGTATGCATTTGTAACCTTGTGGCGGGGGCAGCTTGAAGCCGCACCCGCCGCAATGTTACAAATAGAGGATGTGACCGCCAGGGTGGCGGTCACATCCTAATTGGACAGGAGGGAACTCCGCATGCCCATGCGGAGGTTCCCTACTCCTCGGTGATCGCGGACGGACTCAAGTCCGTCAGCGATCATAATGGGCCCCCTAGTTTGTAAATCAGGCAACGACAAGTCAGTAGGGTATGTATACTCAGTCTCATCAAGCGGATCTTGAGGTGGAATATTCAATAAAGGACTTGATATAGCAGGCATCTCTAATACAACGTCAGCAGGTCTGTTTCCAGGAGCCGGCGCCAAAACAGAATTTCTCAGCATAGCCGGACAGGAGACCGCAGGTGTCATGCTAAGAAGAATCGGCCACTTTGTGTAATTTGACATTTTCTATGGAGATGTACCTCTTGTCTTTATGACCTGGAAGGGGTGGTAAAATGACTGTTCGTGTGCCCTGCACTCCAAGTACAGGGACTGGTGCGCGATACGAGGGGCCAAATTCTTTCTAGTTCTCGATCTTCTCACGGACCAGTTCTCCAACTCGGGGTAGCCAGCCAACTACCGGGATCTGCAAAGCAACATCAGATGTGGAGGGCATGTGTTCCTTTGCAAGACTGTCTCTCGTCTTTTGTAGAGTCTGTAAAACATTACAATTGTGATCTATGTCAAAGGGTGCAGCGGATGCCGCAGAGTCTAGACCGTCAAAGTCCAGTACATACATTTTTATGCCAAAGGGCATTTCATATGGGGTCCGCCCTCCCAGAGACCTTCTAGGGAGATTATTAAGAGCACGCTGTACGCTATTGAGATGGGTTAGCCAGTTCCTTCCAGTACCTATAACTCAAGCTTTCAAAGACTGCTTTAAATCACGGTTCATTCGCTCCACAACACTGTTGCCCGTAGTCCTGTATGGAGACGAAAATTAGACTTGGACTCCCAAAGACCCCATGGCATCCTGGTACTCCTTAGAGACGAACGCTGGACCCTGGTCAGAATGGAAAGTGCCACAGGCAGAAATTCCCACAATGATACGCAATCTCTTATGACAGTTTGTGAATCACCACTTCGGTGCGGCCATAACCAAACAAAGCGGGTGCAAGAGTCAACTGCAACTAAGATGTACTTATATGCAGTATCAGAAGAAAAAGGACCGCAGTGATCTAAGTAAACACAACCAAGTGGGTTATTAGAAATGTACAACTTTGTCTGGGGCAGACGCGCAGCTGAAGAAGGTTTGTTTTGCAGATATATGCCACATTGAAGGACAAAATCTCGCATCTGTTTGTACAGTCCCCGCCACCAGTAACACAATTGAAGCTAGGATACAGTAGCTGAAACTCCCGCATGCGCGGATGCAACACCTTCATGGGCAGCCGTAATCAGTGTGGGCCTGCGGTCTGCGTTGGGAACCAATCTGTCACCAACTTCCGGTATCTTCACATAAGGTACTTTATCGGGATTTAAGTGATAAGAGCACTTCAAAGGGAATACGGTAGGATATTTCTCACCCTTCTCAGTTGCGGCAATAGCTGCCTAGATGTCATCATCCATTTTACTTTTGGAACGCGTAACTGCTGCAACCAAGTATGTAGCTACCGCTGATTTTGCGGCCTCAGTGGCCAAAGAATTGCCAACAGCTTGAACTCCTAAACGCTGATGACTAAGAGTATGAATTACATTCACAAGTAGCGATTGCTCCTTGAGTTCTGCCACTCAAACCCAGATCATTTTTATGTTTTATTGTGCTACCTTTGGAATCACGATAATCGTTCCGAGTCCAAAAAACTAGATTGTCATTGTAAGACTGGACACAGTAGTAAGAATCACTCACAATGAGAGTAGTCACACAAGGGTCTGCGTACTCCAATGCAAGCATAAGTGCACGAAGCTCTAACAATTGGGCGGTACAGTCCCCTAATGTCTGAGTATGTACGGCATCGGACTTGAATTCACCATTTACTCTGGTACCAACCACAATAGCGCAGGCTGAGACATATGCGTGCTTAGACACATGCGCAACTTGCTCAGGACCGTCAGTGTAAATGACACAATGGAACTCCGCCAAAGGACGCATGGTCACAGGAGCAGGATGAACAAACTCATACTGTAAGAACTCCTGCATCTGTAAGGAGGCGTCAAAGACAAACGTGACATCTGGAGACGTCAAACACGTAGCCCATTGTATCCACCGTGGGTGTAAGGCTTTTGAATTTGGTACACTGGCTTTCGTCACTGCTTCTAGGGCAGGATACGGGGTAACAACCAACATGTATGTTCCCTGCGAAACTGGGCGTTCCTTCAGAATCGCCATTTGCACTTCTGTCAAAACTTTTTCCACAGTGGAAAACCGCATTTCACCTGAAGTGTACAAGTGTGACTTGTAAGCAATAGGTACTGTGTCTCCTTCATTAAAAGTAAGGTACGTGAAACCCACCGCCCCAGGTACAATTCTTATCACCAGGTTGGTGTGGTTATCACGAGTCAGCAAGAATTTAGATTCAAGATCAGCCTGCATAGATTGCAAGATGGCTGTATGCTCAAGCTGCCAGCACGATTTGGTATGACTTGGTTGTATCAAGGCATATAATGGCTTGATACGCTGGGCATAATAACGGGAATGTAAGTACGCCCGAAATTCAAAAATCCCAGCAAAGATTGTAATATTTTCAGAGTTGTAGGAGCGCGCAGTTGTGCGCATTTCTCCAAGAAGTGGGGAGCTAGGCCTCGGCCTTCATTGTTGAGCTCATAGTCCAGAAACAACACTGTCTACTCTGCAATGTGTGATTTTGCAAAGTTGAATTTGTAACTGAAGTCCGCAAAACAACACATTTTGCAGTCAACGCGACACAGATGCGCCCACATTTTGTGGTCTGTGAGATAGATGTCATCCACATATGAACACGTATCTGGGTCGACTCTCTCTAAGAGAGAGACAATATGGGCCGCAAACACACCTGGACTATTCTTATAGCCCATCGCCAGGCGTTTAATTTGGCGTTGTTTGCCGCCACAGGTAAAACTGGTCCATTGGGAACTTAGACCATCCAGACTGTGGGAAAAAAACGTTGGATATGTCAAGCGTGGTTTTAAACCGTTTTCCCACAAGACCATCCACTAGAGCAGAGCCATGGGTATTCTGTACTGCATAGGTACGGCAATGCGAGTTCAAATGCCGGTAATCCAATACCAAACGGTACAAACTATCCGGCTTGGTCACAGTAATAAGCGGGTTATTCATCGGTGACACGCAAGTTTCAATTACACCTTGATATTCCAATTGTTCAAGGATTTCCGCAACGGAAATCTTAGCTTCACGTCGAATGGGATATTGAGGTTGAGGCTGTGGCATAGACCGTAAGGGAATCTTGTGGTGTGGGGAAAATTTATCCCAACCACAGTGAGTACAGTACAAAGCCGGAGCTAGGGCATTAGCCCACTCTTCTGCAAAATTCAGTGCATGCTCCTTGGAGACTGTGTGCACAAAACTAGGGAGGATCACCTCCTCCCCTCTCGGAGCAGTGAGAACAAAGGTGGGGTCCAGTCAGCCTCCGCTAACAAAATGTCATACGTTGTAGTAAGATTTTCCCAAAATAGCCCTTTTATAGTACGTTGTATTCACCTTCAATTAAAAGTTGAATCTCAAAAAGCCTGTCAGGGGAAGCTACTCTAGTGTCAGCTGTCTCTACAACAACATGTATGTCAGTTGCTGTCCCCTTCAGTAGTGGACGGAGCGCCTCGTGAACTATGGTAATCTCCGCCGCGCTGTCCAACAGCGTCAGCGCCCATGTCTGATTCCAAAGTTGCGTTGTCACTATCTGTGGCATATCTCACTGTTAATGCGGCGACTTTCTTTTTCTGAAACTGGGGTCTTTTTGGTGTTAAACCGTCCTGCTTGCCTTTTCCGTCTGGTCGCGACTCCGCTGGCCACCTCGACCTCTGCCGCCCCCTCCACCACCACCGGTCGATGAGTCCTGTGAAGAACGAGGAGAGCGTTGTTCAGAAACCTGAAAATGATCAGGTGATTTTATCGTCGCCGATCGCGCAAGTCATAAATACATTCTGTGGACGTAGGCACGTGAGATGCAGGACTGGACTCCTGCTTCTGTTGTTGTTTACCCTGTTTTTTGTTCTTAGACCAATTTTGCTTTTTAGATTTGGGCTGTTCATCTTTTTCTGACTTCGGCCCTTGGGGTTGCTTTTTCTCTTTAGTAGAGAATGGCTTGACACCTAAACTATTGTGGACAATGGTTTTATAAGCAGCTGTAATAATTCTCAGCAACTGACGGGGCTTATCAGCACCGGGGACAGCTAGCAACAAATTAGACACCTGAAAGTTCACCGCATCTCCCTTTATATTAGAAAGGATGAGATCGGAAACTACGTCAAATGGGCCGCAGAGTCTCATTCCCAATTCAACCGCTGCCTCAGGTACCTGCTCGTCCTGGACACATTTAATGACTGAGGGAAGGACAGCCATTGACGGTGTGCCAAAGCACCATGTATACACTGCCGCAAGGATCTTTCCCCATGACTCACAGTCACCGGCTTCCGGAATCAAGTCTTTAGGCAAACTAATTGTAAGAATCCTGTGTTTTTTAACAGGAGTCGTGTTAGGAAATATGGCTTTCAGCTGGTCAAACTTCTCGGCAAGCCAAAAAGGCATATCATCCATATCTTGGGGACGCTTGCCCATTACTGCATTAACCATTACAGGACTAAGTTTCATTCCGCTCGGTCCGGCTGGAAGTGCCGCAACACCCGGGGCCCCGCCCGGGAGATTGCAGGTGATGTATTATACGAAGGACTTAATAAGGCTAATCGCAACAGTATGTAGGCGCCTTAGATCTGCAAAGGGAATCGCTCCTGCTTGAGGATACGGTGTAAATCCAGCCAAAACAGGCAGGTAGCGCCTGGAATGGACAAAGGACCTAATCTAGTTGTCGTTAAAGAGTGGGGAAGGGCGCCATTAAACCAAACTCGGTGCTGCCAAGCATTAATTGGAACTTCCTGTGTCCTATAAGGAACATATTCTGCGGGCACAGCTGTGTGAGTATATGTGTGGAACACACCAGTATTAACTTTCACAGCAGGGAAGGTCACCCATGAGTAAAATATCTCAAAAGGGTAAGCTACTTCAGCACTCACAACCATGATAACTGCCATGCCTTCCAGGTCAACGTTATAAGTTTGCAAATTATTGCGAACCGCAATGCGACTATGCTGCAGTATGTCAGCGTCACCCATAACGACACAGTAAGAAAGTGGTACAATGAAGAATCTATGTAGCACAACTGGGTAGTAATTCAAAAGGAAACCGTTTGCAAAGATTCAAGCTTGAAAAGACCTATGTAACTATAGGTAGGTTTATCAGTCACTACTGTTATCCGGAAACGATAGTGAGGGGGTCAAGGACTGATATAAGCACTACTCAAGTGCCTTGTAAATACAACCAAACCACGTTGGGCGCCATGTTGCAGGGATTCTGCTCCTACACAGAACTGTGCATAGAAACTTAGGACCTCAGTGAATTAGGGTGTACCGAAACCCATCTTAGTACCCAAATGGCTAGAACGTGCGAGGATAATTCCAAATAACAGACACAGTGTCCAAGATAACCTTGACAGTCTTGTCTCTCCATGTGCAGACTAAACTAGCGAGGCAGTTTAGAAATTTAGCATAACAAGCTATTCTCATGTGAAGCAAAATACTCAGCCTTCTCTAAACAATATCGCAAGTGCGTGTCGTGTGCAAAGCAGAGCAGGAAAGCAAAAATGGTGTTTAAGCTTCTAATAAACCCATGCTAACTTAACACTGTGTGAATGTAAGGCTTGTCCTCACTACAGTTTCACCACCCATAGCGGCATATCTGGGGCATAGAGTGTGCACTTCCCTATCCTGCGTACTGCCCTTTCCCATAATCTGGCAGCATGTTGAAAAATCTGGGGGACGTACACAGGCACCCCAGACCTGAGCATTAAGAGCTCCGGCAAGTGTTTGTCCCCATACATACCGCACTGGAATTGCTTTTCCCAATTTGCAGCATTATCCATCCAGTGGATTTCATGTTGCAGTTGGAATGCCATGTAATAAAGCACAAGGCAGGGCATTTCCCATCCGCCTCCACCCCATGCCCTCTATAATGTCTGCAACCATACCTGTTTCCATTTGAATCTTCATAAAGGTCCACCATCCAGCGTCTGTAAGTAGTGGGTGGGGATTTTATAGAGGGAATGTTGCATTGTATTACACCGCAAATCCAAGAACTTGAGTAAACGCGGTAGCCGGCATTTGTGCCCTGACCCAGCGTTGGTGAACCGTATGCCCTCAGGCAGCATCCAGAACCATCATTCCAGGTTAGTTCCGTCTCTCGTAACCCGAGGACGTTAAACTGTACGAGAGCCTGATTTTAACTCCGCCGCTACCCAGCGGTAACCAAATGCGTTTACTCTTCCCCCTAGATTCACCCCACCTACCACATTGAAAACACGTAAGAATCTTGTTCGTTTCCATTTTACCTGGACCACGGTGTTTGTTTAATGGTGACCCCATAATTTATCACATTAGCTTGTCACCCACGCCCCACCTACGTTTTGCTCATTAAACACATCATACTTATACGGCGCTTTCTTTTCTACCACAGTATCCTTTCCCTGATGAAGGGGCGCAATATGGCCCCGAAATGCATGGTTTTAAAAAGGAATGGTGTGATACTCTGAAACTAAGAGTCAAAATCTACTATGAATGTACAAAAAGATGATCACTAATGAAATTCTACCATAAATAAAACATTACAAATGATGAATAAAATCGTTTGGAATTCCTAAATGTGTAGGAAAAATATTGAGTGCATACAAGGATGAGACCAGTGATCCACTGACCTCACGTTTTTTCAATTGTATTACATAAGACACAAGTGCAATCTTTCCCACTAGGGACAGAGGCAGGTCCCTCCACAATTGTATAGTCATGTAAGCCCTCCAGGGCTTTCCCTATGTTAATGTTAAGGTTCAAATGCCAATTTGATATCTAGATACCTTATCCCTTCAGTCTCCCATGGCAGTCCTGCCTCGGGCAACTCTTCCCTCTGCCCCATCGCTAGTCTTCCCATTGGGACCAATTTAGAATTCCTTTGGTTTATGTGGAGACCTGAGAAGGTACCAAAGTCTTGCAGGATATTAAGAAGGACTGGCACAGACCACGCCGGTTCTGAGACATACACCGCTGTATTGTACGCATTGTCCCTGAGATGCACCCTCCATGGAGTTCTTCAAGCAGGTTCTTAGCAACGTTCCAGTCTTTGTCCTCTTCCTTGGCAGAAGCAGCCACTCCAAGAAAAACCAGCAAAGCACACAGCAAAGGGGCAGTACGCCGCCTTCAGCTCTTCAACTCTTCTCCTTGGTAAAATGTTCCTCTTAAGTCAAGAAGTGATCTGATTATCTGGCATTTAAGGTCCACTACTTACACCCCATTTGCACTATCAGGACATGTAAAACACACCAGTCAATGTCCCACCTTTTACATACACTCCAACCTGCCCAGGAGGGTACCTTGGTCGTACCTGTAAGAAAAGGAAATGTGGTGGCCTGGCAAGTGGGTCACTTGTCAGGCAGACATGGCAGTTCAAAACTGTGTGCAGACACTGCAGTGGCAGGCCTAAGATACATTTACAGAGCTATTTATGTGGGTGGCACAACCAGTGCTGCAAGCCCACTGGTAGCATTTGATTTACAGGCCCTGGCACTTTACTAATGACTTAAAAGTAAATCAAATAAGCCAATCACAGAAAACCAATCATAATCATAATTTACACAGGGAGCACTTGCATTTTAACACTGATGAGCAATGGCAAAGGGCCCAAAGCATCTGAGCCAGCAACAAGAAAATACAGCACAGCATCAAAAATACAGGAGGTAGAGCCAAACAGTCATGGGAAACCACGCCAAGGATGACAAGTTTAACAGCATGATGATAAAAGGTAGGCAGTGAGTGCAAGTATTGTGAAGGGTTAAGATGTTTAGGTCCCTAACAAAGTAACCCCCAGTTTTCTACATTTGGGTTGCCAAATGGCCTTTAAGGGTTTATTTTATGCATGAATCTAGAAGAAAATGTATACAATACAATATATCCAACTATGGTAGCTGAAATCTATATTAGTCATAGATTTTATGTTTAATCAATAAGGACTAGCCTATTTGTGAAGTGTTTCGTTTGACTCAAAGCTGTATGGCAAGGTACAAACCCTTCTGTTTGTTCATGAAGCCCTCACCCACCAACCTAGTTGGTGGCATGCTTCATCATCAGGCCCACCCAGTGACACAGAATGTGTCGTGGGTGTGCTTCAACGTCTGGATTCAGCGGAGCAGGTATGTTACTGAGTGTGCAGTGTGGTGACGTGCAAGTGAGAGTTAAAAGCTATACATGAGTCCCAGTACCCGAAGGTAAATTAAACGTTAATAACTGGGCCTCCGTTAGCATTAAAAAAGGCTGGTGAATGTGGTAGGAGCATCAATTAGGGCCTCCTGCATTCAGGTGTGGTCTACATGTTTCAGCCAGGCCTTTATGATTAAAACTGGCTTTCCTCAGGACCAAAAAAGTGAAGGTGCAATCTTAATTTAACTCCTTCGACGCTGATGACGAGCTGGGCTCGTCATGAGGTAGCCTCCTGCTACGCTGATGACGAGCCCAGCTCGTCACGTAACATGCGCTTTTCAATATCTCAGCGTGCGAGCCGAATTCCGCCCGCACGCATGCGGTTAAGTGAGTGTGCAAATTGAAAAATGTGAAGCACTCGCTAAGGTGCTCTATGTGTGTGAGGGGTATTCCCTCTTAAAGCATCAGTTGGCTTTTTGTCACAAATGCCCCATGGAGGCATCCAGCAAAGGTTTTGACCGATACTTTCGATCGAGACCTGCGATGAACCTGTTGCTTTGTCTTGGACCTCCGTGCTCAGTCATGGATTTTATACATAAATTCAGGCATTCACCTAGTCCTGTATGGTAATATCCTTAGTAAAGCCCATATACCATTTGAATTTAAGTTAACATGTTTTTCTCAGTTTGTCCTCTATAGGAGCCCTCTACGGTGCCATGATTGTCCTATCTTGTCGTTGTAGGTTTATTAATACAGAAAACATCATTAATATTGGAAGAGCTTATCGGAAAGTTTACTAGAGATCTCTAGCTGCCTTTAACCATCTACAGTAGCGGTTGGTGGTGGGAGTAGCTGCCGGGTGATGTCGTGGGGAGGGGGAAGGGCAGGGTGGGGGTGGTAATCTATGGATTACGAAGGATTACAGGTAAGTAAACATATAAATAAATTAAACAAATTTCGATGCGCACACTGCATCCCTAAATGCGATGCAGTGCATGCAAAAAAAATTGCTTTATGTATTTATATGTTTACTTACCTGTAGTCCTCCGCAATCCATAGGTTACTACCTCCCACCCTGCCCCTCCTCCTCCCCACATCACCGACCGGCAGCTACTCCCACCACCAACCGCTACTGACCATCTACTATTTACTCTAAAATGCCCACATTTAAATCAGAAAACAATTCCTTGAAGAATATAAAAGTCATTCATAAACAAGTCTCCATAGGTGCACACTCACCAGTTTTGCATCCAGAATTAACTATATTTACTGCGGCCTGACTCTATCTAAGGTTCTTTAAGCTACAAATCTGTGCCTGAGGTGCATACCATGATTTTCACTATGTTGTAAAAATGTGTTTGCATTGTCATACTGCCATTTTGACTAGGAATGGAGAGGTTGTCCTTTATTTTTTGGCAAAAAGATAGTCTACAGGTCAGCCTTGAGTGTTGCATATATATTGGCAATTCTCTGTGTTTCAGTTGTTACAGTTTCACCTCACTAAAATCGATGTGATTGTGTTGCCAGGTAGCAGCATTACATGTAGATTATCTGCATGCCTTCCTGAGTTTGACTGTATCTGTTTTTCCCTCCCTATTTAATTTTAGTTATTTAAATATTTCTCTACGGCACAAACAAATGTGGCTTTGGAATAGATGTCAGGAGCCAGGTTTTATGATTATATTAGCCAATGTTATATTGCCAGCTAGCATGAGTAGTCAAAATATCGACATTTTTATATTGACCTAAACTAATATCAAGTTTTTAATATAGTAGGGACAGACTATTGAAGTCAAGAACATCGTTGACCAGAATATTGACAACAAGGTAAGTCATATCGATTTATTTAATATCGAAGTACGTAATAGCGAAGTAAATAATATCTTTAGCACAAAGATCGTTGTAAATATTATTGATATTGAAATAGTCATAAAAAATGTGCGTCTTAGTACTAAAACGGTTTGTGGGTTTCTAAGGGAATAGGGCGGGAAGTAATTTAATTATAATTAATTAATGAATATGTTTTTATTTGTTGTTATTGAATGTTAATATATTGGTAATTAATTATTATTTGGTAATTAGTTTTTATTAATTGTTTCATTTATAATTAAATTACTTATAATTAATGTGTATCAATTATCTAGTTATTCTTATTGTTAATTAAATTGTTGTAAATTAATTAATTGGTAATTATTTTTTATTAATTGATTCATTCATAATTAAATTAATTATGTTATTTTTCGTGTGCAGTGGGTTGTGGGTGTATAGGGGAATAGGGTCAGAAGTAATTTAAATATAATTAATCAATTAATATGCTTTTTTTCAATGTTATTGATTATTAATTTATTGTTAATTCATTATTAATTGGTAATTACTTTTTATTAATTGTACATTCTATTAATTATAATTAATTTATAATTACTTTTTATTTTGTATTATTGTTAATTTAATTATTGTTAATTAATTATTAATTGTTAATTAATTTTTATTAATTGATCATTACATTAATTGTGTTATTTATGATATGTAGCGCGTTGTGTGTTTATAGGGGATAGGGTGGGAAGTAATTTAATGTTATTATTTACATTTAATAGGTATTTATTAATACCTTTTTTGTTAAATAATTATCACTGGATTGGGAATAGTAATTTTATTCCCTCTGCTATCTAATATTTGTAGAAATATTTTAGTTAATGTAGTAAATAATTAATTTAAAAAATATTGAAAATAATTGTAATTTGTTAAATTTGTTATATATATATATATTTATTTTTCATTTATATTATTGTGTTATGTGTAGAGATGTAAGTATATATATATATTATATGTTATTTTGTATTTGTTTAATTTGTTTTTTAATGATATATATTAGTTATAATTTTGAAACATTTACCAATTGTTTTAAGTATGTTTATTTTAATTAAATGTATTATTTACTTCATTTTACATTATTTTTGTAACTTAAAAATCCCTGATATTTTTAACAACGATATTTTTGACATCGCTATTATTTTTTATATCTTTTTGTACTTACTATAAAGTGGGCAGGATGTCGATATTCTTGATTTGGATATTTTTGTGTCGATATTTCTGTAGGACGTTTTTTTTGTCTGTCGATATTCTGTCATACATTCGCCAGCTAGATATAGAACCACCATTAACCAAAGTGTTACCAATTTATAGATGCCCATGATCATTCTTGTCATCGTAACAAATATGACCCTTTGGTAGTTTGCATTATCTATATACTCTGGGATGTCAGTATTTTTTTTTCAATTTGAATGGTTGGACTGGGAGATCAGAAGATAGCTCTTGGTGCAACAACCCCATGAGATAGATGTTTCCCAATTAACTGTCAGCCAAGAAAGATTTCTAAATCCATGGATGGATTCAGCTCTTGAATTCAAAGAACGCTTCACTTCCAAACTCAGAAAGTAAAGAAATCCATGTGCCACTTGCAGGCTAACATCCAAATCAAACTGGCACTTTAGTACTATCATTTCCTATGGCACTAAATTTGTACTTGTGCCCATATTAGCACTCACGCATATTAAAAGGAGAGTGAAAATTGGGGTGTGTAACCTAACACACTGACCCCTTCAGCTTTGATGTTAAGTGCAAGAACAAAGGGGACCAAAAGTACATTTTACAGTCACTCCAGGTGCCAGAGTCGGTGAAAAGGAAGATAGAGCTTGGGATCCAATCCAGGGTCAATGCTGTGGGGGTCACACACGCTCCATATCAGACCTGCACAAGCGTTGGTATGACCTGCGGAGCCGTGCGAAGGAAAGGGTGGCCCCAAGGCTTGCTGATGCCAAAAAGAGGGGAGGGAGACCATCAACAGAACCTGCAAACACACCCCTGGAGGACATGGTATACAGTATATATAATTACAATAGTATATATAATTATTTCCAAAGTTTTTTTTTTTTTCTTTTTCCCTCATTTGCCACCTCGCCACCCATAACTTCTATCTGGAGCTACCACTGGGCTTTTTATCTCATAAGCTGGATTTAGAGTGGTGAGGCATAGACATCACTTATTTTTGAATCCTGCCTTTCTCTAAACGGTCCATCTTGGCCACCTGACTCAACAAGTGTGTCCTCCTCCTGCTCTATTTTCGGACCTGGAATACCATAAACCAGCGAGATAGGCATGGGCTTAATCATCGGAAATCATAGCAAAAAATATTCAACCAAAACACAAAAGGAAGGGTACCCAAAATCCTCGGTTTCTCTTAGAATGATCTGCAATATCAAGCTTAGCCATATACCTCATGGCTAGAATCCCGTCCATTAAATTAGGACTCAGTGGTGAGACCCATAACTTACATATTTCTCTACGCGCTAGCAACATAGCATAAAAAATGAGTCTAACATTATTAATCATGTTTTTGTTTTCTAAATCATATCTTCCTGTAATAATTAATTCGGGGCTTACCTCAATATGTTGATTCAAAGATTTGGATAGGGAGTTACTTACATCCAGCCAGAATTGGATAATATTTGGACAAGAAACGAACATGTGCAAGTCATCCACATTTGGGGCTTTACATTTCGGACACCCAACAATTCCGCCAGGTTTAAATTTGGAAAGTCTATAAGGAGACCAATATGCCCTGTGGATAGTAAACAAAAGATTTCGCCTTAGGTTTGCAGGTTTGACAATACTATAAAGCATAGACATTGTTACTTGCCATTGATTTTCTGTCACGATCCTTGGCAAGCTATCCATCCACAGGGTCTCTGGTAGAACAAATGGTCCATCTTCCATTTCCAATATTGCCCAGTACCAAAAGGCCACTTCCTTCTTAAAAGTCCCTATCTCCAGCTTCAACTCAAAATCATTTTTAGTTCCAATCACGGTTTCCAAATCTTTAGCCCAACTTTGTATCTGTAAGTACTTGTATCTTGAAAAAACCAATCCCCACATTTGTTGGCAGAGGCCCCATGATATGAGTTGACCATCCTGGAACAAATCTTTCCATCTTTGCAAAGCGGGTTCCTTTTTCAGATGTAATGCTAGCGCATCTTTTGCCCAGAATGGAGCACCCGGAGACTCCCATATTGGAGCCATATAACTAAAATAAGGTAGTTTTAATAACTTTCTTATTTTGTACCATGTCTCAGCCAAATCCCGCAAAATCTTAAGCCTCACCTTTTTAAAGAATTTAGGGTCCGCAAACTTATATAGAAAACCAAATTCATGATATCCAGAACTTTTCACCAAGATTCCAAATATTTCTCCAATTGTAGATTTGAGTAGGGTACCCAACAACATCCTACAATTTTTTAAGTAAAAAGCCCATGCATAAATTTGAATGTCTGGGGCCGCCAATCCTCCTTTATTAATTCTCCTCCTTAATTTTTTCCATGATATCCGAGAGCCCTTTGACGCCCAAATAAATGATGTTAACTCGCTCTGTAATTTAACCAGCCATTCTTTTTTGAAACCAAGTGGAATAGTCTCGAACAAAAATGTGATTTTTGGTACTATCACCATTTTTACAAGGTTAGTCCGGCCATATATTGAGAGAGGTAAATTCATCCATCCTTTTAATGTGGCCACGACTTCTTTTTTAATCCTATCAAAATTATTTTTAGCTAATTCTTCAATATTTTGTGTAATCCTAACTCCCAGATATCTCATTTCTGATTTGGTGTTTACCCCCTCCGTATTGAGATTCCAGGCCATTATTTCGGTCTTATCCTGATTAATCTGATAACCAGAGATCTTACCAAATTCTTTTGTTATTTTAACTAGATTCTCCAAAGAAGACTTCAAATTAGAAGAATAAATGATAATATCATCTGCATATAAACCAAGTTTGTTTGACCAATCCTTAACCACAAAAGGGGGTATATCTCCTGAGGCTCTAATTCTGCTAGCAAGAGGCTCTATATACAAATTGAAGAGCAAGGGTGATAAAGGACACCCTTGTCTAGTGCCCCGCATTACTTTAATGGGATGTGTAAGAATTCCATTAACTAAAACACGCGATACTGGTGAGCAGTACAATGACAAAAAGAGATTGCGTAAAATTCTCTCCTAGGTTGAGATATTGCAATAATATTTTCAGATATGTAAAATTAACTCGGTCAAAAGCCTTGGCAGCGTCTAAAGCGATCACTGCCAAGGGGTACTCAAAAGTAGAGGCCATATCTATCATGCCAATCAGGGTATAAGTCAAGTCTTTTAGATATCTCCCCTTGATAAAACCTCTTTGGTCTTCGTGGATCAGTTTATGGATAATTTTACTAAGTCTATCAGCTAAAATTTTTGAATAAAGTTTGTAATCACAATTCAAGAGTGAAATAGGTTTGTAGGCATCTAAACTGCTGGGGGATTTTCCTGGTTTGAGAATTAAAGTGATTATTGCCTCATTCCATGTACTTGGTATTATTACTTCCCCTCTAAAAACTTTATTAAATAGTTGACATAGAGTGGGAGAAATTATATCCCCCAACACTTTATATACCTCACCTGGGAGGCCATCCCGACTGGGAGCTTTCCCTCTTTTGCACTCCTTTATCACTTTAAGCACTTCATCTTGCGTGATTTCCTTATTCAACTCTCCTACCCAATTGTCTGAGAGTGGTTTCACCAGGGGTAGCCAGCTTTCTATCTCTGTTTTACTTGGGCAGAGATCTTCTGTATAAACATTTACAAAGTGATCATAAAATGCTTCTGCGATTTTTTTACTTTCTGTTATGACTTCTCCTGAGTCCACTTTTTTGATCTCTTTTATTTGGTTACGTATAAGATCTTTCTTGGCTTTCTACGCCAGTAGTTTACTACAACCTTCCCCATATGAAAAGTGGGCCAGCTGGCTTGCTTCCCATCTTTCTTTAACTCTTTGTGCGAGTACTGCTGTAAGTTCTATTTTTAGATCAAGAAGTTTATTTTTAGCTACCTCTTCAGATATATTTCCCCCCTGTGCAGTTTGACCAGTTTCCCAAACTCGAATTTCTTTCTCCAAATTAGTAATTATGTTATGATATAGCCTCCGCTTCTTTGCCCCCTGAGCTCCCAATCTCCCTCTCAGGAATGCCTTGCATGTCTCCCAAACTATGTCCTCCTTAGCTGATCCTTCATTCACATCCAGGAAGACTCGTAACTCACCCTTTAAGGATTCTAAGTACTCTTCATCCGTTAAAATAGTGCGATCCAGCCTCCAGACAGAGCTCATATCATCTGTTACTAGTTCTAGATTTAGGCCCACAGCTGAATGATCTGATAGATGCACCCCTATATGTACCACTTTCGTGACCCGATCTCTCAACCTAATATCTACTAAAAAAAAATCTATTCGGGAACTGTGATTATATTTTTTATTGTGGAAGGTAAATCCTGTTTGCTGTACTGCTTTCAATCTCCATATATCGCATAAACCTTGCTGTGCCATAATCATCCTTAACTTGGCTGCCATTTTACCATTTACTATAGCTCTGTTGTTTCCAGTTCTATCTAGTTTGCAGTCTAAAACTGTATTAAAGTCTCCGGCCATGATTATCTTTCCTGAAAATTCCATTAGTTCAGCCTCAATTTTATCTAATATTGTTGGATCATCCACATTCGGGCCATAATATCCAACTATTACAAAGACTTCCCCTGCCAATCTTAGCTTAACAATCACCCATCTTCCCCTTCTGTCTACTGATTTATCCTCAATAACAATGTTAGCCCCTTTCCTAATCAAAATTGCCACCCCCTTTGTTACTATATCTTGAGATGTAAAGATGGCATTAGCAATCCACTTTTGGGCACTAAAAATCTCCTTACTTTCTTTCTCAGTTAAGTGGGTCTCCTGTAGAATAATCACATGAGCAAGGGAGTCTTCTAAATATTTCAATATCGATAATCTCCTCATTTTAACCCTGAGACCGTTCACATTCCATGTAAGGAACCATAGCTCCTTATTCTTAGCCCCACTCATAATAGCTCGCCCGTATTTCCCTTTTTCTCCTTTTGCTGCAAGAAAGCTCCTGAGGAATATTTTTCTTATTTTCTCCCCTTACCCTCCCCCTCCCCTCCGTCCCCCTACCTCTACTCCTAATCCTACCCCAACCCCAAAGCCTACTAACATTACCCCCCACCCCTCTTCCCTCCCTGGAAAACCCAACCAAAACTCCCAAGGCCTAGGCCAGTGGATGTCACAATGGCGATGCCTCTATTTGTCCATTTTACTATTAATCTTGAGAGTGGTCCAGAAAGGAATCTACCTGTTCCACTGTACGGAACGTGTGCATCTTATTTTGCCACATTACTTTCAAGAAAGCAGGGAATTTCAACTGGGCCGTTGCCCCCATTGCCCTAAGGGGTGCCAATCGTTTTCCCAATTCCCACTGTCTACTAGCTGTAGCAGGTGACAGATCTGACCTGATATCAACTGAGATTCCGTCCACCATTATATTCTTTTTCTTAAGAGCTGCTGTCAGGATCTTCTCTTTTAGAGTATATGTTAAAAAATTAATCAAAATTTTTCTTGGTTTAGTGCGATTTGGGTTAAGCCGAAAGGGGTCTCGATTTATTCTCTGAATATCACATAGCAACATTTCTTCTGTCTCTACTATCTGTAATTCCTTCTTCAACAGTTGCACTACAAAACTTTTTATGTCTGACCCCTCCTTCCCTTCAGGCACTTTTAAAATTTTCAGGTTGTTGCGCCTTTGCATATTCTCCAACCTCTCAATTCTCTCATCAGATTCTCTGTCTCTGAATTTAATAATCTCAATTTCTTTGCTATTATCCAGTATTCTTCCTTGCATGACTTTCATCTCTGTTTCCATAACTTCCGTACGAGTATTTAGTTTATCAATTTTATCCTCTAGTAACGTGCAGGTAGCACTTATACGTTCCTGGTTTCTTCTGGAGGCTTCAAACCCTAAATGAATATCTTTTTCCAATTTCCTTAGCAATGCCAATACTGACGGATCTGGTGTATCCAAAGTATCTTGCTGAGCCAAAAACTGCCCTATTTCGGGTTCTTCCAAGAATATCGACGCTTTTCCATTATTTAAACTGTCTATTGTCATTGAGGGTGTAACATCTCCCATATCTTTTACTGTCTCCAAAATTTCTTCTGAGACTTTTAAGCCTTCTACTCCTATTGTATCCTCATTGACCACTTCTGCAGACATTTTAGTGTTTCCCCCCTTATCTGTTTCCATCTCAATTGAAAGTATCTGGAACGGATTTGGGGTTAGAAGAGTCGACCAATCTTGTTCTTTTTCTATAAACTCCGATGGGGACTGCACTAACTCACAGATGGAGTCTTGATCTTGAGATATGGGATGTGGCTTCAAAACCAATATCTTTGGAACTGGTTTGAAGTATGAATTTAGCGAAGGAGTTGTTGAGAGCTTATATCCTGCCCCCTTTTGCCTCTTTTCTTTTTTCTTTCTTAACGAGCCCTCCCCAGATCTGATAGGATTAATTTCTGTTTCAGAGCACTTTCTAACGTTTTTTTTTGTGTTTGTAAAGTTTTGGGCTTCCCCAGAGTACATTTCTTGTTGTCAGAGATATTAAAATGATCAGGTTTGTTGCTCCTTAATAGATACCTGGGGTGCCCCTTCTCACCTGCCCCTCTCCTTACTTGCTTTGGATCCGCCGCCGCTGCCTGTGCCTGTGTTTGCACTAGTAAACCTTCAGTGCCTCTTACCAACTGAGGGGCAGGGGGTGAATTACTAAGATCTTCTTCTCCTCTCCCTCGGCCTCCACAAGTCGGCGTTCCAATCTTAGCTAGAATACGGCGTCCTCTGCCGATACCCTGAGCTGCTCTCCCCCAGCTCCCAGTCGGTGAATCCACCAAAGTACGCGACTCCGCCTCCTCGCTCTCAGAACCCGGCTGGGCTGAGGTCTCCGCCATGCGCTTTGAAACGCCAGCAATCGTCCGACAAACAGCCTCCAATATTGCCCGATAGCTCGTCGTGAAGCCTCCGCAGGCAAAGCCCGCTCTCCAAGTTAGTAAACTCCCTCCTGGAACCACGCCGCTGACTGCTATCTCATCCCGGCACCGCCACTGCTCCAGACACCCGCGACCCGCTGACTAGCCGGCCGCCATGTTTTCCATTATTTCCAAAGTTTTACATAGATGTGTAAAATGTATAAATCAGTTTAAACCAAAGCACAACTGATATTTGTAATTTGAAACATTCTCCAAATTAGTAACATCTGCACATCAATCATTTGCCTTTGCCTCTGTCAAAGGCCAAAATTTGAGTTTTTGCAATATTTATTATTACATTATTAGCTTCTTAGAAAAATTGAGTTGTTGATTGAAGGAGGAGTGACTCATGTCCAAGCAACAGCCAAAATCCTTTTCAGGGTGAACCACAAAAGTCACTAAATTAAATTGTGCTTAACCCTTTGGTAGTTTGACACAAAAGCAGTCAGGCTTAACTTAGAGGCAATGTGTAAAATATTTATGTAGCACACTAACAGTAGTAAAGTGAAAACACGACACAAGAAAAATCCCACACCAGTTAGAAAAATAGAGTAACTGTTAATAAACTATGTAATTACCATCCAATTAGTAGAACTGAAGTTATGAATTTTCAAAGTTTAAGAGAAAAGCCAACTACAGCCATCATTCATTCATAGATTCAAATAATTCCATTAGCAAGTCAGTGTCAACCTGATTATGTGATGAGATGTTATTTTATATTAATCTAATAAAACTCAACTAGAATCAGTAGGAATACTAATGTTCACCTGCCTAATCTAAATTTTACATTCCCCTTTATTAATAAACATATATTCTTGTTTTGGGATTTTGTACTCTGCACGGGAGTACTCTGCATTGAGGTGATTCATTCCAGTTTATGCCCACCTCCCAGTAATATCTTGGTATCACTTTTTGCATATGGAATTAGATCACCAGAACTCAAATCGGAATGGATTAAAGGATTCTGTTGGTTGACTGGCGTATACAAAGTCAGAATTCAGCGATCTTCTAGAGAAGAAATTAGCCACTTCATCGTTCCAGGAACTCTCCGACCGCCAAGACACATTTGTCTCTGTAGAGGCAGGAAACCAGAAAATAGCTCCATATCCCCCAGAGAGGCAGACCAGATGTCTTAGCAAGAAGAATCCTCCGCACGATCCTGCTCCATTCAAGCTTGTTGCCGGCTGTTAGTCCAATTGCTCTGTGGCATGGGGAGCTTCCCATTGAACATGGAGTATTGGGCTTAATCATCGGACCCGGGGGAAAAAAAAAAAAAAAACGGGTTCTCTGACAACTTTATCTCCACTCAAGTAAGTAGTTCCAGAATCTCAAAGTACGGGGACTACAAGCCCTTGCCACATCAACTTTAGATGTTGCATAGAGTGATGTGAACCACTCTGCATGAGACGGCGGATTGATGTTGACCCAGTTTTTACATACGTGTCTTCTTGCTAACAAAATGGCATAATATAGAAATTTCCTCTCTAGTACTTTGACGTTGTCACTTAACCCAAAAATAACTAAGGACCATGAGAAGGAAATCGAAATTTTAAGAATTGATTCAAGAGTTATCTTGATTTCTTGCCAGAACCTACTAATATTCGGGCACTCCCAAAACATGTGTACATCTGAGGCTGCTGGAAGGAGGCATTTACTACAGCACTTCCCAGGTTGGAACTTAGAGAGTCTTTGGGGGGAGTAGTACGCGCGATGTAATGTAAATAGTTGGTTGCGTCTCAACCAGGCAGGTTTTATTATTTTATACAAAAGGCTAAAGGATTCCATCCATAGTTCTTCTGCCTGGGCTTCTCCATTTCCTCCCCACAGTTTTACCGGAAGGTTAAAATCCCCATCTACTTCTTCCATGATGTTCCAATAGAACAAAGCAACCTCTTTATCCCCGCAGGCTTTCTCATCTAGGTTTTTCTCTAAGGAGCTGTACCCTCCGATTTTGACCTTTTTCTTTGTCTGATCTCGAAGCCAGCTAGACAGTTGTATGTAAATAAACCAGGATAATGGTGAACTTATCCTGTCTGAGAATATCTCCCATTCTAGTAAGGATCCTCCTACCACCAACTCTTCCCATCTTTCTATTCCTGCCTCCAATATCACATTCTTAACTGTCTCAATGTATTGCGGAGAGAGCCCTGCAAAATCCCAGATCGGTGCAAAATTGGAAAGATATGCCATCCCAACCCTAGATTTAATTTGAGTCCATTCTTTTAGGAGAAAGTATAGAGTCTTTAGCCTCACTTTCTTAAAAAATCTCTGATGTCCAAACTTAAACAAAAAAACATCAAGTGGGAGATTAGAGCCCAATAACATTGCTTTAAACATGCAGTCATTTGAGTTGTCTTGGGGGGTCTTTAACAGCATCCTAGAGTGGGACAGATGGAAAGCCCAGGCGTAATATTCCAGGTCTGGCAATGCGAGTCCCCCCTTCTCTCTCCTCCTTCTTAACTTCTTCCATGCCAACCTGGTTGATTTAAAACTCCAGATGAATGAATTAATATTTTGTTGACATTTAAGCAATTGCTTAGCGTCAAATGTTAATGGAATAGTATTGAAAATAAATGTGTATTTGGGGAGAATGGTCATTTTCACCAGGCTCGTTCTCCCATAGATGGTAAGCAGGAGAAAGGACCATGCTTTGATCAATGCCTTGGATTCGCGGAAAATCCGATCTAAATTAGTATGGGCCAAGATGTTTATATCATTTGTAATTCTAATCCCCAGATATCGGATTGAAGGTGTCACCGGGAGCTGTAGGTTTGCGATATTCCAAGCCATTATGTCCGTTTTTCCGGCGTTTATTTCGTACCCTGAAAACTTTCCGAATTCTTCAGCCCTTTTTATAACTGTAGGAAATGCCTGCTTTGAGTCAGTTGTATATATAAGAATGTCGTCGGCATATAGACCGACTTTCTTCTCCCTAACCAGAAAAAGAGAAAAGCAGAATATTGATGTCCTCTCTTAAGGTCTGAACAAATGGTTCAACATAAATGTTAAATAAAAGAGGGGAGAGAGGACACCCCTGTCTTGTCCCTCTCCTGATTTCAAAAGGTTTTGTACGTGTGCCGTTAATCAACAGGCTATCTCTCGGGTTTTTGTACAGCAAATTTATCCCTCTACAAAATTTGGGACCAATTTGGAATTTTTCCGTGACTGCAGTTAGATAGGACCAATTGACCCTATCGAATGCCTTTGTTGCATCGAGTGTCATAATTGCAAGAGGCAAGGCAAAAGTTAAGGCGATATCTATCGCTCCGACCAGATCATAAGTTAGATCGGCCAGTTGTCGGCCTCTAATAAAGCCCTTTTGGTCATGATGGATAATCGTTCCGATCTCGCTTCCCAAACGTGCAGCCAATATTGCTGAAAAGATCTTATAATCATTGTTGAGAAGCGAGATCGGACATATGATCCACAGTCTACTGGATCCTTCCCTGATTTTAAGATTAGGGCAATATTTGCCTCGCCCCAGGAGGTAGGTGAAGTCTCGCCCCTGATTAGAATGTTATTAAACAGGTTCATTAAGATCGAGGTGATAGTTGGAATTAAAACTCGATACAACTCGCCAGGAATGCCACCCGGCCCTGCGGCCTTCCCCTGTTTCAGTTGTTTAATGGCTCTTTCCACTTCTTCCTCTGTGATCTCTATATCTAGGTGATCACTCTGTTGCCTAGTCAACTTTGGGAGGCTCACCTTCTCCAGCCACTCAGTTCTTTCCTCAATGTTGACTTTAATCTCATCTGTATATATCTTCTGAAAGAAAACCCGAAAGGCTTCTCCTATTTCCAAGTCTGTTTTTCTGTTATTACTTTCCCCCTCTAACCTAACTTCTTTGATATAGTTTCTGGCTTGGTCTGCTTTGATTTTCCAGGCAAGCAGCTTACCATATTCAAAGTGGGAAAGCTGACTAGCCTGCCATCTTTTGTTCACTCTCTCCTGCAATATCGTGTCTAGTTTATTTTTTAGCTCACATATTCTTTCCGAATTTGTCGGGGGCCCTTGATCTTCTGATTCTATGTAAGCCAGATCTATTTTTGATACCTCCTCTCTATACTTCTTTTTTCTGAAGGAAGCACGATTTGTGATACATCCCCTTATATATGCTTTCCATGTCTCCCACACACAGACCAAAGGGGCAGAATCTAAGTTCCACTCCAAAAAAGAAGAGGATTCGGATATAAGATGTTGTCTGTCCTCTTCTTCCAGAAGGATGGTACGATCAAAGGACCATGAATCGTGGGTAAAATTCTGATCTAGCGTTACAGAAAAAAGGATAGCTGAGTGATCGGACATGTGCTGAGGGAGATATACTAAGTTCTTTATGATGTCTTTGAGAGTGAAACTGAATAAGGCATAGTCTATGCGCGATTTATGTTTATATTTGTAATTGTGAAAAGAGACCCCCAAAGTATTTCCAGCTGTTTGTCTCCAGAGGTCCACCAACCCCAAGTTAGACATACAGGACAGAAGAGTAACTCTAGTTTTATTGTGTGTTACAGATCTAGAGTTAGGGGATTTGTCCAATTTTGGGTCCAAGACAAAATTGAAGTCACCCATCCATATAATAGGATTTTGAGTCGTGATCAGGTGGTTCTGTAATGTATTAAGATGAGAAGGATCATCCCGGTTGGGGCCATAATACCCCACCAGGGTAAATCCCCTCCCATCAAGCTGGACATTGGCTATCAGCCATCTACCACTCGGATCAGACCTCCAAACCGCAATCTGGGCCCTGGCTCCCTTTTTAAAAATGATGGCTATTCCGCGAATATTGGCATTCTGATCAGTGCTGAGGAATTTGTCCACCCATTTTAGTTTTTTCAATATATCTGTGATTTCTTGTTTCATTAATTGTGTCTCCTGGATTGTTATGACCTGCACAGATGAATCTCTGAGGTATTGCATGATGTTATGTCTCCTTCCTCGTACGCGCAGGCCATTTACATTCCAGGACAGGAACTTAATATCCCTCATTTAACATTAACATCCAAACTACCCACTCTTTCCCGTGTGGGCCTTATGCCCTTTTTTACTGTTATCTGTCTACCATGGATTAATTTATCTGACCGATTTGTAAGACAATTCCTGGAAGCAACAAGATTTAAAAAGTTGAAAGTTTGCTCATGAGGACTTTTAAGTGCTTTCTCCCACCCCCCCTCCTCCCACTGGAAACCCCCCCCTACTTACTCTGGCCAGATGGCTTGCCAGTTTGTCGTCTCCGACATACTCCCACATGTGGCCCCATCTATCTCATATGAATTATATTGGTCGATTATATGATAAAAGTCGAATTTATGAGGGTAGCGCGTTTATTGTGCTAATAGAGAGAGAGGCCATATGGCATTATCGGGCATATATCGGGGAGAGAACTGAGAGAGAGGAAAGCTGATAAGAGGAGCCTATTTTGCTCTTCTTTTGCTGGTGTCCAAATTATTTAAACAGAAATATTTGTAAGAAATATTATATATAGTTGTTTTTATTCTGTTTTGTGTGTTATGCTCTCTTCTCTTTCCAGGGTAGTTGTTTCAACTTTTTAACTCTCAGTTCCCCCTTTTATTTATTTATTTATTTATTTCTGTATCCTTTTTTTTCTTCTTTTTCTCTCTTTTTCCCTCCCCCTTTTCATTTTACATATCTCTATCTCTTGTTTTTTTTTCTTTTTTCTTCTTCCTTTTCTTTCCTTTCCCCTTTTCCATATTCCCCTTCTTTCTTTTTTTTTTCATTTTTTCATTTTTTTCCTTCCTTTCCTTCAGAATACTCTGCAATATGTTATACTCCAGTTAACCCACTTAAGTAGCATACAATACTATCGTGGAATGAGGAGAAGGGCAAGAAGCCAGACAGAAGTGTAGCGTCCAGAGTTAACCCTTAGATGACATCATGGGGCCGTTGAGAGAACTCACTAATTGAGACCAGTAGCTCATCCGCTTCGAGAGGAGTTTTAATGTTATACATTTTGTTATTAAACATTTTTTTTAGGAAAGCGGGGAATCTCATCTGCACCATGGCTCCTAGGGCCCTGAACTTCTCCATTCACTGTCCAAGCTCCCATTGTCTATCCAATGTGGTTTTTGACAGGTCTGATCTTACTTCGAAAGAGAAGTCAGGAGCCTTCAATGTTTTAGCCTTTAGGGCCAGGTTAAGGATCTTCTCCTTTATTGTATATGTTAGAAAGTTTATGAGAATCTTTTTGGGCTTAATACTCCCTGGTTTAAGCTGAAAGGGGTCACGATGTATCCTCTGTATATCCAGTTCTAATTCTATTGTTGACTCCTCCAGATTGAGAGCATCCTTAAGCGAGGTGACAACATACTTCTTGATTTCGCTCCCTTATTTTCCTTCTGGAATTTTTAGAATCCTGAGGTTGTTCCTCCTGGAATAGTTTTGTAAGGACTCCACTCTGTCTTTTACTGCTTCGCCTTCTCTCCTCATGTCCTGGATTTTTGTTTCTGCATGCTCTAGTTTTGCCTTAAGCTCTCCTACGGTGTCTTCAAGACTCCCCGTCCTCTCAAATAGCCAATCCACTTTAGTCTCTAGATTTTCGCACATTGCGCAAATCTCGGATTGATTTTGCCTTGATTCAGCAAAGCTCTCTTTTGATTCTGCAAAGCCACATTTAATTTAATTTCTTATCTTGATAAGTATACCCTGGAGAGTATCTTCGCTGTTTCCCCCAGTGCATATTTCTACCACCTTTATTGCGCTTGCAGGATCTAACCCCGCTGAATCAGCAGGTACTAGGTCTGTTGGTGTCTCTGTAGTTGCATTCAGCTCTATAGCTTCAGCCGTCGTATTTTCCTGCTCCATTTCAGCTACTGCTGCTAACTTAGTATTACCAAGTATGATGGGTATTTTGGGTACAACAGGAGCTGCGGTCGGAGTGCTCAGATCAACTAGACCCTGAGGTTCTTGGTTAATGTTTAGAACCTGAGGCAGGGTCTTAAAATAGGACTTTAAAGAGGGTGGAATCAGTGTGGCTTTTGTAACTGTGTTTTTTTTCTGGAATGGCTTTAGGGGTGGCTCTTTTATAGTGGTATCAATAGTAGACCCCTCTTCTACTAATTTAACAGCCGCTGGTGTAAAATTACTTTCTTCTCCTCCCAGTGATTTGTCACACCGTGTTGGTGTTGAGACCAGCATGGGCTCCTTCTCCGTCTCTGGGTCTGGCCCCCCCCTGGTTCGTATTCTGACTCTGACTCCACAATTATACTCTTATCTGCCACCAAATTTCTCCCCTGCTTCCTGCCTCTACCCCTTCGCTTCCCCAGGTTGCCACTGGGAATCTCGCTCTTTTCTCGGGGTCCCCGCTTACCCTGTACCTTATTTTCCTTCTGAGCTAATACTGCACTGGAAAGAGCGTGTAGTTTGCTCTTGATGCTCTCCAACTTCAGGGCAGGAACAGGGCGGGATTCAATTTCCTTTATAGTAGTTTGTGCAGTGCTTACCGCCGTGTCTACCTCTGTGCACTTGCCTCTGTTTATATCTATCTCTGCACCCTTATCCCTATTCCATGTCGTGCTGGAAGTGCTAGAAGTGCTGGAAGTGCTTGTTTTTATGTCTTTTTCAGCCTCCCGAGCGTCTAGAGAAGCAGCCCCCCGCGTAGCCCCCTTACCGCACCGTTTGCCTGTAGCGCCGCTGCTCCCCCCTCTGCCACCAAAAGAGCCGTGTACAGCCGCCCTTCGGATTCTCCGCAGCTCCACGGCTGCCTCGTTCCAACGGAAAGGCGCAGGGGGTGGAGCCCGCCCCTGACACATCGGCTGCCTCGACCACGGCAGCCGGGAAGCCGTAGGGGAAGAGAAACACTGATTCTGGTGAGTTCGTGAATATGCTCAGCCGTCCGCCTCGTCCGCCTCTCACTGCCACGATATCTTAGCACCCCATAGCCGCCACTCGCGCTCGACCAGGAACAGGTCTAATGAGTATGGGGCATTGGGTCGGGAGTTTCTGCCGGGACGTGCGCGCCGCTCTAACTAGCGGCCGCCATGTTTTTCCTCATGACCCTCGCATTGTCCGCTTGTGAATCTTCAACATTTTTGTTAGTGTTACCAGGCACTATTCCCTGAATTCGTGTGAGTCAGATTATTTCTAACAGGTGTGAACACCAGTTCACCAGGCCCCCACTTTAGTGTTCATCTTCTGTTAAATCATCTTCACTAGATTAGATGGTACCTGGAATCCTCCAACTTAGACTAATGGACATATGAAATCCTTTAGTACGTAATTCTCCACTACTACTCACTAAATCAACCTTACCTCTGAATCGCTTACCAATACTTTTTTTTTTATAACAGTACATCTAAAACTATGGATGTAAATGTTATTTTTGTAATGACACCTGGCTATTTGAACTTCAGTGAAATAGAAGAAGGACTTTTTCAGACAAAACCAAGAGCTACCTGATTGTTTTGCAGTTTGTAACTGCTAATTGTTGTGTGATGATTTCTTCAGTCTTCAATGGTAACTTCTGCAGGATGATCTGTTTTACCAGATCGTGCTATTGCACATCACTCAAGGTTTTGGCATTTCACTGCTTAGTATATGCCCAGGTGGTTGCAGGTGTTGGGCATCAGTAAGTAGTTTTTCGAGACTAGAATCTATTTTTTAACCTCAGACTTTGATCTAGAGCAAACGACATGAAACTGTGTGATATTGATAAAAGAGGGGTTGAAATGAGAGGACTCTTAGAAAAACTTTGGGGCACAAGCATCAAACTCCCAATGTGCGATTTCTAAATAGCAATTTTTTAGAAATCGCTATTTGGTAATCGCAAAACTTTATGTATTAAAAAAATAGCTAAATATTTTGCGAATCGGTAAATTTCACTATTTGAGATTGCACATTACCGAATCGCAATAAGCGTACCGCTATTACTGAATCGCAATTAGCAACTCGGTAATATCGATGCAGCATGATTACATCACAACCAGGAAGTGAAGCTGGAGTTACTCACACCTGTATACTGAGACTGTGTACTGAGAGAGACAGAGGAGGAGGCAGACTGCTGGAGCAGCGCAGAAGGAAGCATTTTGGAGAGCAGAATCTGTGCAAGAACACCAACATGGCTTCGGGAACGGGTGACAAGAAAGCAGAAGGGCGCAAGAGGAAGCTGAAATTCAGTGTCAAAGAACTTGAAGTCCTCATTGAGGAAGTTGTCCAGAGTCACAACAAACTGTTTGGCAAGCAGTCACTCCAGGTGCCAGAGTCGGTGAAAAGGAAGATAGTGCTTGGGATCCAATCCAGGGCCAATGCTGTGGGGGTCACACACGCTCCATATCAGACCTGCGCAAGCGTTGGTATGACCTGCGGAGCCGTGCGAAGGAAAGGGTGGCCCCAAGGCTTGCTGATGCCAAAAAGACGGGAGGGAGACCATCAACAGAACCTGCAAACACACCCCTGGAGGACATGGTGGAATCAATACTGCAACCGGAAGCAGTAGTTGGTGTAACACAGATTGACACCTCGGAACAGGCCAGGACTTCACAAGGTAAGGTCCATGCAAATTGTCATTCATAGTTAAATCTTGAGAGTCTCCCCTCTATGCAGAACCAGCTTAGTTTAGCTAATATGACTCCAGTCCACATTTTACTTGCCACACACAAATGCATTATGGGATTAGCAGACAGCAAATACAATATGAAAGACAAGGAGGGATCAAAAAGAATTAGTGCATCACAGTACAAGCTATAAACTAGACATTGTGTGTAACTAAATAACTTTATGAAACAATGCTGTGCATATCCACCATAAATACTGAACTTGCGCTGTTTAACACCACAGATGCAGCTGCGCAGGAGTAGGATGGTGGTGAAGTCCAGGACACCCAGGATACCGAGGCACAGTCAGAAGAGGAGACACAAGTGCCACCAGCAAAACCAATACCTGCATCCACTGGACGCGGGACCACAGTGCCACTACTGCCAGATTTTCAAAGAGAAGAGGGGAGCCAACCTAACCCTCCAACATCACAGGCTGGCCGTACTCCCACAACAGGAGCAGAGGTACTGATGTGGCGCACAACCCTCCATTTACATAGGCGCAGGGCAAGGGCACACATGGCAGCTGCAGGAGAAGAGGGGTCTACTGTCTGGGGTGGCCTTGAATGACAGATGTTGAAGGTCCAGTGCCTACAATGTAAAAACATGCGCTTAATACAGGCCCAACTGAGTACATTGGCCACAAAATTGGAGAAATCAGGGATTGCATGAAGGAGCTCACCACTGCATTTGTGGAAGGACAGAGGGCCACAAATGACATTTTCACAATTGTCACCATGAGTTGTGCAGGGTGATGCAGGATGACCATTCATCACAGCGTAAAAGGCATCATAATTTGATGGTGCGCCTAGATGGGTATACCCGGGCCATCAATCGGCTGAGCAAAACCACAGCTCAGCTGTCCCGTTATGCTGTGGGGATGCAAGTGGAGATGACCCATTGGTGTTCGGGATGTGACCAGGGACATTTTACAGGTCACCAATGTGGTGGAGCAACTCCAGACTTCTGCAGTTGGTGGCACCAATGTTCTGGGGGTGAGCGTGAGGAGGGCTCCAGTCTCAGTAGCCTCCTGGCACCAGTAACCACAAGCAGGAGGCGCAGAATTCAGAGCAGCACTGCCTCCGAAGGCTCCACAAGGGATGTGGCAGAGCCCACAGAAAGGGCCCCGAGAGTATGTGGTTGCAAGAAGTAAAAGTGGGACAAAGTTAATTCTGGTGACGTAACCAGTAGCATGGAGATTGCCTGGACTGCCATCAAAGTACCATGGTAATGTCATGTTGTTAAATTTTATAAAACACAATGCTTGTTTGCACCTGATATATGCCTATTAACACTACCACATCTTGTTTTATTAAACAGTTGAGCATGTAGTGTGTTGTCTTATCATTACCCACCTTAAAAAAAATTGCTGTGTTATTTCTATACATCTCCTTCTCCCCTCTGCTGTGCTCAAACCGCGTGCTGCTTGTGGTGGTTATCCTGGCTGATTGTCTCCCTCAGGCTTGCCGTCAGAGAGTTCCAGGGGTATGCCTCTAGTAGTAGTAATGTTGTGCAACATGGCACAAGTGGACCCAATTTTGCAGAAGATGGCCTGAACTGCAATACACCACCAGTTTTGTGGAGGCAGCGGAAACTAGATTTCAGTAATCCAAGTGTCTTCTCAATCACGTTGTGAGTGGAAATATGCACCTCATTGTATCACTGCTCACTTGGGGTAATTGTATTTAGGTATGACGTCAGTATTAAGGAGCGCACAGCGTATGCCCTATCAGCTTCAGGGATTAAACCGAAAACATTGCTCACTGGTATGTGTCACAATGGCCAAAGAGTCTGCAAGACAGTATTACATAGGTTTACCAAGCAGGTATCCTTCGCCAAATTCACCCGCAAGAAGTGTGTGTATGCCACTGTGTATGAAGATGTAGAAGTCATGTGTACTGCCAGGGTAACTAGCCACTATGTCTGTGATGATGTTTTTGGAATTGCAGAAGACTTGTAAGTTAAATGAGTGGGATGATTTTCTGTTCCTGTAAATGTACTCATTCACTGAGGATGGACAAATGGCTACATGCGTCCCATCAATGCAACCAATTATGGGGTCGAGTAGGATTGCGGCGAATCTGCATTCTCCGGGCCGGCGGTGGTGGATTTACCACTGCGGTAAATGAAAAGACCCCCGCCACATTAGGATGGCTGGGGGGTCATCGGCAGATGGGAAGACCGCCCGCCGCTTTTCTCCGCGGTCGCCTTCCGACCGTGGCGGAAAAGCTCTAATATGGTAGCGATGTCTATCAGACATATTAGGATGAGCTTCAGGACATGCCCATTGCCGCCACGGAAAGGCATACGGTCTTTTCTTAGGGGGCCCGTTGCGGGCCCCCAGGGTGAAGGGGGGTGGGGGGTGCACATGGGGGGTACCTGCCGCTTTGTGCATGCAAATGCACAGCATGCATATTTAACTTTGCAGCGGGTGCTGCTTAAAGCAGCACCTGCCGCAATGTTAAATATACGGGATGTGACCGCCAGGTTGGCGGTCACATCCTAATTCCACCGGAGGGACCGCCGCTGCCCCTGTGGACGGTCCCTCCACCTCGGAGTGGCGGACGGACGCAGGTCCATCCGCCATCCTAATAGGCGCCTTAGTGTGAAAAACGAGCTACCTGAAAGAAGTCATATTTGGTTTGCTGCAATTCCTGTGCTGTTGTGGGAAACCTTATGTGGTGGTGTATTCTCTGCAACATGGCATCAAGGAAGGAGTTGAAAAAACACAATAGGGCACTTTGGGAGACAACTCCAGCTGCAGCTATTACTCTATGGAAGCTACCTGACACTAGGACGTGCAGACAGGATAGGACCTGCACATGAGTGAGGATGGCATGTGTCTGGTGAGTCTGACGCTGTAATTGTGGATCTAATTCTGCTATGAGATCATCGGTCATGTCTGCATTCAACCTATATTTGTCATATAACTCTTCCTCTGTCTGCCCCAACAATGTAACACACACTCGTAAAATGCATTCCTGTATCATCCTTCTCTGTGCTGCTGCTCGTAGCCTCATCCTCCTCGACATGACGTTGAGCACTGCCACTGTACAACATTCTGAGGCCTTCTGTGCCTGCTTAAGTACTTTGCCAATGGTTACCACCTGATTTGTTAAATTAGAAATGGTTACCACCTGATTTCATTTTGTTGGTATTTAGCATATGCAATTTGCGATTCACAGCTCATATGCAATTTGCCAATTTTTCATGCATAGGTTTGGGAGTACCTATTACGGATTTGAGAATCGGTATTTAGGTAATCGGTAAATTGTGCAATTTTCGGAAGATTCTGCGAATATGCTTCATGCATTGCTAATGGCTACTTTGCAATCGCATACAGAAATTTTTTGTGATTGGCAACGTTTGTGATCGCAAAATAGCGTGAGGCATGTGGCCCTTTGGGCCCCTTCATTTAACTTACTTTGTATACAAATGAAACACTGTAGCCAACAAAAATAGGTTTCTGTTTGGTTCTCGAGCCCTGTAAAGATTACAGTAGAAAATAGACTGCATAATATAGAAGTGCTAATGCTCAATGCAAGCAACCACTGACTCTGAGATATCTAATTTGCTGACAAATGTTGTGCCTCCTATTCTTCGTATTATAAGCTGATTTTAGGAATATGAAGTTGAGAAGATGGTGTTCTTTTCTAAAACTTTTCTATTGTTTCCTCTCAAGTGTTGACTCCTACAGAGAAAGGCTGCTGTGTGTTTGTGATGGATGAGTTGCATTTGGAATGTGTCATTGCTGTGTCAACCCCTTCTGTTTAGAGGATTGATGACAACCGCAGGGAACCTCTTCATCCTCCTCTATCATTCGTCTTTAGAAACTGAAATGTCCTTCTTTGCTTCCCAAAGCAGAAATACTTACTATACCTATTTCTTTTTGAGGATGAAATACTAATTTATCCTTGCTTCAGAATTTAGAAATGATTCTCATTAGTCCATTACATCAAAACTGCAGTAACCAATACAAACTTCGATAAATCGATCTACTTCCACATTGGCCGCTGTCATTATGCATATCATTGCTTTGAAAATAATTATTGGTATTTATGCTTTCATGGTTTTCTACTGTAAATTATCAAACAATTTTAATTTCATTGTGTTGTAAACAAATAAATAAAAATACTCTTAAATACTTAAAGATGACTTAAAGATGGTAAAAGTTACTTAGTTCAAGCTGATGATAAATGCGACAAAGTTCTCAACAAAGTACCTGGATGCGTATTGCAAAGTAAACAAAACGCTCACAAAAGGGGAGATGCGTTGGTTCCGTGATCTGGGGGAAATTATGCGTCGTGCCTCAATGCTTGCGCAGAGTAGGGGATGTATTGTGATCCTTACCGGTGCGAGGTTGGCGCGTAGATTCTCAGCCTGTTCGCCCGTTGCGGTGTGCAAGATGGCACCTTGATGCGATGCGATGATCTGGTTGCCCTGCGAGGAGATGGCGCCCTTGATGCGACGATGCGGTGACTCTGCGATGATGATGGGTAGGTGCCCTGGCAGCCTTGCAACAACTCTGTACTTTGGAGCAGTGAAAGGCCCTGCGACACGCTTCTTTGGTGATGCGATGGCGACTCTCTCGATGGCGTCACGCTTCTCCAGTGATGCAACAGCAGGCAGCTTCAATCAATCAATCAATCAATCAATCAATCAATCAATCAGAGTACTTGTAAAGAGAGCTACTTACCCGTGAGGGTCTCAAGGCGCTGAGGGGAGGGGGTGCCGCTACTGCTCAAAGAGCCAGGTCTTGAGGAGTCTTCTGAAGGCGAGCAGGTCATGGGTCTGCCGTAGCTGGGTAGGGAGGGTGTTCCAGATCTTGGCGGTGAGGTGGGAGAAGGATCTGCCGCCGGATGTTGTTCGTTGGATGTTGGGGACAGCGGCAAGGTCGAAGCTGGTGGAGTGGAGCTGGCGGGTGGGGGTGTAGAAGCTGAGTCTGCTGTTCAAGTAGGCTGGTCTGGCGTTCTGGAGTGCTTTGTGTGCATGGATGAGGAGCTTGAAGGTGATCCTCATGTCGACGGGGAGCCAGGGTAGGTTTCTCAGGTCGAGCTGATGTGGCTGCAGCTGGGGACATTGACGAGCAGTCGGGCGGAGGCGTTTTGGATGCCTTGTAGTCGTCGTAGGTGTTTGGCTGGGATTCCTGAGTAGAGTGCATTGCCGTAGTCCAGTCTGCTGCTGATGAGGGCCTGTGTCACCGTTCTTCTCGTTTCGGTCGGGATCCACTTGTAGATCCTGCGGAGCATGCAGAGGGTGTTATAGCAGGAGGAGGAGACAGTGTTGACCTGTTTAGACATGGAGATGGAGGAGTCGAGGATGAATCCTAGGTTACGTGCATGGTCGGTGGCTGTTAGTGATGTTCCCAGTGTGGTCGGCTACCAGGAGTCGTCCCAGGCTGAGGGGGTGGGTCCGAGGATGATGACCTCCGTCTTGTCCGAGTTCAGTTTCAGACGTCTGGTCTACAACCAGTCGGCGATGACCTTCATTCCCTCATGGAGGTTGGTTTTGGCGGTGTGCGGGTCCTTGGTGAGGGAGAGGATGAGCTGGGTGTCGTTGACGTAGGAGATGATGTTGAGATCCTGTTAGCAGGCCACTTGTGCGAGTGGGACCATGTAGACGTTAAACAGCGCCGGGCTGAGGGATGAGCCCTAGGGGACGCTGCAGATGATGTTGGTGGCTTCAGCTCGGAAGGGCGGGAGGCGGACGCTCTGGGTTCTGCCGGAGAGGAAGGACGTGGTCCAGTCAAGGGCCTTATCTTGGATTCCAGCTTCTAGGAGGCATGTCTTTAGAGTGCAATGGCAGACCGCGTCGAAGGCGGCTGACAGGGCAGGAGGATGAGGGCTTATGTTTCGCCATCATCTAGTTGGCGCTTGATGTTGTCTGTGGCGGCAATGAAGGCTGTCTCAGTGCTGTGGTTTCGTCTGAATCCGGACTGGGACGGGTCCAAGATGTTGTTGTCTTCAAGTTGGCGGGTCAATTGTATGTTGACAATTTTCTCGATTACCTTCACCGGGAACGGGAGCAGGGAGATGGGCCAGAAGTTCCTGAGGTCCTATGGGTCACCTTGGGATTCTCGAGGAGGTCATTGATTTTGGCGTGTTTCCACCTTTCCGGGAATGTCGCGGTTTCAAAGGAGATGTTGATGACCTTCCGTAGTTGGGGTACGATGGCAGCGTCTGCTTTGCTGAATTCGTGGTGTGGGCATGGGTTTGACGGAGATCATCAGTGGATGGAGTTCATGACCTTGAGTGTCTCGTCGTCATTGATGTTGGACCAGGAGGTCAGGCGGTTGGCGCTGGTGGTGTTCACAGGGGGGGGTAGGTTCTGGTGTAGTCGGGGCAGTCATGGTGTTGAAGCTGTCATGGATGTCAGCGATCTTGCAGTGGAAGAAGATGGCTAGTGAGTTGCACAGTTCTTGTGAGGGCGTTATGTTGTTGACGTTGGCGCTGGGGTTGGAGAGTTCCTTTATGATGCTGAAGAGCTCTTTGCTGTTGTGTGCGTTGTTATCCAGGCAGTCTTTGAAGGAGGATCTCTTGGCTAATCTGATGAGGTGGTGATATCTGCGTGTGGCATGCTTGTGGGCTGTGTGGTTTTCCGGGGTGCGTTCGTGGAGCCATATCTTCTCCAGTTTCCGTCATGCTCATTTTTTAGGTCTGCAGCTCGTCGGTGAACCAGGTGGCTCTCTTGCTGGCATGGTTGTTGGAGGGTTTCTTGAGTGGGGCGAGGGTGTTGGCGCAGTCGTCGATCCACTGTCTGAGGTTGCGGGCTGAGGCGTCTGGGTTGGTGGGGTCAGTGGGTGGGTTCTGGGCGAGGGTGGTGGTCAGCTGGTCTTCGGTGACTTTGCTCCAGCAGCGGCGAGGCAGCTGTTCGGTGCAGTGGTGCGTGGTTGGTTTGCTGAAGGTGAAATGGATGCAGTGGTGGTCGGTCCAGTGGAGTTCGGTGGTGTGGTCGAAGGCGACGTGGGTGCCTGTGGAGAAGATAGGGTCCAGTGTGTGGCCAGCGGCGTGGGTGGGTGCATTGATGAGTTGTCTGAGGCTGAGGTTGGCAAAGTTGTTGATCAGGGTGGCTGTGTTGGCGTCGTTGTTTTCAAGGTGGAAATTCAGGTCCTCGAGGAGGATGTAGTCCATGGAGGCAAGTGCGTGGGTGCTGGCGAGGTCGGTGATGGAGTCGCTGAATTCAGCCCAGGGTCCGGGGGGTCTGTAGATGAGCGTTCCTCTCAGGGTGGTGTTGGGGTCGGTGTGGATCCGGAAGTGCAGGTGTTTGGTGGTGTTGTCTGCGTGGGTGGCGACCTTGAGGGAGGACTTGTGGATGATGGCTATTCCTCCTCCAATTCCATTGGTGTGATCCCTGTGGGTGATCTTGTAGCTGTCTGGGATGCCTATGGCAATGTCGGACATCGAGGAGTCGTTCCACCAGGTCTCGTTCAGGAGGCCACGTCTGGGGCGGAGTTGTCGAGCAGATCCCAGAGCTCGATGCTGTGTTTGCATGCGGAGCGGGTGTTGAGGAGTATGCAGCGGAGGTGGTTGGGTCCAGTCCTTGGAGGTTTGGTGGTTCTGTCGCAGGTGAAGCTGCAGGTGCGGCAGGAGAAAGGTCAGTGAGTCCGTTTCAGGGCGGCTTGGAAGCAGGTGTGGTTTCGGCTGATGTTGAGTGCGTAGAGGGTGCGGGTGTCATTGCGGAGTCTAGTGTTGTGGGGTTCGCGGGGTCCAGGGGTTCTGGCACTGGGTGCGGTCCAGGCGCAGACAGGCGCAGACAGGCTTGCCTTTGGCATGCCTTCGGTGCTTCGCGGCCTCCATTTGAGGGGATGTGGGAGGGAGGAGCAGCTGGGAGGTGGGAGCGGGGTGGCGAATGGGATAGCAGGGGGTGGGGCCACATGGGAGGCAGCGACAGGGAAATCAGCATAGGGGGTCACAGCAGACAAGGGACAAGGGACACAGAGAAGGAGGCACAAGGGGAAACAACAGACACAGAAGCAAATGGGGTCAGGCAGGCACTAAATACAATACGAGGCAGAAACAATACGGGGCAAAACAGAACGCAGGGCAGCAGATCCGGGCGTGCAGGCGGGGTACTGATCAATGGGCGGCAGTAGCAGCGGAGCACCGGTCACACAGGACTCTGCTTGGCGGTGAGGGGAGCAACCTGCCTGGTGACAGGGTCGAAGGTCACTCGATGAACATAAGCTTCCAGGGAGATACGGCAAAGGCACACTTCTCCAGCGATGCGATGATTTCAGCTGTGGCGGCGACACGCTTCCTCTTGGTGCATCGCGCTTCCAGCTCCCAGCGACACGCAAATGTCTGTAGATAGAATTCTCAGCAAGGAAATTCAGAGGGGAGCTGGAGATGAAGTCTATTGTCCCTGAGATTTCAGCAGGAGGCAAGCACAGTTCAAACACTTGGAGAATATTCTGTAAATGATGAAAGTCCTTAAAAAGTTCCTTCTCCTTTCCTTGGCAATGAAGCAACCACTGCAGGCCAACCCAGCAAACAGCACACTGGCAGAGGGGCAGTAAAACTCCTGCAACTTCCTTGATTCTTCTCCTTGGCAAAAGGCTTCTTGTGATCCAATATCTTGGGATCAGGGTCCCAATATTTATACCCTAAAATCCTTTGTTCTCTGAAGGCAGAGAGACTTCTGCCTAGTCCAAACCAGTTCCTGAGCACTTTGTTTACATGACTCTCTCCTTCCTTTCACTGTGCAGGGCAGAGACATCAGACGCCCCACAGGAGGTGAAACCAGCACAGGGGAGGGAAGGTACAGCCCTGGAGCACTTTGTTGACATGATTCCTTCTCCCCTTTCACAGTGCAGGGCAGAGACATCAGACAAGCCACAGGAGGTGGAGCCAGCATTGTAGAGGGAAGGCCCAGCCCTATTCAGGTCCCAGGTGCAACTCCTCCCTCCCATCTAGATGCAGATCTCCCTATTCACCACTGGGCTGCCCCAGCCTGTCTCCTGGAATCTCCCAGCCCTGTCACTCACAAACCCAGACAAGGAATACACAACCTAACAGAGGTAGACCTGGACAGTTAGGCAAGAAAATATCTACTTTCTAAAAGTAGCATTTTCAAAGACAGAATATTAAAACCAACTTTACTAAAAGATGTATTTTATCATTCGGAGTTCAGGCATGGAATGCCCTTCCCCTTCACCTGCGCTCCATTCAGTGCGTGGGTCAGTTTAAGAAGAGTCTCAAAACTCATCTGTTTATCGGTGTGGTATAAGCTAGTCCCCTCGCTGTCTTTTTTTGTCTTTCTCCATCGCGCCAAGATACTCCCAAGTAATAGAGCGCGCTATAAAATGGTTTATACATACATACATACATACTAAATTCGAATCTCTTCCATGTTCCCTGAGTAAGTTAGGATTATTGGAATGTAATAATCTAACTGCCCATTCTAGCCTATGGAGAACAGGTAGCCTTGCAATAGTGAAAAACGAAATTGGCTGTAGTCCTACCTTATACTTATAATGCACCCTGCCCTTGGGGTGTCTAATATGAAGCAAAGGGAAGGTTTAGGGACTGGCAAGTGGGTACACTTGCCAAGTCGACAGGTCATTACTAGACTGCACGCAGGCCTTGCAATGGCAGACCTGAGACACACTTTACAAGCTGCTTCTGTGGGTGGCACAACCAATGCTGCAGGCCCACCAGCAGCATTTGATTTACAAGCCCTGGTCACACATGGTGCACTGTACTAGGGGCTGACTGGTAAATCAAATAACCTAATCCTGGAATCACCAATTAGTACATCAATTTAATATAGGGAGCACTTGCACTGTGGCACTGAACAGCAGTGGCACAGTGCACAAAGCATATAACCAGCAAAAATATATCAAAACAGAGGCGGTAATCCGTCAGAATGGAAGAGAAACTCACGCCAACGATGCCAGGTCTAACACGTGTCCCTTCCAGCTGAAATGTGGGGAGAACTACCCTTCCCCTTCCTCTTCCCCTAAGGTGAAAAAATCTGGACAGACCATCAGCGTTGGCGTGTTCTGTACCAGGGCGGTGTTCCACCTGTAGGGAAATGGACCACCTCAACAACTTTGGGTTCTCACCCCTCATCTGCATCAGCCATCTGAGGGGCCTGTGGTTGGTCTGAACCAGGAAGTGAGTCCCAAACAAGTATGGTCTCAACTTCTTTAGGGCCCAGACCACAGCAAATGCCGCACACTCAATTGCCTTACACCTCTGTTCCCGTGGATGTACCCTACTACTGATGAAGGCTACAGGTTGGTCTAGGCCCTCGTCATTAATCTGTGATAGAACAGCCCCCACACCATGCTCTGAAGCGTCTGTCTGAACAATGAAATATTTTGAGAAATTGGGCGCCTGAAGCACAGGTGCTGTGCACATGGCAGTCTTCAGGTGTCAGTCCAGTTCACTTTCTTGGGCTGCTTCCTGGAAGTCAGCTCAGTCAAGGGTGCAACAATGTTGCCATACCCCTTGACAAACCTCCTGTAGTACCCTATGAGTTCTAAAAAGGCTATCACCTGTGTCTGAGTCTTTGGGGGTTCCCAGGCCAGGATGGTATCAATCTTGGGTTGTAGGGGCACCACCTGGCTGCTCCCTACCTGGTTACCCAAGTACACCACGGAACCCTGCCCGATCTGGTTCTTACTCGCCTTGATCATGAGGTTTGCCTTGCGCAATGCCATCAACACTTCCCGGAGGCGGTGCAGATGTTCCTCCCAACTGGTGCTGAACACTGAAATGTCTTCCAAGTAGGCGGCACTGAAATCCTCCAGTCCAGCCAATACCTGGTTGACCAACCTCTGAAAAATGGCAGGGGCATTCTTCATCCCAAAAGGCATAACCCGGAATTGGTAGTGCCCATTTGGTGTGGAGAATGCTGACCTCTCTTTAGCCACATCAGTCAAGGCGATCTGACAGTACCCAGACGTCAAATCAAACGTGCTGGGGTACCGTGCAGCCCCTAAGTGATCAATGAGCTCATCAGCTCTGGGGATGGGGTGTGCATCAGTCCTGGTTGAATTGAGCCCTCTGTAGTCCACACAGAACCGGAGTTCAGGTGTGGCACCCGGCGCGGCAGCCTTTGGGACCAAGACCACTGGGCTGGCCCAAGGACTGTTTGAGGACTCAATTACCCCTAAAGCAAACATCTTGTAGATTTCCTCCTTAATGTAAGCCCTGACCTTGTCAGTCACTCTCTAAGCCTTGTGCTTCACAGGAGGACTGTTTCAAGTGTCCACATCATGGACGCACCATTCAGTGACACCAGGAACCAAGGAAAATAGATCAAAGAATTTCCCCAACAGTTGGCGACAATCTTGCTGCTGATCAGGGGTCAGTGTGGCATAGAGGCTGACACCATCCACTGACCCATCTTGCTCTGTTGCAGATAGGAGGTCAGGAAGAGGCTCTGTCTCCTCCTCCATTCCATCATCTGTCGCTAGGAGCATGCCCACTTCCGACCTTTCTAAGTGGGGCTTAAGACGGTTAACATGCAGGACCCGCAAGGGGTCCCTGGGAGACTGCAAGTTTACCAGATAGGTGACATCACTCTTGCGCTCCACCACCTCATATGGACCGGTCCATCTGTCCTGGAGCGCACAAGGCTCCACAGGGGCCATGACCCAAACTTTCTGTCCAGGCTGAAGCTCAATCAGAGTGGCATTCTGATCGTACCACCGCTTCATTTCCTCCTGGCTGGCTTTCAGATTCGCCTAAGCGAGGTCTCTGAATCACCGAGTCTGGATCCTGAAGGTCAGCATGTAACTATATACATCCTGGGGAGGTTTCCTGGGAGATTGCTCCCAGCCTTCCTTGACCAAACTCAAAGGTCCTCTTACCAGGTGTCCATACAAAAGTTAAAATGGGCTGAACCCTAAGGACTTTTGTGGCACCTCACGGTAGGCAAACAGAAGGCATGGCAAGAGGATGTCCCACTTATGCCTCATTAGTTCCTCAAGACCCTTGATCATGATTTTGAGGGTCTGGTTGAATCTTTCAACCAGCCCATTACCTTGTGGGTGGTAAAGAGTGGTGAACTTATAGGTAACACCACACTCCTTCCACAGAGACTTCATATAATTAGAAATGAAGTTGTACCCCAGTCAGACACCACCTCTCTGGGGAACCCCACGCGGGAGAATATCCCCATCAGTGCACGTCCCAACACGGGGGCCGTCACTGTCCTGAGCGGAATGGCTTCCGGGTACCGAGTAGCATGGTCCACCAAGACTAGGATAAAACTGTTGCCCACGGCTGTCTTGGGGTCCAGTGGCCCCACATTGTCAATGCCCACCCGTTCAAAGGGGGTACTGACTACAGGAAAAAGGTTGGAGAGGGGCCTTGTGCCTCCTCCCACTTTTCCCACTTGCCTGGCAAGTTTGACAGGTCCTGACCTGGTTTCCTTTAGCACCTGCTTTATTTCCTTCCCGCTGCTGTTGAGGAACTGTTTGGGCCCATTACGCTGCTGAAAACCACCGGGCTGCCACCGTAGTCCTCCAGCCGCCGCACCTGCAACCTGCGGCCGCTGAGCGGGGGACTACGCCTCCCAAGTTACATCGCGGCAGGAGCCGCCATCGACCGACCCCGCCCCCGGACGCACTACTAAAACGCTTGACACCGGCTGAGCGGGTGTTTCCTTTAGCACCTGCTTTATTTCCTTCCCGCTGCTGTTGAGGAACTGTTTGGGCCCATTACCCTGCTGAAAACCACCGGGCTGCCACCGTAGTCCTCCCGCCGCCGCACCTGCAACCTGCGGCCGCCGAGCGGAGGACTACGCCTCCCAAGTTACATCACGGCAGGAGCCGCCATCGACCGACCCCGCCCCCGGACGCTCTACTAAAGCGCTTGACACCCGCTTCGCGGGACAGCGGGCGAAGCCCGGGCAAAGGGCGGGCCCTCTTAGGCCCTAGGAGGCCAGAGGAGGCGGGGCTGGGCCACCCCCCTGATGAGCTGGCCTCTGGACTATGTACATTGGTATTTAACATTTATCTCCGTTGTTCAAGTAACTGTTCCGTTTATCTTTCTAACCTTTGCTGTTGAATTATGGTACGGACACTCCGAAAAGACCGTAAGGTCACCATCGCATCCACTGGGGGGTTTGCAACAGGTACTATCGATCAATTTTTGACACGGGCCAAGGTGGTCATAGAGAAAGAGATAGCATTAGTGGAGAAGCGCCTGTCATTGGACCTTTTAACTGGGAAGCGCTCGTCACTTGGCAAAATAGCAACATCTGTAACACCTGAATTTGTACCAAGCACTATTCCATTAGTTACACCGAGTCCAGTGTCTAGTTACTCACAAGAGGTAAACGATGGCATTGAGATGTGCTCTATAACGAACGCTACCCCCAGTTTGACCCCTCATGCTTCTCTTGTTTCCTCTCCTGCAATATCCATCTCACCTGCTTTATCTATCCTATCACCGCGACTTTCTTGGTCCGTTACTCCTGTACATGTTAATACTGATACATATAATACTGTCAACAATAGTACCAGTATTGTTAATTCACCAGTACCACTGCCCTCCACACCTATTATACCCGTGCATGTAAATATAGATCCCTTAGAGATTACTGCTATTGGTAATATCAGTATCACCGATCCACCTGGTAAAAGAAAAAGAAGTGTCACCCCACCTAAGAAGGTGCCAGCAAAAAGGCGAAAAAAGGTTCAAAAGGCCCCTCGCGAGTCTGTACCACAAGCTGCTCCGCCCTTAGTAGTTAATGATAATCCCTATTTACACCATCAAGGGTACAACGAAACGAGATTATTGGAGAACATGGAAAAGCTTGTTAGGTCCTTAATGTTACCCTTAATCGAAAGGACGAAACAGCTTACCTCCAAATTAGATCATATAGAAAAACTAGTCATTGGTAATATAACCAGACCAGACGTCATTACCACTGCCATAAAACAACCAAAGACCTTACACTCCAATACGGGTAATACAATCTACAGCACAAAACATTAAAAATACAAACAGGAACTCCAATACTAATACGGCCCCGGTTACCTGTCCAACAACCAATTTGCCTAAGACATCGGGCGACACGAATAATAAACACTTACACCATCGAGCCCCATGTGTAAACCTCCCCCCGGAAGCACTACCCTACACTATTATTATGGTAGAGGTTCACGGAATTGGAAGTGAAAAGAGGGAAACACACATGGACCTGAAGCATAAAGTCATTCATTGGCTAAACATCAATCGAACACTTCCCCCTTTCTCTAATACAGAGATTCTCAATGTCAGGAGGGTAGACTGGGTAGGGAAGACAACTAAGGATTTGGAGGGTGATTGTGTTATTGTGAGTTTTAAGGATCCGTGGGTGGTTGACTTTATTCGCAGGGAACCAAGGTTTGGCAGAGAGGGGGACATCCAAACATTGGACCTACACTACTTTTACCCTGGCATGAGACAAGGACCACCTCTACATTATCAATATGTACATAGAAGAGAACCACATGTAGGGAATACATTCAACAGGGCTATGTTTCATCTACCCCTATCAAACCGATTCGAGCCATTTTCAAATCTAAAGGGAGTAGATTGACCATTTGGCAAGGTGGAATTGTCTGTAATCACTAATTTTAATTCAGATAAAATGTCCCGGCAGGGCTCTAAAAATGGAGCGATTGTAGAATTTATATATAACGGGCAGGAGGAGGGTAATGTGGAAGGGCAGGTTGGGAACACATGCCATAAGTACCACGTTGGGGAATTAATTGCTAATACTATAAATAATGCAGTCCTGGTTGCGGATCTCTCCGTAAACTCGGAGACAGATCGATACTTATGTAACCCGGTAAAAACCCCATGCACAGAGACACATACCCCACCTAACCTTAATAACTTGTTTACCATTGCTACAACACCCATAGGTAGTCACGAGCCATCTGTACTGCATCAACCACTATATGTAACAGGAGCAGGCCTGAATTTTTTAACCTGGAATATAGCAGGTATAAATAGCAAATTAGATACCCCATTTTGGAATGACTTTATCTTACAAGGGCATGATATAATATGTCTTCAAGAGACATGGTATAGAGCTCCAATCACTGTCGAAGGTTATATATCATTTTGTATTCACGCCGAGGAATCGGTTGCTGGTAGGGCAAAGGGAGGCTTAGTAACATTGATTTCCACCGGGCTTACTGAATTCAAACTAGTCAAACAAATAGAAGTCGGTACCCATGCCTTAATAATCTATCTTGAACATCACCAAACCAATGATTTGATGATTGTTAACTTCTATAATAAATTTTTTAACTCAAATAGAGACCTAGTGGTACGAGAAATAGAAGTAGCAATAGATAACCTCCTTACTAATTATAGAGATTGCCCTGTCATTCTTTGGGCTGGGGATTTTAATTTAGAAGCCTGTGCCGATGTCCAAAAGGGGATTTGTGGAACTATCCGTGATATAGAGGATAGAAGTACCCAAACCCTAAACCATTTCCCACACAACAAATATGGGTTGGCCTTGAATAGTCTGGCCGCCAAATTAGATCTAGAGCTCTTGGATTGTTCCAAAAAGAGAGGAGAAATTAGATGCCCAACTTTTAAGGGCAGGAATTATAATACCAACATTGATCACATCTTAATATCAAGTGGTACTGCCTATCGTGATCTTTGGATTGAGGACAAGTTGTGAGTGATCACAACAGAATCTTATTAACTTTACTTGACTGGGGCCCCAAAACTTATATATACAGTAAGCCGACACAAGAAATTACGGCCTCTAGACCGAAAGGCCCAAGAATTAAGTGGGCGAAAATTAACCCGCTTAAACTGTTAATGGAGATAACAGATATATGCGGCGAGGACTTAATCTACTGCCTCAAAGATGAGTATCACCCGGCAGATATGTTGCCCAGGATAAATAAGATCCATGTCACTATAGAGAGATTACTGACCGGTAAGATCCGTAAACAAAGACCTAATCCTTCTGGTTGGTTTGACAAAGATTGCACTGAGGCATTATCCTCACTAAAACAAGTGATGTCAGCCAAACCAAGAGATATGGAACAAATTAGGGAAAAACGGTTTGTGTATAAATCCAGGCTTGCAATTAGGAAAAAACAACTACAAGATGAGTCTTGGGAAAAATTAGATATGGCAGCAACCCTAAAAAATAGCAAACTTTTATGGGAGACAATCAACTGCCCTTTCCTAAAAAACGATACAACCCCTGTAGTGACCTCTAACGTTAGTTGTACAGATTGGATAGAGCACTTTTCAAAGGTTTTTAACTCGGATGAATTGATTTTACAAAGTTCAGGCCAATGGCCGATTATCACGTTATCCATCACTCTGAATGAGGTCTTGGTAGGACTGGAAAAAAGCAGTGGCGGCAAGGCCCCTGGCCCGGATGGTGTGCCAACAGATTTATATAAACATGAGAAACTACTATGGGCACCCATCCTCACACGTTTCTTTAATGCTGCCATTCAATTTGAACTCCCAAAGACATGGGGTCAATCAATTATAATACCATTATTTAAAAAGGGCTCCAGGGCTGAGGCCTGCAATTACAGGCCCATCTCCCTCCTTGACTCCTCCATCAAAATACTAAGTAGGGTCCTTCTTGCCAGATTGGAAACCTGGGCAGAAGAGGAATCCATTTTATCACCGATACAGTATGGGTTTAGGAGGGGGATTGGTACGATGGAACAATGTGTTAACCTTGACCTCATAATTAACAAATATACTACGGTCAAGGAAGGAAACCTTTTTTTATGTTTCGCCGATCTCAGCTCCGCCTTTGATCTGGTCGAACATTCGCTTTTATGGCCCGTTTTAATTGACATGTGAGCACCGAAAGACATTATATATTTTTTGGCTAGACTATATGAAACTTTAACATGCAAGGTACGGTATGGGAAGGCTGGTGAATGTACCCCCCTTTTTAAAGTCAATAGAGGTATAAGGCAAAGGTGCGTTTTAGCACCACTTTTGTTTTAGTTGTTTATCAATGGTGTAGACAAGACACTCAGATCTACCTTGGTGGATGCACCATACTTTGATGGAAATCCTATCCCAATTCTGCTTTAAGCATATGATGCGGTACTCTTATCACGAACCCAAAATGGTCTGCAGCACCTTATTGATAGTTTTTCTGCTTTTATAATCACACGGAAACTGGTAATTAATAAGGGCAAAACCTTCACCATGGCATGTGGGAAAATCAACAAACACAATAGGACCTTCTTCTTAGACAATGTTAGGTTAGAACCCATCAAGAAATTTTGTTATCTAGGAATAACTTTCTCCGGGGACAGGGGCTGGACTAGTGAGCAGGAGTCTGTACATTTAAAGATGACGAGGAACACCAACAGTATCTTTAGATTCGCAACCAAGCTGGGGAATCGCAGAATCAAAGAAATGACCCACATTTACATTACGAGGTGTCTAGCATCTGCATTGTATGGGGCCGGTGTCTGGGGACATAATACAAGTAGCTGTAAGCTGCTTCAACATCAGGAAAATCTTTTCCTTAATCGTTTATTATGCACCCCGGCATCCGCTTCCATAGAGATTTTACATAGGGAAGTAAGTTTAGCCTACATAGGAGATTTAGCAGCATTACGTCCCCTATCTCTATGGAGATCCATTTGGTCTAAAGCAGAAACAGAGTTTACGCAAACTGTTATCAAGGATTGTTTAAGCTTAGACAACCATATGCGTATTCCCTGGTTCAGACACATTCGGTTTTGGTTTAAGTCAGTCTTGGATCACGATCCTTTCCTGAATCCAGATTTGGGTGTCCAGGTTTCAAAAAAGGAATTGAAAGATCTGTTCCTAGAAAATGCTAAGAAGGTCAGGTCCGCCATATACGCATCCCAACATACATATGCCTTCTACAATGAACATATCACCATAGAAGGTTATCAACAATATATATCAACTGTTACCAGAAGCTCTCACCGATTTGTCCTGACCCGGTTGAGATTGGGCACTGTGCATCATTTGGTGTCTTTCCCACAAACCAGAAGGAGTAGCACCCTGCCATGCCCATGCGACGGGACATCTAAACAGAGCTGTTGTCACTTTATGCTTTTTTGTAAATTCTATACTCCTTATAGGAAATTGTATTTAAAGCCTCTATTTTTAAAATCCAATATAAGAAGTACCAAAGATGCTCTGCAGTTGATGTTTGATTTGAATAGCGCAGATGTATGCTTCCATGTAGCTTCCTTTATTTTAAAATGTGTTTCCAGTAGGAAATCCATCATTTTATGATCTATATTACCATGACATTACTATTGGTGTATTGGCTCTATCTTTTTAAATTAGCTAATTATAATAATTAATTGAATTCTTACATATTATGAATTCTAATATGTTTTTAAATTCTGTAATTATACCTAAACGTTATTTGTATCATTCCAACCCTACTCAATAAGTCTTGGGACTATGCTCTTTGTCACTTTATCTAAAGGATATGCTCTGGACCTAATATGATAATGGATTGTTTTTAACAAATTTATGATGTATCAAATGTATTTTTTTTTTGTATGCTATATGGTTATATCTATACACCGAATAAAGCATTTGAAATTTGAATTTTGACAGGTCCTACAATGAGTAACTGAACTCTTCCGCATCTGGGACCAATAAACGTGGGTCTTGTTCTGCCCCAGATGACCAGCTAACGGATCATCATGAGCCAAACCCAGTAGGAAGGCTATGAAGCACTGGGGTACCACCAGCACACGGGCTGACCCAGGCTCAGCAACCTTAGGCTCGCTATACAGGAGACCATTCTACCAGAAGATCCAATGTGATCCAGACTGATCACCTGCTGTCTGGTGTGTGGCCTGTTACCTCAAACCCACAAGAGAAGGGCACTTCTGCTGCTCTTCACAAAATTCATCCTGGATGGACCCCCTTCTTGCTGCCAATGGGTCAGCTCAGGTAGGTTTCCCAGTTCAGAAACTTGCTCCCCTGTAGGTTTCAGGGCATCCCCCTCAAGGTCTGCCTCCTCCTGGACTGTGGGAACAATGGGGGCTGATTTCCAGCACCCCCTACCTCTTCACTTTAAGGCAGGTTCCTGGGCCATACTTTCAGAATCCAGGATCTCTTGAACACCATTAATGTCCTAGTCATTTTAAAACGTGAAAACCCCAGAATTTCTGGTATTGCTTAAATTCTTAGCAATTGCTATACAAGGAGGGGGCGGGCTGAGGAGGGGTAATACATTTAGTTCCAGCGCACATAAAGAGAATTAACGGTTTGGATTTTACTTACTGTATATTGGAGATTTGTCTGCTAACCCTAGTCTGTTGGTCTCTTTGCCTCCCACTATAGACCTGAGAAAGTAATTGAGAGTGGCACGAGCACCGCCTGTCTTGCATTTGATTTTCTCAATGTGATCTGCAAAGATTACAGTTTTGTAATTTTGATCGCCCAAATATTTGGAGACACAGCACGGAGGAAATATTTATAGAGCGTTTGACACAGGAGCACATTTCTGGGATTTTTCACATTGAATTCATGCATTAATTCCTTCATAAATCTGTTTTTGTTTTACCATAAGAATTTAAAGAAGTTCAGGTTATATTTTTTCAATGCACTTCCTTACCGGGATACGCTAAGGCCAGACAATTGTTGATTGTCCCGAGGTCATGTTTATTTACCAGTAGGCATGGTTTATTTTACTGTAACTGAAGGTTCGCGATGGACTTTCACGACCTAACAAGCGCACTGCTTAATGAGTTTGTTGTCTGCTATTTACATTGATTCAATAAATTTGAAATATGTTTTTAAACTGATATCTTTTTTTATTAGCTTTCTAAATCTTTTTGTATTTATTTATTTATTACATTTGTGCTTTGTTCACATATTGTTATTCATTCATAACAACATTCTTAAATTTCTTGTGTTTTACAAATGCATAATTCTAAAGCATTGTACACAATTCATAAAATTCAATACATCATGAGCTGCGATTGATGTTTTGTTGGGCCCGATGCATTTCGGGACCGGTGTCCCTTCTTCAGGGGCCACTGTGGAGAATAACAAAAACATTCTGTCATCTCAAACATGTTCATACCATTGTGTACATAGTTAATACATTTGAGTGCCACCTCAAATTTGAGTCTACCATCTTACATGTTTATTTTTGCAACTATTCTCATGAATATACATCTCAAAGCCTCAATCACTGAATTGCCTAGTGTGTAGTAGCTAATGGTGTGGCTGTTAGTAGTTTCCTGTTAAATACAGACTACAGAATTCTGAATTGCTGATCTACGCAACACGTTCCATACCGCAAAAAGAGAACAAGCCGACAATGACCTGCGTGATAGTGAAGCTGCAGTAGTTATTCACACGGCTTCTAGGATTCCAATACAGTATCTAAAGCGTTGATAAGATCTTACTCAGAACGTGCTTAAACTGATTATGCTCACATAATATCTTGCAATTTGAGATACAACAAATACCTTAGTCGTACTGCTGTTCTTATATACGAGACAACTTTTGTATGAAAACGATATCTACAAAGGAAAAAGCTTTGATGTAAAAATAGTACACACAACATTAAACTCTCACGTGATTTTCAACATGAGTTAAAGTGGCCAGGTACCTTAAACAGGATCTTTCACCCGATATCTGAAAGAAATACCGATAAATTCCCACAAGTACCAATCATATCCACATGATGCCAGGTCTATTTCAAATATTGGTGGGATTATTAAATGAGTCTCGTTGTACTTAGTAATGCCCACCTTGTATTAGAATTGCTCGTTCAGTAAACCAGATTTTGAAATCGACAAGCTTCCGCGTCTGCCTACCAAAGTGACGCGTGAATTTAAATCACACTCCTGCATAGTAATCATAAAGAAAGGACTGATATCATGTATACTTCCCGGCGGCCATGTTCTAGAGTGCCTTGAAAGGAGTATTAGTTATATCAATTTCTTCACAGTGAAGTTTAATTATCTGGTACCAGCATAGTATAAATAAAAACCGATACGTACATTTGACCGAAATATCACAAAGGTTGCACTTACGTATCTAAACAATAGCAAAATACTTTTCTCAAATCTCCATCCTGGCGGCCATAATACACCCGACAACTCGGTAGTTTAAAACAAACAATGCTGGCTAGGAGAGAGTGTTCGAATACAACCAATGGATACTCAACTTGGCGAACATCATTTTCCGCTACCTTCATGTTTTGTTTTTTTTATCCTTAGGACCTGCGCTTAAGTGTGTTTAGGTGCATTATGTATGTGGTGATAAATTATCAATATGGTGCACAGTAGTTGTTGACCTTCTTACATGAGAGAATTCACAGTGTCCCAATTTTAAAGGATGTCCTTGAAAAACATCCCTGCCGGGTGTTGGGTATCTACTACACAAGTTTGATTACTGAGCACAACCACCAGGTATCACATCAAATAATATACATACAACTGTTCACAATTTAAACAACACCCTACCATCATATTAGTAATAAAAATATCGAGAGAATAGTATTCGTGTGACGTCAGAAAACAAAGCACAAGTATTGGGCGATATACATATATTTATTGCACAATTATACAAAAAGGTTCATACAGTTTTAAAATACATCACGTTATCCATCAGAAAATTATTAAAAATGTTCATGAGAACATGAGTCGACGCGGCGTTTCGGTTAAAAAACCTTCATCAGGACAGTTTCTATAAAGAAACACAATATTACTACATCATAATCACATTTTTTAAAAACATTGTTGAAGATGCAATAGTGAACCACTCTTTTTGTACAAAAAACATCATCAATAGCTTCTCTACAGTAGTTTAAATATCTCTAGTCGTCACACAATTTAGTCGTGAGATTTTGTCCAAAAACAATCACAGTACTCTAACGTTAACAGTTGCAGACAATTCTTTATCTGGGTTACAGTAAACAATGCTTTATACCGGTGGTTGTGTCATTGAACTTTTTTAAACCTGAACTACTTGTGTGTAATTGCTAGCTCTTATTCCCTCACCCTTTAGGAAACAAACCACCCTCTGTGGGTGGATTTGAGAATAACCCAGGTTATGCAATTAGGGTTTCTTACCTCGAAATAACAGTTTGTGGTAATTGGACCCCAGCTATCCAGCCTGGGGTATATTCTGTTAAAACCACAAGAGAGGTGTCCTGGTTAGGGTCCACACTCAAATATACTGGAGTCCCATTAATTTGGGATGTGATAATTTCTGTCTTTATCTGTAAGCGTAAGGAAAAGCATAGTATATTTATATATTCCCCTTGTTTATTTAATTGATAGTGGGATAAGGGGGCATTAAACTCAGACATACCTTCTTGATAAGATCTGAAAATTTATCGCTGTATCGGAGGTGCCACCAGTAGGTATTTGGATACTAGAGATAAAAAATGACAAAATTGTTCTGGTGCCTTTTACACTTAAGTTGATTAGACCGAAATGGTTAGACTGTCTGGCAACCGGTAGTCATGGAATAGGTAGAACTTACCAAAATTGCTGCTTATGCAATCGCTGTAGCCGCGTGCTAGATACGTTCTGTCGGCTAGATCTGGTCATAACATTATGTGAACCATCTGCGGATTAATAAAAAACATGCCCAAATTTGATACTCATATTTGATGTTTATAGGTTAGAGGTTCAAATTTAGTTATTGATGGCCTCTCTATCATCCTGCCACTGTATTTTATGAATCACGGCAGTGTCTGGTTTCCGAAAGAACAAGCAGTTCAATGATGTAGAATTGGTGTCTAACTAATTGTTAGTCAAAAACGTTCATGTTACTATCTTTTAAAAACAATATTATCATTATTACATGATTGTTCCTCTTTTTAACTTTTTCGATCGCGCTAGGTATTTCCACATAGAAATATAGAACTTATCTGCTCAATTTTTTAATATATGGAAATGCCGCTTAAGTAATAACAGGGTTATAGGTTTAAAAACCTCATTCTACAGATTTTACCTCTATGCTAGAGCGTTATCCCAGCTATATTTACAAGTTATCCCAGCTATATTTATAAGCTTACGGACTGCTGTATACCAATTGATCTATGATGAATTATAAACTAGTAGTTAACACTTCTTCTAGGCTAACAATATCCTAAGCGGTTAGTTAGAATTACTATCCCTATGCTTATGTTTCACTCACCTTAATGATAAAAGCTGGCCTCCCTGCTCCTCCGTATACAGCGTCTGGGGGTTCTGTTAGTTTCAATGAAAAGACGCTACCTCCATGTTCTCGAGCCCTTAAATCTCAGCAGCCAGTTGATTGGTTACTAGTAGGGACTACGCTATTGGTTTAGAGGGAATCACATGATCGCAACACTAAACTTTATTGTTTTTCGCGAGAAATGAACACTCTCAATTACATATCGTTTTTATAATATGAAGCCGAAAAGACAGAGACCTAGTAATCCAGTTTAGTATTAGGAGAGGCCATAAATCATTTTAACAGTTATTTCGCCGAACCAGTTCGTCGTTATTTAAAATTAAAGGATAGAACTACATTGACTTTACAAACCTCCATTGACCACCAGTTATTCAATATTATAATGACACTAGGTCAATGTTTGTTGTATGATGTCATTATTATTAAAGCCTCTGCATGTTTTTTATTATAGTTGTTAGTGGACTTTGTTATAGATCGAAAAGCTCCTCTCAGTTTAGAGCAACATCATCATTAATGCGAAAAATTTATTCTACTATAGTGGTGTAATGCATTCAGATTTTCTCCTGGGATATTTAATGTTGTAGATTTGGATTTGGTAATCAGCAGTTCTTCACGTTTAATGGTTTCTACACGTTCTTCAGCTTTATCTCAGCATTTAGTTGGATATCCTCGGTCCATGAATCTCCTTTTAAGACGATCTAGATCCTCTTGGTGTGCATCTGGAGTAGAGCAAATTCTTTTGCTTCTTAGCTTCTGGGAGAACGGAAGATTTTCAATTAATTGAGGCAAATGAAAACTGTGGTATAAGAGAGTATATTACGATCAGTTGGTTTCACAAATGTTTGTGTTTGAATTTCTGAATCTTTCTTTAAGACTCTAACATCCAAAAAAGATATTTCTTCATGATCCATATGGTATGTGAATTTAATTCTTGAGTTCCTTTCGTTCAACTTTGTTATATTGTTTTCCAGAGCTATTCTGGTACCGTTCCATATCAAGAAAATGTCATCGATTAATCGACGGTACATGACCAATGCGTTTTTCCAGTCATCGTTCGACAAAATGTACTCTTCTTCAAACAGCGCCATGAAGATATTAGCATAAGTTGGGGCTCCTCCGGATCCCATGCTGGTTCCGCTGATTTGCAAAAAATAATAAGTATGTGCGAAATTTTGGAATTTGGGGTCTGCGAAATTTGCGAATTTGTGCGAACTTGCGAATTTTTTTATTTTGCCGTGTTCGCGGGGTTTTGTTTCAGCTCGGCTACTGCGAACTTACCCATGCGGTCGTTTTTGGGCACGACCATCTTGTTCGCAGGAGGAAAACAACTCGGCAAACTCAGAATCAAGGTTAGTCAACGCAGCGCGCGCGAGATGGTATTTTTGAAGTACGAACAAGCAAAAAAAAATCGCAAACTTGCGTATTGCGAATCGTTTGGCAATTTCACGCGATTTGCAGAACGCGAAATTGTCAAAAATCCCCAAATCTCGCGAGTGTAACGAATTTTCAGCCTATGCTTAAAAAATAATCCTCTTCAAACCGAAGATAGCTATGCTGTAAACAGAATAACAACAATTCAAGTAAAAAGATTTTATTTGCTCCCACATCGTCCATTCGTAACAGTGCCCATTCAATAGCCTCAAGTCCTTCTTTAAGCAGAATAGATGTGTACATCAATAGTGCACATAATCCATTGTTGACATTTAATCCCGTCCAGATTGTTGAGATGGTTTAAAATATCCGTTGTGTCTCTGATAATTGTTTTCCGTTGACTCACAAATTTGTGTAAGAAAAAATCAATGTATTTACCCTATGGTTCGAATATGGTTCCCACTCCCGAGACTATGGGTCTGAAGGGTGCGTCGGTCAAATGTTTATGTACTTTATGTAACATGTACAAATGCGGCCGTTTTGGGTTCAGTTTAGTCAATACTGTTTTGTTCTCTCAGATTTCTAATCCATTGTTATTGCATGTTCAAGAATCTGTTCTAAAACTTTGGTTATTTCTTTAGTTGGGTCTGTGTCCATCAACAGATAAGTTGATTAATCCGCTAGATGTTCTCTCACTTTTTGATGGTAATAGACCGTATCCATTATGATAAGGGCACCCCCTTTATCAGCTCGTTGATAAGTCAGATCTTTTTTGTTAGCCAGCTGTTGTAACATTCTCCTTTCTTTTTTTGAAAAATTAGACTGTTTGCTGTTGGAAAAATCTAATGTGCGTAGATCTTGAAGCACTAGTGTTTCAAACAAATCAATTGTTTTATGTGACGTAGGTGGTAGAAATGTGCTTTTTTGTTTGAATTCAACGTATTTTTGAGGTTCAGGTGTAGTTGTTGTTGATACTGTGTTGGCAAAAAAAAGCTTTAATTTGATGTTTGATGTTTCTCATGAATATGAAAAAAGCTATCTCAGTTTCTGACAAGTTTGAATTGTATGTGGGTACAAATGATGTACCTTTATTCAGAACTTCAACTTGTTTGTTGGTTAGTTCTGTAGACGAGATGTTAATCACTATGTTCTCTGGCTTCGAAGATTTGGTTTTCCTTTTCCTTTTTGTTTTTCCTCTCCTGGCTTTTGGACGATTCCACTCGGTTTCTGGGTTGTTTGATCTGGTGGTTGTGATAGTTGTTGACACTGTGATAAAAAAGATTCTGTAGCTGTGGCAGGGCGTAGTTGTGTTACTTCACTTCTTTCTGGTTGACTGCTAGATAGAGTTGTTTCTTTAATTTGTAAAAGGGCTCTAGATGCTGACAGCTTACGGTCCGATACCACACATTTAATTAATTGTTAATACAAGATGGTAGACTCAAATTTGAGGTGGGACTCAAATGTATTAACTATGTACACGATGGTATGAACATGTTTGAGATGACAGAATGTTTTTGGTATTCTCCACAGTGGCCCCTGAAGAAGGGACACCGGTCACGAAATGCAACGGGCCCAACAAAACATCAATCGCCGCCCATGATGTATTGAATTTTATGAATTGTGTACAATGCTTTAAGAGTTATGCATATGTAAAACACAAGAAATTTAAGAATGTTGTTATGAATGAATAACAATATGTGAACAAAGCACAAATGTAAGAAATAATTCAATACAAAAAGATTTAGAAAGCTAATAAAAAAGATATCAGTTTAAAAACACATTTCAAATTTATTGAATCAATGTAAATAGCAGACAACAAACTCATTAAGCAGTGCGCTTGATAGGTCCTGATACTCCATCGCGAACCTTCACTTACAGATTCTTAAGCACCTACAACATCAAGCTGCATGCCACAGTAAGAAAAATTGTACAAAAAACTTTTTCATTTAATTGACAGAACATTTTTTGAAATATAGGTGTGCTAGCGCCCTATCTCAATTCAATTAATGTAAGTCTTGTAACTGCCTACATAAGGGCTAATAGCACCCGCTGATAAAAGAATGGCATCATTTGACAGTATAGCAAGCACAACAGAAAATCGTGCACAAACTAAAGCATATACAGATGAACAGGTATCAGAAACGTACGCCCTAATTAAAGCCACTACAATTCAACAACTGAGATATCTGGAATTTATTATGCACCGAGAATTAAACCAAAGGCTCCACGCATCCACGCTTATTCAATATCATAAGCACCAACGTATCCCCAGAGGGTTAAGACTTGCGATAAAACCTCTTCTCTTCCGGCTACAACACAACAAGATTTTTATAGACAAATGGTACGCGGTACTCAACAAATGCTCCCTTGACTTGATTCTTCTGATAATAGAAGAATTCTCAAAAAAAATCAAAGTATTGGATGAAGAGATTTTTAACATACAGAGAGATCTCTCAGCACGAATGGATTCAGACGAATGGTCAAAAAACCTCGAAGATATTAACATCAAATTAGAAAGCTATGGTAATGATCTTCAAGAAAGAAAACTAAGAAAATGTAAACGGAACACCGTAGACTATCGTCTAAATGAGGTGTACACTTGGGCTGAAATGTATGCTCAACGTCGCCCAACTAAAAAACAATTCACTTCATCAGAAGAAAGTGTGGTATCGGATCGTGAGCTATCAGCATCTAGAGCCCTTTTACAAACTAAAGAAATAACAACTCTATCTAGCAGTCAACCAGAAAGAAGTGAAGTAACACAACTACGCCCTGCCACAGCTACAGAATCTTTTTTATCACAGGGTCAACAACTATCACAACTACCAGATCAAACAACCCAGAAACCAAGTGGAAGCGTCCAAAAACCAGGAGAGGAAAAAGAAAAAGAAAAAGGAAAACCAAATCTTCGAAGCCAGAGAACATAGTGATTAACATCTCGTCTACACAACTTACCAACAAACAACGTGAGGTTCTGAATAAAGGTACATCATTTGTACCCACATACAATTCAATCTTGTCAGAAACTGAGATAGCTGTTTTTTAACCCTGGGCAAAGCACTACGCTACGCTCGCGTAGTTTGTGAAGTTTGCGCAACTTCGCACTACGCGAGCTGCACGTAGCACAGTGTGAACATGCGTAGAGCAGCGGTCATTTTTTGCTTGTTCGCGTTCCTCAACGTCATGTTCGCGACCGCGAGCAAGCAAAATTACATCCTAGCGAGACTCAATGCGGGGAGGTCAGGTTTCTCATTGCAAGTGGTCGCGCATGTTCGCGACCACTTGTGATGAGAAACTACCAGTCCGGGTTGAGAAAGCTGCCGCTCGAGTAAAAATCTACTCGAGCGCCAGAAAACTACAGCTTGCACTGTGCAAGATGCCGTTTTCAATGACTGCACAGTGCCAGATGCTTGTCCGCACTGTACAATCATTGATAACGCATCTTGCACAGTGCGAACATGCAACTACGCAGCTCGCGTAGTGCTACATGAAGTTTGCGTAGTGCGAAGTGCACTTCGTGTAAATTCGCGTAGCGCTACTTCGCGAACTACGCCCAGGGTTACTGTTTTTCAGATTCATGAGAAACATCAAATTAAGGCATTTTTTTGCCAACACAGTATCAACAACTTCACCTGAACCTCAAAATATGTTGAATTCAAACCCAAAAGCACATTTCTACCACCTACGTCACATAAAACAATTGATTTGTTTGAAACACTAGTGCTTCAAGATCTACGCACATTAGATTTTTCTAACAGCAAACAGTCCAATTTTTCAAAAAAAGAAAGGAGAATGTTACAACAGCTGGCTAACAAAAAAGATCTGACTTATCAACGAGCTGATAAAGGGGGTGCCCTTATCATAATGGATACGGCCTATTACCAACAAAAAGTGAGAGAACATCTAGCGGATGAATCAACTTATCTGTTGATGGACACAGACCAACTAAAGAAATAACCAAAGTTTTAGAACAGATTCTTGAACATGCAATAACAATGGACTGGATTTCTGAGAGAACAAAACAGCATCTGACTAAACTGAACCCAACACGGTGGCATTTGTACATGTTACCTAAAGTACATAAACATTTGATCGACCCACCCTTCAGACCCATAGTCTCGGGAGTGGGAACCATATTCAAACCAATGGGTAAATACATTGATTTTTTCTTACAAAAATTTGTGAGTCAATGGAAAACAAATATCAGAGACACGATGGATTTTTTAAACCATCTCAACAATCTGTTCAGGACTAAATGTCAACAATGGATTATGTGCACTATTGATGTGACATCTTTGTACACATCTATTCCGCTTAAAGAAGGAATTGAGGCTATTGAATGGGCACTGTTACGAATGGACGACGTGGGAGCGAATAAAATCTTTTTACTTGAATTGTTGTTATTCTGTTTACAGCATAGCTATTTTCGGTTTGAAGAGGATTCTTTTTTGCAAATCAGCGGAACCAGCATGGGATTGGGAGGAGTCCCAACTTACACTAATATCTTCATGGCGCTGTTTGAAGAAGAGTACATTTTGTCGAACGATGACTAAAAACGCATTGGTCATGTACCGTCAATTAATCGACGACATTTTCTTGATATTGTATGGTACCGGAATAGCTCTGGAAAACAATATAACAAAGCTTAACGAAAGGAACTCAAGAATTAAATTCACACACCATATGGATCATGAAGAAAAATCTTTTTGGGATGTTAAAGTGTTAAAGAAAGATTCAGAAATTCAAACACAAACATTTGTGAAACCAACTGATCGTAATAATACACTCTTATACCACAGTTATCATTCGCCTCAATTAATTGGAAATCTTCCGTTCTCCCAGATGCTAAGAAGCAAAAGAATTTGCTCTACTCCAGAAGCACACCAAGAGGATCTAGATCGTCTAAAAAGGAGATTCATGGACCGAGGATATCCAACTAAATGCATAGATACAGCTGAAGAACGTGTAGAAACCATTAAACGTGAAGAACTGCTGATTACCAAATCCAAATCTACAACCACAAAACAGAATGTATTCATATCCAAATTCTCGACTAAAGCACGCAACATAAAGAAGATCATTTTAAAAAGATGGGAACTACTACAGAATGACAATGACCTCAAAGATATTTTCCAAAAGAAACCTATTTTCGCGTATACAAGAAGGCCAAATCTGAAAGAAAAACTCAAACAGAAAGAGCCATCAGACAATACCCAGCATTGAGGAATGAGAAAGTGCAACAATTGCACTCACTGCAATAATGTCATGCAACAAAACTTTGTAACCCATCCAAGAATAGGAGAAAAATTTCCGCTAAAATTCACAGCAGACTGCAGTTCAACCTTCGTAATTATACAGCATTAAATGTCCATGCGGATTTATGTATACAGGGAAAACAGAAATAAAAATAAAAATAAGAATAGGAGAACACAAAAGTATGATTTGAAATAAAAACACTAACTCCAACTTAGTAGCTCACTGGATGACACACCACAATATCTCCCAAGTACGGTTCATGGTAATTGAGAAAATAGAAATTAAGGAAGGGAGAGACTGCCACAAGTTCTTATCACAAAGGGAGGTTATGTTGATTAAAAAATTCCAAACGATGGAACCGCATGGTTTAAATGACAAGCTGGATCTCAGCTGCTTTCTCTAAAATGCAACTATAATACAAGAAGCCCACTAGAAAGAGAGTCATGAGTATACATAAGTCAGAAACACTATGTGTAAAAGTAGCTCCATTTAAACAATTAAATATTTAGATCTGAATTGTAAAACACCGACACCTAAAGGGAATATGATTTTAGTACATGTAACAAGAGGTACAATATAATTCTAACCTGTGTATGGCGGATTTTTGCATTGGCTACTTGTCAATAGAGTTTAATAAGGATGTCTTATACAAAGGGTTAATGTACCTGTAAGAAGGTTAACAACCACTGTGCACCATATTGATAATTTATCACCACATACATAATGCACCTAAACACACTTAAGCGCAGGTCCTAAGGTTAAAAAAACATGAAGGTAGCGGAAAATGATGTTCGCCAAGTTGAGAACCCATTGGCTGTATTCGAACACTCTCTCTTAGCCAGCACTTTTTGTTTTAAACTACCGAGTCGTGGGGTGTATTATGGCCGCCAGGATGGAGATTTGAGTAGAGTCTTGTTATTGTTTAGACTCGTAAGTGCTAGTTCAACCTTTGTGATATTTCGGTCAAATGTACGTATCAGTTTTTATTTATACTATGCTGGTACCAGATAATTAAACTTCACTGTGAATAAATTGATATAACTAATACTCCAATCAATGCACTCTACAACATGGCCGCCGGGAAGTATACACGATATCAGTCCTTTCTTTATGATCACTATGCAGGAGTGTGATTTAAACTCACGCGTCACTTTGGTAGGAAGACGCAGAAGCTTGTCGATTTCGAAATCTGGTTTACGGAACAAGCAATTCTAATACAAGGTGAGCGTTACTAAGTACAAGGAGACTCATTTGATAATCCCGCCACTATTTGAAATAGACCTGGTGTCTTGTGGATTTGATTGGTACTTATGGGAATTTATCGGTATTTCTTTCAGATATCAGGTGAAAGATCCTGTTTAAGGTACTTGGCCACTTTAACTCATGTTGAAAATCACGTGAGAGTTTAACGTTGTGTGTACTATTTTTACATCAAAGATTTTTCCTTTGTAGATATCGTTTTCATACAGAAGTTGTCTCGTATATAAGAACAGCAGGAAGACTAAGGTATTTGTTGTTTCTCACATTGCAAGATATTATGTGAGCCTTATCGGTTTAAGCACATTCTGAGTAAGATCTTACCAACTCTTTAGATACTGTATTGGAATCCTAGAAGCCGTGTGAATAACTACTACAGCTTCTCTATCACGCAGGTCAGTGTCGGCTTGTTCTCTTTTTGCGGTATGGCATGTGTTGCATAGATCAGCAATTCAGAATTCTGTAGTCTGCAATTAACAAGAAACTACTAACAGCCACATTATTAGCTACTACACACTAGGCAATTCAGTGATTGAGGCTTTGAGAGGTATATTCATGAGAATAGTTGCAAAAATAAACATGTAGGAGCCAAGATGGTAGACTCAAATTTGAGGTGGCACTCAAATGTATTAACAATGTACACGATGGTATGAACATGTTTGAGATGACAGAATGTTTTTGTTATTCTCCACAGTGGCCCCTGAAGCAGGGGCACCATTCCCAAAATGCATCCGGCCCAACAAAACATCAATCGGCGCTCATGATGTATTGAATTTTATGAATTGTGTACAATGCTGTAAGAATTATGCATATGTAAAACCCAAGAAATGTAAGAATGTTGTTATGAATGAATAACAATATGTGAACAAAGCACAAATGTAAGAAATAATTCAATACAAAAAGATTTAGAAAGCTAATAAAAAAAGATATCAGTTTAAAAACATATTTCAAATTTATCGAATCAATGCAAATAGCAAACAACAAACTCATTAAGCAGTGCGCTTGATAGGTCTTGATACTCCATCGCGAACCTTCAGTTACAGATTCTGAAGCACCTAGGGACAGCAGCCCTATGACATCAAGCTGCACGCCACAGTAAGAAAAATTGTACGAAAAACTTTTTTCATTTGATTGACAGAAAATTTTTTGAAATATAGGTGTGCTAGCACCCTATCTCAATTCAATTCAAATGGTTTATTTTATACCATCCCGTCTTCCTGTTTCTCAAGCAACTCTCCTACAGCAGCTCTACCCACAAATATACAGCACATCCTACACAATTTGAAAACCAGCTAAAGACCAGAGCTAGGTATGAATGCATGGTCCTCCGGTTCCTCAACCACACATTCCACCCTGCCCCGCCCCACCTTCCTTTTCTGCATCTTTGGAAACACAGATTCAACAAGTGTACCCTTGGACCCCATGAAGCTGAGTCACTAGAATCCACTACCACCATTCAAACCTTAAGACCTCATCAAAGACCTTAGCAAGAGCTTCCCTTCTTACCCCACTGCTCATCCGCCAACCTCACCAGACCCTTCACTATCGCTGCTCAACCACAACAGGAAGATGAAAGTCTAGCAGCTAAACTGCCTGCTTTTCAGCTCACGGTCTTTAAAGATGAACAGGTTCAACAAATATAATACTCTGTCACAGATCTGGGTTAAATTCATTGTTTTTTTGCTCATCATGCCAAAACACCTGCTGCAACGCTCATTGAACATCTCCTTAACGCATAACGCAGAGTAAGGCAATGCAGTGCTTTGTGCTGCTTGTCCTTACTCCAGGGTAGCTTTGAATCGCCTCATAGATATGATTGAGAGGCCTGCACAACCAGAGCGTCAAAAGAATTATTATGTGGAGATCTCTTGTAAATAAGCCCCATAGTACATATCCATTTTACTAATGTGGTATAACAAGGCTAAAACCAGTTTGTGGCTGCCTGTGAACCATATCAAAGGGATGATATCTGATACTTCATACTGGACTGTTCCCAATGGAGCAAGACTGTTGATTTGTATACTGTTGGCCTCCATCTGGAGTGGTGCAGTGAACACAATTTTTTTAAATTTTTTTTTAAACCTTTATTGTACAGAGAAGGCTCACAAATATGGGCCTACAACCCAGCGGGCCGGCCACCACAAATAAGGAACATAGTCAACAATACAGAAACGCTTACAGAATATCACAACAAATCATACAGGAAATAAGGGCTAAAAGCCATATAGCAACCAGCAGGGACAGGATACGAGAAGGTTGATTTTCTAATATAGAAACGGGTACGACAGGATAATAACAGGTAGGAAGTCTCGGAGGGCCGTGGTGGGCCGCGAACAGCCGCGGTAGAAGATACATGATAACTCAATAACGACAAACACCTATCGGTAAAGGCAGAATATGAGTCTCACCAGAAAAACAGTGGCAACCGCCGTTCAACGCCCACCCACCACAATAAGAACGTATCATATCAAACAGAGTCGAAAAAAGCTTATCAAATAAAGCCCTCCGTCACACAACCCAGGGAATAAGGAAACCCCCCCCCCACGAGAGGGGGGAGGAAGGGAGGAAAAAGAGGGAGAAGGGGACAAAAGGCGAAAGGAAGAACGCCACCTCAAGCACGCGCCCCATGGCAAACGAGGCCGGAAACCACAAATCGGTATACAGAACCGGTAGTAACCAGAGCAAAATTAAGTAGTGAGCCAAAGTCACAGTAAGACCAAACGGCCAGCGCATCAATAATAACCCACCCAGGGGGACATATGCTGAGACCGCGTCCCGAAAAAGAGGACACACAAGAGCCATAGAACCAAAAAAATAAGAAAAATGAGGGGAGAAAAAACCCCCCAAAGAAATGACAGACCCCCCCCAACCCCGCAAGCCCACCCTGCACCCCTGCAGAAGGCTTTGGCCCACCCCCCAGCAGCGTGCCTGTCGCCCTAATCAGAACCCGAAATATAGAAGAGTTAGAGCAAGATAGAACCATAAAGACAAAAAAGGGGGGGAAAAGAAGGAATAAGGGAGGAAAGAACACGGGAGAGGGCCATAAAACAGAATCATAGGCTCCCACCCTCCCGTCCGAAACATCAGTGTCCACGGGAAGACAAAGAATCTAAGGATACAGTCCAGGAATACGACAAAAATCCGACATGGTCATACCGTACTAATCGATCATCCAACCATTACAAGACAACAGTCCACGAAGGCAAGATCGTTTCATCCCTGTCCTTGTCTTTCCAAATCTGTAGCAGTCCGACTCACGAAGAACCAGACCACAAGGAACAGGAGGCAGAGAACAGGGAGGTCAAACTGCAATCCGCATAAGATGTTTCGTGCACAACTCGAACGATCCGGAACAGTCAGAAACCATTGTACACAATGCAGGCACAGTTCCGAAGATGATCTGAGGAAAGCCGACCCAGCGGAGTCAGCACAGGATCTACGTTCGGCCATTCGAGGAGATGAAGAACAGGAAGAACCACCAAGACCGGCCCGGACAGGACCCGGCCCACCGACCCACAGCACAGGAGAGGACACATCACGATGGAGGGCAGCGGAACTCCGCAGATCCACAGAAACTGCAGCCACCGGGTCCATAATTTCCAGGATAGAACCAGCCGCACCCAGCAGCGACATAGCCGCACACGCCAGGGGGGGCTCAAACGGCCCAGCGAAACGAGCCTCCTCCAGGTTAACAGCGGGTGCGGCCACAGGAGTACCCTAGGAGCGCAGGGCGGCGAGGATGTCGGCAAGTGTAGGAACACCTTTACAGTATCCGGCTTCTGTGCCACATCGTGGACCACCGCCGCCCATCTCGGCCCGGCTGAGATATACAGGGTCGGCCGCCATCTTGGAAGCCCGGCGGGGTCGGAGCGATCCCCGACCCCCGACCGGGCCGCAGCAAGGCAAACGGAATTCAGTCAACCACCAGCAGAGGCACGTCCAGAGCAGGAAGGGGGGCCACCAGAAGAAGGAGGATCGCCGGGCCCCCAATGCCACCGGCCCCGTTCTCCGAGTCCGGGCGGAGGCACTCAAAATGGCCGGACCGGAGAACAAAGGGGGGGACAAGCCACATTTACGGTCAGTCCCGTCAACAGAAGGCAGCGCCTCCACCCCAGGCCACGGGACCGCCTGATCAGACCAGAAAGCCGCGACCGGCCTCTCTGCACAACCGCCTCGTCGGCCGAGCCCACTGCGCCATCAAGGGCCGGCCATAGCGTAGCGCCCCGTCCGGGCGCTGCCAAGGAGACTCAGGCCAGTCCGCTCCGGAGGTCCCGAAGCGAGCGAAGGCACAGTTCCGGAACCACGGCACCCAGAGACAACCGGAACAGACGGTAAGTGTCTATAATTGGCCGTAGATCCACAGCGTAGCAGAAATTGTCTTCCCGGGGCAGGATAAAGGCAGGATTTATGTTTCGAACAGGAAAGTAGACGGAGCCGAGCTAAAGCGCGGCCATCTCGGACGCGAGCTTGGCTCCTCCCCCAGTGAACACAAAATTGATGATCTGTAAAGTGACCCCAAGGGATTTGCAGTGGATGAGACTTCTACAAGCATTTTACCTATCACCTTTGTCTGCTTGCAATAGTCTTAAGGGGTGTGATTTTAGAATATCGAGGGAAAAAAACAAGGTCACAGGATATTGTGACCAGGATATTAAGGACTAAAATATTGACAGGAAGGTATTTATACCTATTGCCACATATACACACCTTGCCAATGTAGATAGCAAGGTATCTAGAAGTCGATTTATCACCTCCCTCTGTCCACTTACCTTGTTGATACTTTGATTCTCTATCTCCTGGTCACAATATTGTGTGACCTTGATGTTCCCTCCTTGATACTCCAACTACAATCACCTTAAGGTAATAACAACCATACGTTTTAAGTGAATGGACGTCATTCAAAATCCACTATCGGGCCAATTACAATGTCGATCGGAAAGCCTCCAACTGCTAGTCTGAAGCTTTCCGACTTTGTGGTCCGACCACCACATTACGATGTTGGCGGTCGAAAGAGAAATTGGCTGTTCATTCCGACTTGGTTCCGACCGTCTCTGAATCTTCCAGGCAGTCAGAACTGTGCAGTAATTCCCAATGGATGGTGTTCCCGCAATCGGGATCATGATGTCGGTTTCCTACAGCTTTTCCTTGCCAGCCTTTCTGACACGCAAAGGCTGTTGGAAAGCGACTTTGGGGGCCCCTAGCAGGGCCCCCTTGCCTCCACGGTCGTCGGTTGGTGGTTGAGGGGGTACCTAGGGTACCTCCCTGAAAAACCCGGCATTGTGTGGCAAGGGGTGCCTGCCACAGGGTGCAGGGTTTCACCCACACCCCCATTTCTCTATAGGAGCCTGTATTACAGCCGGTTTACGGCCATGACACATGCTCCCATAGAGAAAAGTGAGTATGCGACCCAAAAGAGCTCGGTCGCATTGTAATCAGGCAATCAGTTCCGCTGACCTGAGGTCGTGGGTCCCTAGTCTGGTCGGTCCCAAGTCCGAGACGGTGTTGGTCAGAGGCAACTCTGGCTAATATCGTAATGAGCCCCCATATGCTTGCGGTCCGATAGTATTCGCAGTATTGGTGCAACATCACATAAAATGGTGAAAATAAATACTGTACAATATATTTCCCCTTTAACATTGTCACTTTCTCTCTTTTGTCTACATTATATTGAATTACATATTTTTCTTCAGCTTCATCTCTTGAGCAGTGATCTATTTAGGTCCTCTTAAAGCAAATCTTACTACACACTTGCACATTTTAGTTTCAACGCAAGTTAGCATTAATGTATGCTGTTGGGAGGGAGGCAGAAAAGTACAGACTTCTGAAAGCAGGATTCATTTTTTTATTAGGATGTAAAACATGAACCAAGGGACTTGACAGAATCTTTATTTAGCTCTTCATTTTAGTACTAATCATGCTTATCAAATTTTTGGTCCAACTTTCCTTTCATCTGCTAAGCAGCGCACTGCACAGCTGGAACTAACCTAGTAAATGGTATTTGCGCATTAAAGTACATCTTTTGCTATTTTGGGATTGTGCTCGCAATTCTTTTACTTTCTGAGCATAAACGCAGGCAGCTGTTGGGTGACTGTTGTTGCATTCAAATCACAATCTGTACCTGCGGAACTGAATGCATATCTTCTCTGCTACCAGAGGAAAGAGAAAGACTTCACAATGGATGATAAAAAGATTTTTGTAGCAGTCTCAACTTTATAATTATGTAAGATCAATCGGAATTGTGTCGTAGAAAAGATTTAACAGGTTAATAGTAGTTTAGGTAATGTGAAGTGGATTTCTAAATCACATCAAAAATAGGTTGTCCCTCTGGCAGTTTTTTTTAATGTGGTTGCAAAAGTGCTGCCTTAACTTTAGAAAAGAAAACCTGGAATTTAGATTTGGATTTCCATTTCTGGCAAATGTAAAAACTTGTATGAACAAATTTAAAACATAATCTGTACATATGTATAGCAAAGCATTCAGTAGCTATCACCATTCTTGTGAAACGTTGCAAATATCGAAAAGATGCAACAAAGGACAAGCAGATCATATTTGGGGGTAGGAAAGTTTTAATTGCAGTGGGGGACTTGGGCAATGTTTATGATTTTTGAACTTCACTACATTTTAAACTTATTTTTCCATCATTGGCTAAGACTGAGAATTTCCAAAGACACACCCTTTCCTGCTCAGTCTTGCTCTTTTTTTATGAGTTGCTGCCTATAAATTCTCCAGAATACATACATCTCCATAGTCCTGCTGGTGTTTCGGATTGCTTGCCTCAGTATTGGATTGTAAGAAAGGGCAGGACCTTTCGAAGCAATAATTAGAATTTGTTCCTTTCATGAAATATTGTACATGGAAGATAAACCAAGAGGCTGCATCCAAAAATAGGTCTGCATCAAAATTGCCTTCCAGATTCTTCACAAATTTTTCTGAGATTGGAGCTGTTGTTTAGGTTGATTGAGATTCAAATGTCTCTTTTCGTGGTCCAGCCCATACTAGACTTTCAGTTTTAGGGATATTTATTTATTTATTTATTTATTTTATTTATTTATTGAAGTTTTGTATAGCGCTAGCTGGACCCGAGGGTATCAGAGCGCTTCACAGCAAATACAGATATGCAGCAAATGAGAATAAGCAGGACAGGAATCAAGAACAACAAGCAGGAAATAGAGTCTGTACGACAGTCATACCGACTTCGACCGTCAGGCGTGGGGTTCTCCTTAGGCACCAGAGTGTTCAAGGAAGAGGGCTTTGAGTAGCGATTTGAATTGCAGGAAGGAGACGGTCATTCTGATGTGGGAGGGATGGCGTTCCAGATCCTGGGGGCATTCCCCGCAAAGGATTTATTTGAGGTTTTGCGTTTCTGTGATTTCAGAGGGATGAGTAGTAGTGTGTTGGAGCTTCTGAGGTTCCTGGACTGACCCGCCCTTTTGAGTTTGGAGGCCAGGTATTCCGGTTTGCCTGTATGCAGGGCTTTATGTGTGAGGCAAGCTGTGCGGAAGTTGGCTCGTTGGTCAATCGGAATCCATTTCAGTTCTTTGAGTGCTGGAGAGATGTGGTCAAATTTCTTAGTTCCTGTGACCATTCTTGCTACTACGTTGAGGGTGGAGGTGAGAGGTCCTAGGTGCGCCTTGGCAGTTCCAGTCAGCACTGCGATGCCATAGTCAATTCTGGAGAGCACAAGTGCCTGCGTGGCCTGTTTCAGGTCTTTGGGGGGGAGGAAGGGTTTGATTTTGTATAGGAGTTTCAGGTTCAGGAACACGCTTTTGGCGGTTTTAGAGATGTGTTTGTTCATGTCCATTTGGGATCGAGAGTGATTCCTAGGGATTTAGCGGAATCCGTTGGCGTTAGAGAGACATTGAGGGCATTTAAGGCTTTGAGCCATTCCACTATTTGTGGGTTTTCATCTTTGTCCGAAATTAGGAGAACTTCTGTTTTTTCTTTATTCAGTTTGAGGTGATTGGCTGCGAGCCACTGTTGGACCTCCACGAGTGTCGCATTAAGTCTGTGAATGTCTGCGATCAAAATGGTTTTCAAATAGAGTTGTGTGTCGTCCGCGTAAAGGTGGAAGGGGATGTTGGAGTTCCTTAGAAGTGAGGTGAGGGGTTCCATGTAGATGTTGAAGAGTTGTGGCGAGAGTACTGACCCTTGAGGGACTCCTCTACTGATGGGGAGGGGGTCAGATTCGAAGCTGTTGATCTTTATTTTTTGAGTGCGGTTGTTCAGAAAAGAGGAGAACCATTTTAAGACTGTCTTTTTGATGCCCGCTCTCTCTCGGAGGGCGTTGAGTAGGAGGGTATGATCCACTGTTTCGAACGCAGCCGAGAGGTCAAGGAGGATGAGAAGGCTACATTGGTTGGAGTCGAGTGACATGTGCAGATCATCTAGGACATTTAGGATTGCGGTTTCAGTACTGCAGCCTTTCCTGAACCCTGATTGGTGTGGGTCCAATAGATTAGAATCCTCAAGATGTTGGGTTAATTGTGAAAGCACGCATCTTTCAAGAATTTTGGCTAGGAACGGAAGGTTCGAGACCGGTCTAAAGTTGTTCAAGTCTGTGAGATCAAGGCCAGGTTTTTTCAGAAGTGGTGTGACTTGACCTAGTTTAAGGCAGTCGGGGATGAAGCCCTCGTTCAAGGAGCTGTTGATGATCTTGGCCCAGATAGGGGCTACAGTGCTCTTCAAATCCTTTGTCAGTCTCGAGGGAAGTTGATCGAGGGAGTGAGATGAGAGTTTAGCGGCGGCGATAAGATTGCTTATCATTTCTTCCTTAATCAGCTGGAAGGATGCCCAGAGGATAGACGGGGTTACTGGAGGGTTGTGGTTGGGTGCAGGGCTCGTGCTGAATGAGCGATCAATTTTGGCGATTTTTTCATTGAAAAAGCTTGCAAAGTTTTCGCATTGGGTCTTGGATGCTACTAGGTTGGCTGCCTTAGGGATGGAAGTTTGGTTCCAAATAATGTTGAAGAGTTCTTTGGGGCGGTTTTTGGCATTGTCTAGTGCAGAGCAGAAGAAGGATGACTTTTTGCTCTTGATGTGGGTATAATAGTTTTTGCGTGCTGTCTTGAGTTGGTCTCGATGGAGGGCGGTGGGGTTGGTCCTCCAGCTTCTTTCCACGGCTCTTAGAAGTCTTCTTTCCTCATTGATGTCAGTAGAGAACCAAGACCTAGAGGGGATGCTTCTGGATTTTTTTAGTTTTAGAGGTGCCAGTTGATCCAGGGCGAGCTCCAGGTTGGAATGGTAGAGCGAGGTGAGTTCCAAGGTAGAGAGGGACTCCGTCGTGTTCGGGAGGAGTGTGCTGAGACCTTCTTCTAGCTTGTCTTGGGGGATTCTGGAAGTGTTTCTAACCCACATAGGGGGGGCTTTGGTGGGAGGGAGGGATAGGGCTGGCTGAAGGATATGAAAGAGAATGATGTGGTGATCTGACCAGTCCACCGGGATGATGTGATCAATCGAGATTGCATTTTTGTTCGCAATGATGGCATCCAGGGTCGCTCCTCTGTAATGCGTTTCCTCTGAGCAGTGTTGGATCAAATCATTGTCTTGTAGAAGGGTGTTGAGAGATTGAATCAGCGGGTTATTGGATTCATTCAATCTTAGGTTGAGGTCGCCTAGAATTAAACTGTTGTCGCTGTTAAGTGCTGATTGGGTGATGAAGTCCGAGAGCTGAGCTCTAAATTCGTTGGAATTACCTGGGGGATGGTAAAGGAGATGGCATTGCCGTGAGCTCTGACAGTGAGATTTGATGTTGACCGACAGGCATTCAAAGGAACTGTATAGGCAGGAGGGAGCTTCAGAGATGGAGAGGTCATTTTTGTGGATAATTGCTATGCCCCCACCTTTGTGTAAGGGCCTGTCTTTGCAGATAATTGAGAAGCCGGTGGCACCAGCATGTCCAGAATGGGGAGGGATAGGGTGTTTAGCCATGTTTCCGTGATGAAGGCTACATCCAGGTCATGAGAGAGGATGGCTTCTGCTATTTACGTAGCATGGTTGACTTCAGACCGGCTGTTAATAGGCATACAGTTCATGGGGGGTCTTCTTTCGCTTTTAACTTGTCAGGCTTGGCTCTGGGTATGGATGAAAGAAACAGTGGAGGTCTAGTGGCTCTACGGGGGGGGAGGTCTCTACCCACTCCGGTGATGACTTGTATCGAGGAGGTGAGATTCGAGTTTGTGAGCGGAACCTGGGCTGGCTGGTTCAGGGGGAGTTTGGGCGAGGCGACGGGAGCGCTCACTTCCTGGGGGGAGAGGGAGGTTATAGTTCTTCTGGGATTGACTGTTTGCGGTTCCGTCTGGCCTTTAGTGCGATGAGGCAGGGAGCCTGGGTGTGGATGTGCCCAGTTGGTAGTGGGAAAGTCATTCCTAGGGGGGAGGGATGTGGAGTGGAGGGGATGTAGGGAAGGGCAACTGGAGATTCCCTAGAGCAGATAGGGTTTCCTTCAGGCCAATGATCAGGGTCGCGATCTGAGCATCAATAAGGTCGAGGCGAAGGGACAGCTCGGTGAGGGGGAGAGGAGGGGAGGATCTCTGTGGGGGAGGATCTCTCAGGGGGGAGGTTGAGGGCTAGTGGTGTATCGGGAACTGGGGAGAGGGTGGGTGGGGGTCCTTTAGGGGTGAGTGGGGGGCTGACTACTGGGAGTATGGGAGTGATGTGAGGAGGGCGGGGTGGGGGGAGAGGGTGAGCTGGGGCGGGAGAGGACGTCGGATTCACAGAGTGGAAGAGCAATGAAGGGTGAGGATATTGGGGTGGGTCTCTGATGGCGGAGGATAGGTAGCTAGGGGTGCTTCCGGGGGTGGGGAGAGAGGAGTTGGAGGTCCTCTGGGGATGGGAGGGTGGCTGAGTAGTGGAAGGTTGGGGGAGGGGGGTGGGGGATGGGAGTTGAGTAATAGGGGGAGCTAGGGCTGAAAGTGTTGTCTGATTGGCGGATTGACTAAGTAGAGTAGAAAGGGGACGTTGGGGTGGCGGGGACATCTGAGGGCTGGGAATTTGTAATGAGGTAATATGTGAGGGGGGTGGTTTTGAGGGGGTAATGGATAGTGGCCCTCTTAAGTGTGGGGAAGAGAGAGTCAAAGAACTCTAGGTTTTCGTCTTTCGCCTGAATTATAATGGTGCCATTCTCATAGATGGTGATGGAGATGTCTCCAGTCAGAGACTGTTGGGTCAAAGGGGCGATAGTTAGTTTGCAATTATGTTCTGTGAAGGTGGTTTTGGAGACGGGGAGGGATGAGTAAAAGATCGTTGTCCAAACGTCAGGTCTGTTGGAGTGGAAAATGAAGTCCATTTTCCTCTGACCTCTAGTAGTGCAGTGGTAGGTGTCAACAACTAGAGTTTCGGGGTGTAGCCTAATTATATTCTGTTTGAAGTGTTTTTTTGCTTTGAAGGAGAGGCTGTGTGGGAATGTTATGGCGAAGGTGTTCTGCCCTTGGGGAGATAGGTGGTTGGAGGAGGGGCAAAGAAGCGTGTCCAATTGTGTGGACGGGGCATCTTAGCTGGGCTGAGGGGGAGGCAAGATCTCCGGGGCAGGTAAGGGGGGAGAATAGGACAGAGGGGAGGAGGGTTTAAGAATCGCTGTAGAGGTATAATCGGTGGGGAGGTAGCACGTGAGTGCTAGGGGAATAGTGGATCGGGGAAGGTTGCGGGGGGTGGGTCGGTGTTCACGAGGGGGGTAGGGGAGGGCTTTCCAGTGGTGTATGGGGTTAGCGCCGGGATCCTGGGGACATTAGGAGTCAGATGCAGTCTGCTCTGGTGAGAACGGTGGTCAGCGAGTTAAGGGGCGAGCTCTGGCATCGAAAGTCGGGCGAGGTGTTGAGTGAGGAGGGGGACAGGTGTTCCTAGTAGAGAGGGCCAGGTGAGGGTTGAAGGAGAGTGGTCTGCTGCGGGTACTGGTGGAGGCGCGCTGTCAATTAGGGCCTCTGTAGTCCCTTGGCTGTGAGAAGTTGAAACGCCGGAGTAAGTGTATTTATCCGATCGGTTTCCCTGCCCAATTAGGTGACCGGAGTGATCTAGCTCACCAGCGTTAAAGTCTTGGGGCTAGCGAAGCGGGTGGTCTAGGAGTTTGAAATAGGCAGAGTCGGTCCAAGAGCCCTGCTCAAATAATAAGGTCGAGATAGGTTGAGATAAGTCCAGTTTTTCCTGTTACAGTGATGTCCCGGGTGGCGGCCATCTTAAGGTCAGGCAGTTCTTATTGAGGGCGAGTGTTAGGTACTGGCGTGGAGGGCGGGGGGGGGCGCCCCAGTGGGAAGTCGCTTTGGTCCACTAGCTGTGGCAACGATCTCGTGGAGCGGAGGCCTTTATTTCTCATTTAGAGCTCACCTGTGGCTGTAGTAGGACTTCCAGTTGTGGGCGGTCGGCCATCTTGGGGCCAGGCAGCCCTGTCGGTGAGGGTCTTCGGGACCGGGGTGAGGTCCGCCTTCTGGTTCGAGCTCTGCCGCCTCTCGCTGAAATTAAGCAGTGGAGCTTGTGTGGAGAGATGAGGAGGCGTCCCTTCGTTGTCGTTGCCTAAGGGCACTTACGCTCGGGGCTCGGGACCGCTCCTGAGTGTCCCGGTGGAGCCGTCTCCGTGTGGCTCTTCGATGTTGTAATTGACCCCCAGGTAAGCGAGGGGGGGGCACACACTGGGGTGCGGGTCAGCGCTCCGAGCAGGGACCGGGTGTTCATGAAGGACTCTTGCGTCCTTCTGTGCGGTCCTTCTCGCCGGATCACGCTGCCCCTTCCGACGGTGATACTGGATCCAGGAGGCAGCCGGGGGCAGCCGGCATCGATGTACGGGGCGGGGGGAGTTGCAATGGGGTCGCTCCGGTCGGGATTTACACCGATAGTGATCCCTTGACCCGGAGGTCGCCCCTCTTACTCCCTCCGCGCGGCCATCTTCGATCAGTTGATGATTTATAGATTTATAGAAGGCATTCTCTCATCCAGTGAGGAATCTAGATTGATAAAAGGTTCCTCAGTACACCATTCAGTCATTTGTTGGTCAATTAAGGTGATATCTAATGTCAGCTTTCAATGATTGAGAAAAATAGCCAAAAGGCTTGCCATGTCATAGTTAGAGAGCTAGGTTAAAATGCTGCATAGTGTGGGAGGCCTCATGCTTGCATTTGAAGATTTCACTTCACTGGGTGTTTTAGGGCCTGATTTTGTAGGCAAGGCATTGTGTTAGCCTGAAGACGGCCATCATAAACACATTCCACATAAACCCATTCATCAACATTTCTTTTCCTTCTAAGTAAGAGAAAAGAGACCAGCAAGAATGATTTTAAACTCATAGAAGGATAAACCTGTCAAATAAACACTAAGGTCCTCATTTATGAGGTTTTGGTGCCGGGCAGCACCACAAGGAATCTTGTTGTGCTGCCCTGTGTCAAAAGAAAAGGGCAACCATAACATATGGCACATTCCAGTTATTTTCTCCTGCTCGGGTGCACAATGGGCTGCATGCGGCAATACAGGCATCCTTGCACCACGGAAAAAGGATCCCTGCACTTCAAAGATTATTGTTTTTGTGCTGGAAGTGACACCTTCCTGCACAAAAACAATCACGAGTGGCGTTTTCCTCATTCTTTTTGCGCTGCAGAATGCAGTACACATAGAAAAAGGAAAAACGAGGAAACATAAAGGCATTTCTCTTCGTTGAGACAGGGATGTTTACAAACTTCCATTTTCCAATGGGAGCTTTCAGCCTTCCACACTAGCTCCCATTGGAAAATTGACTTTTCCGACTGCAGTATGGGCCTGATTACGATGTCGGTAGGAAACTAAACCACCGAATCCCTGTCAGATTCGGTTTCAACCAATTTGTGGTTCCTTCCGACCGATTATGATGCTTCTGAACACCGCTTGAAAGGACTCCCATTGACTTTAATGGGAGCCTCTGTTCCGACCGACCACACAGGCTCCTATGGGGAAAATGGGTGTCTGCGGAAAACCTTCCACCCTGTGGCGGGCACCCCATGCTACCTGCCATACTCTGCCTGGTATTAAAGGGGATGCCTTGGGTACTCCCTCGATCCCAAATTTGAAGACTCAGGATGAAGGGTGCCCTGCCAGGGGCCCCCAAAGTCAGTTTCTGACCACCTTTTTATGTCGGACAGACAGAGTCGGAAAAGCTGGTGGAATCCGACATCGTTATCGGTCGATTGGAAATGCTGTCTGTTGAGCTGTATGAATTGGCTGAGACTGACTTGGGTTCTCCAAATGCCGGTCGGAACTGATTCGGAATGACTGAACGGTACCCCTTCAGACCACGAGCACCGTAATCAGCTGGTTGGAAATGATTCCAACCAAGTTTGGCGGATTGGTTCCAACACAGTCTAGGAGATTCCAACTGTTGGTCAGAGGTTTTTTGAACGACATTTTAATCAGGCCCTATGTGTGGTTGCATCCAAATTAGGGTGTCAGAACCACCGACCTATGGTCGGGCGGTTCCTTCCCCTCAACAGTGTCAGGCAGACACAAGTCCGCCCAACATCGTAATGAGTATCAAGGTTTTTTGCTTTGTCTCATCATCATGAAAATCATGATTTAAAAAAGTAATGCTGCCTTTCCTTAGGTAGTGGGAACAAAAATGTTCTGCATAAGACATAGGACTAAGAAAACTGTTTTTTATTGCGCAACTCTATTTCTGAAAGATAACTTGCTGCGCAAAATTCTGCATAGATTTTCCAGATTGATTGTATGTACTTACAGTGAGGATTATCCTGCGATGGAGAAAATTTTGCTCTGGGACAAGGGAATTATACCTGGAAAATTGGCAAACTTTGTAAAGGGAGAATATCATGAAGTTCTCAGAATTACATAAGAACAACATCTGTTCAAAGCATCTCTCCTCTTGAACTTGTATATGCAAGCTTTTAAAAATGTATTTGTGTCAAATATGATACAATAATATTTTGTAGCCTGGGGATGCTTATATAAAGGAGTATTTAATCTAGTCTATTTAGCTGTGATTCTTACTGGAGAATTTGTCATGCCCACTTTAAGAGCTTTTCCCATTTCACATGTATCCAATAAATGACAGTGGCGTCTGAGGAGTTACTGAAGCATGATGTCAAGTGTTCACCTGATGATGACAATATTTTGGTATATATGTTCAATCTTTAGATGTTTTACATCCTGTTGTAGAGGAAATTAAATCTGTTTCCATAGATTCTGGTTGTAAAATACATTTTGACGTAACTGGAATAATCCCTCATAACTCACTTTGTACACGTCTTATGAACAGTCAAGCTCTCGATATTTATGTAAAATAAATAATCTATGTTCTAGTAAAATTAATTAAACCAGTATGAATGAAAACATATCTCCCCTGTATGATCTGTTATCCACTATTTCTGTTGTGGTAAAGTAGACTAAACATCTTAAAATAGTGTTAATCCCTTATCTTTTATATGTGTAATCAATGTTTCCATTGTGATAACCTAATAATGTATTTATGTCTATTGACTTTATTCTCTTTGTGTTTTAGGGATTAATACAAAATCTTGGGTGGATTTAATTAAGTTAAAGGTACATAAAAAGTGAGATTATCAGATATTAATTTATAAAGACTTTAAGTTCCTCCCTAAATGGATTAGTCTTGAAAGAAGTTTGCCACCTTTTTCATTTAAAGAAGTTTGTTAAATATCAAGTTTGGTATTCTATTCCTAAATGTATTTATCATTTTCTTAAAAATATTGTATCTTCAGGAAGCTGGGATTGGGTCTTTTCTTGACCCCTGCTGTTTCATTTAATAATATGCTGAAGATAAACAACAGAATGTTTTTTGAAAATACTGGTATGATAAAAATATATAATATGGATAATCCTGTTAGTGAAGCAACTATTTTGTTCTCTCATCTGGGTGACCAATTAACTGTGTAAAATTATGAGTCTGGCACTTCCTGATAAAGTAAATTGATGGTCAGAATTCCAGCCAAAGTGGGGAAACCTCACTTTCCTATATAGCTTGTAGTCCATCTGAATTGAAAAATCAACTCTCAGGGCTGGCATTAAGGGCACAAACCATCAATATACTTTACCAGGAAGCATCAGATTCACTATTTTGCACAATTCATTGGTCACCCAGTTCCACTGGTCCTGATGAGGCTTTGAATACAAGCAAGGTCAAAACGCGTGAACGAGTGCTCTTTTGGAGAAGCAAACCCCAAGATGAATATAGCTAATTAATTGTTGTTGATGAGGAAATACACCAGTTGAAAGTTGTCCCAAGCGACTACCTTTTAGTGGATTATAAACCTTTATGAAAAATAGTAGAACCACCTATTATCAGTTCTTGTGAAAGATGTGGTCGGGAGAGGCCAAGATTGCCCTTATTTTTGTCTGATGTTGAAACTGTATGTGTGTATATATTTGTGATGTCTATATATGCTCTTGTATTTTATACCTTTTCTGATATTGTTGAATGCGCTGTATACAGAATCTGAAAAATGCAAGTCAATAAACAGCGTCTACAATTGGGCTTTGCAAATATATGGTTTTACCAAATTTTCCTTTGAATTATTATTGCCATAATTTAATTAGTTGGCTTTCCTAACAAATTTGTATTGTTTGGTCTATAATGATTACAAAAAAGGTTGTTAAGTATTTCCTTGTGCGCTCTCCCATTTATTCCTCATACAATTCATGCCTCCACAGCAGGTGATTACAGCAAGAACTGGACTATTGCCTGGCCCAACATGCTATGTGTGGCCAACCCGTTCATGTGGCCATTGGCTTTGTGCAACCATAATCTCCAGAGTTCTTGCGGGTTCCTTCAATACTAATTGGAATTTGTTTTCACACATACACACAAACATATACAGTAATGTTAAACAAAATATATATTTTATATTTATTTTCAAAGGAAAAATATAAATTATTTTTTCACTTACCATTATTTCCCAAGGCATATTATTTTAAGTCATGGATCCATTGTTTTCTATTGGAGTGAGTTACAGTACCTGAGTGTCCATGTGCGGTGCTGGGCCTATTCCAAGGCTTGACTGGAGTACAGTTATTACTGTTTTATCACCTTTTTCCCTTAACATAAAAAGTGAAGTTTGTTAATAGCCATACGCTTACTCTTTTTTGGTAAGCTGTTTGTATTTGCATGTTTCTCCTTTCACCTCTCTAAACCTTTCCCATTAACATGTAAGCATTCCCCATTTACCAACTGCTCCCCTCTCCCTCCACAGTTACTAACAAAAAGTAGACTGAAAATGTAGACCATTTACTTCTAAAACATAGACTTTTGCAGATTTCTCTGAAAATGACCTGGAGATCTCTGCACTAAAAATATATAAGTGGTGGAAGAGGAGTTCTGCGCATGTAAGTTAGTAAGTAGCAGTGAGTAGTATGTGAATAGTACTATTGTAGTTCTACTTCACATAATTCAAAAATAGACTCAATGAATCTGCCCTACTGTCTGTACATTCACTTAGATGTGCAACTTGTTACCAGACTTGACTGCACCTATCAAACTCAAAAGCAGAGAATAAATGTCTGTTAAGGGAAATCGAACTTTTGGCTTTGTATTCACAGACTATCTTTGGCAAAAGAGTCCCTACAGGTGTATTTACATGGCTGTGTATTACTCATAACTGGACAGAAGTGCAATTTTTTTGAATGACATCACCAAGGAGCACTGGCTGCAACATAGGATGGTCCTTTACTGCAATTCTTGGAAGTGGTGCTTGAACAATTTTCAGAGTGGGGGTGCTGCCATTAATGTTATATCACTGAAGCCATAGACTCCAAGTGTCCCACAAGAAAATAAGTGTAGTAAATATGCCATGCCAATTCAGCAGGAGAATGGAAGGGGTATGGTATGTAGCTGGTGGGGCATTTTGGACCACTGGTGAGGTAATACACCCTAATTTACAGAAATCATATTTTCCGTTGAAATGGGCCCCTAAATTTACACGTGCATTTTGACGAGTGAGACTGAACTGAACAAAAACAATAACGTGTGGAAATCGGGTTTCACTGAATATTTATCATTTGTGCATCCATAAGTTAAACTTCATGATCTGTTTTTATCCTATTAAAATCTTTGTTCCCATCACTTTTCAGAATTGCAAAAAATGTGCTTCATTTATACTTTCCTAATTGCTGATATCATTTGAAATATGCGTATAGCTCATTTGGTATTTAAATGCTGCGTTGAGTTGAAATAAAGGCACCCTATAATCATTCCTTTCCTATCTGTCAAACAGCAGGATTGTCACCTAGATCACTTTCACACAATCCTCTTATCAAAATCAGAGAAACAAAATTACACTCCAGTTTCCAAATAGGCAGCAATTTGTGAGACGACATGGGCAGATATTTGATCTATTTCTTGGTACCCTCTGCAAATGTGACAAGATAAACAGAAAATTGAATATGCCTCCTTTTCCCGATTTCCCTGACCCCGCAAGTTATGACAATGTGATCGTTAAAGCGACCGCGTTGTAGCAACGCAATGCCATTACCCTGCAAGTCCTTACAACGACTTGTGAAGGGGGCGCTGGATGTTGGAATAGTATAATTTACTATTCCAACTCCAGTCTGTACGGATATTAGGGAAGGTGTTGGATTTCAAATCCAACACCTTCTCCGCCCTCTGAAAGTCATTGTTACCACTTGCAGGGTAATGGTATTGCATAGTTACATCGCGGTCATTGTAACGACCGTGTTGTAACAACATGCGGGGTGACTGATGTTTGCCCACAAAATTTAAAGACATCTTTATTGCTCATTCACCTTCGGAACTCCAACATTATTATTTTTGAAGGTGCTGCAGAATCCCCCTCCCTGCACCCTTACTTCCAGCGCCTATGATTCTTAGGATGTCGTAAGTAAGGTATGAAGCAACGCAATATCATTACCCCGCAAGTTGTTCCAACGACTTGCGGAGGGGGTGCTGGATGTTGGCATAGTATAATTTAATATTTCAACTCCAGTCTGTACGGATAGTAGGAAAGGTGCTGGATTTCAAATCCAACACCTCCTCCCCCCTCCGAAAGTCATTGTAATGACTTGTGGGGTAATAGTATTGCGTTGTTACAACGCGGTCATTGTAATGACCACATTGTAACAAAATGTGGGGTGTTGGATGCGGGGTGACTGATGTTTTCCCACAAAATTTAAAGACATCGTTATTGCTCATTCACCTTCTGAACACCAACATTATTATTTTTGGAGGTGTGGCAGAAACCCCCTTCCTGCAGCCTTACTTCCAGCTCCTATGATTCTTAGGCTGTCGTAAGTAAGGTATGAAGCACACTCAATGTTACATTTAACCCAGCTAATAACAGAACTTTACCTTTCCTAAAGGACTGTTTTATGATTTAAGACTTTTGGGAATTATTTTTGACATTTCAGTAGCCTGCTAGGAGGACCATACACATCCAGGTACTGGTGGAAAAACACAGTAAATGTGGGCCTGAACAGGACGCTCTAAAAGTGAATGTAGGGATAGGGTCAATGCATGTACATTATAAAATATTTCACACTCATATCAGCACTCATGTTTAAACCTTGCTTGAAAACATAAATATTTAGCAACAACTGTTTTTGTGTATGTGGCCAATGGAATCTGCATGTTACTTAAGGACATCATTATGATGGCGGGCGGTCGAACCACTACATGGCATCACGTAGTCAGGAGACCGACTGACAGGCAGACGATGGTCTGACCCCTCCATTGCAAGGCACCTGCTGGGCTGGTGGGTGGAAAAGTGCTCTTTAAAACTCTGACTTGTGTTGCGTCCGAGGAAAAAGGCTGCACAACCAACTGCAGTGTAAAAGAGTACTTTGTGCAGATTCATGCACCCTGTGCCAGGCACCACATGGTGCCTGGCACACAGTGCATGAATGTATGTGGGGGCACTACATGTGCCCCCAGGGCACCCAAAGTCCACCCACAACAGCCTTTTCATGGTGATTGGACCACCATGGATATTCTGTCGGAAAGGGACATCCTAATCCCTACTGTGGTGCCTGCTCAGGCAACAACTCTAGCGAAGGGATAGGGTTCCAAACGCTGCCGTAACAGGATCTTGGCAGTCGGATTGATGGCCTGGATTTCAGGTGGGCCTCTATCGACGGCCTGTTGGTGGCGGTCTTCTCGACATCATAATGAGGCCCTAAGTTTTTAGAACCAATAACAACCTGGGGCTTATTTACAGCAAAGTGACTCAGTGCAGTGCTGCAAGCCATTTCCTACACTGCACTGAGTCACTGACAAAGCACAGGGATGTGTCATATCTACAACAATATGACAGATCCCTTTGTTCCCTCCTGCGCTGACGTACAATTGGCTAGCATGCACCGATGCAGACACCCTTGCAACATGGTGCAAGGGTGCCTGCATTGTGGGGAGATTGTTTTTGTGAAGGAAGGGACACCTTCCTGCACAATAACAATCACGAGAGGTGATTTTGTCTTTCTATGTTTGCTGCAGAATGCAGCCTGCATAGAAACAGGGAAAATGAGGAGACATTTAAAAAATTCTATTCGTTGCGCCTCCCCTATGCCTCCCCTGGAGAGGCTTATCATTTTGACGCAGTTCCAGGTTAACGATTTCTCGTAAATCTGGGAATGTGTCAGGTTCCAGGGGTGTTGCATGGGAACACCACAGCAACACCCATGGAACGTCCCTTTTACTCAAAGTGCTGCGTGTAAAGGGGCTGTATTTACAAAGACAAGATAGGCCACGCAGGGTGGCTTTACATGTCCTTGTAAATATGGGGCAGCAAAATGTGCTACTGGTGCTTCACAAAAAGTGACGTACTGGGAACACAAGGGGGTTGTGTATAAACCCCCTGTTCATAGTTGTTGAAAGTGCTGCCGTTATATTTGAGCTTTCATCTGTTTGTGATGAAAACACAGAGATCATCACAGTACTTTCATGTTTGTTTTCTGCCCATGTACCCACTGATCCCAGGGGGTGTAACAAGTCTGCTGCAGCATGCATATACTGTCAGCCACGCGACTCAACAGTATGCTGGAAACAAATGACCTTTTTCAGTACATTCAATCAGTGGTGACATCATGTTATGAAAGAAGATGCATCCCACCTACTTTTACTGATGGGAGGCAGTGGACCAAACAAAAGAAATGAACTGGGTACTGAGGCATGTCACAATGCCTGCCCTGTGCAAGGCAGTACTTCGAGCCTGAAAGTAGTATCAGTTGCTGCAGTGCAGAAAGAGACCCACATGCCTAAGGGCCTGTGTGCCATTGCACCTGCAATACCACTCATAGCTACCTACATGTGTGTCATGAACCTTTTCTGAGCAATGCACCAATGTAGGAGTCTGCTTATTTCTGTTTCATCGTCTACACCATGTACATTAACGCAAACAAATCTCCCAGTTTGTGCATATACTACTCAGAGCAGATCTTGGATACACAAAGAGGAAATTACTGCTCTCTGTTTCTGACCTTTGCTCTCTACAATCCATGCACTAAATTGGAGATTTTCAGAGTTGATGAACTGTATACCATAAAGTAAGGAACACAAGTCCCAATTTAAGACCTGGTCTTTGTGAGTGGTTTAGGTTGATTCATGTCTGAAACAGTTCAAGAACTGGAGCAGTGGTATTTTATCAGATCATCCAGTGGTGACTGGTTGTTTCTCTCAGGAATTTTGATATCATGCTGATTTGGGCTGGAAAGGTAGCAGCATCTATTGACATCTCTAGAGTAAACAACAGAACATAACACAATAACATATACAAAGCGAATATCAACACAGTTAAAAAACGATAGGGTACGACAGAACCAAACGGTTTAAAAATGTACTCAACACATCAACCGCAGTGTAGCACAATTAATTCTAATTATAGTAATGCAATACAAAGCACAATAGCAAAAAAGCCCTGCACAACCTTCAAATAGAAATCCCACACCAAAAGTTATTGTCATATATTGCCACCTCCAGCTACCTGTCTTCATGAATCACAGGTAGAGTAATTTGCCTCAAGCACTGCCTCAACCTATCACCAAGGCAATGAAATAAAGCTAGATCAAAATGTATTTTATAATCTAGCCAAGTCTGTGCATTGAAGACAGGAAAAAGAAGTCCACCACCCACTTTTGCGTTGGCACAGCCCAAAGAATGGGATCATATTAGAAATGCAGCTTCTCAGACTTTAGTTACTGGACCATATTTACTTTGAATTGTAACTTTAGCATATCATTTCGAATGGCAACTACTTATTAACAGTCGAGCTTTTCAAAGAGTTCCTGCTAATGCTATTATTTAACAATCAAGTATACATTTAATGATTGGCTTCTTTGTAACGTGCTTGTTCTCACGGGTAAATCTACTTGTATAAATTTGCTGAAGTTGTAAGTTGCACATAGTAGTAACTTTACTCCTTTTTGCCGTTTACCATCTCTGACTGTACATTTACTACTAGGTGCAGACTTACATGTTTCTAAGTCTTTCAACAACAGGGGGTGGTGCTTGCTAGAATCGGTTTACTTGTTCACAGTTACTATTAGTAACTTTTCACATGGAGAGGGAAGTCTCCGCCACCAGGGTTTAGATGTCCCTGTGGCCAAGCACAGAAAAAAGAAGGAAACATTATTATAACAACTATTTAAAATATTTTAATTTCAAATAAATATATATTATTATATTTGATAATTATTAACATTTAAAATAATTTAAACATATTGCTATCACTATGATCTTTATGGAGATGTTTAGTATACTGAATTAAAATATATTAAAATGCATTAATTTTAATTATCAAAATTAAATATTAATTTATTTAATAAAAATTATCTTTAAACAAAAATAATTTTTAACACTTAAAGAACATGAAAATGTAAAGTAAAATATTAAACAATGTACTTTTTTAGTTTTATTTCTTAGGGGGTGTTATTTTCAGTCCAATACTCTATTATTTTCTATGGCAGTGTGTTGCAGTACTGTGAGTAGACATGTGGTGCTGGACTTGCTCCAGGGCTGGACCAGATACGTTTGTATCTGTTTAGAGCCTGTTTGGCAGTAGTATTTTACAAGTGCAATTTGTGAATAGCAATGGGCCTACTCTTTTTTAGATGGGATTTTTTTTTTGGCATGTATTCCCTAACCCCTCCTTAACCCTTGCTAATCCCATCTCATTTAGTGGTAAGTAACCCATGGGACCTCGGCTGGTTGCATTTCATTTAAAGGTGGAGCAAAGATTACATCACAAGACAATCAGCTCAGTTCAGCAGACTCAAACTGCAACATGATTGGTCACATCATCTTTAAGAAACAATATGCCCTTCACTAATAAACACTAATACAACTTCGAACCTCATTTCCTCGGTAATAAACCATTAATTGTAAATACTTCCGAATGCAGAGCCTAAAAAATGTTAACGGCTCTCCTTTTCCATGCTATATTGAACTATGAAACAACATCTAACATGCTTAAATGCTGATATACCTGTTTACGGAAACACTGAAACCAACTTTTCTCTTTTATAATTCGATACTTTTAAATTTGAATGTAAAGACTTGTTATCTTTAAGCAAAACATGTATCCATGCATTTATATCCTGTCTAAATTTTAATTGCAATGGTTTTAAGTAACTTAACAATTATTTAATAAACTACATACACTGGTATGAGTAGCTTGCTATAAAACAAATTAAATGTATGTGTAAGAGAGGGGCTACGGAGAGACGGGGGCGAGTGGGACTGTTGGAATTCGTGGAGCAGGAGTTTGTTTTAGAAGGGGCACCAACAACGATTGTCACATTGGGCACCACCAGCACAACTTCTGGCAATACCTGTCACCAATATGCTCTATTTAGCATTCTCTCAATCTCTCTCACAACAATCTGGCACATTTTATTCCTGTTGTTTTTCTTTTAAGCACTGCTGCACTATAAGTATTATGTTGAAACACAGACTTCGACTAATAGTTTCTGTTTCCCAAAAATATGTGCATTATTTGTACTTACTGCTCACCAGTGTAATGTTTATGCTTATGTCCTCTGATCCCCGACAGAGCTGACACAGCCCCCATTTTGAAGGCCATAACCTCACTGCACATCCCTACAGCCCAACTAATGAGGCCACCTGTCCGGGATCTTGCTTACGTCTTATGTTGGCAGGCAAGCCTCTGAAGGGTTCGCTTTGCGAGCCAAACCTGCAGCTCTGCGAGAGAAAACTAAAAATGATCAGCTTAAATGCCAGAACAAATCATATCTGCTGGCTGTGATCTCAGCAGCTGACATAAAGATATTTGTCCTGCATGTGTAAGCGGTTTTGCAGTAAAGATGAAAATAGTTAACATGCCTGCTGCCAAGGTCAAATGCAAGAGAGGTTAGTTTTTACTTGAGGGAGAGAACTTGGAGTTTCGAAGAATTACTTGTCATTATTTGTAGCATCCTTCCCGCTAGGAGCATTCAGTCAGTCCTTTTAAGTGTGATTTGACAGTGCAATTGCGTGAAAGAACTTCTGTCACTACTCTTTTAAAAATATGCAGATAATGAACTTCGTATTAGTAAACAACTGTCACAACATGTGTTGGATCTGTCTACCCCCACATTTTTGCTTGCTTGCCTTGAATTTTTCTGGATTCATTTTTGTTGGCCTTGGTACTCTGAGCACTTTACCACTGCCAACCAGTACTAAGGTACATGTGCTTCTCCCCTTAAACATGGCTTGATTGACTTACCCACAATTGGCAAATGTGATTTCCCAATAAGTCCCAGGTAGAGTGCGCTACATGTGCCAAGGGCCTGCAAATTAAATGCCACTAGTGAGCCTGCAACACTGATTGTGCCACCCACACAAGTAGCACTTTTAAACATGTTTCAGGACTACCATGATAGAGCCTGTGTGTGCAGTTCACAATGCAAGGTCACCCCAAAGGTAGATCCTAGGACATCCATGGGGCAGGGTGCAGTGTAATCAAAAGGTAGGACATACATTTTTAAGTTTTGCATGTCCTGGAAGTGAAAAACACTCAAAATTCATTTTTCGCTACTGTGGAGCCTACCCCTCCCATAGTTTACACTTAAGAGCTGGAGCTCCTCATTAAAAAGGAGTCGATCTGTCATGTTTCATGTAATTTGAATGGTAATGATAATTGCTGTTTACTGGTAAAGTTAAATGTATCATTCCCATTTATTTTAAAAATGCCTCTTTTAGAAAGATGTAGTAGCACAACATTGTATCTAGCTGCCACTTGTGTCACTGTTTTCTACTTGAACAGACTAAAACCAATAACACATATCATTGGTCCAGGTTATTTTTTTAACCATTATTCTGTATCTTTCATTTAACTGTTTGTTTTACCGTAAAGTGTCAGAAAAAGGAGAAACACATTGTTTTACAGAAGTATACAATGATACTCATATACATCAAACGTGACAACACAAAACAAAAGCAAAAATGAATTAAATCAGTGAATAATATATTACAGTATTGAGCCAGTCATTGATTTCACGAAAGCAACACCACAATTCATAAATTGGTTGAACAATTTAAACAGTACTTTTTGTGGTTGCTGTATGTTTCCCAAATGGTGTGAGATACCAACTCGTTTCCCCCAATACAATTTTTTGGGTTCTTTTTCAGGACTCTGACTGGGTACCATCTGAAAAATAAAAAAATAATAAAACAACCTTTTATGAGCAATTTCTACACCATTCTCAAATGTGTTATTTTGGTGTCATGTGGTGCTTAATAGTACCTGCTTATTTTTGTGTCTATGCCTCTTACTTCAATTTGTAGGCATGGAGAACTTCTTCATATTAATTTAATTTAGTGTATGTCCAATGACCTTACCGTCTGGAATTTAAAAGTGAATGAATACCCTGTAGCGTTCTCATTTCAAAGCTTTGTTAAGAAAACAAACACGACAAACGTGGAAATGTCTTACTTTGTTTATTGTCCAACAATCACAAGGTATTCAGCTTCTTATTATTTTTTATAGTCCTGGATTAGAATCAAGGACCAATTTTGATGACCTCATGATTCCGTTTAGAGTCTACAACAAACAGGACATCCATCAAAGATAAATACGCATTTTGGAATTCAGGAATTTTTAAACAACAGAAGCGAAAACAGTTGACTCACTATTCAGCCGTACAACCATCGGCGTGGATCCATTCTCTCCGGATGAATCAATCATGAGTACTTCCGGTTTGTGAGTTATTTAAGCTCTCGCGGTCCCAGCGCTGCTAGATTTGCATTCTGGAGGTTTTAGTTTATAAGCACCATGGTAAATTTGTGGATGCAATATTGGTCCAATGTAACAATCAAGTTTAGACAGAGGTAGTTATGCCCTCACAACTTCTGACATCTCTTTGAGACTGCTCACCGCGTTATTGAACTTTAGTATTAGATAAGCCTCTTTCTGTAATGGAGCTGCCTCCATATCTCCCTCTCGTGGATTTGGTTTCATTGAAAAGAGTACTGTTCATTTACATTCTTTTTTGCTATTTTTCTTTTCCATAGAGTGACTAATCATCGGGCTGCCACCACCTTGGTTTTAATCTTTGAGTAATGTTTTACTATGCGCTGGTTGACTTGCTGATTTGTCTTGCCAATGTGCATTTTTGGGCATCGGCATATATTGGCATACACCACATTTCTTGTTTTGTAATTCGAAAAGTCTTTGTGGGTCCATCTATGGGTGTTGAATATTTATTCAGGGCCCTCAATTGTGAATTCACAGACTGAACAATTTCTGCACTTATGATGACCTTCAACCGGTTTTAGGTTCCATTGAGCTCTTAGGTCCTTCTTTATATTAGGTGGGGCAATCTCTGCCTGCACAATCTGTTGGCCGATGCTAGTATTCTTCTTCATAGCAAATAGCCGTCGTTGGAGAGGGTATTCATTTTTTTAAAAAGAGGCCAATTCTTAGGAGTGATTTGGCGAAATGTATTAGTATGTCGGCCATAGGTTGAAACACAAATCGGTTTTGGACTTCTTTATCAGGGGATCCTCTCTTGGCGGTTGCCACGCCCTTTTAATTGCATGTTTGAGTAATTTTCTCCGGTATCTCCTATCTTTAAGTTGATCGCAAAAGGCTGTAGCAGGAACTTCAAAATCTTCTTTGCGGGAACCATTTCTCTATTTCCTCGGCAGTTTTCCATATGGCAGATTATCCTTCAGATCTCCCTGGTGAAAGCTCTTATAGTGAAGTATCGTATTCTTTTTCATCGATTTCCTATGCAGCGTGGTCACCAATTAATTTCTGGAAGGTCTGATTTCAACACCAAGGAAAGTCAAATTGTGTCTTACTTTTAGTAATGCTGAACTGAATGTCATTGTGTTTTGAATTTAGCCACCCATGAAACATTCCTAGATCTTCTTTAGGTCCATTCCACACACAAGATGTCATCAATATAACAATACCACTGTATCAGATGTTGTAAAAAAGGGTTGTTATTTAGAATAAATGTATCTTCAATTCGGGCCATATAGACTATTGCCATCTATGAGGCAAACGGACAACGCATTGTGGTCCCTTTCATTTGAAAATAGAAAGCATCTTCAAACTTAAAGTAGTTTTTCTTGAGTGCTACCTCTAGTAGTAGAAGTATAAAATTAGTTGGCACTCGATGAGGGCGTATTCTGGTCTCCAGATAAATTTCAATTACTTGTAGAGCCTTGTCTTGGGGAATCTGTGTAAACAATGAGCCCACATCGAAGGACACCAACCATTGTTGTAAAGGATTAAATTGTTGACCTTCAATTTTGTTGTTGAAGTCCGTAGTGCCATATGAGGGTACGTCTTGCATGAATGGTTTAAGAAAGATATCTATGTTTTTTGAGATCGGTTCCATCAGAGAATCGCATCCCGATATAATTGATTTTCCGGGTGGCTCCGTAAGTCGCTTGTGAATTTTAGGTAAAAAATAAATGACCAGAATCCGTGGATGTTTTTTATTAAGATAGTCAAATTCTTTTGGTTCCTGTATTCCTTGTTCGAATCCCTCCTTAAGTATCTTCTATCTGCTTGTTGGGTTATCTTTAATTTGTCTGTACCACACTGGGTTATGGACTTGGTTTCTGCCTTCCGTGAGTTACATTTCTTTAGGCCAAAATACCACTGCACCGTCTTTATCGTCCCACTTAATGGCAAGTGAATCGTCTTTCTTAAGATCTTGAATTGCTTTCTGTTGCTGAGATGTTAAATTATTTATCCTAAAGTTCTTTTTGACTTCTTGTTGTTGTGCGCAGAGATACTCTGTTATAGTCGACTCTAGCGCGTTATAAATCCATAAATAAAATAAAAAATAAATCGATGAAAGCATCACTTGTTCGAAGGCTGTAATTTCCTTTGGAATGATGTGTGTTGGGGGAACAAATTATGATTTTTGGGATAAACCTGAAGGTTCACTTGAGATATTAATTTCTTTGTTTGAAAAAAGGCTTTTAGTCTATTTTATTGAAGAACTCAATGGCTTCAATCTTTAATCGGGTAAAATCAGTGTGTGTGCTTGGTACAAATGTGAGTCTTAGCTCAAGAACCGATTGTTCCTCTTTAGTGAGTTGTTTGTTTGACAAATTGACAATGGGTGATGATCTTATGTTTTGTAGAACTGGCGTCTTGTTCTCATTTCCCACAGCTGCTGTTTGAAGTGAACTTTGTTTTTTGCTGTGCCTTGTCAAAAAAATAATTTTGTCTTTGCTGATTTCTATTGGAAGAGCCTTACTCAGGATCAGACTCCCCAGTTGAGTCAGATGACGATGATTCCGAAAAAGTGAGAAATCTATTTTTTTATCTTCCTTGATAGTCAGGTAGCATGAGTCAACTTCTGTGTAGAAGATGTCCTTCAAGTAAGGGTTTGCTGTTTCAGTATTGAATGTTTTTTTGTCTTTCTCAACCAGCTCTAAGGGACCGGTTTAAATTCCAAACCCTTAGCTGCGTGAAAGTTTGTTCCCAGTGGGCAGCAACCACAACAAGGACTGTTTGAATTGATCAAATGAATTGTGAATTTTGTTGTTGCTTTTGTGAAATCAATGACTGGCTCAATACTGTGATATATTATTCACTGATTGAATTTGTTTTTGCTTTTGTATTGTGTTGTCACGTTTGATGTATATGAGTATCATTGTATACTTCTGTAAAACAGTAAATGTTTATCCTGTGTCTGACCCTTTAATGTAAAAAAACAGCTTAATGAAAAATACAGAATAATGGTTAAATATATAACCTGGACCAATGATATTTGTTATTGATTTTAGTCTTTTCAAGTAGATAATAACAACACAAGTGGCAGCTGGATACAATTTTGTTCTACTCTAATTAGGCCCTATCTGGCCATCAATATTCTGTCCTACCTTCTTTGACATACTATATTCTTATGGAAAGATGGCATGTTTCTCCTCTTAGCCCGGTTTGTTTTCAGCCTGTCTCCAATAAACGTCTGGGGTGAGTGACAGCTAGACTTTGTGCATTGGCTCTAGACAGCTACGCACAAAGTGAGCTCAGTTGTGGCTGAGTGGCCATCGATATTCTGATGGGCCATCCTTGACAGCATAGGATGAAGCAGCTGACACTAACACCTGACTAGGCTGTGTCCTTACCCCATACAAAGGGCTGCATACTCCCCTGGAGTGAGTCTGTAGTGAGAGATGGGAGGGAGGACCTCTGCACACTTCAAAGCCCCTCTTTGATGTCACCCCCACTTCAAAAGCACAAATGGGTATAAGTACTGTGTCCCTGACCCCACCATATCAGCGCACTACTGGACTTATTAAGAACTCTGCCAAGAGGAAAGACTGCTGTGCTGCTACAAGGACTGCCACTCTGCTGGTCTGCTGCTTTGGATGATCTGCTTTCCTGCTGTGCTCTGCTCTGCTGCCCCGCTACCTGGTACCTTCTGCCCTGCTGACCAAAGACTGGACTCATCTCACTTGAACCCAGAGTGGCTCGAGGGGCATGCTGGTTTTCCCCCTGTGCTAAGTCTCAGGGAAATGAAAGAATTTTCATCAACCTGAAACAGCACCTGGAATTTGCTAGCTGTCAATCCACTCCTGGGCCTTTGAAGTGAATATAAACTACTGCAACTGCTAGAATCCACGCATCAACAATGTTGTGCTGATTTAAACCAGTGCATCTTTCTCGATGCTGAAGCATCAACACCGATGCATGGACTAGGGACTTTACATCATCGAATGCACAGCACATCTTCTCCAGTTTCCAACAAATCTCTGACTTTGCACTGCTTGGCTTCGATGCCTTCCTTTCAACCCAGGCGGTCGACAATGATAATCCATTTTGTTGCTTCTCACATCTGATCTCCATTCCAGATGTATTGTCAAAATTGCGCAGCTCAAAACAAATGCATTACTCCATCTTAAGGATCAACGACGACCCATTGCCTTCTCTGATACTGGCATTATCTCTGAAGTTGACGCTTCCAATGTACGATATCAGCAGGCCAAAGCTGGTTCCTGTATCTGACTCACCTTCCATCATGGTCAGCTTGAACGTTTGGATTTGACCCGGTCTTGCGTGACCAGATAGCCCCAGTTGGCACTATTTGGTTCTAAGCACTACAAAACTGTTTATTCTTTAAAAATTTATATTCCAACTTCTACTTATTGGGTTTTTGTTGTTTTGGTCCTGTTTTGTTCATAAAAATATAATCTAGTTTTCTAAAGTGGTGTGGAGTATTTTTTAGGTGTTTTCACTGTTACTGTTTAAAGTGTTGAACAAATATTGTACACATTGCATCTTAAGTTAAGCCTGACTGCTCAGTGTCAAGGTACCAGAGGGGGAGCACAAGATAATTTAGTGTGTGTTGTGACTTACAGTGACTAGGATTGTGTTTCCTGTTTGGACAAGGTGCATACCTCTGCCAGCCAGAAACCCAATTTTCAACAACTTGCCATTGGTTGTTTGATGTATCATTCCTCCTACTAGTTAATGCCAATGCATTGTTTTCAGCATGAGGCATGCATTATTTTGTAAATACAGACATCATCTTGAAAGGAAGGCTTCTGCTGCTAAGGCTTTCATTATGAACAGCCTGTAAAGTTGTAAACAATACACACTTATGTGTAGGGGGCTCATCTATAAGTTTTGGAAAGTTCATCACACCGATTCCTTACCAAGTGCACCAAAGTTCACATCAAAGAGTTATTTTCTGGCAGTCCAAACCTGCTGTGATTTAACAATGAAAAAAATGGCCAGTTATTACTGGAAAATGTTAATGTTGGTGCGTTAAGCACCAAACCCCATATCGTATTCTCAATTATTTGGAAACAACTTATAACAGGTGCTTTTTATTGCATTTGATAAATTCTGACGCCCACAGAGTCTGATTTTTTCAGTTGCTATAACATTTGTCATAAAACACTACCGTAGATTGGGCGTCTAAACGGAACAAGTTTAAAGACTAGTGGGTGGGTATTCCCTTAATATCAGCTAAATACCAAACAACACACCTTTAGTCATGTCCATGTGTATTAAATCAGTTTTACAAATTATACCTTAACTCTCTCAAAACTAAATGAAGTGATACATATCACACTTAAAGGGGGAAAGGCATCCCTTAAGGATAAGACCCCTCACTCACCTGAAGGTGACATGCTTCATCATATGGGGCCTATCTACCAGAATTGAAAACCTAGTCAACACTGGGAGCTACTACTTCAAGTGTTTAAGGAAGGAGCTCAGAGATGTTTTTTTTGGAGAAGGATAGTAATCCCATATGTGAGATGATAGGTGTAGTGAGGTTAGCAGCGCTGTGTGGGAAAATAAGCGACAGTGGTTATACTGTTATACCACTGAGCTGTTTCTTCTTTTTTAATCCTGTCAGGTAGCACACTAGAATAAAGTGAATAACAGTGGAGTCTACCTAGGCAGTTTTAATTCACCCTCTATTTTCCCACACAGCGCTGCTAACCTCACTACACCTATCATCTCCCATATGGGATTACTATCCTTCTCCAAAAAACATCTCTGAGCTCCTTCCTTAAACACCCCCTTATTGGGTTTTCTTTTTGAAAAATGGGATGGACTGATCACAAGGCAGATGCTCATAATTCTAACAAGATCAACAAAAAACGCGAAAATCTCTTCTGGGTTGCTGTCTCAGGGTCCAGGGTAGTCTGATCCCTTTACATTCTGCACAATGCAGTGTTTGTCAAGCAGCTTGTAGTCTTGTCTAAAACATTACATGACATAATGACATGCCCTGACAATAGAGACCACATATTGCCTGACCAGCCAGCAGTTTCAAATACATAAAGAAAAGTGACCATGGCCGTCATGGTAAAAAATGCATTGAGATGTAGCTGTTATGCCATTGGCGTGTTGACATTGTGAAGCTGCCGAAGATGGCGGACATGGACTGAGAGAGCTCGAACTAGGCCCTTAATCATCATAAACCAACCATGTCAGCTCCGGAGGGGATAATATCTGTCCTAGTAGCAGAAACCCCAGCGAGGAGGGGGGCTGGTTTGATCGAGGCAGAGATGTGAAGAGGAAGTTGTGTGACAGTTCTGTGACTCTCGTGGGCCCACCTGGAACTCCAGACCATCCCAAGCATGAGCGCCTCAGACCCTTCAATGTGAGGGGCATGGCATTGGAAGACATAGGAGAGATGGATCCAGTTTGTTGTCCTTCAGGTGCTTTCATCTGGCCCAGGGGAGGCAGGTTGTGGGTTTGTGGATGGCAACTGGGAACAACCGGGCCATTTAGGATTTGACTTTGCTTTGGGCAGACCTAGCCTGAGAGCCCCAAGGGATGGATTTTACTTGCTGGGCAATATAAATTACGAAGACCTGCCCAGTAAAGTTGCAGGATTAGTGCCTACTCTGAATCTGTTAACAACCTGACACTTTCGTGGTCCTTGAAACTCTAATCATTCAACCATATCTACACACGATAGTGCAATATCTGTGGGTATCATTATCCTACTATATGTCGAACGGACTGTGCAGAGTCCCTCTAGTGAGATTGACGCATGCAGCTCACCACTGCTGATGTATACCAGGAAGAACAATGGGGAAAAGTCAGGACCAGTCCCCCTAGGTATTTGTCTAAAACGTCACAACAGATGGTCCCGGAAAATCTGGTGCATGAACTCCTGGTAATTCTAAGGCAATGACTTCAACGAAATTAGGAAATCTGAGCCTTTTTTTTAACTGAACGAAAAAACCTCAGCAATCATGACTTGAATGGCTTTTAGGACGGTAGTCTGTGGACAATGAGAGCCTTACCTAACGGGCAAATAATTATGGGAGAGAGAGATTGCATCCTCAGAATAAGCTATTTACTCTTTAGAGAAGAAACTAGCAGCTGCATTTGACAATAACACTTACCAACAATTGGACGTAGCCAAGCAATCCTTTAGAAAAAACATGTTAGATTCAGGCAAGCTAGCCTGGGATGCCTCACATTGTAGGGTAAATTGAGCTGGTCACAAATCCAGTAAGCTGCTCTTCTGGCTCGTCAATAGATGAATGTAGACAAATAGATGTGTATGGGTAAAGCTAATCAGAGACTCTAAAAACTCAGAAATATTTGCTATTTACTATGAGCAATTACTATAACCCGCTGGCTGATGAGAAACCCTGTTTTAAAAGACCTGATACTACCGATACCATCTGAAGAAGGATGACTTGAATTGAAACTCCCCTTGACAGTTAAAGGGATACAAGCGGTCATAAGTGTGATGCTGGCTAAGCAAACTTCTAGTTCATACAGAACGCTTGAAAAAAGACTAGTCCCTCCTATTTCCCCAAATGTTGGCTCTATACGAAAGCACTCTTCAGTTGGGAGCACTACCACAGGGCTTGTGTGATACCATGATTTCCATAATACTGAAGCCTGGGAAGTCCCCCGCAGACTGTTCCTCATATCTGCTATATCACTTAGCACTTCAATCAAAATAATGGTAACGATACCTGCCAAATGGCTTGTCAGACTGATTTGTTCTAGCAAAAGCAGGCAAACTCTAGGACTCTAGCGCCTTCGTTCTAGAGGACTTTGAGAAGACTTCCAACCCATTCCATTTATTAACCCTTCATGTCATGGCAAGGAAGATCCATGGTCACTTTTCATTAGATATACTAGCGTCCCTACTTTGCCAAATTGGCACAAGTGTGGGTAAATGGTGTGCTGTTCCCTCTTTTGCCACAGAGAATGGCACCTGACAGGACTGCCTACTCTCTCCTCTCCTGTTTTCCCTGTCAATTGTGCCACTTGCAGAGTGAATCACAAGGGATGCACAGACCTGGGGTAGATCCTGGGCTTCTGGTGTCAAGAAGAATGTGAGGTTAGAATATCTCTGTATGCAGATGATATGCCCCCATACATTTTGACTGACAACAATTAACATGAAGAAAACCTATGCTTTTTTGAAATGCGTCCTAGATATTGAAGTTAGAAATTGTGGTAATTTGTACAACTCTTAATTTGAGTTTACCCATACTATGTGATTCAGAGGGCATTTTGCAAAATATGTTCTTTCTTGCACACTGGCTCACATTTGGTAGCTAAAAATGGAGAGCAATTCAATTGACAATAACAGATGTTATACAATTCCGCTTTCTCACACTTCTCTCGATAAAAATAGTACCCCGCCCGCGACTGGAGATTGCATCAAAACGCAACACTAAGGCTTGGTTTGGGCAAAAAAGTAGATTAAAATGGCGTAATTTCTAGAATTTCAAATGCATGCACAGAAAACAGCTTTGTTTATATTGACACTAGGAAGAATTTTGCTCTAAAATATAGCGTGAAATTATGAATTTGTATTTTGCATAATTATGCATAGTTTTACATAATGTTTCCAAAATTTCAAGTAATTATGAGAAAGCAAATTACACAAGTTTAAACACCCCTAAATCGGAAACTCACATTTTTATCAAGGAAAATTACTTATTTTGACAATGTCGTAGTTGCAGAACTTGTGCCCGGGCTCTTCCATCACCTTTGGAAACATAAATCCAGACATTTCAGAAAATTAAACACCCACAGGAGTTCATGGAGGTGAGACTTGTGTAGAGCCTGCTAAGTTTTTCTACACATAAAATGCTCTGCAAACCTCAAAGTTTTGCTAAAATCACACATTATTTTCTTACTTCTGAGAGGGAAAGTAAAAAAATCTGTGGGATCTACAAAATTGCTTTCATCGGGGATTCCTATTTTCTGGTGATAAAAACTGTATCCCGGTTATTTGGGTAGACATATCGCCAGGGAGAGTAGAAAGACTGTTGGGCACATTCAGGGGTCAGGGCAGGGTACAATGCCTGTGTGGGAAAACCCACCCCTTTTTTTGTTTTTCCCACAATGTCTAGTGTGCCATCTGACCCACAGGTGGGAATATATAAGGTGAATCCCTAGGGCCTGGAAGATGTCTTAACCCTATCTGGGGTAGCCTAATCCCTGGACATATCATCCCTATCCTTTCTATTGTTTTGACCTGTTTCCCTGGTATGTAGCGGACTATCTACCACCCAGAGAGTACATTGGGGTAAAGACCCCAATTTGTACCAAAGGGGGCCAGCACGACTGCAGCCTGTTCTGGGACTGGGAAATTACCAGATTCAAGACAGACTACCCCCACTTGTTCTTTTTTACAAATGTTGCCTGGTGTCTGGTTGGCTTCTACTCTCCATGGGGGCAGATTGAGGTAAGCTCCTAATCTACCCCTGGGGCCAGTAAAACAGCTGGGCTTATTCATAGGTGATGGTGCAGCCAAATGCCTGGGTGAGCTATCCCTTACATTCTTTTTTTTCCTACTTCCATAATGTGTGCCAGGCGTACAGTCCATGGCTTGGGGGGCAGATAGCCTTCCCCCCCAAAAATAATTGAAGAACACAATGGAAAAATAGTTTTTAGATACCATTAGGTAGAGTATCAAGCTTTACATGTGTGGTAACTGAACACAATTGTTTGAGGTCATTGGCAAGCAGGAAAACTGCCAGTTCTGCATCTGCAGGGTCATGTTTGTGCTCCCGGTGGAAGATATAATCACAGAGGAATTTCTTGTTTGAGAATAAGGTGATTCTTTTTCAGCTATGCATTCTACTGTTTGCTCCAAAAGTTAGAGAAGATACTATTTCATTGTGGATGAGAGGTGATTTGTAGAAATGTGGACTTCACCTCTGATGTTTTACTTCTACAGGTAAGTATTGGTAAGTGTTTTTTGGCCCGCTTTCAGGCTTTTGCAGCATATTGAGGATCTGTGCATAAATGCTACTGTCATTCAAGTTTCACTTCTTGGTCAAACAGTGAGATTTCAAAATCTCATGGAATAAGGAGGAACTTTAGATCCAGGATTTTTCATTTAATAACATCTAGAATTTCAGACTGTTTGGCCACTGAGCTGCAATTGCTGAGCAAGAATGTGAGGTAAGCCTAACCAGTCTTGGTGAAAGAGATCATGTGAGTCAGAATCAAAATGAGATTGTTGGAATTGAGTGTATTTTTTTTTAATCAGAGTGCACAGTGTGTGTCTGTCAAGACAGTCAGATTTTGGAGTACACTTTGGGGGGAAGAGCACCTTCAGCTGACTAATGAGAAAGGTTCGGGTCTTCATTGGCACTATCAGGAATTGCTTGAGGAGGTCTTCTAGGGCACGGGCCTTTATTGTTGTGAGCATTTTATCTATGGTGTTGGTCTGGTTGATCAGATGGTGGGCAGAAATATAGGCCAGACATAATTCTGTGTTTGATCATAGAGATGGTGCAATTTAGGCAAGAGCATTAGGCTGAAAAGGATTTCAGCTCAGTACAGAGCCTGTCAAGCTTATCTCCTATTCAGTGATTTTTTGTAGAAGATATAAAAGCTAAGGGAGTGAATGATCTAGAGTTAATGGCACTGGTACTAGATGTATGACAATAACTTGTTAGGAAGCCAGTGTCCAAAATAAGTGGAATATCGTAGGTGTCAACAGATCTAGAGTGATCACATTTAATCAATGGAGAGTATCAGGACACGGGAGCAGCAATTCAAGACTAGGTTTCGTGAGCATTGAGGGGGCTGATGTGTATCTATTAGTAAGGTCATAACTAGCATTCAATGTAGAACAGTAATGAGATTCACTATGACCATTAACCCCGATGCTCAGAGAGACAGGGAGGTAGAAATTATTTCTGTGAGTGACTGGTTGAGATGGAAAGGTGAGCTATGAAGTTATTTGAGTGGTAAGTTGAAATGAGGTATAGGCTAGGGATATAGGCATATGCAAGTTGGTGTTTGTTGAATAAGTTCTGCAGTGTTGGATGAAAGGTCGAACCATAGTATGATATGGAGCACTCTGTGTGGTTGTAGGAGGGTCTTGAAATAGGGATTTAAATGGAGCCAGAGTATTTTCTGAGAATTTAATGATTACTTTCCAATGGTTATATATAGTGATAGTAGAGCTCCTATGGAATCTTGTTCAGGTCAGGGTAGATCATTTTCTTCCATGCTGTAGTTTTTTTTTATCTAAATGATATTTAACTGCTTAAATGTCACAAGCCAAGTGAAGGGGAAGAGGAGAAGGTCTGTCTTGAAATGTACATATCAGCCACAGCCATATTGGAGACAATGAGTGAGTCACGTAACTCCTTTATACTTTTGTGTTTGGAATTGTTTGCTGCTACCTTCAATAAGTCAAGAGGGAAGGAGATTTTGTGTGGGTTAGGGTCAGAATTAGTGAGGTGTTTGCGAAGGGGAGGAGTGTTGTAACAATCCATCATGAGAAATCAGGACAAGATCTGAGTGTTTATTGAAGACAAGATGCTTGATGTGCTCCTTAAAAAAAATGTAAAAAGGAACAATTCCCAACAGGTATTATTTGAAATGTATGCAATTAGCATTACATGAACAAACACCAAGGAGTCTCTAAAGTTATTTTTAAGAAGGGGTATTATTCACCAATTCAGAAAAGAGGGGTCTTTCACATTGTAATACAGTTGAACAGCACTGTACAGAACAAATCATGTGACAACCCGGTGGCACTTGGTGAATAGTGATATGTACAATAGGTGATAGTGAAAGTGCAAGTGCTAAGGTGAACAGCGTGGTCGGCGCATAGTGACAAATTATAAAAAACAGTAATGGCTCCAGAGGATCAAGTTGTAATCACTTAGAACATGAATAGATGAATTTTCTCAGGAGTACAAAACATAATGTGCGCCTTAAAGTTAGGCTATGAAGTCGACGGCGTTTCGATCCCCGTGAGTCGGGATCGTCATCAGGACAGTGTTGTCGATAAAAGCAGTGACCGTCACCCAAGCGGTGGCGCGTGGGTGGATGGGGTCCAAGCAGTCACTCCGGGGTCCGCGGCTGGTCGTAGGTTTGGTCGGGGGTAGCTTACGCTCGCAGTGAATGCGAGCGTAAGCTACCCCCGAGAGCCCTAATCGCCCTCCACCGGCCGGATTAATACAGGTGCCGCCCGTCCCTGCTGACCAGAATTTTCCAAACCTACGACCAGCCGCGGACCCCGGAGTGACTGCTTGGACCCCATCCACCCACGCGCCACCGCTTGGGTGACGATCACTGCTTTTATCGACAACCCTGTCCTGATGATGATCCCGACTCACGGGGATCGAAACGCCGTCGACTTCACAGCCTAACTTTATGGCGCACATTATGTTTTGTACTCCTGAAAAAATTCATCTATTCATGTTCTAAGTGATTACAACTTGATCCTCTGGAGCCATTACTGTTTTTTATAATTTGTCACTATGCGCTGACCACGCTGTTCACCTTAGCACTTGCACTTTCACTATCACCTATTGTACATATCACTATTCACCAAGTGCCACCGGGTTGTCACATGATTTGTTCTGTACAGTGCTGTTCAACTGTATTACAATGTGAAAGACCCCTCTTTTCTGAATTGGTGAATAATACCCCTTCTTAAAAATAACTTTAGAGACTCCTTGGTGTTTGTTCATGTAATGCTAATTGCATACATTGTTGAAATTGCAATTCAAATAATACCTGTTGGGAATTGTTCCTTTTTACACTACACACCCATCCCAACGTGGTTTATGGGTTTCCTCCTGTTATTCTTATACACCTTAAAAAAAAATGTGCATGTAATGAGCAGGTAAGTGTACTCTACCAATAAAGGATCAAGAAGATATCTGGATGAAACATTATTTGGATCTCCTCGAACAGTTTATTCGATTATCAGGTCCAGTTGAGTGTGCGCTAGTATCCAACAGGATAGATTTTAAATTAGAGCCATCACTCTCTACAACGCAAAGAATCATCAAATGCTGTGGTGAACACAAAAAAGTGATGGAATGAATGCTTGAATTAATCTTGCCCTATGGTAATTACTCGGTGCGGCACCCCAGTCCATACGTTTTTACCTACCATGCTATGTCAGATTAGATCCAGAAAATCATCCTTGTCCCTGCACCAATAGAAACAGTCCAGCTCAAACTGCCAAGCCAGATACTCTATAAATATAAACCAGAGCACAAGCAACCCAAGATCTGTTTCGGCCTAATTGGGTAACTTTAGTGAAATGCAGCAGTTTTGTTCCTGTGGCACACTGAGCACAGGACCCTTATCTGGTCACGCCCATAGCACTTACCATTTTTACAAAGGACAATGGTCCCTACACAAAGAAATTTGTCAAACAAATAAATATAGACTAAATAGAAACTATATTCATTGTCCAGCCGGACAGTTTTTAATTTTTCATAAAAAGAGATACACAGTGATTATAGTGTGATACAAGCAGGACACCAGCCGATGCCCGACTAACACACTTAGGAGAGGGACACAACAAGAAAGTTTAGACAAGTTGGAGTAATCTGTGTATCATACATCAAATTAACACAGTATAAAGATCACACTATTGCCTGCAACCATACACTAATAAATATGCATATAGTGTGAGTAGGTCGACGACGTTTCAAACCCTATATAAATTTAGAGTTCATCTTCAGGACAAACAATGCATGCCTTACAAAAGATTCCAAGGTAACTTTTTAGTACAACCCACACTGTGGGAACCATTTGTCAGAACATATAATAATACAAAATCAAGGGAAGAAAACATACAAGAAAAGAGTTAGGGCATTTCATTAAACAACAAAATTTACGACTGACTTTTGTGTTTAACTAAACCCAGGAGTGAATAGTACATTATAATAAGGAGGACGGCAAAAAGAAGCAAAGCGAGGGCCAAGGAAAATAAGGATGGCAAGACAGACCGTTTCCGTGGTATTGACTGTGATAACAGAGTTACCTTAAGTGATTCCTTAACCATCAGAATGAAGGGTGAAACAGAAAGGCGAAACAGAAGAGGGTTAAAAGAACGTCGTGCCTGCGCGAATAAATTGAAACCAAGTGCAAGTGAGGCTAGAGGACCGGCGAAAGTCCAAAGGGATGGTGAGAGTCTAGATAGTATCAATCAAAACGACCAACACGGGGTCGGCAAAGGGTTTGGCTAATGCTTGAAACGGAGCCACAAGGGAAATTACTATGATGTCAAGGCGCGTGCTCTAACGGTGGAAGCACGCGCCTTGACATCATAGTAATTTCAATTAAGATCAGTCAGGCTTAATTTAGAAGCAATGTGTTAAATATTTGTGCAAAACTTCAAACAGTAAAACAATGAAAACGCCACACAAAAAGATTCAACACCAGGTTAGAATTGTAGTACTTAATTTACCAAATAAAACAAGACCATAATGACAAATATTCATTAGGTCGATCTTGAGATATTATTTTTTCAAGAATAAACTATAAAATAGCACTTACAAGCAATAAGCGCTTACTTGGGATATCTGCTAGCGCCAGTCCATGAAAAGTCAAAGGTTCAGGCCAACAGCGATGGAGCATAGGGCGGTTACAGGACCCAGTGAGGACACCTGAACAACATTACCTTAATGCTGTTAACGCCGACTTCAAACATGGGGGTGCGGCAGATTCGTACAGTGGTGGTGATGTGATGGTCCAGATCCACACAGCTGCGGCAATGTGTCGGCTGCGATGAACAAAGAGCTTCAATTGGGGGGATTTGGCATCAAGTACGCCACCGACGGGGATACAAAGGCCATGCACCGGGCATAGCTTCGCACAGCGGTGGTTCATTCCGAAAGTTATGTGTCAGGGCTGATATTTATAGGAGAGCGATGTGCCGGTTTGACAGGGGATGTATGGGTTGTGCTGGAGCAAGCAGCTTTAGCCCACTTCCAAGGGTCCAAGGGTCTAGGATTAGGGTGGCACCCCTTTTCAGGGCAGACTCACAGATGGAATTGTCCAGGGGCAGAAATAGGTTGGTTGGTTGGAAGGGTTTTGTGGCCCGAGACTTCAAAGCAGGAGACAACCAGAAAGGTCTTGGAGTCACTCGGGGTTCAAATGATGCTTGTCCAGTCTTTCTCACCCAGGCAGGGGAACATCTGGCAGCAAGGCTGCTCAGCAAGGCAGGCCTCCTGCAAGGAATCAGTCCAGCAGAGTATCAGTCCTTTCAGTAGCACAGCAGTCCTTCCTTTCAAAGTATTCACAGATTTAGAAGAGTACTGAAGTGGTGGTGTCAGTGGTCCAGTACTTATACCCAGTTGCACCTTTGAAGAGTAGGGGAGACTTTAATGAGATGCCTTTGACGTACCTAGGTGTCCTCCTTTCCTGCCCTGGCAGTATACTCCTTACAGGAAGTTATGCAGCCCTTTGTGTGTGGACAGGAAACAGCCTATCCCAGTGCAAGAGAGGGAGGGTTACCTGGGTGCTGTGGGTGCGACGTTGCTGTACAAAAGCTAAGTCTTGAATTTATTTCTGAAGTCCCCCAGATACGTTTATGTTTTAAGATGGAGGGGTAGGCAGTCCCTGTTCTTGGCTGCAAGATAGGAAAAAGAGCACTACAACAGATGCGGGGATTGCTCACAGGTTAGTGAGGAGGAGCGCAGGTGTCTTGTGGGTAGGTAAAAGTTCAGTTGTTGGTTGATGTAGGTGGGTCCTTGATCATGCAGAGCTTTGTAGTCATGCATGAGGATCTTGAACTGGAATCTCTTCTGGATGTGAAGCCAGTGGAGGTTTCTGAGGTGGGAGGTGATATGGGTCCATTTGGGGAGGTCCAGGGTGAATCTGTCTGCAGCATTCTGTTTGGTCTACAGTCTTTTTAGGAGCTGGATGGAGATGCCAGCTTAGAGAGCATTGCCATAGTCAAGGCAGTTGGTGACGAGGGCCTGGGTGACGGTCTTTCTGGTGTTGTCTGAGATCTATCTGAAGATTCTGCAGAGCATGTGAAGGGTGTGGAAGCAGGAGGAGACAACTACGTTGACTTGTCATTTCATAGGCAGTTTGCTGTCAAGGATGGAGCCTAGGTTGTGTTCATGGTCTGTAGCTGTGGGTGTTTGGCCGAGTTCTGCTTGCCACCACTGCGGTCCCTTATGATAGTTTTCTTCCCAAAGATCTGTCTGTCTTGTTGGAGTTGAGTTTAAGGCCATTGTCTCTCATCCAGTGAGCTATGTTGGTCATGACATTGCAGAAGTTGATTCTGGTATTGGGGGTCTTCAGTGAGTTAGAGGAGGAGCTGAGTGTCATTTGAGTAGGACATTATTTGAGGCCATGGGATCTGACAATCTCTGCAAGGGGGGTCATGTAGGTGTTGCACAAGGTGGGTCTGAGGACTTATACTTGGAGTACACCGCACAAGGCTTCAGCTCGGAGGTGAAGAGAGGCAGCTGGATGCTCTGTGTGGAATGGTTAAGGTTGTCAAAGATACTTGTGTCAATTTACTTAGAATGTCTGCTTGATTTCTCAATTATTGCTCATGTTATCTAGCTACCACACTGAAGTTGTTACACATACTATGTGAAATATAGACTATTTCCTATTTCCGTTTTGTTTTTTAATTATTATCCTTCTTTCAGCATTGGTTTAACCTATGTTTAGTTTCTGTAAAATGTGAGGACATCAATGTTTAATAATATTTGGCACAATTCACAAACGTCTTGTAGTACGTAAAGTAGTAATATAATGCTACTACTGGCTGGACTTGGTGCTTTTTGCAGGGACATCTCCAAACCTTTGGATTATACCCTTCTGTTTTCTGAGCACATTTTTGTTGGCCTTTAGAGCTTTACCACTGGCAACCATTGCTTAAGTGCTTATGCTATCTCCGTAAAACATGGTACAATTGGATTAAACTCAATTTGCACTTTTAATTTACTTATAAGCCCCTAGTATAGTGGTGCTAACTGTACCCACGGCCTGTAAATTAGATGCTGCTAGTAGGCCAGAAGCACCCCTTGCGCCACCCATATAAGTAACCCAATCCTATTTCATGCCTGCAATCGAAGCCTGCATGAGCAGTTTTTAAACTGCTGGGTCAACCTGCCAAAATAAACATTTTCCATGCCCAAACCTTTTTTTAATACATAAAGTCCCCCCTAGGGTAGTCCCCAAACAGCCCATAGTGCAGGATGCAGCACATGTTTGCGAAGGCAGTGAACACTGCCTTAACGCCTCCCTGATAACGGCGGCTGTCACCGTCAACAAGATATCCAGTGTGTCGCTTCTCCCTAGGAAACTCTAGACTGCAAGTTGCTCTGCTTTCCATGTAATCTTAGTATAGTGCATAGAAGTAGATTTTAGGGTGTTGGGTTTTAGGTGACATTTTAACCATGTTAGAGATGTTCATTTTATTCTCTTTGCTTATAACGTCACTTATTGCTGTTTTTTAAAATATCTTTTGCACTTGTTTTAGATGTACTGAGAAACGGGTTTTTAGTGTCATAATAAATGTTTGTTTTAGTGCAGTGTGTGTGTGTGATACTGTGAATAACTAAAAAGGTTTGTTTCTGTTACCACGGCACCCATGATCCCTTTATAGAGATTGTTAGTAACCAAAAAACAATGACTCTACTTCAGCGGTGTATTGTGTAGGTTTCTGTTGGGCTACATTCAGCTGTCTTTCAATCAGTGGTGCATTGAACCAAGTACACTTGAGTAATCTGTGGATGGGAAAGCAAACCTCGCAGTTTTATGCCAAACTCATAGTTTATGTAACAGACCATGGTAGTGAAAAAGCCGGCTTCCCTAGATCAGAATACTGGACAGGTGTGATGGTGACTCAGGGTGATGAATAGGACATCTTCCCCCCTTTGGATCCGTTGTTCCTGAAGTGGGATGGAGGGGTGATTTATAGGAGGATCATAGATCATAGTCAGTCCCTAGATTCCCATTGACTGCATCCTGGAGAATGAGTTGTCATCAATGCTGAAAGAGCCTTAATGGGCAGCCTCCCAGGGTGCCCTTAAAGCTCATGATTCTGGGAGTACTACTGCCAAATGGAGGGTGCAGAGGCCCAGGTGGAGGGTAAATGGGTAGAAAGGCTCACCACTGGCCCTTTTTTCAGCCTCAAGATACAGACCCCGGGCCAGAGAACTGTTCTCAGGCTACTACCTGTGGACTGGTGGGAGGGAGAGTGAAGTAGGGTGCCTAACAGCACTCAACAGACTGTTACATCATAGTTTTCATTGTATTCATTGTGTCCACTGCGATCCGTGGCTCTCAAAATACCCATATTTAATCTTAACCCTATCCTTTCACAGACGTTCAGACTCAAACCTACCCTTTTTCCGTCTTTATTTAAGAATAGATCATTTATAACTGAAGCAAGACTATTGTATTGTTGGTTCAAATGTTCATGTAATTGTTACTTGCCTATGCACATCCTCTTCTCCTAAAATTAAGGTGTCGATTCCGATCCGGTAAAAAGCGCTCCGAATTGCTGTTCGGAGCGTTTTTCCCCGTACGAATCGCACCTGTAGGCGTCCCCGTACGATTCAGCAAGTACGATCACAAATGAAAGCGTCAATCCGTACGACTCGTAAAAAACACCGTACAAATCGGAAATCCATACGAATTGGAGTCGGCTGACGCACCACGCAGCGTCCGTACGTAAATAGACCGCGCCTTCCGACCCAGGAAGTACGATCCGTGTTGAACACACTCCGTACGGCTCTTTTGCTACGAGAGCTCCAAACTACCGTAAACCCACACTCCGGCAAAACCGGCACCCGGTACACGACAAGCAGGACATGAACGCCATCGTCCGTGTCATCCCTATCCTGTACGCCCACCACCTCGTATTTAGAAACCGACGACGGCGCAGAAGGTGAGTACAACGAACTTCAACATACCTGTACGTGTTGCCACACGGGCACATCTCCATTGCACGACTGTCATGTCTGGGTACGTTGCACCACACACTCCCGCACTTCACCAGTGTAATACGGAAACGTACCGCACCTACGTCATCGACCTCGGGGTACGGTACATCACCGCACAACACCAGTGTAATACGGAGACGTACCGCACCTACGTCATAGACCTCGGGGTACGGTACGTCACCGCACTCCACCAGTGTCATACGGAGACGTTCCGCACCTACGTCATCGACCTCGGGGTACGGTACGTCACCGCACTCCACCAGTGTCATACGTACCGCATGTACGTCATCCAGCTCGGGGTACGGTACGTCACCGCACAACACCAGTGTAATACGGAGACATACCGCACCTACGTCATCGACCTCGGGGTACGGTACGCCACCGCACTCCACCAGTGTAATACGTACCGCATGTACGTCATCCAGCTCGGGGTACGGTACGTCACCGCACAACACCAGTGTAATACGGAGACGTACCGCACCTACGTCATCGACCGAGGGGTACGGTACGTCACCGCACTCCACCAGTGTCATACGTACCGCATGTACGTCATCCAGCTCGGGGTACGGTACGTCACCGCACAACACCAGTGTAATACGGAGACGTACCGCACCTACGTCATCGACCTCGGGGTACGGTACGTCACCGCACTCCACCAGTGTAATACGGAGACGTTCCGCACCTACGTCATCGACCTCGGGGTACGGTACGTCACCGCACAACACCAGTGTAATACGGAGACGTTCCGCACCTACGTCATCGACCTCGGGGTACGGTACGTCACCGCACTCCACCAGTGTCATACGTACCGCATGTACGTCATCCAGCTCGGGGTACGGTACGTCACCGCACAACACCAGTGTAATACGGAGACGTACCGCACCTACGTCATTGACCTCGGGGTACGGTACGTCACCGCACTCCACCAGTGTAATACGGAGACGTTCCGCACCTACGTCATCGACCTCGGGGTACGGTACGTCACCGCACTCCACCAGTGTCATACGTACCGCATGTACGTCATCCAGCTCGGGGTACGGTACGTCACCGCACAACACCAGTGTAATAGACGTATAGGACATACGACTGCTATATCAACGTTTGTCTAACTGGTGTAAAGTAAACACATCCACCACTTCCCACCACTGCCCAGCATCAGAGTGCCCACCACTTCCCACCACTGCCCAGCATCAGAGTGGCCACCACTGCCCAGCATCAGAGTGCCCACCACTGCCCAGCATCAGAGTGCCCACCACTTCCCACCACTGCCCAGCATCAGAGTGCCCACCACTGCCCAGCATCAGAGTGCCCACCACTGCCCAGCATCAGAGTGCCCACCACTGCCCAGCATCAGAGTGCCCACCACTGCCCACCACCGCCCAGCATCAGAGTGCCCACCACTGCCCAGCATCAGAGTGCCCACCACTGCCCAGCATCAGAGTGCCCACCACTGCCCAGCATCAGAGTGCCCACCACTGCCCAGCATCAGAGTGCCCACCACTGCCCACCACTGCCCAGCATCAGAGTGCCCATCACTGCCCAGCATCAGCATGCCCACCACTTCCCACCACTGCCCAGCATCAGAGTGCCCACCACTGCCCAGCATCAGAGTGCCCACCACTTCCCACCACTGCCCAGCATCAGAGTGCCCACCACTGCCCACCACTGCCCAGCATCAGAGTGCCCACCACTGCCCAGCATCAGAGTGCCCACCACTGCCCAGCATCAGAGTGCCCACCACTGCCCACCACTGCCCAGCATCAGAGTGCCCACCACTGCCCAGCATCAGAGTGCCCACCACTGCCCAGCATCAGAGTGCCCACCACTGCCCAGCATCAGAGTGCCCACCACTTCCCACCACTGCCCAGCATCAGAGTGCCCACCACTGCCCAGCATCAGAGTGCCCACCACTGCCCAGCATCAGAGTGCCCACCACTGCCCAGCATCAGAGTGCCCACCACTGCCCACCACTGCCCAGCATCAGAGTGCCCACCACTGCCCAGCATCAGAGTGCCCACCACTGCCCAGCATCAGAGTGTCCACCACTGCCCAGCATCAGAGTGCCCACCACTGCCCAGCATCAGAGTGCCCACCACTGCCCAGCATCAGAGTGCCCACCACTGCCCAGCATCAGAGTGCCCACCACTGCCCACCACTGCCCAGCATCAGAGTGCCCACCACTGCCCAGCATCAGAGTGCCCACCACTGCCCAGCATCAGAGTGCCCACCACTGCCCACCACTGCCCAGCATCGGAGTGCCCACCACTGCCCAGCATCAAAGTGCCCACCACTTCCCACCACTGCCCAGCATCAGAGTGCCCACCACTGCCCACCACTGCCCAGCATCAGAGTGCCCACCACTGCCCAGCATCAGAGTGTCCACCACTGCCCAGCATCAGAGTGCCCACCACTGCCCAGCATCAGAGTGCCCACCACTGCCCAGCATCAGAGTGCCCACCACTGCCCAGCATCAGAGTGCCCACCACTGCCCACCACTGCCCAGCATCAGAGTGCCCACCACTGCCCAGCATCAGAGTGCCCACCACTGCCCAGCATCAGAGTGCCCACCACTGCCTAGCATCAGAGTGCCCACCACTGCCCACCACTGCCCAGCATCAGAGTGCCCACCACTGCCCAGCATCAGAGTGCCCACCACTGCCCAGCATCAGAGTGCCCACCACTGCCCACCACTCCCCGGCATCAGAGTGCCCACCACTGCCCAGCATCAGAGTGCCCACCACTGCCCAGCTCGTACATCAAAAACATACCATTGCAACCTCATTACCCTCAGGAGATAGACTCATTTTAGTAGACCTAAATGTGAACATCACACCAGCTCCCAGGCACCCAGCAGTCACAGACATCATCACACAAACTACAAATCTGAAAATGAAAAAATTAGCTTTAATCAGCGGAATCACAAAAGAAAAGCAAATGAGAGTCCTCGCTCATTAAAGGCCAATGGCCAGTCCTATAGAGTCTCTGCAACAGTTTGTGGCTCCCTGGGTGTCATCTCACCCAAACCTGCCTGCACATGGCGTTTAATCAGCTGTGCTGACTATGGGGGCACCATCTGTGGAATCCTCCGGCACCGCATGGACAGGAGAGGGAAGGACAGGTGGAGTGGGTGCAGGTGTAGTGGATTCATCCACACTGGTTGGGGCTTCGCCGAAAGTAGATTCAAAAACCTGGCTGCACACCTCAGCCAGGGCGGAAAAACTTCCACCTGAACCCGGGGACACATTGGGGGTGGAGGTACAGGGCTGTGAGTCTGTCCTACTGGGTGTGTGGATGCGTGTGTGAGGTGTCTCCCCTCTCCCTGTGGGTGTGCCTACTTGCCCTTGAGACTGTGTGCGTGGAGCTTTGAGCTTCTTATGCTGTGTGTGTGCGCTGGGTGTGTCTGACCTGTGGCGTGTGCGTGTATGCTGTGTAGGTATGTGAGAGGCAGAGGTGGATGGCTCTGAAGGAGGGGGGGGGACAGATGCTGCTGGGTGTAGAGAGGTGCCGTCAGTGTTGATTCAATGGCAGCCACACTCCGACGCAGATCAGACATGGCTGATGACATGCCCTCCATGAACGACACCACCTGTGTCATCAGTTGTGTATGTCCATGGAGGACAGACAGCATGGATGTCTGACCTACAGCAATCTGCCGGAGTAGGTCCACTGTATCAACACTGAGGGCAGCAGGGGACACAGAAGCAGGGGCTGCGGTGCCGGGAACAAAGGAGACACGGGGGCTAGCACGGACCCTAGGCACACCAAGGACTGGGAGGTTGGAGATGGGACTGGAGGAGGGGAGGGCAGCCAAAGATGAATGAGTGACCATTGCTGCATATTCCACCCCCTCCTGAGAGTCTGTCTCGGATTCGTCGGCATGGTAAGATGTGTCAGTCACATGTCGTCCGGCCTGCAGACTCTCCTCCCACTCTGTGCCACTGCCTCCCTCTGACACCTCAAAGCAGGTGGCACTGTCGGTGTGTCCCTCCGCCTGTTCCGCGCCTGTGTCTCCTCCTGATTCAGATGATGATGCTGTGAGCAAGGAGAAGAATGAAAACATATCAGTCACCTGTACACATCAGACATATCAGCTGCAAATCATTTGGGCTCATTCCTCAACATGGCATGCATCATGAGTCACATGACACATAACTCTTCATAATGACAATTCTACTTGTGGAGAAATGTCAGAGACACAACGCTCAATGTAAGGTAGGAGACAAGGTATAGGCAAGGAAAATACTTGTATGAGAGACACAATCATGATCCACTGCCTGACAACAGGATAGCTGATGATGCATAACAGTTCATTAGCCAACCCTCCCACCCAAATCAAGACCTGGTCATGTTTGATTCGCTTTGACTCTGTGCCACATTAGAAAAGTCCTGGGCGAACTGCCATGTGATGCCATCCTGGGACCTGAAACAAGTCTTCCATCACCTCACACTGCCATCACCGCTTTGTACATTCAAAGTCACATTGTGTGGCAAACCATCAATACTATGTACAAAGAACATGCAACAGATGTTGAGAATATGCACACACGCACTGCCCAGTGTGAGTATGCAGAAGCCCAAATATAGCACATATACATTGTGCACCTGTAGCTAACACAAGATAATTAGAAAGTGTACCATGGACAAAGGCCACTGAGGCTGACTTGTGCATAAAACACTTGTTGAGACTCAAGAACAGTGCCACAATATGAAGAAGGGCAGACATAGTGCACATGTGGTGCTACATGTAAGGTACGAACAGGTGTCACATACCCCCCTACAACATGATGATGTGCAAAGGAAGATGCAATCTGAGACACTGCACCATAGGAGTACATGTCAAAAACAACCATTAGCCAAAGCAAACCTCTACTGTGGAGTAGGGCAAGGCATGTAAAGAAGCAGCTGCTGACAGAGGGACAATCGAATTCCAATGCATGAACTGCCTGTCTGACCACACCACTCAAACTATGGGAGTGTGACCATGCCTTAGAGCTCTTCAGGTACCATTTCACACACACATGACTACAAACAGACATGTACCTACCCCCTTCGTGCTGCTGTCCCTCCTGCAACTGCCTATGGAGGTCTGGGAACACCACTTCCAGGACCCGGAGCATGTTGGGGGTGAGTTTGCGGCTGCCGCCATGCCGGCGTGGAGCTTCCAGCTTCAGCTGGACTCGGGCGATGCGGCGGCTCCAGCACCGGATGTCCTGCCACCTCTTCTTTATGTTTCGAAGCCTCCTGCGAGGCCCCCCCTCTCTCCGGACAGCCCTGGCGATGTCCACCCAGATTTCACCCTTCTCATAGGCAGATACCTGTCACAAATGTAAAGTTACAGAACATCAGTATACCTGGTGCATGTTGCCAAGACACCCATATGTGCACAAAATACATGAGGACTACAGGGCAACGTATGGCACACACATTAGCATCATTGTCCAGGAGTATGTGGCCTGTGTGCTAACACAACTGCTGTGCATGACATTGAAAATCTACAGATGACATGAGGGCTGTAAAACACTCTTTGAGCATGACCCTCACTGAACAATATATGCTATATCTGGGTGCAATGCAGCACGTGACATGCTGTCACACACCACACTACAACAAATAACTCTCTTCTAACAACACTGTGCACCCTGGCACTCACTCACAACAACATTGCATCTATCCACTATTGCTACACAGTGGCTATGATGTCACACACACAACAGGTGCACACTCCAAGGTATTGCACACATCACTCACCTGATCCTCTGGTCTCCCATACAGCTTGCTGAAGTTTGGCAGGAGGGCATCCAGCAGGGCCTTGTTCTCACCATCAGTGAATGCAGGTGCCCTCTCCATGTTCAGCTGATCAGGGTCCAGAGGATTCAGAGACAGCAGCTGTGGTTAGCACACCAATGTTGTGCAGGCAAGTGCCCTCCCACAGCCACATGCTGCCTTATATTTGTGCTGCAGAGGGTCTGTGAGTCCAAGGAGTAGTGTGTGATAGGCCACCATAATTTGCATCCTATGTTCCATCCAATCACATCACACCTAAGCCCATGACACACATATGCATGGTTTGAAAATAGAGCCAGAGCTGAACAACAACTTTCGCAACATTGTATACTTTTTGCTAACTGATTCTTCCAGGACACCTGTAGGAGTTTAAAAAAACTCTGTATCCATGACAACCTGGTTGCATTTTGAACAGTACACTGTTCCCCTAGTTGTTCCCTATGCATTTTTTCAAATTCACACACAAGTACGGTGACATTGCCATTGCCAATGCTACACATTGAATGGTGTAACGATGCGTACACACGCACGTACCATTGGGGTACGCTTAGCTCGCGTAGAGCCTAAATGCGATAGGGAAACGATGCGTACACACGCACGTACCATTGGGGTACGCTTAGCTCGCGTAGAGCCTAAATGCGATAGGGAAACGATGCGTACACACGCACGTACCATTGGGGTACATTGCGTCAGACATGGTCAAGTGAACGATTGTGTAGGCTGCGTCCCTGTCCACCTTCATGGCACCATTGGGAGAGTCACACCAGGAAATCACACAGCAGGGATGTAGTCTACACTCATGTCAACCATGTGGATGCATACATCAGCATGGCACACATACATCAGTATGTGCCAGGTTTGGCAGACATTGAAGAAGCACAGGGATTGTGACCCTGTGCCTTAGTTGATGTGTGAATAGCTTGCACAACATGTCATCAATCATGATGCACATGTGCATCACATGCATTCAACAATTTCAACACGATTAACGTCTGCAACATGTAGCGAGGCACATGAACACTCAAATGTGCCACAATTCAGTACAGGGAACTGGCACATGATGACAGGAACATGCCCACTGTCACAGAGGTGTCATAGCCGCACAGCATGACCCTGTGTGACCACGTCATGTGTGTGCCATGTGCTACATTGTGCATGCTGTTAGCATATGCCATGAACAGGTCAGTAAAGTATTACTCACCTCAGAATATCCCCACATGTCATCCTGGACATGGCAATTTCCGTAATACCGTACACTTGTGTGTTGGTGTGTAAATCCTCTGACTCTGCAAGTATCCTTGGCGTTGTGTGTGCCCTGATGACGTTATCTGAGTAGTCATATGTCACCTCTGCGTGCACACGTCAGGTCCTCTGTTTGTTTCTCAACACCAACGCAGGTCCGGTCTAAGTTAAAGCTTACACATTTTGTACCCTAAATCATTGTCTTAACACTTCTGAGCATTTACCTTTTATTGTCATACTCAAGACCGTGCCAATAGGGATGTCACTTACAAAGCCTGTGAGGAATGAAAATGCCTCATGTTGGTGAGTGACCCTCACCGTCTGTGTCTCCACGGTTTTCTCGTCAGGCACAACAACAAGAGCTGCTCCAATTGCGGGGACCTGACATATGAATCCAGGTGTGATATGTCCCACAAGCCACTCAGACTCCAGCAGTTGGCACAGCACCACAATAGCTCATGGTTGGGATGTAGGACCAGTGCATGTGTGTGGGTGTGGAGACATGTGAGCCCCTTTTTAGTACATCATTCCCCAGGCCAAACTTGTCAGGTAAACAAAAGAAGTCAGAGATGTGTAATTGCATTAACAAATAACCACGATGCAAGTGCAATGCTGCATGGGATTAGGGTGACAGCGACCACACGGCTCCATCAGAATTGCAGCCATCGTAGCCAGCACCACGACCTACGGTCCCAGCCCTGCATGTGACACAGGAGGAGTAAGTGCACTTCCTCATGTCCATGATGTCCCTCACCCCGCCCACTGACTCCGCGTCAGCTTCTGGCCCACCGTACCCGTCTGGGGGCAGTTGCGCCTCTGTTGATATGCCCCTGACGCCATCACTCGCTGAATGACGGACGCAGGCGGTGCATACGTCCCAGAACCGCTGTGACAGACATGATCGGAATGTTCATCCTGGTCCCCGCTGGTTCAACTCACAACCTCACTGCCAGATCTCCCCCAGGTGTCAGCCGTGCCGCCATTCTGGGGTTGTGCTGGCCCCGATACCACACACTGTACGGCTCCGCTGTGGTAACTGTGTGGCAGAACACCGCTCTTAATGCTGCATGGGAATGTAAACATCAATGAGCTGGCCACACCTCATTACAATAGGCGCTAATGAGTATTGGGAGGGTAATGAAGACCCACTGGCACGTGAGTGTCAGTCCCAAGACCACAGGACAGGTGGACTGGGGGATGCGAGTGTTGTGGACACCTAGCCAGACACAGGTAATGTCTCAACTCAAAATATGTATTTGGATGATTGGGCAACGTTCAGTGTAGTGTTTATGTGGGCGGTTGGAACCATGGCCCTTCATCTCCCTGTTGCTGCGGTGAGGACCAACTTGTCACTCAGGTCCTTCAACTACACTAACGCTACGCTGAGCCTCTGCAGGCCTATCTTGATGAAAGTACTGTATGTATATTGGCAAGCATGTACAGCCACGCAGCATGTTTGTCTGTACATAGGCACGTTGTCAGACCCCCACTGCCCTACCCGGACTGACCATGTTCCCTGTCCTACCACCCCATCCCAGGAAGCATCTGCATGCAGGCCTCAAAACCACAGAACACATTCCCGTTAGCTACGCTGTAGAGGGTATCCAAGAGGTACAGGCACTACGCAAAGATGTCATCATCCTCCCTGACTCTGGGAGTGATGTTTAGCTACTTGACATGCATCTTTGCCTGCTACCCACACTCTCTGTGGGATATGTTTGTGTAACAGCTGCCAGTGTATGCGTTGTAGGTACGGCCAAAACGTGGCCACGCCCTTGTCGGATGCCAATCTACAACACTGGTTTTGTTCCGGTGTGGCCTGGATAGCCTCCACTCACTGGTCAGATCGATGGCACCCAGGGAGGCTAATTAGTCCTAAGCTATGTATGTATTGAAATGTGACACTTTGCTACTGCCTACTGTTCCTTACAGATATTGGTTTACAAAAGGTAAGTAACTAGTCCTTGAAAGTACTGTGCATCTGCTGTAGGAGCATCTATGTTGTGTCCTTGCTGTGATGGCAGGGTGACTAATGTACACACACCATGCCACGTGTGTTAATGACCCGTTCACATGTGTGATGGCATCACAGACCATTAGTGACAAATGTAATTATCATGCTGTATGATGATGGTCATGTAATTGTCACTGAAAGTACACACCGCAACATGACTAAGGCTGAACAGTGCAAATGATTGCACATGTGGTGTGTGTGTGTATTGCAGTCAGCCGTCTGGATGTGCAGACAACCTCCTACTGACATTGACATGACGTGTCTCACTGACATGATACATTGTCATGGTCACTAAGACCTTTACATCTGATCGTTTGTATGCATGTCACATCCATTCCACACACTACAGGTATTTTCCTTCGCCATGGAGGAGTGTGTGGGAGCTGGCATCAGTGTGTATCCCACGCCACACTCCAAATTGTCTACATTATTTGAAGCAGTGTTGCTTGTGCCATGTACATTGTTATAGTCTTAGTCAGACAGTTGTAGACATTTCCTTAAAATTGTGTCTTGCAGGGCACCCCCTCTGGAAAGGCCGTTGCCTGACTTGGAAGCCATGAGGGAGCGCAACTGCATCCGTCGATATCGGTTCGGCAGACAGTTGATCAAGGACCTGACGGGCAGGCTTGAGGCTCACCTACAACCACGCCACAGGTATCCAAGTGCACTGACACCCAAGGTAAAGGTGATGGCAGCCCTCCATTTCTTTGCCACAGGTACCTTCCAATTTACCATAGCTGATGTGGGAGGGATGTCTCAGACCATGTTTAGCCGGGTATTGGGTGATGTTTTGGGAGCAATGTTGCTCCACCTTGATGAATTCATTACATTCCCTACTCCAGAAGAGTTGACAGATGTCAAGGGGGAATTCTATGCCCTGGGCCGTATGCCACATGTAATTGGTGCAATTGATGGTACACATGTTACTCTTGTCCCACCACAGGCTCAGGAGCAAGCGTATCGCAACAGGAAACACTACCACTCGATAAATGCCCTGGTGGTGTGTCTTGCCAACATGATTATCTCACATGTCTGTGCACGTTATCCAGGATCGTGCCACGATGCTTTCATCATGAGGCGTAGCAGGGTACCACAGATGATGCTGCAGCTGCACAACCACCGGGCATGTCTAGTTGGTGAGTATACACTGTGAGCTCTGTATGTCAGTATGTCACAACTTCATGATCTGCATCATATGATTCACTCTTGTACATGATGTCAAATTGCAGGAGACGCTGGATATCCAAACATGCCGTGGCTAATGACTCCGCTACGCAACCCCAGGACAGCTTCAGACCAGCGTTACAACAATGCTCATGTGAAGACCAGGCAGGTGATCGAACGGACCTTTGGACTCCTGAAGAGCCGGTTCAGGTGCCTGAACAAGACAGGCGGAGCCCTCCAATACAGCCCACGCAAGGTGTGTGACATCTTCACCGTGTGCTGCATGCTACACAACATGGCAGTGGAGAAGGCTGTGCCACTCTACCTGGATCCTGATGAGCTGGAACATCCGCCCGTTGAGGATGAAGGCCTTGGCCAGGATGCCAGTGACGAGGAGGGTGAAGATGATATCCGCGGTCACCTCATCCGCAACTTCTTTTCATGATGGTGAGTCCTTTCATCTTTTAAGTAAAAGATGGACTATAGAGTTGCATGGGTAGCATGCTGTGTATGCAACAGACTGTAAGCAGGATCACTTGGATGTGTGTTGTGCTGTGTCACATGTTCAGTTGTAATGCTACACACATACGTGCTATGTGTGCACTTGTAATGTACAGGTGTCATACTACATCTGGCTATTCAACAGACATTGACAAAATGACATTATACCGAACTTGACCCCTTGTGTGCCACTCTCATCCACAGCTCGCCCTGCCTGTTGTCCGTTGGGGTACATCGTGGTCATCCTGCTACTGCTCATTATGATTGCAACGTCTGCCACATCAACGGAGCATGCTTGAACAAGTGGAGAAGTCAATTTGGGTAAGGACTCATATGAGGCTGTTTAGCGTTGGTATGTGTAGAAACGTGTGGTACATGTTCATGTGCATGTGGTGTCATCTTGCATACATGCTACTCCATTATGTACCTTATGACATGTATGGCCACTCCCATGACAGGATAGTCACCCCTTCTGTCATCTGTTGTACTTTGATACTCTGGTGAATGCATCAATGTGTGTAGACATTGCCACAGCAACATTGCACATACCATGGCATGACATTGTGTCAGAGGTCAAAACCACGGACTCTGTGGGGGATTGCAGCCTCACTGTGTGCATTAGAATGTGACTGGATCCTCACCTCCAGCTTGTGGGCCAGTCCAGTGTGATTACCATGAAACCATGTGGTGTCGGTGTTGCCCAGTGTATGTTCCACATTTAAGACAACTGTCCTGTGAATCAGTTAACATGGATGCATTGCCCCTTGCAGCAGTATATCATGTCACAGTCATGTCGTTACCTCAGTGCAGGTTGAGAATACTGCTACGCCAGCCTTCACAGTGAGTAGCAGTGATGTTTAGATGCACATGATGCCATGTATGTTTAGCATGACAAAGTAAAAAGTGTGAAAGATGCATATGTGAATTTTTGTGTTGCACCAGTGGAGTGCGGTCATTCACATGAATCTCTGGTCGCCGGCACCATTACTGTGCTATGGTAGGGTCTGATTATGTAGCTTGGATGGACATCACTTGCACTTAATATTTATTGTACATGCATATCATGTTTAGCATTGTGATGCATACTTGACACACCAAAAGACTGGCTACAGAGTGCCTTCATTGCATGTCGATCATTAGCTTCCTCATCATATGTGATACTAACAGCTGTAGTGGATTTGCTCTAGTTAGCCTACAGGGCCCTTATGGCTAACCAATATCACATACAGACTTTAGAGTTAGCGGTAGTTGGATTTCCATATGTTTCCATTTGTTACTGAGGTCCACCTCATCTGTGCCTGGGAATGTGTTTATACTACATAGATCTTTTTGCATGGGTGCTCACTTGTGAGCGTTACACATGACTCTAATGGATGACACACTGTCCCAGTTTTTATGTGTCTGTGTCACAGCATCGTATCTGATGTGATGGCATGATTAATCATCATTATTTATCACCAGACAGTACACTTCACAGGTGTGGCTGGTACAGTGTAGCTAATGAGGTTTTTGAAGTGTCTGTGACATGAGAATGTTGTCCTAATGCTTATTTGCCTCTGTTTCAGGTCTCCCTCCCAGCAGTTCCCATCCTCTCCTTCCCTCGCCTGATCACCCTTTTGTTTCTGTTGTTTGTACTCAGACCAATGGGCTATTTGGAGGTGGAACCCTTAGAGCATCACACCAGTCTGATGAAGAAAGCTACGGCCAGTCGTTGACAGCCTTGTAGGTATTCGTAAAGCGGCATTACAGGTGACATCATGATTAGTGTAAATTGGACTTATTGACAATGCACATGTATGATTGTGAAAGCTCCATGGGCTCACAATGTAGATTATCATGTTGTGCATGACGTCTGACTCCTACAGAATATAGTGCCTGCTTGTGGCTCAACACACATGTTCGTCTAATGTGCACATATACTATTTTGAACGTACCTCATGCTTGTTAGGTGTGTAACTGTATATTGACCACACGCATGGGGTGGGTGAAGGCTAGAATACTATGTTGTGTGTGAGGTAGATGTCTTTGTTGGTGCAGTTTGGATTTGAACACACTAGCTCTTGTATACACCTGCTGACGCTGTGTGTCTTGTGCCCCACTTGACCGTAAGGGCCCTGATCCAGTGACTGTGATGTGTGGTGATTACTGTGCCATTTTGTTGTCAGTGATCCTGAGTGAGGCAGACACTCCTGCCTTCACATCCACATGTCACTTTGTGCATTGCGGGTGCCCTTGTGTTATGTGTTTGTTTAGCAATTAGTCACACCCCTCCTGCCGTCATGTCTTCACTCATTGCTGCAGCTGCATACACAGCCAAAATGCAGCGCACACTATCCAGGAACACAGACACCTACAGGATGACCCTCCTTCCATCCATTAATTTAGCATGCTCCTGCCACCCTACACACAGACAACACCAGACATTCACCCTTGTGCTATAAAAATGCTTTGTACTCAGCCATAGCTGCTGCTATGCGTGTGTGTGCAACACATACTGGCACGACTATGCAGATTCACATGACATTGGGTCTACGTACCACCAGGTCATGTGCCGTGTCCAACACACACACACCTTACATAGGCACAATATTGTACAGTGTTAGCTTGTCAACACCACTAGATCAGAAAACTGTTAGCTTACAGTCACGTGCCAGAACACAACATGCTCACACCACTTCAACATTGCTGTCACAGTCAGTCAAGTTGGCACATGGGACACACACCATGACCCTGTCTCTTGGGTGTGGTGTGATTTGGCCGTTCCGGGGTGGGTATTTGTCTGATGTGTGTCGTTGGTCTGTATGCGTTGCTCCCATTACAGTAGCATAGTACTTGTAGCTCCATAGGGGTAGGTCACCTAATCAGGTGTGCTTGTCTAGAGTGCTCCAGCCCATTGCCCACAGTCTGTCCTGCCACCGTTATCCTGTGCGGCATTAATCACATACACAGTAATGCATCATGCTGATGGTAGCTCACATACCTGAGGACACAGTTGTAGGTACTCCCTACATGGACTACTACTTTTGTGACACTGACATGTACTCCTCAAAGTGACTCTCCTGGGCCTGCCTGTGCTAGCAGTATTGGGATTCAATCCCCCCTCCAGCATTGACTGTCCCACACAGGTGTGTCTTACCTTCCATGTATGTAGTTTGTGGAAATTTCTGACCAATGTGTGTCCTCACTCAGATTCTGATCCAAGTGTGTGGATGACTGCTGTTTGTTGTATACCTTGCATTTATGACATTTGCAGACACATATACATGTATGCTGTTTCAAAGATTACTCACCAAATGCGTATGATGTTTACATTATTTATTGGGTGCTCTAGTGCATGAAACGTGAATAGGTGCTGTACAGAAAGGGGGGGAATCCAAAATTCACAGCTGGAGATGAGATGCCTTACTGTTTCAGTCAACAGAGTCCAGCCCACAGTGCCTGACATCTTTGGGCAGACTGGGACCAGCAAGTCCATGTTGGAGAGTCTCATAGGGGATGCTGTTGCACCCAGGGGCTATATGCCAGGTCCAGTGTCCTGGGAGAAGTCCATGGGCCACAGGCCCTCAACGTCTTCGCCGTGGACGACCCACCTTCCTTGGGGGAGCCTCATGTGCAGGCATGGACGGTGCATGGGACGCTACGTCAGAGGGTTCCTCCTCCTCCTCCTTCTCCTCCCTCCCTGTGGCTGGTGTTGCACTTTGCCGTGATGTTGCTGGCCTTGTGACACAGGGAGGGGGCTGCATGTTGGCAGCCATCTGACGTAGCACATGGATAATGTCCCTATGCACCATCAAGAGCTGAGCCTGGTGTGCCTCCACCCGTCCATAATGCAGCTCTTGCCTGGCTATTTGCTCTGCCTGCTGTTCTCTGAGCTGGTTGAGGGTCTCCGCAAGCTGGCTTACCTCACTGGTGTCCCGCCGGTATGCCTCAAGGATGTTACCGAGTTCAGCCATACCGGTCCCTGCAGCTGACTGCCCAGATTCTCGCCTCTGCCTTGCGCCACTCCCACCACCCTGACCCACATGAGCACGGCCTGCGCTTGTGGGCACATCCGATTGACGGGCCCCCCGAGTGCTGGGAGGGTGGAGGTTGTCACCAACCTCAGGGGCGCCCGACAAAGGGTGTCCCTCATTTTCAGACTGGCTCTCTTGTGAATCATGGGCAGGGCTCTGACCTGTCTGCTGGGATGTGGTGGGAATAGGTCCGGTGGTTGGCAGAGATGTAGCTGGTACAGTTGCTGCAGGGGTTTGGGATCCAGAGGAGCCAGGTTGGTTGGGGTCATCCACATTGCGTTGAGGGACGGCGCTGCCGGTGGGGTCTGGGTCCTGCTGAGCCTGGGACTGGGATCCTTGGCCCCCCTGGCTGGGGGGGAGATCCGCACATTGCCCTGTGTGTGGGAGAGACAGACACTGTTAAGGCAATATCAAGTGACATGTGGTTTGGTTATCCATTATCAGCATCACTGTTCCACAAGCTATACATTGTTGACATTGTACAGTTGTGTATTTAGTGGTAGAAAAAACAATTGTACGATGGGGTATATACATTCTTCCAATCTCTTGACAATGACTGACACAGCCATTGCTGTGTCTTGTGTTGCCGGCACCACACGTGTAAAGCATTTGTAAGTTTCACGCAACATCCTGGATACGGTGAAAATTCTTATGTGTGCGTCAAGCATGCACAGAGTTTAGATGCAGCATGTTGATGTAAGAGACAGAGCATCATTATTTAGCATGTCAGCTACTACTTTGGATGTCTTTTGCTGTTCCATGCTGGCCAAACAATGCCAACATCGCTGGACCTGTACACCCACTTCTAGATCATGGCTTTAGAACTTGGCACTTCTCTAAGACGCATCACCTTGTCAATACCCATGTCCATGTTGGTACTTATGTACATCCACAAAGGTAATGAGATGGGGCACGAGCTTTTTTAGAGGGGCACAATGGACTGGAGCTTCTGTTATGTGCATGTATGAGTTGTATGCATATTCATATGAGTACGTGTTTTGTTGTGGTACATGGCAATTGGGACAGTGTTGCAATACAACGCCTGTCCCCCGGGGATGAGTTTCTGTAAGGGGTGTGTACAACAGGCCATGCTATTACTTTGTTAGAGAATTGCAAGCGTCCATTGTTCATGATTTGGCTGTCCCCTCATGTGGCATGCTGCCATAATGGTGGATTTGTGTTGGTACACAGGATGTGTGACCTTGTCCTGATGTTTGTGTTTGCAATGAGCACAGGAGGGACTTGTGCTGCCTACACCTGTGCCCATTGTGTACTATAGACCTTTCTGAGATGTGTGTCCTGACACAGTACAGTGTTGACAGCAAATGGTGGGTGTCTTACAGGCACATAGCAGATGTTTGCTGGTACTTGTGAGACATCCCTTAACATTCAGCTCTATGGAGTTTTTGAGGCCTGTGCAGTGCTTGTGTGCAACTGTGTGTGTGCCCCAGGGATGTGCGTTGAGGTGACCGAGGGACAAACACTGACTGATGGAGACAGAGGGAGAGGGAGACAGAGGGAGAGGGAGACAGACACAGAGGGAGACAGAGGGAGAGGGAGACAGAGGGAGAGGGCGACAGAGGGAGAGGGCGACAGAGGGAGAGGGAGACAGACACAGAGGGCGACAGAGGGAGAGGGCGACAGAGGGAGAGGGAGACAGACACAGAGGGCGACAGAGGGAGAGGGAGACAGAGGGAGAGGGCGACAGAGACAGAGGGAGACAGAGACAGAGGGCGAGACAGGGATGGAGACAGGTAGATTGTGCTTGCTCTCTTGCTACACTGCCTTACTTTGTCACAAAATGATGCATCTCTGTAAGGTGTGTCAGCAAATATTAAATATTTAGGAGCTGTGGTGTTGTATCTTGTGTGATATTTACCTATCCCTGCGCATTGGTCATTATGCTTGTGTGTGTCCCTGGGACATATGGCATGAGAGCAGCCTCTTACCCTACACATTGCACCCTATGTGCCTCCCCCTTGCAACTACCACCATTTGGTTGTGTACTGCTTGGAGTCATGGCCACCCACCCCATGCTGCTGGGCACTGTTGTTAGTCTACCCATGTAACTTGTGTTTTTTGTACACTCACCAGACTCAATGGCTCCTTCTATTCCATGTACTCCCACCGCTGGCAGTAGGACCATGACCTTCTCCTCCCAGGGCTGGTATACAGGAGGTCTGCGGGGACCACCGCCTCCAGTGTGGTGTGCATTGGCGTAATCCTGTGCCATCTTTTTCTTCACCATCCTCCGCAGATCGTACCACCTGGACTGGCAGTCATCCCTGGTGCGTCTGATGGGTGCAACAGCATTGACCCGGTCTACAATCCTCTCCCACAGGCGTGTTCTTTCTGCCAGGCTGGTCTGTCTGACCAATGCGCCAAACAGCTGCGGCTCGACTCTGATGACTTCATCAGTAAGTATCTCCATCTCCGGGTTAGTGAATTTTGGATTCTTGGGTGTGGTCATGGTGTGAGGTGTATGTGATTGAGGGTGTGATGGTGTGTATGGATGAGGGTGTGTGTTTGTGATTGTGAAGGGGGTGGTGTTGGTGTAGATGTGATAGGGTGTATGTGTGAAGGTATGTGGCTGCAATTGTTGGTGTGCTCTCTGTTTCCTCGCAAGAATGGGTATGTTGCAAAGGATGATGGGTTGTATGTGTGGTCCCTTTTATTGGTCAAATGGTGGGTGTGGCTTAATTTGAATTGTTGGGGTGGGTGTTATATGGGGTGGGTGTTGGTGTTGTCCTCTGTTTGGCTGCTTGGCTGTGACCAGGACATTGATTGTCAAAGGTGTGTACACAGGAGACATGTTCAGTGTGGTAGTGCGACTCGTTAGCATGGTCCTTGTGGTCGTTTTGGTGTTGGCGTTATGTGTGCTTGCGGTACTTGTGCGTGCGAGTGAGTAGTACTGGCCGTTGGCGGGTGGGGGTGTTCGCGTAAGCTTGTTGGGGGGGTGTGCGTGTCGTACTTGTGCGTGCGAGTGAGTGGTACGGGCCGTTGGCGGGTGGGGGTGTTCGCGTAGGCTTGGCCGAGGGGTGTGCGTGTCGTACTTGTGCGTGCGAGTGAGTGGTACGGGCCATTGGCGGGTGGGGGTGTTCGCGTAGGCTTGGTCGAGGGGTGTGCGTGTCGTACTTGTGCGTGCGAGTGAGTGGTACGGGCCCTTGGCGGGTGGGGGTGTTCGCGTAGGCTTGGCCGAGGGGTGTGCGTGTCGTACTTGTGCGTGCGAGTGAGTGGTACGGGCCGTTGGCGGGTGGGGGTGTTCGCGTAGGCTTGGCCGAGGGGTGTGCGTGTCGTACTTGTGCGTGCGAGTGAGTGGTACGGGCCGTTGGCGGGTGGGGGTGTTCGCGTAGGCTTGGCCGAGGGGTGTGCATGTCGTACTTGTGCGTGCGAGTGAGTGGTACGGGCCGTTGGCGGGTGGGGGTGTTCGCGTAGGCTTGGCCGAGGGGTGTGCGTGTCGTACTTGTGCGTGCGAGTGAGTGGTACGGGCCGTTGGCGGGTGGGGGTGTTCGCGTAGGCTTGGCCGAGGGGTGTGCGTGTCGTACTTGTGCGTGCGAGTGAGTGGTACGGGCCGTTGGCGGGTGGGGGTGTTCGCGTAGGCTTGGCCGAGGGGTGTGCGTGTCGTACTTGTGTGTGCGAGTGAGTGGTACGGGCCGTTGGCGGGTGGGGGTGTTCGCGTAGGCTTGGCCGAGGGGTGTGCGTGTCGTACTTGTGCGTGCGAGTGAGTGGTACGGGCCGTTGGCGGGTGGGGGTGTTCGCGTAGGCTTGGCCGAGGGGTGTGCGTGTCGTTCTTGTGCGTGCGAGTGAGTGGTACGGGCCGTTGGCGGGTGGGGGTGTTCGCGTAGGCTTGGCCGAGGGGTGTGCGTGTCGTACTTGTGCGTGCGAGTGAGTAGTACGGGCCGTTGGCGGGTGGGGGTGTTCGCGTAAGCTTGTTGGGGGGGTGTGCGTGTCGTACTTGTGCGTGCGAGTGAGTGGTACGGGCCGTTGGCGGGTGGGGGTGTTCGCGTAGGCTTGGCCGAGGGGTGTGCGTGTCGTACTTGTGCGTGCGAGTAAGTAGTACGGGCCGTTGGTGGGTGGGGGTGTTCGCGTAAGCTTGTTGGGGGGGGGTGCGTGTCGTACTTGTGCGTGCGAGTGAGTGGTACGGGCCGTTGGCGGGTGGGGGTGTTCGCGTAGACTTGGCCGAGGGGTGTGCGTGTCGTACTTGTGCGTGCGAGTGAGTGGTACGGGCCGTTGGCGGGTGGGGGTGTTCGCGTAGGCTTGGCCGAGGGGTGTGCGTGTCGTACTTGTGCGTGCGAGTGAGTGGTACGGGCCGTTGGCGGGTGGGGGTGTTCGCGTAGGCTTGGCCGAGGGGGTGCGTGTCGTACTTGTGCGTGCAAGTGAGTGGTACGGGCCGTTGGCGGGTGGGGGTGTTCGTGTAGGCTTGGCCGAGGGGTGTGCATGTCGTACTTGTGCGTGCGAGTGAGTGGTACGGGCCGTTGGCGGGTGGGGGTGTTCGCGTAGGCTTGGCCGAGGGGTGTGCGTGTCGTACTTGTGCGTGCGAGTGAGTGGTACGGGCCGTTGGCGGGTGGGGGTGTTCGCGTAGGCTTGGCCGAGGGGTGTGCGTGTCGTACTTGTGCGTGCGAGTGAGTGGTACGGGCCGTTGGCGGGTGGGGGTGTTCGCGTAGGCTTGGCCGAGGGGTGTGTGTGTAGTATGTATTGGTGGAGCTTGCAGTGAGGCGAATGTCCCGTACGAATCTATGTAGAAGCGTGAATACTTTGGCCCGTACGTATCTCGCTCAGGCATTTCGTTCCGAATCGGAATAGTGAGTATGTACGGACTGATAACGATTCGTACGGTGGTCTGCACGAGGCTTATTCGTACGGGTAAATGAATGTCATTCGTACGGGTCGTAGCAAATCATACGGAAATCAATGGAAACGGATCGGAATTCGCTGGTCGGACGGTAGTTTCCCATTCGTACGGAATCTGCTACGAATACGATTCGTACTCCGGATTATTTTACCGGATCGGAATCGACCCCTAAATGTTGAACAAGCAAACACTGCAAAAAATGGTAACAAAATACAACCTAGTATTTAAAGTCCTTATGAAAAACCCTTACAGTCCTTACAGGAAAGATTGTTTTATTGAGGCTCTGATTCTTGCCTATTTCCCTTTACTCACATATGCTTTCATAAGGGGATCGCCCCTGTGCACTGTAGTGTCAAAGCTCTGACAACTTATGCTAGAAGGAGCCTTGTCATTGGAGCATGCCATAAGAATGTGTGTTTATGACTACTCAGAGGTATTGAGTACCATCTTTAGCGCTAAGTCATGGGGTAAATTTAAACAGTTGGATGCCACCGAAAGAATTGCTCATTGTTTTCTAACAAACTTTACTCAAATATCCAGGGGTATTAAGACATAATATCAAAGTAAAAATATAGAATGGACATAATATCGAATAAAAATATAGAATGGACAAAATATCGAATGGACATAATATAGTTGTTAAAAATATCGAATTGAAGGTAAGTAATATCGATTGTCAAAATATCGAAGTTTAAAATATCGAAGTATATAATATAGGCATTAGAATATATCGAATTTTTGATAAGTGTTTTGTATGTTAGTATATGTGTGAAAAGTGTATAATTTTTTTGTAATGTATATTTAATTTTTTTTAAATAATGAATTTTAAGTTATTTAATTTTTGCGTAATTTAATCCTGTCTCGGGTTGTGGGTTTATAAGGGAATAGGGTGGTAAGTAATTTAAATATATTAAATTAAATATATATTTTTAACAAATATTATTTATTTTTAATTTAATTTTGCTTTTTAGTTCTGTAGCGGATTGTGGGTTTATAGGGGAATAGGGTGGGAAGTAATTTAATTGTAATGAATTAAATATTTTTATTTATTTATTGGTATTTATTTGGAATTTATTGTTAATTACTTTTTTAATTGGTAATTAATTTTTATTAATTGGTAATTAATTTTTATTAATTGATTAATTTATAATTATGTTAATTTTATTAATTTGTTTTCCGTAGCGGGTTGTGGGTTTATAGAGGAATAGGGTGGGAAGTAATTTAAAAGTAAATATTTTTTATTTATTTATTGGTATTATTTTTTAATTTATTGGTTATACATTTTTAATTGGTAATTCATATTTATTAATTGTTAATTCGTTTTATTAATTAATTCTTTGATAATTATGATAATTTTATTAATTTATTTTCTGTAGCAGGTTGTGGGTTTATAGGGGAATACGGTGGGAAGTCATGTAATTGTAATTAATTGCATATTAAAAATATTTTTGGTGTATTGATAATTAATTTACTGTTAATTATTAAGTGGTATTAATTTGTATTAATAATTAGTTTTTGTTATTGAATATTATTAGTTGTTAATTAATTATGAATAGGTAATTGATTTTTACTAACTAATATTTATTTGTATTTCTAATTAATTAATTATTACATAATATTAAATTGGTAATTAATTGTAATTAATGTTTTATTGGTATTGATATTTAATTTATTTTTATTAATATATTAAATCATTACTTTCCCTACTGTTTAACTCACTGGAGTGGGAATATTTATTTTAACCCCTACGCTATCCAACGCTTTCCCTACTGTTGCACTTACTAGAGTTGTAATAGTAAATTTTACTCTCCTGCTATCGTATGGTAAAAATATTGTATATTTTTTATTACTATTACGTTAATATATATATGTATTAACAAATAAAAAAAAATTTTTTTTACTTACATTAATTATTTATTAGTTGTAAGGTTATTTAAGTATGTTAAGAATGTTTAAGTTAAATATATTTATTATTTCATTAATTTTCAATTACTTTTAAGACAAACAAATTCAATATTTTGGCGAACTACATTTTTTACAACGATATTTTTGATTCGATATTTTTGGACTTACGTGTTTGGAGATAGGAATTCGATATTTTTGTATTCTATATTTTTTCCTCAATATTTTGGTAGTTCTATATTTGTATAATCGATATTATGTCAGTGATCCATATCCCGGTTCAGCTCAAGCTTTCTAGTAGGATATTGGAGAAGAAAATTATGAGATCAGGATGTGATGCAAGAGTGTGTAAATGCGCCCCTACTCTATCTCTGTGAACTAAAAGGTAAGGTAAGGTAATTTCTTTTGTTTAGTTAGTTAAAACCGTAACAATTTTACATGGATCAAATAGCCTTCACTCAGCAGTTTAACACCATTTCAGCATTAGCAGTGCTAAAAGGAGCACGCAGTGTTTAAAAAACAGCAAGTGCAAATTAATTCAGTTTTAAAATCAATCTATACTGCATGTCTGGCTTGCATAAAATATTGTTTTACTTCCTTGTTGTGCTAGCTATGCATGTTAAAAATACAAATAAAGTGCATTTGTAATAAAACTGTGCTTTTCCAATACCAGACTGGTTATTTACTTTCTATCTGGCTATAATTTAGGCATGTATATGTCTCTAAATCCCTTTACTAACAAATTGTCCGGTCTATGTCGCTAAAGAGAGTCCAATTAGTTGGTTCAGGCGATAAATGATAGTCGACTGTACAGTCTCCTTCTGCTTAAAGTGGTGATTTTACAAATGGAGGTGAAAGTGGCATTTCTCCCCCACTGAGATAACCTCATTAAGAGGCTTGTACTTTCACAACTTGATTGTGAGCACAGAAAACTTCATGAGTTTACAGTACATTTGGGGGGGATGGATCTAGTCCTCAATTGATGGCAGTTCTACAGGATCCTTTTCCTCTCCTTAAGAAAGGGACTCTTGCTGGCTGTAATTCATTACAATGACATATAAGATGAATGAAACCTTCTTTTGACTGCGGCAGAGACGCCACACCTGTTAGTCAATGTGTTTCCAGTGTGGTGCGTCTGCCAATGAAGGGTACTTTACGAAACGCAGAGCCATTAATTGTCTTTTTATGTGGACAGAAAATGTAGAATCTAGGTAGGCTGCCAGTTTAGGACTTTGTAGTTATTGATCACTGTCCATGAATGAGATCTTTAGGTACAAATGTCCTTATCCAATATCAACGAATGACATTTTGAGGCTTTATTTATTGCTAGCTTGAATTTTGGAAAAGGCATGTGTTTGTTCCAGAGATCAAAAGTGCTGGTTGTTTTAAGTGTGTTCTACAGAAATTGATTAACTGGTGACTTTTTTCATTATCAAGTTCTGACCATAGTGCTTTGTTAAGGTTATTTTTCTCCGGGTTTTGTTTTATCCGGTACCAAGCCTTTATAGACGTAAAAAGTCTGCCCAATGATTCATTCATTATCCCAAATTCCAAACGCATTTGCACTGAGGCAGTCTGGAAAGTTTCTTTGCCAATGACCTATGGCCAAATGTTAAAGCACCTGCTTGCTGTCTCATGTTGTTTTTCTGCTCATGATTGGATAGCTTGTTATCTATATAATATCTGAGATACTTTGTAGCGTAGTTCCTATATTCCCAATAGGCTCTGCGCATTGGAATAATATATCCTGATGTTTAGACGTAGGGCTGAGGTCGACTAGGTCTCTACCTAATATATTAAACTTAATTGTGAGTGCCAGCTAGCTCAGAGGTCACTAGAAACGTTCTCGAATTCACAAGAAGGGATTAGTTTCTGACAACAGCATAAACATGACAACTTTGTTTCCCCAGGATAAGAAACGTATCTCTAGAGTCGCGGAAACAATAGATAATAATTTTACTCAGTCAATCGTGCATGCTTCGTTTCACCAGAGGTGCTGAGAAAATAGAGAGACGGGCGTTTTCAATAAAATTATTTATTGAACAGTCTTCTTTCTCAAACATAAGAAATGTACTGCTACAATCGTAATACTGGTTATAAAGTACAAGGCATATAATACAAAAAGTATTATAAAGTAGTACTCCAAAAGCATGGTATGGTTTCTAAGCCATAGAAAATAACATGTAATACATACAGTGATAAAATGACTAAAAGAACTCAACTGGTGCTTCGAAAATACGCCTACCCCGGTGTACCTAACCTAAGTCTAGTACAAGGCAAGAAGTAAGTGAGGTGTAGCTTAAGTTTAGTATTCTTTGCCAAGAATCTATTCCAAGATTTCTCTTAAGGGTCTAATCATCTCCGTACCTTGGTTTTAGAATGAAGGTGGGCTTGTATCTCTCTCTCAGGACTCGATTTCCCAGCAACCCGCAAGGGTAGCCTGGAAACACTGGAGCTGGATTTCTCGGCAGGAGAAAAGACAGCGTTTCTCAGTGCGTCAGCTGGAGCATTGGCTTCCTTCGGCACTTGCTGCTGCAGGGCGTCGGGCAAGTAGTTAGTCGATCTGCTCTAAACCACCGTGTGTTTGTCTGGGCAAATGTAGGCATATTTATACCTTGAAGGTGCCAAGTTTGACGTATGATTGGACATAATAACATCATCAAACACTCAGTTTTTTTAAAACTCCATGAGTTCTTGAATAAATCAATATTCAAGCAGGGGGAAGTCCCCGACTGCTGAAGGCGGGTTTTTCGAAGAAATTGTTGTGGATTCTCGGAACTTAGTGGAAGTAGCCATGCCGTATTTGGGCTGCATAGGCTCACTCTAAATATGGTAATGATTTCTATGCCTACATAAGGATCGGGTAATTTATACCTAAATATGGGCATGAATCGGGAAAATTACACTAGGGTCCTAGATTCCTACACAACAACTTATAGCTGGATACGTTCTCCAAAGGTTTGCCTTCTAGTCAGATGTTGTGGTGTGGGGCCAACCAGTTGCTAATAAGCATTGTTTTTGAGATGTTGATTTCCAATGTATTTACTGACAACAAATCTGAGAGTTTGGTTAATAACCAGGTCAGATCAACCTTTGTTAGACTTAAAAGGACTATGTTGTCTGCATAGGCAAGGTCAAAAAAGTTGTAACTACCTTAATGCAGGCAGTGTGAGTTATGTTTGTTGAGCTTTTCAGACAAGTCTGATATGAAAAGGGAAAAAGTGTGGAACCAACACACATCCCTATTTTAAGCCCAGGGTCGTCTAAACTTTTCCTAAAATTCTGGCACGTCTCCAAGTTTTATTCTGACCCAAGCATCTGTATAAAACAGCAATAAACCCCTTAAAATTCTGTCAGGTATATTCCAGGCTTTTAATTTTGTCCAAAAAAGTTTCCAATCCACACTGTCGAAGGTGGCTTTTAGGTCAATAAAACAGAGATGCAGATCCTGTTTCTTTTTCTTGCATCTTCCTGCTATTAGAGAGGTTGATAGAATGTTTAAGATGGTTCGACCCCCTTTCTGAAGCCTGTTTGATTTTTTGGGATCAAGTGGAGTTCTCCTGAACATTTGACCAGCTGTTCCAGGATTAACAAGGCAAAATATTTCCCTTTTATGTCCAGCAGTGTCATTAGCCTGTAATTTGAAGGATTAGTTCTGTTTCCTCCTTTATAAATGGTTGTAATAATTTATCCTTGCCAACTGTCAGGAATTTGAATTTTGATCTCAACTTCAGCATACAGCTTCCCTGGATAAATTCTCCATGCTCCAGTATTTAGAGTTGTGTTTAAAGGTGGCTTATGGGAAGCCATTGGGGCCTGGAGCCCCATCACCTTTACCTTTATTTATTATATTTGTTCTCTGTTTTGTAAAGGGAATTATTCATTATATGGTCCCCTTGTTGCACTGGTGACTGGACCGTGCCCTTTAAAAGTAGTTGGCAATAGCCTGTTTCTAATAAATGTGGCTTCCTTAGAATGTCTGTTGTAGTCTGTATCTGTAGATGGCATCTTTTGAATTTCTGTGTTAGAAAGTTGGCCCATTCCTGCTCCTGTACATTTGACTTTAAGATGTTTCCAACTCTATTCAAGTGGTTTATTGTCTTCCAGAATGTATTCAAATTGAGATGCCTTACACTGTATATTAATTTGGAACAGAAGCTCTCCATTTTAATTTTTAACAATACCCATAACTTCTTTTTATAAAGTTTTCTATGTTGTGATGCGCTCATGGTTTTTTGATTGCAGCTTCCTGTGTGTTCTTTTTAAGTCCCTTTTTAATTTTTGCACTTCATTTGGTAATCCTTTAAATGGATCGTGTCCTGTAGTCTTAAATCAAGGGGCTTTCATTATTGTTGTTAATTTACTTAGAAAGGTAGACCAAGCTCAGGTCCTGTTCAAAGGTCCACTTGCCGATTCAGCCAGGAGATTCTTTTATTGTTGAAAACCATTCTGTTTTAGTTTCTTTTGTCCATTTAAGATGTTTTAGGTTTCTTGAGTTTATTTGACCCTTTGGTAACTTGGGGGCCGATTCACAGAAATAATCTGAGACAAAATCCTAAACTTACTACTTTTGGTATTCACAGAAGGCACTTACGATTTTTGGTATTCACAGAATGCACTTATGACGACTAACTTTATGTCCGCAATCAGGCCGGAATTTCCGCACTGTGGCCAGAATTTATGCACCCGGAGCGGGAATCCCACATTTGTGCTGGGATTTCCGCTTCCGTGCCGGAATTTCTGATTCCGGGCCTAACAATCATTTCAAGTGCCTACCACCCCCCACCATGCTCCAGCTGAAGTCAATTAACACTAACTGCAAGACCAGCACCACAAACCCTATAAAAGCAGCACACATTCAAGGAACAGGTTTGGCCACAGAGAGTTCCTGTTTTCATTCGCTGTTCATCGCTAGAGGAAAATGTACCAAGGAGGAGGAAGAAGAACTTCACAACTGAGGACCACAATGATTGTGGAGGTCATTGTGAGGCACTACAGACGCCTATATGGTCTTCCACCCTACTGCACCAGTGGCACACAGAAGTCAGCTGTATGGCAGCAATTAGCCACTGCTGTCACAGCATTGGGGAGGAGAGGCACACAGTCCAGGACATCAAGAAGTAGTGGCAGGATGAAAAGAAGAGGGTGAAGGAGAAGTACTCCAGGATCAAGTTGAACAGGATTCTTGCGGCCCCACACGCTGGAACCTGAATCTGTCTCAACCCACTAGAGGGGGATATCCCCTCTACATTCTACCCCCATATGCTCCATGGGCTGCCTGTGAGTGATGTCTGCAACGTGGCATCAAGTAAATGGGATGACAAGAATAAGTATATGAAAAGATTGTCCGTGTTGCACTACCATTGTGAGTAAGGATGTTGTCCAAAGTCTATATAAAAACATAGTCAGTCAGAGACTCAAGTGTTTCCCTCTGTATGTTGCACCACAAGTCCCAGTATCCTTTGTATTAGAAATGGCAAATCCTTCTCCCACTATTGAAAACTTGCGCCCAGTACTGCTTTCGTATATACCTAACACTGTTAAGTAGCAATTGACAAAGTGCCCCTTCAACATATCCAGACACGGCTGGATCAGTCAAGAATATAACCACCAAATGTGATGCAGTGCGCGCAACGAAATTCGTTTTATTTATTTAAATGTTTACCTACCTATAAAACTCGTAATTCATACATTACTACCCCCCACCCTGCCCCTCCCCCTGTCCACGTCACCGCCCTGCAGTAACTCCTACTGCCGACCGCTACTGGGTAGGGAAGCACAAATGAGCCACATTCTGTACCTTGCTATTGCACATCTCACACATGAACTCTGCAATGCAATGTTTGAACTGTTGCTCAAATGTGATACTGGTCAGCCTGGTGATGGACAATCCTTTTGACTTGTTAACAGACATTATACTCATGCAACATGTTAGTCTTAATGGTAAAGGTTTAATCAATGTATTGCGGAGGATTCCTGATCATTTATCCCCTTTCTAGAAATATCAGTAACATTATCATACAAGTTTGTCTGTTGATGTGTCATCTCATTGATGTCAGTGCTATGTGAAGTCAACAGCTGGCAATTGCTGCTTGTGAGCAGGGGCCCACATGTAAAGTCCATGAGGTAAACATGCTGCACATTGGCCATGAATATCTTTTCCATGGTAATTGAGAATGACATGTACATGTTAGCTCATAGCTACCATCTCGTGTACTGAAATATGGACTTGTATGTCTCATCACAGCTGCTGACAGGATGACACCAGTGCAGCATACAACATCATTCCGGGGAATGCATGACATCCTGGCTGCAGCAGTGAAACGCTCTTGCACATGTCAATCATGTAACTGTGGTGTGAAGGGTTTCCCTATCATAGATTTCTAAAACATGACAAAGATCAAAATCCCCTTCTGCATAGAATCTGCAGTCGCTGTTTACAAAGTTACATTCATATTATAAGTGTCACATGTGCCTCTTTGTAAAATAATAATGCAGATCATTGAGAATGGTGTCACTTCCCTCTCCAGCTGATGGATCGGGGACGGCTTTGTCAACAAAAGCTATGAGGAGCATGGTTCAGCAGTTGACATCAGGGGAATTGCAAAGGGACAGAAAGTAGTGGCTGGAGCTGGTGAGTTTGCTTGTGTAACGTACATCTCTGTTAAACACCTCAGTGCTATGGTGTGAGATGTAATTTGTAGGGGTACCCAAACCAGGTCACATGTATGTCATCTGTGGATGCAAAGTACAGTTTATCCAACCCTTGTGTTGCACCACATATTATGCTAGGTCAATTACTACTACAGTTGCAACCTCTGTTTCAGGGGATGATGACAACACCTGCCTCCTGCCAGTACCTCGCACGAGAACAGCAACCTGGGGAGACAGACGTTTCCTGGTTGCTGCGCCCAAGCTTTGGAACCTTTTGCCACTCACGATTAAAACTGCCCCCAATCTGATGAGCTTTCGTAGGCTCCTAAAGACATGGTTGTTTAACCAGTAAGCTTGTTGTTTGGTCTTTCTGGCCTCCACATGCGCCGAGACACCTTCGGGTATTTGTTTGCGCAATAAAAATATCGAAAATAAACAATGAGGAGGCAGACCTTCCACCAGTGTTGGGTAATGGACAATCAGAAGGGACAATCTACTGCTCCTCCAGGCAGTTGTGTTGGCTAGAAGTACTGAGCAAGAGGAGGAGGAGGAGAAGGAAGTACCAGAGGATGAAGGATTGGAAGATGATGGTGACTCAATGTCCATCCTCTCCGGGGATGACGATTCTGGTGCAATGGACAGAAATCTTACCACATTGCCCAAATCTTGCAAGGCATCACACCCTCTGCCCAGCAAACTGCCTCAGCCTCCTCCATAATGAAAGATTGCCTGTCCCAAGCATAGAGATAACTACCTACAGCCCACGCGCATCCACTCCCTCGTAGCCCTCACATCCAGGTCAGACATGGTAGTTCCCCTACACACTCCTCCCTATACAGTGTATCCCAGGCATCCTTTCCACCATCTGGGGGAAGTACCAACCCTTTTGTGGTGCAGGTATCCTCTTGGCACCATTCTCCTGTCCACAGGCTTCCACCTGCCACCCTCCGCTATTGGACCTCCTGGTCTCATCCATTTCCGACTTCTGCAGAGAGAGCCTGCACCTGGCTTTGGTGGGCAATGGGAGAAGGACTTCTTCCAACAGCAGTCAGATGTGAGGCTGGACATTCGTGCCATAAGGGCTACCCTGTCAGACATGTCTGAGTCCCTGCAGGACATGCTCCAATTCCCTCAGGTGTTGGACAGACTGACCCATGTTTTGGATAGGATGGATAGAAATTGGCAAGACATGTCCAAGAACATCAGAGACATGATATCCATCCAAAGGGAAGAGAGTGCAAGACACCCTGCCTTGGCCATGAAGATAATGGAGGACATGCTCAAAGTGATCCAAAGTCTTTCTTCACAGTCAATGCAGGGCAGGGAGCCATCACATTTGCCTGCAGCATATCACACCCACGCCTGTACCACCAACTGCACAGGACCACAGCAAGGGTACACACCCACAACTGTGCCCTGAGCAGGCACTCCCACAATGTGCACAACTACCAGAACCCCCTGAACAGGCACTCCCACAACGTGTACAACCACCACCACCGCCTAACAGGCACTGCCAACACCTGCACAACCAGCCCTTGTCCATGCACAAACACCAACTGTACATACACCATCTGTTCTTGCAAATTAACTTCACCCTGTACAGGCACATGCACAACATTCACCTACACGTAGGTGACAAGCCAGACATGATCCCTCACAGTGATCATCACCTCTTAAAAGTCGCAAGCACGATCCCCATTGACAACATCCCAAAAACTAATCGACCACTGTGAGTATGTATAAATAAAAAGTGATTATCTTCACAAATCAAGATTCTGTTTTGTATCATGTCTTCATAGGCAAATGTATACCAATTTTGCTGGCCAAGAGATGTGAGGATGTATGTGTGTGTGTAACACATTTACAAGTGTAACGCCATTATTGCAACAAGCCATAATGTGCAGAGCAATACATGTCCATATTTTGTTCAAGACATTCACAATGAAGTCACACAAATTAAAGAAAGTAGGATTCAGAAATATATTTTATGTAAATAGAAGTGTGTTATTTGAAAAACAACAACAGCCCGTTTGGAAGGGCGAAAGGAAAACAAATGACGATCTTAATACAGAAGGAGAGGAGAACTTGGATTGGGGTGGGGCAACACAATTATAACACATCAGGGAGCATCAGGGGAACCAGTGTATTTATAAAGGGAAAAGTAAATAATTGTCCACAAAGAGAATTCTGTCCAACAGGTCAAGTGTCCTTCTGGTCATCCTCAGAGACCGATGCAGCAAATGGATGACCGGTGCAGGACAAGGTACCACACGGGTTGGGACACACGAGGAGTATGGGAGAAACAGTATGGGGCATCAGACAGGGGGAGACATTGACCGTGGTGTGAGAAGGAGGTTGGGAAACAAAAGATGACATGGCTGCAGCAAGGGAATTGACACTGGCAGTGAGGGTGACCAGAGCTCCGGCAATTTCCTCTCAAATCATGTATATCTCTAAACACATATGCAGCATGATGCCAAAGGACATGTCTGGCTGACCCTCACATACCCATATCAAGTCTTCTTGGACAGCCACAGAATGAACAACACAGGGAGGGGGTTGGGTGGAACATTAAGGGTGTGGTGCCTTAGGTTCTGAGCCAAAGTTAGGGTCGACCTGGCAGCTACAATGAGGGAGACAGGTTGCAGGGGATGCAGCTGTTGGCCCTGGTGGAATGGGGGCCTCTAGAGGTAGGGAGGGGTGATGGCAGGCCCAGATTGGGTAGTGGCCTGCCCCGGGGACACCTCAACAGAACTTACTAAGGAATGCTCTGGGGGAGAGTAGCTCTGCACCCCCCTGGCCAGATATATCCAGTTCTCCCCCCAACTTCAATGTCCACAGTCTCCACCCAGTCCGTAGCACCAGAGTTGTCTTCCTGGTCAGTCCGGGTAGGTGCAATCCCACGCTCCCTGATATTGAAGGTCCAGCCTCATCCTCTTCTTCCTCACTTGTTGACATAGGTCATAGCTAACGGCACACCAAAGATCTCCTGCTCCAAACCTGGTCCTGCTGTTGTTCCATTTGGCCAGCTGTGCCCACTGAAATGTAAGAAAAATTATGATGTAGTGGTTGTACACGTCAGGACAAGACACATGGTCAGACTTTGTTTTCCTCTGATCACACTATACAGTAGTCAGTGTTTATGAGCTTACATTACGTGTATGTTCACTGTCATCTCCTGATTTGAGTCTGACATGGACATCTCAAAAGATTATTTGTTGCTTACACAACTGTAGTGGCCAAACCTCAACTTCGGCATTCTTGTGATCTGTGTGTCCTGTCACTGCTACATAGGCCGGTTCCAAACCTAGTCTACAGAAGGAGATCAGAGAGTCCAGATGGTATTGAAAAGGGCCTGTGATATGGAGTCTCAGCACTTTTACATCTAGACAAATGTTATCTGCTGTGTAGCATTGTATGGGACAAGACAAATGCTGATTGTGGGTCACACATCCACGTAGGGTCCGGGCTATTTGGTTTGCCAAGTTGTGAGTCTAGCCTTTTGATATTCCCTGACAAATTCTGACAATCCAGTGCCATATATTGGCTTCGGTGACTGATAAGGTAGTGCTGTGCAGTGGTGAACAGTAGTAGGTCATTGTTACAGCTACCTGTACATGAAAAATGGCTTACAAGCCACTGAGGGTAAGACGTTTGTCACTGGACATACTTGGCAATATTGGAAATGCTTAAGAGTGAGGCAAGGATCTCAAAGTCCGTCTTGACTCCATGACACATGATGATCTGTTTCAATCAGAACCCAAACTCAACAAATGCAATGCAAGTCACAGCATCCAATACCCATTGGCCTCTCATAAACACACTGGACAGTGTCTGTACCATTCATCATCCAATGCACACATCAGTTATGATTCCCTTGGTTGACTGTTAGTGGTGCTGGCAGTGCAAATTTCAGTATGTGTGTGGCTCAATTCTCCAGTTTTCATGAAGAAACTACAACTCGCAGAATGCATTCTGCCATGTACAGTCCATATGCCACAGTGAGCCTTTTGCTTCATGATGACTGCTGAATAGACACAAATAGGTGAATAGAGTCATGGGACATCCAATGGTACAGCTCTGTCTTCACTCACATCATACTTCCAGATACATATTGCATATTTTGCACTTACCAGGTCTCTGCTACTCATGTGCCTACAGCTGAGCATGGAGGGCCGGCCAAGCTGAAGGCAGGACCCTCCTGTACAGTGGGGAGAGTCGAGGACGATACACATGGTGCTGGGAAGACTGGCCCAGTAACTCCTCAGCCTTGTGCCGGGCCTGGTGTTTTAGGTTCTCCCAGTGCTTGCAGCATGCCCTCGCAATGCTGGTGTGAAAGCCCACTGCATTGCAGCGCTCACCAATGTCAGCCCATAGCCTGGCCCACGCTGCATTGCTCAGCTGGTACTCTGGCCCCGCATATAGCTGAGGAAATTTGGACAGCACCCCCTCAGCCAAGATGTCTAATTCCTTTCAGTGAAAGGGGGTGCTTTCTCCTCATAACCCTCAGCCATTTTGGGGGAAATAAGTTTGAAAAGAGCAGCAGGATGGCAGAGGATCTGATCTGTGATAGAAGATGACTCAGAATAAACACAAAATGGCTGTCAACTACTTCCTGTGATGTATTTCCTGTCTCCCACTTCCTCTATATCATTTCCTGTATAAAATAATGTGTTCTGGTTAATTTTCGGAGATTACGCCCCGAAAACATAATTTCTGATTCCGGAGCGTCGGGTCCGCATGCGCGTCGCACACTCTGGAAATTACGTTTTCGGGCCATAATCTCAAAAATTTAACCAGAATTCATTATTTCATACAGGAAATGATATACAGGAAGTGGGAGACAGGAAATACATCACAGGAAGTAGTTGACAGCTATTTTGTATTCATTCTGATCTATCCACAATCACAATCAAATCTTGGCTGGACATCCCAAATAGGTTGATCCTTTGTCTGAAGATCCTCTCTACATTCCTCCTCCTCCTCCTCCTCCTCCTCCTCCTCCTCCACCTCAAGTCTTCTTGCCTCATGGCAAGGGGCAGAGCAACAAACACATTCATCGACATGTTGAAAGTGTTTGTGTGTGTCTGCTCTGCATTCATATATGCTGCAGAGCTGGGATTGGCTGCAGTGTGTCAGCTGATGCATGGTGGGGGATGGTAGGCACTTAGACAGGTGTTTACCCTTGAGAAAAATGATCAACGGCCAGAGTGTGGGTATTCCAGCCCGAAATTGGAAATTCCGGCCCGGAATCGGAAATTCCAGCCCGAGAATCCCGGCACAAATACGGTATTCCCGCTCCTGGTATGGAAATTCCTGCCTAAGTGCCACAATTCTGGCCCAATTGCTGGTGTAAAGTTAGTCATTGTAAGTACATTGTGTGAATACCAAAAATCGTAAGTGCCTTCTATGAATACCAAAAGTTGTAAGTTTAGGATTTTGTCTCAGATTAGTTCTGTGAATCGGCCCTTATGTAGTTTGATATCTTTCCACATATAGATTAAAAACAATATGTTGAAACGAGTGATCGCTCAGGGAGGTGTACTCTATGTAAAAGCGGGAAAGAGACGGCATTGGAGAGAGAGTTATACCTAGCACTCCTCAACACAGACTATAAGCTCCTGGCGTCCACACTGGCACAGAGGCTGTCACCTTTGGTGCCCACTCTTGTCCACATTGATCAAAATGGTTTTGTACCTACGCGCCGCACGTCCTATAATATCAGGCGAATATTTCGAGTGCAGAGTCTGGCCATGCTCCGGTGGCCCAATTCAGGGTGCTTGGTACTTGATCTGGAAAAGGCATTCGACTCTGTCGAGTGGCCTTACCTTATGTCGGTGTTGTGTAAATATGATTTGGGTGAGGGCGTTCTACAATTGGTGGAGCTCCTATATCAGAGACCCGTAGTGCGCATCCGAACAGGCAGACTCATCTCTGACCCGATTAGGATACGCAGAGGTACTAGACAGGGGTGTCCTCTCTCCCCTCTTATATTCGTCCTTATGATGGAGCCGCTAGCGGCTCAACTGCATGCTTCAGGCGAAAATTGGGGTATACGGCTAGCGGACAGGATACATTCGGTGTCACTATACGCGGACGATCTGCTGCTCTATATCAATGACTTGACCTGCTTCCCACCGGCACTCACTAACATTTTTCATGAATTTGCGCGACATGTCGGGGCTTCAGGTCAATTGGGCGATGTCAGGAGTCTATCCCGTTAATGCTGCCACACAAGAATTTGATATTGCTGTTATGGGAGAACTGTTTGTGTGGTATCCTACCTCGTTCCGATATTTAGGGTTGTTTATCTATCGTGACCCTGCTGATGTGTTGGAAGGGAATCTAGTATGGGCGATCTCTTCACTCACTGCACAAGTGGCGTTCTGGAACTCTCTCCCACTAAATGTCCTGGCTCGTATCACTCTGACGAAAATGGTGGTGCTGCCCAAATTATTGTACTTTTACGCCAATATGCCGGTTTATGTCCCTGTTCGTATATTTGGTGAACTGGAGACTCTAGTCAGACGGTTGATCTGGAACGCGGGGCGACCCAGAGTCGCACTACACACCTTGTATGCGTCGGTGGAGACTGGTGGGCTGGCTGTACCGAACCATGAATTATACTACTTAGCTGCACAATTGCAGTGGGTCGCCTACTGGCTGAGTGAGAAGAATCTGAATGATACTGCCACAGACACGACGGTTTTGTCTGCTGCTCAGGTGCATGAGCTTTTTCATCCACTGTCCAAGTCCCGTTGCCCTGTATAGATACACCTGGCGGTGGCGCGGAAGTGCTATGTACGCAGCCTAAAGCTTACAAGCTGCACCAAGCCATATGCCCCTAATCTACCATTGTTGGGGACGCCCTGGGGTGATGGGGCGTTCACAGAAGCGACACTGGGCAGCTGGCTGCAGGCTGACATAGACACGTTGTGCGACCTGTACGAGGAAGGCGCGTTAATCCCGTTCAAGACACTGGCTACTGACACGGGAATTCCGGCAGGTCAATTCCACACACATGCAGCGCATACACGCGTGCTTACAGAAGCTTGGGGTGACCTTGCGGTGGAATTACCGCCTCATCTACTGATACAATATCTACACGTGATGGGGAATGGGTCCCACTTGGTACACTGGCTAGCGCAGGCCTTACACATGCATACACAATTTTCCTCACAGCGCTTGCGAGATAAGTGGACTAGGGACAGGGGGCGGGACTGGACCGACAAAGAGTGGGATAGGGCACTAGCTGGAACGCTCGACGTCCCGCGCAACTCCCGATTTAAAATGATCCAATATTATATTATACATCGGGCATACCCATCCCCAGACAAGATAAACCGCTATTTTGGGCTGACGACAACGTCCTGTCCTAGATGCGGATTAATAGATGCGGCCTTTTTACACATGCTTTGGGCCTGCCCTTCCCTTCGACTATACTGGCGACAGGGGCGGGAGGTGGATTGCCACACACATGGGAGGCTTGTCTTTTGGGCCTTTATAGGCGGACAAAGCTGACGAAAGTCCCGGCCAGTTTCTGGGACCTTGGACTCATAACTGCAAAAAGGCTCATTACCAAGCGTTGGAAAAATGGAGAACCTCCACAGGCTATATACTGGCGCCATTCATTTGACAATTGGGCGAGGGCAGAGAGCGTAGCATTGCACAGGGAGGAAACTGCAGGTCTTCGTAAATACCCTATAGCCCAGGCTTGGGATGATATCCTGGCCGCTTTTCACCGGGTGTGTTTGCAGAGAGGTATTACATAGACACGCTTCCCCTTTATTCCCCTGACCCTGGGATGGCACTGAGACAAGAGACCTACTTTGATGGCGCCCCCACCCCTGCACCCTTTGAAAGAAGCAGATATCACTTCCGAACGGTCGCATGGTCATATCCACGTGATCCTGGATGTTACTGCATTGACAGCGTTTTTCGTCCTCCCCCTCCCCCCCTCTCCTCCCCTCCCCCCACGCTGCGGCAGCCCGCAATTGCACTGGCCTGTCCAGACTACGGTCGGTAGAACACGCACCCTACACACACACACATTTGATTTTTGATCTGTTTTAGTTTGCATCTTGTTCGGTTCCTGTTTTATTGAGGTTTGGTTTGGATTTATCGTTCTCAGACTGGGATATTGAATGTTGCGTCAGTTATGACTCCCCCTGGGCTTCATTCAGAGTCCCCTAGCGTGGATTACACAGCGCTGACACACTGGGGTTCCCAGAGGTGAGTGTGCATTATTTGGTTGATGAACGGATGGCACGATATCATGAGCGGGGGCATTATGACGGGATAGCCATGCCCTGACACACGGGAACGCTCTCAATGTCCAGCTTGCATATGCTCTGGTGCATCTTCTACCTGAAATAGTACCTGTTGACGGTAAGATGCCAGCACTACCTTGCTTGAGGCGTGCCTGCTGGCTAGTACAAGCCTTGCCAAGCGCTTGCACTGTATGGTTTCGGTGAAGGATGCCTAACTTAGTTTATTTACCTTACAGGGTGTATGTGGTACTGGTGTCTATTGTGCTGGACTGTTGTTGTTTCTAGATATCCTTACATAAATTACTGGATGCGTTTGTCATATTTCATTTTCCCTTTGCTCGGGCATAAGAAATGTGTATAACAAATGGTACATGCACTAGCCTGATTGCTGTTGTATCTTATCCCGTTTGTCGCATTCATGTAACCTAATATTAGAAATGCAATAATAAAAATATTCAAACAAACAAAAAAAAAAATTGGGGAGAGAGTTATTTTTTTTTGATTTCAAAAGAATTTTATTATTATAAAGAAGCAAATGAATATACACCATACATGAAAAAAGTGATACAATTGATAACAAACAAAAAGCAGTCAGAAGCTGGGATTCAAAAATGATTCGTAGCAAGGACATCAATAAACAAAAGTAGCCCGCCAAGAACTGAGAAATGAATGAAGTGAAATAAGCTAAGAGGCTAGGCCGAGTCTACAATCAAGAGTATCACTATCAGCTGGTAGGATCAAGGGAGGATAGAAAAAGGAAAAAGAAAGAAGAAAGAAAGAAAGAAAAGAGGAAAAAGATGGAAAAGGAAAGAGGACAGAGAAGGAGGAGAAGAAAGGAAGAGAGAAGGATTTCCACCGAACCACTCCACCAAACAAAGACTCCATTCATACAGACAAATCGAAAGGATATTGTTCAATCAACCCCTGTGCTGACAAATCCATATAATTATCCTGCGCATTCGAGACTCCACTAGCAATAGATGGAGAAAGATGAGCATGATCAACCGAAGTATGAGCACTTCGCAAAAAGGAAACCCAAGCCCACCAAGTATGATAAGAAACAGAGGAAAAGGATTTCCATTCCATAAGAATTACTTTCACTGCAATAGTCAATAGGAGATCCAACAGCTGAAAATCCATGGGATCTAAGGGGAGAGGGACTGGGACAGCTAATGGACCCAAAAGAATTAATGGGAAGGAAAGTTGGAACTTAATATCAAAGATGAGCATTAGGTGTTTATGAATGAGGTCCCAATAGGGTTGGAGGAGGGAACATTAAAAAAACATATGCGGAAAATCACCTGGTAACAAACCACAGCTCCAACATAGGTTATCCTCTTTGAGATTGAGCGAATGTAACCGAACAGGAGTCCAATGAAGGAGGTTGACGGAATTTTTTTTAGATTGCATCAACGAAGGGGCGATCTTATTACGAAGAGAAAATTTGCCAATCAACTGCCAGGTGTCAGAAGAAATATGGTCAGTAACACCTTGATCAAAATGGTGCAACCACTTTTGTTGAGCAACCGTATGAGTAGGTAATGAAACGGAAGATAAAAATTTGTAGATTTTAGAGGCAACATGACCAGATTTGGACCATATTTGAAAGAGAGTAATCGTAGGGGAATTAGGATGAAGACGCACCCTAGCAAGAGCTACTTTGATTTTAAGAAAAGTATAGAAATCCAAATTAGTTAAAGAATGTTGCTGAGCTAAAGACGAGAAAGTAAGTGGCTCATCATTAGGACCATAAAGATGTTTAACAAGCGAGATCCCCTTAGTAGCCCAATAAGACATCAGAGAAGGATCAATATTAATTTTAATTTTAGAATTCCGCCAAATAGACGACCACCTAGATTTGTGAAGTGGAATCGCCACTTTCTTGTCTACCTTCCGTATCGCCGCAAGAGTATCCAGAATAATAGAGCGGGAGAACAGGATAGACAAGGTAGACGCAGTGCAAAAGGAGGCAGTCGGTAATGGAGAAGCCAATTCCTGCTCTATTAACAACCAGGAGGGAACATGAATAGGGGGAGCAGAGAACCAAAGAGCACCTTGAGACGCTAAAAAGGCAGTTTGGTACTTTTCCCAATCCGGAAGATTGCATCCTCCCATATCACAAGGCTTCCGTAAAAATTTATATGCAATCCTAGCCCGTTTGTCATTCCATAAACATTTAGAGGTCAGAACATCAATGTCATGAAAGAAGGAATCTGACAACTTTACTGGGAGCATAGATGATACAAAATTAATAATAGGTGTTACCATCATTTTGAGGGTCTGAAGGCGACCCCACCAGGAAATGTGCTTAGGAGACCAAATATCCAAAAGACGATGAACTTTGAGAAGAGTTTGGGATTCATTATAAGCAATTGTAGCATATAACGTAGAGCAAAAATAGATACCCAAATATTTTAACTGCTTAGACTGCCATTTGAAACCAGCCGAGCCCATATGCGTAGAAAAACGGTATCCATTCAAGGGGAATATCTCAGTCTTATCCTTATTTAAGGTGTAACCTGAAACCTTCGAAAAAAGGGAAATCGTATCCGAAATAGCCGGGATAGCCAATGTAATATTATCTGAGAAAATAAGAACATCATCCGCGTACGCAGCAGTTTTAATACGATGAGGACCAAAAGCAAAACCTTTAATGTCTGGGTGTAACTCAATCAATCTGAGGAGAGGATCAATGGATAATAAAAACAAAAGTGGAGATAAAGGACAACCCTGTCTGGTGCCCTGGCGAAGATTAAAAAAGGACGACGTAGCACCATTGACTCTTATGTTAGCTCTAGGTTGAGAATATAGGGACATTACCATGTTAATGAAGGAGTCACCTAGATTATGTGCACACAAGACAGCACGAAGGAAAGGCCAAGAGACCTTGTCAAAGGCCTTTTCAGCATCCAGGGCCAAAGCCGCAGCAGGGAGATGAGAACGTTTAGCTGCTCCGAGAATATGGCAAAATGTACGTATATTGTCACGCGCAAGACGGCCTTTTACAAACCCCGTTTGAGAGGGATGGACCAAGTTAGGAATAAAGGATTCTAATCTCTTGGCTAAAATTTTAGCTAAAATTTTAGCCTCCATGTTAAGAAGGGAAATAGGACGGACGTTTTTGGGTTCTGAATGATCTTTTCCCTCTTTTGGAATCACTACAATGGTAGCCTCAGCCGCCGTGCCAGACACAGATCCATCCTTAATAAAAGCGTCAAAGACAGATTGAAGCTTAGGAACAATCACAGGAAGAAAGGTTTTATAGAACAGAATAGGGTACCCGTCAGGCCCTAGAGCCTTCCCGGAATGAGTAGCTTTAATTGCGGCAATAATTTCTTCCGGAGTAATCGGACCATTTAACAAAATGCTATCTTCCACGGATACCGACTTCACCGGAACAGATTTCAAGAAGTCCTGACATTGCTCAAAAGAGGCCTGATTAGAAGGGGTATATAAGTTATTGTAGAACTCACGAAAGACTTCAAGAATTTCTCCAGTCTGAAATGTTTTACAACCAAGATGATCATTAATAGAAGAGATTTGAGAAGATTTAAAGGAGGAATCCTGAAATTTCAATGTGGCCGCGAGAATCTTCCCAGCCCGATTTTTTAATAATAGTCTTTTGGATTTTTGAGCCTGAACCCCAATATGGGCTCTTTTGGTAACTATAGTATTATATTTGTACTTTAATTGCTTGATTGTCTGTAGACAAGATTTATCCTTAGAGTGTCTAAAGGTAGATTCCAGACTTTTGATTTCCGCTGCTAGATCAGTAAGTTCTTTGTTAATAGCAGCATTCCTTTTTGACATACACTTAATAACATGGCCACGGAAGGTACATTTGAACGAGTCCCAAAGGACAATTGGGGTAGAGACCGAGCCTTCATTCTCAAGGAAAAAGGTTTCGATATCCGTAGAAAACTCATCAATCTGGGCAGTATCATATAAAATTTCTGTATTGAGTCTCCAGGAACGAACTCTTGATTTAGGAACAAAGGACGACAAAGTAAGAAACCAGAGAGGAGTGAACTAATAAATAATCAATACGAGAAAAGGTAGAATGAGGTGAAGAAAAGAAAGAAAAATCACTACCACTGGGGTTGTGAAGACGCCATACATCTTGAAGATGAGTTAGGGAACACATGTTAAGCAGTTGTTTATGATATTTTGGAGGGCGAAATTGAAAAGCTGAATTTCTATCTAAAATGGGATCCATTGGTAAGTTAAAATCTCCACCAACGATAAGATTCCCAGAATGAGGTATGTCATTCAACTTTTTGGTAACGGTGTTCCAAAAGGACGGATCATCTTTGTTAGGGGCGTAAATATTCATGACATAAAGATCATTATTGCCATCAGACAACTTAGTTAATAACCAACGACCTTCAATATCATGATCAGAAGAGAGTATGGATAGTCCTGAATGTTTTGAAATTAAAGTAATGACCCCATTTCTTTTACCACAAGCATCTGAACAAACAACATCCGAGACCCATTCTTTCTTCAGGAATAGTGCCTCTCTGGTAGAAACCTTAGTTTCCTGAAAAAGGACTAGATCTGAAGAGAGAGATTTGCAATAATCTAAGATTTTTGATCTTTTCACTGGATGATTTAAACCCTTAACATTAAGGGACAACACATTCAAACCCGACATTGACAAGCAGATAGAAAGATAACAGAGGCTCGAGATAGAAAATAAAAAGCAACCAGCACAAATCCAAGCGTCTAGACAACAAACAATAATGTCGAGGAGGAAGAGTCCATGGGGGAAATCCGAAAGAAGAAGAGAGAGAAGAGGGGAGAAAGCAGAAGGAGGAGAGGAACCAGCAGGGGATGTCTGAAAAAGACCAAACTCATACTAGGGGGAACCTGGGAAGGCGAGCAAGGGGACCGTCAGGAGGGGAAAGTTCATACAATACCAACAGCCCCAATACAGTACATAGCTGGATAAACTGAATGAGGAGAAAGAAACATCTGAAATACGAACCAATAGCATTAGAATACTACAAATCAAATTCATCATGTGAGTCTATAAAGTCAGCAAGCATGTATTAAGATAATACATAGGTAGCATATAGAGTATATGATAGAAGAGTAGCATAAGTAGAAGAGAAAAAGACACCTAATAAAGTAAGTGCAATAGCAAATTGAATATGTCATATTATAAAGAAAGAAAGCACCAAAAACATCATAAAAGAAAACGAAGAATAAATAAAACAGAGTCAAGACAATCATGAGAAATATTAGTATAGTAGAGGTAAAAGAAAAAGAGTACTTCCGAAGAGGACTATAAAGTGTAGTATAAAGAAAATAAAGGAAACACAAGAGAGAGAGGCGCCAAGCAGCTATTGAGTAGAACAATCAATGACGCATTAAACTGGGTAAAATAGAATAAATCACGATATCATGAAGATGAATATGCAAAAATTAAAGATAAACAATTAATTAAAATTCATGAAATATATATAACTTGTTAGAAGTAATTTGATTTGAAAATACAGGAACATATCAACTATATAGTAATGAAAAGTAGAAGAACAGGAGGCTAGAACGTGAAGAATAAATAGAATAAACTTAGAGCTAGGGTAGAGAAGCAACATATAATACCAAGTAAGGAAGCAAGCAATGAAACTAAGCATAAGCTAGATATATAAACAACTTATACCATAATAAGCATTGAACATTAGCTATGTATGCGTACTTAATAAGCATCAATGAAACAGTTGATATAACCAATCCATAATACAATGCATGGAGTAATTAATGATGTATACACTGAAGAGCAAACAATATGAGATAAATGTCAGGCGAAAGGACTATATAAAGAACCAATAATAAAAGTGACAAAAATTAGAGTCAAAGGAAAGAGAAGATCAAAAGATGGACATAAGACACAATACTCATACATAAAAGAGAAGGAAATAAAAGAAGCTAGAAAGTGAGATAATAGAAGAAGCGAAAGCCACCACGGGCAGAGAACAAGCATAGGGAAAGAAAAAAGACAAATAAGCACAAAAGGAATACCACAAGAAAGTTAGAAGAGATATAAAAAAGGTATACTGAACAGAGTAGTGGAGTACCTCATATAAATAGAAAACGCACATAGAAGGCAAAGAAAAAGACAAATCGTATAGTTTAAGTGACAACACTACACATACGATAATAACAGAACACCAACAACAGTGAGCAATAAGAAGACTACACAAAACTAAAAGAGAGAAACTGAAGAGACCTGGAAAAAAAAAAGACAACTCATTGCAGATATGAAACGAAACGAAGTGGCAAAGTCCCAAACAGACAACACAAACCAAACCAAGTGGCAAAGCCACAACCAGATAACACTAATATATCAACAACAGAGGAACATAAAACCGCCATACAGATCAGAAAAGACAGCTAAGTCACCAGATCTGAAACCAAGAGAAAAAGCAGAGGAGGTATAAGTATAAACTTCAGGTGCCAGAAGCACCAGGATCAAGCGAAGCTGCCATTTGAATTTCCATCTGCAGTTCCATCTGATTGTCCAAGAAAGAGGTTAGGTCTGCGGGTTCATCAAAAATTCTGGAGCGACCTTTGAAGATAATACGAAATTTCGATGGACCAGAAAAGGAAAAGGGGATGTTCATGTCAGTAAGACGTTTCCGAAGATTAAGAAAACCCTTCCTCCTTATCACTGTATCCCTGGCGAAGTCCTGAGAGATTGAAATTCGATGACCTTCCCAGGTAACAGCTTTAACCTTCCTCATGTGGGCAAGAATCTGCTCCGTGTGTTGGTGACGCAGTGGTTTGAAAATTATCGCCCTTGGCTGAGTGGCAGATTTAGAACGAAAGGTAGGGACACGATGAGCCCTTTCTAATTCAAAGTCTCTCTGGAAGGAGATTTGTAGAGTAGAAGGAATCCATTGGTATAGGAAATCAATCATCGAAGAGGATGATTTCTCTGCATCTTCCGGCAGACCAAAAATGCGCAGATTAGATCTGCGATTACGGTCCTCCTGCTCCGTGAGATCCCTTCGCAATGCCGCCATTGAGCGCTCCATTCGGGAAAGAGACCTAGATTGCTTCTGCATATTATCCTCAGCACCACTAATACGCGTTTCCGTGGCCGAAACACGAATTGAGAGAGCCTTAAAGTCATTCCTGATAGCAGACACCTCCACTTGAAGTAAATCTGTGTTAGTCTTTGTTGACTGCGCAATATCATGAACCTCATTGAGTCTTGTCAAGATTGCATCAAGAGTGGTATTGGTGTCCGATTGAGAAGACTCAGGCTTGGGAGACAGTGATTTGAGTCTTTTAAGAGAGGCACCGGAATCCTTAACATCCTTAGTATTTGATATCTGGCCCATATTTGTAGCCATGAAACACCAGCCACAGAAAAAAAAAGATAAAGCCACGTGAGGTATAATAGAGGCAGGCAAAGATGGTGAATGGGAGAGTAATTTCCACCAAAAGTAAAGGAATAGAGCGCACTGGGAGCAAGCAGGCAGAATAAATCAAAAAGGCGGAGTTATATTGCATACACTCTCAGCAAAAAATATCAGAGACTTCCAAAAGCTAACAGGCAAAAGCAGAGTTACATAGAATAAATGAAATGCAGCTCCTGCTTCAAACTGTTGCACCAAGGTAATCCAAAACGTCAGTAAGTAGAAATAGCCACAAAATATCAGCCAAGCAGCGCAGGGGAAAAAAAACCGGAATGAATAGTCACAAAGTAACTAAATATATATAATAGCACCTGAGAACTCGTTGACCCGGCAAGAATGAATCCAAGTCATCGCTCCTGAGGAGAAATTCCAAACAGGCAGCTAAAATGGCGGCCGCTCGTAAAGATAACGAGCGTCACTGCCGTCTGTGAGAAATCACACAGCCAGGGCCGGGAAGCGACGGAAACGTGAACAAAATGCTCTCAGCATGTTTACCCAGACAGGGAGAGCTTTGTTGCTGCACAGGGGCACCTGGAAACGGATGATAGGACCTCCAACGGACCTCGTCGCCCTGGAGCTCAGGCGCACCACACCATCATGCAGCGGCGCGCAAGCCACGCCTTGGAGAGAGAGTTATAAATGTAAAGTCAAGTATCATTTGTGCCCATGGGCTGTAGTGTGCTTTTTCCAGTGGTTGTCTTCTTCAGTTCTTTCATCAATCACTAGCATGCCTTTATATTCCAGGTCAGTTACTAATTACTGACCAATTCGGTCTACGCGAGTTGTTCTGGTTTGAAATTGCTGCTGTACACACAAGAACGTGTTGCCTGCTGTCAAGATTTAATCTTCGTCTGGCGTGAAAATCAGTTTTGAATTAAAATTGCCGGTCTCTATGATGTTCCAAGCAGACTCAGCACAACCTAGATCTGAAATAATTTTGCTTAAAAGTGCGTTTTTCTCCTTTTTAATTTGGGCTGATGGTTGCGTATAATAATTGATCAGTATTATTCTTTTTTATCTGAGCTTTGGCCAGTGAATTTAACTAGTTTTAAACTGGGATCCGGAGATTTCAACTGTTCTGTTATCATTTTTAGGGCTGTAGATACATAAACTGTCAACCCAAATATTGCACAACCGTATTGTTTACATTTTTCTACTGCTACTGTATAATGAGTAAACCTTACAATTGGAAGGTCTTCCGTTGATCAAGTCTCTTACTATCGCTATTATATCGCAATTAGCCCACGCCTGAAGAGGAAAGACCTCCTCAAGTAGTGGTTTTGCTTCAGCTGTGTTCCATGATAACATATGTATGGCGCCTCTTTTAAGGTTACTGGCTTTTTCTTTCTTTTGTCAGTCACTCCTCCTATTGTTAAGAATATGAACTAAATAGGTATCTACTATACGGTCTAGTTCATCCACAGCCTAAGTGTGGTTCAAAGTCAGTAATAAATATAAGCTATGTGAATGGCATACTGACCATTCTTACCATAGTATAATTCCATGGAGGAAATAGTATTTAGATTTTGTGGATATGCCAAGTTTAAATGAAAATTCATTCTCTATTTTGTTTTTAAATGCAATGGTATTTATCTATGGCTATCAGAACACACATAATATAACTAATGTCATATTACCTATCAATGTACTAAGAAATGGTGAAAATGTTGAAGTAAGCAATCAACTTTCTTAAAACCCCTATATGAAAAGCCTTACTTGAAACCAATAAATGTAAGCCAGATCTATTGGTTGAGGCAATGTATGTTAATATTGCATGCTGGGTCCTATTAATTTCTGTTTTCATACAGTGCACCTGCCAAAGACACAGGGGGCATATTTAAAATAAACAGCAGGGCACAGTGTTACGGTAAAATTGGTAACGCCACGCTCCATGAGTTTCAAAATGCTGGAATGCACCATATTTACAAAAAATACCCCTAGCTAAAGAAGTTGCCTAGTGTCAGTGCAGGCACCTTAGCACCATTTTGCTAGGGTGCCAGTGCTGCTGTGGCTATTGTTTATGTGCTGGAAGGGGCACATTCCTGCAAATAAACATTCTTAACAGGAGGTTTGCTCTATCCATGAGTGCGGCAGAATGCAGTATATGGGGAAAGAGCAATATACCAGGTATACCAGGTATTTCCTTGTCTTATTATTGGCGCTGCCCCATATCTTGTAAATATGGGGCGGAGTAAAAAAACACAATGGGTGTTGCACTGGAACGCCCACTGCAACACCAATTGCCCGCTCCCTTTATGCTAAATGCTGTCTGAATAGAGGAATGTTTTGCAAGGTAGCATTAAGCCACATTAAGTGGCCTAACACTGCCTTGTAAAGAAGGCAAAGGACTTCACGTCACCAGAACATCGCAAAAAGTGATGTTCTGGTGGCGTTAACTCCTTGTTAATATACCCCAGGATTTGAAAAAACAGAAAACACAATACCCCATCACACAAATGGTGTATTTGCATGCTCTTGGAGTATTGAAAAGCTGCAATTGGCATGTTTTTGTTCCACGCTGAAGTACATAAGGCAGTTGCTAAATGTTTACAGTAACTGGAAGTTCCAGGAGTTAGATGCAAGCTCTTGCTCTTGTAGGTTGTGGTACCGTAGAGTGCTATTCGAGACACCTCGAGTCAGCACAAGTCACTAAGTAGCAGGATGCAACACTTTAGGCTACTAATAAAGGTCCCACGACACCCTCAGTTTCAGGATACCAGAGAATTATAAAAAGCACAAATGACATTAATTGTCTCTTTGTTTTAAATGGAAAGAAAGGTGAAGATAGCAGCTCTGCTTAAGTTTTCAGCAGGCCAGATGAAAGAGAAAAGCACACGTATTTTCACCAGCGTAAATATTTTGATTATTTTCAATGTCCTACATAACTACACCATTGCTGGGGACAATGGTAATAGTCATTATCAAAGCTGTGAGTGAAATTTCCAGGTTTTCTGCAAGAAGTTCCACTTATATTGTTAGATATTAGCAGTCACTTGTATGTAGATAAAATCAATGTTTGGAGCAATGAATTGAAAGTGATTGAAGGTACACTGTGGAAAGTAAATTGATAGCGATGCTCAGAGGGAGCTGAAGAAGGAGGCATGAGATAGATGGCTAGCTGAGTTGTGTGGAACTATTGCTGAAGCCCATCGCCAAAACTTCCTAAAACGTAATGCCAGGAGCTTGAGAGTGTGCAGGTGCATGATTTACAATCTCTTATCAGATGGATCTTTTTAAGTTCACTGAGACGCAAAGGAAATAAAAAATAATATAACAATTCAACTTTCGCGAAGCCCATTTGGCCCCACAATAAGGATAAAGAATTAGTTATTAAAGTTAAGTAGTTATATTTCAAATTAATAATCAGTCCAGTATGTTTTAATGTCAAGAGAATTTTAAAAAGGCACAGAATTACAGGTGGCAAGCTGAAATATTGCACTACATTCAGTCTAAGTGAAATAAGATATGAAACAATTACAGAGACAGCAATACAAAAACTGAGAAATAGAAATAGGGGTACCTTAAACAAAATCAGATTCCCTCGCCTAACCATAAATAAGTTCCAAAATCATCTAGTCAAAGCTCTACCTTTAGAATAAGGATGGTTTGTAAAATAGACTCTCAAGGAAATTCAGAAGTGCAAGGTGTCAGCATAGTGAAGACCTCAGTAGAAGTCTTTCAGAATTGGAATATGTGTTTAGCTTAAAGCTTCACGCCAGAATGAATAAAGGAAGCCGAGAGGTCTGTACCACTCTGAGTCTAATGGAGTCTGCTCTAACTTCTAACAGTGTGAACACTAATTGAAAACATTACCATATATTTCCATCCCACAGAACTTGGACACTTACTGCAACCTTGAACATTCTCTGTTCCTGATTGCAATGAATAGGATGCTTCATCTGATCATTAGATCACGTTTCTTGCCAAGCAGTCTTTTCTCAGGTCTTACTATCCAGGAATTAGTACAGACAACTATAGTCCCTTTATCCAGCTAATTTATTTATTTTATTTATTTATTTAAAGAGTTTTATATAACGATGGCTAGACCCAAAGGTATCAGAGAGCTTTACATGAGAATCAACAATGTAACAGAAAAAGTTCAACAATTACACAATACATCAAAAAATATGCAATACAATTAGGAGAGGAGAGAAAGGAGAGATAAAAGTAGTGGAGGGGGCAGGGGAGGTGAGAAAGGGAGGATAAGGGACAAGACAACAGGAGAGACGAAAGGAAGTCTGTCTAAAGACCGACTGGGTAGGTGACGACCAAGGGGGGAATCCACGGCCCATCTCCCCTATGGCTAAACCAGGTAGCTCCATCGGGCATCAGACAAAATATTTCAGTCTCAATACATTGAGAGAGGAGAGAAGGAAGGAGAGACAAAAATAGAGGGAGGATGCAGGAGGAGACGACAGGAGAGATGAAAGGAAGTACAACAATGTGGTTCAACAATATAACAGAAAAAGATCAACAATTACACATTACATCAAACAATCAGCAATACATTAGGAGAGGAGAGAAAGGAGAGAGAAAAGCAGTGGGGGGTAGGGGAGGTGAGAAAGTGAGGATAAGGGAAGAGACAAGAGTAGAGACGAAAGGAAGCCTGTCTAAAGACCGACTGGGTAGGTGACGACCAAGGAGTGAATCCACGGCCCATCTCCCCTATAGTTAAACCAGGTAGCTACATCGGGCATCAGACAAAATAGTTCAGTCTCAATACATTGAGAGAGGAGAGAAGGAGAGACATAAATAGAGGGAGGATGTGGGAGGAGACGACAGGAGAGACCAAAGGAAGTGCAACAATGTGGTTCAACAATATAACACAAAAAATATCAACAATTACACATTACATCAAACAATCAGCAATACATTAGGAGAGGAGAGAGAAAAGCAGTGGGGGGTAGGGGAGGTGAGAAAGTGAGGATAAGGGAAGAGACAACAGTAGAGACGAAAGGAAGTCTGTCTAAAGACCGACTGGGTAGGTGGCGACCAAGGAGGGAATCCACGGACCATCTCCCCTATAGCTAAACCAGGTAGCTCCATTGGGCATTAGACAAAATAGTTCGGTCTCAGGTGGCGAGGGAAGAGGTTCACAGAAAAACAGGGTGGGGACAAAGGGCAAGGGCAGGTGAGGGCAGAGGACAGAAGCTGGAAAGAACAATCAAGTAAGATGTTGAGGACAGTGCATTCTTTCTTTGGTTAACTGTCCTTTTGTACTCCGGTAAAATCTTATAAGGTGATTGGAAAGTAGGGGTTGAGGTTGAGGTGGCCAGTGGGCGAGCAGAGAGCAAACAGCAAATAACCCAGGCGAACGTTTGTGTTCTGAGCGAGCAAGGAATTGGCAAACGAATAAAGAAGAGTAGGCAAACTTTGAGTCGTTGAGGCGGTCAGCAGGGGGCAGCAGGAGACGTCGGTAAACAGGTGGCTCAAGCAGATGGCTGTGATCAGGAAGAGATTGAGATGGCCAGCAGGGTGCAGCGGGAGATGGGGAGTAAACTGTAACCAGCACAAGCAGACGGCCATGTTACAAGTGGAGCAACAGGGAAATTGGCAGGAGAAAGAGTCAAATAATCAAATCTTGTGGCAATAGAATAAACCAGAAAAGTCAAACCTTATGGCATGTTGCAGGGACATAAGAGATCCAATGTGTAACGGTGGTCGTGCTCTGACTCGCTGGCCGCACGCAAGGGGTCGAGGCAGATGGACAATGTGATTTCATCACAGCTGCAATGGAAATACGGGGGAGAGAGAAAGGCCACAGGAGATGCCAGAAAACACAGGTGGTGGAAGGTACACACTCCCTCTGTGCCGTCCTCACTCCCGACAGCAAGCGACCCACCCGTCCTTGAGGCAGCCGAGCTGGCCTGCACTGTGTTTCGCGAAATGGCCGCCGACCCCAGGGGGCCAAGACAGGGTTGTTGCAGAGGTCATGATGGGGGTTACGAAGAGGAAATGGCTTCCTTTCGAGGGCTTCAAGCCGGGACTGAACACCAGCAGCAGGAGTCAGGATAGTGAGGGGACCGCGGAAAACAGGCCAAAGCAGGCCGCTTGAAGAGGCCCAGATGGGGGCTTCAGAGAGGCCTCTTAGTGGGAGTTTCAGGCCGGTACTGAACCCCAGCAGCAGACCGTACCTTGGCAGGCTGCAGTGGCCGGCGCTGAGGAGAGAGGCTCCGGATCTGGGTGTAATTCCGAGCAGCGAGGTTCTTATGGCTGCCAACACCCATGCAGATCAGCAAGGTAGCGATTGGCGTCAAGATGAGAAGGGAGCCAAGGAGAACGGAAAACACAAGCAGCAGCAGGCCGTACCTAGGCCGGCTGCAGTGGCTGGTGCTGATGATAGAGGCTCCAGATCGAGTTTTTAATTCCGGGCAGCAGGGTTTTTATGGCTGCCCACACCCACGCAGATCAGCCAGAGTGATCGAGCTCCGAGCAAGGGTCTGGGTCCTCGAATGGATTCTCCCGACTGAGAGGTAACGATCATACTGTTTATCCAGATGCCAATGCAGGAAAACGACAAACCCAGAAGACAGAGCCTGAAGGCAGGGAGTGTGGGTCGCATCCAAGGGACGATCAAGGCTGCGAGTGCCAACTTCAGGGATGGTGAAGGATGCCACAGGCAGCGAGGCAGATGCGGGCAGATCCGTTGAGTCCACGACGAGGCGCCTTCCAGGTGCAGGTAAGCGAATCCCACGTAGAAATTCGTAGTCCAGGAGGAATTTGACATACAATAATATGTTGATGCGAGGCGGATGGCAGGGTTTATAGGGGATATATACCAATTTGGAAATCCCCAACCCAGGAGCACCGGTGGCTGAGCTCCTACCAGGCAGCCATCTTGAAAAAAAAAAAGAACTAATGAAAACATGAGTAAAAGCATACATGATTTTACTTTCAAATATGACTTTCAGAATATATACAAATGTGACAAACTACAAATGCAAACATGTAGACAGAATGCATCTTCATGTTTACACTTAACATTTTTGCATACCTTTATAAAGCTTCAATTTATCAATAGTTACATTTCATTAATGCATTTAAATGTTTACACACTATAATATTATTAAAGGCACACATTGAATATAAAGTCTAAATAAGTGTGAAATTGCACAATGATAATGTATAACGGATGGGGTCTTAATTGCGCTATTCCAAGCTTAAAGGACCGCTCTCTAAATCATAGCTACCATGAAAAACATGCGATACACTGTCGAAAGGGTGCTGGCCAAAACTCATTCTCTCTATGTGTGTCTTTTTATAGTACGAGTTGTCATTTCACAAAGTGTTCCAGAGAGCTAACTGTTGTAACTTTCCTTATTTCCCACTTCCTTTTTCCCCCCTCTCTTACTCTGCTCTCTTGGTAGGACCCGCGCTCCATCCTGGAGTGCGAGATAGAATGTTGTGGATTTGATGAAGCCGCCAAGCCGGGAGCACCTGTTACACTTGACTGAATAAAATCGTACTTTGAAACCCATATGTGTAGTGGCTCTTTACTACATTTCTGGCGACGAGGACGGGATGCTGAGCCAGGGTCAGCTTGGTGTTTCTCCCCCCTGCATAAATTTGAAGCTTGTGCGGAGTTGTTATTTGAAATGAAGGACTCATCAGTTGAATTTGAAGTTCACTGGAAAGCAGACCGGTAAACCAGGCTGTACTCACCGATGTGTTCCCTTCTGGGGACGTAAGATTCTCGATTCCGGAAAGTTTCTGGAAGTCGGGTGTGAAGTTTCGGTGAATGAACTGGTGCCGTGTGGAGAAGGAAAACGTTTCTTCCTGACTTGAGGTCTGCTGGAGTTGTGGATCGTGTAACCAGTGTCTGGAGAAAATAAGATGAAGAAATGAGTTGATAAGCTGCATCGGGCGTCCCAAGGATATTGAGAAGCTGAAGAGGAGTAAGACCCGAGTGGATGAACTTTGAACGGAGAGAAAGTTCGTCAGGTGAGCAGCTCAAGCTAAGGTGGAAACCTGAGCGGAGCGGGAGACGAAATTGCTGTTGATCGTTCCCACCGCGTTTTGAAGTGAAAATATGGGCTTTAGTGATGAAGTTGATAAAATAGCTCTGTAGGAGAAAGTCCGTTAAATGAGCAACGGAGGCATATGAAGTGAGAATCTATGTCGGGCGTTCCAATGAAATTGAGGTGGTGAAGAGAAGTAAGACCCGAGTGGAAGAGCATTGTTATAGTCGAAATATCGTGAGGAGAGCAGTTGAAACTAAATATAAGAGCTGAGCGGAGCTCAGGATAAGGTGAAAGTCCGTGTGTAATGGGAAGGAGTGAGACCCAAGTACGCGGCGAAAGCTCGTGAGGTGAACTGCTGAAGCGCATGAGAAGAGCGGGGTTGAGCGGGGGACGACATTGGTGTTAGTGGCAAAGAAGAATATTGAGCTCTGGAAAACGCTAAAGTCCTTACCTGAGGAAAGAAAGCTCTGCCCGACAACATCGCCGCCATTCTTCCTGGCATCGCGTCACTCCCATGCAGCACGAAGCAGGACAGAGACAAAGAAAGAGGACAACTGTAAACGCCCCTGAGTGTGTAGCAGACGGAGTCCGAGCTGTGGAAGGTGGCGGAGTATTCCGGTGTGTGAACCGAACCTCTTACAAAGGAGGCACGCCGTCGTGGGAGAAGGCTCAATTATGAGGTGAGAGGTGACATGCGTAGAGGCGTGTAGGTCAAGCTGTGGCAGTTCCCAGCCGAGTGGGCACTGAGGGCTAGCTGATATTCTGGGAGAAGAATAGGCGAGGGAATTCTACAGAGGAATGATGAAAGGTTGAAACACGGCCCCTGCTGTGAGCTGTGCTGAGAAGACGGTGTGTTCGGCACTTCTCCGAGAAGCGTTCTCAGAAAGAATCTGTTCCAAGTAGTGAGCCTGTCGGTTGGACCACTCACCCTTGAAAGAGTTAAAATTAGAGATAAGAAAAGAAAGGTGTTATGAAGATGAAATCTGAGTGAGTTAGTAATTAACTGCGTAACGTGAGCACGTCCTGTGACAGAGAATTTACAAGGGCCATAAACCTACAGACGGCGCAAGCAATACATATTTAGTGATTTCAAGGGGGGGAAGGCAAGAAGGACAATAGTAGGAGGAGTAGGTAATGTGACCTTCACATTTAGAACCCCAGCGCCTACAGCCAGTGCGTTATTTTCAATCAGATCAGGGCGACAGAGAACTCTAAAATAGTGCACTCCTTCCGCTATCTGTCTGCTCGAGGTGGACATTATATCTTCACGTGAATTCCTAGATATAGTTTTTGAAAATAACATGGAGAGAGCCCTAAGGTATAATTTTCCGCCACCAGTGCCGTTTATGGAGGGGTATAAAGGAAACACGGCAGAATGGGGTGAGAGGAAAGAATATGTTGAGATGCACATATCAGTTGTTGAGGAAGAGGATGTAGCTCTTACACCAGAGGAAAAGGCTGAAACAGCATTTCACAGTCTAGGAACTGAAGGACGGAAAAAGTACCACGAAACGAGAAATATACTCACGAAAGGGTCAGACAGAAATGAATATGAAGACATCTTGTGTGCATGGAATGAATATGGAAAACCAGTCTCGTGGGTAAAGGCTCAAAGGGTTGAAGTGATCAAGGATAAAATGGATAGCCAAGAGGATGTTAATATTAGGAAAATAAACCCGGAGTGTACCATCTTCCTAGGTGGAGTAAAGACAGATATGGTCGTAGTTTCAGGAAAGCATTATAAGTTGGTAAACAAGAGGGAAGGGAATAGAGAATTAGCTAAAAAAGATGGGGATGAATTTAAAGAGACCAACTTGTCCCTAAAAACATACACCGGGGAGAACTTCAACGTAATAGGTTACGAAGTAATGGATTTAATGCACAAGGGTGATCTAAAGAAATTGAAAATAAAAGTTAATGGAAGAAGAAAAGAACACGAAGGTGAACGGGCGCTTATCCAAAGCGTGCAGGAAACTTATAGTGAAGCACAGAAGACTCATGCGCCGACATCAAAGGGTTCGTGTGTTATGGAAGAAGCTGCATGTAATAAAGAGTATGGAAAAGTAGCTGAGAAACATGAGAGAAATGGCAGTGAAGGAATAGGAGTGGAAAAAGGAGAATCCGAAAGAAGAGGAGAATGCGTTATTACTACAACAAATGAACGGCAAAGGATAGAATGTAAGGGTAACCAATTCAATCACAAAGGGACGTGGCTAAGAACCACATCGTCTGAGTCCAGGAACAAAATGAGGGAGGAATATGAAGACAAATATGAACTAGAAAGAGATATTGATCTCCACAGACTGGGGCGAGAGAAAACAGTTAAAGGGAGAATGGCCAACATGGTTACAACCGAGGATGAAACATGGATCGCTCACACGGCAAGCAATAAAGGTTGTAGAAAAGAAGTAGCAAAGGACAAACTAAAAAAAAAAATAGAGACGTGCCCAAGCTGGGTGGACGAAAGAGAAATACGAAAGAAATGCGAGAGGAAAGGTGGAGGAAGTGAAGTTGCGAAAAACGGAGAATTCGAGAGTAAAGAAGTGTGCATAGGAAATGCAACCATTGTTCGAGGGAAGATAAAATGTGGGAGTAACCACTTTAGTTGCAGTGAGAGGAAGCAAAGTACCACATTGGTTGAGTTCAGTACTGAAACAAGGGAAGAATTTGTGGACTATGGTGGACAGAAAAGAGTAATGGATTTAAGTTTGCTGGAAGAAAAGGATGAGAATAAAGCTAAATACTTTCTATGGCTTCACAGCGGAGAGATGGAGAGTGAGAGTGGGGAAATGCAGAAAATGCTAAAAGATATCTCACTAAGAGGCATGTCAGGGAAGAAGGGTCCATTTGATAATTATCTTAGCAAGCGGGAATGCCGTGGCCCAGGTAATACAAGAGTCCTATATGGATCCCCACTAAAAGTTATGGAAGGGAAGAGGGGTCCAGTCGATGATCTTTGGAAGAAGCCGAAGTGCAATGGCTCAGAAGACACGTATGATTTCTTGTATGGCAAGCCTAAGAGGGAACAGGAGGATACACTTAAGCCTGATGAGACTCATGCAAATGATCGGGGGCTGTCTAAAACAAAATGCGACAAAGATTGCAATACTGGTCAGGGCCAAGGAAATGGGAGCAGAAGAAGGCCCAGGCCCGGCATGGATAAGGACATGGAGACGGAAGCTTGTTTCATCAGTGGTAGCCTTAGGGGTGTGTCCTGGCCCAAGCTACTGCCTAGAGAAAAAGACTGTACAGCCATTCTAAATCTTCCGGTAAGGGATGGTAATTCCAGCAGTAGGAGTTTGGAATCCCAGGGAGAAATAGACGGTGTAGCAAGCTCGGACATGGGAGAGCTAAGTGTGAAAAGGTGGTGATTCTTCTTTTTCACCAATATGGGGATGCCCATAGTGTTACATAGTGCGTACATTGATTAGCTTTACCCATACCTTAATGGTGCACTCCCTGTTTGGCTCCAGACATTTCCAGTTGTCTAACGTTTGACAAAGTAACCTTATAGCCTTCCTCTTCCTTTTCTGAATTTTAAATGCACCAGACTGTTACAGTTGATTAACGGTGGAAATGTAACCTGATAACTTTACTTATCTCTTCCTGAATTTTATAAGAGTCTTATCTTATCTCTGTAGATGTATATGAGAATAAGGCCACTCACACTATATACAGAACATGCCTTAGGACTATATACGCATTCCCCCCCCCCCTGCTCCGCCTGTTTGGGCAATTCACAAATCTGTCCAGAGCTATTGTACCACAGTTAGTGTGCTGTTAGGACTGTTCTTATGCTTAAAATATCAAGGGGTCCCTGGCTTCCGACCCCAGTATTCTGTGCTGTATACTTTCCTTTCATCTTTCTTTGTCCCCTTCTCCTTTCCCCCCACCCACCTTCAGCTGTCCTGCATCCATTGCGTGGAACTATCCCTCTCTCCTTTCCCTACTTTTCCTTAAGGAGGGAGGTGTGTTGTAACTTTCCTTATTTCCCACTTCCTTTTTCCCCCCTCTCTTACTCTGCTCTCTTGGTAGGACCCGCGCTCCATCCTGGAGTGCGAGATAGAATGTTGTGGATTTGATGAAGCCGCCAAGCCGGGAGCACCTGTTACACTTGACTGAATAAAGTCGTACTTTGAAACCCATATGTGTAGTGGCTCTTTACTACACTAACACTGTCTGTAGAGACCTTAAAAGAATGGTGTGGGAGCAAGAAGAGAGAAAACATACTATGATAGTTCAAGAAGTTCTGCTTTAGAAGTGCTTGATTGAGTAGCACACATTTGTCTGTACAAGCACCACTGGATCACTTGTGCAACATATTTCGGCCAATATAACATGCTAATTATAATTATAACTTAATGAGATAAAAGATTTCAGAATCCAAAGACAGTATGCTAATTAGGGTGTTTGAGACTTTCTTTCTGCATGAAGGACCTTTACAAACATTCAAATTAATTCCCTTTCTTAAAACGGCTTTCAAAATAATTCAGACAAAAGTAATTACAGGGCATGGAACTAGTAATAATCACTTTTCAAAATGGCATTCAGAATATGGTTGATTTCCTAGAAAAATGTTCTACCCAGCTGTAAATTAAAAAGAATATGTAAAATGAGCACACCTGTGTCACATTAGTTCTGTGAAGATTTAATTTGAAATTTTGAATCATGCATTTATTTCAATAGATTATAAAGGTAAAAGTGTCAGTTTTAAATAGACAAACTAACACAGAAAACTGGCTTGTGCCACTCAAAGCTCAGAGAAAACTGCCCCTGTTCCCTGAAGTTACATTAGGAGAAGGGGTATGTCAATTTGCAGAGTCCGACACCTCGCAACTTCGAAAATTTTTTAAGCTTCACAAAATGTGATAGTCACAACGAAACAAAAACTGATAATTTTCACACTACCAAGCTGGTTCTACATGGAGGCAGCTGGTGAATTCCCACAAACTTGTATGCTGGAGGGTTCTCTAACTTTACAATGTGGTCCCACAAGGAAGTCCTACAAATCTACCACTACAAGCACAATTGTCAGTATGAAAATGCACCTTATTGGCAGCATTTCCAAACTAAAGGTCTGATTTAGATCTTAGTAGAACCGGTTTTGTCATAATTTTTCTGTCGGATTCACCGTCTGCCTAATACGTGGTCCGTCTGCTATATTTATAAGCAGGTGGATCGAAGGACTAAAGAGTGTTGGAGTGTCGCCCTCTCAGCCGAAATTGTTTACCTGACTCAACAGCGCCTTAGGCAAAAGTGGCTATAGGAGGAAGTACAGCCAGTTTGTTCTCTGGGCCAATTACGATGTGCCTTCCCGCTGACATAACTGTGGCAGGGAAACCTCCACACCTGAGTTGGCAGACTGGAATAGATATAAGGCAGAAATGTACCTTCTTTCTGTTTCACACTTCCTTTTCCATCATGGAGCCGATCATCCAAGTCCTGCCTTTGCTGCTGCTACTTGACAATCAAGCAATTGAACACTGTCATTGCTGGATTTAAAGGTAAGCTTCCATTATAACTTGTTACCTTTTCACTTGTCTGTTTAAATTTTTTCTGGACTCATGCTTGTTGAAATCTCTCTTGCAAGCAATAACATAGAAATGTGTAGGCCTATGTGTGTAACATTGTCATTTAAGAAATTTAAAGAAACACAGTTGTATAATTGTATTCTAATTTTCAATTTGGTGCAAGTTGGCTTCATGATAATGGACACTTAAACAAAAATGGACATCAATCTCAAAATCATAAACTGAGTATACAGGTGGTTTAACTTATTTGTCCTAAACTATAAAATCATAAACATGTGCGTTAAACATTATTGGTATAGTTAAAAAGCAATATAATGTAGATATTGCATTTGACAAGGCAAAGCATTTTTTTTTAAATAACTATAAAATCAATGTTAGTTCCATACTTTAAACAATAAATATATTTCTCAATTTATCTGTTCCCCTCATCTAGTGCATTTCCTGTATTTTATGAAATGTTATTTTTGTCATTATTATTTTTCGGGTGCAATGTATATGTATTTATTTTCACCTCTTATCAAGTACAAACAAACACATGTATAGTAACACTTAAATAAAAGGACAACTCCATTTGTTGGTGTAAGTGTACATCATCATGATGAATGCTTGCACCAAATTTTCTCTTCCCTTCACATTATTTTATTACTAGTGTGTGGACTCTATGAATTAGATGATTAGAAAGCTGCTGCATTTTCGGTCATGATTTGAAGTTAAACTATGAAAATCACATTTGAAAACAGTTCTAGGAATCAAAGAATAATAAATGAAAAATAATTTCGGGATCAATCTGGTGAAATTAAAATATTTTTTATTAAGAAATAAGATACTTCTCTCACATAAATATATTTTATTTCAAAACATAAAACAGTACATTTTCCAACTGTCAAAGAAATATGACACTGAAGTGTAGCCCCAAATGTCCCTCATAGACAAACTCCTAAAGGGGAACCTCCTCAGGAATGTGAATCTAGTGGTCACAAAGCAGGCACCTCAAGTATCTTTCATGGGAGGGTTGGGTTTGAGCTTGACAGGGGTTTTAGAAAAGTAAGACAAAAATTCCGAAGGAAGAGCACGGTTAGGAGGGGGGGATTTGGAAGGTAGAGGGAGCTGCTCTGTGTGGCCATTGGTTTGCATTTGCATGTGGGTCTGGTGTATGTCTGGGTGTTTGTTTCCTGGCAGGTGTATGTTGTTTAGTGAGTGTGTACGTTTGTTTTTGATGGGTGTTGTTTTGCATGTAGGTGTGCTTGTGTGTGAGGATGTTGATTTGGATTATTGTGCTTGTTGTGTCTGTGGGTTATGCTTTGTACTTGCATGTGGGTCTGGGGTATGTTTGGATGTGAGTGGTTTCTCAGGTGTTTTGTATTCGGGTGAGTGTCTGCATTTGTGTTTTGTGGATGTTGGTTTTCATGTAGGTGTGTGTTTGGATGTGTCTGCTGTTGAGATGGTTGGTGCAGTTATGGTGCCTGTGGGTGCATGGTTTGCAGTTGCATGTGGGTCTGGTATGTTGTGATGTGTGAGACTTCTCAGGTGTTTTGTATTCGGGTGAGTGTGTGCATTTATGCTTGGTTGGTGTTGTTTTGCGTGTAGGTGTGCAATTGGATGAGTCTGCTGTTGAGGTGGTTGGTGTGATTGTAGAGTTTGTGGGTTTGATGGTGCCTGTGGTGCTTGTGAATGTTCTGGTGGTTGTGGGCATGCTGGTGGTTGTGATGCTTGTGGGTGTGCTGGTGGTTGTGGGTGTACTGACAGTTGTGGGTATGCAGTTAGTTGTGTGGGTACTGGTAGTGGTTGCGGGAGTACTGGTGGTTGTGGCACTTGTGGGTGAGGTGATGGTAGTGGTGCTTGTGGGTGTGGTGGTGGTGGATGTGACAGCTGTGGATTTGGTGGCGATTATGGGTGGGGTGATGGTTGTTTGCGTGGTAGTAGTTGTGATGCATGTGAGTGTAGTAACAATAGTGTCTGTATGTTGTTTGGGTGTTTGCTTGTGTTCCTTTATATGTTTGTATTTATGTGTGTGTGTGTGAGGGTGTTACTTGTGTGTGTTGGAGTGGGTGCCTGAAAAGAAGTAAATGTGCTTGGGATAGAGCTGGAACGTTGGAATTGGTATGAGGAAGGGACCGGTGTTGAGGCACAAGGTTGGGCTGGTTGGAAGGCTGCGGTCATTGTGACGGCTAGTTCTGCAAATGCTGTCTGCTGGCCAGATGTAGCACTCTGAATGGCTTCCAGCTATGCAAAAATTTGTTGCATTTGACAACTAAGGCCCTGGATGCCATTCAAGAGTGCAGTCGGGCCTACAGCGATGCTGCATAAAAGTTCAAAAGCTTCTTCGCTCAGCGTAGCCAGGGTGATAGGGTCGGGGAGGTGAGATGCCAGGGGTGAAAGAGACCCCCAACCCTTTTAGGGGGGTGGGTTTTGCCAACTGGGGAAGCAAGAGGGAGGGTGTAGATGGGTTTCTGGGTGATGGACAAGGATACAGGTGATACAGTGCCTGCAGTGTTCGCCACCACCGGGGACAGGTCACTTGTGGAGCCGTACAAAGATGTTGATAAGCTGGTGGCCTCCATTCTAGTCCCTAAGCCTCTGTGCCACTGTGTTGATTGATGCCCGTGGTCTCACCACCCGAAACACAGTGGCCAGATGCTTCCCTCCCTTCATTGCTATTTTTTCCTTCACCTGCTCCTGATGATGCTGAAAAGACATATACAACAGATTTATTGTATCTGTGTAAAGAAAACTGATCATGAACTTTTTTCTAAAAACATTCCCCAAATTTTCAGATTTCTCCTGCTTCAAAGCTTTCAAACTTTGGTTTGTATTATTATTATCTCATGCACGCAGCGAACAACTTCAGAAGCCATTTGTTAAACTTATTGTAAATTCACATTATTGTTCCTAAATTGTTTACAATCTTGTCTCAACCATTTTAAATTCACTTCCGGACCTGATTTACACCTCTGAATGTTGTTTTTTATTTGTTGTTTTGAATAGTGAACTTATGTCACAACAAAAAATGATTTAAAGGAAGATGACCATTGTAGTGTGTGTACCAAGCAAAAAAGCTGAAATAGATGTATTTATAAAAATCCAAATATGAATCAATGTTTGTTAACCATTACTGCAAAGTTGTACCACTATTTGAAGAATTTGAAATCCTGTTCCCTTTGTTTTGGCCTTTCACACTTATGTCAAGTAACTTAAGTATTTTTCAAATGTCAAAAAATGTACATGGAATCAGGACTGAAGTAGCTTATTAATGTACCTTATCCTATATATTCACCTATGCTGTAGAAGAAATTAGGGAATATTGTTTTGAGAATTTGCAAATGACTTCTACAGCATACGTAAAATTATAGGGCTTGATACATTTTGATCCACTTTAGTGCAGAGCAGAAATATTTTTACATTTGACTCCCAAAAATCTTACGTTCTTTCCTGTTTGTGTTCCCATTATGAACATATTAATAAAATATGCTGGCTTTCACTTTAGCAAAAAAGGGTGCAACATCAGAGTAAATATTTATTTCACTGATTGATATACAATTTTTGATTACAAAAATTAAAATGCAAAGCACAATATGCAACAGAGCAAAAATTGCTTTCGGACATTTAGTTGTGCCTGATTTTGAGTTTTCAAGATGAGATACTCCAACATATATGTGATAGAACTTTTCATATGTAAAAGTCCCTTTAAGTATCCTATTTTTGTTCATCATTGATTTATCATCAGGAAATAACAAAGGGCATTTTAAAAAGAATTATTTGATACGTGTTTATCTGTCACCAATGTGTACACATACCTGTCTGTTTAAAAAAAATGCATGTGTATTAAAATATGTTTTCAAAAAACAGATACAAAATGTGATGTTTGGTACATCCACAGTATTATAAGAGCATTTAAGGCTATGTCACCTGTAATAGGGCTAGTGTAACACCCTTCACAATTGTGATGGAGCATCACACATGACACAATTATAACTTGTGGCCTGTTTGGTACAACTGCCCCTTGTCACACCTAAGAAAGTCATGCATATTTGTCGTCTAGGCAGCTGTGTGTCAAAACAGTCCTTTGGTACTGAACAGAAATATAATGGAATCATTTTACACAAATTCATATACAAAACACATCATCATACACCTTGTGCAAAATGTACCCCTTCAAGAACTCTTCTTGTGCATTGGACATGTGTCAACCTTTATGTTGATGCCATAATTTGTTGTTGTAACAAAAAATAGTTATCTACATGAACAACTCCACAAATAACATACCCCAGTGATGCTGCTGTTGGGCCCTCCACTGCTCATCAAGCTGCATCTGGGCAAATATGTGGGCCATTAGAGAGGTCAAAGTGAGGCACACACGCTTCCCATGTTGGGTGACTGGCCGAGCTGGACTTCAGCTGACTTTTTGATCCAGCGTTGTAGGTCCTCCAACCTCTTCCTGCAATGGATGCTGCACCACTTGTAGACTCCCAGGGTCTGCACCTTCTTGGCGATGGCCTTCCATAAGGATATATTTTGATGGGTGTTGACATGTATGGATAAAAAAAAGTTTTCAAAAATTTTTTGTGATTTTTTGTTTGCTTGTATTGATGTAACACAATTTAGAGAAATCAATCGCAAGCATTTCTAAAAATTCCAACTGCTTTTAAAAAAAGTGTTTTTATACAATGAAACAAAATTGGACTACCCTATTGAGTACCCTTATCCCTTGGCATGTCCCTTATCTTACCAGGCCACAGTTTACAACAGGTTTTGTTGGAAGAGCTACTTCTGATCAGTGAAAATCATTGTGAACTACTGAAGGCTAACCAACTTGAGCATTGTTACCAGACACCCTATACCAAGCTTCATTTACTTTAAGGCTAATGTCCTTAGAGCCAGTTTCTATTGTTTGAACAACATACTATGACTAAGGCATTCTGAAAATGCTGCCTTGTGTGTTAGGGAGAGCGCGGTCATTGGGGGATGTGTGAACATGTATGCGTATGAATGGGATATAGTTGTGCGGGTGACAGAGAGGACGTTTAACTAAAAAAAGTGAGAACCTACCTTCTGGAATTAGGACTTAAAAATGTTTGTGAACTAGAACATCCATACTTTACAGCAGGTCCAATTCACTGCAACACCCATACACTGTCATTGCAGGGCGTGTGTTTTAGTGCAGACCAAACTGAAGACTCGACATTGCATGCATCCCTGTGTGCCATTCCCACCAACACTGCCTATGACGTGGGTAGGTCACCCCTCGAGCAGGTCTCACACCCCTAAGGCAGGGTACACCATCCCACAGGTGAGGTCATAGCTACAAGAGCAATATGCCCCTACAGTGTCAGTGGTATTCACAGATATTGTAAATGCAGTGAAGCCATATTGAGTACATGGGCGGGGAGTTTGTCATTATGAACTACACAGCTCCATGATGGCTTTATTGAGAGCTGGGAAGTTTGGTGCCAAACTTCTCAGCATATTAAACCCACCCTGATGCCAGTGATTTATTATAAAATGCACTCAGAGTGCATCTTAGAACTGCACCCTGGAAAAATGACCAACTTCTACTGTATTGGCTGACTGGTCACTGCCCGCCAGCCACCACAAGACAGGTTTCTGACCCCATGGGGTGTGACCCTTTGTGCTCTCGGAGGCCAGAAACAAAGCCTGTGCTAAATGGAGGTGCTTCACACCTCCCCCTTGCAGGAACAGCAAAACTTGGCAGTGAGCCTCAAAGGCTCTCAACTTGTGATGTGCTGATTTGGGCAGCTCCAACTACTGGAGATGCCTGCCCCCCTTTCCTGCCCCCACTTTTTGTGGCAGGACAGGTGGGAAAATTAGTAAGTATGTCGTGTATTTCTATAGGTTCTGATTCGATCCCCCTATTCCTGACCCTATTCTGGTTAAACTTACTAGCTAGTTAACTAACAGTCAGCCCATGAGGCAAGAAATCCCCCATGATGCAGATACCGTTATCTGACGCAGTCACACTACGGCACAGGAACGTGTTATCTGATTAGGTCATAACGCTTGAGATCTAATTAGACAAGCGACATTCCTCCAGCCCCTGATAAGGCATACGACGTTCTCATAACAAATCAAACCTATGACAACCTGGATAATCCGTGCGGCCATTGTTTTGATTTCACAGAGAACTTTAGTAAAGAATGTGCTAACGAGCAAGTCGTATGACATCTTTATTGACGTACCTATGTCCATCCTTACGTCAATCTCGGCACCTTTAAGGTATAAATATTGCCGACCTTGCCCTATGCAAACACACGCGTGGTGACAAGACGGAGCAGCCATACTTGCCGAAGCCGAGAGCAGAAGCAGACCCCGCAGGCAGCAGCCCCGCCTTCCTGACGCGCTGAGAGACGCGCTGCTATCTCAAGCCGAGAGACCCAGCACCGGCGCTTCTGGGCAGCCCTCGCAGGCAGCCTGGAATATCGAGAGCAGAGAAAGAGATACCATTCCTCATTCATCCTAAATTCCAGGTACAGAACTGAATAACCCCTCCTAGAGAATTCTTTAGTTATTCACTTGGCAAAAACAAACTTAAACTAAACTGTAACTTTCTATTCCCGCCCACGCATTAGACTTAGGTCAGGTACACGGGGTAGGCGTATTTAGAAACACCAGTTGAGTACGTTTAGTCAAATGTATATGTGTATGTAAATATATTTTAATCATTTTAAACATCATATGGCTCAGAAACCATATCAATGTTTTTACAGTATTATGTTATACTATTGCTTCTAATGTATGCACTTTACTTAACTATAAGTATTGCCATAATATCGATCCATTTCTCTTGTACGAGAAAAGAGACTGATCAATAAATAACATCTTTTATTGAACACGCCCGTCTCTTCCTTTTCTCTACATTCTGATGAGACTAAGAATGCACGTACTGACTGAGTAAAATAATTGCCTTGTGCTCACACGACTCTTGAGATTGACTCTTGATTAGGGGAGAGCAAAGTTGTCATGTTCTATGGTTGTCAGAAACTAAATCCCTTCTTGTCTAATCAGGGGAGTTAATCCTTCCTTGAACATTCGAGAAAGTTTCTAGCGAACTCTGAGCTTAGCTGGCAAACCCAAAAATTAAGTCTAGTATCGACAGTAGTAGACCTAGTTAACGTCTGGCCTAGGCCTTTACTGCTGTAGGCACTATTCCAATGCGCAGAGCCTATTGGGAAAATAGGAGCTACACTACATGGCGCCCAACGCGTTTGGAAAGGGCGATAAAACTAACATAAGACATTTAGAGTAACTCAGTCGTGCTTTCTCACTCAGACCCCTTTTCCCAAATACTCCAAAGACGTCTGGAGTGGGTGAAAGGTTATTATATCCTCCAAAACCTCGCAGGAGGGAACTCCTATGTATGGTTCTTGGTCTAGTCAACGTTGAAGGATAAAACAGTTCCAAAATATTGTGCATCTAATCTCTGTTTCCATAAAGAAACCTGATCTGCAAACAAAAATAATACCATCCTGTCAGTAAAATGGGAGACAGCGATGGAGAAAGAGAGGCAATTAGATTAGCTACTGAAATAGCAGATGCTGATGCTACCATGCAAGCAGCAGACGTGGATATAATACTTATTCCGGTCATTAAAAGGAGATCTATAACCTTAAAACTTATAGAAAATGGACTGACACCTAGAGGTGGCACAGTCATATTCGTAATTGAGGCACACGAATATCGGCAGACAGAGGTATACTATACATGGATACATTTTCCAGCAGCAAATGCTGTAACAAAGTACTTCCACTATTACAAAGTAGAGGAACCTCCTGAAACGTACACTCCTTTCGAGGAGGTGGAAGTACCACTCAAATTCCAAGAGCATTTGCTCTTATTTGATGGCGCCCTAATACATAACAATCACATTACAAGGCTCGGTCCTTTAGGAAGACCAGGAGCAACGTGGCCGGTCCTAGCCGGATACACACCACATCCAGACATCGAAAGAATGCCTGCAGCAGAGCTATTAATACAGCTAAAACAACTACTAAAAATTCATAGACAATTAGTTCAGTATGTAATGCGGACTTCAACAATTCAGCCAGCGATTAAAATTCCACAGCTGACCCCTCACCAGGGGAACACAAATAAAATCACACCACAGAACATCCAATCCTGCCTAGGTAAAGTTCAAGCTAAACGGGAACAAATACCATTCTGGTTGGCACAGAAAATTACCCAAATAGAGGCGGTGTTTCCTGACACCACCCCATTAGAAAAACACAGGATTCTGACTATATGTCTCCCAATGGGAATCGCACCACACATTGAGGACTGTGACACTTGGGGTACAGTCTTTGCTTCCATCTATACAAAAACGCACGGTGTTCCATCCATTTCGGTGATACCAGATGTGCTAAAACAAATTCAAGATGAATACGGTCCAGAACCTGCTTTAACTCTTGGTATGAAATTACTGAAAGACTTCAAGCAGGTCTCGGCTATATTACTAGCCAACATAAAGGGTGAAGCAGCAAACGTGGCGATCCGCCAGAGGTTAAAAGAGACAGATATAGCAGACCAACCAGCTGAAATTGCCAGAATCATAGAAAAATCCTATGAAGAACTAGGCAGAGATAGTCTAGGTGGAATACCAGTAAAACCGCAACTGACTACAAGTCCAGAAAAAATATTTTTTAATAATAATTCACCAAAAAAGAACTGGGATGGAAATAAACAATCCAATCCTAAAGAAAAGAAATTCCAGTCCAGAGGAAGGTCTCCTAGGCGAAGAGAGAAATCTCCGAACCCGAGACAAAGGTCACCTCAGAGTGAACCCTCTGGGAATAGATATAACCTTAGAAATAGGGATAATATTAAAAAACCTGATAGATATCAAGACATTGATACACGTCCCTCTCAATCTTTTCAGAATTCCTCGCAGAAATCGGAAAGAAGAGGACGATCAGAAGAGCACGCCAAGTCCAAAGACAAGGAACCTGCTCAACTGAAAAAGAAATCACAATTTCCAAAAAAGAAGGTAGCCAGTATCAAGGTAGTTAACAATGCCGAGAATACTGAGGACACAACTGAAAAACGGAGAATGGGCTCAGACAATGCTAGACAGCGCAGCAGAGGTGAGCATAGCTCGCAAAGTCCTTATGAATCATCTGGAGACAGTGGACACGAATGAATACCTTCAAGTGGAAACTGCAGATACCAGAGTTAGCAAGCCCCACAAAATATACGAGATAACATTACGTATAGAGGGAGATAAGACTAGGAAAATAAGGGGACTATTTTGGGATAACCTATCCAAGGGCTATGACATCCTTCTAGCTGAAAAAGACTGGCCACCAGAGTTTGTCAGGGAGTGCCCTCATGGCGAAGAAGTAATTATGCCTGCCTTCTCGAATCAAATACCGATTCATAAAAAATATACACTTGCTAGAAAGTGGGCAGTGGCCTTAGCACCTGCTTTATATAAAAATCATGTAGGATGGGATGAGGATTCTCCTCCTCACAAAGTCCAGTTAAAATCACAACCTACTGCACAAAGGCAGTACCCAATTAAGCAAGAAGCTAAAAAACAAGTAAATGAAATACTAGATCAGCTAGAATACCAAGGGGTGATTGAAACTTGCACCTCACAAATGAACAATCCTTTATTTCCGGTCTCCAAACCAGACAATTCGTACCGTCTAGTTTTGGATTACCGACACCTTAACACATGTTGCAAAACTTTTGCAGTGCAAAACTCACACAGTGCTGCACTAATGAATAACATAGTGCGCAAAAAATACAAAACAACCTTGGACATCTCCAACGGATTCTTTTGTCAAAACATAGCACCAGAGAGCAGATATTTAACTGCATTCTCAGTAAATGGCACTCAAAAACAATTCTGTCGGTTAGCCCAGGGGTACAAGAACAGCCCGGGGGTATTCTCAGCGAGAGTAACAGAATTACTACAACTATATGATGATGAAGCATTATCTTATGTCGATGACATTTACTTAACAGATGATGACTTGGAAACTCACTTGAAAAGAGTGAACACCATAATACTTGGTTTCGCTGCAGAGGGTTACAAATTCAACTTCAAAAAGTCCAGAATTGCCCATCTGACGGTCCTATTCTTAGGATATGAGTTATCAAGTGAAGGCAAAAGCCTGGCAGACAATTTCCTAGAGAAATGTGCCGTAATCCAAGCTCCTAAAACACTAAAAAACCTACAGTCAATTCTAGGCTTCCTAAATTTCGGAAGAACTTACATTGCAAATTACGCAGAAAGGGTCAAACCCCTTTACGATCTAATTAAACCAGACTTTAAAAGATCCAGTTGGACTCAAGCACACACAGAAATTTTGAGATCCTTACAAACAGACATGCTAATTAAAACAAAATTAGAAACCCGTGATAATACACGCAACCTTGTGATCCGAGTCATCCCAGGGAGATACGGATTCACATACCTAACCTCTAATGAGGGAGATAAGGTACCAATTGCATTCAAATCACATTTGTACACAAAAGCTGAACAGAGATTCAACAACAAAGGAAAAATTGTTCAAGCAGTTCAAACCGCAATAGCTAGAGAAAAAGACATAGCTGACGGTAGACATATCACAGTCAGAACAGCAGAATCAGCTTTTGAGGCATTAACAACACCGTGTAATTTACCAACAACAACATTGGATCCAGAATGGTTACAATGGGTAAATTCAATCACAACGGACAAAGTATATTACTTCTTTGATCCAGAACTAGAAGAATTAAAAAATCTAAAATATGAAAAAACGTATCCTCTGCCAATCGACATTCTGCCTCTACGACATTACGCCTGTGTAATCTATACAGACGGACATGCTCAACCCTCCGTTTGGGGAGAACATGCATACAATCCCACATGTGAGATTACAAAAGAAGTGTGGCACGGAGGTAAACTAAGACCTCTATTAACAAAATCACACTCAGTAGAAACTAATTCAGAACTACAAACTGAAATATTAGCTTTGAAAATGGCGCTAGATAATGCGGATCGCGAATTCCCGACGCTTATAGTGTCAGATTCATATTTCTGCGTCAAAGCATATAACAAGGATTTGCAGACCTGGATTCAGAACGATTACAAAGATGACACGGATGCACCAATAAAGCAGAGACTGCTCTGGGAACAGGTAGCACTTTTGAAAAAAGAACTACCAAAGACTCACGTGACACACTCACTGAGTCACCAGCGTGATGGCGTTCACGTTGTAGGGAATTCATTGGCTAAAACAGCCGCAGCGGCAGCCAGTAAACCGGCTCCCGTAGATCGAAAAAAGCGTACATTAAAATACATTGACGGCGAAACATTGCTGGCAGTAAAAACGTCATCAAAAGGCGACTGCTCGGCGTTACCGATCAACTATCCACTCAATTACACATACATCATAGATGCAAACTCCATTCCTTTTGCTCGAATCCCTGGAGTGGGGGATAGAGTGATTCCAAACATGGACAGGAGAAACTTGTTAATCGCAGACGCACACATGGGCGAGGGTCTCAGACACCTTAAATTAAAGGATTCTCTGGAAGAATTACAATCACGGTACTGGTGGCCAGGCATGAGCCTGCACTACACCATGTTTGTAAAAAACTGCCCAAACTGCAACAGAGATCGCAGTGGGGAGAGAAGCAGTTTAATACCTCGTCGTATCAAGGCAGATAACATCACCACTAAAAAGAATGGCTTGCGATTAACATATACAGGCTAGTTCCCACTTATAATGTAGATCCACAGCACTCGGCTGACGTCCGGACTGTTATACAAGATTTGCGAGTCTAAATGGCATATACGCTAAGAGCATGCTACGTTCGACCGTTTTTTTTTTCTTTTTCTCAGGCAATCCAGCCTGGGGGGGGGAAAGAATGGCCAAATGAGCACAGCCCAGCGGGAATCTTCTCACTTCCTTCCTGAGGGTATGGGATGGTGTAAAGAAAAAACCAAGACAGAAAGCAATCTATAATAGAAAGGATATTAGGTTCGGGAGCTGGGTGGGTCAAACATCTAATAAGTGTCCAACGTAGTCTTAATAACTTGCCAAGAAATTCTCTGAAGGGATTCAGTCAGTACGAATTATTATTCGGAACTAGGATGTTGATCTCTGACTTTGATAGTCAGACTTCAGTGGTAACAGAAAAAAGCTTTGATGTCAAAGACCGTTTGGCTATTTTGCAGGACTTAAACAAAACAAGAAAAGACCTGAGCAACATACAGTTGAAAGAACAGCCAACGACCACTGAAGAATCACCACCTGTCCCAGCAAGACCTGTCTGGATTCCAAAAGTCGGGGATCTAGTCAGGGAGAAGATCGCGGTAAAGAAGGAATTTGGGCCTTCTTACAGAAAAGCAGTTCCTGTCTTGTCTGTCAACGGGACAAGATCAGTTGTACTACCGCCACTTGCTGGAAAAAAGGAGAACCGAGTTGTATCCATCGACCTGGTAAAACCACAACATGTGGCCGATAACAAACAGTAGGCCAAGTGGACTCCCAATAAGTAGCAGAACACCAAGGTTTGCTACCAGTACAGAGGTCCTATCAAAGAGGCTCATCACATTCGAAACGCCTACGGAAGAACAACAAGGACTATGCAACAATGCAATAGAACTTAGACCTCTGAAAACCCAAATAAAGACATTTAGCAGAGACACACCAATCTATACAGAAGTACCAAGTGAAAATGCGAGAAACAAAAATCCTGAACCAATTGGAACAATTGACAGAACTGCATCCGGTTACTTCATCAACTTCGATGATTCCTCTGACGGCTTCAGCGAACAAAAGACACAGCCATCATCAAAATCCTTTAAAGACAAAGCGAAGGAACTTTTGAAACAACTGAAAGAAACATATCTAGTTTCTCCATGGATTGAATTTTGGGTGGGTTTTGGTGCATTTATCCTCATACTTTGGCTCATCATGGTATTTACCTTGGGACGCTTCATTGAGGGAAAATATGCTAAAATGGACACAGCAAGTCAGAACATCAACTTGGTCCTCAAACCACACACATCTTCACACGTCGAGAAAAGAGAACTTTCTTCGGAACTTTCTTCAGCCAACTTCACAGCAATTCCAATATCTGGTGGGGTAGCCTGGGACAACACTGACTATGAAATTTATGGTCCGGTCGAGATCCTGAAATATCCACACCAAATCAAGATCTCCTTGAGTGACTTTGCAAAACCAAACTCATTTGCTGATGATTGGGACTTTGAAAGTATAAACAATATGATGTCTGACTTAGTAATGTCTGCTAAATTTACAAAACATGATTATTTGCAGGGTTCTACAAATTATGACAGCATGTACTGCTATAACCATTATGGTAACCATTTCTTGCATAAATCTGCACAACCTAGAAATGTTTTAAATTTTAATCAATGGGAACATTGTGCTACACCTCCAAAAGGGAGCTCTAGAACCGTGTATGGCAAATATTCATATTTTTCAGGTTTTAACATAACTAATGCTGAAACATTTTATTACAAATTGTCAAACAAGACAGGGATGAAAACCATGATAACCAACACAAAATTGATATATTCAGATTCTTTCTTTGAAAAAATGAATACTTTTGGATTTGATTATTGGGACAAACATGTTGATTTGAAAAGTGTTTGGGGCACAAAAGAATGGCAAGTACAGGGTATAGAAGCTTTGTTTAGAGCCTGCATGATCCCAGAACAAATGATATTTTTAAATGACACCGTTCAACAAACCACCTGTCTTGGCTTAGCCAAAATCAAAGATTTAAATAACCTGTCTATTCCAAAGCCAACAATGTTTAGCAATAACTCTGAAACAGATGAAGAAATAGACATAAACCATATACTTAACCAAAACAGAACACATCCTGATTGGAAACAATGGTTGATCTGGCCCACAGATACAAATAACTGTCAAGATAGATTCCTGAATAAAACACAGGGTTTCAAAATGACCAGGCCAGACCCTAGATATCCCCAAAGACATCACCCAGGGATAATAACAACCTACAGTGTGGGCAAATTATGCCTTCAATGGCTACAAACTTCCACACTGCCTGAAATTAAGCAACACCTAACTTTACTTACTGATGGTGCTGACTTGCGTGATTTCATAATGGGACCACGCAAACAGCGTCAAAAGCGTTTCATAGCAGCCTCTGTATATGCAGCATACAATGAGGCCTGGAAGGTTACTCAAATTGAAACAGCAGAAAGAATACGGGAAATTGACCGTATTAATTTGGAAAAATCACTTTCTGTAGTGGACAATGGGTTAATGACTCTGTCCTCCAGAATTTTTTCATTGGACAGCATTGTGTCTTCAGCAATCGATATATTATCGCAAGACTTACTGTTATTACAACATGGTCAGTCACAATTGCGTTCTATTGTACAGCTTGGCTGGACGTTACAAAATCTGCGTTCAGGCTATGTGCCTTGGCGTTTAATCAACACAACGTCACTATTCCAAATCTTTAACCTTACTGATAGACAAATCGGTATGGCTCAGAAGGGTGCTGATTATACAATCTTGAGCATTGAAAAACTAGAAAGATTACCGTTGACAATGTCAGAACGACCTGTCAGTGAATGGATAATCCACGGAATCATAAATATTCCAATCTCAACCTTCAGGTTTCAATACTGCCAAAAATATATACAGGCTGGCATGTACGAGAAATTGGGAAAGGGGTACCTTAAAACAACATGGAACCTGCCCTATTCACATGCATGTGTCAGTAACAAAGGACAGAAAGTGTTTCTTAGTGGCAACAATTGTGCTATGTCACTAAGCGGCACGCTTCTGTGTAACGGTATTAGTTTGCACGGAGCCTGTGAAGGGAATTCATACAACCTTTCATGTCACCAGCAAGGCGCACCTGCAACTGAAATAGAACCATTCTTTCAAAGACTCTATAATGGGAGTTACATTCTTATTGTAGACCGCAGATGCTGTAGTCTTATGCCCGGGACTCCTTATCTCGTCACTACGACGGCGAAGGTCAAGTGCTGTGGACGTTCTTTGTTTCCCAGCTCCTTTCCAGACAGGGAGGCAAGGGCATGGCCCAGTTTGAAAATTACTTCTATTCGAATAGACACTTTAAGCAGAATGAAAACAGTGCTTCTTCAGACGCCTACAAGGCTCACGTCATCTAAAGAAACGTATGATCTACAAGTCGCAAGGACGACTGCAGAGATACATACATTATTATCAACTAATTCCCCCGTACATTTCGCGGAAATCCTGAGCGAAATCTTAAATATTTCTGATACCACAGGGGTCTCAAAGGTATTTAAGACAGTATTTTCGATGGCATTAACACCATTCAAAGCCATACTGGGTATTTTTCCAGACTTCGTCCATTCGATTTTTGGCGGACTTCCCCTGATCCTAGGACTAATTGCAGGAATCCTATTCCTAGTCCTTATTTTTCGTTATGGCAACCCATGTCACAGATCAAACTCTCGCGACAATGGAAGATACGATCCTAGCCATTGGATACCGGGACCGGATATCAAAAATCCTGGGACTATCCCGGCTTAGAGACCTAAACATGACTTGGTTTCTATCATTTCGACCAATGTGGCAAAGGTGTGTTTTACCTGTACTAAGGTGTCTGCTATGCGGAGAAGAATGCGTGTTAGACACCTGTCTGACGCTACAATCGGATGCGCCGGTGGATGCAGATACACTGTTAGTTCCTACCAAGGTTCACGCACTGTGCTGCCCTCAAAGGCTGCCAATTCTGATGACGGCATTCCTGGAATCTTCACCACTGCGATTGAAGAGTAGTGAAGTTCAAGATGAAAGCAGCATCGAACAGGTACGACCTTCTGTCAGCAATGCAAATCAGAATGTCAATGGAGACAATCATGCGCATGAATGCATGGTTACCCCTATTTCCGACTTAGAGGAACTTTCCCATGAAGCTGTTGACAGTTTTTTCGAAAGCCTGAATGATATGATGTTCTCTCCGGAACAGAAATAGAGACTTTTGAGTAAACTCGCACACGGCGTTCCCTGAATTCGGCCTTCAACTTTAAAAATAAAGTCACATGAACAATTACAATCCAGTTCACGGACAGCAACTTTTTTCAGCAAGCCCCTAAAATATTTTTCTATATATTTTTTCCCGGGACACTGATTTTCTGCTTAAAGTAAGAGACTATTCCTAGAGAACTAAGATTTCTATTTTAGATACTTTATAGACTTTATAGACTTTAGCTGCCCGCTGGTATGTTCGCAATAGATTTTATGTGATGAAATGGTTTCGACTTTTTTTCTGTATAGCCATATTAAGAGCCATTTCATGTGTATTTCTCATATACCAACAATCAATAATGCATAACAATGCGTGTTCACTTTTGCATCTAATTCATAGCTTAAGTGCATACAATATATATGACTGCAATTTTTCAGTATATTTGAAAATTTCGCAATGCATTTATGTATTTTGGGGTGGTAAGGTATACACTATACTCTATAGTATGTTGTACTATGTTATACTATGCATAGATTAGTAGATATGACCATAGTTAGCGTGGAGTGGGTGTCGTGTATTTCTATAGGTTCTGATTCGATCCCCCTATTCCTGACCCTATTCTGGTTAAACTTACTAGCTAGTTAACTAACAGTCAGCCCATGAGGCAAGAAATCCCCCATGATGCAGATACCGTTATCTGACGCAGTCACACTACGGCACAGGAACGTGTTATCTGATTAGGTCATAACGCTTGAGATCTAATTAGACAAGCGACATTCCTCCAGCCCCTGATAAGGCATACGACGTTCTCATAACAAATCAAACCTATGACAACCTGGATAATCCGTGCGGCCATTGTTTTGATTTCACAGAGAACTTTAGTAAAGAATGTGCTAACGAGCAAGTCGTATGACATCTTTATTGACGTACCTATGTCCATCCTTACGTCAATCTCGGCACCTTTAAGGTATAAATATTGCCGACCTTGCCCTATGCAAACACACGCGTGGTGACAAGACGGAGCAGCCATACTTGCCGAAGCCGAGAGCAGAAGCAGACCCCGCAGGCAGCAGCCCCGCCTTCCTGACGCGCTGAGAGACGCGCTGCTATCTCAAGCCGAGAGACCCAGCACCGGCGCTTCTGGGCAGCCCTCGCAGGCAGCCTGGAATATCGAGAGCAGAGAAAGAGATACCATTCCTCATTCATCCTAAATTCCAGGTACAGAACTGAATAACCCCTCCTAGAGAATTCTTTAGTTATTCACTTGGCAAAAACAAACTTAAACTAAACTGTAACTTTCTATTCCCGCCCACGCATTAGACTTAGGTCAGGTACACGGGGTAGGCGTATTTAGAAACACCAGTTGAGTACGTTTAGTCAAATGTATATGTGTATGTAAATATATTTTAATCATTTTAAACATCATATGGCTCAGAAACCATATCAATGTTTTTACAGTATTATTTTATACTATTGCTTCTAATGTATGCACTTTACTTAACTATAAGTATTGCCATAATATCGATCCATTTCTCTTGTACGAGAAAAGAGACTGATCAATAAATAACATCTTTTATTGAACACGCCCGTCTCTTCCTTTTCTCTACATTCTGATGAGACTAAGAATGCACGTACTGACTGAGTAAAATAATTGCCTTGTGCTCACACGACTCTTGAGATTGACTCTTGATTAGGGGAGAGCAAAGTTGTCATGTTCTATGGTTGTCAGAAACTAAATCCCTTCTTGTCTAATCAGGGGAGTTAATCCTTCCTTGAACATTCGAGAAAGTTTCTAGCGAACTCTGAGCTTAGCTGGCAAACCCAAAAATTAAGTCTAGTATCGACAGTAGTAGACCTAGTTAACGTCTGGCCTAGGCCTTTACTGCTGTAGGCACTATTCCAATGCGCAGAGCCTATTGGGAAAATAGGAGCTACACTCCAAGTAGAGTAGGCGTGTCCACCATGGCCTATCAAACACACCTAGGGTCACCAGGAGCTGAGGTGAACCCCACTCTTAGACATTCTCCATCTTGAATTGGAGAATTGGGCCCAATAAGAAAAGGGATGTGCCCCTCTCCCCAAAAGAAGGGGGCATCCAAAAGGTGTAGTCACCTTAGTGGACAGTAACCTTTGGCCTTTGGCTACTGCCCCGAACTCAGTAACTTCCTTAAATATAGTATTTATGGACTTCACTGAATCTTGTTGCTAAGATTCGATGAACCAAAGAAGAAGATGGAAGAAGACCTCTGACTGACTAGGAACTGAACCGCTGCAGTCAGAACCTAGCAAGAACCCCGCCACCTACAGCGTGTTCGATAACTGGACCTGCTGTCCTTCCAGAAACCCTGTCAGGCCTCCAAGAAACCCCAGAGGCCTTCTGAGCCTTTAGCCAATCCCCAAGGACCTCCCTTTGGGTTGAAGTCTCTAGTACCCGCCATCTACCAGTACAAGAATCGCATTAGGCTAAGGACTGACAATTGTGTTGACATAACTCACTACGGCAGAAAGAACCCCAAGACCGTAGTGGTAGAGAAACAACACTTGTGTCGACGCGACTCTGACCTGCCAGAAGAAAGCACCGCAGTTGGATGGCCTCCACAACCTAGAGGGATCCTCTCGACTCAATGACCCAAGCTGTTCACAGCTCCAACCCTGAGAACTTGTACCCTCATTCACTCGGCCCTGTCGGCCCCCTCCTGGCCCGCCGGCTCGACTGCAGCCTCTCTGAGATAGCCCAACCTTGGAGGAACTCATACATCCCCTGCGCATTTCCATGACTGTAACAGCGACTGCTGGGCTGGGGGTGCCTCCATTTGACCTACAAGGACTTGCTAACAACGACCGCAACAGTACCGGCATTAGTGGTCTAGTGCCTCCCATTCATCCCCATTTCTTTCAGTTGACCGCGAGAGAGAACTTCAGCGCTATTATCGACTGCCGCAGCGTTTGTAAGTACTGAACTCTGCATCCTACTGCCCCAGTGTGCTGGTGGTGCGGTACCTAATTTAAAGCCGACGTATGTCCAGAGCTGGTCTCAACCCAAAGACTTCCAACTTAAGTTGTGTACCTACCTGCTGATGCATAACCATACTTTCCTACCTTAGGATTGCATCCTATCTCGTGCATACAGCTGTCTATCTTTTTCAAGTACTAGATTTATTGTTTCGGATTGACAATATCAAAGTATTTCACAGACCACAAAGCCTTTGGAAAGTAGTTCCTGCCATAAAAGTCTACTTGCCTGTAACTGAGTTCAACTTGGTTCCTAAAATAAAAGTAACTAAAGTAATATCTTTGAAAAACATTGGTTTGGAGTTCGTCATTGAGTGTGTGTTCCTGTCTTGTATGAGTTTGTACAACAAATGCATTCACACTACCATCTGATAAGCCTAAATGCTCAGCCCACCTACCACTAAATTGAGAGTAAGGTATTATCTACTTTAACTTCTGCCATACCTTTGAGGTCTCACTGGACTCTATGGGCCTAATTAACAGAACTAACTTAAGACAAAATCCTAAACGTACTACCATTTTGGTATTCACAGAAGGCACTTACTCATTTTGATATTAACAGAAGGCACTTACTCTTTTTGGTGTTCACAGAATCCACTTACTCATTTCGGTATTCAAATAAGTTAGGAGTCCTAACTTTAGGACCCCTAAATGCCTTCTGTAATGTAAAAATGTAATGTAAAAAGAATTTATAAAGCGCAACTAACACCTAGCGGTTTCTTGGCGCTAAAGAATAAAGAAAACAAACAGTCCGTGAGGCTGGGAGCGTTAGTTGTAGGCATTACGGAACACGTAAGTTTTTAAAAGGGACCTAAAGTGGGTGTGGGGGGGAGGCTTGTCTGAGACCTAAAGGGAGGGCGTTCCAGAAGGACGGGCAAGAAATGAGAACCTCAGTCCTCCCTGTTTTTTGCGTTTGAAGGTCGGGATCTGGAGTAGGGCCAGATGAGAGGAACGGAGATTGCGGGAAGGGATGTATGGATGCAGTAGTGAAAAAATAAACGAAGGACCTGTGCCAGCAAGGGACTTAAAAATAATGCAGCCCAATTTAAACTTGCACCGCTCAGAGACAGGGAGCCAGTGAAGGGATTTTAAAAGAGGGTGTACATGTTGGTGTTTGGGCTGGTGATGAATGAGCCGTGCGGCCTGGTTCTGGATGAGTTGTAGCCTCTTTAGTTGGTATGCTGGTATGCCAACGTAAAGGGAGTTGGCATAGTCTATCCTGGAGATGACTGAGGCCAGTAGGACCAGGGTGAGGGCCTCGGTGGTCAGGAAGCGGGCAATTTTTCGAATTTTCCTCAGCTGAAAAAAGCTGGAGGAGACTACCGTGTTAATCTGGGGTTTCATCGTGAGGTCATTGCTAATAATGACCCCAAGGCTTTTTGCTGAACTGACAGAGTTGGGGGGGGAGCCCAACCTTGTAGGCCAAAAGGTGGATTTCCAGGGGTTGGCTTTGCCCCCAACAAGCACCAGCTCTGTCTTGTCGGGGTTGAGCTTCAGATAATTCGCCCCCATCCAGTCGCTGATGTGACAGAGGGTGGTTTGAAAGTTGTCGATGGATTGGTCCGTAGAGTTGATGTCGAAGACTAGCTGAATGTCGTCCGCGTAGTTAAACGCGGTGACACAGCTGCCTCGTAGGGACTGAATAAGGGGGGTAAGGTATAAGTTAAAAAGAAGAGGGGATAAGGAGGAACCCTGCGGGACGCCGCAGGTTAGCTCGACCTTGTCCGCAGAGAACTGGGAGAGCCGAACCGCCTGACGGCGGTTGCTCAGGAAGGAGCGGACCCAGTCTAGGGCAGTATCCTGGATGCCGGCCTCCCTGACACGGCCAACCAGAATGTCATGGTCGACCGTATCAAAGGTGGCCGACAGATCCAGGAGCACCAAAACCTGGCTGATGTTGGAGTCCGCTCCTCTCCGCAGTTCCTCCATAACAGACAGTATAACAGATTCAGTAGAATGATTGGGTCTAAAGCCGGCCTGTTGAGAGTCGAGGAAGTAGCGACGATAGAAAGTGGTCTTCGATAAAGGCACTCAAGGTGTTTGTCGCATGGGACTCAAGGACTTTTCTGAGGTAGGGGAGGAGGGAAATGGGACGGAAGTTGCTCATAATCGTTGGGTCTGCTGTGGGTTTTTTGAGAATGGGCATGACCACGGCACTTTTGAAAGATCTGGGGACAATGCCAGAAGAGAGAGAGTTGTTCAGTAGTGCCAGAGGGGGGGAAGGGCAGGCTATAAAGGCCTCACGGAGGGTCAAAGGAGGGCAGCAGTCGGTGGGGGATCCAGAGGCCACCTTTTTAAAGAGGACAGGAAGCTCTGTCTCCGAAATTGGAGGAATCTGGGTCAGCTGCCTGGGGTTGGGAGAAGACGAGGAGAAGAAAAGATTTAGGGAGTCGCAGAGTGCGCGGGAGGGGAGAGGTTTAGCGGTAAGCCTGTCTGGGTTTGACAGCTCCTCCACGATAGAAAAAATATCTTTGGTTTTGGTGGCGGAGTCAGCAATCTTATTTGAAAAATAAGTGGTCTTAGCTTGTAGGACCGCTGTTTTGTAATCTTTGGGCAGGGTAGTGAAGCGTAGTTTCATGTCTGGGGCGTAGCTACGTCGCCACTGGTGCTCGGCCTGCCTAAGGCCCAGCTTCAGGGCTTTGAGGTCTTCCGTGAACCACTTTTGGGCACCGTGCAGGCGTTTAAGTTTGATCTGTCTGAGTGGGGCCACGATGTCGCTGGCTGACTCCAGCCAGTGTGTGAGGGCAGAAGCTTGGGTGTCAATGGAGCTCAGATTAGAGGGGGTGGAGGTTCTAAGTAGGGTGACAAATTTGCTGAGATTGGCCTTGTTCCAATTCCGGGCGGAAAGGTTGCCTTCCAGGGGTCTACCAAGGCCGGGAATGGCCGTGATAGAGAAGGAGATAATGAAATGGTCGGACCATAGGCAAGGTGAAATGAAAGGGGCAGATATGTCCAGGTTGAATGTCCAAACCTGGTCCAGAGTGTGACCCTTAATGTGGGTGGCTGACTTTATGTGTGTCAGGCAGTTCATGCTGGATAGCAGATCAGTAAATGAAATAGAGCAAGCATTCTCCTTTACGTCAGAGGGTTGAAATCGCCTAGGACCAGGATTTTTGATTTGTTAATGATAAGTTGGGAGAGCATGTCCCCAAACATCGTGGGGAAGTCAGGCATGGACTGAGGGGGGTGATAGACTAGGACACAGATAAGTGGGGTAGCTGGGGATTCCAGTCTCAGCACAAGATAGTCGACCGAGGGGATGCCGACTGAAGTCAAGGCGGAGAACCGGATGGAATTTTTGATAATCGCTGCTACCCCGCCTCCCGGCCTGCCGGGAGCTCTATTTGCCTGGAGGATGTAGTAGCCAGCGGGGATTGCAGCTAGTATATCGGGGGCCGATTCCTCATTAATCCATGTCTCTGTTAATAGTAGTATGTCTGGTTTCTCAAAGTCCAGCAAAGCAAAGATTTCCAACTGATGTTTTACCAGTGAGCGTGTATTGAGATAGGTCACTGTAAGATTGAGGTATAGAGTCCGTTTGTTGGATAGAGAATTGATAGTTGAAGGGGGAGCTGAGGGCGGAGAGGTTACTATCTCAGAAAATGTATCTCTAGTACAGAGAAACCCCAATGGCTCAAAGCCCGACAGAGTCGCGGGGGGGTAGACCCATGATGATGTAGTCTAATCAGGTCTGTAGAGGTGTATTGGATGAAACCGGCAGGGGGACATGCCCCGTGCCCCGGCCGGTCGCGGACGGGCGCAGACGGGCTTGCCTTAGGCGCGCCTTCGGCGCGCAAACGTCGCGCCCGCTGCGCTCGTCCGCTGCGCGTCCGGAAAATACACATGCTTTATAGGCGGCTGGTGGAGTTGGAGGGGGGTGTAGCCAGCAGTAGTGGGCGTGTCCTGGGGAGTCCCAGGAATGGCAGCGAGATCGTGATCTTGGACCCGCGGCAGCGATAAATCCGCTGTGCGGGGGGTGCCTGGTGAGTACAAATAAGCAAAAAGTGCCCAGAGCGGGGATTTCAGAAAGTTTTAAAACAAGACCGCAGTTTCATACAGTTTTTAAAATCAGCGTGCTATCGGTCCTCCCAGCTTCCGCCTCAGGAGGTTGCTTTCTACATACGGCACCTGTATTCAGCGCACGTTATATAGCCTAGTGAGGGGGGCGTGGCCAGCAGTAGTGGGCGTGTCCTGGGGAAAGTCTTAAAGTTAGGATTTTTCTCAGTTTAGGAGTAGTAAAGTTAGGACTCCTAACTTTAGGACTCCTAAACTGAGAAAAATCCTAACTTTAGGATTTTCAGTATTCACAGAAGGCATTTAGGAGTCCTAAACTTAAGAGTCCTAACTTTACTACTTCTAAACTGAGAAACATCCTACCTCTAAGACTTTCGGTATTCACAGAAGGTATTTAGGAGTCCTAAAGATAGATGTCCTAACTTTACTACTCCTAAACTGAGAAAAATCCTAACTTTGAGACTTTCGGTATTCACAGAAGTCATTTAGGAGTCCTAAAGTTAGGACTCCTAACTTCTGTGAACACCGAAATGAATAAGTGCCTCCTGTGAATACCAAAATGAGTAAGTACCTTCTGTGAATACCAGAATGGTAGTAAGTTTAGGATTTTGTCTTAAGTTAGTTCTGTGAATCGGGCCGTATACCTCTTTTTGGTCCGGTATATACGGAGCTGGCTTCCTACATGTGCAGAGTAACTGAAATGTTGCCTAAGTCTAATAAAAAGAAATGAAGAAAATATGTTAATCTTTGATTAGTTAAGTATGTTTAATGAAGCTATTAGCTGTCAAGTGGACAATACGACCTTACAGCTTGTCTCCTTATGGCAGTGACTGGGTGTCTCTTCAAATGCATAGCTATGATTCTCCTGCAAAGGCAGTTCATTCATGGGGCATGTCACATGAATGGATATGAAAGCCCTGTAATTTCTGATGCTCACTGCAGAATGTAGTCGTCAGAGACTTCCGAATAACCCCAGGACGGTCTTGTGATAACTGCGGTGCCAGAGGTCCAGTCATATGTAAAGTGTATGTCTGTACTGCTATTTGTCTCGTCTGATCTTTTGGGAGCACAACTGATGAAGTAAAAAGTCAACAAAAATGAATGATTTGGTTATTCCTCATCCTTCACTGATCAAATGACCTTCTGAGGGTGACCGCCACAAAATACAAACACATGAGATAAAAGACTTGTGACAAAACAACATATACTGCTCCATTTCTAGTTAGGTTCTTTAAGGTCTGACGTCCTTGGCACACTACATTGTAGTTCGAGTACTTCCTTATCCTTTGCCAATCAGCAGTTCATTACAAGCATTAAAGTTCCTTGCACAGACAGAATAAAAATAAATTCTGTTAGTGATATACTTTGGGTACCGCTATATTTGCTTCTCGGCTGAAATACCACTGAGGGCCTAGGAAAGGCATTGGCCACAAGAGCGCAGGAAACCGGCAGGCTAAGACTTGACCGCAAGGAGCTCACATCTCTGCATTTCTCGTGTCATATTTTAAGGTCAGACCTCGGTGCATGAAGACTCTAGTCTTTCCCCTCCTATTTTGTTAAGAATTGTCCAGCTGCAAACTTTGTGAACGATTACAGAGGCACCACCATGTTGTCCATCAATATTAACTGCCTACATTAGGGACACATCAGTCTTTAGCTACATGGAACTTCAATAACTGGATCTGTACTATTTAACAACGGAATTTTTAAATTATGTTCTTGAAAGATTTCCTGTAATTGTTTTGATTGTCTTGGCGATGTTAGTGTCTCACTTTCGGGTCTAGCACCTTGCTGGCATAGCAGCGATAAGACGTGGATATAGTAACTACCACAGAGTCAAAAATCAATGCAAATTCATTTTTTTAAGAAATCTATTGTAAATATCAAAGAACACAGGGTTCTGTCCTTAAAAGAAGTTATACCTCTGGTATTGATCGTAACTCGGAAGGTGCACAGGTCTTCCAATTCCTCAAATAATACTTATGTTTGTTTTCCACCAAAATTAAAAAAAAATGTAGGCATCCCAGCCAAGAAATATCATTCTTGTGCTAAATATGTTTCTTGGTTACCTTCAATTAATTTGAATTTCATTTTATTTTGACCAGACATTAGCAGCACAAATGGTGAGCCATTTGGGCCCCACAAACCATGTCCCACTAACACTTATCAGATGCCCGAGGATGAAAAAGTTTCAGAAAAGGTGGCTAAATCTCTTTATGAGATTCTGTGCGTTTGACTGTGGTTTTATGTTGGTAGTTGGGGAAGAGTTGTTTTGGGCAGTAGCTGTTAGTGCCTTAGGGCACTGGGGCATTGCCCCAGTAATTTTCTGCCCCCCCCTAATATATTATTTAACAGCTGTCAACAACACAACACGATTCCCTCAAATTAATAATAGTTACATTCTTGCTGTCCCCGTGGCAGTAAGCCTTCAGCTGCGGCATCAGCTGCTCTAAAGGGGGTGCGGCTCTTGTGACAATCACCATCATAGTGGCGGTGTGGGTGGCAACGAGCGCACAGAACAAGTGAGCATGTTGGGTTGGAGTGGATGTAGAATTTCTTCAGCCAGCCCAACATGCGCACTAGAGTCTTCAATCTGGCAGGCAGTGGCTGCACAATAGGACAATGGGGGTTGATCAAAGATGCAACCCCTGGTCTCCTGATGAATGGCAAGTTGGCATGCTCAAGCCAATCCTGGCACTGCTAGCATGCTGTGCTCCTAAAGCAAGCAAGCAGCATCTGGATTGGCTGCGAGATGGGTTGCCAGGTCTAGTGTAGGCGTTAAGTGCAGCTTGGTGCATGTAAGAGGCACCACGGGGGGAGGTTCTACCCCACTGAAGTATTACCAATCACTGTAATGGCTTACTGTGAAGCCGTTTAGTGATTGGCCATTTCTGTTGCTGGGCTATTCAGCCAGCCTGTCTGTGCCTCCCTCACCCTCTTGGGGAGTGTGGCGAGGCAGACCACACCTGGCCTCATGTTGCTGTGGCCAGGCTTGGGTCACATTTGTTCTGACTCACTGCACGCCTTGCTCATCTTCACCGCCCAATGCCCATCACGAAAATCCCCTGTGGACATACCCTATTGACGACGATGAGAGAAGTAGGTACACTGAGCCACAAAATATGTTGAATTATTACTATGGAAGGGGCAACGAAGAAGGCTGGTGTGTTTAGTGGTGGGGGAGAAGCAATGCCAATGCTTGTGTTTTTCGATGGGTGTGTGCCTGTGATCCAATCATTGCCTTCACGTGTGTGCAGGTTTAACAATAATACACCTGGTGACTAAAAGTACTCAATGGCCCATCACCCTTGCAACACTTCTGACTCCATAGAATTAGACAATGGCACCGTGTGAAGGCTAATGCAAACTGGGGGAAGGGTCTTTAGCTTTGAATGTAACTAGATTTCCAATACATCTCCTAAAAGACAAAGAACAATAAGTACTTCTCTGGAGTGTTTCATCAGGCTGAACAATCAGCAGCTGGTACTACGCATATTACTTCATGGTCTTGTTCTGAATGGTGGTGTTATCGTGAAACGTGTTTGTTTTCAACTTGTGTCTAATATGTTGGGGTGAAGTAACGGGGATGTTCGTGTAAGGTGGTTTTCAGACAGCCTGGTTCATTTTCTATGGCACACATTGCTTCATACATACTGTTGCCAGGCCTAGTGCAGGTCTCTCATGCAGCTTTGTGCACTTGAGAGGAACCGCGGAGGGCAGGCTCTACCCCAACGGAGTGTGACCAATCCTGTAAAGGCTTACTGTGAAGCCATGTAGTGCTTGGCCATTTCCATTGCTGGGCTATCCAGCCAGCCTGTCTGTCCCTCCCTCCCCCTCTCGGGGAGCGTGACGACGCAGACCACACCTGGCCTCATGTTGTTGTTGTGGCCAGGCTCGGGTTACTTTAGAACTTACTGCGAGCCTTCACCGGCGTCTTCACCGCCATACACGGAAAGCCCTGTGGTGTGGACATACCCTTTTGATGATGACTAGAGCCGGCCACTTCAAAGGCAAAAGTAGGTGCCCCGTGCCACAAATTATTTTGAATTATTACTGCAGAAGGGGCAATGTAGAAGGCCAGTGTGTTTAGTGTGGGGGTATAGCATTGTCAATGCTTGTATTTTTCGATGTGTGTGTGTCTGTGACCCAATCATTCACCTCAATGTGCGTGCAGGTTTAATAATAATACGGCCACTGGAGACTAGAGTACTCGACGGCCCATCACCCTTGCAACAATTCAGACTTCAGAGAATTAGACAAGGGCACTGGGTGAAGGCTAATGTAAGCAGGGGGGTCCCTGGGCTATGAAAGTAACTGTATTTCCAATAACCCTACTGTAAGGCAATGACAAATGAGTGCTTCTCTGGTGTATTTAAGTGCGCTGAACAATAAGCAGCTGGTACTATGCACATTACTTGATGCTCCCATTCTTAATGGTGGTGTTATCATGAAACGTGTTCGTTTTTGATGTGTGTCTAACGTGTTGGAGTGAAGTAATGGGGTTCTTCATGTTAGGTAGTGATCCAGCGCCCCTAAGGAAAAACTGTCTCACCAACGCTACCCAACTCCACAAATCACTCACAAGGCCCATATACCAACGAGACAATTTTTGGGCGACTGAATCATGTGAACTAATTACACAGAACTATTCACAATCTTTTTACAATTTTATATACAACTGCAGTTTATCTTTTCTCACCATGGTTTTAAACATATATCATTTTAATTAAGTCACTTAAGTAAATGGATCAGCTGATGGTAACTAGACCATGAATAAACAAGACCAGCTTGTCATTTCAAAAATCTAATTTTATTAACTTTATTAATCATAGAAAGAGCATTTTCAATTAGATATCTTTATTTTATTAGCAATATCTTTATTTTATTAGCAAAAATGTAAGCAGCGTTTATTAAGGGGAATAACATATTAGACCGACATTTCAAAGGCAAATCTGTTAGCATGAATTAAAGAAAATAACAGTTTCCATTCCCTAAAATCTATTTCCCTGTCTAAAATTCGCTCCACCTAAAGGAAAAATCATTAAAGTCTGCTATCCTTACGTGCGCCAAAGAGTCCAACAGCACGTCACGTCCTTCAGGAATCGGAAAGCGAGAAGCGCCCTCCTGCCCATGGGGCCAAGTTTTATACCTTTCTAACTATCTAATCTCACTAAATTGTACATTTTTCCTTGCCATCCAGTGTCCTCCTTGGCTGACTTAAGTCAGTCCATTATGTGTCATCACGTCTCCATACCAAAATCGAGCCCTTTCTTTGACTCTATTGTCCACTGTTTTTCGTGACTTTTGGCTTCCTCGAAAACGAAACATTTCACGAGTTACAGTTCGTGACTTCCTTAGCTTGGCAAACTTTGCCGCTTCCTGTCCTTGAATCGTTCTTTCCAAGAGCACGTTTAGCACAGTTTATTTGAATTTGCAAAAACTTGTCAACGTGGTAAAAGTTTCCACTTCCATGCAGGGCTCTTTCTGGACAGGACTCGAAAACGCCATCTTTTCAATGTACCTTTAGAGACCCATTCTGTTACCCACCCCTTTGCTAATTATTAACCCATTCATTTATGTTACCTAGCTGTGCACACAAAGCAGCATTTTTATCTCCCTTCTTCATATAGGCCGCAGGATTCTCCACGAGCTTATGCCACATAAAAGATGTAAAGACATAACATAAGCACACAAATAAGCACATGCCATTAGTTAAACAGCCGCATTTAATACTGACAAGGACAATAGACAAGGTTGGTTTATTATTTATACGCACTTGCTTTTGCAACATAGAGCACATGAGTTAGACCCTTGTGTTTCTCTTGTGTATATGCATTTTAAAACTAAGTTGATTAATAATTCACCACACACTGATTAATACGGTTACAGATTATATTGGAAGTTTAACTTTGCGAGTCAGAACAAAATATCATTCTGAACCTCACTCCATCAGTAGTTTGCAGATAGTCTGTTTCATTTTCAATGGCACACATTGCATCACACATGTTGAGAGCAGCAGTGGCTGCTGTTCACTGCAATACGGCTGACAACGAAAGGGGAAGCAAACTCAGCCAATGTAGGGGCAGGGAGCATTTTCTTTGCTCAATTCTGCAGTAGTAAGCATTATAGAATGGTCGTTTGTTTAATGATCCTAATTGCAATTCATAGTGACATAATTCACCGCATGGTCCCTTTAAAGCGGAATTTGCCACAGTTTATCCATGCATACGCGCATGTGAGGTATAATTGTAACTTTGCAGTGAGTCTTCGCCAGATGTCAAAACACTTACTGTACCAGCTAATCATCGCAGTTCCCAACTTCTGCCAGTTGATGATACACAACTTGCTCAGGAAAAGGATATGTACTCTCAACTCACAACTTTGTCAAGTTCAAGGGCCCGCCTTTGGTCCATCTTTAAATCCATCTCTTTTTTTTTTCAACAAGTGCCATGAGAAGCACTAGACTATCTGATGCTTCATGAAAAGTTGCAATTTCTTGGCTAGCACACAGTTTTTCAAAGTGTGTTGTGGGCCAGTTGGTAATGCAGTTTGAAATGGTAAAAGCAGATTTTTCACCTCCATTAACACCCCCCACCCCCTCTGAGCTTTATTTACATGAAAACTCCCCATTTTATCTGCACTGCTACAATGCACAGCCCTGCTTTGGTGAGGGTTGAAAGGAATATTTAGTTTTGTTAGGGTATGAATTATGCACTATGGGGCATATTTACAAGCCTCTATCGCCACATGAACATCACTTCTTTGGATGTTGTGGTGGTGATACGGGCTTCACCTTATTTACACGCATTAAGCCACATAACGTGGCTTTACGCTGCCTTTAAACAAGGCACCCTTTCACGCTACACTTAGCGTCAAAGGGGTGGGCAATGGGTGTTGCCGTGTGCGTTACACCGCAACACCCATTGATTTTGACGCTGCCCCATATTTGCACAAATGGCTTAAATATAGAGCAGTGCCAAAATTAGGACCAGGGAAACTCGTCTTCACCAGGCGCAACAAAGTGAAATGCTTTATTTCTCTTAGTTTTTGCTGTTTTTTGGTGTGATGCATTGTGCAGCACACATAAAAACAGCAAAACTCCAAGCCTGATTGTTTATGTACAGGAAGGAGTCCCTTCCTGCACATAAACAATTATTTTAAAGTGACGACTTACAATTTCTATGTGTGCTGCACAAAACAGCACAAATAGAAGTTACAAATCACCTACTAATTTCAGCTGCCTAATGCCAACGCAGGCACCCTTGCATCATAGTGCAAGGGTGCCTGCACTGGGGGCAATGATTGTTTATGTGCAGTAAGATTGTTTATGTGCAGAGCACATAAACAATTATTCCCCCAATGCAGGCACCCTTGTACTATGGTGCAAGGGTGCCTTCATTGGCATTAGGAACTGAACTTAGCGCCAGCGCAGGGGGAAATCCAGGGCTGCACCGTATTGCTGTAAATATGGCTCAGCCCTGTGTTTCAGAAGTGGCAAAGTGCGGTTTTAAACGAAGAAGGCTAACACCACGCTCAGTCACTTCTTTGTAAAAATGCCCTAATACTGGATCAAAGGCCCTTGAGCATGCGTACATAAAAAGGGTACACAGCGACCATCAAAACAATAACAATGTGCATTTTCTTTACTAATAATGGACCTCGGTTCATATAAATCTCGGAAGAAAGATGTGGGTTTTTTCAAATTTTCAATCGGTATGAACAACTTATATGTATAAAAGTTGGTTGTTAACCCTATAATCAATGTAAAATAACTATTCTACACTCTTCACAATACATATTAAATGGCGGTTGTAGACAGCCCCCCGGAATTTTTGTATGAGCCAATATTTTAATTGTGACCTTCTGTAAACAAATCCGAAACATTAAGGGAAATGTGTTTTCTTGTATCCCGAACAAAAGTCATTAATTTGTAATTGCTAATAATTTAAAGTTTCTTTTCAATTTACCTTCTAAATGGACTTTAATAAATACATTTCAGCTAATGGCCATGTGTTCCAGAGTTTGCAGCAACGTTTTGTCACATAACCCGTCACATATTATATGGGATACACTAGAAAATACCTAATAAAAAAAGAATTGATATTTCAGCTAAACATGCCTTCAGATGCACCCTTTCAAATCCAGGCAATTAATATAGAAAATACTCCCACCTTCGCATAGGCATCATTGTGAACATGTGCGTGCAGTATACAGAGACAATGGATCTGACATGGTAAATCAGTGCATAGTAAATGTTACATAAGACAAAGAAGACCATATGGTGCAGGGTCACATCAATACCTGTAGACTTTATAGGTTAACTGTTTGGTCTGGAGCAGCACGAATTCATAATTTAAAATGACACACCGTGGTTGTGTTGACTTTACAAATAAGAGTTCATTTCTAACCAAATGAACCCTTTTTAGCAGCATTAGGATAATGACAGGAGCAACAAATCATAACGCTCTAGCCTATGCCTTGCAGTTTGGATGTAGCTCTTTGATGACAGTTACTGGCTCTCTCTGCTATGTTAGGTTTGTAACTTTGCATATTAAACATCTGCACATTGCCATTGCCTTGGGCCCAGTTCCAGAAAGGGGAAGTGCGTGGGCAGATATTGGCTGAAGCATGAAATAGGAATCCCTTTCCACCTGAACTGATTTTCTCAGGCATAGCTTGACTTTGAATATAATTTATGTATTTGGTGACTAAGGGCCATATGTATCAAGCCGTTTTTGAATCGCAAAGGCCGAAATTCGCAGAATTTCGGCCTTTCCGACTCGTAAACGGCCGTTTTGCATGTTTTGGGATGCATGAAACATTCCCAAAATAAGGAATTGCAAAGTTGTGCGATTCTTTATTTTGCCATAGCATTTAGGGAATCACAATTTTGCGATTCCTTAAATGCTTTGTATGTAGCATTTTTGGCTAGCGAAATATGGTTAAGAATTCGCAAATTACCACCAACTTTTTGTTGATGGTAACTTGCGAATTCTTCAAAAAATGCATATTTTGGCCTCCTGGCCCATAGGAATGCATTGGAAACTATTCCTTAATTGCGAATTTGCGAAATGCGAATTCGCAAATAAGGAATATTAAGGAATCGCAAAAAAATTGCGATTTTTTTCATACTTACCATTTTGCAATTCCTAAATAGCGATTCCTTAAAATTTGGTACTTAGGAAATGCAAAATAGTTTGTTGATACATAGGGCCCATAATTGTTATATTTTTCTGGTAAAGCCTGGTGAACCTTTCCTTATTTTTGGGCAAGGAACAAGAGGACCCAAACTCCTTTGCTGCTCTTGCACCCCTTAAACTTAATATTATTAGTGTTTAAGTTAAGGAAACTGATACTATTTTTTTTACTTTGTAGTTAAGGGCTATATAATTGGTCTACATGGTGGGTGGGTACACATCAGTTTCAATTTGAGGAATGGAACTGTGTATTCAATATTAATAGATAGATTTCAATGTTGAGAGCTCCATTGAAGACAGTGAATTGGCTCAGGGATATTAACGGCTGGTGTAAGCCTTCTGCTCCATCATAATTCCAATATTTGTCTTTCTGTTTCCTCCTTTTAGATTTTGAACATTCTACCCTCAGCGAATAGAATGTCATAATAGCCTTATAGCCCAGCTGCCTCTGGCTATACCAGTTATTAAAGGCACTACCCATTGCCTTGTTATTGGCCCTCACTTGTGTCTCGAGATATGTCTGTTTCAGTGCCTTCAGCAACCAGTATGGCATACCAATGCAGCAGGCTATAAGGCTATGTTTTAACAGTCATAGTGTGCAAAAGGGAGCTACTGGAGATTTATTGTGATAATGCACACGATATGTATTTATATAGAAATGTGATGTTTTTACACCAAACCTTATACATTGTTCTTTGATTATTGACAGGTAACTTTAATAATGGTAAGACACCATGAACACAGTAGAGAGCCAGTTCTTGCAAGGCCATTCATTGGACTGAGATGTGAGCGGAACAGCCTTTACAATGCGGGCATTACCACGCGCTGTCATTACTACGCTGCTTTTACAACGCAAGTCGTTTCAACGACTTGCGCTGGAGGGCGCTGTTGGACAAGGAATAGTTTAATTTTCTATTCCAACACCTTCCCTACTGTAACGTGGGCTGGAGTTGGAATAGAAAATTAAACTATTCCACTATCCAGCGCTTACAGCGCAAGTCGTTGTAACAACTTGCATTGTAAAAACAGCATTGTAATGGCACGCGTGGTAATAGCCCGCGTTGTACTGTCATACAACCAGATGTGAAGATAAACTAATTGTAACACAATTTGGACCTGACCGACCAGACCTAAAAAGACAACAAAGTGCCCAAGATAAAGAGAAGACTTATAGACGTACATTCTCAAATGCCAGGTACACCAAAGTGAATTGGCTTATAGGGTGTACTGCAATAAATTCTCGGTTCTGCTTCCCCTTCTGTTTGGTGGTGACATTCCTTGGAAAAATACATTGTTTTATTTGTCAGATGAAGTAAAGAAGCATGCACACACAAGAATCCATAAGGAAAACCTGACCAGACTGGGAATATTGGGAGACACACATAAGCGATGTGTACCACCAATAAATAAAGAAACACAATGAAGCACTTGATATGAATAGGCACACAATGTCAAAAATAATTGATTGCATTAGTTTCTGTGGTCCTTTTGAACTGGCATTACGAGGGCATGGTGAATCTGAAAGTTCCTCAAATCCTGGTATATTCAGAGGCCTAGAGGATTTAATAGCAAACAGACAGTGAAAAGGAAGTGCATTTACTGAGTGTTACAGTCTTTAATGGCACTTCTAAAACAATACAAAATGAACTCCTTGAGTGTATGCTAGAGATTATAAGAAGCTATATTGTCCCCAGTTGAAAAACACAGACTTTGTAGCTATTCAGGACGATGACACCACTGATATGACCCCTAAAACACAGTCCGTATTAATCTTTTGGTACATTGACAATGACAGTAAAGTTGTGTAGAGGTTCTATTGCTTCTCCCATTTAAGAGACTCTAGTGCAAAAACCATTACTTCAGCTATACTATATGAGCTGACCTTGATTTTTCTAGAGCAGCCTAAAAAGAAAATTATTGCACCAAGCTATTCTGGTGCTTCAGTAATAAGTGGAACCTTTGGCGGAGTACAAAAAATAATTAGAGCTGTGTACCTTAATATCCATTATGGACCCCTGATCGTATTATGCAACAAGCAGTAGCAAAGATCTCTGAGGCAAACATTTTATTATTGAATATAGGAGGCATGGCCGCATTCTTTTCATTTTCCCCCTAAAGTACGGCAGTACTTCAGGAAACTGTGGCCAAAAGGCTTCCAAGGGGACCCCCAATTCGTTGGAACTTTCCCATACGTACAATTAACCTATTATTCCAATATAGGGTTGATCTTGAAAAATGTTTTGACACCATAGAAGCCAATACTGACTCTGAACCCAAAAGTCGGAATGAATCCCGTAGCTTTGCTAAAACACTACAAGAGAGAGAGTTTCCATTTTTTCTGTTTTTATTTCACATCATGTCAACCAGTTACAAAAACGAGGAATAGATACTGTCTTTGTGCAAAGTGCTACGAGTCTGCTTGTCACCAGCGTGAACAAAATCAGAGATGAGATTGACAATTTAGAAAGCAGATTGCCAAATGATTCTAGTTTTCAAACCGCTGGATAAACATCAGCAGTCTGGTCCAAATTGCAAGAGATAGGTGACACTATAATTGTGCATGCACAGGAATGTTTTTCTTTTACAGAGCATTTGGTGAGTGTCACATTACTGCAAAGTTATCCGTTTGGAAAATATGATGCTTCCGTCCCTGAGCAAGTACTGAATAAGGGTGTGGAAGCTTATCCTCTGCTCAACAAGGAGGATCTGAGAACTAAGTTGGCTGTACTGTACTCAAAACATGTGTATCGGGATGCCACTGGTGCCATTTCTTTGCTCACTTTAATTCAGAAACTTAACATGGAAAAGTCACCTACAGAGACATTGGCATTACTTCAATTGCCATCAGCACTCCTATGTTAACAGCAGAGTCAGAACAATGTTTTTCCACTTTAAACAGAATGAAGTCATTCCTAAGGAACACAATGATTGAAAAAAGACCAAGGGGCATATTCTCAAGGAGTTATCGCCACATTAGCGGCACTTTTGTGCCGCTAATGCAGCAATAATTATATCGCTCTACTACCAAGCTGTCGCTAACAGCCGTTAGTGACAGTTTTTAGTACAAAGCGTCCGCTGTAAAGATCGCCACTTCTGTTAGCGATAAATATATGCAGGAGAGGCATTCCTGTTCAAAACCACCCGCAAACCCCACTACTCCATATTCACTAGGGGATCCTTGAACTTTTGAAGACCAAAAAAAAACTGCCTCTAACTGCAGTTAGAGCCAGTCACTTAAGACCAGAAAATAGCTGGTCTTAAAAATGGGGATAACACTTGGGGCCACATCTCAGCAGGTTTTGGTGCTGGGCAGCGCTGCAAGCAATGTTGCAGCTCTGCCTTGCGACAAAACTACACTGTAGGAATGCGCACCATCAATAAGATAGTGTGTATTCCTGGGCCCCAGTAACGAAGTGTTGCAGCGCTGCGTCAAGACAGGGTTGCAACACTTCTCACTATGCCCTTCTTGCGACAGCATGGGTGCGCTGTATTCACTGGACAGCGCTTCATGACGCAAGTAATGACAGATATGTCAGGAATCCTGACGTATCTGTCTGCGCTAAAGTCATTCATTGCTGCAGTTGTGTCACAACCATGATGCAACTCCAGCAATGCATGGGGCCAGCCTATCCCTGTGGCACTGCGTCACCTTCACGCCTGCCATCAGGCAGGCAGAAGGTACTGACGCAGTGCTGTTCATGAGGGGTGCCTAAATGTCAGCGCTGTTGGCAATCCATCGGTGGTGGTTGCGCGCTGCAGTGTGATCATTTGGAAGCATTGGTTGAGTGTTGGTGCGGAAGGAGTTGAAAAGACGTTCTTCGGTGGCCTTGATACAGCTGTGAGGGGGTGCGATGATGGATGATGACCGTCCTGTCTCTGGCAGTAGCGGTCGCTCCCCACGCTCCCTTGGCCAGCTGGTATCGTAGCGCTTTGCTGCTTTGCTGCCAATTACCTTGATTTGATCTGCTCTCTGCCAATTACCTTGAATTGATCTGCTCTCAGTGCCTGAATATCAGCGTAGCGCTTATTGCATATTGTGCGCGCATTGTAATTTGTGCCTGATTAATATTTGTGCTTGCTCGTGCTTGCGTAATACTGTAGCGCTTTTCTGATAGTCCGCATTGACTGTTGATAAGATCTTTGCCTGATTGTGCCGGTGCCTCTGCCCACATTTTGCCGATATCCCTGCTTGCACAAACAAACTCGCCCTGTTTCACTTTTGCTTTGCTGCCAATTTGTGATTGTGCCTCCCAGCCCGTATCTCCACCCCGCTCCCGCCTCCCAGCTGACCCTCCCTCCCACTGATAGTACAGGAAGGACCCGCCTGCCCCAACGCTGTGACCGTCCTGTCTCTGGCAGTAGCGGTCGCTCCCCACGCTCCCTTGGTCAGCTGGTATCGTAGCGCTTTGCTGCTTTGCTGCCAATTACCTTGATTTGATCTGCTCTCTGCCAATTACCTTGAATTGATCTGCTCTCAGTGCCTGAATATCAGCGTAGCGCTTATTGCATATTGTGCGCGCATTGTAATCTGTGCCTGATTAATATTTGTGCTTGCTCGTGCTTGCGTAATACTGTAGTGCTTTTCTGATAGTCCGCATTGACTGTTGATAAGATCTTTGCCTGATTGTGCCGGTGCCTCTGCCCACAGTTTGCCGATATCCCTGCTTGCACAAACAAACTCGCCCTGTTTCACTTTTGCTTTGCTGCCATTTTGTGATTGTGCCTCCCAGCCCGAAACTCCACCCCGCTCCCGCCTCCCAGCTGACCCTCCCTCCCACTGATAGTACAGGAAGGACCCGCCTGCCCCAACGCTGTGACCGTCCTGTCTCTGGCAGTAGCGGTCGCTCCCCACGCTCCCTTGGCCAGCTGGTATCGTAGCGCTTTGCTGCTTTGCTGCCAATTACCTTGATTTGATCTGCTCTCTGCCAATTACCTTGAATTGATCTGCTCTCAGTGCCTGAATATCAGCGTAGCGCTTATTGCATATTGTGCGCGCATTGTAATTTGTGCCTGATTAATATTTGTGCTTGCTCGTGCTTGCGTAATACTGTAGCGCTTTTCTGATAGTCCGCATTGACTGTTGATAAGATCTTTGCCTGATTGTGCCGGTGCCTCTGCCCACAGTTTGCCGATATCCCTGCTTGCACAAACAAACTCGCCCTGTTTCACTTTTGCTTTGCTGCCATTTTGTGATTGTGCCTCCCAGCCCGAAACTCCACCCCGCTCCCGCCTCCCAGCTGACCCTCCCTCCCACTGATAGTACAGGAAGGACCCGCCTGCCCCAACGCTGTGACCGTCCTGTCTCTGGCAGTAGCGGTCGCTCCCCACGCTCCCTTGGCCAGCTGGTATCGTAGCGCTTTGCTGCTTTGCTGCCAATTACCTTGATTTGATCTGCTCTCTGCCAATTACCTTGAATTGATCTGCTCTCAGTGCCTGAATATCAGCGTAGCGCTTATTGCATATTGTGCGCGCATTGTAATTTGTGCCTGATTAATATTTGTGCTTGCTCGTGCTTGCGTAATACTGTAGCGCTTTTCTGATAGTCCGCATTGACTGTTGATAAGATCTTTGCCTGATTGTGCCGGTGCCTCTGCCCACATTTTGCCGATATCCCTGCTTGCACAAACAAACTCGCCATGTTTCACTTTTGCTTTGCTGCCATTTTTTGATTGTGCCTCCCAGCCCGTATCTCTACCCCGCTCCTGCCTCCCAGCTGACCCTCCCTCGCTCCGCCCCCCTCCACTATCCACATATGACAGACGCATTTGCGCGCAGCGGACGCGCCCTATGCGCGCCCTATGCGCGCCGAAGGCGCGCCAAAGGTGAGCCCGTCTACGCCCGTCCGCGACTGGACTGCGCCCAGCGCCAGACCCCCTGGCCCCCGCAAAATTCACCCGCATACCGTACGACGCCGCTACCCTCTCAGCCCTTAACCCCGGCCGCTCATCAAACTGCTACCAAGCCGCCCCAGGACACACCCATGGACCCTTCACCTGCCACTCCTGCAAATTTAACTGCGTCAGGACCCACACCAAATCCACAAACTCCAAACAGAGCTCCGACACTAACCACCTAAATTGCATCCTGCTCAACACCCGCTCGGTCCACAGACACGCCATTGAGCTCTGGAACCTACTCGACACTACATCGCCGGATGTCGCCTTCCTTACAGAAACCTGGATGAACGCCTCATCAGCACCCGACATCGCCATAGCCATCCCGGACGGCTACAAGATCATCCGAAAGGACCGCACCAACCAAACAGGAGGAGGCATCGCCATCGTCCATAAGAACACCATCCACATCACGACCAGTTCCGACGATTACCTCGCTACCGCCGAACACCTTCACTTCCAGATCCACACCGACCCCAAGACCACACTCAGAAGCACCCTCATCTACAGGCCACCAGGACCCCGCACACAATTCAGCGAAGACATCACTGACTTCATCAGCCCACACGCCCTCCCCTCCGAGGACTACATTCTACTGGGAGAACTCAACTTCCACCTGGAAAAGAAAAACGACAGCAACACCACCACCCTTCTGGATAACCTGGCCAACCTCGGACTTGAACAACTGGACAATACCCCCACCCACTATGCCGGACACACACTCGACCCAATCTTCACCTCCAGCAAGCACATCTCCTTCAATCACACAACAGCTCTCCACTGGACGGACCACAGCTGCGATCACTTCAACTACAAAAAGACCACGACCCACAACCCCCACAACCTATTCCCCGAAGAAACTGGAACAAAATTACTACCGACCAGCTCTTCACATCGCTTCACCAAAACCCTCCTGCCAAATCATCGGACCCAAACCAAGCAGCCACCAACCTCACACAATGGATCACCCACAGCACTGATGAACTAGCACCCTTGAAAAACCATCAAATCAAACAAGGTAGCAAAAAAGCCCCCTGGTTCAACGATGACCTTAAGAAATCCAAGAAGCTCTGTCGTACCCTCGAGAAAGCCTGGAGAAAAAACCCAACCACTGACAACCTGGCCACCTTCAAGAACGCCACCCGCAAACACCACCAACTGATCCGATCCACCAAGAAATCAGCATTCAAGGATCGCCTTGACAACAACGCCCAAAACAGCAAGGAACTATTCAACATCGTCAAAGAATTTACCAACCCCACCGCCGGCACCAACGACATCACTCCCTCCCAAGACCTCTGCGACTCCCTAGCCTCATTCTTCCACAACAAAATCGCCGACATACATAACAGCTTTGGAAACCAGTCCACTTTACCCACCTCCGAACCAAAACCGCCCTCTAACAACCTTTGCGCCTGGAAACCAATCACCACTGAATACACCATCCGCCTGATGAACTCCATCCACTCGGGATCGCCAACCGACCCATGTCCCCACCAAATTTTCAACAAAGCAGACTCCATTATCGCGCCCCATCTCCGTGACGTCATCAACTGCTCCTTCAACTCCGCTACCTTCCCGGAAAGCTGGAAACATGCCAAACTCAGCGCCCTTCTGAAGAAACCCACAGCAGACCCCACTGAACTTAAGAACTACCGCCCCATCTCCCTCCTCCCTTTCCCTGCCAAAGTCATTGAGAAAGCCGTCAACAGTCAGCTCGCCGCCTTCCTCGAATCCAACAAATCCCTCGACCCCTCACAGTCCGGCTTCCAAGCCAAACACAGCACCGAAACCACCCTCATCGCAGCAACAGACGACATCCGAACTCTACCTGACAACAGATAAACAGCTGCCCTCATCCTACTTGACCTCTCCGCAGCCTTCGACACAGTCTGTCATAGCACCCTCATACAACGCCTCAGCAACGTCGGAATACAAGGAAAAGCATTGGACTGGATCATCTCCTTCCTCGCCGGAAGAACCCAGAGAGTCCGCCTCCCCCCTTTTAGATCAGAGGCCACCGAAGTCATCTGCGGCGTACCACAAGGATCATCACTCAGTCCCACCCTCTTCAACATATACATGAGTCCCCTCGCATCCATCGCACGCCAACACAACCTCAACATCATCTCCTACGCAAACGACACCCAGCTGATCCTCTCCCTTACCAAAGACCCAAACACCGCCAAAACCAACTTACATGAATGAATGAAAGAAGTAGCCGAGTGGATGAAGAACAGCCGTTTAAAACTGAACTCGGACAAAACGGAAGTCCTCATCTTAGGTTCATCCCCAGCTGCCTGGGACAACTCATGGTGGCCACTGGCCCTTGGAACCGCACCCATACCTACGGACCACGCACGTAACCTGGGCTTCATCCTGGACTCCTCCCTCTCGATGACCAGACAAGTCAACGCCGTCTTATCATCATGCTTCAACATCCTACGCATGCTCAAAAAAATCTTCCGCTGGATCCCCATCGAAACAAGAAAGACGGTCACCCACGCACTGGTCACAAGCCGACTAGACTACGGAAACACCCTTTACGCCGGAACCACAGCCAAACTACAGAAAAAACTCCAACGCATCCAAAACGCCTCAGCCAGACTCATACTAGACATCCCTCATCAAGTTCACATTTCCGGTCACCTGAATGACCTCCACTGGCTCCCCGTCAACAAGAGAATAATGTTCCGTCTCCTCACCCACGCACACAAAGCCCTCTACGACCTAGGACCCGAATGCCTCAACATGCGACTGTCCTTCTACACCCCCACCCGCCAACTACGATCGTCCAATCAAGCCCTCGCCGCAAATCCGCGCATCCATAGATCCACCATGGGGGGAAGATCCTTCTCCTACTTAGCGGCCAGGACCTGGAATTCTCTCCCCACCCACCTCCGCCTTACACAGAACCACCTCTCCTTCAGAAAACAACTAAAAACTTGGTTATTCGATAAGTAAAGTACCCCCCCTCCCCCAAGCGCCTTGAGACCCTCTGGGTGAGTAGTGCGCTATACAAATTTTTGAACTTGAACTTGGCGGTGGTGTGCGGTGGGCAAGGTGAAGACGTGATCTTACCAATGATGGTTCGTCCAGGAGAGTCTTGTGTTGTTGCTGTAGTTGTAGTTCCCGCTGGCGGAGGTGACGTGCTCGACCGTGTGTCCTGCTATTTGGCTTGTTGAGAAGCCTTGCTGCTTACGTCTGATATAGGGGGCCTTCCCTAGGAGGGGGTGGTGTTCTGGTCACAGGTGTTGTCCAGGTGGAACTTGAGTTCACCGACTAGGATGTCGTTGGTGGATGGGAGACCCTGGGGTGCAATGAGGTCTACAATGGTATTAGAAAATGGGGGGCCATGACCCAGGGGGCCGGATCTAGTAGTTGAGGTGGTCCATGGTCACCCATGGGTCATTAGAGTGCGTGGTCAGTGAGAGTGTGCTTCTGTAGGTGATAGCAATGCCTCCTCCTTGATGGTCGGGGTGCTCCTTGCGTGTGATACTGCAGCCGTCAGTGATCACGATTGCGATGTCCGGTCCGGAGCAGAGATTGTTCCTGGCAGGCGAGGAGGCATCCAGGTTTGATGGTGAGGAGGGCGCTGGCGTCATAGCGGTAGAGTGGCCTTGGTGCTGAGCACGGTCCAGGGGCAGACAAACGCAAACGGCGTAGCCTAAGGGTTGCCATTGTCACGGGAGACGGCCATTACAACGCAGGCAGTACATCGATAACAATGCAACACCGATAACACAGGTGCCTTTACATCGCATTTGATTACAACGCATTGTGAGGGCAGTAGTGGGGTAATTTAAAGTTTTTTGGATGGGTATTGGTTTCAGATGTGAAATATGAAAATTGGGGGGTGTTTTGCCGTAAAATATGAAAATTGAGGTGTGTTATGGGGTAAAATATGAAAATTGGAGGTTGTTTTGGGGTAAAATATAGAAATTGGCGTGTGCATTTGGGTAAAATTTGGTTTTTGGGTGTAGTATGGGGGCTAAAAAAAGAATTCCAGGGTTCACGGTTGGGTTTGAGGTGCAAAGTTTAGTTTTGAGTTGCATTCACTAAAGTTTGAATAGTGACATTAATGTCTCCGCTATGCAACACCTACTCTACTGTTGCAATGTGCCTAGTATTAGTATGCATTGGAATGAAATGAGATGTAATGGCAAGCGTCACAACCACGTTTGTGCCTTTGGCATAAGGGTGGTATGACCGCTGTGCATGGGCGCACAGCGGCTGCCATTGAGAAGTGCTGGGAGGGTTTGGACAGCTGTGAGGTGGTAAATGCTGGAATGAACACTGCAAGGGGCGTGGACCCGGGGATGTATGTGTGAGCGGGTGTTGTAAAAATTTTAATAAGGGAAGTCTTACCTCGAAACCGGGTCCTGTGTCTACGTTGCTCCTGCTCTCCTGTGTCTGTTTCCAGGAACAGGAAGTAGGCAGCCAGGCTCCCTCGCCTGAGCCAATCAGAATGCTGTGATACAGCGGTGGGATTGGTATTTGGCAACGGTACAAGGCATGCAGCCAGGGGCTGGAGGGGTGGGCATGTTCTCCATGCAGGCTGTAATGCAGCCTGCATTACGAACAGGGAAGTGCCCATGACTGCTTTGGAGAGCCTGAGTGGGCCGACCAAACAGTCATTGTGCACTTGAGTGGGCATGCCAATACGCCCATGCCTTGCCCGTGCTTGGGGCAGTCCTGCCCATCTTCCCAGATGCAAGGGAAACATAGCACGGTTACATCATTAAGTTATCATCATTCGATGAATGTTCCTCTTCTGCACTGCTTGAAAGAAGTGGTGTTAGGATTTTTCTCAGTTTAGGAGTAGTAACTTTAGGACTCCTAAACTGAAAACAATTCTAACTTTAAGACTTTCGGTATTCACAGAAGGAATTTAGGAGTCCTAAAGTTAGGACTCCTAACTTTACTACTCCTAAACTGGGAAAAATCCTAACTTTAAGACTTTTGGTATTCACAGAAGGCATTTAGGAGTCCTTAAATTAGGACTCCTAACTTCTGTGAATACCGAAATGAGTAAGTATCTTCTGTGAATACCAAAATGAGTAAGTGCCTTCTGTGAATACCAAAATGGTAGTAAGTTTTTAATTTTGTCTTAAGTTAGTTCTGTGAATCGGGCCCACAGAGAATACCCCTCCCCCCGAGTGCTTTAGCATGGCTCTATATAGAGAGAGACCTTGGTAAAAGAATCCCAGACTTTAATGTAGAAGTCACTGAGAAGATTGCAGCTAATACAGACAGATGTGATGATTTTGTCTACAAAAAGTAAACAATATGTTAATCCTAACATTTCTTGACTGCTTCTTGTTTGTGACCTGCTTTGTTGTTCCTCATGTGCTGTACAGATATTGGAGACACTGAAATCTCTGGTGTATGCCTGACTTCAATCTGTCTAATGTTTACTTTATGGTTGTTTGCTCTTAATGAGACGTGCAGTGCCTTGTAGGGTGCCCTACTACCTTTTAAAAACAAATCCCTGCTGTTTCACTGTGTCCTGTCCAATGAATCATAATAGCATGTGTCGCAGTACATTTAATTTCTAAAGGTATATCAATAAATAAAGAATTCTGTGAGGTTCTCAGCATTGTTATCACAAAGCCTGTTATGAAGTTTTGCGCTTATAATGAATAAGCAGCTACCTTCTTTATTATGTGAAATCTCTTTATTGATGTCATAACTACACTTTCACAATAGCTTTATTAACCATGTTCCTTTCTCAGATTTGCTTGAAAATGCACCATTTGCCCACTCTTTTTTCAAAATTTTCATGCAGGGCGAAACTCCCCGACTGCCCCTTAAATTGGTTGGGCTTGCTCACTCACCGCAGTACACCCAGCCGCAGCTTGTACACCATTCTACTTTAAAATGACACCAGCAAACACTGGCTTTGGGTCTCTATTGAAGTACTGCAGCAGATATGAAATGGAAGGAGCAAGCAGGGAAAGTATGGAACAGTAAAAAAAAGAAAGAACTAAAGCGCATATCAACAAGGGCCTTATCTCTGCTTTTCAGGCTCTAAAAGCCAAAAAAGCGGTGATAAAATTATCGCCCTATTTACAAGTGGGTGCTAACATGCATTAGCGCATGTTACCCCCTGTTTTCCCGATGCCTCGCTTTGCATCTCTAATGAGAAGCAAACTGGGCGTCACTGGGCAGTACTGCATGTAAATTATCGCTGATGTGCACATTGCAATATTTACAAGGAGTCCCACACATTTTAGCAGATGTTAGTTTTGGGCGAAAACCGCGGTTTACGAATACTTAACATTGGGGGTGGATTATGCTGATACGACCACAGGGTCGTATCAGCAATTTTATCGCAGTTTTCCATGGAACATCGCTGGAACACCAGCAATGTTCCATGGAAAACACCACATCGATGGAATAATTATCGCCATTGCGCTATGCGTTGTTAATACAGCTCTAGCATGGGGATAATTTACAGCATTAGCTGGTGATAAAACATTTCACGTTAAGCGCAGCCAGCGATAATTATCGCTGCCACTTGATAATATTCCCCTAAAATAGTTTCCTCCAGTATTCATGTTTTGTACCACTTAGTACCATTTCAAAGTACCGCGCCTTCGCTGTTACCTTCACTCTGCCACATGCCTCATATGTGCCTTTCACACTTTTTTTACAAGCTTTGTTTCCACTTTATATCGACTGCACATACATAGAGTAATCATATTATTTCTGTCCGAATTTATTTTTGTGCTCCTTTATGAATGCAGATCATGATATTCAAATTTCAATATTTCTCTTCTTTTCCTATGTTATTACTTTACCTTGTACAAATAATATCTATATTAATACCTGCTGAGACATTGTTGTATGCTATTATACTCATCAAGGTCTCAACTGTGTATATGGGTTTTTCTTCTGTTGTTGTTTACTGCACTGGAGGCAGAGGAACATTAGTTAAAAGCAGACTGGCTATTTTATGCAGCAATGTGGCCTACCTTTTAGAGGGGGTTTGAGACCCCCCCCCCCCCCCCCCCGGCAGGCAGATGAAAAAAGTAATTGCACCCACCTGCAAAGTATTGTCAAGTCGTACTTTGTTGCTAGAATGTTATTTGCAGGGTTATTCTCTCTTCATTATTTAACAATGATAGATTTCCTGCTAGTGGCCTCTTGTTGCATAAAATCATATGAAAGCGGTTCATGCCCATTAATGTTTGTATCTGCCATTAATCGTGGCAAGTAGACTAAGAGGATCTTATTCTATTTGTCTCTGTTGATGTTTTGATTCCTGCATAAAATGTTCTACACGTTTCTCCTTTGAATAATTACCAAATGCAATCTATGATTTCTATTAAGCCAGGGCCGGGCTCTTGAATTCGCACCGCCTACCATGAGGCCCGCTAGAAACACCAGAGTTTCTGCTCCCTGGTTTACTGAGGCCCTCAGGAAGACCAACAGTGCTTGCAAACGCCTAGAAAGAGTTTGGCGGTTAAACTATGACTCGGAAGATAAACCAGTATACAAACAAGCGCTGAAAGATTACTCTTTGAAAGTTCGGGAAAGTAAGAAACTCTACTTTTCAGACAAAATAGATCAGGCCGGTAATAAAAGTAGAGAACTCTTTAATATTGTAAAAAGCTTTTCTTCTCCGGCAGCCATCAACCGCCCGTTCTCCCTTCTAGTGCCTGGACAGATCGTATGGCCCTTTTTTTCTACGAGAAAATCAAGAATATCCAAGACTCTTTTAAAACTCTAGTGCCAACTCCCTCAGCTGTCTTGGGTAGGCCTCCCGGTGCCTGTACAAATATGGCTCTTCCCACTCAGTTTCCTGCGATTACGATGGAGAATTCTCTGGCTATTATGAAGACCTTGAAGTCCGGCTCTCCTTCCGACCCTTGCGCCGCAAAAGTATTGTCATCCTTGGCCGAAGTTCTGAACCCTGCGGTCAATGGGATCCTTAACAAAAGGGCATCATACCACATTCTTGGAAACAAGCAAAAATGATTCCTCTTTTGAAGAAAACTACAGCAGATCCCGAGGCTGCTGGTAATTACCGCCCCATAGCCTTACTCCATCCCTCCCATGAAAGTTGGGGTTCCGCAGGGCTCCATTCTGAGCTCCACTTTGTTTAATTTGTATATGGCCCCTCTGGTTCTTGTGGGCGAGAAACTAAGGGCCAGAATATTGTTGAATGCGGACGACACTCAGTTGTTGTTTACATGTGAAAAGGGAACTGAGTTTAACAGCACTGTTATCAGTACCTGCCTTTCAAATGTGTTTGCCTGCTTCAGCCAAAATCAATTAAAATGTAACTCGGAAAAATCCGAGATCATTTTCTTTGGTGCCCGGCCCTATGAATCCTGGCATAAATGGTGTCCTCTGGACATGTCTCCACCACTGTCTCCAGCTACGATGGTGAAAAATCTAGGGGTAAAACTTGATGCTGACCTTTCTTTAAAAACCCAAATTCAATCAGTGGCAGGGGCTTATTTTGGGACACTGAGAATGTCGAGGAAATTTCTTGCCATGCTATCAGTCTCCCATAGAAAAACAGTAGTCCAGGCCTTGGTGATTTCGAGAATTGACAACACAAACTCTCTGTACCTTGGCCTGCCGGACTATTTGCTCGGCCAGTTGCAGGTGGTCCAGAATGCAGCTGCCAAAGCCATTTGCCTAGCTGGGCCAAGGACACGTATCGCCCCTCTGCTGTCCTCTCTACATTGGCTCCCAGTGCGGAAAAGGATAAACTTTAAGGTGTTAGTTCTCGTCTTTAAAGCCTTCCATCAGATAGGAGCCCAACTACTGACCTCCACACCCAAGTTTTTCAGGGCACGGGTGGGCAGGAGATCCTTTCAAGTGTTGGCCTCTTACCTGTGGAACAGCCTGCCATTGTTTCTTAGACAGGTGACGGATCTCACTTCCTTTCGGAGGACGATAAAGACATGGCTATTTTCCATCTAAGCCTGGGTCAGCTTCAGTTCTGGAGACAATATCTTTTCTGCTGTTGCTGCGTGGTTGTCTTTTCTCTTGCTAGACCCGGGACACTCCTGGGAGTAGCCACGCGCTATATAAATATGAATAAACATACCATAACATATTATGCTCTGTTCCAGTCCCCAATCCATGCATGCACTGCTTTATCTCTATACTAGACCCAGACTAATACAGTGATTTTCCCTCTTAGTTAGGGAATTTGTCTTGAAACTCCTCTTCCATTTTTTTTGCTTTCAAATATTTTTATTGATGTTAGCAGGATGACAGAAAAAAAAAAAGGGAAAAGAAAACAACAAGAATTCATAAATAATTTCATACAAATGTATATACTAAGAGACATCTGAATTATATATGTTGTAGACAAGTTAATTTTGATATGAAAACACAGTAGAAAGAATTCCTATTACAGATTTAAAACAGAGAGGTTTAACAGTTATACAGCATTAGAATAAAGTAAAGTTACATTTTTAGTCTAGGAAAGTACCCCAGATTCTATCGAATTTGATCAATGAGCGTGTTCCCCTGAGATTTGCTAGGGCTAGCTCCATGGCGTGTATCTCTGTTACTAGAGTCCACCACTTCCAAACCGTCGGTGGTTCTGGGTCTATCCAAGCCCTGGCCAGGGTTAATTTAGCACATGAAAGAAGTATAGTTGTTAGGGTTGGTTGTGGGGATGTGGAGAGATTAAGATCTAGTAGGACCGAAGCAGCCGTGATGGTGGGGAGCAAAATGTTTTTTAGTCTAAGGACACTCAGTATATCGCCCCAAAAGATCTTAAGTTTGGGGCAAGAGTACATAATATGAACTAAATTGGCTGCTTCGATCGAACATTTAGGACATTTGGTACGGCTGCTATAGGAGGGGTTCGGGGACCATCTGGCAATTCTTTCAGGTGTGTAGTAGAGCATACAGGTCGTTCTATATTGTTGTAGCCTGAGGCTGGATGAGCGTACAAGATTGTTGATATTAACAAGAGAGTTCTCTATCTGCTTAGAAGTGATGTTTAGATTTAGTTGAGTGCTCCACTTCGTGGCCAGTTTATCACTGTCATTTGTTTTGAATGTGCTAAGTGTTTTATAGGATTCACTAATGATTGATTTGTTCTTATTTGTATAGAGACAAGCCCATATATCACAATCAGAAATATTTTGTATCTTTTTCTTATTAATCAGATAATCATGAATTTGCATATGTTTGAATCTTGAAGCTTCCGGTAGATCATATACCTGTTTGAGCGTATTGAATTCTAAAAGCCCCTGCAAGCCGTATAGATCCGCTAATGTCTTGATCCCAAGAGACGCCCAGTTAAAGGTAATAGAATCTGTGAAGATGGCCGGGAGACCTGGATTGCCCCACAACGGTAATTTTGGGTGGAAAAATGTTGTTTTGCAAAATTTTAATATATTATCCCATATCTTAGCAATATCTCTAGCAGTCTTAAATCTTACCCTTTTGTAGTAATTCGGATCATTGATTCTGAACAAAAAAAATAGTGAGTCTTGTTTCAACATAAAAGAGTGGAAGAAGAGAGTTCTACCTCCATGCAATAAAGAGCATATACGTGTAATAAACGAGGCCCAGAAATATAATTTGAAGTCTGGAACGTTCAGCCCACCCTTATTTATATTATTTTTCAGCATTTTTAATGACCTTCTGGACCTTTTGTAGCCCCATATAAAACTACTAAGGATCCCATCTAGGTGTTGAAAGAATTTATTATTTAGTGCCAATGGAATAGATCGGAATAAGTATACAAACTTTGGTAAGACTTTCATTTTGATAAGATTTATTCTACTGATCATATTCAGAGGCAATTTATTCCATTTTTTCAAAATAAGAGTCGTTTTTTTGGTCAGATCATTATAATTTATATTATTGATATCTTGTAGTCTAGCTGTTAATTTAACCCCTAAGTACGTGGCCTCTTTGCAGATCTCAGGAATAGGTACGGTAGGGGAGTGATTAGCTATAACTTGCGTCTTCTGCCGATTAAGCTTGTAGCCTGACACCTTCCCGAATTTCCCAGCCTCAATATATATTCCTTTCAACGCTTTGGCAATATCCGTGGTGTATACTGCAATGTCGTCAGCATAAGCTGTCATTTTCAGTTCCTGTGAGCTGGAACTGAAAGGGACAATCAAATTTTGGGAGTGGAGGGCAAGTAGAAAGGGTTCCAGTGAGAGAGCAAATAGAAGGGGAGAGAGCGGACATCCTTGCCGGGTCCCACGCATAATGGGAAATTCTGATGAGGTCAAGCCCCCATAGCTAATACAAGCAGTGGGTTTGTCATAGAGTGCTTTTATACCCTTCAAAAAGCTTCCCCCAAACCCCATTTTAGACAGCACGCACCAGAGATAGATCCACCCCACTCGGTCGAAAGCCTTTTCAGCGTCTAGTAATATCATGCCGAGTGGGGTGGATTCGATCTCCGCGATATCGAATGCCGTAATCGCCATGTTTACATGTATTGTTGTATCTCTCCCAGAAATAAAGCCGTGCTGTTGCGGGTTAACGATTTTGGGCATTTATGGGGCTAGTCTAAGTGCAATGATTTTGGCGAATATTTTCGCATCAGTGTTTATCAGAGAGATGGGTCGATATGACCCTCTCTCCTCCTTAGGCTTGCCTTTTTTTAAAAAAAGATTATTTTTGTCCTGTTCCAGGATTTAGGAGCCGTTCCATTTAATCCAATCGATTGTATAACTTCTAATAGTAGCTGTTCTAATTCTGATCTGCAAATTTTATAGAGTTCCAGGGGTATCGTATCTTCTTCTGCCGCTTTTCCAGTTGGTAGAGAGTTAATAGCCTGATGTAATTCAGTCAGTGATATGTCGTTAGACAGTGCGCCCAAGCTTAATAGATTCCCTGTATTCACTGGGTATTCATCGACATACTCCTGAATTAAGTCTATATCTGCAGGGATATCTGGAGTATATAGGTTTTCGTAATATTCCGCGAATTGATCGAGTATATCTTGTGGTTGACTATATAGTTTGTTCCCTTGTCCTCGAATATTAGAAATTAAAGTATCTGCTCTATCTTCTGCCACTTTATAGGCTAAAATTCTACCTATTTTGTCTCCACCCTCATATTGAGCTAATTTAAATTTGTGGATCCTTGCACTGTTTTTCCGAATAAAGTTAGATTTTATGTCATTTTTCAATGCACTAAGTTTTAGATTAATTTCCATGACTGCTGGAGAGTTAAGCTGTAAAGCTTTGACTAGTAAATCTTCTTGTTTAGTTATATTATCTAATAGTGTGACCTTATGTTGCTTCTGTTCTGCATTTTGCCTAAAAACATATGCTTGAGTAAAGCCCCTGATGCTTGCCTTGCAGGAATCCCATACCATGCAACACCCAGTTGAGTTTCTATTAGTATTTATAAATTCGTTTAAATGAGTTTTAAGTTGCGTCACATAAATTGAGTCTGAAATTAAGTATCTAGGAAAAGAAAATGATCTAGGTGGTGTCCTATTGTTTTGTGTGTCAAATATCATTATTAGTGCATTATGGTCGGATGTTATCCGGGGGCAGAGGATCATAGAGCCAGCCTGTAGTAAGTTGTCGCTAACTAAGGCCATGTCTAATCTAGTACACATCTTATGGGGTGCAGAGTAGTACGTATACCCTGGTGCAGTTGGGTACAAATGCCTCCAAGCGTCTTTAATATTATGTGTCCGGCATAGATCTAATATGGATAACCTAGTCCTATGCATCCTTTGATGAGCGTGCGGCTTAGTTGTGTCAATTTTATAGTCCAAGATGCAATTAAAATCCCCCATTATAATAATTTCCCCCTCCCAGTCCAAGAGTTTCACGTTTAGTTGGTCAAAATGCTTTGGTTCGTCTACATTTGAGCCATAGACTACACATAAGACAAATTTAGTATTTACATAATTAATTTGCGCTATAGCCCATCTACCATCCTTATCATGGGCAGTTTGGAGTACTTCTGCCCTAAAACGCTTATCCTTAAGGATAGCAACTCCTCTTGTGGGATTCCCAAAGGTTGAACAAACCAAAACTTCATACCCCATTTGATTTAAGATTTTCCTATCTTTCCATATGATATGAGTTTCTGATAATAAACAAAAATGAGGGTTATGTAATTTCAGCTCTTCTGATACTAAAGATCTTTTGTTTTTGCTATTAAGCCCTGCCACGTTCCAGGCTAAACATTTTATAAAATGCATTTAAATGTCAATAAAGATGCTATGCCCCTCTTCAGGTAACCAAATAATAGAACTTGTTCTCTAGAGCCTCTATAGCACAAAATAGTACTATCAGAAAAAAATGAATTGCAAACTTTATCAGATTGTTTCCCCCTGTCATCCTGCAAACAATTTTTACTAGATTTCCCCCCCCCCTAGCTCCCCTTGCCCCCAACCTGCGGAGATGGAGTCCCTCCCCCTCCAACCCCCCTGGCTCTCTCCCCGGCCGGGGAACAACCACCCTCCAGTAACCGCTGCCGTTGGTGAGGCAGCGCGTGTGATGACGCACCCTGAGTCGCTCCCACCCCCCTCCACCTTCCAAAAGCAAACTTCATTATGCATGCTACAGAAAAAATAACATAAGTCTTTCTTTTCTTTTACCTTTCCCCCCCCTTTTTTTTTATTTTTTTTATTATTTTTACCCCTTAGTCCGCCTTTGCCTCCCTTCTAACTTTGTGAATTTATGCCCCCCAGCCTCCCTTTGAATACCTTGTTCGTCAGCCATTATGCTAGTGCAAGTTATTTTTATGTTTGGCTCTAACTAGAGCTAATACTGGAGAGATAATTCTCTGCTTCTTTAACATCATTAAAGATGTGTGTATGTCCATTTCTTATAACCTTGAGGCGAGCAGGTTCTTGGAGGAATACCTGCCCGCCGCGGGCCTTAATTGGGTCCATCAATTTACGAAGTTGCCACCTCCTATCCATAGTGTCCCTACTAAGATCAGAGCGTGCAAAGAACGAAAACTCTCCTACAGCAATTGGGGAGTTAGGGCGGGCTCTCTGCCAAACCGCTTGGCGTAGAAGAAAGTTACCGAAATATATAACAAAGGGACGTGGGAATTGATTTTCTCCATTCCTCTGAAACAGAGGCAAACGATGGGCCCTCTGGATTTGCGAGTCCCAATCCCAATCTGCCAGGTCCGGAAAGGCCTTCTGAAGCACCCCTACAATATAGGCTCTGGGGTCTGAGCCCTCTGATCTCTCCGGAATACCAAAAAGTCGTAGGTTGGATCGCCTTTGTCTATTCTCCAAGTCCTCTACCTTTAACTGCAGTACCTTCAACTGATCGTCATGCTTTTCCACTGTTCCTACCAGTTTAATGTTTGTCTCCTCCACCTGTACCACCCGTTCCTGCAGTTCCATAGTTTCTTGAGAGATCCCCCCGATTTTGGTGGTAAGATCCTGTAAAGAAGATTGCATCTTATTGTTGTCTTCCCTGAGTTGGAGATAATATTCCTGTGCTTCTGCCCGCTGATTACTCAATTGTTTACTCAAAATCGTTAGTATTTCATCCAGAGAGGATGTGTCAGCTCCCTCTCTTCTTGAATCAGTTGTTGGAGAGACTGGGATGGAGCCCGTAAGTGTCTCCATTAAAGAGGGAGAACTAACTATTGCATGGTCAGACAGTTGAATGACTGGATGCGAAGCGTTGGCTTCATCCGATGAGATTAGCTCTGAATTATTATGTGACCCATTGGCTGGCTCTTGAGGTTGTTGCTCTTCTATCTGATCCGCCAGGGATGTATTATCAGGGTCGATAGAAATACTTTTCTCCGGGGAGATCGCTGCTGGCAAAGAGTCTGTAGGGCTTCCACCTGACAACCTTAGTGTCATAGTTTTAACCAAACCCTTTGCTACAATCCAGTTTCTGAGCGGGTTTTTCTCTGAGATATGTTTCTTCAGGGCTAGATTACTACTTGTCTTTAGTTTTAGCCGTTTGGAAATAGCACCAGCCTTATTGCCTTTCTTTGACTTTTGTTTGCCCTTACTTTTATTCTTTGAAGACGTGTCATCTTCAGTTTCTCATTCAGCCTCGTAATCCTCATAAGAGTCCTGCTCAGTGTCCATTGAGGTCAGAGTGTGTACTGTGTTTTCATTTGATGTCCCATGTTCATTACCCTGTATCCCCTCTAAGTTGTTTGGAGTAAAGCCGCTGGGGGCTAACTTGGGTACTGGCTGAGATGGTGGCTATAGAAATGTTTGTTCAGATTTGCCAGTACTAGCCTCCGAAGCCATAAACTGTACACTTAAGGGATCAGTAGAAATTCTTTCCCCCACGCCCATACCCGTTTCGGCGTTAGAGTTAGAGTCGGCATCTTGGCTGCTTAAAGTCATTATTACATCTCCCCCCTGTTGAATTGCGTCGGGGTTTGTAGGAATTTTCTTTAAATGTTGTGGGGCAATCTCTTCCGCCGCCCCCCCCTGTTTTTACTAACGTTTTTGACCCAGTTCTGTCCACCTTAGGGGTCAGACCCTTAATCTGTGACCCAGCTGAGAAAATGGGTGGCCTTCCATCAGATAGGAGCCCAACTACTGACCTCCACACCCAAGTTTTTCAGGGCACGGGTGGGCAGGAGATCCTTTCAAGTGGTGGCCTCTTACCTGTGGAACAGCCTGCCATTGTTTCTTAGACAGGTGACGGATCTCACTTCCTTTCGGAGGACGATAAAGACATGGCTATTTTCCATCTAAGCCTGGGTCAGCTTCAGTTCTGGAGACAATATCTTTTCTGCTGTTGCTGCGTGGTTGTCTTTTCTCTTGCTAGACCCGGGACACTCCTGGGAGTAGCCACGCGCTATATAAATATGAATAAACATACCATAACATATTATGCTCTGTTCCAGTCCCCAATCCATGCATGCACTGCTTTATCTCTATACTAGACCCAGACTAATACAGTTGATTTTCCCTCTTAGTTAGGGAATTTGTCTTGAAACTCCTCTTCCAAGTGAACTTTTTGTTGTGCCACAAGTCTGCAAGTGGTCTTTTTTAATTGTTTCATAAATCACTTGATTATAAGAGATTTCCATTTCGTGGTATTGACAATCATGTGTCGAGCAGTTTTTGATAATCATTTTTCTTCTCTCCTGATGATGTAGTGATCAAACTAGAAGTGAGTCTGTTGAAGATTGCAGGGATTTGTTAACATGAGCTGAAAGCCATTTTTGTACTTGGCAGCCATTTTAGGTAGCCATGTGCTCACCATGTGCTGTTCCCTCTTCCAGAGCCCTGCACATGCTCAGAGAGGCCTAGCTACTAGAATGCACCTGCTACTAGTATAGAACTGTCAGGCTATTCTTGCTGATGTAACGAGAAGTAACTCTCCTCCCACTTTGTTGAGCAAGCAAATCTTGTATACCCATATTAGTAATTTTGTATACTTACATGTGCCAGGACCTCCCCTTGGTTTTATGCTGACTAATGTAACCTAAGCATATATAATGTCCCTGTTTTCTGTCCTCCTTAGAATGCCTCCTGCAGTTCCTGAGGCTACTGTGTGACGTAGCCTCCCTCATCTGAGATTATTAAAATATGTATTTTATATTACAGCTTCTGTGCCAATCTCTTGTTTGTTGGTTTAAAAGAACCAGGGTTATCAGTGAGACCCCTGAGAAGGTTTCTATGTTCTACAAATCAGATCATAAAGTTGACATTTTCACATCAAGCTTTTGTGGGGAGTGAATTGGGCACAGAGTTCATTCTTGAGTGGGTGTAATAGACCTAAAGTTTTTAAGAACGTCTTGGAGAAATTTTTGAAGAAGCTTGGGCTTAGGTTTTATAAACCTTGCGAGGTTAGTTTTATTCTGTAGATCTGGAGTCACAACATTCCAGAACTGAGCATCCACCATCCACATTGGCTTGCCTTGATCAGTCTTTAATTAGACACGGCCTGAACAGAGCAGGTTTCTGGTACTGGATAACAGATTGAGACTGATGGCCATATTTATGACATGGTTTACGTCGCTCTTGCACCACAAAGGTGGTAAAAGAGTGACATGAACCTAAAGCCATATTTTTTAAGCCATTCAAAGCCAGTTTGTATGACTTTGATTGGCTTAAAAAATATGAAGTAATGCAACACAGAGCAAATCAGCGCATTGCATTACTCTGAGACACAGAGGCATTTGATTGGTGATGAGTGATGAGTGATGATCCCATGCAGATAATATGGTTTTTGACATATTCCCAGATTTACCAAACCTGGTAAACCTGGGAATGCACCAAAAAGACATGCCTCCCAAAACACATAACGAAGGGGAAACATCTTTATTTCTTCTTGTTTTCTCCTCTTTCTATGTATGCTGCATTCTGCAGCACACATGGAAAGAGGAAAAAGGCTCTCAGGATTGTTTTTGTGCAGGAGGTGTCCCTTTTTGCTCAGGAAGGTATGACTTCCTGCACAAAAACATACATATGGTGCATCCCTGCCCTTTCCCTGTAACTCACAGCAATGCAGCAAGGTGACTTGTTGGCCTGCCCTGCGGCACAAAGTTCATAAATATGGCCCTAAGAGTGTAATTTGGGAACAGGAACTGGAGATCTTACAGGCTTGTGTCCCACCTGTATTGAAAATGGTGCTGAGTAGATTGAACTGTATAGGAAGACATGGTGAAGTCGGGATATCACAATCAGATTTATTTGTAGCTTTTCTTCACTTTGAACTGTGACTTCTAGGTCGCAAGACAGAAAAAAAAGCAAATAAATATCAGCAAGAAATAAGATAACATGACAGGGTGTGGCTAGCAAGTCAACATGGAGGACGCAACCTGCTAGTGCTCCGCAATACATTCCTCTATTCTACTGTCTAGGCTCCTGCATCTGAACCATCCTCGCCATTGAATGGACGGAACGGAACAGTCCTGACCTGCTACCCCTACTGATACCTCTTGTCCCGCCGCAGTAGTGCGAAACCCACGGAACCACCAAGTGATGGGGGATCCAAGCGTGGAGCTGAGGTCTGGCTGCTGCGAGTCTACCGTCGATACTGCCGTGATCTCTGTGGCGGTGCCGGAGACCACCAGACAGCGCCTACTGCCTCCCCTGCCGTGCTGGCATTCTTAAAGTCACTCACGGGCCTCTTGGTGAGTCTCCCCCCTGCCGCCCAATTGCGGAGCCCTGTGGCCTATCCCACCATCAGCGATTCGGTCGGAGATCAGTCCGTGCTAGGTAGGGCTCAACGTCCACCCCGCAGTCAGCCGTTACAGATGCCGGAGGGCATTAGCAAGCCCACTCCGGTTCCTGAGGCGGCCGGGAGAGCAGACAGGAAGACACCGCATCTTGTGTGTATACTTGTAAAGGACTGCCTGCCTGCTGTGACAACCCAGCGGGCGACTGAGACGCATGGCTGCCTTATCGGAACACCGCAGACTGCCTGATGCCACGGAACACAATGCCCTGAAGTGCCTGCGCTGCGCGGATGGTGTCGTGATCGGTGTCTACTCCTAGATGACCTACCCATGTGGCTTGACGGGGACTTGATCCTCGGAGTTGCTCCTGGAGGCCTCCTGCCACAGATAGCCTAAAACACGCCATTGCAGCTGCTGATGATTACCCCGCTTCGGCAACAGGTATGCGGCTTGCTGCTTCCTGCTCCCTGCTTCATGACCCTGGGCCTTCAACCTACTTTCACCACCCTCCATGCCGAGGCCCTTCGTATGGACCTCCGTTAGCAGTGGCCTACTGAACCAGCTGCTGTACTCAAGGTCACCTCCCAGCCCAACAGAGAAGCCAGACAGGCGCCAGTACAGTTGCCTGCCTCACGCTCTCCTCACTGACGCTGCTTACCTGGAAGCCTAATTCTGTCTGGGCAGTGCCCTAAGAGACTGCCCTAACCACTGCCCAAGGTCACGGAGATCATTTCATGGTCCCTACTATGCTGCAGCGCTGAGCACTCAAGACTGTGAGCCTGGCTGCTGGCTTTGATTGAAGGCCCCCCTGCACACCCACATCTAAGGCCTTAGCCCTCCTGTTACTGACACGGCCCTTGGGAGGTGTACATAATTGGCCAGGAGTTGCGGAAACGGGTACTGCATTGAGGTGTCACTGCTCTTGACGCTACAACTACTCACACAGTTGCGAAGTGGCAGCGACTCCACAGCATAGAAGACATGCCACGGAGCCAATTGGGCTCTTGTCACTGGCCCTTTGGTGAGCGCCCGTTACATTAGAGCTGCCACCGCAGCCCCCTCAGCATGCGGCCACTCCGGTGGACTTGACATTAATCCTCCAGGTGTTTGAGAGGCTGATTTCCCCAACGTCCTCCGCAGAGACTCCACCTTGTCGACACTTGGCCCAGAGACATGGCCAGCAATCAAGACCTGTGCTGCTAGTGCTGCTCGACACCGGCTGCAATGTGAGCCATCAGTGCGCTTTGATGCAAAACATTTAGTAGCCAGTAGATACTGCAGGTGCTTCAAACCGTGGGCCATAACCCCAGCCCACACGGACACATACCTGCCATCCGTTGGGTGTCAATGCTGTCCTCCCAGAAACTCGCTAAGGGAAGCCTCCCTACAAATACGCAGCAACTGGCCGTGAAGACCAGCCTACTGCACTCGTCGCCTCCAGGAGATGAGGCAAATCACATCTCTGGTGTTGCACAAGCAGCTAAACTGGACTCAGTGCTAGCGCCCGTCGAAAAAATTGGGGCTGCATTGGACAATACCAGGACATCTTTTGAGATACGCATAAACAAAGACACCATAGTCTTTATTTATTGTGAGCCATAAACTGCGTAGAAAGTTCAATCACATGAACACTCTCTTTCGGAACTCAAGCCTGTCTCACAAGCTCGCTGCAGTTCTACCCGACATCCTGGACCGAGTGCATGTGCTGGAAGACCGAATTGAAGACTCTGAAGGGCGCTCCAGCCGCAACAATGTCCGTGTGGTGGGCCTTCCTGAGGTTGAGGAGGGCCAGACCCCAGAACTTTACAGTGGAGTTGTGGCTGAAGGATCTTTTACCTGCGGGGACACTATCTTCACACTTCGTAGTGGAACACGTGCGTTGCGTGCCGACACACAGACCACCCCATGGAGCCCGACCGAGGCTGTTCCTCTTTAAGCTTTTGAACTGCAGGGACCCCAACGCAGTCCTGTGCTAAACTAGCAAAATCTTTAATCTGCAGGTGGGCGGCAATCAAGTCATGTTGTTCCCGGACTATACGGCGCAGGTAAAGTGGTGGAGAAGCACCTACACTGATGTGAAATGTCAGCTGCATGCTTTGAACCTCCTGTACTCCATACTGTTTCCTGCCAGACTCAGCGTGGTGGCCGGTGGAACAGCCCGCTTCTTCGACACGCCTGCAGACACCTGGGACTGGCTACAGAGCTTGGGATTGTGGTCTGGACGTGACCCTCCAAAACAGAAACATCCAAGCCCTGCCGCAGGGGACCCCGCTATCACGGACATCGGAGAAACAGCAGTGGCAGCACAGGACCCAGAGCAAAGCTGTATAGAGCGCCGTGATGCCCTGGAAGTGGCTGCGTCACTGGGAAATGGGAGCCGTGCAGCAGGCTCCTCTGTATCCGCCACAGCTAGCAGATCTACCACTCCCAGACCTGATGAGCTAGACGGAATGCTGCCACCTGACGTCACACCGCAGACCACTGATGAAATCATATAAGCACCGAAGCAGCAGGGGGACCAGACTGAATTACTGCACATGCAAGTAGAGACTCTCACATTGCAATTGACTGAATTGTTGATGACTCTCTTTTCATTTCTTGAGTTACCACTAATGCTATGACCTGCTATATGTGTGCACACCCCATAATGGCTTCACTCACCAAGGCGTGCAGACAGCGTATATATACTTCAGCGCATGGGTTTCGGACACGGGTGACAGCTCTGCGTCATGGAGGGATACGCGATGCTCCCATCTAGGTGCACATTTTACCCCCACACCAGTCTCAACAATGACATTGTGATGGCCATTGTTGGGTCAGATATGGTATGGACAAGCCCCACCCAATCATTTGCCCTAAATGTTAGCAACGTTCAATTCACTGCCTTATGTTTTGTTTTTTTACGATTAGCCCGAAGCCCCCCCGCACAATACAGATCCATAGCTCAGTGGCACACCCCTCCCCACTTAGATCGACACACTAATCTGACATGACACAGGTACAAGTAGTCAAGTGGAACATATGCAGCATGCATACACCTATGCAACGCTATTCTAACTTTTCATACTTGCAAAGCTGTAAGGCTGGAATATCGATGCTCCAGGAAACACACATGTCCAAACCTGAGTTGGAGCTCTTGCATAAAAGATGGAGATGCCAAGTATTCGGCACCACGTACTCAGCACACGCGTGAGGCACACTGATACGGGTCCATGGGGGAATCCCGTTCATTAGTGTGGACAGCGTCAGTGATGCAGATGGAAGGTACACATTCGTGAAATGATGCTTGAATGGTCAAGAGATAATTTTGGGCTCCCTTTATGCCCCCAATTTAGAACAGGCCTCCTATCTCACCCGCATATCTACAGTAGCGGCCCGATGGAGTGGGATACCTTGGCTTCTGGGGGGGATTTTAACTCGGTATTGGATGTGGACTTAGATAGGTCATTCCGGCCCCTTAACAGAACCCGCTCGGCATCCAACGCACAAGCCCTCTCTGGTTGGCTGACACATTGGGCTCTACAGGATGTCTGGTGGCTTTTAAACCCCAGAATACACAGACTACATAGAAGGGGGTCTAAGGGCTAGTTTACCAACTCATACTAGACACATGCCCCTAACTAACTTATTCAACACAAAGAGGTATCTAGGAGTCTAAAAAGTGAGATCAAATCACAAACAGCTGTTGACGTGACAACTAAAAGAGGGGTGGTAGCTATGTTAACTAATGACACCACGTGATATAAGAACACCTCATTCACGTGAAGTACACACTTAGGGTGAGAATTTTCCCATCAGTTGTCTAACTGTACCACCCCATTTACATCATTTGGGTTCTCCTTACCCAGGAGTCAGTGCAATCACAGTCACACAAAATGAAAAAGAGGACTGTGAGAGTAAGAAGACCCACCGTTCTAATCTGGTGAGCGGAAACAGTGTGATAGGACAACAGAAAAAAAGCAGTGCAAGGAAGTGTTTGAGTGAGAATATAAAATTAGGTGAGACTGAGTAGAAGGAAACTTATTTTAATGTTTTCTCTCAGCTCCCTGAATCTAAAAAAATATCTTCTCAGCAAGTGGTCAACATGTTTCTGCATATACGGAATTGTCTATGCATTCATCAGGACCTAGTTCGTGCTACTGCTGGAAATTCTTGTGAAGAAATAAAAAGGAAACATATCACCTGATTGTCAGGTACTGATGCTCCACCACAATCTACAGAAAAATTAAATAAAACACATCAACAGACGAGAGTGAAAAGATACACATGACAATAGTGGCAAACAATACACGATTGAGTAGTGTTATTGCAGCGATTTGTCAAAACATATTTACATGACATATTCGCACTCACCCAATTAGTGTGGGGATCACGCCTCACCTCACCTGGCTGCAGCTCAGGTAAATGAGGAGCGTTTAGAAAAAAACATATATATACATAAGCACTCTCTGTTACTCCCTTAGGGTACCGAAAATGACACCGATGGCCATAGTTGTCAATACTATCACAGAACATCTTATAGCGCTGCATGATAGTCTAAAAACAGCCCAAGATAACTGTTTTGCTGACCCTTATTTCAAATTGTCAATGATGATAATGTTTCATGCGTATATTAGTTAATAATTGTACCGCATGCTTATATCAATTTGTAACACCGTTCCAAATATCTACCTTAATGTTGCACCTGATAATTAAATCGAGTCCCCACATTATAGCTAGCAGTGTCTAGAGATGCACATTGCATAGTTATTAAATGGCAAGTCCACCCCTTTAAGAGGTCGCTAGCACGGAAGAAAATAATATACATAACTCCGCTGCACTTAGTTGTTCAAACGGAAAAAGGGGAGCACACTTTTATGCTGTCACTAGAGCGGAAGGCAATATACGTTACTCCGCTACACTACGTAATTCAGAAGGACAAGGGACTTCTATGCTCGGTTGTTTGGGCATTCCCTGCCTTCGCACCGGTCTTACCAATGTATGCGGAGTGAGGAATCCTTACCTCTCCGTCGGTGTCTCCTGGCGTCCCTCTGCGCTGGACTTGGGGAGGCACCGAAAGGCAGAGGCGGCGGCCATTTAATGACACATGATTTCAGTGCGCACACGTGATCACCTCAGGAATGGTGGGTAATGTAGTACCGGGAACCTTAACCTGACGAGAAACTTTCTTTTAAACCTCGTCTATGATGGAATATGTGTGTATTCCTTGGTAGATGTGCCTACTACATATCAACCAGTTTTATGAGTCGATTAAACCAAGAAATAAAAATTAAAGAATATAATTTACTATTTTTTTTTTTTCGTTTTTTCAAACAACAGGACTAATCATAAAAGGTTGTCCTAGTGAGAAAGCTATGTTGGATCTTAATCCGCTTCATATAAACCAGTATTAGGAGCTGATCCACTTCATATAAACCAATATTGGGGGCTGATCAGACCAATAATGCAAATCATATTTATATCGACCTCCAGGATTGATCACACCAGATTGTCCTAGTGTAAACGCTAAGTTAGATCATAACCTCCGATGTTAACTCCAGTGAAATATTAGAATCTCATCAGAATATATCCAGTATGTCCACGCTGGACGTCAAATATGTAACACGTCACTCCCAATGGTGCGTTTGTTGCAATAGTTGACAATTCAGGTTGCAACATGTCACATATTCTATGTTTTACAAAAAATGAACACTACCATATCTAAGCAGATCATAGTGACATCCAGGGAATGGGCTCATTAAGGCCCTCTTTGTCACTATTAAGCTTGTATACCCATTTCTGCTCTTTCTTGAACAGAAATTTGCTTACATCAGGACAGTGTTCAGGAATGGTTGGCTGTTCAAGTATCGTCCACGTGAAATCATTTGGGCCATGTCCTACTTCAAGGAAATGGGCTGTAAGCCGCGTCGCTTGTTTGCGGCAACGGACTGTACTTTTGTGCTCACAAATGCGCATGCGTGTCTTTCTAGTGGTCATTCCCACATATCTTTTAGAACATGGGCACGTGATCAGATAGATGGTATTCTCACTGTTGCAGTTTGTGAATTTTATCTGTTGCCACAGCCTGCCTGTACCTATGTCCACTATGGTAGATTTAGTTGTCTGCGGACATACAGAACAGTTTCCGCAGGGATGGTGACCTTGTACAGGTGGGAGATCCCAAAGGGTCCCCACCTGTCGGGTGATCCTGTTTTTTGGCCGGGTGTGCACCAATTGATCTTGTATATTTTGCCCTCTCTTGAAAGCGAAAAGTGGTAAAGGCAGTGTATCCCCGCCGGTGTTCAGAATTGACCAATGTTTTTTATGATCTTTTGGACCTGATTAGATCTAGTATGGAAGGTGTTTACAAAAGTAATCCTATCAGACTTCTCTTTTGGGACAGTCAGATCCAGGAGGGCTTCACGGTTATTATTGAACGCCCTTTTCTTAGATTGTCGTATAATAGTAGATGGGTAATTCTTCTCACGTAGTTATTCAGATAACCTAGCTGAATGAGTCTCAAAAGCCTCTTTAGTAGAGCAATTTCTTTTTAACCTAAGGAACTGTCCGAAGGGCAGGTTGTTTCTCAATGCTCTCGGATGGCAGCTCTCGTAGTTGAGAAGAACATTTCTGGCCATGGGTTTTCTGTACAGTTCTGAGATTAGGCCAGCTGGAGTAGCCAGTATCAAGAGATCTAAAAAGGGCATCTGGGTTTGGCTGAATTCAATTGTGAATTTCAAATGCATATTGCACGAATTCAACCAGCAATGAAAGTCCATGAGATCTGATTCAGAACCTCTCCAGACAACGAAGATGTCGTCTATGTCTCGCTTCCAAACTCGGAGCGATACATAGTATGGATTGTCATAATTGAGCACCTTCGTCTGTTCAAATACATGAACATAAAGATTAGCTAAACTCGGCGCGAAGACACTACCCATACTCGTGCCAGATGTTTGGAGATAGGTAGTGTCTTCGAATTTGAAATAGTGCTCTTTCATAGCTAGTTCAGCCAAGTTCGTGATAAAAGGGACAGGTGTTCGAGATTGTAAAGGTGACTGATCTTGATTTTTAACTTCTCCGTCGGGTCTTCCTTCCGTGGGATGTAGGATTTCCGATCCTGAAGTTGTCTTAAGCATTCTGCTCTGTAGGTTTCTGTGTCCAACAGCACTATCGCACCGCCCTTATCTGCGGGCTTGATTATGATTGCTTCATTGGATGTTAAAGCACGTAACGCAGATTTTTCTTTTTTTGGGAGATTCATAAAGGGTCTAGGCCTTTCTGTCTTGAAGAGGGTGCTGATGTCGTTTTCCACTGCCGCCTCAAAAGGCAGAGCAAAACCTCTATCAACATTTATTTATTTATTTATTTTATTTATTTTACAGATTTATAGAGCGCATGGCTGCCCATGGGCATCCCAGCGCTGATAACAAGAACCTGGTGCGACGTGCCTTATGGGAAAAGCCATGTTTTAAGTGCTCTGCGGAATGAGAGAGGGTTAGATTGGTCTCGGAGGTTTGAGGGAAGCGAGTTCCATAGTTTAGCCGCGTTATACGAGAACAGTCGGCCGCCAGAGCGAGCTTTTCTGATCCTGGGTACCGAGGCTAAATTGCAGTTGGAGGAATTTGTAGATCATTTCCTGAATCCCATAGTAAGAGAGATGCCTACATATTTGAAGGACACAAAGGATGTCTTACGGCTCCTTCCTGACGTGGATTTCGACATCTCAAGAAACTTACTTGTCTCTTTTGATGTCGAGTCGCTCTATACTTCCATCCCTCAGACAGAGACCCTAGAGGTCATTGATACCATCTTACAAGGGAGGGATTTACAATCTCGAACACCTGTCCCTTTTATCATGAACTTGGCTGAACTAGCTATGAAAGAGAACTATTTCAAATTCGAAGACACTACCTATCTCCAAACATCTGGCACGAGTATGGGTAGTGTCTTCGCGCCGAGTTTAGCGAATCTTTATGTTCATGTATTTGAACAGACGAAGGTGCCCAATTATGACAATCCATACTATGTATCGCTCCGAGTTTGGAAGCAATACATAGACGACATCTTAGTTGTCTGGAGAGGTTCTGAATCAGATCTCATGGACTTTCATCGCTGGTTGAATTCGTGCAATATGCATTTGAAATTCACAATTGAATTCAGCCAAACCCAGCTGCCCTTTTTAGATCTCTTGATACTGGCTACTCCAGCTGGCCTAATCTCAGAACTGTACAGAAAACCCATGGCCAGAAATGCTCTTCTCAACTACGAGAGCTGCCATCCGAGAGCATTGAGAAACAACCTGCCCTTCGGACAGTTCCTTAGGTTAAAAAGAAATTGCTCTACTAAAGAGGCTTTTGAGACTCATTCGGCTAGGTTGTCTGAACAACTACGTGAGAAGAACTACCCATCTACTATTATACGACAATCTAAGAAAAGGGCGTTCAATAATAACCGTGAAGCCCTCCTGGATTTGACTGTCCCAAAAGAGAAGTCTGATAGGATTACTTTTGTAAACACCTTCCATACTAGATCTAATCAGGTCCAAAAGATCATAAAAAAACATTGGTCAATTCTGAACGCCGGCGGGGATACACTGCCTTTACCACTTTTCGCTTTCAAGAGAGGGCAAAATATAAAAGATCAATTGGTGCACACCCGGCCAAAAAACAGGATCACCCGACAGGTGGGGACCCTTTGGGATCTCCCACCTGTACAAGGTCACCATCCCTGCGGAAACTGTTCTGTATGTCCGCAGACAACTAAATCTACCATAGTGGACATAGGTACAGGCAGGCCGTGGCAACAGATAAAATTCACAAACTGCAACAGTGAGAATACCATCTATCTGATCACGTGCCCATGTTCTAAAAGATATGTGGGAATGACCACTAGAAAGACACGCAGGCGCATTTGTGAGCACAAAAGGTAGATATAAATATGATTTTCATTATTGGTCTGATCAGCCCCCAATATTGGTTTATATGAAGTGGATCAGCCCCTAATACTGGTTTATATGAAGCGGGTTAAGATCCAGCATAGCTTTCTCACTAGGACAACCTTTTATGATTAGTCCTGTGGTTTGAAAAAACGAAAAACAAAAAATAGTAAATTATATTCTTTAATTTTTATTTCTTGGTTTAATCGACTCATAAAACTGGTTGATATGTAGTAGGCACATCTACCAAGGAATACACTCATATTCCATCATAGACGAGGTTTAAAAGAAAGTTTCTCGTCAGGTTAAGGTTCCCGGTACTACATTACCCACCATTCCTGAGGTGATCACGTTGGCGCACTGAAATCATGCGTCATTAAATGGCCGCCGCCTCTGCCGTTCGGTGCCTCCCCAAGTCCAGCGCAGAGGGACGCCAGGAGACACCGACGGAGAGGTAAGGATTCCTCACTCCGCATACATTGGTAAGACCGGCGCGAAGGCAGGGAACGCCCAAACAACCGAGCATAGAAGTCCCTTGTCCTTCTGAACTACGTAGTGTAGCGGAGTAACGTATATTGCCTTCCGCTCTAGTGACAGCATAAAAGTGTGCTCCTCTTTTTCCGTTTGAACAACTAAGTGCAGCGGAGTTATGTATATTATTTTCTTCCGTGCTAGCGACCTCTTAAAGGGGTGGACTTGCCATTTAATAACTATGCAATGTGCATCTCTAGACACTGCTCGCTATAATGTGGGGACTCGATTTAATTATCAGGTGCAACATTAAGCTAGATATTTGGAACGGTGTTACAAATTGATATAAGCATGCGGTACAATTATTAACTAATATACGCATGAAACATTATCATCATTGACAATTTGAAATAAGGGTCAGCAAAACAGTTCTCTTTGGCTGTTTTTAGACTATCATGCAGCGCTATAAGATGTTCTGTGATAGTATTGACAACTATGGCCATCGGTGTCATTTTCGGTACCCTAAGGGAGTAACAGAGAGTGCTTAAGTATATATATGTTTTTTTCTAAACAGAGCGGTGCTCCTCATTTACCTGAGCTGCAGCAAGGTGAGGTGAGGCGCGATCCCCACACTAATTGGGTGAGTGCGAATATGTCATGTAAATATGTTTTGACAAATCGCTGCAATAACACTACTCAATCGTGTATTGTTTGCCACTATTGTCATGTGTATCTTTTCACTCTCGTCTGTTGATGTGTTTTATTTAATTTTTCTGTAGATTGTGGTGGAGCATCAGTACCTGACAATCAGGTGATATGTTTCCTTTTTATTTCTTCACAAGAATTTCCAGCAGTAGCACAAACTAGGTCCTGATGAATGCATAGGCAATTCCGTATATGCAGAAACATGTTGACCACTCGCTGAGCAGATATTTTGCTAAATCTGTCATTCACATTTTTTTAGATTTAGGGAGCTGAGAGAAAACATTAAAATAAGTTTCCTTCTACTCAGTCTCACCTAATTTTATATTCTCACTCAAACACTTACTTGCACTGCTTTTTTCTGTTGTCCTATCACACTGTTTCCGCTCACCAGATTAGAACGGTGGGTCTTCTTACTCTCACAGTCCTCTTTTTCATTCTGTGTGACTGTGATTGCACTGACTCCTGGGTAAGGAGAACCCAAAGGATGTAAATGGGGCGGTACAGTTAGACAACTGATGGGAAAATTCTCACCCTAAGTGTGTACTTCACGTGAATGAGGTGTTCTTATATCACGTGGTGTCATTAGTTAACATAGCTACCACCCCTCTTTTAGTTGTCACGTCAACAGCTGTTTGTGATTTGATCTCATTTTTTATACTCCTAGATACCTCTTTGTGTTGAATAGGCTTTTAAACCCCACCACCCACACGTATTCTTATTACTCAGCAGTGCACGCTCTTCACATATGCCTCGACCGGTTAGTGACCTCACCGGCGCTTTTCCCTTTGATTCAGAATATGGAGTATCTAGGGTGGACCCATTTCGATCATACCTCTTGTTGCTACAACTGCGTTGGGAGCCACACTGTCCCCTGGTCCCCACATGGCACCTACAACTGCGAGCCCTGGAAGACCCTGCTTTCAGGTCATCGCTGGAGACATTGATTCAGCAATACTTCAAGTTAAATGAGGGTACAGCAAGCAATGCACTTGTCGAATGGGCGGTGTTCAAGGTGACAATCAGGGGCCATTGTGTAGGAGCAACATGGAATATACACAAACAACTGTCTGATTCCCTTGCATGGATTGAATCCCAGCTGATATGCTATGAAAACACAGGCGAAGGGGTAGGTCGTGACTCGCGGCGCCTAGAGGTGCTGTGTTTTGAGCATGCCGACTACATGGAGCAACTTCACTGCCACATTTACACAGCGCACACAACCCGCACCCACACTGGGTCAGATAGGGCAGACAGGCTACTAGCCTGGTTGATCCAGCAAGAACACGCACACGCCCCAATAGGGCCGCTTCGCTCTCCCCCAGGTCAGTTGCTAACCACACAAAGAGACATACATGAGGCCCTGATGCAACACTATGTCCGCCTTTACCAGTCCCAATGTTGCTGCAATAAAGAGGAGCTGGTTTGCTTCCTTGACCCCTTACAGCTACCCACAGTGGAGCATCACAAAGTGCTCAATGAGCAGATATCGCGGGAGGAGATTGGTGCAGCTATTCAGTCCCTAGCGACGGGGAAAGTCCCGGGGCCAGACGGGTTGCCATTCGAATATTACAAAGCATTCCAGATCTCACTGGTGCAGCGCCTTGATACAGTATTTTCCACGGCCCTAGACGCGTAGCAACTCCCCCCCTCGATGCGCAAGGCGCATCTGGTTTTCTTACTGAAGCTGGGCAGAGATCCAGAGGAGATGGGTTCCTATCGACCCCTTGCCCTGCTCAATTCAGACTATAAACTCCTTGCAAAGGTACTGGCTGACAGGCTAGCGCAGGCAGTTGCAGGATTTGTTCACATAGACTAAAATTAACCCTGGGCGTAGTTTGCGAAGTAGCGCTACGCGAAGCTACGCGAAGTGCACTTCGCACTACGCGAACTTCACGTAGCACTACGCAAGCTGCGTAGTAGCATGTTCGCACTGTGCAAGATGCATTTTCAATGATTGCACAGTGCGAACAAGCATCCGGCACTGTGCAATCATTGAAAATGGCATCTTGCACAGTGCCAGCTGTAGTTTTCTGCTGCTCGAGTAGATTTTTACTCGAGCGGCAGCTTTCTCAACGCGAACTGGTAGTTTCTCATTGCGAGCGGTCGCGAGCATGCACGACCACTCGCAATGAGAAACCTGACCTCCCCGCGTTTAGAGTCTCGCCGGGATGTCATTTTGCTTGCTTGCGGTCGTGAACACGACGTTGAGCACCGCGAACAAGCAAAAAATGACCGCTGCGCTACGCATGTTCGCACTGTGCTACGTGCAGCTCGCGTAGTGCGAAGTTGCACAAACTTCGCAAACTACGCGAGCGTAGCGTAGTGCTTCGCCCAGGGTTAACTAAAATGGCTTCATGCCAGCGCGCAACACTTTCCTCAATCTACCCCGCTTCTTCCAAGTGGCCATCTATGCGGTAGAGGAGCAGCTCAGAGCAGGCTGACTCGTGTTGGACCTAGAGAAGGCCTTTGACTCCCTGGAGTGGCTTTACTTATTTGCGGTACTCGCAAACTTTGACCTAGGCCCAGAGTTCATTCACCTAGTGCGCCTCCTCTACACTGACCCCACTGTGAGAGTCAAGATACGCCCTACATCTCGGACTCCCTCCCCGTGCCAGGGATGCCCCCTGTTCCCGATCCTGTTTGTGCTCGCAATGGAGCTATTAGCAGAAGCGTTGCGCACCCAATTGACCAATGGGATGCCCTTGGGAGACGCTACCCATCAGGTGTCGCTCTACGTGGACGACCTCCTCATATATCTCAGGGACATTGATTGCATTCTTGCCCAGCTAACTCAGCTACTTGGGGATTTTGCTGCACTTTCCGGACTGAAAGTAAACGCAAGTAAATCTTGCCTTTACCCCTTCAAAGAGGGACTCTGCGATCCGGGATTCGCCATAGGTGGCACTCTGGTGCGTTGGACGCCCAATACGTTTCGCTATCTGGGACTCCAAATTTACTGCATTGGGCATGACAACTTGTGGCCATAACTATTTGTAAGATGAAATTCACACAGATGTGATTATAACATCAAGACTTAATGAATTTATGTGTTCGATCAATATATGTGTTACATAAAAATTTGTGACTATGTATCAATAATACAATCGAATGAAATTCAAATTACAGTTTGTGTTGTTTTCTTTTGAATTTGAAATGTAAATTATTTAGAGCAACAATACAGCAAACCCAAAGGGGATCAGCTACAGTGCGCAGAGGGCAAGCTGTTTAGCTTGATTTTCCTATGTTTTGACTCCAAATTTACTGCCAATCACAAGATTTACACAACGGGAATCTCGGTAAACCAATGACATCCATCAAGTCACAGATGCGCTTCTAGAGCACACTGCCATTGGCCGTGAAAGGCAGGATAGCACTTGCCAAAATGATGGTCCTCATACAGCTCCTATACTATTTCGCGAACCTGCCCATGTATGTCCCTGTCTCATTCTTCACTGCCTTTGAGAGCCATCTCAGATATTTCATCTGGGGTAATGCTAGAGACTGGATGACACTGAAAAAGCTGTACCTACCCACAGACGAGGGCGGGCTGGCAGCCAACTGTCTTGAACACTACTACCTAGCCTCTCAACTGCAGTGGACAGCGCGGCGGCTCTCTGATCGCAATTGCGCAGATGCAGCAACTACGCAGCCGCCTTACCCCCTGGAGCACATGGTCCTGTTGTTTCACACTGGGGCACGGCCACATCCACCAGAGCCTCTACTACTTGCAGTGGCCTGGAGGTGTTTTCGCAGAAGCTTGTTTCTGATGCGCATCGTAACCCCATATTCACTTGCGATACCCCTAGAGGGCACCCTCAGCGGGCAATCAGTACTGACGGCACTCATACTTAGGGAATGGCATGACAAATGTATCCACACTCTTGGGGACCTATACCAGGACGGGGCACTCACACCCTATGCAACCCGCGTGGGGGAGGAGGGGCTACCGCCTGGGAAATTCCTCACTCAGAGCGCACTGGTGGCCTCACTCATGACAAATTGGGAGATATTACAGCAGAGCTGCGAACGCATCTCACCATTCAATATCTACATGTCATGGGATGAGGCAGGTACTTGACTAGCTGGTTTGGGGCCTCACTCCGAACTCACACGGCACTCAATCTTGCCACACTCCACCACAAGTGGACCTAGGTAGCCAGCTCACAGATTAGGAATGGGGAGGAGTGCTCGAGAGGCCCACACGCATTCCCAGGAACATGCCCTTTAGAAAGATGCAGCTTTATATTATCCACAGAGCCTACCTCGCCCCTGCGAAAATCAATCAATACTTTAACCGTGGATATGCAGCCTGCCCGCGCTGTAGAGAAGTAGGGGCCAATCTGCTACACATGTTTTGGGCCTGGAATACTGGAGGGACGTGGCCACTCTGCTGCACGAGAGCAGTGACAGGGAGCTGCCCTTCACTTGGCCTACATATTTACTGCACAAATTTCACTGAACACCATGCACGAAGGTCACTTCCAGATTTATAGATCTGCTACTGATACTGGCCAAACGACTGATCAGTAAAAGATGGACATCGCTGGACCCTCCGCATATACAAGCTTGGCGTTATTCTATTCTTGCGTGGGCCAAAGGGGAAAGTCTCGCTATTAAACATGAGAAGACACTGGGATTGGGTAGGGTCCCCATTACCAAATACTGGGACACAATCTACCTCGCACTGCAACATAGCTGGATAGCAACAATGTATGCGCCGCGCCAATCTCTTATGGTGGGCACAAATTGCCTGTGACGCTCAGCCGACACACACTCTAGACATGGGGTAACAGCCAGTCGCTGTTAAACACGAGAATTATGAGTCATGCCGCATAACTCGCAAAAAAGGGAGTGGGGGTCTGTGGGCTACATGTTTGTTTGTGTACACTGTACATTCCTACTTTCATCTCTTTTACCCCTATTATTTTGTATGCACAGTTCCTATTTTTATTAGTGATCTTTTATTGGCACTCATTCACAGCTGAGTGCTAGCGCTCCAACTGGCTTCATGGGGCAGTACCCGTACGTGTGTGAGACAACGGACATTCGCCAACATTTATGTTCCGGAAGACACCCAATATGTGGGCAGCGATGTTGTCATTATGCCTTCCTACTCTCCTTCTTTTTCTGCCTCTCACGACTCACTTGTCTTCTACCGCAGGCCGTACATGTATCTGTCAATCATATGCTAGACCACTTTGTACATAATTCCAAGTGAGAGTTGTAACAATATTATATGATACTACTGTGCCTTTTATGCTGATTGTGACGCCCAACACTGCTTGCTATTTTATATGACTTATGCTGAACTAATAATAAAATCCAATAATAGAGAATTAAAAAATAATAATAGTAAATAACATCACCCAGCTGTGTAGTGGGGGCCACGGGTGGCAAAAGAACCAAGCAGAAAGAAATAGAAATCATGCAAATCCTAAAGGAAGTATAAGTGAGAGGCAAATCGACTGAAAGCGCAGAAGGGCAGAAGAGTGGAGGGAAAAAAAGCAATCCTGTAAACAAACAAATATGGAAGGAAGAAAGAAAGCTGGGGACAGATTCGTTTGTAAGGGACTAGAGAAAAATAGAAAGAAGGATTGAAAAATGGAAAGTAGTAATGAGAATGTATGGAAAAAGAAGAGAAAGAAACTCTCCTTAAGAAAAATCCTGTAGGACTTCCGTGAAAGGTTAGGATTGCGTGCTTCGCTCGCTCACTCAAGCTGAAGTCCTTTAGTTCAAAGTGGGGGGTAATTTATTTCTCTGGCCACTTCCTTGACTCTGTAAGGCAAGGCACTAATGCAAGGCTCTCTGCATTTTATAAATAAAATTAGTGAAATTGTGAGCAGCTTTGACCTTCAACTTTAAACACACACCTCTAGGGATACTAACAGCTTGCATAAGTTTCCTCTTGGGGGAAAAACACCTTGCAAACCGCAGTTGTGCTCCATTTCGCCACGTTGAAAATGAAATGTGCTTCTGTGTATGTATTATGGTTGCAATGTGTTGCAGGTTAGTTCGCTTGGGAGTACGCAACTCTCAGTGATGCTGACAGGTTATACTGGGCATCTTTGTATATCCCACATAACATAAAGATGAGCAGTTTACTTGAATTGTATGTGCACACTTCCACCAAGGTTTTTTTTTTATCTGGCACAATGTGTGTTAGCTTAAATCGGCATTGATACTGTTTTTATTATTAAACTTGTGTCGGATAGGCCTTTACTTCTGATTATAAATCATACATTTTGATTTATAAGTGGCCACGTTTAGGTTGTAAATGAAACGTGGGGCAAATTTAAAAAAGACATCCATTTGCCTCAAATGCTCTTAATAAACTTTCATCTTTTTGGTTATTCAGTCAATCCTATTTTCACGCAGGTGTTAAATACTCACACAGTTCATTGATTGCTTTTTCCTCGTTTGGCATATGTCTATGCACAACATGTCATAAAAAGAAAACTTGTTAATAGCACAGCAACCTTGTTCTACGCATCAAATGGATTTGACAGACCTATGAGGAGAAAGGTTTAAAAAAAAACGAAAAGCCTCTGTGAGTCTAATGCTGCGTTATTATTTGTTAAAAATGAATTCCCAAGTTCAGCTAAGTTGCTTCAATAGATGGCAATTAATTTTCTCTGCAGGATACAGGATACAATTACCAAATTTCTCAGGCTTGCTCTATCAAATTATGTTTGCAATTCTTCTTCTCTTTATATTCGACAGCACGAGCAATACTTCGGAAGTCTAGCGATTCAAAGCCACCACTGATTGAAATAACAGCCTTGCCACAGAAATAATTTTCTTTATTGCCAAGAAATAGTCCTCAATTCCAATCGCAACTATCATTGCTCTTCTTTTATGAAAAATCTCCTCATGGACAATGATTTATAGATTATGTTGCGGTTTATGTTTTTTTTCACTTTTAAACTTTTCCAGGATATAATAATCCATATGTACTTTTCACGTGAAAGGTTTATAAATACAATAAAACCATATTTTTTTCAAAGAACCAGCTGGGTATGTTCAGTGCTGTGATAATGTGCAATATTTTGTTTCTAGAAACTTTTTTAATTTTCTGTGGATGCCTTTGTAACTTTGCAAAGCTTGTAGACACTCTTGTTTTGCCACAATAGCTTTAAAAATGCCATTGCGATAATTTATTTTACAAAAGGAGAGTTTGCAGAAATAATTTCCTAAATTGGTTGGGATTTATTCGAATGAAAGTTGCCTTGCGCTAAAAATGATTTTAAAATGTAGAGACAACTTTTTTCAGGAGGTAAAGCGACATTAAAGTTTGAAAACTTCAATAAAGGGAAGTAACCAGGAAAGTCATGAGAAACACGATTGCGAAACAAGATTTCACACACCCCTAGCCGTACTTCCTGTTCTAAACTCCTAAATAAACCTATTACCTTGAATGCATAGATAATTAAGCAAATATATCTTACCATTAAATTATTTGTTGTGCCTTATAGTTAGTTAAAAAGTCAAAACGCTAACCCTTAGTTAAGATGATTATCGGATAGTTTACTTGCAATAAAGAAGGATTCTTTATAATTAATATCTGTATAATGCAAACCTGGCTGTACACTGAGACAAAAAGTTTCAAAGGCACCAGGTTGTGGGAAATTACATGGTATTAACTTGCACTCAGATATATGAGTCCTCAATCAATTTCAGACAGTGAGTTTTAATTCAAGCCAACTATATATATATTACCTACTTGCAGTCGCTAGTAGATAGTTGTAGTTCCAACCTAGTTTCCATAGGAAAAGTGTTTTCTGTTTTGCCAATAACTTTAGTGCTGTTTGATGAATCTTCACAAAAGTTTCAAGACTAGTTTGCCAATCACCAATCACTGCAACTGCTGTCCGGAAAGTTTTGGGGTGATTCGTTAAGCAGGGCTCTAGAAAAAGGGGAATCCCAAAAAGCGTTTTCACCATGCAATTTCCCATGGGGAATTTAGGCACAGGTATAGCCCGAACCGCTGAACGGAATTAGACCAAATTTAGCAGAAAGGTAGATATTGGTCCAGAGAAGTGCTTTTTCTGATTTGGTGTAAATCCATTCAGTAGTTTTGGAAACATTAAGGGAAATCCAAATTTGTTTATATACGTACGCAGATCCTTCAAGCATCCAACAATCCCCGTACTGAAATGGGAATGGCTGCCAACACTTCAACCAGGAATGTGTTGGCAGCCATCTTGGGACTCGCCTTCAGCCAAGTCCCAGAATTGTTTTTTAAAAAGGAGAAGAGGGTGGGGTAGAAATACCAAGCATCTTCAGGGGGGAGGGTGGAGACCCTCAGGAACCCTGGAAGGGAAAAAAAGCATTAAAAAATATATTGTTGGCCAGAACCTCGATGGAACCGTGGATCCCTCTGAAAAATTGAAAAAAAAGAAGTGCAGGCTCCAGTGCTTCTGTGATCCTTAGCCCCCGGGTAGGCCAGGTCCTGGGAGCATTAGGAAGTATAAATATGAAATCAAAGCCTATCTATAACATCCAGTATTTTTAAATTGAATTTCCCAACTATAACATCCCTGTAACCTTTGTTTTTTAGTGAATTGTATATATATATATATATATATATATATATATATATATATATATATATATATATATATATATATATATATATATATATATATATACACACACATATATCCAAACAAACAAATGCACCGCACACCAGGAATCCTCAGTAACTTTGTTACACACCATCACTGATGTGTTGACCAAGAAATTGTCTTTTTTACGGTTTACATGAGTCCATCCCCACTTTTCCTTATTTATAGTTCATCCATATTATCCCATTATGAGGCATTATGGGACTTGTATTTCATTTAGATCACAAAAGTCTTTCATATTAGCAGAGAACAATTTCAAAGAAAAAGAACAGAGATTCATAACGAGAGGTTACAAGTACAGAGAGGTGAAAGAAGGTTTGGAAAGGGCACAGAAAATTCCTAGAGCTGGGACACTTGTGAACAGAGACAGAGTAACAGCAACCAATGATCGGAAGATGTAACACGATTAGGTCTAAGGTATAGCAAAGAAAACTATAACATTGTAAACATTCTCAGGAAATATTGGAATGTCCTAGTGAAAGATCATGACATTGGGACAAAAATTGGAACAAGAGCAATAGTAACATACCGCAAAGTGCCATCCCAAAGGGACAAACTTGTAAGAAGCAATTTCTCCACGAAAAAACAAACCACATGGCTAATGGAGAAACAGAAAGGGTTTAACACATTGTAACAAATGCAAAGCATGTAAGATAGGCAAGAGTACCAAAATGATCAGAGTCTTTCGAGAAAGAGCATTCCTAATAAATAAAAAATAACCTGTGAGACAACATATGTGGTTTAAATGATTGAATGCACATGCGGTGACGCTACATAGGCAGCCCAATCTGTCTTCTGCGAAACGGATCCTAGAACATCTGAGAGCGATCCAGAATGGGGAAAAAATTATGCAATATCGAAACATCTGCATACCCAACACAAGACAAACTGGCAAGACATAAGATATTTTGGAATTGTAACGATCCCTGTGAATGAAAGAGGGGGAAATCGAACACTGAAGCTCAGAAGCCTAGAGTTGCGTTTGATCATAAGTTTTAAGACCAAGACTCCGTATGGTTTGAACGTAGACGAGGAGCTACACATTCATTTATAAAATAAATATGAGTATCAAATTGTTCAAAAATAAATTACATCATGGGAAAGAAGACAAAAAGGCATGAGGAACAAGGTACTAACCCCAATGTGACCACTGAGGACCACTGAGGAATCAACAACAGGCAAATAAAGAGGTGAAATCACTCTCTGGCAAAATATAAGAGAAACTACAGGGTACTAAAGCGGACTGGACCACTGAGGAGTATTTTGAAGAAATAAGAGGTGACATCACCTGTTGGCCAGGAATGAGAAAACCAAAGACACTGAATGTTTGGGTAAAATTGATACAAATGATGTAATATTGGAAGACCCTGCAATGGAATGAGACAAACTCATTAAGAACCAAAAAAATGCTGGTATGACATAGTAGCCGGATTGAAGCAAAAAACATAATAATAGAGATGATCATTACAATGAAAGACATTTGTGATCGGAATGAAATACAAGTCCCATAATGCCTCATAATTGGCTGATATGGCTGAACTATAAATAAGGGAAAGTGAGGATGGACTCATGTAAACCGTGAAAAAGACCATTTCTTCGTCAAAACGTCAGTGATGGTGGTGGTGGTAATTATGCTTTAGTAAAAGTACAACAAAGTTACTAAGGATTCCTGGTGTGCGGTGCATTTGTTTGTTTGGAAAAATATTGTGAGGTTTTTTTCGACCTCGACATCCAGCCCTGCTGTGCAATAGTGCGCACCAATGGTGGACTGTTTGGTGTAAGGATATATATATATATATATATATATATATATATATATATATATATATATATATGTATATATATATATATGTATATATGTATTACCTACTGACGGTTGCCAGTAGGTGGTTTTAGTTAGAACCTAGTTTCCATAAGAAAGCATTTTTTGATTTGCTAATAACTTTGGCATTGTTTGACGAATCTTCGTGAAATTCTCCAAGAAAAAGTCTATCCAGGTTCGCTCATATCCTGAAAGTTTGGGGGTGATTCGTCAAGCGGGGGCTGAGAAAAAAGGGGAGTCCCAAAACTTATTTTCTCCATGTTAATTTCCATAGGAAATCTGAGATGGGCTACAGCCAGAACTGCTGAACGGAATTACCCCAAATTTAGCAAAAAGGTAGTGCTTGGTTCAGAAAGCGACCTTTTTTTCAAATGGTGTAAATCTGTTCAGTAGTTTTTGAGAAATTAAAAAAAAAAAGAGCCAAAAAAGGCCATGTCATCCCCAGGCTTTGTTATGTCAAAAATACTTTTCACAGGATTAGCTTGAGTCACTACTACGATAATCCCGATGGTATTCAATCTAATATGAAATCAAACATAAAAAACGCATACTATAAAGAAATAAGCACCTCAGACCGGGTAAATGTTGTTTTTATTGATGGATCGTTATTCCATCAGCAATTTTATTTGTCTTTCACTATACAAACACAGGCTTGTTTCCTCTTGACTAGGTTCCGTCTCTGCACCTTGCACTTTCTTGTGGCTTTCCCTAAACAGGCGAGTTGGTGTGAGAGACTGACTCCCTGTCCCTGTAATATCCTGGCCCAAAACCGTACTATGTACTTTATGCACTTTATGCTGTTTTGCACACTTTATAAAGATACTAGGGCACGCTTTCTTAAGCCTCTTTTTAAAGAAATTCGCCCCTGTTCCTATCAAGAAGGTTTTAATTATTTACGATCTTTGTCCACTAATGTAATTTGTAGTGCTGTGCTCAACTTCATTAGAACTTCGCTGTCAATTAGGAAAAGGTATGAATTGTTACTTGAAAATTAACTTGTTGGAATCATGTATTTTATCAAAAATTTGTTTTTAAAACTGAGAACTTTGGTACGGTTTTGAAAAAAAAAAAACTGAGAACTTTGACATGAACTCACCCCAATTTTTATATAGAAGATTTTTAAAAAAAAGTTTATACTAAATTGTTTATGTATGTATGGTCCACTTTTATAATTTTAGTCAATCAAATAAAGTTATTTGAACTTAGTCAAAAAAATCAATTACCCATAGGAAACTTTGGGCTAGGCTACACCCAAAACTACTGAACGGAATTACCCCAAGTTTGGGTTCAGAAAGTGACCTTTTTTTTTAAATGGTGTAAATCCGTTCAGTAGTTGCTGCGAAATTCAAAAAATAAAAGTTTTGATACCTGGGTGGAGCCTAACATCCGAGCATGAGCTTCACTGTGATTGGCTCCTCGTGGTTCAATTCAGCATGCAGGAAGGCTAAAAAAGAGCTACTGCAGGCCATAAAAGACAATGATAGAGCTGCAACCAAAACTAGGAGGGTGCACTACAAATGGCTGACCAATTGCGCCAAGGAAGAGTGGGATCACGAAAAATGGCCCAGCTTATCGCTGGCGCTTGAAACCAAAGACTCCCGTAAATTTTGGACTATAATTAGTACTGGTAGTAGTGAGCCGAAAGCAGCAATTGAATCGAACATAGCCCCAGAAGTTTGGGAAGGTCACTATCGGGCTCTATATTCCACCGAGGGTCCTACTGACCACACCCAAGACTCAGCCGACCAGGCTGCACTAACATCGCAGCCTGAGGTGATTGAATTCACGGTGCCGGAATGATGTAATGCCATCTCCAAACTTGCCTCCGGCAAAGCCCCAGGTCTGGACAAACGTCCGGGGGATCTTTTCAAGCAGGAACCTAAAGTATGGTGTCCATACTTCCAGATTTTGTTCAATGCAATTCTGAGAGGCATGACGGTTCCTTGTACTTGGTTGGGCGCAGAGATAGTGCCAATATTTAAAAAGGACTCTCCTCTGCTCCCATCCAACTACAGACCGATCAGCCTCATTGACGTCCCCCAGAAGATGTTTGCTAGACTTATTATGGATCAGTTACAGAACTGGATAGAGGAGTCTGCAATTCTTAGTCCCTACCAGGCGGGGTTTAGAAAGAATACCTCCACTGTGGACCAAATTTTTCGCCTACAACTCCTACATTGGAAAACAGTGACAATAGAGGGTGGGAGCCTCTATATGGTATTCGTTGACCTTCGCTCCACCTTTGACCTTGTTCCCAGGGGCAAACTCTGGGCTGTCCTTCTGGACCTTGGCATCCCCATGCACCTTTTGTCTGTTTTGACGAGGCTGCATGAGGCCAACTTAGGCCAAGTCCGATGTGGGAAAAATGGCACACTTTCATCTAGATTCCCTGTTGACAGGGGGGTAAGGCAGGGATGTGTGCTTGCACCAACCCTGTTCTGCCTCTACGTCAACGGAATAATCAACCATCTTAATGGAGTCCCTCATAACAATGCCCCAAAGTTGGCAGGTACCAGGGTCCCTGCAACTATGTTCGCGGACGACACCCTTTTGTTGTCTAAAACCCCCATGGGGGTACTGAGAATATTGGACGGCTTTCAGGAATTCTGCACTATCCGAGGTTTGGAGATCAACTCAAACAAAATATATGATCTTCAACCCCCCGAGAACTACCCGGCCAAATCCTAGCTTAGGAGCTACACTCTTAGAAAGGGTAACTACTTTAGACTATCTTGGGGTCACAATTAATGAAAATCTTACGTGGGGCCCCCAGCAGATTAAGTCACAGCTATAATTGGCCCAACTCTTGGGTGGAATTTTTAAACTATCTAACAAGACCACAATCAAACCCTTGCGACCCCCTTTGGAGGTCTATAAGGCGCAAGCAAGGGGGGCTATCATGAACGGCGGCAAACTCTGGGGCTATTCCGTCAGGTCCGAAATCATTAGGACAGAAAATACATTTTCAATAGGGCTACTAGCACTACCGTTATGCACCCCACTTTTTCCCCTAAGGTGCGACTTGGGAATCAGACCGATTAATGAAGAGCTAGCACTAAAACCCCTTAGATATCGGCGCAGGCTCTTGGTCACTCCCGAGCTGTTACAATATAGAGAAGAACTTAAGGAGATTCTGTCCCTTACAGGCTCGGGGAATATTCCCTGGCTTGTTTACATAAGAAATTAACTAACAAGGTTATACCTATGGTCTGACCCAGACCTGGGCTGCAAAAAACTTTTGCGCACCCAACTCACGAACATATATCGTGAAGATAGGCTTAATGCTGCACAACGCAATCCCCTAACTGGCTCTACAAAAGCCTCTTTCCTGCTGGTCAAAGACTTTTATCTATTTGAGAAATTCTTATATGACATTTATCCTCTTTAAGCAAAAAAAACTATATGTTCAGTGGAGGCACAGTGTTTTGCCACTCCGAGCTGTCACGAGCAGGTGGTCACCTTCTGCCCTGAAAAATTGTCCAGCGTGTAAATATGACTCTGAAACCGAACTGCACGTGCTGTTCTTTTGCCCAGGTTATTACAAGGCTAGGAAGCATTGGCTTGTTCCTTTATGCAAAAAACGCAAAAACCTAGGTTTCCGCCAATGCATGCTGGCATTTTGAATATTAAAAAGTGGCACAACTGGTCCAATTGTATTTGCCGTTTCAAAATTTCTGGCTGCCATGTGGCACAAGCGTAGGTCACTAATCGCATAAACCTAAGCATGCTTTTCCAGCCCATGGCTACACATTGTCCTTTTTTATATGTCCTTAAATTGTTACATGAAACTTATTTATTGTTTTAACAATTTTAACCTTGTTCAACATCTATGAAATCTGACCAATTGTCTTCGTGGTAAAATTTTGCTGAAATTGTTTTTTTTTTAATGAATTTATACTGTCATCTATTTTGTATTGTTTTTATACATAATTGTTCTCTTTTATGGCATACCGCCGAAATAAAGATCACTGAAATGATTGGCTGCCAACACTACAAACCAGGAAGTGTTGGCAGCCATTTTGTGACTCGGTTGAAGTGAGTCACTAGAAAACAGAGAAACAAAATATAAAACAAGAGTAGGGGGCAGGGTACAAACACCCTTACCCCAAAGGCCTGCTCAGGGGGGGCCAGAAGGACCCTCAGAGCCCTTTTTGGTACAAGTTGCAATGAGGTCGAGAAATCCACTGAAATTGTTTAAAAACAATGAAGCGCAGGTTCCCGCATTTTATTTTAATGAGGCCACCAGGTGGGCTAGTTGCCGGGGGCATTTCCTTAAATAGCAGAGAGGCCCACCACCTCTCCGGGGCTTCACTCATGTTGGGAGGGGGCCCTCCTGGAGCTCGTGATGGCACTGGGGACTGCCACACCCCAGGGCCAGCTCCTGCAGTGTCCAGGGGTGCCCACCTCCGGGACACTGCTGTTTGCTGTGACAGGGCAGAAGCCACGCAGCTCCGGCTCGTCATAGCAAACTTGCTTTAGATTTTGGAAGCGAGAGTAGGGAAACTTGCTCTCGCTTCCAAAATCCAAAGCTGATTGCTTTTCCACACAGGGAGCTGCAGCGACTCTAGGCAAGTTCTCAGCGCGGACCCCGTGTGAACGCGCTGGGTGCGCTGCTCCAAGCAAGCAAAAAAAAATATTTCTTTTCAAAAACTAAATTATATGTTGAGTTATTAGGTGGCTCTAAATAGAGCCCTTGAATTTATTGGGAGATTTTTGTAGCTACATGTAAGTGCTGATACAGAGCCTTAGGTTGTTGAGAAGGACTCTGTTTCCCTTATCTGTAAAATGTATACCATAACCTCCTGCTGGGCGGCTGACGACCCTGCCCCTCTCCCTGAAAGGAAAGGAGAGGCCAGGAAAACAAAGTGCTCAAGGAACACCCAGAACTGATTCGGACCGGGCTCAGAGCCCTCCTGCACAAAGGGATCAAAGACTTTTAGGGGTATAAGTACAGGACCCCTGACTACAGAAAATTAGATCATCCTTGAATCAAGAAGCACCCCTGCCAAGGAGAAAGCTGGAAGACTGAAGAAGGAAGACTGTCCTGCTGTTGCTTTGCTAGACTGACCTGCAGTTGCTTTGCTGCCAAGGAGAGGGGAAGGTCTTTGCTTTGTGCTGTGCCCCCTTGCTTGAAGGAATCTCCAAGAGCCTGAGAAGTGCTGGCTTCCTGAACTCTGCTGATAGAGCTCTATCCTTCCTAGAGTGCTTGGCCCATGTGTGGTGCCTCGGGAAGTTGTACCTGTGTTGGGAAGCTGGAAACCAAGCTTTTAAAGACTTTCTGCAAGTTTTATTGTATCACTCGCTTGCTACCCGTCAGTGTAAGGAAATTCCCGCTGCTACGAAGGCCGAGATCGTCGCAGCGCCTGTTGCTGCTGCCAGAGTCGTCACATCCTTCGTTTGCAGGACACACCAGTCCAGTGCGGGAAGAATACCATCGCTGCGAGTGTCGGCACAGAGCCTATCGTCGCTGGATGAGATTGTCGCACCGCTTGCTTGCGGACCGCATCACGTCGCTGCGAATATTGTGGCAGAGCTCGAGGAGCTGCGAGAGGAAGATCGCCGCTGGACCGCGCATCATCGCCCCGGAGATCGTCGCTGCCCCAAAGATCATCGCATCGTGCCTTTGCGAGCTTTTCACTGCGGAACCTCCGCACCGGAATCCATACAAGGTATCTCCTCCCTCCCCATACATACCGGAGTCACCGCAGCACGCCCGCTACATCCATCGGAGTTGTTGCATCGCCTCCCCATTGTCTCAGGAGTGACGCATCGCTTGTAATCCACCGCACCAGCTTCTGTTTTGGAACTTTGTCGCATTTTAAGGTATGGTTGGCTAAACGTGACGCAACTGTGAACTTTTTACGCAACTGTGGATTATTTTATCGCAAGTTTAAGAACTCTTTTGCAACCAAATTCTTGTACTGTGTATGTTGGATTTTTGTTGTTTTGGTCTTGTGTAGTTTAGATTAAATACCTTTATTTTTCTAAATTGATGTGGAGTCAGTTTGTGGTGTTTTCACTGTTTTACTGTGAGTATTGGTACAAATACTTTACACATTGCCTTTGATAAGCCTGATTGCTTGTGCCAAGTTACCAAGGGGGTGAGCAGAGGTTATCTAAAGAGTGTTTCCTCCTTACCCTGACTAGAAGCAAGGGTCCCTATTTGGTCAGTGGTACCTACCTCTGCCAACTAGAGACCCCCAGTTCTAACATTGTTGGTCAGCGGTGGGATTTGAACTTGTATTTGTACAGGACCCACAGTGATTGGTGTACATCACTAGTGAGTGCAGACCACTACGCCACCGCATACTACTTTTTTTCTTCAAAGCATCATGTCATTGAATGGGAAGGCACCAAGTATGTAAGCAGAATTGGAGTTTGTCATTGAGGATTTGTATTCCTACAAGGTTACAGAGCTTAGACGATTCTGCAACAAGTTTGAGTGCCCCATAAAGAGCAGCATCAGGAAGGAAGAGCTGTAGAGAGTCATGAAGGCCCACTGGGAGGCCCAAGAGGGAAATGATGCAAGTGAAGGGAATGGTTTTCAACCCCAAGATCTGCCTGTGAGCAGACCAGGCTCAAGGCCTGGCAGTAACTATTCCAGTTGGGGTTTCACTCTAGAAGAGTTTGAGATGAATCAAAGAGTGAGAGAATATGACTTGGAAGTCATGAGGTTAAAAATGAAGCAATTGGAGATAGAGAAAGAGAGAGAAAAGGCAGCGGAGGAGAGACAAAAGCCCGTGCCTTGGAGGAGAAGAAATTGCTTTAGGCTCATGAGTTGAGCATGAGGGAACTGGATATCAAGGCCAAGCAGGTGGATGCCAGTTCAAATGGTGGCAGCGCACATCCAGTGCAGGGGGGTAAAGTATATATTCCCAAGGATCTGGTACAGAATTACAATAGGAGTGAGGATATTTATGCCTGGTTTACCTCTTATGAGATTGCATTGAGAATGAATGGTGTGCCTGAACAGCATTGGGGGCAGGCCTGTGGAAACATTTTGAGGCTTCTGGGAGGAGTGCTCTTGAGCCCTTAGAGTTAGAAGGTACCATGACCTACCCCAATATGAAGGAGGCCCTATGTCTAAGGTATGGAGTTTAGAAACTCTAAGAAGAAAGAGTCTGAGACTAGGATGGAGTGGGTGAATTTGTACTCGCATGCACTGGTTGGATGAAGGGCAGAAAAGTAACTGATTATAAGGGGTTATTGCATTTAATTAGTTGAGAGCACTTGAGTAGTCTTTGTGTTCCAGAGCTGCGCCTGTATCTTTTAGACAGCAAGCTGACAGACCCCATTGAGCTTGCTAAGGAGGCAGATCGCTGGACCAGTACCAGGGTCACTTTCAACAACGAAAGAGTGTGCTTACATGAAGTGGTTCAAGAGCATAGGATACAGTGTACAAATCCAATTGATTTATAAGGAAAGCCCTCACTCACCAACCTGGTTGGTGACCTGCTTCATCATCGGGCTCCACCGGGTTAAGCCGAATGCTTACCTGGTGTGCTGCGACGCCAGAATTACTGCGGAGCGGGAATTGTGAAGATCAGTGTTAGTGTAGTGATCGTTAAAAATGAACAGATTGTGTCTCAAAAAAGATTTTATTCGGTGACCAATCTGACATATTAAAAGCTATGTGTGAGGAAAAACATCCAAATTAATTGTTTGGCTGTTTCCACTTAGAGTGGGGTCAACATGTTTCTGCCCTTTATGTTTGATTTACTGGGCATTCTTCTGGACCATGGGAGAGTGTACCTCGGCGGTATGGGCACGCTAAGGCCCACCCTAACCAGAGAACGTGAAAGTTAAAAACGGTGAAAACAATTTGTCAACAAACCCAAAGGGGTTCGGAGAAACCTCAAAATTCGAGGTGCCCTTGTAATTTGTTACGTGAGCGATCCACGCCCCATGGGTCTCAGGAGGGGGGTGGAGGCGAAATTGGCACACCGCCCTCAATGCCAGTCACCCGCTTGAAACCTGTATCAAACCTTTGACCGGACCCCGTGGACCAGTACTAGGGTCCACAGAGGAATTGTGGGTACCACAGCCAAAGGTGAGCAGGGTCCCCAGCAGAAAAGTGAGGGGGACAGGGGTAACCAAAAGGAGTTCTCTCAAGGGCCCCAAACTAGTTCTCAGGGAAAGGAGTCCCAACCCCCCAAATCCAAGCAGCCATGGCCCCCTAGGGACAGATGGGAAAACAGAGGTCCCCCTACCTGCTTTCACTGCAATGAGGTGGGACATGTTATCAACAGGTGCCCCAAGAAACCCCCAGCACCCGCTGGTGCTCCAGCCCCAGGGTTAGCAAGTGTAGCTTTGGGAGGGTATTTGATTTCTAGTGGGGAAGGGGAACTAGCAGTGATGACCCTTGTCTCTTTAGAAGACCAAGAGATGGTCCAGGAAACCTTCATGCCCCCTAACACTAAGTAATACGGGCAGAAGGTGATCATCAATGGGAGGGAGATAGAGGCTCTGAGAGACACAGGAGCCAGCGTGACATCCGTGAGGTGTCAGTGGGTTTCCGAAGAGCAGTGTATCCCCAATGTACTCCACCCGGTAGTTGCAGCTGATAGCTCAGTGCGCCTCTGCAAAGTGGCGCGTGTTCCCTTTGAATGGGGAGGGGTCTCTGGTCTCTTGGAAGTTGTTGTCAGTGATGCCTTGCCTGTAGACTGTCTGCTAGGTAATGACCTGGAGAGTTCTCCATGGAAGGATGTGGAGCAACGAACACATCTGGAGATGTTGGGTTTGCCTGCGTGGATCTGCGTGATCACGCGGGCTATGGCAGCCAGTAGGGGGGATTCAGCAGAACTGGAACCTGAAACAGTGGCCCAGAGACCTGCCAGGAGAGGAAGAGGCAGGGACCGTGGGAAACCCACACCGGCTGTTCCCACGGCCCAGGAAGGAGCAGAACCTGAGGGGGATGCCCTGGATCCTACCGGGGAGCAGGTGGCCGAACTGGGGGAACTACCTGAACTGACCCATTGGCAGCAAGAGGGTGGGCCCTCCAGGGAGGAACTCTGCAAGGCGCAGAAAGAGTGCCCTTCCCTCATTGGTGTGCGGCAACAGGCTGCAGATCAGGCAGCAGGTGGAGCGTCCAAAGATCATTTCATTTACTGGGAAGATGAGTTGTTGTATAGTGAGCCTAAGTTTGCTGAGCCCGGTGCAGCCCGTGTGCTGGTGGTACCCGAGCGCTTCAGGTACTTCCTAATGGGTCTGGCTCATGACGTGCCTCTCGCAGGACATCTGGGGTAAGACAAGACCTTCCAAAGGCTCGTCACCCACTTCTACTGGCCCCAGATGAAGAAGCACGTTGGTACCTTTTGTAGATCTTGCCAAACATGTCAGGCCAGTGGCAAGAGCGGAGGGAGGTGCACGGCACCCCTCCAACCCTTTCCTGTGGTGAGCACTTCTTTCGAGCGGGTGGGCATCCACATGGTGGGGCCCCTGGACCCCAAGACAGCCTTAGCCAACAGGTTCATCCTGGTCTTGGTGGACCATGCCACCCGGTATCCGGAAGCAATCCCTCTCAGGACAATCACAGCACCTGTGGTGGGCCGTGCATTGATGGGGATCTTTTCCCGTGTGGGGTTCCCCAGAGAGGTGGGCTCCGACTGGGGTACCAACTTCATCTCTAGGTACATGAAGTCTCTGTGGGAGGAGTGCAGGGTAACTTATAAGTTCACCACTCCTTACCACCCTCAAGGAAATGGTTTGGTTGAAAAGTTCAACCGCACCCTGAAAGGTATGACTATGGGCCTACCGGAGCCCATGAGATGGAAGTGGGATGTCTTTCTATCATACATGTTGTTTGCCCACAGGGAGGTGCTTCAGAAGTCCTTAGGGTTCAGTCCCTTTGAACTCTTGTATGGCCACCCTGTTAGAGGACCTCTCACACTGATGAAGGAGGGGTGGGAGAAATCCCGTGGGAAGACACCCCAGGATGTGTTCAGCTACGTGCTGGCCTTCCACAACCAGACACAATGCTTCAGGAAGCTCGCCCAGGAGAACCTAGAAGCTAGCCAGGAAGAAATGAAAAGATGGTACGACCAGAATACCACTCTGGTCAAATTTCAACCTGGGTAGAACGGGTGGGTGATGGCGCCAGTGGAGCCTTGTGCGCTCCAAGATAAGTGGACTGGGCCATATGAGGTGGTGGAGTGCAAGAGCGAAGTAACTTACCTGGTTAACTTGAAGACTCCCAAGCGGCCCCTGAGAGTCTTGCATGTGAACCGCCTCCAACCCCACTCTGAGAGGTCTGAAGTGACAATGCTCCTGCTACAGATGCTGGAATGGAAGAGGAAAGGGACCCTCTTCTTGACCTCCTGGCAACCAAGGACCAAGACGGGTCAGTGGATGGTGTGGTCATCTTGCCCACCCTGACCCCAGAATAGCAGAGGGACTGTCGCCAGGTGTTGGGTCAGTTTGCCTCCCTGTTCTCCCTGACCCCAGGTATCATCAATTGGTGCGTTCATGATGTGGACACTGGAGATAGTTTACCCGTGAAACAGAAATTTTACAGGGTAGCTGACAAGGTCAAGGCCAGCATCAAGGAAGAGGTTTCGAAGATGTTGGCGCTAGGGGTGATTGAGCCCTCCAGCAGCCCCTGCGATAGCCCTTGTGGTCTTAGTACCAAAAGCTGCTGCGCCCGGTGCCACTCCAGAACTCCGGTTTTGTGTGGACTACCGTGGGCTCAATGCAGTCACGAAGACTGACGCACACCCCATCCCCAGAGCTGATGAGCTCGTGGATGAGCTGGGAGCTGCCCAGTACCTCAGTATGTTTGATTTAACTTCTGGGTACTGGCAGATTGCCTTAACTGAAGGGGCCAAAGAGAGGTCTGCATTCTCAACACCAGAGGGGCACTTCCAGTTCCGTGTCATGCCCTTGAGTTGAAGAATGCCCCAGCCACATTCTAGAGACTGGTTAACCAGGTACTGACCGGGCTAGAGGAATTCAGCGCTGTAGTGTAGTTCCTATATTCCCAATAGGCTCTGCGCATTGGAATAACACAAACAAGGAAGCAAAGAGTGTGGGTCACTTTGGTGAGGCAAGATGGCCGCGGACGGGCTGTGCTGAAAAGTCGCATCAGACCTCTCTCCCGTTAACGCCTTGATGCTGTTTCTTCCATAAGATGTCAATAACCCCCAATGGCCCCTGAGTGGTGGTGGTGGTGGCATGCCCGACTAATAACCTATGCCTCGAGACAAAATGTCAGTGCGGTGTTTAAAAATCATTTACTTTCGGAATTCCAGTGGCTAAAAGAGAACTTCAGGAATTTTATGAGCTCCTTCGGATTTAAGAGTCTACAACAGCAGCAGTCGTCCAAAATGCCCCCGCGCCCTGCTAAAGTCGACAAGGGGAAGGAAAAAGCCAAAGTGCTAGCGGATGCGGGAAAAAATGCCCCAACTGAAGAGACAGTGTTTTCAGGGGAACCTGCGAAGAATCCAGGAGCAATAAGGAAAGGGTTGGCTCCACAGTTTAGGAAGAAGATTGAGCCACGAGGGAAATCCAGTACGATTATCGGTACTGACCAGAATAGCCCCATGGAGCCGCGAACTAAGACGGGGAAATTGGCTGACAAAACGGAAAAAAATAATCTCAGGGAAACCCCTCTCAGGCAACCTACCTTGTCGGAGGTCTTCACGGCACGATATGCTGGTCTGGGTGACGGAATCCTAGGTAAACTCGGCGAAAGCAGCGGTGGAGGTCTCTGTGATGGTGGAAGCGTCCTCGAGGACGCTGTAGACGCGCTTCCGTTGCTAGGCAACCACCCAGCCAGAGCACCGTCAGCCACGCAAGCAGCGTTCCTGGGGCCCAAGATGCAGAACTGCCTCATTAGAGAGTGACTCGGTCTCAGCTTCAGCGCTGGGAAGCAGTAAGGTGGTGGAACAGGTGGAAATGGCCGGAACCGCTTCTAAAGGTGAGATGGGAAGTGCGGACATGATGGGTGCAATTATGGTACTGGAAGCGGAGTTGCTCGCCTCAAAAAGTCCCAATGCCACATGGGGGAGCTCAGTTAGCCTTGCAAATAAAGAAACACGTACTGATGGGGGCTCTAGAGACCACGATGTATCAAAAACAGGCGATGTGGGCTCTATTGAAGGGGAGCATTTCTATTCTGTAAACGAAGACTCTGATTCACTGTACCCCAGCGAGGAAATTTCAGAGGAGGAAGATGCTGAGGAAGTTTCATTTTCTGGTTCTAGTTCTTCAGGCAGCGATACAGGTAATGATACTACCCAGAAGAAAAGACAGCCAAAATTTAATAGACAGTTGGCGGGGGGCGGAGAAGCGGCTACTTTGGGATTATTCAGCAACCTCCCAGACATATCAGGAAGAGGACTCAGCTGGGCCTTCAAACCACAGTATTTCATTTGAGATTTTGTTTAATACATTAAAGCAAATGCAAGCTGAGGCTAGGTCTGTAAGTAGGAAAGCAAGGCAGGATTCTAAGAAGATACAATTGTCATTGAGGAAGACGAATAAGCTCTACGATGAACTTGTTGGCAGAGTCACGGAGGTGGAAGAACGAATGGGCAAGCTTGAAGATGACCTTGGTAACTGGCAGACCTTTAAGTCGACACAGGAAAAGATGTCAGAAGACCTCCAGTGGAAAATGGACGATTTTGAAAACCGACAAAGACGTAACAATATTAGACTTCTGGGTGTGGCAGAGGGGCTGGAAGGGCAAGACACCAGGCGCTTTGTGATTAATTTACTCAAGGGAGCGTTCCCGGAGTCCCAGTGGCAATGGGACAGGGAGATCCAGAGGGCGCATAGGTTCCCCTTCACTCAGAGGAAGGTGCATGGTGCAGAAGGAGAGGGTCAGGCGTCCTTTCCTAGAGCTATTTTAGTCTATGTGGGGAACTTTTTGTTACGGCAAGAAATCATCGAAAAAGCAAGGCCTGACAGTAAGAGATCTTTCGAGGGCACCACCTTTTTTGCTAGGCCTGACTTTTGTCATGTGACGGTCGAGAGAAGATGGAGGATGAGGCAGTTGATCTCACAATTTCAAGCTTTGGGATCAGAGGCCTATTTATTGTTCCCTGCCAAGCTGAAAGTAATCACGAAGGGGAGAGTCAGAATGTTTTTATCAGAGATTAAAGCACAGCAGTTCATGGAAGAGTTGAAGAAATATAAATAGGATGAATAAAGAATAAAGAATATTGAATAAATTTGAATTGCTGGGCTGGTAGCGCAGTAGCAATACTAAGAGGCACGTGGGTCTTAGAAGGGATAAGGGTTTTTTTGAGGGCTGTGAGGGGGTGCTAATTTGAGGGTGATGGCGGGGGAGGGGTGCGATTGTCGCAACCTGGAAACGGTCACATATAGGTCATCTCTGACCTATTTGCCCGTAGAGGGGGGGATAGCAGGGGGGAGGGTAAGGGATGGGTTAGGGGTTTTAAACACGGTTATAACTTTTGGTCGTACTGGTTTGATAACGCACATTTTCATTAGGTATGGGGTACAGTGCATGCAATACAGATAGTGTATAAGGAATGTAGGTTGTTGTTTTCACATTTTTTTTGTAGGATGGTCTTTGAGTTGGGATTTATCTGATGTCCTTTAATGTCTTGTAAGATTGCCTCAATTATTGTATGCAGCCTCAATGATCCTAATAAGAGATTGAAAGTAACAGGATTGTTGAGAACTCTTCAATTAGACCTGGTATGTCTCCAGGAGACTCACATTGAAGCAACACAGGTATATCTGTTGGATCAGCTGGGGTTGGCAGTATTAGCAGCTAGTAAACAAGGAACTAGGACTAGAGGGGTGGCAATCTTAGGGAGAAGTAGGGATCTAGTGGTTAGTAGGAAAAAGGAGGATCAGTGGGGGAGGTGGGTCATAGTGGAAATATGTTTCAAAGGAGTAAGGTTTACCTTGGTTACAATTTATGGCTTCACTGATGATGATCCTGACGTTTGGCAGTTCATGGACACGGAACTTGCTCAGTGGCCAGAACCCATTATATGCTGCGGGGATTTTAACATTCACGATCCAAAAAGTTCATTCGTAGAATTGGGGGAGTGCTACACAGGAAGAAAGAAGAAGTCATACAGAGCCCTGGCTAGTATGGTTCAGCATAATTCTTTAGTTGACCCTTGGGTGAAGCTACATCCCTTCTTGGACGGTAGCACCTTTTTCTCCGCCCCACATAAAATTCTGGTCAGACTGGATTATTTTTTAATCTCTAATTCTTTAATTTCTGATGTACGGGTGGAAAAACAACGCAGGATTTTTTCAGACCATAGTCCCCTGGTGTTAACATTTAATATGCCTCTGGTTCAGAGGAGGAACACGCAGTGGACTTTTGAACGTATCCTGTTAAAGGATGTGGCTTACCTGAAGCATATGGAAGCTTGGATAACATTTTTCTGGAATGTTAATAGAGGCTCGGCGTCTCCAGGGGCAGTTTGGGATTGTTTCAAAGCTGGGGTAAGAGGGGAGACGCTGAGCTATGTGCTGGCAAGAAGGAAAAGGGAAAGATCTAAAATAGATGAAATTCGGCAAAGATTAATTGTAGAAGAAGAAAACCTAGCTATAGCTATAAGACAGAATGTTTCTCTGGAACTCTCTTTGCTTAAAATTATATCTCTTAAAGGGGATGTTATAGAAGGTATTACCAGGAAAGCAGCCAAGAACTATCTGGTTAAGAAACAGGAGGCGTACGAGGTGAGTGAGAGAGTCGGGCATATCCTGGCAGTGCGAACTAGGCAGCGTACAGCCGCAACTGATATTAAGGAAATTCTGGATCCACAGGGGGATTCTGTTATAGATCCAGGGTTGATAAGAGAAGTCTTCAGGAATTTTTATGCTGAACTATACTCCTTGGGTGATGTAAGGGGCCTAGCAGAGATAGAAAGTTATCTTAGTGACATTCTCCCCCCCTCTTTGTCTCCAGAGGAAAGGGAGATACTTGACGCTCCACTGCATCTGGAGGAATTTATTGGGGCTCTCGGTAGCCTGCCCTCAGGGAAGGCGGCTGGGCCAGATCAAATCCCGGTCAAATTTTATAAAGTGTTTCAAAGCGTACTGTTGGCCGACATGTTTGATAATATGTTACACACACAACAGGGTGGTCCACCTCCAGAGTCTTGGGGCGGTGCGGATATTATAGTTATTCTAAAAAAAGGGAAGCCTCAAACATTACCTGGTTCATATAGACCTATTACTCTGATGAACTCAGATGTTAAAATGTATTCTAAAATGCTGGCAAAGAGGCTTGCAGGGAGTATTGAGCACTTGGTAAGCCCATCACAACACGGGTCCTGGGCGATCCTATCGCGGCACTTTTTTTAGACGCCGAAAAGGCCTTTGATAGGGTTGCCTGGGAATACCTTTGGGCAGTATTGAAGTGGAGTGGCATAGGTAAGGGCTTTATTACAGCTATACAAGCCGTGTATAAAGACCCAACAGCGAAGATCAGAGTGAATAGGGGGCACTCAGACGCAGTTAAAATTCAAAGGGGGACGAGGCAAGGGTGCCCGTCATCCCCATTACTTTTTGCGCTGTATCTTGAGCCATTGCTGCGAAGATTAGCAAGAAACGAAGGGATTCGGCCAATGATATTGAATGGCTGCATAGTTAAATCCCTAGCTTATGCCGACGATGTGGCCATTCTGACACCCGATCCAGACATTGCTATTATGGGGATTGAAGAGGAGGCTTATTTGTTTGGACAAGCATCAGGCTATAGTTTAAATAAGTCCAAGACTCAGATAGTTAAGAATGACTACACTAGGAGCTTCGATACTAGGGTGGTTAGATCAGCAACATATCTGGGGATACTAATTGTTGCGAACTTGGATACTCTGGTCGAGATCAACATGGCTCCTTTATTGGCTAAAGTCAAAAAAGATTTAGAAAGGATGAATAACCTACATCTTTCTTTGGTAGGTTGTACTAATGTCGTGAAAATGGTGATCTTACCAAGCTTCTTTATTTATTCAGATCGATTCCCCTATTTTTTGAAGCCAAATGGTTTAACACGCTTGAAGGTATATTAAATAGGTTTATATGGGCTCATGGAAGAACTCGGAGGGCCTATAGATTTATGACCTTACCAAGAGAAAGAGGGGGCTGTGGTGCTCCAGATTTTAGATTGTACTATCTTGCGGCAGCTCTCCAGTATATGCAGGGATTGATTGGAGGGGGTGGTATCCTACAGAAAATAACAACTATGTCCACCGAAGTATATGCAGTAGTGTTGGGATATGAGGCAGAAAATTGTTTCTTATACCATACTGAGTTAGGATACTTCAGAAGGAAACCATTTAAGACTCTTAGTGCGGCCCTTAAAATTTGGAATGCCTTTTTGAAAAAGACGGGTCTGGGTAGATATAATAGATATACTAAATTATATAACAATAAATCCTTTCCTCCAGATATATTTTCTGATTCGGTAATGGCTGCCTGGGAGGTTAAAGGAATTATGCAGATTGGTGATATAAGGAACTCTGAGGGAGTAGTACAGTTTGGAGACCTTGTAAGTAGATATAATGTAGATAGAAGGGATTTTTTTAAGTATTTACAGGTTAGGAGCTTTCTGAACAATAAACAGGGGGGCCCGGCAGGGTACAATTGTAACGGTTTTATGGAGAGTATAATCACTGGCGGGGAGTCTACGATTAGGTCAGCATATGCGTTTTTAGTAAGATCAAAACCGGATGATATGGAAAAATATAGGAGTAAGTGGGCAGAGAAATTAGCGGTAGAACCTGAAGTTTTCCAGGAGTCATTGGACTTGGGACGCACTATCCTATGTTCCGCTCCCCTGCAATCCCAGCACTATAAAACCTTATATTCACTCTACTGCACGCCAGCTAGGATCGCTAAATGGGGGGGTACTGAGGGGACGACTTGCCCTAGATGTAATTCTCCTGAAGCAGATATTGTCCATATTTTTGCTACCTGTCCACAATTATACACTTTAATTAAAAATATAGATGGGTTTTTGGATAGGTCATTAGAGATACAGATCATTTTAACCCCAAGCTGGATTTTGCTGGGAATTGGAGCAGATGGAAGCAATATTATACAGAATGAATTTATCTTTATGGCAATGGCAGTTTATAGATTACCTTTAGCCAGGGCCTGGCTTGATAAGATTCCCCCGCTTGTGCAAATCTGGTTGGCGAATCTAATTGCTGTGTATAATTTGGAGAAGCCTATATATGCTAGGAAGGGTAGGGTAGGGAGACTTCAGGGTGTAAGAATATGGGAGCCTCTAGCTCGATGGAGGGATGGGATAGGATAAGAGAGTCTGATTGTGATTTTGTTTTTGTTTAATCTTGATTATGGTTTAATATTGTGGGGTGTCAGAAGAATCAAATTACAACATAGTGGTAATAACTCATGACCTGTTTTAAAGCTGGGAAGTTTATGTACTGTATTGTTATAATAGTGTTTGTGGATCAAACAAATTATTGAATGTACAATGTGCGAAATGAAAGTATAATAAAAACAGATTTAAAAAAAAAAAAAGGAATAACACAAACAATAGTGTAGACGTAGGACTGAGGTCATCTAGGTCTCTACTGAATATGTTAAACTTAATTAGGTATGCAAGCTAGCTCAGAGGTCACTAGAAACTTTCTCGAATGAACAGGAAGGAGTTAACTTTCCTGATTAGACAAGAAGGGATTAGTTTCTGACAACCGCATAAACATGACAACTTTGCTCCCTCCAGAATGAGAAATATATCTCCAGAGTCGTGTGAAAACAATAGACAGCTATTTAACTCAGTCAATCGTGCATACTTAGTTTCACCAGGAGTGCAGAGAAATAGAGAGACGGGCGTTTCAATAAAAGTTGTTATTTATTGAGCAGTCCTCGTTCTCATGCAAGAGAAGTGAATTGCCACAATTGCAATACTTATCATGAAGTAAAGTGCGTACAGTAAAAGGAGTATTATGAAATAATACTGTAAAAGCATTGATATGGTTTCTGAGTCATATGATACTTAAAACTGATAAAATATATACATACATAAAATCATTGACTAAACGTACTCAACTGGTGCTTCTAAGATACGCCTACCTACCTGACCTAAGCCTAATACGTGGGAAGGAATAAGTAAGTTGAAGTTTAAGTTAAGTTAGGTTTTTGCCAAGAATCTGCATCAAGACTTCTCTAAGGATCTAATCAACTCTGTACCTTGGTTTTAGTATGAAGGAGGTCTTGTATCTCTTTCTCAGGACTCGATCTCCCAGCAACCCGCAGGGTTGACTGGAAACACCGGAGCTGGATTTCTCGGCAGGAGAAAAGACAGCGTCTCTCTCAGTGCGTCAAATGGGAGGGTCGGCTTCCTTCGGCACTCGCATCAGCTGGGCGTCGGGCAAGTAGATAGCCGCTCTGCTCCAAACCACCGTGTGTTTGCTTAAGGCAACATGGGTATATTTATACCTGGAAGGTGCGGGTTTGACGTAAGGTTGGACATAAGACGTCACTAAGAACTTACAGTTCTTTCTGGACTCCTGGAGTTCTTGTGCAAATCAAAACAAAAGCAGGGGGAATTCCCGGGCTGCTGGAGGCTTGGTTTGCTTAAAGAACGCGTTGTACTTTGTAGGAGTCTATTAGAGTAGCCTTGCCGTATTTGGACTGCATTGGCTATGACTAAATATGGACATGATTCTTATGCCTTTATAAGGATATGTTTTGTTATAACCACATAAGGGCATCAATCGGGAATATTTAATTAGGGTCCTAGATACATTCACAACACCCACTCCACGTATAATGTCCATCATTACTAAATACTAAGCAATACCAAACATATAACGATGCATGTGTTTTCCAACCCACCCCAAAATACATAAATTGCATTTGAAATGGTATATGGTATATACACGAAAATGAGTATTTATACTGTACGTTTTTCAAGCAGTGGTATCATTCAGATAATGCATATATGAATATCGGCTGAATGAATTGCGAAAATTACATTTATCAAATGGCTCTTAATACAGAAAAGAAGGTCGAGACCATTTCTTCACATATTTATACAAGACTGTACATGTGCTAGAGGCTGAATCAAAATATTGTCTCTAGAGTTTCAAAATAGAAGTTCTGTTCTCTAAGAATAGTTCTACTTTAAGCAGAGTACCATGTGCCAAAAAAAAGGTAAATATTTTGGAAGTGGAAAAAATAATTTTGCTTTCTGGGGAAAAAATAGTTCCAATTGTTTTCAGTAGTGTTGTTTATCAAAAACTGAAGGCCGAATTCAGAGTTCAGGGAACGCTGTGTGCTCGTTGTTTTAAAAGTTATTCACATTGTTAGGAGAGAACATCAAATCAGACAGGGTTTCGAAAAATTGGTCTACAACAGTAGGTGAAAGTTCGACCAAGTTCGAAAAAGCTGCAATAGTGCATATGTGAGAATCATTGCCATCATCAATGTCGGGATCAGCAATACTCACAGAAGGTTGTACCTGTGTGGTGCTGCTTTCATCTCGTACTCCACCGCCAACAAATCGTAATGGTGAAGTCTCAACGAATGCCGTCATCAGAACTAGGTAGCAGCTTGAGACAACACGTTGCATAAGCCGTTACCGAACCAAGCAAAGTATCGATATCCATAGGTACTGCTGATGGTAGTGTAAGACAGACGTTCAACACACATTTTTCTCCGCATAGCAGACATCGAAGCACAGGTAAGATGCAATCTTGCCAGATTGGTCTGAATGAAAGAAACCAAGTTCTATTCAGATCTCTTAGCCGGGCCAATCCGAGGACTCTAGTGATTCGGTCTCTGTAGCGTATTGCTAGGATCGTTTCTTCCATCGTAGCTGGAGTTTTGTCTGTGGCTTGGCTTGCCATATCGGAGCAGAAGGATCAAAAATAAAATTCCTGCTACGAGTCCCAAAAGAAGAGGCAGGCCGCCGAATAAAGAATGCACAAAATTCGGGAAAATGCCCAGAACTGTTTCAATGGGTGCTAACAGTCTCAAAAAAATTGTCTTAAATACATGTGCGATGCCACTGGTATCAGACATGTTTAAGATTTGACCTAACATTTCTACGAAATGCACGGGGCAATTTGTCGATAATAGGGTATGTATCTCTGCCGCTGTCCTTACAACTTACAGAACATACGTCTCTTTGGACGAGGTTAAAGGCACAGTTGTCTGTAAAAGAATAGACTTCATTCTGCTTAAAGTATCAATTCGAATAGAAGAGATATTCAAAGAAGGCCATATTGCTGCCTCCATGTCTGGATTGCTGTTTGGATACAATAGTTGCATACAGCAAATGACCCTGGAAGTAACGGTTACGAGATATGCTTTTCCTGGCACCATGCCACAACAGCTGTGGTCACTTATTAGAACATAGCTGCCGTTGGAAAGCTGTCTAAAAAGGCTCTATCTGTGTTGCAGGAGTGCCATGCAGGTGACATGAAAGGTTATTTGATGAACCGTCGCAGGCTCCATGCAAGTTAATACCTTGACACAGAAGTGTACCGCTTAGTGATTTTTTACAGTTGTTACCACTAAGAAATACTTCTTTTTTCCCTTCACTATAACATTTATTTGTGTAAGGTAAATTTCAGGTTGATTTGATGTATCATTTACCCAACCTTTCATACAGGCCTGCTGGTATATACTTTTGGCAATACTGAAACTGAAACGTTGTTATCGGAATTGTAATCGTTCCATGTATTATCCATTCAATGACAGGTCTCTCTGACATTGTCAATGGTAATCTCTCAAGTTTTTCAATGCTCAGAATCGTATAGTCTGCTCCTTTTTGTGCCAAACTGATTTGTTTATCAGTAAGGTTAAAGTTAGAAAATAATGTCGTTGTGTTGATTAGACGCCATGGCATGTAGCCTGAACGCAGATTTTGTAACGTCCAGCCTAGCTTTAAAATAGAACGCAATTGGGACTGACCATGTTGTAACATTAGCAAGTCCTGCTCTATTATATCAATAGCAGATGATACAATGCTGTCCACTGAATAAATTCTGCAGGACAGAGTCGGTAACCCATTGTCCTCTACAGAAAGTGATTTTTCCAAATTTATACGATCTATTTCTTGTATTTTTTCAGCAGTTTCAATTTGCATTACTTTCCAAGCCTCGTTGTAAGCAGCGTATATACCGGCGTATATGAAATGTTTTTGACGCTGTTTGCGAGGTCCCAGTATGAAATCTCGCAAGTCAGCACCGTCTTTAAGTAAAGTCAAGTGTTGCTTAATTTCAGCCAGTGTGGATTTTTGTATCCCCACAAGGCATAGTTTGATTTCCCTACACTGTAAGTTGTAACTATCCCTGGATGTTGTCGCTGGGAATATCTTGGGTCTGGCCTGGTATGTTTCAACCCCAGTGTTTTGTTCAGGAATCTATCTTCACAGTTATTAGTGTCTGTGGGCCAGATCAACCTTTTTTTCCAATCAGGATTTGTTCTGTTTTGGTGTAAAATATGGGATACGTCTATCTCCACATCTGTAGTGCTATTACTATCAGGTATGGGCTTTGGAATAGATGGTTTGTTAAAGTCTTTTATCTTGGCTAAACCAAGACAGGTTGTTTGTTGAATGGTGTCATTCGGGAATATTATCTGTTCTGGGATCATGCAGGCTCTAAATAATGATTCTAAACCTTGTACCTGCCAATCTTTTGTACCCCAGATGGTTTTTGTTTCAATGTTGTTTTTCCAAAATTCAAAACCAAATGTAGACATTTTATCATAAAATCTTTCAGAATAAATCAATTTAGTATTTGTCAACATTGTTTTCATTCCTGTCTTATTTAACATTTTAAAATAAAACGTTTCTGGATCACTGTTGTTAAACCCTGAGAAGTAAGGGAATTTCTCATAAAATGTTTTCGAGCTGCCTTTTGGCGGTGTTGGACAATGTTCCTATTGGTTATAAGTAAAAACATTTCTAGGTTGAGCAGATTTATGCAAATAGTGATGACCATAATGATTATAACAGTAGTCAAGTCAAAAAAACAGTACATTTCTTATTAATTTGATGAACCCTGCAAATAATCATGTTCTGTGAATTTTGCTGACATTACTAAATCTGATATCATATTATTAATATTTTCAAAGTCCCAATCATCAGAGAAAGTACTTGGTGTCATAAAGTCACTTAAGGAAACCTTGAATTGATGTAGATATTTCAAGAGCTCAATCGGGCCATAGATTTCATAATCCGTTTTGTCCCATGCTACCCCACCGGGTATAGGAATGGCTGTGATGTTCACTGATGACAGTTCTCTTTTCTCGATGTGAGATGATCTGTGTGGCTTTAGGACCAAGTTGATGTTCTGACTTGCTGTGTCCATTGTACTATATTTTCCATCAATAAATCTACCCAAACATAAAGTCAATATGAGCCAAAGCAGGAGGAAAAGTACACCTAGCACAATCCATAATTCAATCCATGGTGAAATCAGATATGTTTTTTTGAGTTGATGAAAGAGTTCAGTTACTTTTTCTTTGAAAGTTTTTGTTGCTGGCTGTAGGAACTGGGGTCACCAGTTCCCCGGGGGTAGCGTGGCACGAGTGGGTAGGCACCCGAAAGCTTAGGTGTTAAGTGACTACACAGCACACGCAACCACTGACACAATAAAAGGCACACGCAATGACTGACGCCACTCCAGTGTGTTTGATTGAAAATCAAATAACTTTTATATAAGATTAAGGTTCAGGAGTGGAAAATCACAGTAGCAAATACTCATCAAAACATTTCATAGGAGGGGAGTAAAGGGAGCAGTTCAATATCCAATTTAACATGTTGCCATAACATTTCATGAAAGAATTAGCTTGGACAACCAGCTCATCAGGCAAGGATGAGCAATACTATAGCAAGTGTTTACAGGTTTTCAGGTAAGCAACCTGTTCAGTAGGTAACGCAATTAATCTCTCACGAGGCGAGGGTGAACATTACCTAAAACTCCTTGGCAGGATTAAAACATATCATTCAGCAGAAATAAGCAGTGCATTCCATGAAGCCAACGTAAAACATTTCTTTAACTAGGAAGAATATTTCCATGATCATTTCTCTGCAAGAGGAAAGGGGGTTGAGTCTCTAACCACCACAGCAGATCGCAATAACCCTGTCAGGAAAGAAAATAGCGTTTCTTTACACAGTAGTAAACATTTCAGTAGGTAACTGTAGGTTTTCAGGAAATGTGGCACTAAGTAGGAGTAAAGATTTCATTGAAGATGTAACGCTTCGTTAAGCAAGAACAAACCTTTCCTGCAGAACAGAAATGTCAACAGGCCACACTAACCATGGCATAAGGCAGGGATAAACAACCCTGTCATCAAACCCGGTCATTAGACTGGGATAAGCCTGCATCGGGTAGAGGTAAACACGTCCTTACATAAGCATAACCTTTTTATATGCACTCGGGGATACCCAGACCTTAGAGGTCAGGCAACATGACATTAGGTAAAGCAACCCTGTCATTATAAACCTGTATGCAGTTAGTTAACATTTCCTTAGTCGGGTATAACTGGTTCAATAAATAGGCATAAACATTTCATCAGACCAGAACAAACTTGTTATCGATCAGGGCCTAGCAATACCTGTTAATAACCACTGCCCCAGGTGGGGGATAACTTCCGTGGCCCAGCAGTCCCTCGAGGGCTAGAATGAGCACCTTATTAGGTAGGAATAACCTTTTATTAAGTTTAGCACAGTTAATTAGCAGAGGTGAAACCTTTCAGAAGGTATAAGCATTTCCTGGATCAGGACTACACATTCTCTTAGGCAAAGAGAACCAAGCATTTGGTGTAAATATGCATTTCTTTAAACATATAAAACTTGGCTAGTGCATAAAAAACACTTCCTCGACTTTGCATTAGGCAGAGGGACTTCATGCAGCAACGAATAACCTAGGCATCGGGTAAGTTTACACATTAGGCAAAACCCAAACATTTCCTAATCAGGAATAACCCTGTCAGCAGGTGAGAGCAAAACGTTTCAGCAATCAGCCTTTCATTAGGAAATTACCACCATTCCATTACTCGGCACCAAAGATTTCAAAAGGCCCCAATAGCCCTGCATCAGGCTGAAAATGAGCATTTCAGTAATCACAATAACCCTTTCATCAGGTAGGAAGGGCCACTTCATAAAGGCCTAGCACTGGCAATGGAACCAGCAGGATCAAATCACCCAGTCTGGCTGATCCCTACTATCTGCTTAGCTCAGGCCCAACCACAGTCAGCAATGGGGCTATTCCCCAGTTCAGGGAGCCTTGTGCGTGCCACGGGGGGCAACGGGGCCCAACAATGGTCTACCCTAGGGGAGGGGTGAACTCTGGGCCTTCTTCGGCCTTCCGCCCTCCTCCCTGGAGGGGTTTACCTCTACTCTTCGGCCCTTCCCGGGCCCTTGCAATCACGCTGGCGAGGGGAGGGCCCAGGCTTCCTTCGGGGCCCTCCGGTGGTGGTGCAGAAAAAGGGGGGGCTCGGACTCTCTCAGAGCCCTCCCCAGTGATGACAATAGACTGTTCCCGGACCGGTTCTGGTGCTTCACGGGGGCTAAACCAATCAGAGGCCGCGTTTGGAAGGGCGTGGCCAGCCGACCAATGAGCGCCCGCAGGGGCAGGGGCGTGGCCTGTGACGCGGCCGGGCGCCCCCGTGACATGGTGCGGTGTGCGAGGCGTCGGCAGGCCTAGCGAGGCCTAGGGCGGCCTCGTCGTAGCTCGCATCAGCCAGGCCCAATGGGAGCACGGCGGGGGCGGGGGCTGTGACGCGACCCGTCACGCGATACTGGAATCCAGCTTCAGGCCTCGGACGGCCTAGAAGAATGTTGCGGCTGCCCTCTCCTGGTCCCGGGGGCCACCGAGGGGGGCGATAAATGCGGCACCGGCGCCACCGAGCGAGCGCCGGGCCGCCACTGCAGGTACAAGGCCTTGTGAGCCCCCGGGCCGTGGCGGTGATCTCCTCCCTCAGCGAAGCGGCAGCGGCCCTCTCCTGGCACCGAGGGCCGCCGAGGGGGGCACAAGAAGGCGCCGAGGCTACCGCGCCGGAGTGGTAAGTGAGGCAGCCACTTCCAGGGCAGAATGGCGCGGGACAATAATGGCGCCTCGGGGCAAGTTCACAGCAGAGTTAGCGCTCGGGGCAATTTCACAGCGCTTAGAGGCACAACAATTCCGGCAGTCCACAGCGCTTCTCAGGGACACCATAGGAGAGCGCTGATTAGGCAGGACAGTCAGCAATTCAGGCCCAGCGTGGCCCAGCACACAGCAGGGGGACACTTTACAGACAAGTTCTGTCAGCTGAGGTAAATTAGACAGTTCAGATGATGCAAGACAGGCCACACGACAGTGGCAGGTTAGCGCAGGGACCCAGGTCAGGACAAAGGGGGCGCAGGTGCAGCACAGTCCAGTACCTGGTCAGCGCAGTTAGACTTCTTCTTCTTGGCGCTCGATGGTTTTTGCGCCCTTGTATATAGCAGTTTCTTGATTCTTGTTTCTTGTTTCTTGAAGGGGGGTTGAGTTGGGGGCTGCAGGCAGGATTCCTCTGCAGGTCAATGTAGATGTTCCCTGGGTACCCATCTCGCCGGGCCAGATCAGTGGGTTAGTTCAGGGTACCTCACTCAACTTAAGAGGCAGCACCTAAGCCCTGTCACTCTCAGTGGCATAAGTCCCTGACTAGGCCCTACCGCCTAAATCTCCTGCATGGGTTCCCCACGTCAGTGATGCCCCAACTGACTGGAAAGTTTTCCCTCCCTTGCTTATATAGGCCCAGGTCAGGTGACCACCCTCTAAGGTGGCAAAACTAAGCTCCGCCCCTATTCTAGTAGGTGCCAGGAGCTTCCCTACTCTAACTGTGGGCAGGCAAGGCAGGCCGGAATGGCAACAATGTTTGGGGTCCCTGGCAGCTCCTGACAAATAGAATGCGCCTTTACAAGACCACGCTGCAGTAGCAGGGGCCTATGGCAGCCATGTTGAGGGTAGAGGGCACCTGCACCTAGCATTGATTTTAACATTACCCAGGGCATTTTAACCTCACAGGGCCTATACAACTACATTACAAAGGGGGGACATCCTGAATTCGAGGAAGCAAAAAGCAAAACATTTCTGTGAAAAGGGCCAAGTCCAACACAACACCCCCCCCAGCCAAAAGCCAGGGTAGACCAATCATCGCCTTGATGGGCTTTCCTTCTTTGGGGCGGAAAAAGGTGGACGCAGGCCCGTAACTTCAATGGCATCTGTCAGCTCTTCACCATACAAACCACCCGACTGGTGTTCCCTAGTGGGATGTGGCCAGGACTGGCCTCTAGACAGTCCAAAAGTCTCTGGCCCAAGCTCTCTCACAGAGTGGGGGGCAGTAGCCCCAGGCCCGTAGTACCATTTGACCACTCTCCTTCTCCTCCTTGCAGCTCCAAACGGCCACTGGTCATCCCACCTGGAGTCCGAACCCTCAGGCAGACCAGCCACCAGGGGTGTGGCTCTCCTCCCCCTATCTCTCCTTCTGGGGTTCCGCCCATTCCTCCTAAGCGGGACACCCTCAGAACACCACTCTCTCCCCAACCTAGAGTATAGACCCTTAGGTTGAACCGGTGACAGGGGAGAGTCCTCCCTCCCCCTGCACCCCCTCCCAGAGTTCCGCACCCTCCTAACCGGAGAAGTACCCCTGAGATTCAAATCCGCGGGGACTCTGATCACAGATGTCCCACCCGCCAGGTCCGGCAAACCCTCAACCTGGCCACCCAACCCGGGATCTGTGCCCTGTGGCTGAGCCGGTGACAGGGGAGAGTCCTTCCTCCCTCCGCACCCCCTCCCAGAGTTCTGCACCCTCCGACCGGGAGAAGTACCCCTGAAAGTCAAACTGGTAGGGACCTTGGTTACAGGTACCCCACCCTCCAGGTCAGGCAACTCCTGAACCTGAACCACCAGTCCAGGATCTAAACCCTACGACTGGTCAGAACCCCGGACCACTGGAGCTCCGGTTACTGATGCTCTGGGTTCTTCTGGCATGAGGGGGTTCCTTTTACTGGAAGGCACAACAGGACAGCCTAGGCTCCTAACCTTGTGTCCCCTTATGGAACTCTCCAGGTCCTGTGACTGCGGTTGGGGCACCTCGGGACACCTCCCCGTCTCACTCCCTCATATAGATGGGATGCGAGGCCCTACAATCCTCACACTATCCTGGGACCTAGCTGGGCTACTCCACACCTCTCCCGCCTCGCTGGGTCAGAAGATCCTTGCACCACTCCCTTCAGGATCATTCCCCCGAACCTCGGGTACGCTGCCACCATTAGAATATCTTGGCGCACCTAATTGCAGAGCCCCCAGCTCCATTTCCTTGAGCTGAAGCTCGTGCGCCAACTTCCTTTCCTCTATAGCAAACTGCTTATCTTCCCTCTCTCTCTCCTTCTCGTGCTCTAGCTTAGCAAGCTCCAATCTCAATCGCCTCTTCTCCCTCCTGTCCTCATACAGCTTGGACGACGCACTCCTCCTAGATACACTACTGCTTGTCTTGGAACGTCTTCCTGACAACACATTTCCACATATCAAAGTGTTCAGTAGGTCAAGTCCTTCTAGAGCACCCGCCCCCTTGTGTAAACCTGTCCCTCCTGTTCCCCATCCCCTCTCCCCTCTGGGTGGGCCCTTACCCATGCCCTCAAAGCAGTATGGAGCTCCTCCTTTGCGGCTCTCTGCCCAACCAGCACCCTGACAAAATTCCCATGGCTGTGCCCCTGTGTACTCTTCCAGGTTGGCCAGCTGGAACTCCATTTTGCCAGGTGGGGACCCAGATAAAAATCAAGGAAAGATCCTAGGACGTGGATAACAATTCTGGGTCAAACGGGTCTCTACACACAGACTAGACAGTGTGGTCAATTACCTATCCTTGCAGGCACGATAGGTGTCCAGTCTAATTGCGGCGCACTCCTTCTCACTCGAGGGTGCTGTATGGTCACAGGTCCTGAATCCCACCGCTGCCACCAATGTAGGAACTGGGGTCACCAGTTCCCCGGGGGTAGTCTGGCCCGAGCAGGTAGGCACCAGAAAGCTTAGGTGTTAAGTGACTACACAGCACACGCAACCACTGAGACAATAAAAGGCACACACAATGACTGACGCCACTCCAGTGTGTTTGATTAAAAATCAAATAACTTTTATACAAGATTAAGGTTCAGGAGTGGAAAATCACAGTAGCAATTACTCATCAATACATTTCATAGGAGGGGAGTAAAGGGAGCAGTTCAATATCCAATGTAACATTTTGCCATAACATTTCATGAAAGAATTAGCTTGGACAACCAGCTCATCAGGCAAGGATGAGCAATCCTATAGCAAGTGTCCACAGGTTTTCAGGTAAGCAACCTGTTCAGTAGGTAACGCAATTAACCTCTCACCAGGCGAGGGTGAACATTACCTAAAACTCCTTGGCAGGATTAAAACATATCCTTCAGCAGAAATAAGCAGTGCATTCCATGAAGCCAACGTAAAACATTTCCTTAACTAGGAAGAACATTTCCATAATCATTTCACTGCAAGAGAAAAGGGGGTTGAGTCTCTAACCACCACAGCAGATCGCAATAACCCTGTCAGGAAAGAAAATAGCGTTTCTTTACACAGTAGTAAACATTTCAGTAGGTAACTGTAGGTTTTCAGGAAATGTGGCACTAAGTAGGAGTAAACATTTC